>NC_091396.1:12336259-13564384 GCF_032191515.1 Phaenicophaeus curvirostris
GCTAAGTAGATATGATTCAGTTAAGTGTTCAATAATACATTTTCCGAAGTATTCCAATTTTATCTCCAAGGTGAGAAAAATATAATTGAATGTTGAATTTTTGTGCTGAGTTTTGTTTTAGACTGCAAGTAAGATAGTGTTGTGGAAGAGTTCAGCTAAAACCACTTAACTCTTCAGTCCCTGGGTTCAGACTGTGAATTATTAGAGAAAAGTGGACCATTACTTGAGTTGTTAAAGTGTAAAGGCAGAAGCAATTTGACAAAAACAAAAAAAAAAACTTAGAGTCTATTTAAAGATTTTAGCTGTACCTAGTCTTTGAAAACTCACTCTTAAGCTTGCAAGAACACTCAAAATTCTGGAAAACAAGAGGTGCTTTTCACTGGCTCTCCTACCTTTTTTAACCTGTTTTTGTAGGAGCTGCAAGTGCATTGATGCAAGTTTTTTAAAAAGTCTGTGTTTGTAATTTCATGATGATGGGAAAAAAATGGTTAGAAAAGGTTACCTGAGCAAGAATATTCGGTGGCATGTTTTTTTGATGAAGCATTTTGAGCTTATCAGCCACTAAATAGACATCTTTTCTAAGTATCCTAATTTCATTTGTTAAATGCATAGATGTGATCTATAGTGAAGCATTTCAGGGTGTGTAGTATGGGATAATAATGACATACTTCTTGTATTATTAAGGTGTGTCATTATTACAGCATATGCACACCCTCATGTCTTGTTGCTTAAATATGATTGTGCTTATAAGCTTTCCTTTTAAAGTATTAATTTACTGTGATGAGTTAGGTAACAGCATATTTTTGTACATTATTTTACCTATTATGGATGATACCTTACCTGTGGGTTGCAAAGGCGGTGCTACAGTGGAAACCGTAAATTAGGGACTGCATTTAGTAGTGGTTTTTGAAGTGTGTTGAAAAGAAGGAAACTTAAGAGTCATGTCTCTTCAGATTATCAATTTTAAGCGTAGCAGAAGAGAACATACAGTTTCAGTGTTAATTTCGTAGTATTTTATGTCTTGCACTGAGTGATGTAGAAACGGAGTGATGCTGAGACATCAAGCATTTTGTTTTAATACAAGTTACTTCTTTCTTCCGATTTTCTTGTTTGGGAGAATGAGGTTGTTCACTTCTCCAGCTCTGATCCAGAGTGAGAGGGGAAAGCAAACTACCTTACTTAAGCTTCAATATAGAAATGCATAAGCAAGAGTTTCAAAGCGAACTTACCTGTGTCAGACCCCAATAAGAGAGAGAAAGAGAGAGAGTGCAGATAAGGAGTATGCTTTCTGCCAAAATAGCTTTAGGATGACTTGCTATTTAAATTTCTAACCCAGTGGCAAGAAGCTACTGTGCAATTTCTGAAAGGTTGTATTCTTATTAGTTTGTATGTGTTACCTTCCACTTCCCTAAAGTATCTGCTCTATTGCAACTCTGGAAGGCTGCATTTTAAACATTAATTTTAGCAGTGTAACTGGTAAATAGGTCTAGATCAATTAATTCTACTACAACTAGAAATGTTATGGTATCAATAACTGCTTTCCATGGTCATGCAAAGATGCTGAAGACCAAGTCTTGGCTTCCTGAGGCTTTTGTGATACCTACATTGAATAGCAATGGAAATATTGACACCCTGGATCAGAATGAAGTTGATCAAGTTCATTGTCCAGAATGCAAGAGGAATCAGTGCTGGATGGTTTGAGAAGGAGTGCAAGATATGGGATGACACACTGTCTCTTCCTTTGGTTTATACATAAGGGGCTTCCACAGTAATTGGATACATTTGGGCTAACGAGTACGCTAGTTCCTCAGGAGCTTCTCCCCTGTTTCTTTGCCTGAAAGTTTTTTAAACCCATTATTCTTTTGTCCTTCATAATAGTTCATGGCAGTGTATTCCGCGCTTTCGCTGTGTTCTGTGAAAGGCTTCCATATGTGTTATATGTACACGTGATCATTTTATATAATGCTCTCTATTTAATTTTCATGATAAATAATGAATTCTTCTGTATTTATTTTATTGATTCTGTTCTTGAGTATGTAGATGTCAGCTATTCTGTTCCTCTCCTAGAACATGTTTATTCCAAGATGGAGAAACCCCTCTGATACAATCTTTCCTCCTTTAGAAGCTCTTCCAAGCCTCTGTCTGGTTTTGTTTCTTTCTGTGACTTTTAGTTCAAATATATCGTTTTTGAATTGCAGGGACAAAATGTCAAGTCTTACAGTATATATGTACCTCCGAGTTCCTTTCCTAATAATTTTGAGCATTGTTTTTTTTGTGTGCGTGTGTTTACTGCAGGTTAAAATGAAACATATTTCAGATTCTCTTTCCTGAATGGTAACAATGTAGTCTGTTGTTACATATGCATCCTTTAGGATTTTTTTTTCTCCTCATTTGCTTGTTTCCACTTATCAGTTAGGAATCATGTGGTGCTTTGTTACTCATTACGTGGTATTGTACTGTCATGTACTTTAGCACTGACTGTTGCAAATATTTTCTTCCACACACTTGACCAATTCGCTGTTGAACTTTTTTGATATGTTAAGAAATTATCTGTAGAAAACAAAATACTGCCCATCCCCTCAATCCACCCTTGCTACACAAGCACAGATCCCAGCAGAGATCTTTGTGAATATTGATTCTGATCTGCCTCCATTAGGGAAAACTAATCACTTATTCTGACTTTTAAAAGTCAGTTATTTGTCTGGAAGAGAACTGTTATCCTATGCCATGACAGTTTAGTTTAGTTGAGATGTTTTTGTGAATGTTCTTGCTAAACACTTGTATTTTTAAAAGTGAACTCTGTTGTTGTATTGAGTACATCCATTTGCTTTTGTTGAAGGACTGTTATGATCTTGCTGTAGAAAAAGTGTTTTGCTTTTTTCCAGTATAACTTATTTATGTGTAGGGTTACTCAGTCTGTAATCTGACATTTCCTATGAGTTTCCTACATGCAGAGCAGAAATTCTGGGTAACTTCAATGCTTACTAAAAATGGGTGAAGCTTTGCCCATTTTCTAGTAACCTGCTATCTCCAGGGATAGAAAGTGAAACCCACAATTTATAGCTCTCTAACTTCATATTTTGCTTACCTGGAACTCTTGTAATAGCACTGTCTTTCCTGGTGGAAAAGACAGTCTTTTATATCTTCCACTCTGAAATACAGTTTTGTTCTGGGAACTTCACCAGGCACTTCTCCAGGGAACAGTCAAGCAGAGAATTCTTACTGGGGTTTTTTTTGGCTTTGATTAGTCTTCTTTGAGCGATCGTTTTACCTTTGTCCTCATTCTACCCATTGTCTTCACTAGTTTTTACAAGCTTTCTACTTCTAATGCATTTTGAAACATGTTTTAGTAGTAATTTTTATTCCTTAGCAGGCTCCTCCACCAAATTTCTCAATTAAGTTTATTGGTAGTTTTACATTTAACTTGCTTCAGTTTATGCTCACTTTTACTTTCCTCACCTTGGACAAGACTTTTTGTCCCGATGATTGACTTTACTGTTTTCAAAAAATAAATATGGCTACTGTGTGATATTAGGAAAATTAAAGAGTGTCAGATTCCTAAAAAATAGTATTCCAAGTACATCCAACACAAAAAACCTGAGACTAACCATATAGCTCAGGAACCAAGAGAGGGATGGGGGAGACAGAGATGGTTATAGAACATGTTCTAACCTGTCACAGTGGAAACAAGGCTCAGCTTGATTGCTTCACTTAGTACGAGTGATGCGTGTTCAAATGGAGACATTTTCTTACCCTCAATAGGAAGATGCTGGTGTGCACCAGCCCACAATGTACCTTCTGTGATACACTTTTTGGCTAATAACAACATCACTGTGCTTGAGCACCCACCCTGTTCACTAGACCTGCCTCCTTCTTCCCAAAGATCAAGTTGGTGCTCACAAGAACCCATATTTTGTTGATAGAAGGTGTGAAAGCAAAAACTATGGAGATCCTCAACAGCTTTTCAGAAAAATGATTTGTGGAATTGCTTTAGATGTCAGCAGCATCGTATGTAGCTGTGTGTCAACTCGGAAGGGAACAGCTTTGAAGATAGTTGATGCTCTTAATTTGTTAAATAAAAAGAGTTACAGGGTTAGTCTCAGGTTTTATATGTCAGACCTGATATTGCTACTCCCTGCTTCTAGAGCCTACTTTTCCTGACAAGCTGAGTTCATTGCTGCTGTGAGGGTGTCTTCTGTTGAAAGAGGGTCAAGACCTAACTTAAGAGTGATGCTTTCCTAATGTGAGACTTGTCTGTACTGAGGAAGAAACAGAGGCTTGGAGTGGGATTGTTTGTGGGGCCTTGTTGGCCCAGCATGGTCTTACTGGTCTTGCTGTTTTCCTGGCAGAGAAGCAGCTGCATCGCAATCAGAGGAGCAGTGCCTGGGTGCAGCTCACCAAGGGAACTGCATGGGCTGCTTTCTCGTAGCCCGGCATGTGACAAGAGGAAGAGGGAAGGCAAAAACATTGCTCTGGATACTAATTTTTCAGTTCTTAAATACCGTACTGTCCTATTTTCTTCTAACTTTTTGATTGACATCTGATGCAGGAATATGTAATAGAAAAAAAAGAATGATTAAAAGTTAAAAAGAATGAATTTTACTGAGCAGGCATTTTGACTGTGAAATTTCCAGCTAAGTTGCCAGGAGTGTACTTTCATGAAAGCCTCTGGCCAGCCCGCTTGTGTTAATTTGGAGCAGAGCTCTGGAGCTTGGGGTGCTTGTCACTGCTTGAATTTTCCTTGCTGGGAATGGTTTTGGAATTCCCATACCAAGCATCCTGTTTGTGGTTCTTTCCTCTTTGAAACTGATCTGTATATTTTTATATTGCATATTGTTTATTTGTACTATGTTTACCTTTTCTTCAGGTTTATGTGAAAATAATGTACCACCTCTGGAAATATCTGCTGATGAAAATGGATGTTATAGTTTTATTGCTCAGATATGGATTTCAGTTATTTTAGTAAAGATGTCTTCATCCAAAGAAAAGGGTATTTTCTGATATAGAAAAGACTTCTTTAATATTAAAATAAATATCAAAGATATTTTCATACCAAAGTGGTAAGACTATACATGGTACTGTAAAACTTGAGTGCTTATCTTGGAACTTGTTGATACATCCTCTTTGGGATGCAGGGGTGTCATTTGAAGTGGCTACAGCCCAATCTACAAGTAAATCTTTCATCAGCTCTTTGCACTGCAGACCAGCCATACTGTTCCTTGCTTAAGTAAACTGAGAGTGGATGTCATAAAGCTTGCATGTTGATTTGCTTTAGTTTTAGTGAGAAATTTATTAGGGTAATATCAGATATTAGTAGGAACGAATACTGCAGCTGTATGGTTTCTGCTTACTATGATCTAAGCACTAAGTAATTCCTGTAAGAAGAGCAGTCTGAAACTGAAAGTGTGAGTCTAGGTTAAATTATGAAACACTTTAATCTGTATTACTTAGCTTAGCATTAGAGTATTGATATGTGGAATATGTTAAAAGAACCCGTAGTTCTTGGTTGGCAGGTTCTAACTTGTGTCTTCCAGCCAGTAGGATTTTGCTTCTGTTTTAGCTTTAAAAATAAATAGATTAAGAAAAAGATCCAAACAGTCCATCATTACTTTGTATGCACAAATTGTTTAGTAGAGTCACAATATTGGGAATGGCCCTTGATCATTCTATAGGATGTCCTAGGCAAGGAGGGAGGAAAAACTACTGCAAGAGGTGTATCCAAAACCAACCAGTGCTTTCAAGGAATAGAATGTATTTCTGGTTATATCTTCCTGCAATTGACTGTGGTGTCAACGTTGTACATGTTGAATTTTCTTGCTCAAGTCCCTTTATTCCCTCTTTGAGAGTCAGTGTTGAATGGGCTAAAAGTTCAGGTCAGCCTCCTTCACTGAGGAACCTAAAGAAGATTCCCACATGCTTGTCACACTGGGAGGGAGCTAAAGCCACATCTTTCAGTCCTGCCCAAAGTGGGTAGTACTGAGACCTCAGAAACGCACTAGTCCTTGTGTTCTGTTGATTTTACACTTTTGAACTTGACCATGATGAGAAAACAAAGAGATTTTGCTTAAAAGCTGTAGCAGTATTGTGGCACAAAAGTACTGACGTGGGTAGTTGGACTTTCTTTTATTTTATGGTTTTTTTTTGTTTTGTTTTTTAAGATTTTAGGCTCTGATTTTACTGCCACACATCCAATAATTTTTGCAGAAGACTGCAATTGACATGCAGTGTTTTCTGCTGCAGTAAGCATTATTAATAACCTCACCTGGAAGAGAATTAAAATGCTTGAGGTCATGAACCTCCCTGCCCATGGCGGGGGGCTGGAACTAGATGATCTTTAAGGTCTCTTCCAACCCAAACTATTCTGTGATACTATGAACCTCATCCTTGGAACAACATCGTTCATAATTAGAGTTGAATTTAGTCAGTGTGACAGGCTGAATATGTTTCTGAATATACATAAAATTAAAATGTACTTTTTCACATATTCTGTAATATTTAGAGTTTCTAGATAGTGAAAGAGTAGGTGACTTTGAGAGTTTTATTGTATTTCTACTGTGGATTTTAAAATGCATGTAAATTAGTACTTACATACTTGAAATTGAAACAGCCTAAATGCATGGAGTGATGGTTGCCATTTTTCTCTTACATATACTGGCTATCTCAATATGTGGTATTCAAAGAATACAAGTATGTGTTCACTTTTGAGTAATATGGTAGCTAATCTTTTCTAATTTTTTTTTCCCTTATTTTGAAAGAAATAAATCTTGTTCTTAAATTCTGTTTAAGATAAAAGATGTGTAATACTTAATTTGGGGTACTGGGGAGAAGCTTTTGAAAGGTTGTTAAAATACTGATGTACATATTCACGTGTCTTTGAGTACTTTCCTGTGGACTCTTTGGAAATGGACAGAAAGAATATTTTTCTTAGATTTTTTTCCCTTTAGTTGGCAGTATTTCCTTCTAAGGTTTTTTTTTAAGATTTTCCTTTACTAAGAATACTATTTTTATATTACAAATCCAAACCTCTGCTGTCTCTGGAAACAATTATTTTAGATGAGACATTAGAATTATGCATAAATATGAACGCTTCAATTTTTTTTAAACTATTAATATTTGCTAATATATTCCTTATGTATTTTGAAGGGTATTTTTTCATTTCTCTTAGTATAATAATTTATTCTTTCTATTTTTATTAATATTAATTTTGCAAAATAGACTAGCAGACCTTATGCAAGCTGGTCGCGAGTTCTGTTTGCACATTTTTCCATTGCATGTAGTGCAAGGTTGCGTGAGTATAGTATTTTATTGTGTTGTGCCTTTAGATTTTTTGGTTCTGGCATTGAAAGAATATGTTTAGTCAGGTTGTTTACCCTGTAAGGGTATTTTCTCTGTCTTATGTAAAAAATCTGACTGTTGCTTCTCCAAACTGTGTAATCGACATTTAAGAACGCTTATGCTAGAGTAACCAGTAGAAGTTGGTTAGCATCCCTTATATGAAGAAACCACGAGTATCTGTCTCTGAACAAATACTGGAATCTGCCACTAGGAGATACTATCTAGTAGATACTAGATCCAGCAGACACAAAAAAGGCAATGCTCTGGTTCAGTTTCCTTTACTTGTTCTCCCTTTACTCTGAAGTTAAAGTCCATTTATTACATATTAATGTTTTGCAAGGAAAAGTACTTACTAGAGAAATTCATGTTATAATTACATTTGGAGATGAACATAAAATGTATGATTTGCAAGACCAAGGAATGTTTTTTTCTTTGGTATTGCTTTTATGTAAGTGATGATAATATTTTACCACTTTTCTATTACACTTTTGGTTAGAAGTCCCATTCAGTTTTCTTTACACTAAAAGATGTAACTACTAACTACAACTAGAAGAATAATGAACCTAAGAAATGCAGCTGTGCAACTGCAGTCCACCAGTCACATTCCTTACATGACTGTAGTCCCCTTGTCCTTGGATGCTGGAGTGGAGAGAGTGGAACCGTGGTCTTGCTGAAGCTCCTTTCCATACATCACTTGACCTTTCTATTTCCCTTTCTCTTACCCTATCCCAGTCAGTTAAAAAAATTATGAAAGTGGGGAAATTAAACAGATGGTAAACTATACTTGCTTCTTGGAGTAATGATTTGACAATCCCTGCTCAATCTGTATATGTACAGAATACAAGCACAACTTGCTTTGCAGAGCAGCCCAACTGCTGAGCAAGAAGGGCAGAGACGAATCCCAGCATTTAGCTCACGAAATGACTCGACAGGTCATCCACATCAAGTCATTAATTTTGTAATTCGTGTCTTATAAGTAACAGTGCAGAATTGTTTTCCAGCTCTCCTTGTTCTCCCTGCCCAGCACGTGAAGGGTACTTAGTCTGTGAACTTATTCTGGCTGCTGCCATGGGCAAAGCAGATTTCCTTCAGCTGTCCACAACCAACAACTCCTTGCTGCTGTGAACTGTTAACAAAACCAAAGTGCTTCTTCCAGAAAAACCTTTTAAATGACTTGGTTGAAAGTAAGTACATTTTTAAAACTAAAACATTGTCATCATGCTGAGGTGTAATGTTGGTCTATTGGTTGCTGAAGGATCTCCAACATTTTGATGTAACTGGTGGCTTACTTCATAAATCTGCCTCCGACAAAGATGAAAGAGAAGGAAGCAACTAGTTTGAAAAAACATTTTCCCTTTTTCATATTCAACATGTATTGGTGGGTAGTATTCACTATTGCATCCAGTCATGTACTTTCTGTTTCATGTAGGACGAGATATGCAATATGCTGGTTTTAATAATTACTGTGCTGTGGTTTATGGTACTAGTCAACAGCATCTGTTTTATAGTGATGTGCAGAATTCCAAGAAACCTGTAGAAGATAGAACAAGATACCACTTCTAGCTCAACAAATATCTGGGTCAAAAGTTTAGAGGCTTGGATGTTCTTCCCTATACGTCTGCTATCAGCCCTGTCTAGAAACAGAATATACGCTTTGTTAACTCGAGGTAGCTGTTCTTACTATAAATATGTTTTATTAGTTGGTAGATGGTGTGTTTGATAGAAATGTTGTAGGTGAACGTGGATGTCTGCGGAAAATGTAATGAAGGTAAAAATGGCAAACTTGATAAACAGTTGGTCTGAATCCATTTTCACATTTTGTTCTGGAAAGTCTTCCATGAGAGGTGAGGGAAGTTGTTGTGTACAGAGTGGTCTTTCTCTTGACCACACATGTGTCTCTGTAGTTGGGTTCTTAGAATGTGAGAAGGCTGGAGGAATAAATACACCTGATTTATCACATAACAATATAATTTTTGAGAAAAGAAGCTCCTAAGCAGAAATTTGTTTCATAGTCTGTGTGTCTTCTTACTCATTTTCTTACTTTTTCTACCACAGATGTCTGATGGTGGCAAATGTTTCTTTTCTCTTGGTGGCAAATGTTCTTTTCTCTTTTTTTAAAAAAGTTTTTAGAACTTTTAAAAGTGCATAAAAAGCCTGGTGGGCACAACAGTGTGATTTCTGTTTTGCCTTTTGATCTTTTGAGAGAGTGATTTTTAATCACAAGTTAAACTTTGAACTCTGTTTTGATTATGCAGCATTATTTGTATACATGTTTTTTAACTCCAAGTTATGTGAAAGAGAAAGCCATAATGTTTTGCAGTTATTGATCATCTGTATTGTGTGGATTTATTTTTAATAACTTCTTTTTCATAGTATCAAATGAATATTAAAAATTTTAAGTGACTCCATCTATTGCAAGATCTTCTTAAATTAAAATAACCGTGTTGGGGAAGTGGATATTTTTCTCTATAACAATATTAAATGCTCACTCTTTTCATCCTTAATATCAGTGTGCTTTATGTTTATAAAACGCCTTTTAAAATTTTTGTAGGAATTGCTTTGGAAAATATCTGCATACCTCACAGTTGGAAATTATGAAGATGTATTTTTGCATCTCATAACTAAGCTATAATCAAACTGATGTTTTCCTGCAGTTGACAATGTTGCTGTTTAATGTGCCATCCTGAAAAAGTGTTATTGAAAAAGGAAGTGAAAATATCTAAATGTTTATGCTCATTTATTAGTACTAGAAGATTTCTTTTACTATGGCAGTAGTGTGCTTAGAGAGCTTTGGGCTGAGACTGTTTTCCAGTGCCGTTCAATAATTTTGATGAATAGTTACCGCGAGGAAAATAAAAGCGAAACTTGAACAAGCATCATCCCTTTCCAAACAAAAATGCAATACACATAAAGGCAACCTTATCTACAGTTCATATAAATAGTTGTTTGCAATCTGTCGTGTTTGTGTTTTATTTCATGTGAGATTTGCAGGGCAAACCTCACTGGGGCTTCACCAGAAAGTTATGCATGGAGGTATTTTTCTGACAGAGATTACTTGACTTTTTAAACTCTGCTCATTGTTGTAATGCAGTCCCAGCTGTAATGTGGAATGCAGCACGAGCTTCCGGGAAGTACTCAAACGCTGCTTTAGAAAATGCCTAAATAGGAGTATCATCAGGTGGTGACTAAGGGTATCTGAACTCAGCTTAGCAATTCTTTAATTCTTTTGTTTTCCTGTCCCATGGTTAGACGTGGTCTTGGCAATGGGTGCTGTGGTAAAGGAAAGGTGAAGCTGCTCATAAAGCAGGAACTGCAGGAGGCTGTGTTTGTTTCTTTTACTTGTTTTGTAATGATATCTGTTGTTTCAGTGAATAAGCAAGAGGCAATGACATGCAGAATTGCACGTTCTAGTGGGATACCGACCTGCCAAGATTCCTTTAATTTACAACATATTCTAGAAAAAAATTTTACTAACAGCATCATGTCACTACTTAGTGAGCCCCTCGTAGAAAAAGAGAATCCAGCATCTCTGAAACTACAGTTTGACATCTTGATGTGAGAGGTTGGCGTGACTGTAATCAGGAGAATTGCTTTGTTTATGTAGTGTTGTAAAATACAGTATTTTACGTGTTGTTTTGGTTACTACACTATGTACTACTTACAGCGCAATATTTGCTTACATTGTGGTTAAGCTTTTAAAATCCATTTCAATTTCTCAACTACTCTTAAGACCTTCCATGTGAAAGGAGATACCTATTATTTTTCTTTGCACCTTGAGAGGGATTTTTGAGCTGTTTTACTGATGATGCTTTAGAGTTGGAATTCACTGCAGTTCGTAGCTATACTTTGCGATGGTAAATTAAGTACTGATATCTTTTATTCAACTGAGTAGTAATGTTTTCATGACAGAAAAAATGATGGCTATGCATACTAGCTGCTCACATATACCTCTAGTAATCCACTTACTGCTTACATATTTCTAGTAATTAAGAACACAAAATACTGCAGGGAAGACATCATTACTACTGAAAAATATGCTGATTTAGTAAGGACTGTACATGTCGGGCCTTGATTGCACGGGTGATTAGAACTCTGCATGGAGAGTGAAATGGGCACCTTTTTTTCAAAGGACTTCTAGTGCATTACTTTTGCGTTAATAAAACTGGAAGTAGCATCAAATCTTTCATGTCTGTGCACTGAAAGGGTCTTTTCTTCACTGAAAGGGTCATTAGGCAATGGAACGGTCTGCCCAGGGAGGTGGTTGACTTGTCTTCCTTGGAGGTGTTTAAGGTGCAGGTGGATGAGGTACTAAGGGGCATGGTTTAGAGATTGATGGGAATGGTTGGACTCGATGATCCGGTGAGTCTCTTCCAACCTAGTGATTCTACGATTCCATGATTATGATTCTGAAAGATGGTAGAACTTACATGAGAAGAACTAATTAAATTAATTAAACAGATGAACAAGATGGCAAAGAAGAGAACATTAATCGTTCCACAAAATAAAATTGTTCCTTGTGAATCTGTTTGTGTTTGAGTGCACATTCAGAACTGGATCCAGCTGTTCTGCAGATGCAAAGGCGGCTCCATCCGTGCAGCTGATCCCTTTATCTTGTGACCTGGAGTGTGTGACACATCAGATAAGGGATTCATTCCGCTATCCTGCATTCCATTTCAGTAAATCCTTCCATGTCCGTCACCTCATTCTAAGCATGGGTTGTGGTGTTTTTTTATTTTTTTTGTGGGTTTTTTTCTTTTGTCGGTTCTGAAGTTATTTAGGGAAACCCCAGAAACACGTATGCTGAAAGAAGGATGTGTCCTGCTGACATGCTCTTCCTTTTCCAGGAACTGACGTTCTCTTCACATTGACTGACAAACACAAGGGGCATGAAGTTTTTAATAGTTACATGAAATGAAATAAAAAGAGGGAGGGGGGAATGCAGTGGTTGAAAATTTGAAGAGTAACTTCTGTTACAGTCTCAGAAATGGTTTTAGTTTGTAATTAGATTACTAATTAAAATATGCAGTTTTAAAAAAATGTAGCTGAAGAAAATACAGGACAAAATGCTCTTGGTTCCATAAAGGAAAACTATGCCTTGCTAATCTATTAATATTCTCTGCGTACATAAACCAAACAATGGATACAGCTGAAGTTACTGACATAATTTATTTGAAGATTCCATGTCCTTTGCCAGGGCACTTCAAAACAGGCTGAGGAAATTACAAGGCAAGGGGCAGTCATGAGTCAGGCTGGGATCAAGAGACCTGAGGGAAAACTAAAGGTTAATGTTAAGTGTTCACCACAGCAGAAGCATTCCATTTTGAAGATGAGAATAGGATTAGCAAAATTGCAGATACTAGATTTATTTATTTTTTTGATTGGAGAAAACCATTGGGGGAATCCTGCAGGAGTATTAGTTGGATGAATAGCAAGGTAGCAGGTGAAATTCAATGCTGATGAATGCAAAAGCATGCATAGGGAAGTAAGTAATTTGAACTGTGCATAAGCTTTACTGTGTTATGAATTAATTTTACAATTTTAGAGGACATCTGAGCAACATTTTGGACAACGGAATTGAAGATCTCTAGCTCAGTAAGCCCCAGTAGTCAAAAAAAGCGAAAGTTAGGAAGTATTTGGAATAGCATTATGGAAATAAAACACAAACTTGTAGTTCCGTTGTTGCCTAGAACCACAAAACCAAGCGATTTTGGACTGATTACTAGAATGACAAGGTAGATTAAAAGCTTGTGAAGGAGTTCTCTGTGTGGCATCTGGATATTTGAATAATTTTGCCTTGAGGAGTAGCTGTTCCTGTTTTTGGAACCGTGTTCAAAGTTTTGATTGGAAAGCTCTGATACAGTACAGAGAAACCTTGCTGCTCATGTCCTGTTGGGAGGACAGTCATCAGAAAGGACAACTTGTGAATGCAGACCCCACCATTAGCTACTGCTCCGTGTAGTGCACAGGTACATTCTAACAGCTGTTCCCAGGGGTTTATGATGGAGGTGAAGAATTTAATTAGGTTTAAAATAATTTCTTGGTAGGTGGCATAAATGTAGACAATAATACTGGCACAATAGAGCAAAACCTGAAAAGATTATAATTTCTGTGCTTTTGCAAGAAGTCTAACACCTAGTCACTGATAGGTGGAAGGAAGCATTTATTAGGATATGTTATTCCATTTTAGCACATTAGCTGGGCTTTTTCTTTGTGAGGTGGTGCTGAACCACCATCATATTGAAAAGGCTTTCTGGCTCAACCAGATTTCCACTAATACGTATTTTGCAGCTGCTTGTCCACATTGAGAACGGTTGTTAAGAAAAAATATGCTAACTATCATGGCTACTGCATGCTTTTCTAGTTCAAGGTCCTCACTTGGCAACATAGCTGAAAAAATAAACCATCAGAAAGATGTATGTGATACTGTCTTGCTTTGCTAAACGGTGCAAATGGTGTGGATAAAGCAGGTAATCCTGAGACAGATATGTCTGTGCTGATGATTCTGTTGTACGTGTTTTTATGGCTCAGATGGGATAAGCACTGTTTGCTTTTTCTAGAAATTGTACGTTTTGGAGGAGAAACTGGCTTTACAATTGCATGTTGTGGAAGTTGCTTTGGAATATGTGTGACTGTATTATGCAGTAGATAAATACTAATGACTGACTTTTTGAGAATAATTTATCATTAAAAATAAATCTTCTTTCTAAAAATTTGTATTGTAAATGGAAACTTTTCATATTTATTGTGTTGGTGGCATTCTTATGCTTGAAGTTCTAACTATTGAAATAAAAGCTTGGAAGGGCCCGTGCTGCTGCTTGATTTTGATCCAAGACTAACATTATGTATGCCAGCTTTCATTTGTGTATGTGATTTTCAACTATTGCTTTTCACTTTGCTAATTAATTTTAATTTTCATTATGCTAACCTTTCCTGTATGTGTATCTCTTCTAAAGAAGTTGTTAGAACTCAAAGGCTTTGGTTCTCAGAATTGCTGGGAGTGTAGCTCTGGCACACTTACCATTGATCATGGCCTTCACTGTTTACATCCTTTTATAATACAATGAGGAGGCACGTAAGGAGCAGAGTGACCACTTTTATTTTTCCAGTAGTTAATGTAGCAGTGTGGGATAGCGGACAAAGAAACAGTTTCACATAAAACTGGATGGAATGAAAAGATCACCCTAAAATACAGACTGAGGTGTTGTAGCCCTTTCTATTCTGAAGTGAGGAAAGGGAGCAAGAAGGAATAGAGCAAGGAGACTTCTGTCAGTCTGACAGTAGCTACTCAAATACCTGAGCTCTGTATTTGGCAAGTGAAGGTCAGTGACGGTTGGAGGCTATTGTCATTCAAGTCTCAACATGAAAGAAAAGCGTTGGGGAATTGGTGATATCTGTCATAGTTTTGCTGTCCTGGTCATCAGGTTGTTCTTCCAGTTCTGTTATCCTTATGCTATCCTAAGAAACCCAGGATGCATTTTACCCTGAGTAGGGTAATATTTAATGAGTAAGATTATTCTACTTTTCAGGCTTGATGAATCCCTCTATTTAGTGTTGTACAGCTGTATTTGATATCACCAAAGTCAGGTTACTGTTCATGATCTCTTTCCTGCATTCCGCAGCTTGAATCAACGTATAGCTTACTGACATGTCTAGAACATGTTTTTCTGAAAAAGCCTGCTTATCCTGGATGAAAAGCACAAACCAAGTGTGGAGATTTGCAGTGAGGACTCAATGTTCCCTGTTATTTACACAGAGTGCTCAATTAATATAGTATATCAGCTTCCCTTTTCAAGAGCTGTGGGCTTTCTCTGAGCTCCCTGAATATCCCCATAAGTCACGTCAGCTTTTCATTCTAAAATTGAGCTGTTAGACATTTTGTCTCAAGGAAGCAACTTCTCTGAGCAGCTGCCTGTGCTCATTCCATAGCATTCCCCTGCTTGGGTTGTCATTGATTTCTTAGTGCCTAAAGCTAGGTGTCCTTAAAACATAAACCCTTTTTAATGTCAGTAGTAATTGTAGTAAGGGAAGTTTTTCAGCAGGGGAGAGGATGCTGTGGCAGCATGATGCTGTCTCAGAGATTACAAGTTAAAACCAGAACAAAACAGAAAAGCCTACCATCACCAACCAGAAACCCCATAAAAATCTATGAGACTTTTCCAAGCCTCTCTATAGCTTGAGTGAAATTCTTCTAGGCAACAGTAAGTGAACTTCAGAGTGTATAGATACTGCATGTGCCAAAACAGTAACTTGTATGAGCAGCTAAGTGTGAAGTATTTAACAGCTGATGTCTCTGTTGGGCAGTGCAAAACCATTGGTAAACTACAGGTAGCAGTCAGATGGTCTCCTGAATTTTGGTGTCAGTTAAGTGTATTTGCCTAAGAGTAGACAGGGAGCTATGTTTCTTTGTTTGATACTCTTTTGCTGGTAAAGCTGAATTCCATCTGTATTTATGCTTATGTGTGTTTAAGTCGTGTAGAAATAATTGGCCTTTGTGAATTGCCACCTGTTTTTGGTTAAAGGAAATATAGGGTTGTCTGAAGTTACATATTTTCAGACCTCATTTTCTTTGGCTAAAATATAGGCAGGAGGTGCATATTCTTCTGTCATGAGAACCCTGCCTGGTTATATTTAGGCACCTTAAATTCTTGTATTCCTTGTATTAAGCTACATAGTAAAATTTCTCAGTGTATGTTACAGGAATAAGGTTTTCTTTCTGCGTAGCCAGTGAGTGTCTTTATGGTGCTGTGAATGTATGAATTTCAGTTCTGTTATCAAGAACATTGCTTTTTGAATCATGTTCAAGTGACAGTATCACACACTAGCTTTGATTCAGTTGAGAAATTTAGGATATGAGAATACATCTCTGTGTGTAATTCCAGTTATGTCTGCCTCCAGAATCTTATTAGCCCTTAGTAATGCTAATACTTGTGAGTTTTTAAAACATTATAGTTACACAAAAAAACCCCATTCATCCTGTCTATATCATACCAATTTCAGGCAAGAGTGACTGCTACTGAAACTGCACAGCTGATTAAATATAACATCTCTAAGTACTTACTGTACTTTATCTTACACAGACTAGTGATCTGCACCGAGGCAGACATATTAACAAATTCATGCCATTAGAATAATGTTAAGCGTATATGTTGCTTATTGGCTTGGAGGATTAAATGTTCCTTATCTTACATCATGGAGCTTTTCATAAAACAAACAAACTCACTTCCAGGTTTGGAACACAATCTCTAGTATCACATTGCCTGTTTGCCGCTGTACAGCTTATGCATTGTGCTTTTTTTAGTCAGAGAGGAATGTATGGTGGTAAATTTCCACTTTTGTTTTCAATTTGTTTTATAAGTAAACTCAATTATTTGTCCTTCTGAAAGATAGGAAACCAAAGATACATAGGCAAATGTATTTTAAAATGTATTTTAAAAATCTGACCTTACTGAACATGGTAAAACCTAGTGAAAATTAGAATTTAGTGAAATATGCCATGTGTCTCTATTGCTGCAACTTGTCAGAGAAGATCCCTGTTGACTGGAGAAAGATATATGTTGTATCCATCATCAGAAGCTGTAAAAATCATGTTTGGAAGAGGCAGACTGCAGCACAATCAGAGTTACAGATGACAGTAAATTGAGGGGTACAGTTTAATGCACTCAAGAGCAGGTGCCGCTCAGATGAACCTGGGCAGGCTGGAGAAATGGACTGATGGAGGACCTCAGGAAGGTCGGCAAGAGTGTAAGGGAACAATCATAGGATCGTTAAGGTTGGAAAAGACCTCTAAGATCATCCAGTCCAACTGTCAGCCCAACACCGTCATGCCTAATAAACTGTGTCACAAAGTGCCATGCCTACATGTTTTTTCAAATGCCTCTGGGAAAGGAGAATCCCTCCCTGGGCAACCTGTTCCAGTGCTTCACCACTCTTTCAGTAAAGATTTTTTTTCTTATACCCAGTCTAAACCTCCCCTGGTTCAACTTGAGTTTCCTATGGTCATCTTCATCTATCCAAGTATATAGAGCTAAATGAAACTACCACTCATGTCTACAAACCCACTGTGTTATACTCTTGCCCTTAGTTCAGTTACCGATTCCAGGATGTATTTAAAATTTTTAGAGTAGTTCGTCTCTGCTTCTCTCTTTTGGGATTTGGAAACTCATGAAACTGTCCTGCCAAGTTGCTATCCTTTTTCAAAACAGCCACGCTTCACTGATCAGCAACTCCCAAAGAAAGGGCAAACAGCTAAAGGCGCAAACTCTTTGGCTCCTTTGAGCTTCCTACTCAACTTTTATAAACTATCATCTCATTGATGTGCTGCTTTCCTGTGTAGCTCTTCATAGAGATCCAGATTCTTCTTTGTTGGGTTTGAGTTTATCCTTTCACTTCAGCAGCCTGAGGACTGCTGATCCACACACGTAGTGTTGTGTGATTCATCTCTGGTAGAAGCACAGAAGTTTTTTATGTGCAGGAGACTCTGTTAATGCTATTGAGTAGATTTCGCTGTAGCTGTAAATAGTTCCCATTAAACTGAGGACTTGTTTCTGCTGGGTGTGGCTGACTTAAAAATAACTGTCTGTTATGCAGAATTTATAGTGGTAATATAATTTTTGTATTTATAATGCCTTTCTCTTAGTGCTAAAAAAAGGGAAGTTAATTTTTCATTTATATTTGCCAAACTTGAAAATTACAGAATGTACTAAAGATTACAGTAAGACTGCGATGTGCTTAGTCAGTATAAATATGCAATGTGATGGTTTTATGCTTTAGTAAAGTCTGCTAAACCTTTAGCAGTCCATTGAGAATCATCCAGAGTGATTTTTCATTACACTTATCCAAACAATTTTTATAATCTTAGCAAACATGTTCCAGCTTGAGGCTTATTTAGGTGAATAGTATTTCAAATTTAGCTGCTCAAGATAACCTCTTGCAAAAGAATAGTTCTTTATGTGGAAAGATTGCTGTCCTTTTCAATGTTTGCCTATTTATTTACTGGTACTGGGCTCAAGAAAAATAACTTTGTTCATCAATATACACAGAGTAGATGTTTGTTTCAGAGATACTTGCAAGCCTAGCTCCTGGTTTCTAATTGTAATGCATGCTCCTCCTGCTCAGGAGAAATTGCAGAGCAAACCGGTTAATCATTGTTGTCTCTTCAACTCTTCCGTTGTTTAGTGTTTTATAAATCTTAACAGGAAGCTTTCCCATCACTGACAGTTTTCCAGGATTCGTCTGTGGGCTTCCTCCTGTAGAACACTAAATACACTTTACTTAGGGAGGCATAACATGGCTTTAGCCTCTCTGCCAGACTTTAAACTGTGCATGGTTTCTGAGATAATTTTTCTATAGGTGGTTTTTGCAATTTTGAGAGAGAAGAATGTTCTTGGGGAAGGCTGGTGCTTTCAGGTCTTGTGCCTAGAAGAGTGTGTAGTGGTATATCTAGAATTGTTTGAGAGGTGGCAGAGCTGGATGATTTGGAGAAATTGGACCCCGTTGGAATAATTCTTTCAGGCCTGTGTGCTTTCCTCTGTTGTTTAACTGAGATTGGAGTGGTGACATGGAGAGTGTTTGTTCCTGGGGTCACTTGCTGATACACCAGATACTGGGGTATTCTTGCTCCTTCTCCTGATATGTGAGCTTGGAGACTTAACCGTGTCCTTCCTGGGCCACCATGAAGCCTGTTGTCAGCTTTAGTGCTACAATGAGCTATTTGCATCACCAAACATAGATGGCTTTCCAAAACTTTAATTTGAATAATGGAAATGTGGTCTGTAGTGAAATTTTAGATTTGAACTGTGCTGGAGACCTGAACCAGAAGGCATGCCAGTTTTAGTCTGCATTCCATAGCAGAAATGTGGTAACAGGGCCAAATTTACATCTTCAGAGGTTTTGTCCTTTCTTTTTATTCTCAACAGAAGAGATTCTAATTCTGGTTAATGTAAATGGAGTTAGCCTAGCTAGACCCTGAGAAGTTGAGCTGATGGTCATTCTCTTCTATCTGTGTTTGCGTTTCTTAGCAGTTTAACCTGCAGCTCCCGCTCTGTGGAGCTTTCAGTTACTGATGAAAAAAGTAGAGTATTTTCTGTAGGAACCGAATCATTGCATCTGCCAGAAGAAAGGCAGTTTAGGACAGGTGTGAAAGGATGTAATGCAAATAATGTGAGAGTCTCCATGTAATACACTTCTTGTAAGAAGGAAAAAAGAAGCAGAAGAGGAAGAAGGGAAGTTTAGACAGTTCCTTATAGTAATTAAAAGTACAACTGTTAAAAACCGATTTGTATTCAATAAAACTTAATAATGCTACTTAAGATTTATCAAAAAGATATATATATATATATATATATCTACCTGGGTAGAAATTTCTTACTATGGTAATATTTGTGCTGTATTTCCTAGGAAAGCAAACTCAAGTTCTTGCTCTCCTCACTTGCTTGTGTCTAGTCATTGAGGTCATGGAAGGCAAAGGGAGAAAGGAGGTGAGGGGTTGGGAAGCTAGCAGCAGAGTAAGAATACTTTTATGGGCTGCACAACCACTCTGCCATGAAACAGCCAGCTGCCTACAAAGACCTGTCCATGCTTTGAGTGTTTGAGTTGCAGGTTAACTATGACCTTGATGTATTTCCATAAGCTTGTTCTTCCCAGCTTCTATGCTAGCCTTCTTTAGGAAATGGTACCAGCCTTTCTGCCTGTGTGGAGGGGAAGAGATAATGGCCTGGGGATGATTTTGCCAAAAATGTGCTGGGAAGTCTGTGCATTGTGTTTCAAGATCTGTTCAGTGCTGAATGCAATGCAGAAATTTTACCAATGGTTTCTGCATTGTCAGCTGAAGTCTCACTGGCTTTCTCAGCTTCAGGTGTGAGCTGAATCCCTGTGAGGCTGTTCCCACACTATTCACTTTCCAATGCTCAGTCCGGCAGAATTTCTAGAATAGGGATCGTCATGGTTACTCTTGAACTGAAAATTATAAGTTCCGCTTAGAAGTCACTGTAAAAGTTCTTCCTAAATGGCAATGTGTGTTTCTTAGGATTATAGATCTATAACAATTTGCATTATCAGTTTGTAATTTAACAGAGTGAAAAATATAAAGCTTGAGTCTCTGAGTGGAGTTGAAAGAAAACATTTTTTTTTTTGCTCTGTTTCTGGACTTAGAAAGGAACGTACTCAACCTAATTCACATCTGGTTGGCTGATTTTCTTCGTGGAGAAACTCCAAATTCATTCTGGAGATTAGAGTAAGCATTTATAGGTTTTCAGGATTTTGAATGGAATTTGAAATATTGTGTTTTCAAGCAGAGTACAAATCAATTTTCTCATAGGTATTTGTTCATGTTCTAATTTTGGCATTTCTTTGTCTACATCCTAATTTTAAAAATTGTTTTATACTTCATGTTGTGTCTTGGGAATTAATAATATGCTCGCTCTTTTTGCAGAAATGCATACAAATCCATTAAAGTTCCTCATGACAAAAAGTCATCTAAAAAGCATTGCCAAGTTAGTTGGAATCAACTTATTTATCAAAATAAGCTGCTTATTAATGAGAGTGGAATTCGCAAATCATAAAAAAATGGATGAGTGTATTAATATGCATGATTTGTTTTAAAAGAGTACAAACACGCTATCTTACTTTTGCCTTATTTTCTTCATAATAATGGTTTGCAAATGTATTTGTATCCAAAAAGAGGTCTCACGAGCAAGATAAAGAAAAAATGGTTAGCCTGTAAAAAGTGCTTGCCAGCTAAAAAATGTCTTTCCTCTCAAACTTTGTCAATCTCCTCATTTGTATTAAAACTCATAAGTTGCAAATTATGTCCCTTTTTAATGTAAAGTGCTCTGGATTTTTGAATGTCCAGCATTGCAAAACTTAAGTTTTCCACAATTTTGGCATTACATTATTGACTCATTTCTGGCATGTCTCCATCTTTAGTCACATCCTTTTACTTGTAAGTGTACTTCATTCCACGAAGCTCAGAAACTGGAGTCTTCCACTAAAATTTCCTTATATTCTCTGTTTGAAAAATGTTTTTTTCTCCTTTATTAAAATTAAGTCAAACTAATGCCTAGGTTGGATATTCCTATGCTTTGTGGTTTAGATATATTGTTTCTAAAGTCTAATATTTTATAGAAATTGTTGTGCTCTCTAGGCATCTGTCTGCTTATACAGTAGCCTAAAATGATGTTTGAATCTCTGTGCTGTGTCTCACAGGCAGACCAGTTTGTCTACATTATTTCATATTAAACCCCAACCATTTGAGCCTTAAGGCTGACAAAAAATATTCTAAGTGTCTTTGCTTGACTATATATAAATAGAAACAGTTTTATAAAAGTTAAAGACATGTAAGAGTGGGATGCAGATATTACTAAAGTACTTAATTACTCATTTTGATAATTGTGATGCAAGTGGCAGCCACATGAAATGGTTATGTGATCATATTTGAGGTTTGAATTGCTTGGTTGAAGACATATTGTTTATTCTGGTTAAAGAAGAGGATAAAACTTTAGATTGGAAGTAAATGTTTTGAAGAGCCCTGACAAAATTTTGTTTTTTTCAAACTTTAACATCTTTAGTTTCAGCAGGAACTTGACTGTTGTCAACAGCTTGTTGCAAAACATCTGTCGACCATGAATCTAAAGACCAAGTTCAAGAAAAAAATTTGCTGCCAGTTCAAATGTTTTTAGAAGGAAGACTTGAGGAGGTTTAATTACTGTAAGGTTTCTGGAGCTTTTTCCTGAGTCCCCCATGCACATTTATACAAAGTCATTGTAGGAGGCATTTCTCTAAAAAGCTGTTGTTTTCGCTTAGCCTCATCAAAACAGAATAACTCTTCTGAGATTTTTGTTACAGTACGTTAATCTGGAAACAGAACTGCCCCAAACAGTCACTCAGTGGACCATATTTCTAATTCCATTTTAATTTCCACAGTCTTGGAAAAGAAGACTCCAACCTTGTTTAGGTCCTTAGTTGGCTCAAAGGGGAAGGTGCCAATAGAGTGATGCTGTTCTGGATTGGTGACCAGGTCCATGTGGTGCAAATTCTCTCATTGGTGTTGATCTAGTCTCCTTGAAATATTATCACCATTTATCTGTGGCAGTTAATGAAATGAACTTTAAATATGTCATTTAGATTTTTTGTTTCCATTCTGCCTAGAAACTTAAGCAGGCATCAACACCGTCAGTTTGTTTTGGACATGATTCTACATTTTTTCCTCATAATAATGTAGATATATAATGTTTTTGTTCCAGTAGAGGTAGAGAATCTACTTGCATGATGTTACCATACAGAAGTAGGGAATACGGGAGAGATTATCAGGAATGAGTAAGATTACTCAAGATCCTAGGTAAATCTAGATTGTCATCTCCTACTGCTGCCTCTGATGTCTTGAAGACCATTGGGAAAGGTCTAAAGCCACTTTCTTTGCTGTAAATAGTTGTTCCTAACACAGTGGTAGTTTCTTAGAGTTGCTATGTTGGAGGCTTATATTACAATGTGTTTTATTAAGATTTGATAGCTTCAAGTGTGCAACAAGTTAGGTTGACCAATCTCAAATATCTATGAACTCTTTCAAAAGTACCTCTGCTCAGCACTCCTGAAAGTCTGGCCCTGCGACTGTGGTGTCCAGTTAGGGAGTACCTGTAAAAAGTGGCTTTCCAACATGACACAGAAGATCAGTGGCAGAGGCATGGGGATATGTGCTACTTCTTAAGAGAGCAGTTGCTCAGCTGGGTGGCTGATCCAACACGTGGTGTTTTACTGTACAGACACTTCCCTTGCTTTCTTTTCTGCTTGTAATGGCCCACCAATTGCTACTGTTCTCTTCGTTTCTTTAGAAGCAATGAATCTTCTTAAGAACATTTATATGATTAGCACTGACATTGAGAAACCACCTTTATATTTCAGCAGTTTCAAATACAGAATTATGTATTTATCTTCCTTATTTTACAATTAACTCACAAATGCTTTTAAAGCAGGGATTGTTATGAGATGCATTTAGATTATTTTTGACTTTTGGGGTTTTTTTTGTTTGTTTGGGTTAGTTTTTTTGGTTTTTTTTAACATTAGTGTGTGTTGTGGCATAAGAGAGAGTGACCATTTACCTGTTTGCTTTTATGGCAGTCTTTGTTTTATAGCCTTACCTATAGGTGTCTTGGTTTTGTTATGTGGAATGTATCCTTCAGTGGACTGGGGTGCACACCAGCATGGTCCTGCTACAGAGGGGATGTCTAAAATCCACATCAACTGTCTGTAGGAACTTCACCAATGTATAGTATGTTTTATGCTGTCACTGTTCTCTATCCAGCTTATCTCACTTCTTTTGACAGGTGACATGCACAGCTTTCCCCTGCTCCTTAACTTTTCTGAAGTGCCTTTTGCTCACTGACAGGTGATACATTTACAGGTGATGAATTTGCTGGTAAAATCTATTTGCTGCACCACAAGGAATTGTGAAGTCATCCTTATTATCTACCTGAATTAGCTCTTTTCCATAAAATGCTTCTAGTAAACTCATTATCAAGTGGCTGTTGTCAATTATTCAGGGAGATGAGTAATCTCCCACTACTAGCTTTCTATTTCTGGGAGCATCAGTTTATACTCTACTTTCTGTTGTGTGGAACAGTTTCTAAATCAGTGTGGAAATACTGGAGAGATGCTGCAAGTATGTAGTTGAGCATCATCTTGTCTTCTCAGACATGTTCTGAACAATAGTTTTGAAGTGTAAAAAAAAAAAGAAAGGTACAAAAGACATTTTATGATTCTGTAATGGTTTTAGAAGAGTGCAATACATTAGAGAGTTGAAAACAATTCTTGTTGCATTTAGCGCAATAGATTGATAACACTTTGCATGCAAAGTTGATTAGTGAAAATGTTAAGTAAGGTGCGTATATTATGGTGCAGCTCTTAAATGCGTCTTGAAGGTGCTGTGTTTATTAATTTGCTCTGCAAACATAGCTTAATTTGCTGCGTAAGCTCATAAGCTGTTGGGGACAAAAAGAGGAAACAAGCAGAAGGGCAGCTTTGAAGAGAAGGTGGACTTACAGGTTACTAAGATAGGAAGAATAACCCTAGTTTTAATTATAACCATATTTATTAGCTAACACAGTATTAAACATCATTGTATCTGGAGATTTACATTAAATCCTGTGTAAATATGTCTGGTTTTGTTTAGAGAAAGAAGAGCTATGTTTGTTCTCATGTATGTTGCAAGTCATGATCTGCTGATGCTGCACTGGTAGCTATGAATGCACCTGGTGGCATATACCATGTTCTCAGTGTTGAGGGATTCCTTTGTTATTCTGTTATGTTTTTACCACTGAGTCAATCAGAGAAAAGCCTTCAACAACTGAAATTAAAGATGTTAGTGAACATCTAAATTATTTCACCCAAGAATATTGAACAGGAGTTTTTAAATACATAAAGATCTTAAGACATTTTGTCAAGCACAACTGCACCTTCCTAAATGTTGTCACCACAGAAGTGGAAGAGTGCCCAGATTGTTCAAAGCCCATTGTATCATTCCAGAAACTGTAATCACTATCATTACGGTTAGAGGGTGGGGTCATTGCTTTAGGCAAAGAGGGCAGCTAGTATCATATTGATGTGCCAGTTTTATGAAGATGGGTGTGCAGAAGTGGGTGGTATTAGACATTCAATATCATCAATTTAAATTGTACACAGTTTTGTTAATAATGTTGTGCATAGGAAAATCTTTGCCTTGTAATCTTCAACTAAAGAGCTAAAATAACACTGTTTCTTACTTCTTGCTGTGATTTCATGTTTAGGAAAAAGATTGGGGTTACTTAGTTTCTGAAGCAAGATCTGAGATTTTCTTTCTGCAGGCCACCTGTTTCATTTTTTACAAGACATGAATTCTGTCTAGGAATTGTTCATCTCTGAGACACTTTGGGGTAGGATACTCAATAGATGCAATGGAACATGCAAAGTTGACAGTAGTACAGGGAAAAGCAGATGATTCTCTTGGGATTGAGTCTTGGCTACAGCATCGCTGTCTCTCTGTGGTTTTGGGGAGATATTTTTTGGAATGGGCAGCTTTTGGTGAGACATAAAACCAACATCTGCCCACTATGAGCACTAAAGATCTATCCATGCGAATGTAGGAGTATTATCCACTTTGTTTTCTTTAAACTTCTATCTTGAGTAGTGACGTTCTACCTACGTTTCTCCATCAGTTTTCCCGTGAAGTGTGTTGTGTCCAGCTTTAAAATAGCGTTGCAACTTTTTTCCTCCATTCAGGAAATTTCCGAAAGGGGGGCTTCACTGAAGTGTGAAAGGGGGGCTTTCACGAGTGGGGCTTCACTGAAGTGTATGGTCAAAGTGAGCACTGCTGAAAATCAAGTTGAATTGGATTGCAAAAAGTAGTGAAGAGTAGTTCTTCAGCTGTACAAATGGCTACAAACAGAAAGAGCAGGACTCTTACACTGTGAAGTTTGGATTAAGGTGAAAGATCTTTGTACAGTCCCAAATGAAATGGTCAGGTGCTAATGACTGTGACTGCAGTGGTAAACATGGGTTCAAAGGCAAGATGACTCACAAAATTAGAATTGGAAAGTAGCATTGCATCTCATACCTCACTACTACCAGAGATTTGATTTTAAGATTTCTTGCTCTGCTGTTGGTGGCAATTTGTTGAGGTATATGCTGGTTGAATAGACTGAGGATTTAGAAGAACTGCTGCAAAAACTGAAGGAAAATCATGTCCAGAAGTCTTAATTAAATCAAGTCATTTCACAGGAGGACAACTCAGAGATGGAAAGGTTTATAAGGCATGCTTGAAGGCTTTCTAGTGTATATCGATTTGGGGAACTGTTAAAGAAAACAAATACCTGTGTCCAAAAAGTATGTTATTGAAGAAATAGTGAAGAAAAGTTGGGAGGGATGGGGGCGAAGGGGAAGAATGCATAAGACTTTGTGTCAGGGATAGGTAAATTCTTGGTCTTGTTTTTAAAATCTTGACATTACTGTTTAAGAGAACCCAGGAAAGGTATTCACAAAGGATTTGATGTAGTCAGAGCAAGAAAAGAACAGTTGCTCAGCAGAATTTTAAAAAAACAGTTAAAATTGGAGTGCTTTAGTTCTTCGGTACAGTCATCAAGGGATGTGGTCTCTCGAACCATGTACTTATCACTAGAATGTAAAAGAATGTTTATTAGAGGTTATAGAGGATGCAGTATAAGATAAAGTAAGATTAGAGGTAGAGGTGTAAGCGAAGAACAAGTCAAAAGAGAAGCGAGTCACTGCGTGACAGGAAGAGTAGGTGGTCAGTTATGGCAGAAAATTGCATCTTCCTGGATGCTGGTGGAAAGACCAACTGAAATAGACTTTGTGGATAATGATTCAAGTTTTGGTCTGCCACTCAGTCTCTAAACATGTTTATATATCCATTTTTTACTGTGAAGTGCTGGCGAACCTTTGTATATTGTTAATTTCTTTTGGTTTAACGGTAATAAAATAAATGATGCCTTTTTGTTGACCTTTCCCTCTCTCCTTAGTGTGGTTGTTATCTCACTGGTTTTGAACCGTAAAACGTCTGAATCAGTTGGTGAATTGAGGGCATGGGGACGTCAGTTCTGTTACTGGCAGCGTGGAGGGGGCAGCTTTGCTGTTACATGTGGATATTTGATGGCAATTTCCATGACTTGGAGGTACTATTTAGCTGTGGTTTACAAATGAAGAACACCAGTCCTTGAGCTCTCTCATAACCTATAGTTTCAGATAACATTGTCTGGACCCTGGCAGAACTGTTTTTTCCATTCCCTCTTCTTAATTTTGACCTGGTATGTTTTCCTTTCCCAGATCTGCTGCTCATCTGCTTAACCCACTTTTCTCTTGCATTCACTTATTTATTTTTATTTCAGTTTTTTAAAAAAAGGGCATGTGAAGGAATGTTTTTAAAATATGTCAATAGTTCCATAGTAATAAAAATGAAAATTTTTCTGTTTTAGCTGTGAGAGGTTTAGTTATGAGATGAGAGTTTAACATTTTGATTGTTTAGCATATTGAGATAATTGCTTATGGAAGGCTACAAACCTTTTCAGTAGGCTTTCATGTCAGCCTATCTGTGTTCACTGTAATGGGTCATTTTCCATATTTGCAGAAAGTTAAAGCAGGTCTTTACAAATCACTGCACAGTAACTGTTGAATAAATTTACTTCTTATAGTTTTCTTCTGAGAAGTTCCTCCCCAGATGTCAAACCTTGCATTTCCCTTTCCTGAACTGGATGAAAACATCTTTATGCCTGAATCTAGGAGAATACTTGGGTTCAGGTTAAATATTAAAAAAGAATAAGTTAGTATGCAAACAGAACTGTGTCATCTAGCTGGCATTTTGAGTCTATTCATTTTATGGCTTTTTGTTGTTTCATTATGGGCTATCTTTGAGAATATAAGCTTGAGTCTTTCAAACCAGTGAAGTCAGCATTAGTTTTTTTCACAATAACACTAAGAGGAGCTGGCTCCTTTTAAATATATTTATTTCCTAGCCCTAGGCAAAGTTTTCTGAAAGATGAAACTCATTGGAACATTTGACTTTCAGGCTTATGTTCATGTATTCAAGATTTCAGCGTAATTAAAAAGAAATTATAACATAGTTCTGGATTTACATAGAGCATTCTTTTTGTTATGGGTGAAAAAAACAGTACAGAAACTTTCTGTCTACTTGCAGAAATGTGTAGGCTTGTGTTTATCACTTGGTGTCTACACAACCAGTGTTTTCAAGTTGCTGAGGCTTAAGTTTTTAAGGACTTTGTTGTTATGAAAATCTGAGGGGGTGAGGGATACTGTTTGTTGAAAAACAGTCTGTTGATTTCTGGTTTGGTACAAACCTCTGCACATCTGAAAAATCACTTTGGCAATCTACTCTGAGTTTATCTGTGTTAGGTAGTATCTATTGTCTGTTATACTTTTCTGAGAGGAAAAGAAATTCTTTTAAATTGTGTGGTGTTGACTGGCAAATATAGAAAGAGCAGAAAATTTCTGTAACATTATAAGGGGTCTTCCATTCCCCAAATACTCTGAAAAAATTGCTTATTCTTTTGTGCTGTTGTAGATGGAGTGTAGGGCAGTGTTGTTAGCTGTTAAATGTCATAGGTCAACACATGTTTCCTGGTATGCAACTGCTGAAAGTTTTTTTTTTTGCTTGTTTTCAAGTTCTTTTTTTTTTTTTAATGCAACCCATACACAC
The DNA here is from genome assembly GCF_032191515.1 of Phaenicophaeus curvirostris. Lineage (NCBI taxonomy): Eukaryota > Metazoa > Chordata > Aves > Cuculiformes > Cuculidae > Phaenicophaeus > Phaenicophaeus curvirostris. The sequence goes on from NC_091396.1 coordinate 12,364,788, forward strand.
ATTGTCAAAGCTCATATATTGTTCTTCTAATGTTTGTCCAGTACTGCACAGTTATTTTCAAATTTGCACTTAATTTGTTTGGTGTTTACAGCAAATACTTTTCATATTATTTTTCTTTAGTATGATCTGTTTCGTATTTTGGAGACTTAGGAATGTAGGAAAAATTGATGCATCGGGAAAGGCTGCATGCAGTAAGGTATTTCTGCTCAGCTTGTATCATTACTCCTGAGACAAACTGATGAATACACTAATGTATTTGTAGGCAGCTTTGCAGTGCTTGCTGCTCAGACAAAACCATCATCAGCAATTATGTATGACATAATTGTCATCTTACTGACATAGATTTTGTCTTATAGTAGCGTTTTATAAATCTTTTCCCAATATATTCAATTTTATTGTGAGTGTATAGCTAATCTGTGTGATTATTTCTCTGTTGAAATGTTACCTAGCATTTTCTGTTGTCTGCAGCAGTGGCTTCAAATTTTGTGGCCTTATACGTGTCAATGCTGAATTACTAATGTATTTTAGACCTTAGGTTTCAGTTTCCTTTCAAACTTGACCATAGCAGCAGTGATTTGCTTGGCTGTAAGAAACTTCACAGTTTTACAGTCTTCTAGAGAGCTTTTGCCAAAATAGTAATATTTTATGCTAGATGAGAGGAAATGTAACAGAATCAAAAGTAGTTCAGTGTTGCCCTGGACCACTATAATTTATTCCTAGTCATTAAAAAAGGCCAAAAGGTGTCGGGTGACTTCTATGTTCCCTGTATCATGAAAGAATTAGTAGTCATTCTTTTAAAAGAACATGCTGTCCTTTTGGATAGCTATGTTGCACAAGTGAAGTCCAAGTAAAAGTGTGTTGGGTTTTTTTTTTTGTTTTACTCTTTATTTTCCTGCAGATGGCTTCCTCTTGGGTATAATTTGGAATGAAATTCAGTACTGTTAAGTGTTTTGGCTCGTTATTTTATTCAAAGTATGTAAGACATTACAGATGACTTGAAATATTTCTGTTTCCTCTGTATGCTTATGGGACAGTAGAAGGAAACCCCCCACGGTTGACTAGTGTTTCTATTTATATACATACAGGAGTACCTCTAACATTTGATTAATTTTGGGAAAGAAACGTGTTAGTTAATTATTGTTTTCAATGAGATCGTGAGGTTCCATGTATTAATTCCTGCTATTCAATAGCTACTTCTTTCATGTAATAATTATCTTATAAAAATTTAGCCAATATGTATTAATAACAGCAACAATTTATTTTCCCCATCTCTTCTGCAGTTTACATGAAAAAATGTGGTCTTTGTTTCTACTCTGATATTTTATGAGATGATCTATAATTGATGATGTGCAAGGATGTTCAGTTTGAAAGAACTGTAAGGACAGTCCAGATGCCTTTGGATGTAAGAGGCTGGATTATCCCACCACTAAAGAACTAAGGGAAGGCCTTTTCCAGGCATGCTGTCACTGCAGAGAACACTTGTATGCTGTTGAAATGTGCTTATAGGTGATCTTTTTTCTGCACTTGTTAGCTGTCTTGGGACAGAGTGGGAAATGTGTATTTGTTCTGAACAGTAAAGTTAACAGCTTACATTGTTCAGTTTTCTTATCATTGCATTGTTCTAGTTAATTACCAAGAACTGGTGTTTTTAATCAGTAAAATATTTTATGAGTATTGAGTCTGACCAATTATTTTGTATTAAATTAACAAGCCAAGATAGAATTAACTAATCCCTACCAACCCACTTGGAAAATGTTTATTCATTCATATCCAATCTTCCTCAGTACTTTCCAATAACTAAATTTTATGACATAAAATGATATAACATTTCAGGTATGTTGCTCGTAAACAATAAATTTTGCTTTCTTTTTAAAACAAATTTATTTTTTAAAACTTTTTTCCTTTTTCTGGCTTCACGGAGAAGACCATATGAAACACATCAGTTTATTTAGTCTGACTAGAGACTATTAATTAGCACCACTGATTTTTAATGCAGTATCTAGCAATCCTAGTTACACCGGCTATTTTCAATTCTGTCCAAATTGATAGCATTCTTGAGACTGGGATGAGACCAAGGCATCTCCTGAGCTTAAGGGAATTGATTGCACTGATGATAACAACATGCTGTATGCTACAAAGGAAAACAAATGAGCTGAAGAAATCACTGAATCTCTCTCTGCTTGACTTGGTTGATGATTCCTTCAGCCGTTGGTGTGAAGTATGACATTATTCATGTAGACAGAATGAGTGAGCAGACTTCTCTGCATTACCTGCCAGTCCCATGAAGTGCTGTATCGCTGCCACTGGCTCTCTTGCAGAAACTTGAATGTCCAATTGGGTATTCAGGTGGAAATTCTGTCTAAATCTCTAGCTTGAATAGCTGAAGCTCTGAAGTATGAGATCCGATTATCCTTCAAGTGTTAGGAGCATGTTCAGGCCCCAAAAAGGAAAGAGCAAGAGGTTTCATATACAGATATCCAAGCCCCACACCAGTCTGGCTGAGTTATTTCTTCCAAAAGCTGTTCAGTTTTATTTTAAGGACTCCAACATCAGCTATGGGGAGCCTAACGCTAACCCTGATAACTACCCTGGTAATTAGTTCCAGTTTTCTCTCCCCTCCACTGTCTGGAGAGTGACATAGAATCATAGAATGATTTGAGTTGGAAGCGACCTTAAAGATCATCCAGTTCCACCCCCCTGCCACGGGCAGGGACACCTCCCACTGAATCAGGTTGCTCAAAGTATCATCCAGCCTGGCCTTGAACACCTCTAGGGGTGGGGCAGCCACAGCTTCTCTGGGCAACCTGTACCAGTGCCTCACAACCCTCACAGTAAAAATTCTCTTCCTAATATCTAATCTAAATCTCCCCTCTTTCAGCTTAAAACCATTGCCCCTCATCCTTCCACTGCACTCCCTGATGAAGAGCCCCTCCTCATCTTTCCTGTAGGCTTCCTTTAAGTACTAGCGGGCTACTGTAAGGTCTCCCTGGAGCCTTCTTTTCTCTAGGCTAATCATCTTATTTTGAGGTTTGAATTTTTATGATGACTGAATCTTGTAATACGTTGGATCTGGAACACTTTCATCTGAAATCATTTTATTAGCAAACACCTTAGCTACACGTAACTACTCTACAAAGTGTTCATCATCTCTCTCTCTAATAAACTAAAAAAGCTGAGTTCAGAACCTCAAGATATGACACCTCTTTTCCAGTCCCAATTTAATTTTTTTGTCTTACTTGGAAAACTTTCTTCTGCGTTCTGTGCACCATGTCCTAAAACGGTTGTCTTAGCAGTTCTATGAGTGTCCAGTAATGACACATGGGGAGGGATGAGGCATTTTAGCTGGGAGAAGGATGGGAAGTTTGATAATGCATCTTCAGTAGAGGTGGCTTCGCTGATGTATGTCTTTGCTAATGGTTATCTTTTCCAGTCTGTCAGCAAGATAGTCTTCCAATCCTTGGAATATATGACATACTAATGCTATCCAAAGCAATTCTAAAATATCATTGTCACAAAGCATCAAGTCAAATATCTTTAAGAAGAAAAAAAGGAAAAAAGTTCAAGTACACCATGTGGTTGTGATTGCTTTTATTAGGTACGTTGTGTTTCTGTTACCCCTCCCCACAAAAATAGTTCTAATGACTTGTTTTCTACAGAAACATACCAGTCATCATTCTATTTGTATTTTTGATTTTTGTCTCTGATACAGCTTCAAATGACTTTCTATTAATTTACCTGAGTTGACTGTTGTGCTGAACTAGCCTGTAATTTCCTAGGGATGTTCTTTTCACCCTTTCAAAGCATAGGAAAAATGCCTACAGTTCCCTGGGATTTCCACCTTTTGAAGAACTTGTGGAACATTAGCATTAGTGGTAAAGTGCTCCTCGGTTCTTTTTCTTGCATGCAAGTTATTTGAGCCAGTTTGCCTGAAAAGACTGAATTTTATCAGAGGCTCTAAAATTTTCCTTCTCAATTCTCTTTTTTTCTTATTCCAGTAACGTCATCTGATAGAAGCATGTTCCCCATAAAAAAAATTTAATGCTTTATTTTGCTGTTTTAATTATCAGAACAGAGAACATACAAGTTGCAGTCTTCTGGTGAAGAAACTTGAAATTCAAGTTTAAGATGTCTTCCAAACATGAGTACACAGGAGAAATGCCAAAAGGGAGGAAATGTGGTTACCATGGTTAGATAGGAACTTAGAAGTACAAACTTTCTCCATGCCAAAGCTCACTAGAGTTTAATTTGGATGGATTTTGGAATCTCTTATTTTCTTCTTTGTTCCTAAGCTGTTAAATTCTGCAAACCTACCTGGAGGAAATACAGTCTGTTCATCAAAATAGTGGTTTACTGGCATGGCAGTCGTGCATGGGAAAGCATCTACGGTGGCATAAAGCCTTTTTGTTTATGCTGGGGCTTTTGCCAAACAAGCTCTAATATGAATTTCTCTCACCACACCCCTTAAAGACATTTTTAGGCCAGTAGTGCTACCCATGGCTTATAATGCTAAATTTTGTGGGAAGAGAGGACAAGGATGTCACATGGTTTTGATCCCATTTTTCTGCACAGGAAACTGAAACTCAGTGGAAAGCACCAAACTTTTCAGCTGTATTTTCATGCTGTTTATTTTACTGTGCTTTTTGTGAGGGTGCTGACAGGAAACGCATTTCATGTTTTTCTTAATTAACGCTGTGGAAATGTAAAATTCAGTAGTAGCAGCCAATGTACAGAACTTCGTTAATGGGATACATTTGTATTGCAATCCAGTATATTTTTTAAAATTTATTTTGAGTCTTTGTCTAGGCTTTCACTCGGGTGGGAAGATGTTTCTTCGTGAGACTTGTAGCCACATTTCGTTTTCCTATGTTTATTTACGTTCTCTGCTGTTTCTGTGTGGAACTCACACCTGCAAAAGGGGAAGTTGATTGTGATCGCGATTGGGAAAAGTCAACACAAGGCAAATAGGAAGTTCTGTTAAATTCCCAGAACGAACAGACCGGAAATTTATCACCCTTTCTGCTTTTGGTGCAGTGACCTGTTGTAGTTGTCTCTGTGCCTTGTGCCTCTGGTCAGTTTGCAGGCAGTGGTGAGCAGTTAGTGCAAGGTGTAGGGCACTGCTTAGTGGGAGAGGTTGCTGCGAGCGTGCAAGGCGGCAAGTAAGGATTTGGTTGAGGATGTGCTGCCTTTCAGGCTTTCTACCATTGATATGGCTAGAGGGGGTCATGGCTAGAGAGGCTAGGTGACTGCCAACCCGTTTAAACTAAAGGCTTTCAAAAATCCCCTTCCCCGTGCCAGCCACCTACTCCGCCTTTCTCTCCATTTCCCCTTACTAGGTCAAAGTGTTGACGTCGGGAGAGACACTCTCGCTAGGCTAAACTGGCAGAAAGCTGCTCGAGGGGAGTGATGTCTGTATTCCAGATCTTGGAGGCGCGCCAAGTTAACAGTGTTTGCATTTGAGAAGAAAATTTTGATTAGGAAAGCTTAAGGTAGATTAATATATTTTGACTTGATGTCTCGTGTCTAAAACAAGTGAAAGAGGTAAAGATAATTCACTGGCATAGATGGTACCACCATTTTGCTGGCATTATTTCTTGAGTATAGTTACACCAGAAGACTTAAATCTGGGCTCAGGAAACCTGTTTGTTTCAGTTCATGGAGAGGAGGTCTCAGGCAAGGTGAAGTTCAGAAGATAGCTGAGTGCTTTGCAGGTTGAATATCACTGATGCCAGACCAGGGAAATTTTATATAAAATGTAGGAGCTTTGGAACAAAATCCCTGAGACAGATCTGGAAGCATATATCCCTTCCTGGTATTCCATTTGCTAGCTTGCAGCCTGCTGCTTGCATTCATCTGGTTTCCTGTCATTCATCCTACTGCTCTTCCTGGGGAATTTTGGAACTCCAAGTAATTTTGAGAGTTGCATTATGAAGGGATATAATTAAAAAAGAAATTAATTATAATTTTGTTTCCAACAAGTGCATTTTATTCAGGGGTTTTAATGTTTCTATTATCCTTTTTCTGCTTTATTCTGAAAGTTTTAATTTCTGCTCTCTAAGGGTGAATTCTGACTCCTTTTAATTTGCATATTTCAAGGCTACCTGTTCTGTATATGTATTCTTAAGGTTGTTGGCATCTCTCTTGCATCTCTAAGTCTATTTTGCTGCAGCATTCACAGACCTTTTAGTTTCTAGGCGTTTGTCCATTCAGATCAACGTTATTTTAGTACGCACTGCATTACCTCACTCTTACACATCCTCTATATGCATGCGCGTTTTCTCTGAGTGAGTCTTGGAACCGTTCTCTGGCACACATTCTAAGGAGTTACAGGGTCATGAATGCAAAAATTATAACACAAGGCTGCTTTTTTACAGATGCTGGAGAGCAACGGAATGCATCTTCAGACATGGCAGCAAGTCTGGATATGCTGTTAACAGTGTGGTTTAATACCTGATTGTGCAGGCGTAAGCTATAAAGAATAAGATAACGAGGACTTTATGTATTACAGTAGTATTTTTTATAACATTGACCAGTTCCTTGGGAGGAATATTTAAACATTAAAATGTCAAATCAAAATTTATGATTATATAGATAGCTTACTGTGTGCCAGTTGCAGTTGTCAAGTGGTGTGCGTTTATTGCCCTGTTGTACTTTTTTTCTAACGTTCAACCAGTGCAATAATTATACTTGTACATACTCTATATCTTTTGGAAGATAGTTTATAGCCTTATCTAGAAAGTAAGTTGGAAATTCATTAAAGACTTGAAAAAGTTCATGGCTGCTGTTGTAACGCAACACTACTACTGTAGAAAGACATTAGGCAGGGGAGAGAGGGAAAGGAAAATGAGTACATCAGACAAGGTTAACGTTTCATGCCTGACTGATAAATATGTGTAAAATGCTCGTTTATGTTTCTAACAGATACTGTTTTTCTAGGCTTCTTCAGATGGCTGCCAATCTCCTCAAGCGTATAGACAGTGTTTAGTAAAAATGAAAAAAAAAACCCAAACCAAACTAACTATTGCCTTAGAAAGTGTCACAATGCATTTTGGAAACTTCTCCTGAGCTGTTAAATAGATTAAGAGCGGCAAAGGAACATCTTTATGTATATCGTGCTGAAAATTAAAGCACAAGCATTTAATACAAAGAATAAATTTCTTTGATAATGATACTGTTTTTCAGTGTCCTTTCAGTGTTTCTTCAGGAATATTCTAAATATTAGATATTTTCTACCCATACTGTCTTTTTTTTGTCTCATAACCAAACAACATTCATTTGCTATAAACCCGTATTCTTCAGATTGAAGTGTAATTTATTGAAGTTATGCCTCTCTTTAATTTATTACTGCATTGAAATTGTCTTTTCTGCTTTCATGTTGAATATTTAGTATCCAGACTTCTCATTATTCTTTCTGATGTTGCTGGGAACAATTATTGCTGACTAACAAGGATTTCTTGGTTAGAGAAATTTTGAAGGCAGGCTACGTGTTCCTGAATTTTAATTTCAAGTCTGGAGAGCTGAAATTTATGGCTTTTAAAAATTTTTATGAAGTTGGATTGGGTTTTCCTGGCGTGGTGGTATAAAAAGATTCTGTGTCCAAGAGTGTCAGAATTGCCATAAGACTAACTTGATGATCACTCAGCTGAAACAAGGAGGGAACGTGAATTTAATTAAATTTAATAAAAAGTCAAAACAATTATTTGCACAAGCACACTAATTTCACTTTCTTACTGATCATAATTGGAATAGAGATGTTGGAAGATCATTTTGAGGAGAAAACTCCATACAGAATGTCATAATTACTGCTATGCTACTTCTGAAATGAAGATGTTGATCAAGTGGGAGGTGTCTCTGCCCATGGCAGAGGGGTTGGAACTAGATGATCTTTGAGTTCCCTTCCAACACAACCCATTCTATGATTCTATGTTAGCATACAGTAGTTTTTCATTAGCCACTACTTCTGTAATTTAGGTTGGTTTTGGTGAGAAATAGAAGATTATTTGACAGGTTTTGCTTTTTGTTTTAATAAGCCACTGGGATGGAGACATAAAGTATTCTGAAAGCAGAAAGAGAAACTGGTTTCTCAATGGGTATAGTTTTCTTTCTGAAAAACAGTTCAAATTGTTTTCCAGAAGTCAAACAAGAAATACAGCTGTTGTAGAAATGCTTTTTACAAGCTTGGGTTTTCAGCATAGCGGTTCATTCTGAAAAGGTGTTTAAAATCACATGATGTTGTGAGGTTTTAAAAAAGCAAAGCAGTGAACTTGGAATTGATTTCTTCATATGCATGTGTAGATGTACGGCCAGGCGTATGTGTTTACAAGTGTGTAGTTCTTGATGAACTTAAGTAAAAGAATTCTCTTTCTATAGCTTTTGAGGATGAATTAGCTGACTTTAATTGAGATGTTCCCATATGTTTTAACTTTTCCTCTTTTGTTGGGCTGTTGCTGCAACACCTCTGTGACGAGCCTGAGCATCTGATTATTGCAGATCACTTTAATCTGTAACTCAAATTAGAGAGTACCTTGTCTGTTACTTGTGCAGGATTAATGTCACTGAGAGATCTTTTACCAACCTTCAGCCTTGGGAAGCCTAAGAATGTGGTTAAGGATCTTTTCTCTGATGGGAAGCATTTATTACTGTCTTTGTTGACATAGCGTATCCACACTCCGTTCGCCTTTCCTCTGTCTCTGATATCACAGGTTAGAAAGCTTGTGAAACTTATTAATGTTGCCATTTTAACCTCTTTTCTGGCTTCAGCTTTAGCCTCAGAACACCACGAGCCCCTGACCGGACTGGGTGGGAGAGGCAGGCAGCTGGTTTGCAGGCACCTTTGTGGGAGACCTGGCAGCAGGTTCCAGCAGTTCACAGTTACCACAAAGTGTCTGTGTCAGGGTTCATCTTGGGGAACTCTGTATTTCAGAGCATTCCAGGATAGAAAAGGTCTTTGTAGTTCTTTTATTATTAAAAGCTGTTTTTTTCTTTATGAGTGAGTTTAATTGTTTACAGTCGATCATCAGAATCTTCTACAATACTTGAAACAGGCTTTTACCTGGAGCTAATTTGGAGTATACTTTAAGTGCACTGTTTCTATTTTGGACTGGGTTAAGGATAAATATGCAATTTGTTAGATACAAGATGTTGAAAGGAAGGAAGATGTTATAAAATTCAGTGTATATTTTTTTATTCTGTTTACATTCAGAGATATCTCCAAAGCTTCCAAGCATTTCCTCAGGTTTACAGCTTCATTACATTGTTTTTTTATTATGCCAGTGAGCATTGTTATTGTTTTGCTTTGTTTTGTTTTAAGTAGAGGTATGCATCTGAAAAAGAAAATACGCTTTGCCAAAATTCCATACATAAGTGAACGGTGACATGGTGAAATACTCCGCAGCTGGTGCTAGGTCATGCAAGTCCAGATGGAACAAACTTCCTTCACATAATGTCCAGAACATGGGCCTTTATTTTCAGAGAGGTCTGTAGAAAAGGTGATGATGGTACATGTTATAAACAAAGCACAGTTTGAGAAGTAAAAGAAAGCTTACAGAAGCAGACTTAATATAACAAAACTCTATACTCAGAGTGATCCAAGGGAGAATCAAATGTTTGGTTAAAGAGTTAGACATCTACCTTCCTTTCTAGTTTGTGTCAGATGTTTTGAATTCTGAAGTCATTTGGGGATCATTTAATTCAAGTCTTTTCAGTAGAGTTCAAATGTTTTCTGTTTTATGTACATGCAGCTAGCTTTGGATTTTATTTAACAAGAAACAAGTGCACGAATGTATTTTGAAGAAAATACTGTGACAATATTTTAAATATTTAATTATTTAAGTGCAGTGTTCTGTAATGGCATATTGCAGACCTTGGCTCCTGTTTGGTATAAACTCTCAAAAAAAATGCCTTCAACAGATGACTTGCAAAGAGCGTATTATGTCATAAACTTTTTGAACAAGCTTTTTCCCCTTTCTACTTTAGTAGTCCTATCAGAGGTAGTGGATTTCTGATGGAAAGCTGACTAGATCGTTGATGCAGAAAACAATGTAAAGTGCAGACAGAGCAGTCTTCCCGTCTGTAGCTGCACAGACCCAACTAGAATATTGATTCAAGTTTTTGTTATGGACTTGGTCATGGTCGGGGTGCAAGCCCAGAGGTAAACAACAAAGTTCTAACATGCAATTCAGCAAATGAGTAATTTCTGATCAACAGATGTAGAGGGCAAATACTGTAGTTCTGCCATGGTAAGGATACAAATGACTAACATTTTTCTGTAATGAAATTGAACACTATGTAAATGCTGTTCTTCATAATAACAGCATTTACTCTTCAGTTCCACAGTATCCAGTAAGCTTTCCTTTTACATCCTCCAGTGCTTTAATAGAAACTCTGACTATTTTTTTCATTGTCTTCAGTTTTTCAACAGACATTAGACTATTCCGCAGGGAGATGGTCATGACCCCAAGTCTGTTGGTGTTCAAGAAGCATTTGGACAACCCTCTTAGATACATGCTTTAACTCTCAGATTGCGCTGTGTGGAGTCAGTGTTGGACTCGGTCCCATCAGTCCCTTCCAGTTCAGGATATTCTAGGATTCTGTGATTCCAGACACCAATGCTACACACAGTTAATGTACGGTGTAGCTGATTTATGCAAACGATTTATTTTAATAGACTAGGTAAGGAGTGGGATTACAGGCTTTAGGTAGGAAAGTCACAAATCAAACAAAGACAATGTTTTTGGCTTAGTAGACAAAATAAATGTCACTTTTAAACATTCCTCAATCATGTCTAGACCTTAGAGAGAAGCCTGTGGTGACCACTTACAAAATCAAAGGTACTAAAACCAACTGAACTGTTTTAAAACACTGTGCGTTATTTAAAAATATGTTTGGTTTCTTGCATTTATGGGAATAATTAAGAGAAAGTTCTTTGCTTCATTGAGCAGCAGCAGTTTCAGTCTTGATATGTCACTTCAGCACCTTGAATATAAGATCTCTCTTACATATTCTTCAGCTCAACTTCTGGATATTTGCATCAGATTTTAGAAGGCAATCAGTTGTAATGTGGAGTCGATTTGAAGCACTCACCACCATTAGTGGCTTATTTCTATAAATAGTGAGTTGGACAATCTGTTTCTTTCTCATTTTCAGTGTCTTTGATAGAAGTTATGTTCTGATTCCAAGAATTTGGCAAATAAGTAAAACAATATGTTTGTTTTTAAACTTCTGGGGTTTTTCTTGTTTACTGGAGAACCACATGACATTTGAATTATATTCACACTGATGCTTTTGTCTGTTTTGGTATAGCATCTGGTTTGGTAAGGAAACATTTTCTTGTTCTTAGTGGCCAGAATGTGCTGGTAGTTGCACTGGATAGAAGCTTGTATTTATACTAATTCGGAAAGTTTTTCTCAATGTTGTTTGCATTTCAGATATCACACTAACATTTGTTACCTTCTTTTAAGGAAACTGAGAATCATTCATTGTTTAATTTATTGGAGAAGCATGTTGTCTCTATCCTCTATCTTTATATTTATAAATTCCTTCCAGTCTATTTGAAAACACAAATTCTCTGTGTAGCCAGTGGATGTACTCTACCTTAGCTGTTTTCCTTACCGATCACTAGTTGTTGTTTTATAGTAAAATAGTTAAATCTATAAATCATGTGTTGTACACAAGATAATTTTGAAATCGGGAAGAATTCTCACTGACAAGAGTAGCATTTAGATATGCATAAAGATCAAGAGATTGTTATTGAGAGGAGCCTGCCCAGATTAACAAGCACATCAGATAGTTAAAAATTAGGTATGGCTTTTCCCTTTGCATTTCTCAGTTTTCAGGGCAGATGTTGTATAGATTTTATGCAGTAGACCTGCTAATAATGGCTTATTATGATAAAAAGAATAAATTTTTAATTTATTTCATGTGTTCAGTATAAAACTAACAGTACCTCAAAGTTCAGAATTGGTAGATTATGTGTGTATCATGAAAATGAGCTATGCATAAACCACACATCTCAAGCTAACATGTATGTCATTTGGGGGCAGAATACATCGGTTGCAGATTATTTGGTTATACCAGATCTTCTGTGCTTTTAGTAGGGTGGAGTTTGGTGTGTGCAGAATGGTCTATTGTCCAGGACTTGCAGACACTCAATAACAGTTGCGAGATGGGAAATTGCCCATAAAGCTAAAGGGCAGTGGCACCATCAAGGATCTCCTGTTGGAATTGGTAGACTTGGCAGATCTGAAAGAGCATTAAGATTGTAAACCCAAGCTTTTGGAGTTTAAGAAGTGCAAGAACTGGGACTACATAAGCTATCTTAATTTCACTTTCCTTGTATGGATGACTCAGTTTTATTACATACCATGGTTTTATTATATACCATGGTATACCATGGAAGGGGTTTATGTATTAGCAGTATCTTACTGTATTCTTTGCATTTTGGCTCATAATTGTTCAAGAAATAGCTATTCAGAGTTTAGTGGGTTTTATCTTAATTGAACTACAGATTCCAGGCTTCATTTACCACACACTACCTAAACTCTACAGTACTCGCAGAACTCTTAATGATCTTGTTGTCAAACTTCTCAATGATGCTTTTGTTATAATGTTTGTATATATCGACCATGTTCCGTTATCTTTATAGCAGTACTGTGAGATTAATAGCAGGATCTTCTTATTTTTAAATGACATGGGATGACAAACAAATGGAGATTAGGCCAGTGTTATCAAAATCATGGACTAATACTGGATGCTTAGCATGGAATGGCGAGGATGTATTTTCTCTGCGTACTTTTTGATGTTCAAAACAGTTATCCTCAGATGTAGGAGGGAGTGCTTAGCACTTCTGAGGATACAGGCTCAGAAGTGTTAAGCTGACTATCTAGAGTATGAAGAATGTATCATGAGAAAACTTTGGTTTTGAGGATTTTCCCAGGATCATAAAATAAACTGTATATCAGAGGCAGAGTTTTAACTGCTGTTCACCTAAGACTACCCAGGTTTTATTGTAGGGGTTCTAAAGATGAATCTGTAGTAAATTTTTGTTTACAACTTACTCTTCATGCTCTTTCAGTTTTTAGCATCTGTCCAGGAGAAAAAAGCAGTTGCTGGAAACATGAGATTTTAATCTGTCTCTCTGGTTCCTTTGATATCTTCGTTGTTTAACAATTATAGAAATTCTAGAAACGTGTTGGTTTGGTTTGGGTTTTTTTGTATTTCCAATACATACAGGATTCCCAACACATACAGGGGTTATTACCTTTACCCCTTGTAAATTCTAAGTTTATAATTTTGCCAATAATAACGTACTTGTGAATTTTTCAGGTATGTGACTTCAGCCTTAAGTAAAATTTGGTAAAGGCCGTCTCAAGAATCTTAAGCAAACTGGTTTCTGAATTTCAGCATGCTCTTCCATTACTTGGAACAAGTTATTAGCTAACGTTATACTCCAGTCATTTTAAAAAAAGAGAAAAAAAACATATGCCTTTCCCTTTGCTTTTGAGCTGTAGTTCTCTTTTGGTTCATGCTGCTTGTACCATTTCTATTGTCAGGTCAGAATTACTGTCTTCAGTTCTGGTGGTTTGCATTGGTGAGCTTGAAGGATCAAATACTGAAAGTGCTTAGGTTTATTTGATGTGTTTTAAGTATTACACATATTTAGTCTGCCTGTTGCTGCAAGAGCTTGGAAATGTAGTATTCTGAGTACATTTGAAGGATTTGGAGAACTGTAGTTTCTTTGAGTCCAGGAAGCAAGTGATTGTCCCTGAGACTTACAAAGTCATGAAACTTGAACATAGTTTTCATGGGAGTGGCAAAACTTACACCCCTCCGATGATAGATGTGCTATGACCTCTTATAAGATTTCAAATGTTCACAATAAAGTTTATAGTGATAATCAATAATTGGTTGATAAATATTGCTCTATAAATAGTTATTTTTAGGGGTAAGCATTGAATGGTTTTGCAGGTATGTGTAAGTGGAATTTCTGTTTGATTAGATCTGTTGATTGAGAAATACACAGTGAAGTTAAAAATTGAGAGGCATTACAAGACACAACAATTTTAACTTCAGATTCTAACCTGTTACCCAAATGAAACCTGCATAACGTGCCGGTTTATACCATTTGTTGCCTGTTAAACCCTGCAAAGATGATCTTGATTACTGAATTCAGAGGAATGCATCTTCAGCTGGTAGAGTTTACTATATCTCCTTTGATGTCTATAGAGCTCGCTTTATATTAGTATGAACAGCTCCAAGACCTGTTGGGTTTTCCTCCATTTTCTCCAAATTTTGAAACCCTGCATATGTTCACTTTAAATGATCTGGGCTTCTTATTTCAGATGATGTTTTGTTATATTGTTTAAAAGTATCCTTCATATTTCTTGAAACAGTTGGTATTTCTGCTTAACAATATGCCTCATTTTTTTTTTGTTTTGTCAGTTTTGCCAGCCTGGAGGATGGCAGCTTTCGAAAGAGAGAAAACAGCCAACGTTCTTTGTGGTGGTTTTGACTGATATAGACTCAGAGAGGCACTACTGTTCCTGCTTAACTTTCTATGAAGCGGAGATAAACCTCCAGGTAAAAACTTTACAATAAGTAACAAAAATGCAAAAAAAAAAGTTTCTAGAAACAATAGATTCTTGTTATAGAGGACAAATTTAGAAAATACTGTGCTGTTCCTGGTGAGAATGTATTTTTCTGTCACACAGAAATGCACTTATTTATGTGCAAAGATAAGCTCTATGTATTATATTTGTTGGTGGTTTTGAGCTTTTATCTGCTTTGGAAAAAAACCCAACCAAAACCATTTCATAGAATTTCTTCACCACGTGATTTTTTTTAATGGGACAGCCAAGATGGTGTTCCTTTCATTTACTTCCGTGTATGATAGAGCATGAATGATTCTCATCTTTGTTCTAGGAAAAAGGTTTATTAACTTCTGCTCCCTCTGCTGGCAACTCAGGACAAATGTGTACAAGTATGCTCTAGGGCACGTGTCTATTTCTGTAAGTGGATTTGTTGACAAGATTTGTGTGGGTATAAATGGCAAGATTTTAAAATTGATAGAACAATTCTTCAGTTTTTAGATAGGTCAGATTTTGGGTGTCACCTACTTGGCAGTGTTTGTTTTTAAACATGTACTTAATTATTTTTGGGCAACCTCAGTCCTTCAAAAATAGACATTTTGTTTTGCATTTGATGTAAAGTACTTCACAGAATCTCTGCTATGACATAATGGTTGGAATCTTTAAAAGCTAGATCCTGGGGAAAACTTAATCCAATCTGTAATTGTGGACTGTTATTGTCATATTTTAAAATATTTTCTTTCCCACATGAAGATTAAATGATAAATAAAATCTTGTTGTTTAGTATATTAAATTTAGTTAAGATTAAATAGATGGCAAAGTAAAGTAATTGTTTTACTCTTACAGTGAAGATCTGTAACATTATTGATTTTTTTTTAAAGAAAATGCTTTTAATAATCCAAGTACACTCTGTTTATTTAATACTGGATTTGAAAGGTTACACTATCTGTAGAATAATTAAAAAATGCAGCATGGTAATAATAACATTGTGTTTCTTCTAGGCATGATTGGAAGTCAGAGAATAATAGTTGGTCTTATTTCATTAACACTACCGTTTAGGTGGATATTTTTGTAGATTATTAAAAGGACTTAAAAGCAGAAATGTAACAAAAAAATAGTTGTATTTTAGTCTTAAATTTTAGTGTAGAACAACTGACATAATCCTATTAAATATTTTGTCATTATTTAATGTTTGTCGTCTTTATTTTATAAGAGTGAAGTATTCTGTAGTGATTCTTTACCAGTTGATAAAAATTTACAACGGCTGTCTCTTCCTCCACTCTATGTATTTCATAATATATACTAAATTTAGCAAACTTGTTATTTATTCTGTGGTTTCCAACAGCTGCTTTTCATTCGCTATCCACATCTTTCAAGTAACGCTCATCGCAAAACATCCAGTATTAACGGAAAGGGTTTTTTTCTTATATTGCCTAAGTATTAATACATTAAAAAAAAAAACAAACCAAAATTAAAAAAAACCTGAGTGCAGCAGGATGTTGGTTCTCATAATGCCATTCCTGGCTGTGTTGTAAAGAATGCATATTTTTCAGA
This sequence comes from Phaenicophaeus curvirostris, assembly GCF_032191515.1. Lineage (NCBI taxonomy): Eukaryota > Metazoa > Chordata > Aves > Cuculiformes > Cuculidae > Phaenicophaeus > Phaenicophaeus curvirostris. Next base: position 12,380,924 of record NC_091396.1, read on the forward strand.
TGAACTTGCTGTGGTGAAATTTATTCTATGACTGCATTGTTTATAGCCAAACTTCCTGTTTCTTTCTAAAACCCGAAGAGAATAATTGAACGTGCCCTGTTACATGGTCATTAGACAAGAATTCAGCACATGTACAATCTGTAATGAAACATAAGCTTATGAAGCATTGGGCTATGAAAGTAAGACTGATTTAACCATGCAAATGCATGCCTTGTTGAACAAACAGTCCATGAAACACAGTGTCCTGGACTTGAAGTGATATCTGGACAGTAGTTTTCACAGTTAAATACAATTTAACTTTTTTTTACTAAATTATGTAACTGACTAAGATAAAAGCAAGATGGAACTTCCAAAAAAAATGGGGTACTTCTTTCTCAGTAGCCTCTACCAGCTAAACCTTGCTGATACATGAGGTTGATTGGAATTCAGCTAGAGCAGATTAGTTGTTTGCTTGGCAGGCTTGTCTTCACAAAAAAACTTGAATTCATCACTTGGAAGTTTCTGTTATTAATTAAACTGCAAAGTGAATGAAAACAACCTCATTTCTCAGCTTGTGAATTGTAGAGGAAAATTATTGAACTATTTATTGAACTCCTGCATAATAACAGAAGAAACTTTTTGACACAATTGATCAAGCTGGGTCTTCTGTCACTCTGTGTCCCTTCATTCCTGCTTCCAGCTGTTTGTTGCAGGATAATTTGTAAATGCATGCTACCTGAAAAGTGAGGTTATACTCATGTGGTGTATCTAGGTGGTGCCCATGATCACCTAGGGTGCAAGGTTAATTCAGCAGCTGTAGAAGCTATGTAGTTTGCAGGAAAAGAAATATTCTCCCTAGTATCTCTGAAAGCCATGGATTCAATTTAATCTCTTGGCAGTTGCATGTCATAACAAGTTTTCCAGCACAGCCTTTAGTAATCAGCTGATGGCCTATTTTCAACTGCCTACCCATGGACAGAAAGTGGAATACTGTTCTATTTGTTGACATCTGTAAGTCGTACTTTGCATTTCCAGTACTGCCATTCTGAAGTGACCCAGAATTTATCATCTGCGTGGATACTGGTTGGTTTGATGAGTGGTCAGCCCTTAGAAAGTTGTGATAATATATCAAAAAAATTGATGTTACTTTTAGTCTGATTAACATTGCACATCTGTATTCTTGAGGGAAGTGAACACATGATATTCCATTAAATATGAGAATAGAACTCAATTAATGCTGTGAATGGAGGTGATAAAGCTTTGCTAAGTAATCCTTCATTAATTGTTCTGTTTTACGATGCTAGCCTCACTTAATTGTCCTGGTAACATTTTTCTAAAGCTGTATAAGGATATGGTCTTCATCTGAGATTAAAATCAAGCATTTGAATGTTTGACCTTAACAAGAGCCTAAAGTTCAGAACGTGACTAGACTACAAGAGGCAGTCTAGTAATGAAATAACAGTGGTAAAGATGGTGTCATTTAAAGACTTCCTTCGTATGTTTCAGAGCAGTTCAATAAGATTTATCCCTCACCTCAAGTTTCTACCAATCGAAAGCATAAAGAAATATGAGATACCACACTGGTTTCTCCTTCCAGGTTTTTATGCCTCCAGTACATTTGATCTGATTTTTGTTTCTATCTGGCTTAAGGTGCCATTTAGATGCTGTAGGGAGTAAAGCTGGATGTCATACTGACTTGCATGTATCTACAGAAATTTAGATGAGGAGAACAAGTCAAAACATCCCTATTTACTTTTCCCTCACAGTGCATTGAAGTGTTTTTGTTGTTTTTTTCTTTTCCTTTTTTTCCTCATTGCTATATTTTGATTGTTACTGTGGACTTCAAATCTCATTGATTTGAAGAAAACCTTGTCCTATCAACCAAAAAATAGTCTACTTAGCTTATTTTTCTGGTGACTGAAGCTGGAAGCTGTTGAGCAGCCAAAAGTTATCCAGAAGAACCATAGCTCATATCTATAGAATTCACCCATAATCACTGGTTATTCTGTGTGTGTAACTTTATTAAGTCATAAAAAATGCACACACAGACACGCACGTATATTCTGTCTGGTGTATACTGTTTGCTCAACTGAGGTTCTTATTTCTAACAGCAAATTCTGGATGTTACCACTTTGCACTCAAAGATTTCATTTAGTACTTTTGACTCAGCAGATACTTCTACTGACCTCAGCTGTGCTTCTTACCAATTATGCAGTTAGAATTCATACTAACAATGCTTGGAAGAATACCACAGATAGAAGCTTTTTAACAAATGTTGACTCACATCATTTGGGAACTTAATGGTCAAATTGTATGTTGCTTTCCACTTTGGAAGAAATTTGTCCTCTCTTCCTAGCCCCACCATCAACAAGTTAGAGAATGATTTATGCTAGTAACTTAGCCTGTGCAACTGCATTTCTTGCATTACAGAAAGTTTTCTCAATGACATCAGCACAAAACCCCAAACACTTGTTTATAACAATCTTACTACAGGATTGTATCATTCCTGTGTGTTTTCTTAAGCATATGCACATTAAAACATTGCACTCACAAAGTTGGTAAGATTAAATATATCACTCTGGAAAATTCATTTAAGTAGTAATTCATGTCTCCCATTTCCTGCCATTCACGTTCTCTTCCTCTTTCTGCCCCCTTGCAGAAAGAGGAAAAAGAAATTGTAAAAATCCCAAGCCATAAAATGGCAGATTCACAACATTCACAAATATTTCCTGAGTCAAGGGAGAAACTGCCAACAAAATGACTTCATGCTTCATAAAGTTTTAATTTTTATGCTTGGACTGGAGAGCTGGTGATCCTACTGTGTTAAAGCTTATGCCGCCTCATGAGTCACTGACATTGGGGTTTTTAGCAGAGGATGAGAACACTCAGTTCAGTTGCACCCTTTTTGAAGTGTGAAATCTGATCCCCCTTTGGATATTATATTAGTATGTTGGTAAGATGAAGCTTAATAACTTTTTAAAATATCCCAAATGTTAAATTTGTTTGGAAAGTGACCTGTTGCTGTCAGTGCCCCAGAACAAATTTTGTGGAAAAAGAATCCCAATTTTAAAAATAATGTTTAGTATATTACATCCTTATTTTTCTAAACCTGCTGAAAAGTGGATGGTATGGTTAGCGTACAGAGGTGTAAGTAATGCCTTATTTCCTTTCTGTTCCTGTGTAAAGAGAAGCTTGCAGATAATGTTCTATATGATAAGAATTAGACTTGTATTTTTAATGCCCTTTTGTACTTTAAGGTCCTTGCTAGACCAGAATTTGAAGATAAAGTGGGAACAGTTGTACAGAGGAAAGCATATTCCCATCTTCGTAATAATTCTAGCAATAATTTTGCTGTCCTCATCCCCTGGCTCATACATTCACATGTGCACACACATCCCCAGTTTGGTCTCTTGCTTTTGCAGGAGCAAAAGCTCATTTTGGGTAAAGGTCTCCTTTTCCTCTTTACTCCTGTGCAGTGGCCCCAGGTTGCAGCTCACAGGGTAATGGGAATACTGTCTTTTAAGCAGGGACCTTTCTTTGTCAGTAGAGATCAGATAATTTAACTGACTTTCAAGCAGCGTTAATTCTTGTTCAGCAGTTCATTGAAAATCTTTCCAAAGCATTTCCCCAAATGCAATTTAAAGGAATTAATTGGCTGCATTTTAATCAAACAAAACAAAAATCTGTCAAGTGTGAAAAATACTTCCTTGGTGTACTTCCATATGTGCTATATTATATAAAAACAATTATGTTGAAGTTAAAATAGGATATGAATTACCAGCTTTCTTAATTTGCTCTGCTTCTGTTGCTTAGGTCTCTGCAGTCTCTTAGGTGTTCAGAGCTTGAAAGGGTGGAATCCATGGATCAAATCTGCTTCCTTTGGGAAAATTTGGAAATATTTAGTAAACTTTAAGCTCTTAAATGAGTATTTACATACGCATAGTTCTTCCTAAAGACTTGTTACTGCCATTATTTAGCATCCTTCAGGGTCAAAGTTACTGTGTTGAAAACAGGTACTTAATGCTGTTGATTATTGCCATGTGGAGTTTCGGCATATACAGGGCAACTGCAGATGCATTACCTTACACTTCCCAGACCTTCTAGGGTGTGCAAGTCCTGGTGGCCTGCTCCAGAGCTACTCTGTGTAAGCTGGAGGAAATGTGCGTAAGCACCTTCTGGAGTTTTCAAAGCGATGTACATGTGAACATGGAATAGATGGCAGTGGTGTAAATTTTGTGTAATGTTGCAAAGTTCAGTGCCAACTCCTTATTATCATGTATGAGTACTCTGAAGTGTTGGTACAATGTAGAGATTGAATGAGCTGACTTGTTACAGAGAACTGGAGTTACTCTTTTTGTTAAATTTACGATCTTCACATAACTTTCTATATTTTGTCCTTTTTTTTAGTTGGTAGAATTCTTACTGCAATTTAGTGCAGTTTATTATCGTGGTTTGAAATTATTAAATAAAGATAATGGGGTTTTTTGCTTGTATAATTATTCCAGTATAAGTTTAGCTGCGGTGGTATGACTCTGTGCAAGTAGACAAGCCATGAAGTAGATCTGTTCACCTGTGATTTTAGTTCTCTGCAGTAGATTGTAGGCAGGATGCGTATTTGTCTCCTAGAGGCAGTCAGCTAAGTTTATTTTAGCTTTTGTACATGTGTTAGAATTTATTGGATACATGCGTTTGTTTAATCTGAAAAGTAAATAAAATGAATTGATGCTGAAGGTTTTTTGGCTTTTGATTGTTAATAAAGCAGCTAAGAGTGTATTTGGCTGCAAATAAAACCAGTAGAGACTAAGTCACGTGGAGAGAAAGGGATCCGTCCCAAATGAGCAATTGGCACGAGATTACTAAACCAAACTTCAAACAACTTTTCTTAAAATAAGAAATCATGCATGGTCTCTAAATCTTCTTTGCTGGGCAGTTAGTAGAAAAACAACGGGCTTGCTGAACTTGGCACAAGTGCAGTGTGAAATTTTGCACAGGGCAAACTGGTCTTGACAGTTATAATGAAGTACTAGAGTCAAAGTTTTGTAGTGAGATGTTCTTTCTCTCTCTAGGACTGGATGAATTAATAAAAGTAAAATTCTAATTTCGTGTTCTGTTCACATTTGATTTCCTGTGAGTTTCAAATAATACCTGCCAGCTTCCACGTTCACAACAGTAAAGCTACATCTAATGCTTTGTGTTTTCTCATTTTCTCTCAGTACCTCAGTTTAAATTGGTTTTCCTCACTCTGTCATGAAGAAATGAAACCATGAGTGAAATGAAATAATTTTATGTTTTAAATTTGTATAAATGTGTTTCGTGTATGTGTGTGTGTGTCCATGAATCATAGAATCATAGAATCACCAGGTTGGAAGAGACCCACCGGATCATCGAGTCCAGCCATTCCTGCCAATCTCTAAACCATGCCCCTCAGTACCTCACCCACCTGCACCTTAAACACCTGCAGGGAAGGCGAGTCAACCACCTCCCTGGGCAGACCGTTCCATTGCCTAATGACCCTTTCAGTGAAGAATTTTTATCTTATGTCGAGCCTGGACCTCCCCTGGCGGAGCTTGAGGCCATTCTCTCTTGTCCTGTCCCCTGTCAGTTGAAGTTGGTTTAGTCAGAGAGAAAACAAGGAAAGAAATTAAGAATAAGTTTGTAATTGCTTAATCAAAGTATTTTTGTATTTAGTAAACTGTCTGACTTAGATGTAACATTACATTAGTATTTTTTTGCATGTGATTTGGATTTCGAAATAAAATTTATGTGTTCTTGAAATTGTTATCTACCAGATAAAAGTTTAAAAGTTAAACTGTTCTAGAATCTAAATGAAATTGTGAAACTATACCTTTCAGTAAGATACATTGAAGTGCATTACATTAAATACTTGGAAAAACATAGTAGTTGTCATTTTGGATCAGGAAGAAAACACATCCTGCATAGAATTTTGCCTATGTGGGTGGCTAGGAGTGAATGTGTAGTGAAAACAGGAATACAGAATAATATCTCCCAGAGTGGTCCCTCTTCTGCAGTCCAAGGACCAACTGAGCCAAATATGCTTGGTGCTTATTTAGTAACCTCCATGAATTTCATGACCTGGTATACATTTTTATTACTACTACTCTGTAGCAGAAGACTTCCACCAGTTAAATAACCATTGCATGAAGAGCTACTACTATTTGCATTGAACATGTTTCAGTTAGTATCTGATGGTGGTTGTTTTTGTTGTTCTTCCTTAAGACTGCAAATGACCAGTTTACTTTGGATTTGGTGTTTTGGGTATCGGTCTGTTGTTCAGGTGCCTGGTTTCTACGTGAGATTATTGGTGTCAGCAGTAAAGAAGAGAAAGAGTAAAAATAATCAGTAAGAAAAAGACCCGAACCAAAAGACTTTCTATGAGTTTTGCTACCAGTCTGATTGGTTGAGCTTTTGTCATGTTTCATGCAGTGTTGCTGCTTCTGTTTTGGCAAGCCAGCACGCAAAATAGCTCCAGTGAAATTTCTCTCTTGCACTCCTTTAATAGTAAGCACGGAAACTAAACACCCACACTACTCTCGGCCATGCAAGATATAACCTGAAACTTGGAATTTTCAACTCTGAGTAATTTTTTGGAATCTAAAGCAAACAAAATGCGTATGGCAGAACATGTAGCAGGGCTACTTCATACTCACACTTGTACCTGCTTAAGGTTTACTGAGCAGTGCATGCTGTATACTGAAGAAAGCAGCATACTTTGGTGAAGTATGGAAATGGTATCAATCCTATGTTGTTAAGCTAAGCCTGTGCACTACTATATGCTTTCATAGATTTGCAGGTTCATTATATTCCCTTTAATGTCTCCCTAGATAGACTGGTATCGGCACTGAACTGGGAGTGCTGAGTGGCTGCTCATCACTTGCTCCATCAGAATGTAAATAATTTTTACGGTACCCTCTGTGTGGCCTGTTAAGAAAACATCTAACGTACATTTCACTTTTAAGAAACTTTTTGGTTGATCTACACCTGTTTATTTGAGGAATGTATGCCATATTTTATTATTAAAATTATTCTCTATTTAATATTTGAAATTTTTGTAATGCCATGCTTTCAAACTCTTATCTCATTACAGTGTACTTGATAAACCACTGCAAACTGTACCCGGTTGTTCTTGCACATTTCTGAAGATGTAGAGGGTTTTGTTAAATAAAAATTACATCAATTTAAAGCAGAACAATACCTTATTAAATAATATGTCTATTGATCCCGCAAGTATTTGATTTTAACTGCATCTATTAAATATATTAAAACTTTTTCTAGACTATGTATCTGGGACATCATGCTTGACCTGTTGGTAGGTAATTCCAGTTGTCAGTTGCCTTGCTTGTTAAAAAATGCTTGCATAATTAGTAGGAATTTGTCTAGGTTGGACTTAATGCCAAATTACATCGCTTGACTAAACTGAGGAACAAATTGTTCTCAGAAAACAAGCAAATAAATAAATAGCAGAGTGATGATGGACAGTTCATTTTTTCTAAACTATTGGTTATCAGTCAGGGAAGTAATGACTTCAAAAAAAAAATTGGTCATGTGAACTCCTGTTATTTTGTGAGGGTTTTTTTCAGATACTTGCACAAATACATTTATTAATTCAGCTGCTTGTATTGACCAAGTTCATAAACTATAAAATGATGCTGTTAATTCAGTTAGTTGGTTGTTGTACATTCCAGTTTAAAGGCAAACAGCTGGAACTCAAGCACTCATTCTCTCTCTAGTTCTGTATTCTGATTAATGTAAGAACCTGTGAAACATTACTATGATCTGCCTGGAATTGTATGTATGTATTTTTAATGTATATTTGGGTGTTTACATTTGATAAAATACATTTAAAAATTTGAGTTTGAGAACATATTAGTTTACTTTAAATGTACAGGACAATTTATTTTTTTTTATATTCTCTTAAGAGGCCACTTTACAGCTATAGCAAACAAGTTGAGCAAAATGAATTGCACCATATGTCCTTCAAAAGAAGTTTCACCATTTTCTGAGTTTGTTTATTATGTATTATTTGTGAAGGAAAAGAGAGTAAAAAAAAAAAGGCAGACAAGTTAACAAACCAGAAACCCTGCTGTAAAACCAGAAAAGATGCTCCTATTTAAATTTATGATATATTCTCAACCATGTTCTACTTACACAAAAAAAAATGCATTTTTAGAATATTAAGAATTTAGTTCTGTATGTAATTTTAAAACTGGTTATCTAGATTTTTTTCTGTACTTTTTTGGTCTAAGGGTTACAGTTTGGTGAGGCTGTTTCTCTAAGAGATGCAGTGGGGGTAAGAAGAAAAAAAAAAAAACCCAGAAAAGAGGAAAAAACCCCCAAAGAGACTCCTTTATACCTTCCATGTTTAAGATGCCCAGATTGTCACGATCATATGTATGTGAACAAGGAACCCGCTGAAGGAAGATTTCTGCAAAGACGGGTGATATTGTGGATAAGAGGGTCTATATGAACGTCATAATAATTGTAGTTATTTGATAGATTTTGTGGACAAACTGCCATATGGACTGGAGTCAGCAGTCATTTGCAGATCCCTGAACTAAATAAACCAAGATGAGATGCAGAAGAAAAGAGGAGTCTGGGTTTGTCAGGCAGGGAACTGGATCCTGGTGGGCCTCAGTCAAACACCGGTATAACTACTGGGGACCATGTATTTTAAGTATAGTGAAGTTGTGTACAATCGCAGGTCATCATACAGTTCCTTTCATTAATACAGTTAGATCAGTCTCTATTACTCATTCCTTAGCCTACTGAAGAGGTTTTTATTAATCTGATATTAAAAAAAAAAATCATTCATTTCCAGTCTAAAGGCAGAGATATTTCAGCATCAGCTTTTAAATGTATGTCGAGCATCTGGAACAGCAGTTTGCTCTCTAGTGGTACATTTTTCTCATCTCAGCTGTTTTCAAAGTCTGCCTGTATATAGAAATGAAGAGAAAGAAATAGTAAAAAAAACTCTTTTGAAATTTAATTGCAAATAAGAAAATTCTAAATCTGCTGTACTGTAGTCTGAAGGGCTGTTAGCCAGCAATCTAAATCAGAGATATCACAGAAGCCCCATAGTGGTAGGCAAAGTATTGTTATCGTCTTCTTGCAACCAATGGAAGCACAAAGGAAACCACTAATAATCAACTAGATTTAAAAAAAAATAAAATAGAAGTATTATCTTACTTCTTATTTAACTAATTTAAACTCACTTTTCAGTTTTGGTATCCTTACCAAGGTTTTCCTTAACATCCAATTATTTTTGCTAAAGTTGTAAACTGGGTTATATATTTATCAAATAAAAAGCTACTGAAAAAAACACCAACAATCAACTCTTTTATTTGCTAGTTTTGATTGGAGGATTTTTTTTTCTTAGATTAGAAAGTTGATAAAGAACGATGAAATGTGCATGTGTCTGAGCAAAAGCATAATGAGAAACAATTAAGTTTGGGGTTTTACTGCTTTGTATTCGGTATTGCTACAGAATGCTTGTGCAGTTAATACTTTGCTTGAAAAGTAGGTTAAAAGTCATGCATTTGAAATGATTATCTACTTAGTCTCCTGACTCCTAATAATGTGCCTGCGTGCCTGTCAGAACGTTCAGCCATGGAAGAAATATGGCTTAGTCACGTTACATTTTTCCATAAATCTTTTATGAAGTGAGAGAGTGTTTTTATAGTGTAAATGATTTATCAGTTCAATACTGTGCTGCTATTGTGCCCGTAAATTTTAAATTAAATCTAATTATGAATTAATTCAAGACATGATCTGAAATTGAGTGGATTTTATGAAAACGGCTTGTAATAGAAACATCCTCCTTGTCTGTGCACCCTGAGTTTTCATTATCTTTGTACCATGTGAATGTAGAGAAGCTTGCATATTCCCTTGCCTTTAGAAGCGTGGAATATGTTTTAATTTCATTTTTCCTAATGTTGTCATGGTCCACAGTTTCAGATAGCCAGAATCTGTTGCATTTATGCCTAGAATTCATAATTACTCTTTAGCACAGTTGGTACGATAAACTTTTGTTGATTATATGTTTAGTGGTTTATAACCACTAGACTATAATTTAAAAATTCCTCTTGCATTTTTAGGGATAGGAGGAGGGAACTGTAATTAAGATTTGTGAATCAAAATTTTAACCAAAAAGTGAGATGCAAACTAGACTAGGTATGTACATTTGCCTATGTACTGGTTGTTGTTTAGGTGGGGATTAACATACAGAGCCAAGTATACGACCATATGTGTACATACATTGCTGTGCCAATTGTTTTTACTTTGGCATGAAAATATTATACATATATTTTAATTAAAATAGCTTGGTTAATACAAACCTAAGTACTCTCTCTTGCAAACCATTTCTACCTGAATGCCGAATTGTGTTTTAGCTAGGAGGCTGCCTTCAGGTCAGGGAGTTCCTGAGCCACAGGTTGTTGGAGATGAAGAGGTTGCACTGGAGGAACAGCCACCCTTGACTTTGCCTTCTGTTCAGGGGGCCCTTAGTACCAAGATAGGGTACTAAGCTATAGATGAATCTTTTGCCTGACTCAGTATAATGATGTTTATGCTGTCTTTATGCCCTGAAGAACCACCGTGGCAGTTTTCTAGGAACACCAGAGTCTCGTTCAGTTTGTGTGTGTATATATATATGTGTATATATATATATAGTATTTGTATATATAAATACTAAAATATTTTACGGCATTTGTCTCTCCTCTGGTATACATGTGGAATTACACACCCTTTTCTGTCTATATAGTGGAGCAAGTAGAGAGCACCAAGGTGCATGTGCACACACGTACCTCTGCATCTTATTCTTTAGCTGGGAGCATATGAGAAGTGCTTTAACATAGATCAACACACTTGAGTGTCCAAGGGACACACACCTGTGTTCAGGACAGAAGCCCGAAAAGCCAGCTCTGACTTCATGATAGAAGAGCAGTGGGCAAAGGCTGAAATGTAGACACCTTCACCAGTGGGTCAGGTTGGGAAGTAGCTCTTAATTACCCTACAGCTGTCGGTGGGGCTTCTAGCTGCTCCCCAGCTACTGGAACTTTTCAGTTTGGTTGTAGAACTGAGGACAGCGTTTATATAATAAATTCAAGCCTTGGTGTGGTGGAAAAAATGATTAAGCGGTTCACAGATGATGTTGATTGCTGCCTGACAGCTGATGTCTTCAGCTGCCACCATTTGCCTCTAACCAGGGACATGAAACTGAACAGGATGGGACTGTTGTTAAGTATTTTGTTTCAGCAGAAAGTTATTTGCATTAATTAAAACAACAATTCCTTCTGAAGGTACTTGTTCCATTTTCTACTAGAGGAACAGTTATGCTGTAGGAAAGTGATCTCCATACTTTTTTGATCTTGAACCCCATTAGTAAAATTTCCACATGAAGCTTATTGTAACTAAACATTTTTCATAATTAAAAGCATTTATTAAGTCAACTTTTTAAGTACTTCTAATATCATTTCTTTAACTTCTTTTATTTGGATTCGTGCGTTTACTTGGAGAAATCATACTTGCTGAATTGAGGTTGTAAAATAAAGCTCATGAACTCACAGCGTTCCTGGCATTTAAGAGGACTTCTATCAAGTTTCTTCCATTTAATAAAAAAACTATATTGGATTTTTTTAAAGGAAACTGAAAATGATGACTAGTAACATGACAGAAATAGAAGGCAGGTATTTCATGTTGTCTCACAGAAAAGGAAATAATTTTTCTCTTATTCCCAATTAAGGTAATACAGTGATTTTTGGTTAGAAGAATGTTTGGTCAGAATAAAATAGAAATTTGGTGGGTGGTGTGAGGGTGGAGAGGATTACATGCAAAAATTGGAAAGCACGGACTTTCTGTCATTTGAAAACTTAATCAGTTAATTTGTCAAAGAATGTGTGGAATTTTAGAAATGGAAGTATTTAGTGACATCTTTCGTTTTGGCCATGAGTAATAATGAAATATGTGTGATTGAATAGTAAGCACTGGCATGGAGGTTATAGCAACTTGCACAATACTGTGAGTAACTGCAAGTTTATCTGCGTTGTACCTTTCTCCTTTTCTTGACCAGAAACTTAGTGATTCAGAAGTTTAAGAGATTTTTTTGAAAAATTTGAACCAGTGTTCTTGTGAAGAAATTCCCTTAGGTTCCAGATTCACTGGGTGAGGCTGGACATGACTCAATAGATAATTTTAACTGTAACATCAGTGGAAATTCTATAAGAAATTGAATTACAGTTATTGTATATATACAATCAAATTCTTTTGTGAAATATGTTATTTCTGTATTCGGAGTATGGTTGATTGTAAGTCAGCTAACACTTTGATGTGAAAGGATCCTGTTCTGTAATCTACTTCACCATCCAAAATGTGAAACAGGGAGCATTCAGTATGAAATACTGTCCTGTTAAACTGCTGTCTCAGAGGTCTTTATTTTAGATACATCAATGCATGTATTCTCAGGTGAATTTTAACAAGTGTAACTACATCTGGCAGCTTTTACAAAGTTCAGGCGACCACTGGAATGTGCTCCTGTTAGTTGGCTTTGTTACTGGTTTCAAATAATGCATTCATTTTCTTTTCTAAAGTTCTGAGAAATGTTACTCTTTATGTAAGAACGCTAACATTTTATTTGGAAATTTCTTACTGCTTATTGATTGAAGTGTTTCTGTTTTCAAGGGAACAAAAGAAATTGAAGGTGAAGAGGAGTCTGGTTTAATTCCACCTGCAGAAGTATTTGCTCCTAAAAGTCTGGTGTTGGTATCCAGACTAGATTATCCAGAGATTTTCAGGGTAAAGAACTTGAAATTTATATTGATAATATATGTCAGCGTATGGTTTTAATGAGTAGCAGTGACAGTACTTTTGATTTAAAACAGGATTGATTTGGGAATTTAAAAGCGAAAGTAGGCTTAGAATGAACTAGATAAAATTTAATGTCTGTGACAGTAAATAGCCCCTATAGGTTGAAGCAGTGTATTTTTACCCTCTGAGCAGTTTTAAATCTGCATAGAAGATGAGGTAGAGATTTTTCTGGGCTCAGTTTACTGTATAATGAAGGGAATTATTAGGACAAAATCAGACTTGCTCAGATAAAACCAACACATTTGCAATATTTCATTAAATATATAATGGTAAATTAATAGTGAAATCCTAATTTTCCTTCATATGTAGGGCAAAATTTCAGACCCTCTTCCAGATCAAATTAAGATGCAAGACAGAGATTTAGGATCTTGGATTACTTTTAGCTGATGAAATATCGCTGATCTGAGATAAATGAAAAGCCTACATTTTTATTAAGCTAATACGTATTAAGAGAAACAAAATATTTCAGATAAAGGGAGGAAATCATTCAACAGTTAAGTTTTAATTAGACATTAAGAATGACTGTTCAGAGATGAGAAGTCCATGTAGCCCAATATTTTGTCTCTAATAGAGGCCCTTAGCAAATGAAAGCAAAGTTTGTAAGGGTAGGGCAGACTTGAGAAGTAATTCCACAAAATACTTTCCTAATTCAGCGTGAATTACGGTTAAATGACATCCTGAACCAGAGGTGCCAGTTGTAAGTGTTTTCGTATTATTTGTCCGGTTTCTTAATGTTCAGATTTTACAACAACCCGTGGCAAGGGGTTTCACAGCTTAACTATGTGTTATATGAAAAGTTACTGATGGAATTATTTCTAAGAAAAGAATTCCTGAAATATTCACTGAACTATTGCAATTAGAGCAGTAAAAGCCTCCAAAATGATGCTGCAGAACAAAAAGCTTCTTAGAACATGATGTTATATCATCTTACATTAAATTACAGATAAAAATGATAAAGCTATATCTGTGATTTCTCAATCAAAACTGAATCTATTAAAAAAAAACCGGAAATGCTGAAGTGTTAATGTACTGTTCATTGTAAAATAGGTTTATATTGAAATAATTAAAGAATATAAGTTAAATAATGTATAGAATTGTTAATCCTTGATGCTAATTTTAGAAATGAGCCTCGAAAGCTCATTGATTCATCAGTGTTTTACTCTGGAAACCAGTCAGGCTTAGGTCCCTAGAATTCACAGATGAAGCTATGTTCATTAAATAACTTTAAAAATAACTTGCGTAAAGCACTTTTTTGTATAATGGACAAAGCATTAACTATTATTATTACTGAACATTTATTTTTTAAAAAGACACTATATCTACATCTGCCAGCACATCCTTCACTTCTAAGTAGACAAGCTATATTTTTAAAAGGAATGATTGCTTCTATAGCAAATTGCTTAGTCCTCAGTTGGGAAGAAAGTACTCCGCTACATTAATAACTATCAAGACACACTTATTTTTTAAAAAATATATGCATAGATCTTCAAGTAATTTGACATCTGCCCTCCCTGTATAGCAGTCTAATATATTTCGTCTATCTTTCTAGGCTTGCCTTGGCCTGATCTATACTGTGTATGTGGACAGCCTGAACGTGTCATTGGAGACTCTCATTGCAAATCTGTGTTCATGCCTTGTCCCTGCTTCTGGCGGGTCTCAGGTAAACGGGAAAAAAGGGTATTTTTCCAGTTAATTTAATTTATGAAGAAAACAAAAAATAAATTCTTGAAATATTTTTGAAGGAAAAAAAGATCACAGTTCAGCTGAGTGCTTTCCCTGTGGCCCGTGAGTGCTTTCCCTGTGGCCTGTCTTCTAAAGACAGCAAAAATTCCATTCCAAGATAAGGTCAGAGGGTTAATTTTGTCACTGAGTTGCCTTCTTACAAGGCACAGTAACAAATCAAACAGTTTGTGTAAGTTTAGTTTTTCATAATAACTTGTGTTCAGGAATATTTCTGCTTGCTAAAGATTTGTTTTTAAAAGACGCCTTTTTTTTGCCATTTTTTAACACGTCCTTCACTTTAGTTCAATTACCTGTGTCTTTTCCTTGATGCAGTTCAGGATTCCACTGGTCTTTACTTTGGTAACTCTTTTAAATTTCTAGTATAATAATATTTTTAAAAAAATGCTAACAAACCAACTTGGACATGGTTTTCTTGATGGAATTGAATATTCCAGGTAGCCTATGCATTCAAAAATAAGAAGAAAGTTTTGCAGCAAATAGACTTCTCTCTGCTTTATATCTATGCTTTTGGTGAGAAGAAAGTCAGGTTTATTTGTCAATTCACTTTAAATAAATTATTCCTATACATTTGTGGATTTCTGACAAGACGGTTTGGTCTTATTTGCTTGGCCTTCACTTTATGCTGTGAGACTACAGGAAAATTGTAATCCTTATCATTAAATGCACCAGGAAACCAAGTATGCAAGTGGCAATATTTTAAAGTTAGTTTCTCAAACTTCCCACCCAACCTATTCCACCTCCTTTAAATCCTTGAAATCCCTGGTTCTTTTCTGTGTTTCCCGTAACCCTGAGTGCTTTGGAATTTCTGTTAATGCTGTAAGTGACAAAATGTCCTCTCAGCTTAGTCAAGGTCTGACTTATTGCTCTCCAGGCAAACACATCTCTGTGTGTTTTCATCCCAAGCCTTTTGGTTTGTAATGGGAGTAATTAATTTCTATGTTTTTATCAAAAATCCTCTTTTCTATTGGTATTTGAACCTCATATTACAAGTTCTGGTGATCCACTTCAACTTCTGGCTCCTGTTCTTACCTTTTTGTTGGTTTGTTTGCCTTCTTTTTTTTTCTCTATCCATAAATCTAGCTTTCTGCAATGGTAGAAAAGGGAGGAAAAGTCATGCTCCTCTGGCTATTCTCCCTCTCTCTTTCTTTAACTAAAGTATTCTTTCATTTCAAACTTAATTTTGCTAGTCTCAAACTATCATTTCCATGAGAAATTAAGTTCTTATCTTTTCTTTCCTCAGCTTCATGCTTCCAGGGCTAAATCTGAATTATGTATATTAGCATGGAAACCTTCTTCTGAGTCTTTGAGGAGCCTCCCAGGTTATTAATGTGTCTGCTGTTGAAATAATGAACTGCAAAATTAGTTCTTGACCTTCATCCAGGTCTGCTGCTGAAATGCCAAGAAGAGCGTCTCTGACGTGCTTGGCTTTACGGTGAAACGTTTTGGTTTCAGACATCTGCTGTGCGGCAACTAGGTTGCCACCTTCACACATTCAGCAGCTTTCCTAGCATAAAGAGTGAAGTTGTATCACACTTCCTGCTTGTACAGAAAAGCCCCCCACCCCATGGTAGTTAGAGGTTAGAGGTAATCACTTCAAATCACCCACTGCTTGAATGTCATGTGATTTTCTCAAAGAAGAAAGCAAATTGTTTTGCAGTTACAGTGGATTTTGGGTTGTGATACACAAGTATCAGAAAGCAGAAGTTAGCCTTTCACTCCCATTTCCTGCCTCCCTCAATGGAGGGTATGTTCTTGTGCTGGAAAGGTAACCAAAGTTTTAATTGTCCTTTGATATGCAGAGCAGGAACATAGGAGTAGCAGAAGTGTCCTCTTCAATACCCGTATGTCACAAGTATGTTCATGATTTTAATGGATTTAAAACTTTTTTTTTCTGGAATTTTTAATGTGTTATTAAAAATTTAATATCAGATGCCTAGAAAGCCATAACTATTTAACTAATTAAATGGAAATGCAAGGAAGGCACTGTTGTGGTATACATTCAACGAGACGTATCATTGTCCTCAAATTCTAGTTCATATCTCTTGGTAAATTCAATGTTCTTACTGACTTTAAACTTCTGTATACAAAATAAATAATTTTTACCAGCTGAATCACTTATCTGTATAACAACAGCTTGTTTATTCCATAGAAATTAAATTTATACTGAACAATATTCTTTTACAGAAATTATTTTCTTTGGGAGCTGGGGACCGGCAGCTGATACAGACTCCTCTGCATGATAGCCTTCCTGTTACAGGCACGAGTGTGGCTCTTCTCTTTCAGCAACTGGGTACGTTTACGTCTCCTTTGAAAGAAAAAAAAATATTTTTTAATTGTAGAATGAGGTATTTTCTGTTCTCATTTGGCTGAAATCATGAGCCAAGAAAGCTACATGGTAAAAATTAATTTCTTTTGAATGAAAGAGTGACTAATAGTGCTTTAATCCCCCAATCAGACATTCATATAAACTTTCTGTACATCCTGCCCGTGGTAAGTTGTTTCCAATATTATCTAATTATCTGTAAGTGGACTATGAGCAGAAGTTAGCTTGGCCTCTGTTTAATTACAACAACATTCATGTAAAAAGATTGCTCACCAGGGAGGTCAATAATAAAACTAGTGCAACCAAAAAGGTCAGTAGAGAAGATACTGTGAGCTAGTAGTGGTAACTGTATGGAATTCATATTATTCTATTGTTATCTATTATTTCCTGTTTTTCAAGAAGATAACCTAACACAATCCTTATCAAGTACTATACTTGTTTGTCAAAATAACAAGGGTGTGTTACTGTTACCTGGGTACCCCAATACTAGTCTTCTATCTCTCATTAAATTTTAGTGCTCTGTTAGTCTTTCCCTTGGTTTGTGAAGTGACTTTGAAGCACAAACCTGTAGCAGCCACGGATAAGAGTGCAATTAATGATCTTTTCTCACCTTGTGAACCTCATGGTTAGTCTCAAGTAATCTTACGGTCCTGGGGTATGTGTTGCCATCCATTCTTCTCATAAATTGATAGTAAGAATGGATGTACACTGGAAAAGGAATAGTGAAGAGTCACAGGAA
Source organism: Phaenicophaeus curvirostris (assembly GCF_032191515.1). Taxonomy (NCBI): domain Eukaryota; kingdom Metazoa; phylum Chordata; class Aves; order Cuculiformes; family Cuculidae; genus Phaenicophaeus; species Phaenicophaeus curvirostris. The sequence goes on from NC_091396.1 coordinate 12,398,587, forward strand.
GCGGTGACAGATCCAATGAGTACAATGCCATCGACTACTGATGAGACTTAGTTGTATCCTTCCAAAAAGAATATTATTCCAAAAGGAATATTATTTTTTTGTTGGTCGCAGTTTAAGTTAAAAACCAACATGGCTAACATGGTATAGATACTACTTATCTTTACCACAGCCTCTGCAGTTTTTATATAGCTTATTACATCAAGATTCATTAAGATTACTCTGGACAAGCTGGATGTGATGGTTTAAACATGGATAGGCCTAGCAGCTTTTCCTCTTTTATGAAGATATGAAATGTATTGTGAGGTACCATGAGTACATTATGGGATACCATGTGGTATGGTATGTTCAGTAAGTAGAGTATGTAATACCTAAGCTGAGGCTGTTTATTTTGGGCAATTGTGGTGAATGCTGCTGTAAGTTCACAGCTCTTAAAATGTCAAAGTCGGCAAGACTGTTAGCTCCTGCTTGGATAGATTAGCTACCGTGTCTTATGACGCTTGGCTTTTGTATGGCAAATTGGGATTGTTGTGTTTTCTCACTTGCTTATTGCTCACAATTCTGATTCGTGACACTTCAGCTGGCCTGAAGAAGAGACATACAGAAGAAAACATGTGATTATGAAACTTGACAAATCTTTGCTAAGAGAAGTTATATGTTTATGTCCTGTTGTCATGAAGAGATCATACAAGTTTGTAGGAAAAAAATTGTCTCAATGCCTGTTCTTTTTTGTTGTGGCATCATTTTCTTTTTCACAATGCTGTCAAAACTATTAGGAAGAGCTTCTGTTATGGTTTCATGTAGGTCCTCTTCCTGTCTCTCTACTATTCTTTGGTGTGATGAGGACAGTAGTTGTTGGTTGGGAACAGGCCTGAAATTAGTCAAGTAATCAGTAAATACGGTGACAGGCAGGTTTTTTTTTTTTAAGCAGCTACTTGAACCCTTTGCAAAAGAGACTTATTTTTCCCATCGCCCATATGACCACTGTGCCTCCCCCTCCCTGCCCCCAGCATGCTTCAGTTCCCCGCTGATGTCTCTTTCAAAGCTTTTGTATCTAGGATACCTTTGGATATAGCACAACAGTAGAATCGCCTTGTATCCTAAGGACATAAGTTAAAAAAATGTTTGCATTTTCACAGTGTACATCACTTTACAGAGTAGCACATAGTTCCTTTCACATGTAGGTCATGGGCTGTTGTGTTCTTCTTAAAACCAAGGTTTGTTAATGATGAATTTCTGTTTTAATTTAATGAAAAGAGTCTATTTGCAATGGTTGTTGAATATAAAAGAAGCATGAACAGCCTGTTTGAAATAAATTCTCATTTATTCTCAATTTTTACATAGTCTTAGGAAGTGTTAAAAGCAATGAGTCCAAAAGGATGTGGTAGAATATTAGCGCATCACTTTGAAAAAGCTTATTTTTCTAAGATAAAGCCTAATCCTTGCCTCTGGAGATCATGATTGAGCTTTTCAGGTTTTTGGGCTTTTAATGCCAGTGTTCACACTTGCTCTATTTCTCTCATTCCATTTGAACAGGAGATAAATGCATGTTTGCCTCTACCAGCCTGAGCAAAAGCATTCTGCTTCTCTTGGCCAGTGTGGTGTTGGTTACTCTAAAACAGCTGTTATTCCATCAAATACTTTTGTTTAGGACACAAATACTGACGAGGCTGTTTGTCAAGTAACGACATGTTCAGTTATTTCTCTTCTGGTACAGGTCACTTAATTCTATTTAACTTATTAGTGGAAAATTTAAGAGTAGCTAGAAAAATATTTGTGAAATGTATAAATCACCTTTTTAAAAATAGCTCTTTTTTTGAGGAAGATGGGCGGTAAGACCACTATGAATAGATACAAAAGTAATTTCAACATTTATTTTGAGAAATATTGTGCAATAATAGTCTCGTCATGCTTTTTCTACTTGGCAGGATAATTCTTTGTCAGTGGATGACCCTCCCTGTATTACCAAGTTCACAGCGTATCTGGAAATAGACCTTATTTTTACTCAGGCGTTTAACTACAGTTGGGAAAAACATCCCCAAAGGTTTTAAGCTTAATAATAAGGAACAGCAGTATTTGACATCTTAAATCATACATTCTTAAAAAATCAATTTATGGGAATAACATGACAAAAGCCAGGCTTATAGGTGGATCACTACCCGTAAAAATGATTTAATCAACAAGTATTAGCTGGAAAAAGAGTAATCCTCAAGTTGCTTTTAAAAATTATGTGTGCTAATGACAAGACTTCAAATGTTTTTGTATTCCTCATTGTCTCATAGTAAGATGGTAGGTGTCTATAAAAGCTTCAAAGACAGGCTCGAGGGAGATTTTGATTGTATTTCTCTTCTCTTTCACTTTATTAACAGTACATTCCTGTGTTTCTGCCTTAAGCTCTTTTCATTTCTGCAAACTCCAACCATATTTGCCTTCGCCATTCTCCTGGCAGTATGGTTGCTGAGCACTGCTATATTCAGTCATTTGTTTCCGAGACACACACTTCCATCTCCCCTGAAAGAAAGTTTTTTCCAATGAACCTGAGACACAGTATTAATTAGGGACCTGAGTAACAAAATAAGAAACTAAGATTTAACCAGAACTTTTAATTTTTGTGTGTTTCAAAGACTGGTAAACTGAATTGCACTGCTAACCTGAGTAGAACGATTATAAAAAAAATATATTTTTGAAGAACTACTATTCCTCCCTACTTTCTGAACACAAGCACAAGGCAAAAGAGTTTTTTTCTTCCTTTCCTTCTTGTTTAGTGTCTTATCTGGGCTGTTTTCCTATCACTGATTTCCTCTGTTCCATTTCAGTTGTCTGCAACTTTTTCCTCCTCATATTTTTTATTCACCACTCGAGTATTTTTATTAGAACTCAAACTGACTTTCAGTGTTACAAAGTAATTTTTTAAGTGACAAAATCCGAAACTTTGAAATAAATTCTACTTTGAATTTTCTGGATGAAGACAGAGGGTAAGGGTGCTTTTGAATTCAAGGCCATGTAGAAAAGCTACTAAATAGATGGAATGGGTTGAAGATGAATGGCAGTGCTGGGCTGAGCATTAGCAAGTTTGTCTTTAATTTGTCCCAACTATAACATAATTTATGTGAAAGTGTTAAACATCATATTTTGTTCATTATCCCTCAGCCTTTTTACTTCTCTTAAAATATTTCGCATCTTGAAATTATGTGTACACCATTAGGCAGTGTATGAAGCCCTAAAACAAGTAATTTAAAAATATTTATGAAGACTGTAGTGTCGTTAATTATCAGTAATTCCAGATGTCAGAAGTGACTGATTGATTAAACTTCTATGGATTGTTACATTTGCAAAAAATATAAATACTAGGACAGGTGTGTTTGATGGTGCTTGCACATTCCTGCCTTTCTTTTGCACCAGAGTCAATACTTCTCTGATGCTGTAGAGATCTGCTTATAAACAAAGAAACAAATACTACAAAGGAAACAAACAGAAAGTGAATAATTTTCCAGGTGTTTCCCTGGTGGGATACTGACAGTGATGATTGGTTTAAACAGACATGAAGCTGGAACCTGTTTCTGTTATACAGTGATAAATCCATTCATAAAAAAATGATGGGATCATATATTAACTATCATTACCTGTTTATTATTTTTTGGGGTGGACTATCACAGTGCACAGAAGGAAGAGAAATGCTGCATTTCCTCATTTATTGGTCTTTTAATTTGTTAGAAATTAATGAATAACGATATGTTTTAAAAAATATTTTAGTTTTGATAATGAATCTACTAGAATTGGTTTGTGTATCTAAAAATTTGTTTGGGGGGTGCAGGAAAGATCTTAGTTAATTACAACAGCATTATTTCAGTTATTTTTTTGATGAAGGTTTGCTGCTCCATCTCTGGGAGTAGATATTTTTACAGAGGGATTTTAAACTGACAAACTCACACTTTACAATTTTGGTTAACACATTAAAAAACTCATTTTTTTTAAATGGTCCTGTAGTTGTGCCAATATCATTCAGCGTACATTTTGCTCTTGGAAGACCTGGAATCTCTGGTTAGGCTGATAGATCAGCAGGCTCTGTCCTTGGTTCTTATAAATATCTCCTTTGAATGCTGATGTCAGGGCCCTGAGCACATCAGCAGCGCTCCAAAGCCCTCCTGCAGGGTTGAGTTGCTTGTGCTCAAGGTCAGTGTTGATGCAGCCCAGCTGTGCAACCTTGGTTCAGACTGTTGAGGAAAGAGCTATGTGAAACAATGGAGAAGGAGGGGCTTCTTGATCTCTTCACTTTGATGCTGCACTTTAAACTCAGGCCATGCCCTTAGTCCTTGCCTGAGCCATGTTGCAGCAATGCTTGTGCCTGACAACGTACCACTCTGACCCAAATCCTCACCCACGGACTGGACACCCTGGCTTGATCTTAGACCTTCTTCCTGACCGTGGACTTGGCTAGTGGTCGCTGTGACTCACCTGCCAGCCTTCACTGAACCTGACCCTGCGATGCTGACTTGACCTCAGACCTTACTCATCACCGTGACCTTGGCTGGCTATCTCAACTTTTGGCTGTACCTAGCTACTGTCAGGAGACCTACCCAACTCATTTTGACCTGGGTACTGGTGGGACTCCACCACTTCTTAGTGAGTGCGCTGCCCTTTCCCACCTTGTTTCCATACTTGACACCTGCCTTGCCTTCTGTTATAAAGCAGCGTGCTATTGCCATTGCCAGTCCCTGGCAGCTGGTGGTTCTTAAATTTTCACTGTTTACCTTCCAAAAGTCTTGAAAAAGTCCATATTTTCATTATTAGTTCTTCACAATAAGCTTTGATCCCTTTAATACTAAAAATCAAACTTTGCAAGTCCTGTACGAAATGTCCTTGTGCACCCTTACCTGCCTGGTATAGTTTGATCCTGAGAAAGCGATCTTCCTTGATCTTAAAATATGTGCACTGGTCAGACTTTCAGCATTCTGCAATAAAGCTGATTTCATCTGTTAACAACTTTTCCAACATTTTATTGCTTCCCAACACTATACTTCATAAATTTTGATGTGAGCGATAAACATCCCACAGTTCAGCAACTTTCTTCTTTCTGAGCTAGCATAAGCTACTTTGTGCCTTCTTCATAGTCCTTAACTTTTGCAGTTGATGGCTCTTTTAACTATTTAGAATGTGTGAGTCAAATAGAGGAATTGCATTCTGGACTACACAGCATTGTCCAAGAAAGAGCCGAATTGTATTAAAAGTATTTCGCTTCCTGTACTGTGAATGGGATGACTTGAATAGTTCTTCAGTTTCAGAAGAGGGTAGAGTTTAGCATACAATAACTCAATGACTTTAATTCAAAGGGTGTGTGTTGGCCACTGGCAGTGACAGTAGGAGTGACACTTGCTTCTAGTTTATTTTTCCGATAAAATAGGTATACTTGATCTGTGATTAAACACTGGGATAATTATTTCTAAAAAAGCATTTGTAAGGGACAGATCATAATATGTGTTTAGCTGTGAATTATTTCTCTTTATATTATTGTTAATAACTTAAAATAAATTTTACCTTTTTTCTTCCCAAGAATGATCAAACCCAGAAATTTCCTTTGTTACCCCAGTACACATCTAGATTGGACATTTATGGTGTGTGAACTTAACAGCAGTAACACTTGGCAGTCAGAATTGTTGTGAGGTTATCTATCCATACTAGTTTGCACTTAGGGAAAGCAAAGCTGGTTGTCTAGAATGATGTGGCAATCGCTCATTCGCAGAGGGGTTAGGTGTCTGAATTCCTTGGCTCTTACCATGATGGAGGAGCTTGGACAGAACTGTAAATGATTTAGGTTGGAATGGACCTCTGAAAATCAGAAGGTCCAATCCCATACTCCAAGTAGGCCCACTTCAGTGTTATGTTAGGTTGGTCGTGTAGACACAGATTGTGGAACAACCAATGCAAATTAATGTTTGAGAGTTTGAGTATTTCTTCAGACTGTGGGCAAAAATATGTGAGAAGCTTTTAGTTCATTGTGTGTAAGTGTAATATTTTGGCACATAGCTTAAATCTTTAACAGTCCACTTGGACATAAAGCTCAGTCCGTTGTTGTTCAGCTCTATCAAAAGACCTCTGAGTCTACAGCAATTTTTTAGCCTAATGCTTTGCTGAACAGGGCTACCCGTGGCTACCTATTAAAGTCTCTTTAACTTGACTTGATGTAGTGACACTCTTCATTTTATAGATTTGCACTCTCATCTGATACATCTCAAATCATTGCTAAGGCAGATGGATCTTTTGTGGAAACCATGTCCAGAAAACAATAGGAAGTAGAGCTAGAACTTGCTAGTTTTATGATTAAGATCTTTTAGGTAATATTTGATATGTTATTCAACCAATGACTCTTTGTAATGACATTCTCTTTTTCATATAACTTCCATATAGATTTTATAAGATTATATAATAACATTAGAATATAATTAATGTTACCATGATTATTAGAAAATACCTACCTGATCCAAAAGGGGAAAACTGAATTATGATGGTCCTCAAATTAGTTAATTTTGTGATAGCTAATTCTAAAACTGACAATACTTTACAGGACATGCTGTACTTTACATTTTTACCCTGAATGAAAGTAGAAATTGTTCTATGTTATGTTAGTTATTTCTGCTGGATCTTACCCTTTTAATTTGTCCCATATCATAGACCTTGTGCATTACCACTTTCAGCTTCTTACATCAGTGTTGTTTAGAGAGAGGAGTTTTTGTGTATACCCGCTTAAGCTACAGAAAATTATGAGCTTCAGGAACAAACTAATATAAAAGCTCATGAATCAATTTAAGCTGGAAGTTAAAAGATTATTCCTAACCACAGGAGGAGAAAAATAGTGAAACACCTTCAGTTCTGAGTAGTAACAAGTAGCGTCATTACATTTAAGGTAAAGCTTGATCAGTTTGGGATTAGCTGATACAGTCATGACGGTAGAAGTTTGGACTCTTTCACTTTTTATAGACCCATCAGTGCCATATTTCTAAATCCAGGATACATTAAGGCAGTCAGAATTTTTGCTTTTAACTATATTTGTTGACACTTTGAGGAATATTTTCTGTAATGTAATAGTTTCTCATTATTGTAATTGTGATTTAGGAGAGATATAATGTTCGGCCTGTCATGTAGTGTTCTTTATGCCAACAGATGACTATCGAATTACTGTATAAATGAGAGAAGACATTCCTGATAAATATATATGTGTATTTATATGGCTGGGAAATATTATGAAAGGGTCACTGCACAGTCAGCACGTGAGCTGGCTTCAGCTTGTTGACTAAGAAAATCCTAGTGTCTTCAACACAGAGAAAGAATGGTTTATATTTTAATACTTCATTATGTTCAGAAATAAGCTATGTTTGGCTAAACAATGAGAGATTTAATCTGTACAGCATATGACATGACCAAATGCAGCATTTTCAGTACAGCAATACCTATAATTACAAGTAATACCTATAACTAAGATCAGAGCATTGATGTGGGGCCTTTTCAACATCTCATGTTTGTTATGAGACTTCAGTGATATATACCAGAACTTTTTTACCTCTGTCAGGTTGTTTACAACCTTCTTACCCAACTCACTTAACTTCCTTTCCATGAGAGGTCACATATCCTGTAATGGGATCATATATTTGCTTTGTTGGAATTTAACAGCATGTATGATTTAATTAAATTAAGGCAGTTGTACTGAAGTAGATGGTCAGGAAACTTCTAAACCTTCTTTGCTTTTAATAGATTGCGTACCCTCCAGACTGTGGAACCTGGTACCACAAGTTTCTTGAGGGGATGCTGCTGGCTTATAGTGTAGTTTCGGTTTAAATCCCAATGACCAGTCAGCTGTGATTAGCTCTATAAACCAGCAAAAGAGAATTTACTGTTCAAACTTTCCAAGTAGATTTGTGTAGTCTGTCAAAGAACAAGTAGATTACCAAGGGATTTAATGTGGCATTTACTGGTAATGGGCTCTTACTGTTGCAACAGCAGAACAAAAAGAGAGTTCTTTTAGATGCTGTTGGAAATAAAGGGATATTGTGATAGTGAATTTTGTACAGGTTCTCTTCTGCAGTCCCATGGAACTGTACTTTGTGGATGGTTGCTGAGGCTTTATTTCCCCAGTATCTCAGGAGGTCAGGAATATCTCAGACAATTTCATGAAGAAGGAATTTCTAAAGATCACTAAACATTTTGCAGATCCATATGTAGTCTTTTAGGAAAATAAAATGACTTTTTTCACTTTTCATGTTTATGTATGTTTGCAATTTCCTTAATAGAATATTTGTGGATTTATGCTTCGTAAGTATCGACCAACAGTGGCTGGAGATATCTCTAGCAGAATATCCTGATCAGCTGCCTCTGTTCTTGTTGTCTTTGCATTTGTTTGATTCCATTAATATAATGCTTCAGTAGTTGTGTCCCTTGAGAAGGACTTTGTAGTCCTCAGACAGGAAACGGATATGTTTGCAGTTTCTTGTGCATCCTTGACCATTTTTCCTGTGTACAGTTCAGGAATGACAATACTCTTCTCATTCTTAGATATTTTCTTTCTAAGGATTATAGTGGTATTACTCTCGCTCAGCATTCTTCTGTTAAAGGACGTTTTTCTGCTTTAAATGAATTCAGTCAAATAATGAGTATCCATTTTCTCCATGAGGATTTAATTTGCGGTATTTCTACTAAGAATATCTTGCAATCCATTACACACAGCAGTCTTTCCCATATGTTATACTGTTCCTTTTCATATTGCAGCTACTCATAATTTTGTTAGTTTAGTTCTTTATTTTTCCTATCTGTTGGTGTTGTTCTTTGCTGTAAGTGAAATACTCGCTTTTAAAAGTTTATGTAAATAAATAAGCTATGTATTTATCTGAAATTAGTCATTGTAATTTGATTGAAATCTTTCCAGACTTGCTATTGTATATGTAGCTGCAAAGATGACAAAAAGTATCCATCAGCAGGTTAAAAAGGCACTGCCTGTTTTCATGTACTTCGTGTGTTGGTGAAAGTGAAATGTACCCATTTGATACATTTAGCACGTAACTTTGTATTTACAGGAATTCTAGTTTGCATTTTGTGCTTCTAAGTAAAAAAAGATTAAGGTTTCAACTTCAGGATCTATGATATGCTAGTATCTGTATGTGGACATCACCGTACTGGGTTTCTGATGCTACCTAGCTGATATGGCTAAGTTCCATAAAAAGGCTATGTGTAATAGTTGTTCAGGCTTTATTCTGAGACAGTTCTTGAATTGTCAAGATGGACAGTAAGGGATTAATTATGGTGATTTCATTCTGATGTGCCATTTCCCTGTTAGATTACATACTTCGCTAATCAGCTTATGTGCAGAATAATTTCCAATAGTCTCTAACAAGTTATGATTATAAATTTGCTTTCTATTCATCCTGTCATGGTTTTGAATCTATGGTCAGAAAAGTTAAGATTTCTTTGTTGTGATAATTTTCTTGATTTCTAACATGAAATTTTAAAAATTAATTGGGTTATTTGAGAAAGAAACTAATGCTCTTTCTGAAGTTTAAAATGCCTGTTGGTTGCTGAACAGAAAATCTGCTTTACTTTCTCAGACTGTTTACTACATATGAACCGATTTACCAAAAGCTAGTAAATTGCAGTATCCATTTTTAATTACTTAAATAAATCAGCACTTGCAGATAATTTCTTCTGCAATTTTAGATTTCCTATCAGAATAAAGAAGCATAATTTTGGCTTATTTAATGACTCTAAATAATTTTTATAGCATGTGCTTATTTTTCCATCATGTCTTTCGATATATGTGGGAGAGAAGGTGTCACAGAATATTAGGTACAAACAATAAATTCATGTTTCTTAAAAGGGCGGTTCTAAAGAAGGAAAATAATTTATAAAATTTTCTAAAATCATGGGTACATTTCAGTAGTGCTCTCCCATGTCTACTTAGGGAAATTGGGCAGCATTTCTATTCATTAGTATATATCTGCTATTGGATTTCAGTCCACTCAAAATTCTTTTACAAAATTCTTTCAATAATTTTTGGTTAGTGTGGGCCTCTGAGGTTATACAGAAATTCTGTATCCTGGTATTAGTGTTGTACGTGGTTACTCTTTATCTTTTCATTAAGACTTTCTCAAGACTGGAATACTAGATATTGATGACATCAACATCCAAACCAAATAGCTACTTATTTTAGGTACCTTACTATGTAATTAAGTAAGCAGAAGATGAGATGGGAAAATAAATCATATTTCAGCAGAATACACTGTTACTCAAATGTTAATGCCTGCATGCACATTGAGACAGAGAGTAAGAGAACAAAAACATCTGTTTTAATCTGATAGTTAACAGTTCAGTATCAAAAAATATTGCTTGCCACCCTCCCCATAGGTGAAAAAAATTAATCTCATGTTTGATTTGCGTGAAGGTTATCTTCCCCTTAACGATTTTGATTTTATATGCAAAGCTACTTTGACTGACATTTGGGTTTGTTGGGTGCTCAGTAAAAGAAAAATGCAAAAGCAAAAGCAACGTTTGAAATAAAATAACTAAATCTGGTTTTAGTAGCAGCTATCAAGACTGACTGTATGACCCAGACATAGAATCAGTTGCAAACCTTCAATTGGTCTTGCTGGTTATATTTGTGTAATTCAAAGTTACTGCTTTAGTGTAAATTGAGTATTTACCTCCCTGCCTTGCGAGTATTTTCTGTGTATGAAACCATTCTTTTGGTTTGGTTTGGTCTGTTTACCTTCTATTGTCTTTTCTACTTCATTGAGAAAACTCACTCAATGAAAATCTTGAGCTTATAAGTCTCACTTTGTTTAAGTGGAGCTTTAAAACTGTGCATATGAAATGGTCTTACACTCCTCTCAGGGATGAAGACCTTATTATCTAAATACTTTATTCTTAATTATATTTAGCTCTACCATTATATCTGAAGAAAAAAAACTGTACTGATCATGTTCACTCAGGGTATTGGCAGAATTGTGTTTTAAGGCTTAAGGAATCCAGGGAGTTTGCTGCTCTTTTGTGCAGGTCTGCAGAGGGATTTAATGACATTGGAAATAAAGAAGTGATATCAACATGCAAATGACAGACATCACTGCGTGTCTTTCTAACTAGATCATATACTGTGCTTAATCCCAGTTCCCTTGTGCCTGTGTAATTTTGGGTTTGGATGACAGCCCTCTGCTTGTCTCAGTGTCAACAGAACACAGTTGATATTGTTAGACTTTGGGGGAACAACGGTGATAAGAATATTTATCCATTAGTCTCTTTGATATGCTGCTCAGTGATCAGTTGGCTTATATGGCATTTATACCAGAATTATTCTGTATGGTCATCCTGTTCCTTACCTCTTTCCATCCTGCCCAAAGGCTGGTTTGTAGAGAAGCCCTTTTTCTGCCCTGCTTCTTATAAAAAAAAACTGCAACATTCGTGTTTCAGATACTGGATTGCCTTCAGTTCCCAAATCAGAAGTTTATCTATCAAAATGTGTTTTGACTTCCATACTGCCTGTTACAGCCATGTCCGTGCTCAGAAATTACTACAAACACTTTATTCACTAAATGTTTGATTTTTTGCGGGCGCCTTAGCTGAAGGCTCTGTGATTTGGAGACTGCTTCTCTTCCTCCTTAGTGTGACAAAGACCAATTAAAATTAATTTCTCATGGTCCTTGTCTGACTCATGTTCAGCCAGAAACCAGGATAAGTTAACCCTCGCAGAACTCTGGGCTGTGATTTAATCATGTAATGTGCGGTGCTGTCCTACTCTAATGACAGAACTGCATACTCTTCCAAATGTGTGTTGATCCTGGAATGAATGGCAAGGCAGTTTGGGGGTTTGGTTTAACTCCATGTAGTTGATTTGAGATAGCATGTAATTTTTAGATTGACAAATGCAATTTGGCAAGAATTACCTGTATGAGGAATGAGTACAATTGTTACCTCTTATTTATTAGTTAAGCTTGTATTTTGTTCATTAGCAGTGCTGTGCAGCTACATCTAAAAATAAAAATGAAAATAGTTTTGTTTTTCTCTACTTTTTTCCCAGTTATCTTTAGAGCTTGACACTACCTGGCACAGAACTTCTACTGTGCACTCTCCAGTGGCCTTTCAGAAAGGCTTTTCAGTCTTTGTTGACCCATTTCCTGGATTAGTCTGGCTAAGTTATGGATTATTTTGTCTATTAAGCTCTTTATTGTGTCCCATAATTTAAGAATGACATATGGGCATAATAATGTGTTCAACTACTTATGTTTCCAAATCCATGTTTATAACTTTTTACAAAAGTCTGAAGAAGTTAGTGGTAATATTTCCATTTCATGCAATATAGAGGACAGTTAATAATTTATCAAGAACGCTTTGTGTTTGCTTTTTTTTAATCATGCCTAAATAAATACTTTAATTCTAGAACAACAGGAAGCAGGCAGAATGATACATTTGTTGATGTAGGATGTCAGATAATTTAGTACAAATTACGGATTCTTTAAATACTTGACAACAGTGAAGGTCAGGAAGCCTCCATTCAAAATTTTCCAGCGTATGTATAATATTTTACAGGATGTCTGTCTGTCTGTAGACTGCAAAAGAGTAATCTGTAAAAATCAACTTGTTTGTTGTTTTTCGTGTTGTCTGTTTATGCCCTGACAAATTAGCATCGGATGTAGTGTGGAGTCTGAAGAGCGGTATACGGTTCAAGGTTACAGACAGACACAATTGTGTCTTGTAGCATGAGGAAACTGGGCTCAGGCTGTTGTTCGGAAATGTTTGTTTTCAGTAAACAGCATGCAGGGCTTGAAACGACACCTTGGTGGCTTGGTCAAGTAGTTTAGTCAAGGGGTGAAATAGTTTAAAAAAGGAAAGTAATCAGAAGTATTGCTATTTATAATTTGAGTCCATCAGGTGTAAATTTTCTTCACATTCATTATATTGCTCATATTCTTTAAAACATATATTCCAGAGTAGGTGTGAAGCAATAATTTTGCATTCAGTTAGTATCCATCGTCTTGAAATGAAGAAAATTCCAGATTTGCTGTCTATATTGTACACATGATTTTGTCAGAGATTATTTAAGAACAAACAAACAAACAAAAAGAGTGAAAAGGAAAACAACTGCTACTAAAGAATCTGTCTGGGTTGTACAAGTAGTTCAGGTAATTCAGTCAGTGGAAGTGATTTGCTTGGATTTCACTGTCCAAGTGCATTTTCAAACTGAGTAGCCTGTTTTCAAGAAGTTGATCAATATTGGTGACTGCATTCTCAATGGAAGAGCAAAAAAACCAAACCCAAAAAAACCTTCAGAACCTCTCCTTAGGTATAAATCTAGTATTTCTTAGGCTGTGAAGCTTTTATTCAGGAAAGAAAAGGGCAACAGCCAGCTAAGTTTTCACTTTAAACTGGCTTTTGTGAAAGATGCCTAAAGAAATGACCTTGGTATTGTATTGTTATTTCTTGTAAGTTATTTATGCATTTTATATGAACTCTGATCACAGTACAAGCGTACAACTCTCTTTGTGGTTTATTCATTTATATTGTAGGTACATTGCAGAAATGAAAATAATTTTATTTTGAAATGCACTCACACAAGTTTCCTAATCTCTTTTATTCCATTCCTGCTGAAATGTGGCCAGTATTGGTGAGGTGACTTCCTGCTTTTTTATGCATTGAGAACACAGAAAATGGTTAAAAGAATATAGAAATAACTTTTAGATGGGGATTCGATCTGCTGAACATTCCAGGTTCACCTTGGAGTTAAGATCATCTATAAAGTTATGTCTATTGCACCTTTCCCACACCAGTTTCTGGTACAAGCTTGGGTTTAGCCTAGATGTGCAGGCAGGGTGTGCAGGAGGTCTGTGTCCTGCCCTTGGTTTTCTGCTGCCTTGCTGAGGGGTTTCCTAGTGCAGGGGTTATAGCCAGTGATAGATTGCACAGCAGTAGTTCACAGCTCTGCTTTTAATTGCTTTTACCAAGGACTTGCTAACTTGTACTTGTGACAGAGATTGCCAAACTGGAGAGACAATGCATCTTATCCCTCTTGATCTGTGAGTAGTTGGCCAGTGAGCTTTCCTTGCCCCTGACAGCCTATTTGCTTTGCTGGTGGTTTTCATTTGTCCATGTTCAAACTCCCAGAGAAGGTTGGATATTTCCCAGTATCCTTATTGTTTTTTTCCTGCTGTTCCTTAGAAGACCTGCTGATTTATGAGACACGTGCTTAGATGCTCTCAATTTTGGTCTCTTTCATAAAGTTCTGCAAACCATAGAATGGTTTGGGTTGGAAGGGACCTTAAATATCATATAGGTCCAACCCCCCTGCCATGGGCAGGGACACCTTCCACCAGACCAGGCTGCCCAAGGCCCCATCCAACCTGGCCTTGAACACCTCAGGGATGGGGCAGCCACCACTTCTCTGGGCAACCTGGGCCAGGGCCTCACCATCCTCATTGTGAAGAAATTCTTCCTAATGTCTAATCTAAGACCTATCACTCCATGCCATTGTAAAAAGTCCATCCCCAGCTTTCTTGTAGTCCTCTTCAGGTACTGGAAGGCCTTTATTAGGTCTCTCCAGAGGTTTCTCTTCTCCAAGCGGAACAACCCCAACTCTCTCAGCCTGTCATCATAGAGGAAGTGTTCCAGCCCTCTGATCGTCTTCGTGTCCCTCCTTGAATAAAGCAATGCTTTTGTCTAACTCAGCAAAGCTAGGGCTACATTGAGTGTGTTCATATTGCAGCAAACGCTTATAGATCTTGCAAGGCTAGTTAAAATGTAGTGAATATCTGAGAGACTAACTAGTGGAATGTTGTAAAAGCATGTTTGCAGTAAATATTCTTCTATGTGGCATCAATTATGTATGTTGGAGATAGTGGCTAAGAATAGCCATCTTAAATATTAAACTGTATTGGTGCAGATGATGCTACAGTGAGAAATGCTTTTGTGGAGTACAAACTGAAGTTTTATCTGCAGCCACTGATATGCAGCAAAACCAGAATAATTTCCCTCATAAAAGTATGAAAGCCTCACCAAGTGTATCATCTCTGCTTAACAGTTTAAATTTTAAAAAGCACATTGATTTATTTCTTCTGGTTTTCACCTTCTTTTTATTCCAATAAGTGGTGCCTTTTGAGTATAATCTGTTTGTCTTCCAATCAAACCTTGAGAGGAGGGTAGAATTTATGAACTCCAGGCTTACTGTAGTTGAGTTCAGGTGACAAACCTGTTGTTGTTGTACATTTCCTTGGTCCCAGAGTATTACAGAAATGAAGACTTTATTTTTCTGCTTACCAAAAACATACTCATATAGGTACGAAAGTTGAACTTAAGTGGCACTTCAGCACTCAGTTTTGACTCATCTTCTAACATAATGTATGTGAACTTGGGTTCATAAAAGAAACTATCAAGAAAAATCTACAAGAAAAAAAAAATACACTTATTTGACATCCAGAATTTTCTTTAGATTGAAGACACTTTCCAGAATCCATTTCTTAAAGTAATAAAGGTAAAAATCTAGCAGTCATACAAGCTAACGCTATATATGAGCATAAAGATTACCTGTATTAGCTGTACACTAGTTTATCATTTTAGTCCCAAAGAGACTGTGATCTTGTGCTTTACAGCCAATGTGTTCTTAATTTTTTTAATAGAAAAAAAAAAATTAGTGTAACTGTAATATTTATTTTGGCTTCATAGATGGGTATCAATGCTAGAAAGTTAGCTGATGTTCAAATGCTATGAAGTACTTGCAGGTGTCCTCCTCATACATTTGCAAAACATGGATTTCCACTTTATTCCATGTATTTTCTTAGTAATATTTTTGCAGTTTTTAAGTGATTGGTTATTATGTACTATTGATAATTGTGTATTGTTTTGATGTCCAATGATGAAGCCTATATTCAGAAGATATTTCAAGTGAAAAATGCTGATACTGGCTAAGTTTTAGGATTCTTAAAGGTCCTAGAATTAATGCTCTTGAGTCATCACAGCAAGAGAGTATCATATAGCTAGAAAAAACAGTATTTTTTTACATAGCTTGGTATCAATTAAATATTTCCAATAAAGGAATATTTTAATTATTTGTAAAACACAGTCTAAAGTTAATAAAACCTAGAAAATACTTTAGAGTGGTTAACTCTCAGCCTAGGTTGCTGCTGTGAGTTGTGCAGAATGGAAAACCATCTCTTTCAACAATGTTTAGGTATAGATATTTTGGTCACAAGAGGGGTTGGTTTGGTTTTTTTTTTAGACACTTCAGTTATACCAAAAGTTATGAATATTTGTGAGATTTTAAGGTATTATTTTCCTCAGTAATACCTTAGCTTGAAACAAAAAGCATACTCCAAACCAGTCTTCTGTGATGGGAAAGGAGAAAGGGCACTTTTGCATAAAAGGAGCATCTGACATTTTTAATTACTTACAGAGATTTTTTTAAACAGGCAGTAGTTTCTAACTTTAACTTTATGTTTAAATATGTATGTAGGCTTGTACATATATACACAAGAAAGACCACTACTGCAGGTTAGCTTCTAACCATTCACTGGATGCTATTTCGTTCACATGAGGAAACCAGTTTGATTTTTTTTAAACACTATCTTTCCACTGTAGATTGCAAAGCAGTTTGTTTCATAGTAGCACAATATTAATTATGGCACTGAAAACAATATCTACTATTTGCAACAGTAACTTTGTTATAAAGTGCTACAACAAAACCTTCTATCTTTGAGTCTTCTTAAGTCTCTGCCTTTGATTTCGTGAGTCTGCCCTTAGCCTTCTTGGAGACTGGAGTTTGAAAGCACAAGCTATTATGTTATTGTATATTATATTATATTATATTATATTATATTATATTATATTATATTATATTATATTATTATTATGTTATTATATTATGTTATGTTATTGGCTGGGCCCAGAGAGTGGTGGTAAATGGTGTTAAATCCAGCTGGAGGCCAGTGACAGGTGGGGTTCCCCAGGGCTCAGTGCTGGGTCCAGCCCTGTTCAATGTCTTCATCAATGACCTGTATGAAGGCATCGAGTGCACCCTTAGCAAGTTTGCAGATGACACTAAGCTGGGTGGAAGTGTCGATCTGCTGGAGGGTAGAGAAGCTCTGCAAAGGGATCTGGACAGGCTGGACCGCTGGGCAGAGTCCAATGGCATGAGGTTTAACAAGGCCAAATGCCAGGTCCTGCACTTGGGGCACAACAACCTTGTGCAGTGCTACAGACTAGGAGAAGTCTGTCTAGAAAGCTGCCTGGAGGAGAGGGACCTGGGGGTGTTGGTTGACAACCGACTGAATATGAGCCAGCAGTGTGCCCAGGTGGCCAAGAAGGCCAATGGCATCTTGGCTTGGATCAGAAACGGTGTGACCAGCAGGTCCAGGGAGGTTATCCTCCCTCTGTACTCGGCACTGGTGAGACCGCTCCTCGAATCCTGTGTTCAGTTCTGGGCCCCTCACCACAAGGAGGATGTTGAGGCTCTGGAGCGAGTCCAGAGAAGAGCAACAAAGCTGGTGAAGGGGCTGGAGAACAGGCCTTATGAGGAGCGGCTGAGAGAGCTGGGGTTGTTTAGCCTGGAGAAGAGGAGGCTGAGAGGAGACCTCATTGCTCTCTACACCTACCTGAAAGGACGTTGTAGAGAGGAGGGTGCTGGCCTCTTCTCCCAAGTGACAGGGGACAAGACAAGAGGGAATGGCCTCAAGCTCCACCAGGGGAGGTTTAGGCTGGACATTAGGAAAAAATTTTTCACAGAAAGGGTCATTGGGCACTGGCAGAGGCTGCCCAGGGAGGTGGTTGATTCACCTTCCCTGGAGGTGTTTAAGGCACGGGTGGATGAGGTGCTGAGGGATATGGTTTAGTGTTTGATAGGAACGGTTGGACTCGATGATCCGGTGGGTCTCTTCCAACCTGGTTATTCTGTGATTCTGTTTGACTTGTTCATCCTAAGAGTTAAGTCGTTCTTTCAACAACCCTCTCTGAATTCTTGTGCCATTATATTTATGAACCAAGTTCCTCTCCAGTGAAGCAAATTTTCATACAATATAGAAAAAAAAAAAGACTTGTTAAAACATATAATAAAATTTCTTATGCAGAACAAAATTTTACTTATTGTATGAATATAGTGACTCTCAGTAGTCACACTTCTTATTGGGAAGATTATTGTAAGATAAGCAGTAGCTTTGTAAAGGTAATTCAGGCTGTCTTACTGATAACACAGGCTATGTCCTCAGGGAAACATCATACATTCCAGCATATTTCAGGAAATTTCATAAATTTCAGCATATCTCACATCTCAGACATGTCTGCTTCTCAGGATGGGACTTTGTTTTAAAGGAAATGTATTTTTGGTTTTCCCTTAAAGCACGTGGCTTTGTCTCCTAGGTAAATTATATCGTCCTAAAGAAAAAACCCCATCATCTGATTCAAGAGTCTTATCCTAAATTTAGTGGGGCTTGTTTAAGCCATCAGCTCTTCTTTAACATATCCTTCTAATGGCACGTACACTCTTACTGCCCTTTTTTAACCTTGTGACTCCTAGAAGGCTCTTCATGGGTAAAGTATGAATGTATTTACTAGGAAGGCTTTGTAATTTTCTTTGGAGTTTGGCAGTGTGGTTTGTTGTTGTTGTTGTTTTTTCTCCATGGAGATACCTGAAGATTTAGAAGTTAAGCCTGGATCAGTGACTGGAATTGAATTCTAGATACACAGAAGGCTATGCAGAAGACACACATAATGCTGTTTGAAGTATTTTCAAGCATTGCTTGGATTTGTACTGAGAAGAGGAAATCCTTGAAAGTGGTATTGAAGGGAAGACGTAATACAACGTATTTGAAATGTAGAAATGCATTCAGGTACTATTTAGCAACCTGAAATACAGAAAGGAATCGGCAGTAGCTAAGTACAAGGTAGTAGAACTTGGGTTTTGGCAATTTACACATTTATTGTATGCTTTTTGAAAGTTCCCCTAGAAGTTGGCACATTGTTACAGTTTTCTTGCTTTTGTTTTTTTTTTTTTAAAGGCATCCAAAATGTGCTCAGCTTATTCTGTGCCGTGCTTACAGAAAATAAAGTTCTTTTCCACTCTGCAAGTTTTCAGAGGCTCAGCGATGCCTGTAGGGCTCTGGAGTCTTTGATGTTTCCTCTCAAATATAGGTGAGTTAAGTTTTGGTTCTTTGAACTCTAATTTCATCACTCATTTTATAAACTATGTTATAGTGTCCTTAAGAAAGGGACTTGTGCTATGTTTGTTCAAATTAGCAAAGGCTTTCATGATCATACATATAAGTCCTAGTCTGTACACATAATTAATAAAGGTCTGATGACATCATGACAGTGGAAACAATTAGGGAAAATGTATCTTACATGCAAATACAATAGCAACTCTACTCAAAACATCAGTTGAATGGTAAAACTTGACAGTGATGATCCATGAGTTAATTACTGGTAAAGATATGGGGAAGATCTAATAACAGCCTGACATTACTTAAGAGGAGGTGCATGACAGAAGAACAAGAGACTTGAGTCAAAGCCGAAACAGGGGAGAGGAAATTTTCTGACTGTATGCCGGGAAAACATGTTTTATTGTGAAGATAACTAAGCAGTGGAACAGAGAGCCTATGGAACTTCTATCCCTGTAGGTTTTCAGGACCCAACTGGGCAGAGCCCAGGAAAACTTGATCTGGATTCGGTCTTGACCCTGCTTTGAGCAGAAGGTTGGACTGAATGATCTCCTGGGACCCTTTACAACCAGAAAGATTCCATAGGTCTAAGTTAACATCTGCATTAGCTTCTGTAACAGTTTTAAGTTACTGACAAATGTCCCACAGAGAATGAATTTAAGTGAACAAAGTGACCCTCTAAAAAGCCACATCTGAATCCAGCATTTTGAAATGGAAAACTTAAACTATTTGGGTTTTTTAGGAAGAAAACGTCTAATTCTAACATATCTGTTTTAAAAGATGCTTCTATTTTAATCACATGTTTTTATTCCAAATATTTCAGAAATCGGCTTCATTTTAATATAGAGTAAGAATGAAAAAAATTACTACTGAGTTTTGACATATGTTTCTTAATGCTAAAATAGTAATTAATGTAAATATGTAATAAATATAAATTAGGTGTGGAAATGCATGGATCAATTTAGACCCAGATTTTCATGTTGCTTTGATGAAAATGTTTTTTTAAAGTTGTCTAAGTAAACAATATCTGAAATACAGAGTTCTATACGTAAGGTTTAGTTGTGATTTCAATGTCAAAGCGAAAGATTCATTTAAAGATCTGTTATTAAAGATATATTCATGAAAGGCTGAATTGTAGAAGTTTGGCTAAGAACTAGACATGCTTTTGAAATGAAAGTTCTATCTTTAAATTTAGTGTCCCTGGTTACCTAAAAAAAAAGTTATGGTCAAATTTAATGTCCATATAAGATAAATGTTGCAAAATATAAATAGGGTTCTCTTAGTTTGCAAAATACACTTGTTTACAATAAATTGTAGACACTATAATGTATATATTTCTGGAGTTTATTTGACAGATATTCATTTAACAGCATGCCATATAAAGAAATATTTAATTAATACTTTCATCTTTTGCCTTTGTAAAACAGAGATCTATATAGTAAATTTAATATGTAACAGGGAGGTTATTTTCTTCTAAAGAAAAATACGCTGTCCTGTATGAAAGGATAGTCAGAAGCTCTTATTTTATTTTGTTTTATTTTATTTATTCTTTTCACAGTTATCCCTATATTCCAATTCTTCCTGCACAGCTATTGGAAGTTCTCAGCTCACCGACACCTTTCATAATTGGTGTACATTCTGTCTTTCGCAATGACATTCATGAGCTTGTAAGTATGTCTGGCCAGCATATTCATAGTTCCAATGTCGTTTATAGTATTTAGTTGCAGAGATTTTTCATGCTTTAGAGATTTTATATGAACAGTTCATATAAGTTTAAAATATTAGTGTAGAAAACAAAGCAAAACAATCAGGCAAAGAAAAAAGAAGCATCCATTCTTTTGTAAATACATAGAGACTATAAAGTAGAAATTATTTTATTCCAGTGCATGATGGGGAGGCATCAATCCATTTCCAGCTTTGTCACGTATTTGTCATGAGTCTGAACAATTCACTTATGATATGCAATTGTATCCTCGATTATGTTATTTTAATCCTTGCTTTTTAAGGATGTGCTTGGAGAAACTGAACCAGGGTTACAGAGGTGCCTAGAAACATGTTATTTTACTTACAGTTGTTCTCATCATGTGTTTTTGCAAACAGCCTATATATCTCAAATCACTGAGCGCAGGCCTGGAACATCTAGAAACAGAAGTCACTGTTGAAAGTTTGGCCTAACTTAACTTTCTTTGGTTTACATTCACTTTTCATGGCTAGATTCAGTCGAATGAAGTATTTGGAGTATTTCCTATATCAAAAGCACTCTATACATTGAAGTTAATACTGTTTCAATTTGCTTATTTTAACTTAAATGCAGATCATGAAATTTGAACTCTTTTTAACCTATGCTCACAGTATGCACTACCAATAACGTGTGTGTTTGTCCCTTACAGTTAGATGTAATCATAGCAGACCTGGATGGAGGCACAATTAAAATTCCTGAATGTATTCATCTTTCTCAGCTGCCAGAGCCACTGCTACATCAGACTCAAATGGCGCTTTCTCTAGTATGTTTTGATACAAACCCTATTTTCCACCCTCTCATCTGTTTTCAAAAAATGAAAATTTAATTTCAGTATTAAATTGCTTTCAAACACATGGGAAATGTGAGACTTAAAATTATGATTCATGCCAACATTCCTGGTTTTAGAATAATTTGTTGTCTGAAGTTAGAGTGAATATCATCATTAATTTACTGCAGATTTTTTTTTTCACTATTCAGGATGTAGGTAGTGATTTTTTCCCTTGCCTAATAACAAATTTTTAACAAGTTCAACCACAGTATTTGAGCAGCATTGTTACTATTCAGTTTAGCTTCTTTTCTGTTTTTATAAATTAATTTCAGACTTGAAGTTTTAACATTTATTTGCGCGATGCCTCTATATAAATATTCAAGAATGATTGATTCTGCATTAGGGAATCACCAAAAAAAATATTTCCGTTTATCTTTTTACCATCTTTGTCATACATTAGAAAACATCTTATTTGGAGGCTTCTGAACAAAACTTATATTAAAGAGAATTTTCTCTCTGTTAATATGTTTCAGATTGATCAGCTCTAAATCCCTAACTGTATTAACAAGCTTTATTGACTGCAATAGGAGTTTTTGATAACTAGCTCACTTATAGAAACGTGAAGCTGAGAAATTAATCCCACTTTTATTTCCATAGTTTTCATGATTTAACTCAGTCTATTATTTGAGGTACTTACTATCAGTGAATATTAATTTGAGAAAGAAGAAAAAAAGTAATTTATTCTTTCCTCAGCAAAATAAGGGAAAAAGATTTTGTTTAAAAAATTCTCTAGGTTTTGCATCCTGATTTGGAAACAGCAGATTATGCATTCCCTCCCCCACGAACAGCTTTATCACACTCAAAAATGCTGGTAAGATTTCTGTGTTATGTCTGATTTTCTTAAGCAGAGAAATGTTGAAGTTTTAGACTAACCTTCTTATAAGAATTCCTGCTTTGTTTTTTCTTTTCTGTACCAATATTCTTTATAGTAGTAGTATTATTGGTGGAGAAAAGAAATGCCATTGGACTTTGCATTGGGCCCTCTAATAGCATTCTAATGTGTTAGAAGTTTTCATAAATATATTGCTGTCTGTTGAGTTAAATTTGTGCTTCTCTGTTTTGTAAACTAGTAAACCTGCAGAATCTTACATGAGTGGACAAAATTGGTCTTTTTGTGTGTTTGTGTAAATGTTACAATTAAGTTACCTTATGGACACACCCCACCCCTTCAAAAAATATTCAGAAGCATTAAAAACATCATTCATTATCTATATATTCAGCGTAATTATGAGTAAAGATAATGTCAAAAGAACTTATCACTACTTTTACAATAATAATAATAATCATAATGTACACTGTATGCTTGGACATATTGGGAAAAGAATTAAATTATTTTTAACCGTACATGGTTAAATGGCTTTTAGGAACCTCAACCTGAATGGAACTGTAAGTAATTGTACTAAAAAAAGTCTGTAGAAAGTTTTCTTCTAAAGTCTAGTTAATTTAAATTAAAAGTAATTGTGAAGCCATGGTAACTTAAAAACTCGGTAAAGCTGCTGGGTTTAGCATGTAGGAGTATCTAGAATTGAACTTGAGTTGCTGGTCCAAACTAAAATCCAAAAGCCAGTTCAGTTTAAGAACGCATGTTAGGTTTTTTTGTGTAGGTGTACTTGAAAATGGAAAACTCATAAGTAGTACAATATATTTGTGGTTCTTATTTCTTCCTTTAAGATTTTAAAGATTGTTTATTTTCATTGCTGGAGACAGGAAATGTCATCCAGATTTCATTTAAAATAATGACAGAATTCAGCTAAGATCTCACTTTGAATAGTGAAGTTATGAATTAATATAATTTTGTATCAAAATAAGAATTTTATTAAATCTGAACGAAATCACTGTTCTCAATTTGTCCAAAAAGTCAGGGTGCAAAGGTACGTGTTAAAATCCTAGAGAGCGGCCTTGACACAAGGAAAATGAGAATACCTCTCAGTAAAGTGAGCCCTTACAAAATTAGTTTTAAAATAGAATAACATCAATCATGTTCCTGTGAAGAATAAACCAACATCTAGAAAAATATTCAAATAGGGCAGCTTTATAGAATCTTATGTATACCTAAACTTATTTCTTGAAAAAAATAATTACAAGCTGTAACTTATTTAGTTTTATTTACATTTTGATTAGCTGATCAGCTTGCTGCTTATCTGGTTGGTTACTCTAATATTCTTTCATGTGCGTAACTTCTAAAGTTAGACTTGGTTTAAAATGTCCTTTGAGACATTATAATGTGTGAGATCTTAAAAAAGGTTTTAGGACTTCAAGTTTTAGACATGGCTGCAGTCTGAGCAGCCACATGAGCTAAGATGAAATAACACAGGTGACACAGGATTTGATCACAATCTTTAATTGCATCTGGGCCAGCTGAAGATGTCACAGCCCCACGTCTGACTCCAGCTGTTCACATGATTTCTATTAATTCGTCAAGCACTCCCTTACTCACTTAAATAAAAATAAACTAGGACTTTAAATATCTACTATTTAAAACTTTTCAGACTAACCCTGGCTTGTTTTAGCTGCAGTCGATTAGCACAGGAAGACACGAGTTGGAGTCCTAGACAAGTAGCTGAGCAAACTTGGAGCAATCTCCTCAGCTGGCAGAGCCACAGTGGATGGCTGTGGTGATGCCAGCGATGCTCTGAGCCCAGTTCCCCCAGAATCAACAATGCCACCTTAGGCTGTGGTTCCCTGTTGCCCCTGCCCACTCCAGTGGCACTGCTTGCACACTGCCACACTTATTTTAGGGAATAAATCCAGCCTAAAATATCCCCTTTTCTTTATTAGCATTGGTTTGCTCTGATGGCGGTTCCTTTGTGTGGTTCAGCACACGACTGCCCCAACAATTACACTTGCATTGGCCAGAGGCTAATGTGCAGACATAGAAAAGAAGCAGGAGAAAACAGGAGAAGTATGTACTGAATCTGTCATTGCCATCCGTGGACAAGTCAGTGAAACTGTAGTTTCATACAAGACGAATTTGTATGTGTACGAGTATCTCCACTTCTGTGCTGCACTGCTGCATTGAGTGATGCTTTTGTAGGTGTTTGTCAGATAGCTTTATACAGGTTTGGACAAATTTAGAATATGAGAATGTTTTGACAGCATATTCAATTACTGCCTACAGGATAAAGAAGTGCGAGCAATCTTCCTTCGGCTATTTGCACAACTTTTCCAAGGATATCGGTCATGTCTTCAGCTGATCAGAATTCATGCTGAGCCAGTAATTCACTTCCATAAGGTAAAAGTGAAGCAGTTACATATGTTTAGTTAATATTAGTTTCTGTCATGTTATTTCCACGAGCTTACCCTTTGAACAGGTGTTAAAGTTTAAAATTATAAAATACAATAATCTACATGTGATAAGCAAAACATTTTGGCATAGAACTGTATCAATGCATTTTAGTGGGACTATTTGCAGAGACAGTGGTGAGATGTGAAACAAAGTTAACATTAAAATTTGATACAAAAAAACTTTTAAATAATCATTAAGGAATTTTGAAAACATATATATATGTAACTGGAAGGCAATACTTGAATTTACTATTTTTGTATTTTATTACCTGTGAGATTTATAAAATGTTTGCATCAGACTTCCTCTTATGTCACTCCTGAATATAGATATAAAGATACTAGGTAATATAAAAGATTTAATTAGAATGTACTGCACGTTAGCATAAGCTGGTGAAAATGTTTAACTAGTACATAAATAGATGGTTGTAGTTTTGATACTGATAAAATGCATGCATTTTGTTTTTCCTGTCTTTATTGCAGGCAGCCTTCTTGGGGCAACGAGGCTTAATTGAGAATGACTTTCTAACCAAAGTTCTCAATGGAATGGCATTTGCTGGTTTTGTGTCAGAGCGGGGTCCTCCTTTCAGAACCTGTGACCTTTTTGATGAGGTGAAGACTCTTTCTATATTCCCAAGTAAATTAAAATGTGAAAAACTATTGAAATGCTTCTGAGTCCTCACTGTTTATTATATAAAGTTTATTCTAAACTTATCAATGCTCCTTTTCTACTAAGAATACATTTCTAGTTTACTCCATGATATTATGCACTGCTTATGTGTATAAACAGTTGTAGAAGTCAAGATAATGTTGTTCCTGTTGTCAGGTTTGAAACTTCATAATACATCACATATGCTAGTACAGTATTATTTTGAGTAATCTAATTATATTCTTAGAAACAGAAAATATCATTGAGAAATATTAAATTAAATATATACCCATAAATATAAGACTGGGACAAGCATCTTTTCTTTTAATAAGTATTGCTGTATTTTTACTGTGCTGGCTTGTATTTGAATGTAGAGTACAAATAGAGTTGATACTAATTTTGCATGGTAGTAGTATATATAGAATCATAGAATAGAATCAAAGGCCTGTTCTCCAGCCCCTTCACCAGCTTTGTTGCTCTTCTCTGGACTCGCTCCAGAGCCTCAACATCCTTCTTGTGGTGAGGGGCCCAGAACTGAACACAGGATTCGAGGAGCGGTCTCACCAGTGCCAAGTACAAAGGGAGAATAACCTCCCTGGACCTGCTGGTCACACCGTTTCTGATACAAGCCAAGATGCCGTTGTCCTTCTTGGCCACCTGGGCACACTGCTGGCTCCTGTTCAGTCGCTGTCAACCAACACCCTCAGGTCCCTCTCCTCCAGGCAGCTTTCTAGACAGACTTCTCCTAGTCTGTAGCACTGCATAGGGTTGTTGTGCCCCAAGTGCAGGACCCGGCACTTGGCCTTGTTAAACCTCATCCCATTGGACTCTGCCCAGGGGTCCAGCCTGTTCAGATCCCTTTGCAGAGCCTCCCAACCCTCCAGCAGATCGACACTTCCACCCAGCTTAGTGTCGTCCGCAAACTTGCTAAGGGTGCACTCGATGCCTTCATCCAGATCATTGGTGAAGACATTGAACAGGGCTGGACCCAGCACTGAGCCCTGGGGAACCCCACTTGTCACTGGCCTCCAGCTGGGTTTCACACTATTTCCCACCACTCTCTGGGCCCGGCCATCCAACCAGTTTTCCACCCAGGAAAGTGTGCGCCTGTCCAGGCCAGAGGCTGACAGTTTCTGAAGCAGAATGCTGTGAGAAACTGTGTCAAAGGCTTTACTGAAGTCCAGGAAGACCACATCCACAGCCTTTCCCTCATCCAGCAGCCGAGTGGCTTTGTCATAGAAGGCGATCAGGTTAGTCAGGTTAGATCAGGTTATCTCATATGAGAGATATGAATTGTGGTGTAACTAATGGCAAAGGTATGTAGGTTTTAGGTATGTAGGAATTTCTGTGTTAGCTAGGACTATAAAATCTGGTAACAGAAGCTCTATAAGAAAGTGAAAACGTCTTATGTTTTAGAGTTGTTTGACATTGCACATTTTTTAATGTTCAGTTTTCTTTGCTCAGTTTCAATTTAAGATAACATTTCAAAACTTAAATAGGAAAGAAATTATTTTTAGATGAATTATAAACATTTGTATTCTTTTCTTTTTAAGTTGGTAGCCTTTGAAGTTGAAAGAATTAAAGCTGAGGAAGGTAATCCACCAAAAATGATAAAGCATGTTAGAGAACTTGCAGAACAGCTCTTCAAAAATGTAAGTTCACTATATCTGCTGCGCTTCTAGAGTTGAGGTAGTACATTGAAAATTCTTATTTCTGTGATTAATCCAGTATCTAAAAATGGAAATGACCCCTTGTGGTAATCATCATCTGCGTTGTGACGAAAGACTTTGGAACTCTAAATGTCACCAATTTTTTACATGTGAAGGAAGTTCAATATAGTAATGTTGCTTTATTAGTGCTGATATTCATTTCCCTATTAAGTACTTCTACTTAGCATTCTATTTTCCTAATGTGTATTTGTATAACATATATAAACGTTTATTTTCTCTGCTGCAACCTGTCCGTGCTGAATAAGTCTTTTTTTCTTGCCTCTCAGCAGTCTTCCATATGAAAACTATACGTGCAATTTGGCATAATGAATGCTTCCTGCAGATCTTTCCTGCTTTGCAACCCAGTCCCTACGATTTGTGTGCTCAGCAAACACTATTTCATTTCTTACAACTTGCTTCTTGGACTCCTTAGGTTTCCTAGAATACTATTTCCAGTTTCATTTTTGCCTTCCTATCAGACCGCAATGCTTTTGTAAAATCTTTTACCGTTCCATTACTTGGGTTTTTTGGGATTTTTTTTGGACTTATTTCTGGGTTGGGGGAGGATGAGATAATCTGGTATCCCCCTGCCCCTTCCTGTCGTTGTTCATTGTTCAGGCTCCACAAAGCAATGTCTATTACATAGTCAGTTAACGCCTTTATCACCCTTTCTTTTCTATATCCCACTTCTCCTAAACTGTGTTTTACATGATTATTTATGTATATTATATTATTATGTATAATGTATATTAGATGGTGGATCCATTACATTCTGGACTTTTTTTTCATTAGAAAGTCAATTGCCAATACTAAAGTAAATTAGTCTGGTTCTTTTTCATCAAATGGCAAAGATGAGTGAATTAAAGTCTATGGATAATAGAGAAGAAAAAATGAGTATTGCACTAAAGTTTATTTAAAATCTATCTTTTGGAAGTTTTTATTTCCTGAAGATCTAGGGCTTTAATGATAGAAGCATGTGATTATTAGGGAACTATTTCCATAAATATGGGAAATTGCTGTGAGAAATGTAATTGTTATGATACTGAATTACTTCCAAAGGAAATGTCGAACTACTTCCAAAGGAAATGTCGAACATTGGTATTTGTTTTCTAGTGAGTATAGATCCTTTTTAGAATGAAAGAGCCTATAAAGCATAAGTAAATGTGCTTATGTGCAACTTTTCACTTACGTTATTTGTCAAATTCAATGTGAATACTGCTATGTTTTAGACTTTTCTTATGATGAGATTTAACTTATACCATTGTGATTGACCTGTTACTTTGCTGCCACTAAATCAATGACTTATATTTGTTTATATTGTATTTATTTGTATTAGTCTAGCTGGTACAAGTGGAAAATGTGGACAACTGTTTGGCGTTTACTGCTTCAGTAGTTGAAGACATTAGACCTATGTTCCTAAAAGCATATACAGCTGGGATTAAAGTGACACTTTCTGTGTCTTTCCTCTGGAACGCTCTTCTTCATGAGATGGAACGTGGAATAGTTATTCTCCCTTTCTGGCTTTTTCTGCTATATGTCATCTGTTAGCCCCTGCTGAGATTGTGTTCCCATTCTCTGCCTTACTTCTCCTCCTGCTCTCATCCCCTTAGCTAGACTTGTGGCTTGTTTCGTTAAACTTCTCTCCGCAGAGAATTTGTATGGCTAAGCAGCTGGTTTGTTTTGACTGCTATTTTTCAAGTTGATGCATTTGATCTCCTTGTTGCCTTTTCAAGCTAGCTCCTGTTTACAAGTTTTATTGCAAGCTAGCTGTGCTTGTGCAACAGAAACCTCATTGATTGAATAGCACTCTTTGGCAGCGGTACATCGCCAGTAATAAGTAACAGGATAGGGTCAAATTGGAAAATAGTAAATTCATACATGATTAATGATAGTCCCTGGTATATGAATGAAGAGAAGAAAATATCCTGTTTTGTTTGATTGATTGTTACAAGATGTGAGATGTGGTCCTGTGAATGGTGGCACAATCCTTGTGCAACGTGTAGATCTCTGCTGTATTTTGGAAACGGTACAATCTGAAGCCAGAAAAAAACCTCAAAGGAACAGGAAAAATTATCATCCATTTGAGGAAAAATAAAAGAAAATAAATGGTGAATTTTCATATCTCGCTGTCTTCAGGAAACAATCTGAAATCAGTGTGGAGGCAGTTGAGTGAAACTTAGTAGTTTCTGATGTACATGGTCTTCCTGGTTGCTGGAACACCAAAGGAACATGGTGTACATCCACATATAGGAACACATACTGCACTCGTAATATACATTTCCGTTGTATGGTACAGGGCATATTTTGCTAATGTCTTCATTATTGCATGATAATGTAGAGATCAAGACAAATATAATAATTACATAGTAGCAGGTGCAGCAATTATTTTGGCAAAACAAATAACTCAGTGTTCTGCAATGTGAAACTGATTTTTTAATTATTCTTTTTTTAATTCTGAAGAAGCTTTCTTTAGGGCTACTTATTACATTTTCTTTTCAGGAAAAAGAGAATAAAGGCAGTAAAAGAGCAAGAAAAAAAATCATTGTAGGTAAACATTCATTTTCACAGTGGATATTCTGATAGTTTTGCAACAATAGAATTCTTTTCTGCCTGAGAACACTCAAGAATCTGATGTGATACCTACTTTTACTTTCTTTGTAGTTTAGCCCCATCATTTATTCTCTTTGATCACCAGTATTAATTATTTCTCTCTTTTTTTTTTTTTTAAGTACAAACAGTGAGCTGTGTGGCATATTTTTATGGGACACACAGAAGATAGTTTGCCATAGTTTGATACAACATGGATAAAACATTAGTTTTCACTTCGTAGTCTTGAACATAGTTTCGCAGCAATCGATGAAGAGATTGTATGTTTTAATATTCTTCAGCTCACTCCCTGATGAAGAGATTGATTGTCAAACTGATTGTTGTTCAAGTCCTAGGCACCCACTGAGCTGCATAAAATAAGCCTAAATTGAAGAGTGACTTTTTTTACTCTCTTTCTTTTTGGATTTTGCACGTTGACAAAAATAATTTTATAACAGCTTTTAACAAAGTTGAAAGTATTTCAGAGAATGAGTCAAGGGTGATACAAATGGAAAACATTGTATTGGTCAGCTGCATTAGGTACTTGGCTTCTTAATCTGTTGGGAATGACAAAGGCAGAAAACAATAATAAAACTGTATGAGACAGATGGTAACACTACATGTATAATCTTTTGCATTTGACTTGCAGGAAAATCCCAATCCCCACATAGCATTCCAGAAAGTGCCACGGCCCACAGAGGGCTCTCACTTGCGGGTTCACATCCTCCCTTTCCCCCGGATCAATGAGTGCCGGGTGCAGGAGCTCCTCCAAGAAGGCCTCGCAAGGAGTCAGGGTGCTCCCCCTGCCACCCGCGGGGACAAGAAGTGCGTCGTTCCAGCAGGTCCCCCTGTTGGTATGTTTACTTCTTTCCCAACTTACCTATCGGTTGTCCTGTCGTATGAGTTGAACATATGATTAGCATGCCTGCAATGTGTTGCTCCCGATTTCATGTTCATACAATATTTTCAGTGATCGTAGTAACCTTTAGTACATAGACTTTGCCTGTTTACCTTTGCAATTTATAAGCCCTTTTGCATCAGCATTTACCAAGTCAAACATCCGGAGTGTGAATGGTGTAATTACTAATAACAGAAAAGGATTTGATCTGAGTTATTAAATTAGATATTGTCTACTCGTCTAGGTCTGATGATAGGTTACTTGCAGGACTGGGTGAACCAACCTTTAAACTGTTAGGGTTTCTCCTTTGACACTTTTGGAAGGCATATAAATTACTAGGAAAAGGCAAGGAACAAACATAGAATCTGTGTCAAAATAAATACATCTATACTTAAATATAAAGAAAATATGTAGACATTGTAGGCCTGTCAATTTAATTTAATGCTAGAAAACTTCTGTTAAACATAGTTGTATTCATCTCTGTGAATGGTGGCATAAACAAGTATGTTTAATAAACTCCAGGACATGTGAGACTAGAAGCGCTTGCAAAACTTTTGAAAGATAAAGTTAGAATTCAAATCACTTGAAAGACTGGAGATCTCATCTCTGTTGAATTTTGTCGTTTTCTACGGTTTTTCTTCAAATAAGGTATTGCACTTGCATAGGCACGGTCAGCTTACTAGGCAACAGTTCTTCAGAAATTAGTTTGGGGTTTGTAATGTTCATATGACAAACATGACCCAACTATATCAACCTACTGCAAAAAAGACAAACATCTTAGTAAGATGTATAAACAGGAGTACAGTCAGTGAACCCCATGGAGAAATCTTTCATTATACTCAGTGAGACCTCAGATAGATAGTTTGTATCCATTTTTGGACACTAGAAGACTATCTCCATTTTCGGTTCTGTTGGAGGGAGTCCAGAAGAAAGCAACAAGAATTACCAGTGGTCTGGAGAATGTGACCTACAAGTAAAGATGGAGAGTTGTTTAGACTGAAAAATAGAAGACTGGGGGAACATATAATAGCAGTCTTCAATTACATAAGAGGCTGTTAAAAAAAGAAAGGGAATAATCTGTAGTGATAAGAAATAATGGGTTTAATTGCAGCACAAAAGTAGAGTTATTTGTCAGGGAAAACTTTGTAAAATTATGATTGTGAGGCAGTTGAATGGATTTTTTATGAAGCCATGGAGTCTGTCTTATCGCAGAACCTTGGGAACATATTAGACAGACATGAGAAATAACATAAATACGGTTGATACTGTTTAGGGACAGCAAGATGAACTACATGGCCTCTTGAGGCCCCTTCCAGGCCTGTTTCTTTTGGAGTCTATCTAAGAAGAGGATGAAGTCTCTTCACCTGCCTATGCTGTTGACTATATCATTTTATCTGTTACTTATAGAATATTTAAAGGGTATGTGCTTGTGTTCTGTTGTCTTTTTTTAAAAGGCTAGATGCAAGAGAAGATTTTCTTTCTTAAAAAGTTAATTTTCATGTCAAAGTTTGTTTTGGGTTTTTTTTTTTTCAAGGAACAGCTTTCACACTCATCCTCCCCGCTGTCCTGTGTGTCAAAAGCCTTGGCTGTTAGGAGCTCATTATTATCTGCAAGAAGGGCACATTCTGCATTTATGTTCTATTGACCTGATACTAAAGAGAAAAGGAAGAATGGTAGTTCTTCCCTTCTGAATTTATTTGAAAATTCAGAGCTAAACACCACATTAAAAAAATAATCTCTAGATCTCAGCAAACTGGAACCTAGATAAGAGAACAGGTTTGTCAGGCATAATTCCATGCCACAGGATTCTTGGCATGGACAATGAATTCCTTAGGAAAAAATTAGTTATCTACTACTAGAAAATATGCAAGGCTTCACACTGTAGAACAAACCACACACACCTACATAAATTTATTAATTTGTGTTTATTTATATATTTTATTAGTATGTTAGAGGTTGGAGCAAGTAGTAAGGAGAATCAACTGCTGTAGTTAAAATTCAGAACACTTTTCTTCAGATAGTGTAGGAAAACCAAAGACTTAGAATCTTACGTGTATATGTCTGCTAATGGTATTTGCTTAACAGAACAAAATGGAGGACACATTCATTTTTTTCTTTTCTTCTTAAAGAACTTTCTAGTATTCTTTGTGGCTCTTGCAGAAGATATTTCACAAATGTATATTCTTCTATTTCTTTGTTAGTTTCCATAATGGAAAAAGGAAGCACAATTTTCAACAGTGCACAAAGGCTGGAAGTTGTTAGAAACTGCATCGCGTTCATTTTTGAAAACAAATTTTTGGAGACTGAAAAGGTAATTACATGCAATTTTAACTTTCCCAAATAAACCTTCGTTCTGTTAATGAGCAAAAGTAGACTGACCTTCTCACAAAGTACATTTTAAAGTGGTTTCAAGTACTAATGATTATTTTAACCACTTAAATAAATGAAGTAAGCAATAAAACTAATCATCTATATACAATACTGTGTGTAATATGAAACTAATGGATTTGCAAACCTGTTTGTTGTACTATGTGTGTGTGTTGATACCATTTTTGCTAATTTATATGCCCATTAGAAGTGTATTGTCCCCATGATGTTTTTAAAAAACAGGTATATGTTAGTCTAGCTGTATTTATTAGTTGACATGTAAACAGAAGGCATGCATAAACGTTTCAGTGTTTGTCCACCAAGTGCTTTTTTGACATTTTCAGTGCTGTAAGTTTTACTGGTTTTCAAAATCAGTTATTTGATAGAACTCAGAGATGAATGTAAATACTTGGCCTGTCTGTTTTCACTAAAATATATTAGTGAATTGTCATCCTTGACATTCTTGTTTATTCTGACTATAATATTATTTTAAGAAATATATTTATTTCTTAGGAAAGTACCACCTGTATATCTTTGAGGCTGTGCAGCACAAGATAGAAAATTAGTGTTTCTTGATTTACAAGTTATGTTATAGAACTGCATATTTGAAAAATCCTAATAAAATGTGTAACACTTTTTAAAGAGTTTTGATGCATATGCAACACAGTAGCTTTTGACCTCTTTCAACTTAGACATTTGTAAAACTTCAGTAATTTTTTGCTCCCTTGAGTGGTAGATGTGTCCTTAGACAGTAGGCTGCCTTCTCTTGTTTATCTATTACCATCCATTAAATCTAGTCTAAGGGACCACAGTTGGTAGTCACTGAAGTAGAACTTGCTGCATCTTTAAAACATTGACATAAATATACTATAGGGACTGTTTAACTGCGTAACAGTCTTGTGGCCTTATTGTTATGAGAGTTATGCCACTTCTATAGCCATTTCTCATTCGCTGCTTATCAAAAAACATGCTAATTGGCCTTGATATGCTAACTTGAGACCTGGCCTCGCTGGTACAGAATAGAGCACTTGCGTCGATGCACAATAATTTATTTCTGATTTGACATCCATTCAGTGCCTGTCCATATTAAATCATTTCTGTTTACAGATATAGATGAGAAATGCTATTTAATTCATTTGAAAAAAACATGGGAAAAATGTAGCGCTTAATGACTCAAGCTAAATCAACCATTATGTGGGTGAGATTCAAGCTAAGAAGTAATTTCCAAAATAATTCTTTACTATACCATCACTTGCAGTTTCTTAATAAAGAGTAAATGATACTTAGTATGGATAGTGCCATTTGATTTCACTTTCACTAAGTTAGATATTCTTGTCTCCAGACCCTGCCTGCAGCTCTGAGAGCCCTGAAAGGAAAGGCAGCTCGGCACTGCCTGACACAGGAGTTAGGCTTGCATGTTAAACAAAATCGAGCAATACTGGACCATCAGCAGTTTGACTACATTGTGCGAATGATGAACTGTGCTTTGCAGGTATGGTATGTGAAGGTTTTGATCTTTGGTTGCCTTTGTTCTATCATTATGACAAGCAAAAAATCATTTAGAGTGAAGTGGTGAAGCAAAATAATAGGACCGTGTACTACAACGGTGTAATAGATACTACTTGACGGTGCATTTAAGATATTTTTTTGTTGAAAAGATAAAGGACAAAATGCTCAGGTCTATGCAGATCTGCTTGATATGAAAAAAACAGAATGAAAAACTTTCCCATTATTAATAATACAGTTAAAATTTGGTTTTGGTAAGTATTCAGATGATTTATCCTAATGGCTTTAAGTACTTTTTAAATTAATAGGTTTTAGCTTTTTCCTGATATTTGCAGCTCTGAGCTCCTAAAATGTGTATTACCCACTGCTCAGTTTAAAAAAAGATGAGCTCGTTCTCTTTAGCATCACAAGTGCAGACATATTGCAGGAAGAAAGCATTCTTTCTGCTTGCATGGTTCACGGTGGTAGTTCTAGTTCTTACAGCGTCATCTTATTTGCCAGACTCTGAAGGTGTTTGCAGTTCATCTGCTAAGTTATTCTACTGATAGATGAAATAATTTTGTGCTGAATGAACATCAAAATATGGTGGAAGCTGGCTATGAGAGTAAAATATGTGTATGACTTCTTTTGACTTTTATTTGCATAATTGTCTGGGTTTAACTTTAACTGCCGGCAGTCCATTGTCAGATGTATTTTATAGATGTCATTGTTTTCAGTCTGATGTCTAAGAATGTAGTAGTATTTTTTAAAATTTATAATGTGATCACATTCAGTTATCATTTGCCTCTTGTTGCCTCTGTCTGATTTACTGTGTAGAACTAGGAACTTGATTGAAACATTGTTTTTTTAGTCCCTCTCCCCTCTAACCTAAAAATGGCTGAAATTATTTTGCAGCAGTTTTTTGACTCATATTTGTCAAAAGGTGAGTACTAAATACAGCTTTCACTTGAGTACAGAAATAAATTAACGTTCACTGAGCAAACACTAACTCAGGCCACCACCAAATGTGAGTTGTCTGTTGTATTTCTTGTTTATTCACTGTAGATACATTCTTGCTATTTGGACAAAATTCACCTTTGCCTAAGCAGTGGTCTTCAGAGTAAAATTACCTGCAGTTAACAGATGAAAATGACTAGCTAAAGTTGCACAACATGTACTAGAGTGTGCTTTTTTTGGCACAAGCACTGGCCTTTTCCAAGCTCTAAGTTTAGCCTCAGAGTCAGGAAAAAAATACAAGTTTTCTGTGAAACTGTATTTCTGTTATATACTAATACTGCACCTGCTGTGTATTCCAGAGGTAGACATTTTTCTTTCCAACAGAAATGTTCAGATATGCCACAGATTTTACTCTTTGCTACTTTTTTGTTTGATACTGGGGAAAAAAAGGGAGATGTTTTTAGACAATAGGAATGGAGTACAAATCCCTTTATTTGCTGTATCTTAGTACAAAACAGACGGCAAAAGAAAATGGGATATTGAGGAAATTTCCTGAGGAAAGAAACACTGATGTCACCTTTTAACAATGCAATGAAATCCAGTTTTTCTCCAGGAGAAAAATCTTATTTTTCCTCCCAGTGATTTGAAGACCCGAGGAGAACCTTAATGTTCATAGAAATTCGTGTGTCTGAAGTCTTACTGAAATTAATACAGATTGTTATTTTTCTCAAATAAGCCAGCAAATATTGCTCAAGTTTTGCAGAGGTGGATCAAGTAAGGAGGCATAGTTTTTATGCTCTTTTTTTCCAACAGTATTTTCATATCTTTGAAAACATAAAATGGAAATTTCCATTTCTCAGGAGTAAGCTTGGCCAATATGAACACATCTGAACTCCTGACACTGGGCAGCTAGTTAGAGGCAAGTATTTAGTGCATCTGCTTTCATGACGTATGAAATTATTTATTAAGATAAAGCATCATTTATAATTTGTCTGTGTATTGTGTTCAACTGTATTATTTGGAACAATGTGTAAATTGTGACATTTTGGAGCTTCCCTGTATTGCTTCAAGAAAAAAATAATTTATCATTTGCCCTTACTGCAGTGGGACTCAGCAAGTCAGCGTTTTGCTGTGGAGACATGAATTCTATTAGCTGCAGGTCATAAGACCAAGCAATTTAAACCGTGCCTGTTAAAAAGATATAAAAATCTAATTTGAGGAATGTGATCTAAACTGGAGATGTATTCAAGCTCTAGGAATAGCACATTAATTGTGATGGAGGGTTAGATTGCAGTATTGCTTTAAGGCCTCACCACGATATTGGAATTGTAGAAACCATCTCAGTTGTACCACCAAGCGTCTTGTCACAGATTTTTATATTTCCATTAGCTTCTGTAAGATACAAACTAAAATATTGCTGTGGCCAGGAGACATACAGCAGCTGATAGAAAAGCTGAGAAGCAGGGAAGGTCCTGGGCATAGTCTGTATGTGGGCTAGAGCCCTGGTGCTCTGCTCCATGAGCTGGGTTAAGCTGGACTGTGTGTACAGCAAGCCCCAGCCTGTTGATTTTCCCTGGGAAATACCAGTCTCTGCTGTCCCACTTGTTCTTGCAGGCAGGAAATCTGATGCTCCCCAGCCACCAAACCTCTGCTACTATAATGTGAATTGCTGCAAACCTTGTATATTTCAAGAGATACAGGTTCGCTGTTTTTGAAAGTGTCTTTTGAGCAAGAAAATATATTATTGGCATGTACTGAATTTTTTGTCTTACTGGGAATGGTGCCACCTTACAAAACCAGGAAGACTGCATTCTGCAAGTTTATTGCAGATCCCTCTGTAACTGTTTAAGATTTTCCTGGTTGTTTAGTGTCAGGGTTTTGGTTTTTTGTTTAATAGCATGTATTCTCTTGTTTTACTGGAGTCCATAAAAGTAAAGGTCAGATGCTTTTTCAGAGCTTCTGTATTCTTGTTTTGTAGACGAAGAGCAATACGTTAACAAAATGCTAGTAATAATCCCACTGTGTATATTGTTGCTGGTCTCATATCTGGTGTGACATGTCTGCTGCCATGGTGCTTGAGAACACGTTAAGGAAGATGAATAAAATATTCATACCATTGCTTCAAGTTAATAGCTGTTTTATTTTGGTGAAAAATTGCATAGGCTGTATTTCCCCAAGTAGTTGATCTCTAGCCGTTTTGCAGCTGGGAGGAAGAGAAGGTGGTATTTACTGGTTTCTTGTTTTACTGGAGATTGCAAAACTTGGGCTTGCCAGATCTCTGGGGTCTCTTAGTCCAAAAGTGGCGTTCTTTTGAACTGTTCTTCTTCAGGCTTTTTACAGTCTGAAGGTAATGGGCAAGGCCTTGCTGCAAATTTTTAATAGGCCCATAATCTATGGAGTAGTACAATAGTGTTTCATATTAATCTGCCTTATTTAGGAGGTAGGCAGCTGCATATTAAACCTTGTGGTAGACGTAAGATGGCTTAGCCAATTTAAGGCAGGGCATGTTGCAGTCAACATTGAAGAGTTAAAACCGTGTTTTACTGTGTCTGTTTGTGTCTGGGAAGTATCGACCATCTACCGCTGAAATGAAAACAAAAGAAGTCTTTCTGGTTGTTCTTAGGAGTAGGAAGATCAAAATGACATGGTGACTGTATTGCTCATTGATTAAATCAAATGTCTTCTGATGAGGGCAATTAAATCCCCAGTTATTTGCTTATATCGCTTCTAGGATTTGTCATTGGCCACTTGCTAAAAACTTTGTTGTCATGTCCTAAGTAAGAATTTTTCCCCTGACAAATCATATACTCTGACAAGCATTTATCTCAGTCAGTATTACAGTAGTGATCCATATCTGTCACAGTGAAGCAGAAGCATTATTTTCTGTTCCATATGCTGAATAACTAAAGTACTGTTAAAAATTATATAAAGTTTTGTGAAAGCTTATTATATTGATTGGCACTTTATTCATACAGATAGCACTGTAATGAGAAAAATGTGAAATTATTTATCCAGAAACTGTTTCCATCATAGAATCATAGAATGGTTTGGATCAGAAGAGACCTTAAAGATCGTCCAGTTCCAACCCACCTTCAACCAGACCAGGCTGCCCAAGGCCCCATCCGACCTGGCCTTGAACACCTCCAGGAATGGGGCAGCCACAGCTTCCCTGGGCAACCTGTGCCAGTGTCTTACCACTTACCATGAAGAATTTTTTCCTAATGTCTGGTCTAAATCTTCCCCTTTCCAATTTATAGCCATTGCCCCAGTCCTATCACTACAAGCCTTTGTGAACAGTCCCTCTTCAGCTTTCTTGTAGCCTCCTTCAGGTACTGGAAGGTCACTATAAGGTCTCCCCAGAGGTTTCTCTTCTCCAGGCTGAAAAACCCCAACTCTCTCAGCCTGTCCTCATATCAGAGCATATCATATTCACTGTCTGCTGCTGTGGTTACCTTAGAATAAGTTAAAATTGCACATACATTCCTGTTGTAAAAGGTGCATTTCTCTTTAATTTTCTGTAATATATGCTCTTCTCTGACTTTTCAGAAAAGACTGCTTAACCTTTTTGTAACTAAAAAGCCTGCTTTTTACCAAGGAAGCACTTTGATGTAATTGTTTCAAACAACACATTGTATTTTTAGTGCTTGTTAAGACATAATAGCAAAAACAAACCCAAGGTTCACTTTGCATACTTCTCCATTAATCTATTACAAACTACATGACTTGTCCAGATTTTCAATTGTCCTTCTGACTTTCCTCTGGCAGCAGAAATTGAGCTGCGTATTTTGAAACATAGTAGTACTTAATTTGATAAAATAGCAGTAGAGGGGAAAAGAGTATTCTAGAAAGTATTCTAAAAGACATTCTAAACAATTTGCATAAAATATTAAAAGTACAATAAGGCTTCCTAAAAACATAGGGGAGGGGAGATTGTCTTTGGATAGTGCAGGACTGTGAGCTAGCTTCCTTTGGTAGTTGGAACAGATAAAAGCTTTTTGCGTAAAAAGAAAAACTCCAAAATGACAATGTTGCAATATAACATTTCCTATGTGAGATGTTGGTCAGTAATATTGCCTAACTGCATATTAATGCATTTATTTGGCAAATGTGGGTCAAATTGGAAAACATGTGTGCCCCAGACATTTGGAGTGCTCTGTCTAAATGTGGTTAGAATGCAAACAAGGTGCACAAAACTGTTAAGTATATAAATACTTTGAAAATTCTGGTCTTTAGGTGCAGAAAAGGGGTGGGGGTCTTCTAATGGTGTGATTTAATCTGAACCTACAAAGTCATCAGTGCTATTTTAGGACCTGGTTTACTCCAATGTCAAGCCTATGTGAATATGTGTTTGTTGCACAAGTATAAATGGAGAGAGTATCTTCAATAGTAGACAAATTATTCATCATTTTAGTGCTTTAGATAATGTCTAATAGATCACTGGGGCTTTCCATAGTGGCAATTGTATGCTGAGTATTCGAGAAGTATACTTACAGTATGCAGTATGAAAAGCAACTATAGGAAATCTTAATCGCAACCAGGGCAAAATTAAAAATGTAACCTGTATTAGATTACAAGCAAAGCCACATCTAGAGCAGCATCTCTTCTCTAGCAGTGGCAAAGAGCAAATGAAAGATAGCACTGATTAATTTTGCCTCTAGAATTTCAATTGTGACTCTTCTGTATTGCTTTGATGTAATAAGGGCTTCTTTCTGTCACTTACCATACAGTCTGTTTTTTAAAAAAAAAAATTATGCAAAATTAAAAACAATGGCATTCGATAAGTAATAAAGTTTAAAAATTGTCAGTCAGTTCTCAGAATTCAGAAGTTTGCAAATACTGTCCAGTAACAAGAAAGATTTTATTACTCCTAAGAGAAAATCAGCCGTGTGCGTGTCATATGATTCAAATTCTTGGCAATATAAAGGTTAAATGAACTAACATTTCTCATATTTTATGTTGCAAACTATGTTGCCGAATGTTTTTATTTTGGAGGCTTATAGTAGGTTTCTCTCCTTTCAGAATTTTATTTCATGGCCTGTCTTTTGTTGCTCAGTTTGACTTGCGTTCCTGGAAGTAGAGACTCTTAAGAAGTAGTTTGAACAACAAGTATTTTAAGATATTTTAGAATATAGAAATATATCATGAAGAGAAACCATGGGAGTTTAATAGGGCCACACTGGATTCTGTTAATTCATCAGTTTTTAACAATATGATCTTTTTAATCCTGCTAGACACAGTCATGTTATTATTTAGGTAATAGAAAGAAGATTCTAGTCTTTAAGGCTTGAACTTGAAAGTTCCAGATTTAATTCCATATTGTACTGCAGATTTTTTTTTCTCAAAACGGGCATATCTTATCATTTCTCTGGTCCATGGTTTATTACCCAACAAGTAGAAATGACAGTTTTTCCATCCTGCTGACTTTTCAGGAGTCCACCAATTATGTTCTGGGCTCAATAAGAGAAGCTACTGTTTCTGAATCTGTCTGATGACATCTCTTTCCCAAGAAACGGCAGGATCCTAGAATATCATTGCACATGGCTGAACTTATGGGGCTCACACAGTTTCTCTAGGAAGAAAATGGAAGTACATTGTAAAAGATTTTATTGCTGATCTGTTTTTATTTTTCCTTTCTTTGCACTGAGGAGCATACTGTTATGCTCGTCCCATCTCATTGAA
Source organism: Phaenicophaeus curvirostris (assembly GCF_032191515.1). Classification (NCBI taxonomy): domain Eukaryota; kingdom Metazoa; phylum Chordata; class Aves; order Cuculiformes; family Cuculidae; genus Phaenicophaeus; species Phaenicophaeus curvirostris. The sequence continues at coordinate 12,439,935 of NC_091396.1, forward strand.
TGGCCACACAGTCCAAGAAAAAAATCCATTCACAGGCATCTTTGTAGGAAAGCCAGAAAATACATTTCTTTCTTGGTTGGAATCAATGATCCTGTGGGTCTTTTCCAACTCAGCAATTCTGTGATTCTTTGTGGGATATCCCATGTACATATGTCATTCAGTACTGCAGAATTTTTAGCTTTATTACTGGTGCTGCTAGAAGACCGGCCCACGCTGCAGGTATCAAGGGAGATGACCACCTTGACACGGCCATAGGTGTTCTTCTCTGGGCCAAGACTCTCCCTGTGGAGGTGGCAGAGTCCAAGGAATAACTTTTTGCATCACTTACGGTGATTTGTTTGTGGAGTGGTCTCCCCAGAGAGCTGACTGGCTGTTTCTGCACGTGTGTCCAGGCACCAAGCTGATTGTCTCAAACTGAGTTAAACTGCCTCTGTGGTTTTAGTGAGGAGCTACTTTTCACAGTGACGCACCAGCAGACATGTTCAGAAAGGAGTTCGTGTGTGGCCAGGCGCTTACTAAACTGCTGTTTCCTTACTGACTTCTGAAACCGTACTTCTGGTGATTTGAAAGTGTTTGTGACTTCTGCTTGGACCTGTCCTCCATACCTATTGCACGAGACTGTTACATAAAGAAAGAAGATGGGGAGGATTAGCAGTAATGAGACGTGCTGTCCATACCTACATCAGCCTCCAACCTCCCTCCCCCTCGGCTTCTCACCAACATGTGATGTGTTCACACACTGCCTCCTCCCTTCTATATACACATATACATGTGCATACACAAGGCATAGAGGAGTATATATATGCAAATATACATAATATAAACTCAGTAGTAATTTAAAATAATCCCCAAATCCTGCTATGATCAGAGCGGCATATTTGGAATGTGAATGAACATGCATCTTGAACATACATTTCAAGGGCTCTGGTTCCGTGGCATCCCCTTGTTTGCCCCAGATCTCTTGCTGCTAACTTGAAGAAGGATCAAAAACATCAGAATAAAAATGTGCTGGTGTCCTCCTTTCTGCTGATAAAACTGGCCATAGATATAACTTGTTTTCTAGACCGCAGCGTTTGAAGATACTGTTGTTTCTGTGTAGTTATCAGAGCAGGATTCAGCCTTGCTTTAAGAGTCTGTGCTAAATATTCTATTGCAAATGTCAAGTGATAGAAGGGTATTAGTTTTAATACAAGGATAAGCAGAAATACGTGTGAGCAGCAGCACCACCAGCTCCTCTGGCTGATTCCAGCTTCGGGGCTCCCTGTTGGGACTCCCAAGTGCAGCTGTGACCAGCTCACAGTGCCCCACAGCACTCTGCCACAGTCACACCCTCACATGGGTGCTGCACAACTCACATCAAGGCCCTGAAGGAAAACAGCAGCATCAAAAATAGGTATGTTAAAAGCTGTGATGATCTTGAAGAGTTTTTAACATATTTTAGTAGATTTCGCATGGCATTTACATAGTGATGTCGGCATTTTAGAAAAAAATATAGGGTGGTAGTATTCAATTTGCAGACAGCTGCTCTGTGTCTGGGTTATATTGATTTCCATCAGGTTGTCATCTGGCTTACAGATTGATAAATAAGAATGTGACACCATTTTGTACAGAAAGATGAGCACTAGAGCATCAGACACAGAATGTGGGGATCACACCAACTAGCCTCTGGCAGGGCTAAGGAGAGTGGTACAAACCCACCTGTCCCAGCAGGATCTCTGGGACATTTGCCTGCAGGAGCAGTCTTTACTCTTAATGGCCATCTCCTGCAACTTGCTTTTATTCAGTCCTCCTATTATTTGCTGTTAATGCAGGGATTGCTCGCGTGTGTTTGCTCACACAGAGATATCTTATTGAAACCATGTAGCTTCTTGGAGCATTGACATGGCAGGCTCTGACTGCTCTTAAGTGTTCATTACTGTTAATTGTGGCCTTGTGGTTGCCAAGTGTTCCTAATAACTCTGTGTTCTAAATATTTTTGGTTGTCTTGATGAAAAGCAGACATGTGCTTGTGCACTACTTGCTGCTGTTAATAAACTCGAGTCTGGTTTAGGAATTAGTATGCTGCTGTGTAGCTGCTCTTTAGCCTGCCTGTGAAAGAGGTGGGCTGCTGAAAGGTAGTGAAAAAAAAGTCTTTGATGTTGGAAAGAGTAGGCATCTTGCTAATAGAAAAAGTTACGTGAAATCAGTGACTTCTGTTTTAACAAGTTTTCTGTTTAGTGAAAATATGGGAGGAACACAGGGAAATTTGGTTTTATATTAAGTTTTAAGTGTGTGTATAATATGCATTTCAGTAAAGGTACATAATTCCATATAGACTTGTGTAGAACACTGTTAGATGTGTGTACATGCACTTAATCTGTACTAAGCATTATTGTATGTATACAATAAGTAACTAATTATTTTACAGTATTGATGCACCCTACCCATTCAGTGAACATCTCTCATAGCCACCCCATATGCACATGCATGTTTAGCTTTAGTTTAGTCTTTTATTACTAAAATGAAGAGCAAGAGTTTGTCCATCTAACGTAGCCTTACCCTGTGCTTCCCCCCTGCACTTGACCCTTCATGTAACTCCTAACCCAAGGAGCTGAAGTGGAATGCTGCTGTGCTCTGTGAGCATGGTATGTGCTCCCTTGATCACTGACAGTACTTAACTTGCAGGAAGAAATATGGCATATAGAATACTCACTTGTTTCTGTAAGAAATTTCATTAAATCATCTGGTTTTAGCTGTTTTATTTTGCATAAATTTGCATAAAAGTTGCCAATGGGTGGCTGAGATCATCATGTTTTGTTTTCCACATAATCATTTCTAAAACAGAAAGAACATCAAAATATATTCAGTCTTCTTATAATTCAGTTTCCATAATGTTTGCATAACCCTTGGTTTAAACAATTGAAATCTTGGCAGCTTTTATTCAAAAATGGAAGTGTGATGTGGAGATAAATACCATAAAGCATAGGCCAGTTCTGGGTTTTGTCAATGTTTTGTGTAAACTTTCACAAATACATTCATATGAAAAGCATAGACTAGTGAACACACGTGACATTTTCAAATTATTTTTAGGGGGAAAAAGCGTAAGAATAGATTTATTTACAGTAACAGAACTACCTCTACTGTTACTGAAACAAAAAGTATGCAAAGTTATTAAACAAAGATGGAAAACAAAGAAAGAAAATAAACAGAAGAATGTTTGACAATCTATATATACCGTATAAAATTCTTGCAGCTGTTGACATTAATTTTCAATATTGTAGCCCAGATTTATTATTTGCATGATTTGTTCTTTAGGATGCATGGGAAAATGCCATGTAAGCATGCTATGGTGAAGCTAACTTTTAGTAATTCCCCCTCGTACTCAGTCTAGGCGCAGGCTTTGGTAACTAGTGATCCAACAAAGCATTTAAAAATAGCTTTGCCTAATGTTTATAGATAAAAAAACCCGATCAACAAAACCAAAAAATCTACCAACCTCTTTCCCCACCTCTCCCTCTAATTCTTAAACTTTAATCTCCAAAGCTCCATTTGCGAGGTAGGAATTAAAATTTGAATTGCTAATGAACAGTCTAGATTTCTCACAGTTTTTGTGAGTGTACAAATAGAATTAGTTTTCCATCTAGGTTATTTGACTTTTGAGGAAAAAGGCAATTTATTTCAATGAAATTAATTCAGTCAGTTGAACACCTTGTAACATATTTGTTAATTAGTTTTCAATGTTAATTGATTAAAAATCAATTTACCTTATGCATATCCTTTGTTATACCTAAGTAAGTTGCATTCAGCTGACATATTCTCTGTCCCTTCCAGGTGTATGGAATGAAGTATCTTACTAGATCATCTCTTACTCTGACTGTAGCAATAATAACACACTTTAAATCAACCTGGTCTGTGAAGTAGCTATGATTTTCAGCAATTTTTCGTTAGAAATGTCGTCTTTTGCCTTATCCACATCTTTTTCCTTATGTACCCCTCAACCACAGGCATCTGAGTTTTGTGTATTGTACATACAGTCAACAGTGCTGATTATTTTAATTAACAACTTCTCATTTTTCATCACTTTTAATACTTTAATGTAATTGCTAATATTTTATATATTTTCCCATAGTTCCAAGTCTCACAAAAATTTGTTTCTGTAAATATCATGCATGCTTTTGTGTTTTCCACTTGTGCAAAAGCATTAGCATTAATACAACCTAGATTCACAGATGGACAAAATAGGATGCTACCCACGTGTTTTTTGACCAGTGTCTTCTCTATGTGCCAGCAGAAGGTGGGGTTCACACCCTGAAACCAAGCAAAATCTTTACTGATGTTTTCTTTATTAGTACAGAGGCAAAACAAGTTGTTGTTTTAGACATTTTTTTTCTTCATAAGAAGAGAAAAAAATGTTAATGTACGCAAAGCCAGTGGACTAAAATGGCGTTTAATTTATTGTTTTCAGGCCAGATTCAAAACTCTAGACTATTGATTTCATTGGAAGTTAGCATGTATTATCAAGTTAAAAGGTATAATTGCTTTTGTGAAAAACAATTTGAAGGAAAATATTTATTTTATTGGACTACTTTGGAGACTTGCCTTTGCCATTTGGGAGTAGTTGAACTACTAACCTGATGTGGCTCTGTTTGAAAGCCACAGGCCACAGCTACAGTTATGTTAACACATGTTTAAGAAAGTTGTAGACTTTGATCTTGACTTGATTATGACAGATGGCTGTTATCGCCTCTATTTGGGCCATTTAGGTTCCACCCCTACGGAGCCTGCGACTGTGTAAAACATCTTCTGCTGACTGTAGGCTTGGGGGTTTTCTGCTACTTTTCACAACCTCTTGGGCATAGTCAGTAGACTAGCAGTGTTGCATGGATAAAAACATGAAAACCACAGCTACAGAGAAAATCCAAATCAGGATGCTGACAGGTATTATGAGAATCACTTCTTTGATTATCTGTATTTCAACTAAACTTTAACAGAGGGGCTCAGACTGTCACATATGTTTTACACATGCTCGTTGCAAAGAATTTTTCAGGATAATTTTATATAAGAACACCACGTAGCAATGATTTGAATTCTGTCAGTCCTGTCCAATTTTTAATCTCAAACTGAAGATACAGTATGCATATGAAAACAGCAGACATCAGAACTGATAAGGTTAAAAGTCCAGCAAGCCTTAATTAACTATTCCAAACCATGATTATCTATTAATGAAAAATCAACTTATGAAAGGTGAAAGATCCTACCTGAAGTCTTCTCAGGGTGCCATCAATAGTGATCATCCCTGGCTTCAAATCTGAGTGTATTCTGTGCTTAAAAGTAAGAACAGGTATAGTATACTAGTGTATATGAGCATATCAGTTATCTCTTTTATACATTCACTTTCTTCAACAGCTTAATTTAAAATCATTTCATCTGGGATCACGATCTAGGAGTAATCAAAACTGGGGAGAATTGCTGATTCTTGGATACATTACAAAGACTGTTTTTGCAGCCAGAAATTTTCTCAATATTCCACAAACATTTTTGAGGTTACATGTTGTTCAGTCAGGTTTTATCAGTCTCCATAAATATACTGTTTTTGGAGAAGGGGATTAGGACTTGCTGGGGGGGGAATGACTTCTTTTCCAAGTCAGCTTGAACCAAGTAAAGCTTAACAAATTTAAATCAACATATTTTCTTGGTGCACATTGTTTCCATGACACTTCAATTTTTTTTTTCGTTTGTTTCAGTTACTGATAATATATGCTCTTGGATGCATGAAGAGAAATGAATAATGATGCTTGCTAAGAGGGAGAGTATTACAAGGAATGTCATATGTTCCCTGTTACCTCTTAGTAAACGGTCTATGGTCCATTTTTTCCATTTTAACAAAAGAATTAAAATCCCCTAAAATTATTCCTGTCTACTTTTAAAAATTGAAACGTAATTATTTATTTAAATAAAATGAACAAGTGTGTAGCTCAGTTTTCTAGTCAGTAAAAAGAAAGTGCTCTTAGACGTCCTTGGAGGTAGTTGAAATTCTGGTGGAACCTGTAATCTTCATGTTAGTGATGAAAAAACTTTGGCTACTCAGGCAACAATCTAATAAGGAAGAAATTGTTAATGAATTCATTTTCATTGAAGTAATTTTAAGTTATAACCTAAATACTTTGAAAATTCTCCAATAAAAAATTTCCTGAAGAAAGACTTCAAAAAAATTACTGAAATGACTAAATCAGCATTTGATCATGAACTTAATATCTAGTGCAGAAACCTTTAGCTTGTGCTATCCCACTGTAAAGTTTGGTTCTATGACAGTTTTGAATGAATATGTAACTTTCTTGAAAATAACAGCTGAAGTACTTATTCAAAAAAGAATTTTAGTTAGCAAGGTATACACGACCTGTAGGGATTAGCAGCATTTAATACCTATCAAAAAATGTCGATGTTTTTCTTTTCCTAATCAGCATGCAGCTTTCAGTTCAGAACAGATGCCCCTGGAAGCAGCTGAAGTGATGTTCTCTGTGCTTTCTTGGTCTCTTTTTTATTATTCTCTGCATTCTTTTCACTGTGTTTTGTAGTAATCCTTTGGCAATCATTTTTTAGCTAACATTAAATTCCTTGCATATATTTTACCATCACTCTATAGTGATTTGTCCAACTGGTTATTTTTTTTTTCTTCATGACACACAACCAACTTTCCTAATCTTTATTACAAAATAGTTATCAGGAAATCATACGTCAGTAAAAGATGTGTCTGGAAATCTGATGTTTTGACACTTTCTGCAGTTCAACTAAGAGATGTTTCCTTGATTTAATATTTCTTCATGTATTCATTTGAGACACTATTGTTTCAGTACTGTAGACTCCGCTGTGATCTTCTAGGATTATCAGTATTATCATATACATTTCCTTTATCACTTCAGTGATTACTGTTATGCTAGTAAAAATTGGCAGGTAATATGCCTTTTCTGAGTACTTTATCTTCAAATTTATTTTTTCGCTAACTGTGTGTGTGCCCAAATGAAGTAATCATTTTATTTTAGGCGTACAAAAGCTGCCATTCGTGTGTTGATCTTGCTAAGTTCATTACTGTGATAAGATGAGATAGGATAATCCTTATTTTGTTGCATACTGGCTGTAGTGATGCCATTATTAAAATGCAACAGAATAAAAATCCAACACATAGTGTATCTCTCTACTTAACTCATTCAGGATGAAGATAAAGAATTTTGGTCCAGCATTTAATGACAAGGTATTTTCTAGAGATTTTCATCAAAATCAGATGTGCAGCACCTCCATGTTATTCTTACAGCAATGGTGAATCTTGGCTGACACTTATCTGTCAGAAAAAATATCCGATACTGCAAAGGCAATGGTGAATTCTTTTGAAAATATTTTCGTAGTTGCATACCAGATGCTCAGTAAATTGTCACCAAAAAGTAAGACCTACTTATCTTTGCATTCTAAATTTATAAAAATGTTTCAGTTTTAACATATTTCTTGAGGCAGCAACTGTATCTAGCTATTAGACGTATACCTTTATTTAATATAGTAAATCTCATCACAATTTTCCCTTACAAGGTAAATTTCTCATGCCTGTCAGTCAGCATTTTATTTGTTTCAAAACTAAACATAAATGTTTAGGATGAGCTATTGTAGGAGAAAAATACTTAATTTTCCCTTTATTGTTATAAAAATACAATATTAGCAGGCTACTATCATGCAGCTATTCCCAGCTATAGAGTTAAATGAAAATACTGTAATCTGGTTTAAAATTCAATCATTGCAGAGGGGGTGGAGAAAGGAGAAAAGTTGTTTTGGAGAAAAGTCAGGCTAATGTAATTATTTATGAATTGAATTTATTAATCCATTAGCATTCATATAATAGAGTAGATCAATTGCAGATTGAACTGTGAATGCAAAATGGTGGGATATATTTTTGACTATATATAGTATATGTAATGTTTGTGAAAGAGTGACAGAAGATGTTTGTCTGCTCAGAGGGAGGAAGCTATTATTAGTCCTCTACTTAGCTGTGGAGCATCAAAATGATTTCACACAATCAAATTCTTGGGATACATTACCTGGCAAGATAGCTTATTTTCTGTGTCTCATTGAAAATGCGACAGGTTTGCTGCTCAGCACATGTACCTTCATTCAGAGGGACATGGTGGTACTGCTACAAGTGCCATGCTGTGTGTTTGGCGTCCTTCCAGGCTGACTTAAGCTGTTTGTACTTACATGTGCTCTCAGGAGCAGCTTGGACTGTGTTTCACTACTCTTCCTATATGCTGCTGCATCATCGCATTCGTGCGTCTCACTCCACAAATGGGCATCAGTATACTACGCAGCAGCATTGTGCTGTGCTTGCGTATCTCTCTATGTATTAATATAAAAATCCCAGAACTGTATCATTTATTAACTTCTGTGGAGAGAAAAAGGTTAAAAGAAGAAGGCCAGTAAATAAGAGTATTATTTATATTAAATGGTTGACAAAGATCACCTAGCAGGTTATCTCACAGTACGGAATCAAAAGCTACACTCTTAAATCTCCTTAGCAAAGAACAAGAGCCAAAATTTCAGAAGCATAAGGAACTTGGGCAAAATGTAAACAAGAGACACAAGTATTGGTAATGAAAGGGAAGGCATTGGGAACTGTGGGATTCATGTCAGCTCGGATAGTGGAGGTCTTCCTGAAAGCCTAAGGATTTCTTCGCTACTTAGAACTGCAGTTAAGATACAAGGACTTAGAAGATGGTAAAATATATCAGGATATCTGGTCAATATTTCTTGTTAGGAGGAGATACAGATTATGAATATTTATCTTTTGAGTCATTGCATTTGTATTTATTGCACATGGTTCACATCTCATGCGGGTAAAATGTATTTCATTCAGTATACACACTAAATAATACCATGCTGCCCAGACATTACCTGTAGATTTTCAGAAATCTGTACTGCACTCATCTGGTAATTTGCTACTGCATTCTTGGGAACTGGAGTCTTGATGTTTTTAGAATGCCAAAGCAATTGCTAATGTGTAAACGTCTCACTTTTTGTTTTCAATACCCACACTTTTTTCAGCTATTGCACTCTAACTCATCCTTCTGAAAGCTCCAAATATGAATTGCGTGGAAGGAATTAAAAACAGTATGAGTGCAGTTGGGACTTAGTACTTCACTAATATTTCACTTTGCCTGAAATTAGCTTTATGAATATTTTCATTGCCATTTACTGCACTTCCATAGCAGAACTCCCCATTCTGCATTTTTCCCTATAATTTCAAGAAGGTAAGAACAAAGCCGAAAGGTGTTCGGAGTAAAATTCTCAAGAAGGAAGATCAGATAGCCCAAGAGAACATCTGTCAGGCTTTTAAATGGATTAACTGGCAACCCAAAAACTGACAAAGAGGCTTTCTCTGTGGTTAGTTGGCTGGATGTTATTACTAGCAGTGATTTAGAAGGTTATGGAACAGAAAAGGGTCATACCAAGATTTCTTAGAATTTGATTTAAAGAAACAGTTTTGCTGAAAGGCACTGCTACGGCAAAGTTCCCTGCTGCACTTCTGCTTCTCTGATCCACACAGCAAGCTCAAGGATTTCTTCTTTCCTCTAGTAGTGTTTGTGCTGCAGAACTGTTTTGACCGAGAATGAGAATTTGTTTCAAGGACACCAAACTAGATGACAAACCAGTACGTTTTGGAAGCTTACTTTTTCCCTTCTGTAACTGAGGCTGGAGGGGAGTTATTTCCTGGAATTCTAACCTTTAGATTTCCTGGAGCCATTTGAGAGTTCCAGAGACAAGTACCAATACAACAAGGTCAAAGGCTGAAAGAGTCAAGGGATTGTTTTAGTATTGCTAGTTCAAAATCATAGAATCATGAGGTTGGAAGAGACCTTTGAGATCATCGACTCCAACCGTACCTGTCCACTGCTAAATTGTATCCCTAATCATTTTACTGTTTCTTCTGTTGTCTTTATCTCTTACAAAGTCTATTTCATACTAGTTTTCATTTGTGTTCTTCAAAAAACAACACTTTATTAACATTAAAGAAATGAACTTTTAATAAAAGTTTCATAAGAAACAGTTCTCAAATCTCACATGCACTTATCATACTTGTAGTATTGAACCATATGGGTGTAAAATTTCAAATAAAATCTGTATCCATAAGAAAGAATCTGCAGCCCATGCACTGCAAAGTACAATCTGAACACCTAAAATACTTCACATTAAGTTAAATAAAAATACTATATTTTTCTAACTTTTCTTTTCCATAGCTTAAATATTTGTAGTAGAATGTATGTATTTCAGTGACGAATGTTATCTTGGAGGGAGAACTTTGCTAAATCAAACAGCTTTTGAAGTCTCTCAATCTCTTGGGCTTTCCAGGTTTTGCGACAACATTCTTCCTTTGTCACACAGATTTGATGCTTTAATCAAGATGGACACTGGTCTAAAACACACAATTTCGGTTTCCCAAATTCGGTTTAGGTATTCTTTTCTATGAAACATTTATCCCTTAAAGGACTGTATCAGTCAGGGTTATAAACCTGAATTTGCTGGGAGTCTTTTCTCCAGAAAAATGGGATATTTCTGATAATGGCTTTGGTGGCATGATTTTTTCATGATGTGGAATGAGCCTATTCTGATGTTGTTACAAGGCTGGTTTTACAATTAAGCAGCTTGTACAGGAACTTGCATTAAGGTTGTTAAAACTGCAGCTACTTTTTGAAACATAACAGAAAATTTACATTCCAGTCTATTAAGGAATGGAGAGTTCTGGCAGTGGGGTTGGCAACAAGGGATTTAAGGTTCAGTGAGATTCACCAGTGCAACTAATACAATGTTTCATTTTCCCTTAAGAATGGAAAAGCCCTTGCTGGCTGAATTCTCCACAACTTGTAATAAGCAGAATTACATCAAATAGAAGCACAGAGCCCCCCTCTTTGTCATCTTTGAAATTTTGCAGTCATAGCAGGTCATCCTAGAAATATCCTCTTGTAGCAGCTGACACTTGTTTCATGAATCCAGAAATGGAGCTGCACCAACAAGGCTGATCCAAGAAAACTTCTTCCAGAAGCAGCTGGTCATTGTCGTTCTTGCTGTCCTTTGGTACAGCTGTACACAGGCTAACTGGTGCCTCTGCCAAAACTGTAGCAAAGCCACTCAGTACTATCAAGGTTGGCGTAGACAAACTGAAGCTGTCCAGCAACAACATGTCAAATACGTATTGAAGAGAGACTCCACTTCTGGCAGTTTGTGAAAAATGCGTCTCCCAGAGGCAGTGTTGCATACACACAAACGTGTACTTGAGTTCACAGGAGCACCTGTCAGAACCCTATGGATGCATTTGGTGTATATATATTTTATTTTTAAAAAAACCCAAACCATTGGCATCAGCTTTCTCTCCAATAATTTTTATCTGTGCTGTTTTGCATTTGTATACTTAGTTAGTTCTTCTGGTCGTCTTTCAGTTCTGTATTCTCTTGATAGGTTCTGTCTCTTGGATAAGATCCTTAAACTCTCTAATTGTTTTGTTCTTTTGCCCCTCCTGTGAGTGTGTCTCTTAGTCAAACTAAAGCTTTTAACATTTTCGACTTGGTACAAGGTATTCTTCCCCCTCCTTTCTCCCATCAGTCTTATCATTGTTTCCAATTATTTACTCTTTACCTCATGCATTTCTTTGAGAAACTTTTATCAGTACCGTAAATCTGTTCACTGCTTCTGCCTTTTGCTGTTCTTGTGGGGTTTTTTTTCCTAGCATCAAGGTAATTCACAGTATTTCCATTTCCTCTTGTGCTGCCTGCCTCTTCAATTCAACTGCAATAGTATCAGTCTTACTGATTCCTCAGAGGAATCTGTACTCTACAGAGTTTGCCGATATCTACAAACAGCAACAAAACAGGGTAGCTCATTTTGCACTTTTTTTTTCCTGAATTTTAGGGCAGAGTCTTTGTTTGACATATATAGCAGCCCATGTTTCCAGATGTTCTCCCTATGTAGCTTATGTTTTTACATGCAGTTACCCCTTTCCCTTGAGCAGAACTTAGAATTTGTCTTCATGGAAGTTCAGGAGGTTCTTGTTAGTCTGCTTTTTACAAGCTATGATGCCCCTTAGTCCTGCCCTCCAGTGTATCTCCCACTCCCTCAGATCTAGTGCCATCCAGATATTTGCTGAGGATGCATTTTATACCATTTTCCAAGTTGTTGAGGAAAATGTGAGGGGGCATTTGCCCACAGTATCAACCCCTGAAAACATGATTCATAAACCTGCCTGTTCAACTTGGACCTATTCACCACTGTCTTTTGAGTCTGACAGTGCAATCAGTTTTCCACTCTTTCATTTAGCCTGTACCTCCCCAGCTTGCCTACAAGCATAGCAAAGGAGCCTGTGTCAAAAGCCCTGTCAAAGCCAAGGTAAACAAGACATGCTGCTCTTTCCTCAGCTACACAGCTTGTTATTTCATTGTAGAGGTCGATCCATATTCCCTCGTTTAGCCTGTGCTTTCTGTTCTCAATGACTTTATTGTTCTTCATATGTCTGGAAATGCCTTCTGTGAGAACTCAGTACAGTCCAGCCTGTAGATCCCCTGAGCCAGTTCCTTGCCACCTTTGAGATGTTGCCGAAGGTTTTATTACTGTTTCCCCAGAAAATCAGTTGTAATTGACAAGGTACGTATAAGATGCTAACTCTCACAAGGGGAAAACTTTGGGGTTTAGAAGTTCTCTTTTCTAAGATGATGTCAGTGAGGGCTTTTAGCATAAATTAAAAAATATTTTGCCACCACATGCTATTCAATGGAAAGTTTTCAGTGACCCTTCCAAGTTACATTTCATTAGCCATTGTTTGTTCAATTTCTCTCTAGTGAACTGCAGACCCAGAATCTTTTGGTAATTGATTTGAGCTGAGCATCTACTCTTTGGATTTCAGAAGGTAGATGTAAAATTGCACTTCTATCCAACAAATATCTTCTAAAAGAATGCAAAAAAATAGTTTACCTCAGTGAATCACTTTACGTAGCTGTGGAAATCTAATATTTTTTAAAAGGTGTTACTTCTTGTTATGTTGTAAAAATTTTATGGAATGTGCATTGTTGATGTGATGCATTTTTATTGCAAATATATGGGACTAGAAAATCATATAAAATTACAGAACAGTAAAGTTAAATTAAGCAAGATGAATGTATTCTTATGTATTTGAAAGGGGAGGGGAGACCTTATTGCTCTCTATAACTACCTGAAAGGAGGTTGTACAGAGGAGGGAACTGGCCTCTTCTGCCAAATGACAGGGGACAGGACAAGAGGGAATGGCCTCAAGCTGCACCAGGGGAGGTTCAGGCTGGACATCAGAAAGAAATTTCTCACAGAAAGGGTCATTGGGCACTGGCAGAGGCTGCCCGGTGAGGTGGTTGAGTCACCTTCCCTGGAGGTGTTTAAAAGATGGACGGACGAGGTGCTGAGGGGCATGGTTTAGTGATTGATAGGAATGGTTGGGCTCGATGATCCGGTGCGTCTTTTCCAACCTAGTGATTCTGTGAAAGTTTTTTACTTTGCTTATAATACTTTGCTTGTAAGGAGAAGAGATGCTGATGTGCGCCAAAAGAATGCTAGAATGCACAAGAAAGTGTGCTGTGTACTGATTAGCTCACAGGCTGGACTGGAATATTGTAATAGTTCTCATTTTTTCTGTTGTTCCTTAACTCAATTAACCAGGCTGTCTGTAAAGTGATTTTCTAAGTATCCTGTATTTATACTGCATAAGTGCTTTGGTCTACCAGGGCTTAAGGAGCACTCTGCAGTCTGTAGATATATTATAAATTAATCACCGTTTTCCAACTGAGTAGTTAATGGATATTGATCACTGTTTTGTCATGGATTACAATGTATTCTATCATTTGAATGTTGTTTGTCAAATACTTTTTACAAATTACTGTGCAGGACCTTGTATCACAGCTGGTGTAGTTTAAGGTTTGGACAGAGTCACTGTGAATGAAGCCCTGCTGTGAAATAAAAGTCAAAAGGCATCTTGGCATCCCAACCATTTCCTTGGGAGAAGATTACAGCCTGAGTATGTTGAACTTTATTGCCATGGGCCTCATGACAGTATTCAGAAACATGCATGGCATTTCTGCTAAAGAAACTCAGATGTGCTCAGACGCAAGGGATGGCATTCTTGTGTTTATCAGTATCTTGCAAAAAAAGTTAAATGTTTTTACGCTTTTGGGGTACAGTAAAAATACAGTGAAGAATGCGTAATTTATGCACATAAAAATTGGGGTTCTTGATTTCCTAAACATAATTTGTTACAAAGAGGAGGGAAATGACTAATCTGAACCCTAGACGGAAATATATTTATTGAGAAAGAAGGGAGGGGGGAACTCTACAGCTTTTCTTTGAGTAAAATGTTGTTGCTTCTTCTGGCTTACTGCGAGATCAGAAGTACAATGGAGCTGCGTGGAGAAATTGTGCTGCATTTATTAACTTGTGAAAGTGCAGAGTAAAGCAAAAGGGCACTTAACAATCAATTATCTTTATGTGCTTGTGTAGTTCCATCTAAATTGCATCAGATAAATTCTGTCCCTTATACCACTATGTTACAATGACAGACAGACCTTTGAGAATTCAGGGACAGATAAAGACAAGTGTGAAACTCTTCAGGAAGCAAATTCCTTCTAAAATGGAAGTGGATCTGCCGTTACCTGGAATGGCAGGCCTACAGCATATTTCATTCTGTTGGTGACACGATAGATTCCTTAACAAAACGGTCATTATGAAAGCTTCTACTCAGGCAGGAAGACCACAAAGTCAAAACTAATTGGTGAGGATTCTTCTGGGTTGGGTGCAGTTCCTTTGTCTTCTGGATTGGCACTCGTATGAGCACATGGCAGTCTCTCTGTGATGTAATAGTGGATGATGAAGAAAGTCTGGCATAATTCAGAACGCAGGTGAAGTCTGTCTGATATGGACTTTGTGTTGAATTACAGCTTATGAAAGTGAGAAGTTTTAAAAGTAATGAGAAGTACATAAGGCAGTATCTTTCAAGTTTTGAGTGTGTTCTTGCAGTTCTGCTGATAGATAAGTCCACAGGTGGTCACCTGTCTGGGCCTCTTATGTGTGTCTTTCTTCCACCCTGTTTCTCAAGTCCCAGAAGACTTGCATTTAACAAAATTGTACCTGTCTTAATAGGGTTTGATTTCACCTTTGGCAACATTAAAATTAGAAAACTTGGATCCCATTATGAAGCAAAGCAACAGGCAGCAGTGATGTTAACTTCACTAGGCAGAACTGTGTATTTATTTTAGAAAGAAAGTAACTGCATTAATTTGCACTGAGAAAAAAAAATTGTTTATGACTTCAATATAAAGGTTCCAAAATTTTTTTTGAAGTTAATGATACGCTATTAATAAGAAGCAATTTAAGTAACTAGTGTCATATGGCATTTATTCCAGCAAAATATGTCATTTTCGCTGTTGCTCCAGATGATGGCTTTATCTGTTGAGTTAAAAATAGTAGTTTAAATACTTTTAAAAGTTACATTGGAAATTCCAAATACAACTATGGGTTTTTTCACCTTTCAGGGCAACATTTAATTATATTAGATCTAATGAGTAAATTTTTAATTTGTCTGTTTGTTTACTTGGATTTTTAACTCTGCTGAGGTTGAACTTAAAGGATGTTGGTCATCACTTTGATTAACATGTAATAGGTTTTCTTTGATACAAACTATCATTTTTAATAGTTTGATTGCCTTAACATTGTATTTTATATGGATGCATGAACTTTATTCAGTTTATATAATGAAAGTTAAGGATTTTTCTAAAATCAGCTCATCAAAATTTAATTCTAGCTTTGAATTTTTGCAGTTTTACGTGGCGAATCCCTGTTCCTTTTAAACAAACAGAACATTTTTTCTAAACTGTATTGCTGAATTCCCTTACTAGTTAAGATAAAAAGAATAGTCGTGTTTGACAGTCTAGGTTTCCAAAATATAAAAGGCATCAACAGTAAAAATTCTGTGATTCAGTAAAACTCTGCCCACATAATATATCTGTAACCATAAGGGTTAAATCCAGGTGCCACTGAAATAATCTGTTGAATTTGGAAGGAATATTTTGTCTATAATTTGTAGCCAATGTACTGCGTATAGTTTATGGTTACAAAACACAAATGACTCCAAAGTTTCTGGCATACTTTTCTTGATTCATTATGAGCTTAGTCCTACACGGTGATGAATGCTCATGGTCTTCATGAAAATTGAGAGCACTCAATATTTCTCAAGAGGAATGATACAGCATTGAAGGCTACTTTAGCAGTATTTTTAATAGAGCATACATGCATCATACTGTACTGCCAGAAAGCATGGAGCAAGAGCTGCCTTATTTAGCTTTTTAGTTTGAGTGCATTCACTGCATATTAGATTAATTTCATGTGATAGTCAGGCCTGCAGTTAATTCCGTTTATTTATAGTGCTGCTGAATGTAAAGCGACAGTGAGTCCCAGGTTTTCAGCATTCTCAGATTTCTGTAGATTATTAAAAACGTGGTGTCTGCTTGAAAAGCTTACTGCCCAACACAGAATGTGGTTTTAACACGTGAAACGTACTGTATCAGCTGTCAATTAATAAGACAGACTATCAAGATTGATTTAAAAATAAAATTGCACTCCAAGTATTATCAGATATTTAACATCTCTCTCTCAGATTTTTATCATGTGCCCAAGATAAAGCAGAAATCCCTAAGTATCAGTTGTCATTTACTGCAGCGTGTTCAGGAAGGTATGTAAGCTTGTGTTTAACTGCCACTGTGCATCAGTGCCTTCAGCTTGCTTTTGTAGTCTGTGCAACATCAGAGGGTGCTTAAGGGCTTTATTGAATCTGGGCGTGCACCTCCAGTGCAGATCAAGGAGGTGCCTTTACCCAGGGTGGCTTTTCTTAGCTGTTCATCACTAGGATCAGATTGTGAAGGGCATCTCAACTTAATGATGACATACAACACCATGTTTTCCAAACAGATGTCAATGTCAGTGCTTGCTCTGAAGTTAGGAATACGGAGAAGAGTTACCTCTCCTCTCCAGTACTGGAAGTCTAAGCTACCTACCAGCTTCCAAAGCCATCATCAGACACCAGCAGTCCCATGCATACATCCAAGCAGTCAGAATCTGTAACTTCTAGCTGTCAGTTCTGCCTTGTAATGACAATATCTAGCCACAGAAATTTTGCGGCATATGTAAACTGAGCAGAACATAGAGAGCCACATGTATTATCAAAGTAAGCAATATAAAGAAAAAGATACCTATTTTGTTATTCACTTGTCAATTTAGTTTAGCAAAACTATTGTAAATGTACATGAATTACTGTAATATTTCCAGTCTGCTACAGAGTTCATCCACTATCTGAATATGTGATCAGTATGGCCAGAATAATGTACCAGGTCTTCGTTCAGTTAGGCACAAATTCAAAGCAGTACCTGAATGTGGCATGGTGAAAGTCCACATTTCACTGTCATTAGACATTTGTTTTTATTATTTAATTATTTTATGGTATTTGATTTCTGTACTTCTGTAGCAGTAGTAAGAGAGATTTTTCACAGTTAGTAAAGATGTTATGTTATAATGTATTTATATTTATATTATATATCCAGGCAGCTGGATTGCTTTGTTTCAGGAGTCTAAATTATTAGCATAGAATACATATATGACATTTCCAGTACTTTGGTTTGCCTGTAAAATTGAGAAGCTAAGATTTTAGTGCAACATCTCTTAGCCAGGGCATTCTGTTGTGCAGTTACAAAGCAGATAGATATTTAATTAACTTTACTATTCTTAAAACAACAGTATTATAGCTTATTCCTAACTGAGATAATTTTTGCATCTCTTGTCACGTGCTGGAGAAGGGAAAGAATACGTAGATAATACCTCTATATTACAAGTCCAGGGGATTTTAATGCTGACATAGAATATGTGGAGAATTTCATACTTGCAAAAAGGAATGGAAAAATAATATACTGTTGTGTTTATGTGGCGATGATATATATCTTTAAGACATATGTTAGCTCTTGGAGTATTGAATGTTCTCTAGGTAAAGATACATTGTTCAGTTTTTATAAAGATATTTTTAGTGTATTTTGGGTAAAAGCCAAAAATCTTACAAATAATTTGAGCTAAGGGATTAGGTAGAAAGCTTGAAACAATGAGGATGGATCATTTTATACCTACTTATAAATAAGCACGTACAGAAATAAGATATACATTTCTTTGAAAACAATTGAGCATTCCTAACAGTTGTAAAGTCTCATTTTAAATGGAAAGTTTTCTGATTAAGTGAAAAAATGCTAATGATATTTATCATATCTTTATATTAAAGTACTAATATATACTAAATTCCAAATGGGGGTTAAGGGTATGGATAACAATAGGAAATAATGCAGAAATTGAAAATGAAAACCAGCTGAGGCTATGTCCTTCAGTCTTACTGTTCTGACATCTTACAAACCAGTTTGGTTTTTTATATACATTGCAATACTGAAAGACATCATTAAAACATATATTTAGTGTCTCAGTGTTCACTTTTCTTACTGTTTTCTTCTACCAGATTGGAATGTGTTATGAGGTGTGAGCACTTGCACACCTTTTGTTTTCCATTTCCATGCCCAGTTACTGTACGTGCATTCATGTACATTTAGATATGTTGAATCCTTCAGTAACTCTGCAGAAATAAAGCTTCACATTTACGAGCTTGTTGTACACCTTTTCAATATACATATATAAGTAGTTTACTAAATGCCACTGTATTTAACTCTGTGGATATTGGTATTCTGTTTAGGTGAGCTTGATTAAAGTAGTAGAAGATGGAGTATTTGTTATTGGAAAATCACAAAGGATAAAACCTGAAAAAGAAGCAAAAGAGTCTTGTAATGAGGTTTTTTTGGTCTGTTGTTTTAAACCTGCAGTCCATAATCACTTGTTTCTGCTATCACAGTTGACTGGTGCCATGTTTTTGCTAGGTGCTGTGTTTTAGAGAACTCTGATGTGATGAGATGAAGACATAAATGAGAAGTCTGGCAGAGGAACACTTGACATATTTAAATTTTGGATTTCGGTCAGATGTTGTAGACAGTTAATAGGAGTGTGCTTTGAGTTGAAGGGTGCCTGTTGTAAGATGAATGTTAAAAATATTGAAATTAATTGTTCAAAAGGAAACATTTTGCCATTCATCAGCATCCAGGGGCACGATGGTGTTATGCTTATCTAGTTAGAATTGTGTGTGTTATTGTGCTTTTCAGTTTTGGCAAAAAGAGCTAGTGAAAAAACTGTAGTCAGTTTTAAAAAAAAGTATCTTTTTTGACTCTTGTAAGAGTATTTTTTTTCTGTTTTTTAAAAAGTCTCAAAAATTCAAGTAGCTTGGTTTTTTAAATATTAAGTTGCATTCCAATTCTGGTTTCTTTTAAAAGAGTTCTGTAATAAAATCACTATTTTCATCAGTGCAATTACCAGTTGATTTACTTTGGCATAGCCTTTTCAGCCTAGAAACCTAGATAGATATGAATGACACACATGGCTGTTGAATGAGGCATCCCGAGACTGAAGAGAATGGATTTTCATCTTCTTTTCAAGTTAACCTTGTGCCAAATTTTTTGTAGAGCCTGTGGAGGTGATTATTTCATATTAAATAAATGTCAACTTCTTTGTGTAAACTCTTTGAAAGTACATTCTTTGGTCATCACATCACTTCCATTTTAGTCAGATTTGCTGTTGACCCAAATGAAAACAAGCTACCTTTTTATTGTTCCCTAAATGAAGAATACTTTCCTTTTTATACGTAAACTATGGTGATGAAATAATATTTCAGACATGGGAGTGAGAAAGCTCCTAATAAATTCCTTAAATAGGAAAAATCATAGCAATACCTATCTAATATAAATCAAGGGAAGATATGTATGTGTACATACACATGCACACAAGTGAATGTGTGTTATTCTTATATGATATCAAGTGATTAAAGTTACATTGTGTGCAGGAAGGATATCAAAGCGACTCCATAAGGCAGAAAACAATAATGCATAACATTGAAAACAGTTTCACTTATTTTCTTTGTCTGTTTTTCTTCAAGGATTGTTCATCTTCAGAAGAGTACAGCATCGCTGCAGCATTGCTACCCCTGACTACTGCTTTTTATAGGGTAAGATTTTATTGAAAACCACTGCTATTTTGTGATTTTTTGACATTA
The DNA here is from genome assembly GCF_032191515.1 of Phaenicophaeus curvirostris. NCBI lineage: Eukaryota > Metazoa > Chordata > Aves > Cuculiformes > Cuculidae > Phaenicophaeus > Phaenicophaeus curvirostris. The sequence goes on from NC_091396.1 coordinate 12,460,135, forward strand.
AGTTAAAATGAAGAAAGCGATGACAGGAGATACATGTTAGGTAGGAAAGTTCATTCTAAAATTGATTGATGTCATGGAAGTCTTTAATAGACTGTTATAGACATGTCTCAGAATTGCACTTATTGATATTGGGTGATGATAATTATGATAAATTTATCCAGAATTTAAGCTTATATGCTGAAGTAGAGAATTATCACTGAATTAGAACTAGATACAGAAATAACTGAAAATAATAATTTCTGGTGTTATTGTGTAAAAACTGTTGGTTGGAGTACTTTTTTGTTTTATTTGGCTTGCTAAACATTGGCAAAAAGTACATGTCAGGTTTTTAATCTGTTTAGTTTTTAATTTTTGAGACTATTATGAATGACTTGTTTTAATTGTGTATTTGTTTTCTATTCTTTATGTTGCTTTTCTTTTCTTCTTTTACATAGTGTTTCAAAGTGATAAAATATTATAGTAAATCTGAAAGTGTAAATAATGCGAAGTCTGCGAGCAATTATTTCAAAAGTAGAATGTCGACAGAACATACAGTAGCATTTTCACCAGTGCTGGTTAGCTCAAGTGTCACTTTTTCAGATGCACGTATCTGAGGACATAAAAAGACTTGCTTGTAATATTAAATAATCTTTGTTTAATGTGCATGTTGTTAAACAACACCGTTTGGGAAATAAGTGTTTAATCATGGGCAACCGGTGTGTCATGATACTGCAAAATAGCGATTACTGCCAACAGTCTAGTTGGACATTAATAATGTGATATAAATTAAGAAAAATATAACCTTCCATCCTTCAGATGGTGAATGAGGCATTTATGAGTAGCCATAAAGAAAATGCAAAGAGATTCCTGTTTTAGCTGAATAAAAACTTAAGGTTTTTGCAACCATAAGCTACTACATAAATCTTGTATTATGACGAAAGATTAACCTTAGTTTTCTTTTATTTTCTGATTTCAGTTCCACTAGAAATGGCCAAGAAAGGCCACATGGCTCTTTACCTTGAGAGCTATAGAGAGTATTTTGGGCATATTGTAGCAGTTCGGTTAGATTCCTCATTTGGTAAAATTTGAAAGGGAGGGGGGAGGGGAGAAGCAGTAAAATAAATGCTTCTTATTGTATGGAATATCATGAGTGTTGAAATAAGCTTAAATAAGTTTTAATTTCACAATCAAGGAGAGCAAAAAGCTGTATTGAATATACAATTTCTATAAGTAATTTCTTCTATACACTTGTATTTTTGGTAGAATTACCTAGATCTCAAACCATTTGTCTCACAAAATATTCTCTGGAATCTTTTGTGTAACAACCTAGTCCCATACGTACTGTTTAATTCTGAAGCTGTATACTCAGGAAACTGTGAGTCCCCCGGATGTAAGGGATTTTTTTATGTTCCAGACCTGAATTAAAATTAAAGTAACCTGACTGTTAACTTGCAAAGGCCAGCTGTTAATGCATAATAGAAAAAGAATTTTGTTTTTCCCAGATCTAATTCTCAGGTTCATTGATGGCCCCCTTTGGTATGTCCCATTAGATACAGTTCTTTGGCAAAAATATTTATTTTGATATAAAAATGTTCATACTAAACACAAACTGATGTGTTGTTCGGAACACAAGATCAGTTTGTAGCAATCAGTTAAAATTAAGATTAACAGTTTAAAGTTCTGCTGGAATTTGAGCAAAAATGAAACTTTTTGGAGCATTTTTCAGCTTCTCTAGAGGTTTTCAAAATTGTATCTTAGACTAGAATGAAGCTGTTCTACCTGGCACGAACCTGTGTAGGAACAATGTTCTGCATCAGTATCCTTAAATTAAGGAAAATGGGTGACTTTTTTTCCATCATATTAACATCTCTGTAACCCTTCAGAGGGATTCCTGCTCTGGAGTTAAGTAACGTTCCTCTTCCCCTGTTTCGGGGAGAAATAATATCAAATCCTGCTGCTTTACTTTTCTCCCTTGAGCTTCCTGCTTTCTAATGTATTAATAGTTTATAAATTCTCTTTTCTTGGGGTTTCCCTTTACCAAATCTTAAGATGATTAAAGTTTTGTTGCTTAACACAGCATATTGCTTTTCTGTCTCTGATAAGTCCAGAGGAATGTACAAACTAAAATTAAAGTCATTTGGGGGTCTATTTGTTTTTCACTAAAATACCTTCAGGAAAACCGTTATGTGTGCACTATCAAACTGTGTCATGGTCTTTTCTGGGGAGCTGCTTGTCAATTTTATTTAATTGCCATATACAGTGTGGTTTGAACACACACACACATGTGCAAACATGCATGTACTTCAAGCTGTATTTCATTTTTCTGTAGGCAAAGCACAGGTTTCCAATACTATTGCTACAAAGTGCTGAACTGTCTTATTTCTGCTATATGTGTGTTTATGTTTTCCATAAAACAGTGAAGTAGTGCTTGGCAGTATGTACTTGTTTTTATTTGTGTTTCTGTTATCAGAATAACATGTTTAATGCCAGCAAGTAAATATTATTTCATTTACCCCTTTTGAAAGTGCACTGTGTTCTTGGTAGCCAGGAATAGACAATAATTCTGAATCTAATAGTGACACAGGTTTTCTTTTGTGTGCATTGGTATTACCATGCAAGTGCTATTCCAAATTGAGTTATCAGTGAGAAAGTCTCTAGTAAATCTAGAAATGTAGAGTTGTATCAGTCAAATATAAATTTTCCATTTATGTTTGCTATAGCATTTTGATGGGAAATTGTGATGAGATTTCATGTCGCAACATTTTATTGTTAATGTAATTCCTGGTGCTTCAAATGAAATAATAAGAAGTTACACAACATCACAGTTCCTTCCTGAAAGGATGATTGTGTATATGAAACACTAAGTTTCATTTTATTTACCTAGCATAAGGCAGAACACTAATAAAACCATTACCTGTTCTACCTAAATATCTTTACTGTACATGGGCACACATAGTGCATAGTGTTTGAAGTGTATAAATCATGAGAAGGGTGTGTTTTCATGTGAGTTAAGCAGATGAAACCAAGAAAATCAGTAGTAAGAGAGACATACTCCTAGACTTGATGTTGGTAAGATTCTGGAATGGTCTTCTCATGATGTAGTCAGTGCTCTGGCCTTGAGCTATTTTAAAATGTTCTTGGGAAGGCAGTAAAAAGTGTAGAAAGGAAAAAGCTTGCATGATGTAACAGGTCTTGTCTATCTCCTGATGTCTTGGGTTACATAAAGATTCGTCTAGGATATTTCTACATATATCTAATTAGAATAACAAGAAACATCACCCTGTGTGCAGCGTGCTATCAACTCTTGGGCTGTCTGGTGAAATTTTAGAATTCCAAGTGCTGAAGTCTGGTGAATGATCTGTTGTGAAACTTGATCAGGCAGGATTTGATCGCACTCTAACTCATAGCTGGTGGGATTAAATTCACAGACAGGAAGTCACTAGTATTCGCATATTTGTGGCCTGGAAAAATACATGAATTTTTCCAGAAAAATAATCACAAGGCTTTTTAAAAATTTTAAATATTGGACTTGAGCTGTTAACAAAATGTGACTCATTAGTGACAATGGACTTCGGTGTGTACTGTTCATGTCACAAAAATAAACACGTCCTTTGCCTCTGGGTTCGAAAAAGGTTTTAGTTTATCATTAGTAATACTGTTGGAATTTTGTTTAAAATTGAAACAATGCAAATAAAATGTATTTATACGTGTAGATAAAAGATTTTTTCTATGTTTTTTGATACAAATGTCCCACACTTGTTTGGTATGCAGCCATTTTTGCTAGATATAAAATTGAAATGTAGTATTCCCTGGTGCTGCAGAAAAGAGGTCTTTTTTTTTACACATGGGAAGAAAGGACATGATGAAAAGAACATATTTAAATCCTATATTTTATTAACTCATCAAGTTATTTTAGAATTGTTCTATCACATTTTAGCTATTATAATCCAGTATGTTTCCAGAGAGACCAAATCCAAGGTTATTATGTAACAGAAGCATCGTAATTTGAAATGTGCTCTCTGTTGTAGAGGATCCATTGTGAAGTCACAGAAAAGCTACTGAATGAAAGGCTGATGTGGAAATCTATGATGATACCTGAAGAGTTGATTGCATTTTTATGTCTTTATCTGGCAAAGTTTACAGTTTGTATCTGCTGAAATAAGTGGAATATTGGTCCAACTGTACTGTGACAAACCGTGGGAAATTTTATCTCTGTTACTTTATAACAAATAATAACGTTAGTCTTTATTTTAGTTTTAGAGTTTGTGTAAATACGAGGGAATTGCATGAAGTCAGTGGATGGTACAATATAATTTTGAAAAAGCAAAATTACTAGGGTTTAACATATGTTTTCATTCTCAGCTTCCATTTCTGCACAACTGCAATTGGCCCAAGTAATTCTCATCAATATCAGCATGCTATTAGCTTTCTATAAAGTTAGAAAGACTTTCTGTTATGTGTTAGCTTTCTGTACTGAAATATTTCTGTTCTTGCACCTTGTTACTGTAGTTCCTTCTAAATGTTTCTCTCTTGGTCTGATGTACTTGGGATAACAGCACTTCTACTTTAAAATTACTGCACTTGAATTACTGGCATTAATTTAGGAAACACCCATCCTGAAAGACTTCCTTTATTGTCTTGGCAAGATGTTTTGTCAGCTTCCATTTATTTTCTTCTTGTATATCTATTCTGCCAGTTCTGATACTATCTTGTTTTGTGACTGAAATTGAATTAAATAACACTATTTTTAACACTGTTCTTATTTATTCATTTTCAGAATAGTAATCCCTTAAATGTAGAAACACATTAGGTTGCCTCTTGAAAAAGTGGCAAGAACATTCCTGTATCGTACAGTGGATAGTATGGAAGAAGCTGAACCATCACAGTAGGTATATGTAGGCAGACTTGAAGTGGTTCCTATTTTTTTATATACTTCTTCCAAAATGAACAACAGTGTATTTAAGGACATCATGCAGGAGGGAGGAAAGCTCCTTAAGAGCTTACAATAGGAGCTTGAAATAAGTAATAATACTTCAAGCCGAGCAGTTTGAGACACTGCAAGGAAGCTGTTAAGCAGTATTGTCATCATTATTGTTGATGATTCTGTCCACCAGTAGGTTAACTATGGCTGAAGTTTTTATAGACATGACATAAAAGCAGTATTTTATTGAATTTGGAGAGAGGATAAGCGCACTTGGCAGGTGCTTATCAATATGAGTGGAATCATGGAAGAGAATATTTCCAAACACTCTCCCAGTCAAGGCTTTTTATTATGTCCATTGTAAGTCCCTGTCATATAAAGATTATAGTTTAGTGAATTATTTTTGTAAAAGCAACATACTTTTAAAGTTAAACCAGGAATTTGAGGATTCTTGTTAGCTATGATTAAGTGGTTTTGCCATATCACTTGCAAACACAGATGCCAAAATGTCATCTGCGATCCTTGAGAATTTAATTAGCCTACCCTGGTTTTGAATGGATACATAATACATGTCTGTAGAACAGATTTTATGTCTTTGCAGAGGTAGAGTATATCTCATTTCTAAAACTACTTTCAGGTGAAAAAAAAAACTGGAAGAAATAAAACAGGGAAGTATAATACGATGGTTTAGCACATTAGTGACTAGCTAGGAGTGTCTAACTACAGGATTTTTTTTAACATGGGTCTTTACAAGGAATTTTGGAAATGAATTACTGTAGTAACTTTGCTCTGTTGAAGAAGCTTGCTTTCCCAGAGTGATACCATCATGAGAAACATTGAAAAGAGCTTTGCAATCTGCATTTCTTTTCCTTAGTGGTTTGTGGGAGGAAGTACTTGGTCAGGGGAAAAAAAAAGACAACCACCCCCCTGCGCCCAATTAAAACAAGAAGTAAAGATATAGATGTAGTAGTAAAAGTTTAGTTCTGCCACTGAGGAACTGATCCACAATCTTCTAGAATAAACAGAAACTTTTCCATTGTATTCCCAGAAGCGTTGGATTACATGATTTGTAACTATTCCTGATTCTACTTGAACTCATTTTCTAGCTATGATACCAAACTCTGGTTTGACTGTAACAATTTTAATTCGGTTCTAGCCTATCTCTCTACATTATTGTTATTTCTAGGAGCAGTTACAGAAATAGGGCTTCATTTAGAATTTCTACCGTGACAAAATTTCTGGTGGTTTATTTAAAATTTCTGGCAAAGATTCTGACTTTAAACTGAAAGAATGTAAATCTGAAGTAACAGAGACCCATGCATTTTCCATATCTCTGAGTTCAACTTCACCTCCTGATTGCTACCTCCTTATACCAGTAGAATGGAGCTTAATTTTCTGCATTAAAATACAGTTCTTTTTATTGTATTCAGTTTCATTGAGGCATTGTTATTTGTCATTATTGGAGCAGCATTATTGTATTTCCCCAGAAGAGAACAAGTGCTTACTAATGGTGAGGGAGATAAGTTGCTGATATATTTGTGTATATTGCCTGCTTTTATGTGAATTTTTATGTTGCCATTCCAAATATCTCATCAACAATTTAAATGGGATGTGGCCAGATAATTGAGGTGTCAGAAATACTTTCATATCTTATGGTTTTCCCTTCACTCATACACATTATTATTCTCCCAGTGATTCAAGCCCATAAGTGAAGTTTGTATATGCTTACTCTTGTTCTGATCTGCATCTCTGCATTTTATCTACTTACCACTTCTTTATCCTTCATAATAGTTCCTACAGTTGAAATTCTTGTTAGGATCCTCTTCTTTGCTTCCTCTGATTCATCGCTGGCTTTCTGAACTTGCAAATACAGCTCTTTGTCAATAGTTGAAAACGCTCCTGCCAAAAAGAATTTACTAGGCAGATTTAGTAGCTGTCCTCTTGTTCATGCACTGCTTGTGCTGTATCTGGAGCTTATAATTTGGCAGAAGAGCTCCTTGCAGTGTCCTTCTCTGTGATGCACTTGGAGCCAGTGCCTGCACAATCATTTTCTTCGCCTGTTTGTCAGACCTGATCTTTGTTTACTCTGTCAAATAACTTACCTCAGAGCACAATAAGTTCAAGTTTCTTGTCCTTACTTTCAGAATTCCTCATGGTATTGCTCTTGCATTTTTGCTTATCTTCTCTCTTTCACCTTCTGGACCATGTAGTGTATATAGTATTGTATTGGCATTGGTATGGTAGTGGATATATATTGTATTGGCAAGATGAGATCTACTGCTGTTATATTTTTTTTTATTCACTGGCAATTTATATTCTGTATTGTAACCTTACGTCTTTCTGCCTATTTTGCTCATCCTGTTTTTGAGGACTACTTGAAAACTATTGTTTTAACAGTGTCACAGTTTAGCCTCACCTGGCTAAATTTCAGCAGCTAAAACCGTGCAGTTCAGCTCCCGAAATCCCTTTCCCCCCAACTCCACAGGGAAAAGGGAGAGGGAAATGAGAGGAAAAAGACCTGTGGGTTGGAAACTAAACGTACAGCTTTAATGAAATAATAATAATGATGATAATAATAATAATAAAAAAGAAGTAATAAAATATATACAAATATACGAGATCACGCCCCCACCCCTCAATGACAATATGTCACCACAAATACTGTAGAGCAGGCATGAGGAAATGGATCTACGGCTAGGAGGGAGTTGAGCTCAGGAACTGGATTCAGGAACACACAGATCTGGGATCAGGAGCAACCAGACAGACGAGGTCTCACTGGACGTTGGCCATTGCAGAAGAGAGCAAGACCCTTGTGATCTCTCAGGTTTATAGAGAGTATGATGTATATGGGATGGAATACCCTGCTGGTCAGTTTAGGGTCACCTGCCCTGTTCACCCCTCCTCGCAGGTGCGGCCCCTTTCCACCAGCTTGAAGATGGCCTTGGTTAAGCATAATCACTGGCCTTTTTCCATACCAATGCCGTGTGTTATCACTTTGGAAGAAGAACACTGTCTTAAAAGCCTGCAATTAGCTTTCAGAGAATGAAGTTACTTACAGCAACTGAGTTAGTCACAAAACTGACTCTACTTTAGCTCAAACCACAACAATTTCTTGGGACAAGGGAACACTGAATATTGAGAGAACTTCAGAGAGAATTTTACCAATGAAGATAGAGAAAGCTGCCACAGGAGCAGGAAAATAGTAAAGAAAGTGATATTAGAAGGAAGTGACAGAAGAATTTAAGAATTACTTTAATATCTTCTTTGGGATTACTTAGATGCTCTTACGTAGGTTTTAAATTTCATAGGATATCATCAGTAATTCTAAGAGGCACTATCTAAATATAAATAAAACCACAAACTTGTGATATTGACCTGGCTACCAACTTTGTGGCTCAGAGGTCATTTTTGTGGGTAGAGCCAATACCACCTCTCCAGTGCAGTCACGCAGGTGCACACTCACTGCTGAGCCACCTAATGCCACAGAAATAGAGTAACATTTTGGAAGATTTTCAAAATATCTGTGTCTTCAGATGGATTCAACACTGCAGCTGGAAAATCAGTGAAATCTGTAACTTAACTAGTGGGATTAAATCTTAATGAGTAGAATCATGGTGATTGCTCTAATGAAATTAGATTTTTTTAAGAAAAATACTTTGAAGGACTATAGACAGGGGGAAAAAGTGAACATATTTCTTACCCATTCTTGTAACTTAACCTTTGATAGAATTGTGAATTCTGGTATGAAAATGTCTTCCCTCTTTCTTTTTTGCGGGTTCTGAACATTCTTAATTCTAGAGGATTTTAGTTTCCTTCATCTGTTCCTTGTATGACAGAACTTGGATTGGTTTTTTTATCGTCTCTTTGGAGAAAGAAGTATATTACTGTGCATTATTTAATGCTGCATATATCTTTGTATTATGATATATCTATCCGTCTTGATACACCTATATCAAAATCTCTGAGATATTCTGTATGTAATTAGAGTATAGTGAATAATGTGTGATTTTCAGGAGTCATGAGCAGCTAGATGTCAATGTCATTTTTTCCAGAAAATGTATATAATGAAGCTCCATCCAGAATTACATCCCAATTTCATAAAATTCTAGAATACTATTGCCCTCTGCTGGTTTAGTGCACCTGTCTATTATTTGGTAGTGCTGAATTATAAGTGAATTGGCCTTTCTTTTACTTTTCATGGTGAAATAATAGTAGATAAAGAGTATCATGAACTACTTTGCTAATCACACTTTATAGTATTTTAAAATACCCATCAGTTTTTAGTCCCGTCTTGTTTGTTGGCTCTGAAGGTAAGAGAGGCAGCAAATTGTTTTAATTTTTACTGCTGAAGTTTTCAGGTTGGAGAAGCAGCTTTATTTTGTTGTCTTTTTTCTAAGGCACTGATAGTCAAAACTCAATTAAAAAAAAAAAAAGGAAGTGTCACTGTTCTTACTTTATGCATTTATGACCTTTCCCCACATTTGCTTCTATGATAAATGTGCGTATAATTTTAGATTTTAGACCAAATGGGAAAGCCATTTATTGAATTGAATATTTTGACTGATGTTGTCTATGCAGTACTTGGTGAGACTTAAAAACGTGTTCACGGACACTTACATTTGTTTGAGTATATGCATGCTGTGATAAATAACTTTATATATGCACAGTGTGATGCAGTGTTGCATGCAAGTAATACTTAAATAAGCCTCACTCCTGTAGGTCTATCTGTGTAGATTGATCATGTGGGACTTCTTGGAAGTCTTTTTTAATATAGCAGGTATCTATGTGGGCATGATATAGATCTGAATGAAGGACTGGCTCACAGATTATGTTCATATGCCCGGCTTGGTTTACATCATCTTGGGGAGGGGCAGCATGTTGCCTACAGTAAGCGGTACTCGTTCATGATACGCAATAGGTGATCATTGACTAAATGTCTATATAAGCAGCTCCTAGGTGGGAAGTAAACCTTTAAAGTAGCAGTGACACTATTCCTGGATGATATGTAAGCTTGCAGTTGCAGACTTCTAGGGAGAACCTTACGCAATGTGAGGAAGTGCTGTGATCTCCTTTGGTATGCAAAGAAGATCGATGGGTAGTTTCACAGGTATTGCAATAACTTTCTCACAGAAATCAAGCAGACAACCCGTAACACAAGTGTTCCCTTGAGGAGCTGAGGAGGAAACTATTCTTTGCGTTCAGCAGCAACCTCCTCCTCAGCTTTCTTGCTTCCTCTTCTCACCAAAAGCGTTCAAGCCAATAATCCAGGATATAGATTGGAGACAGAAATCCAGTTTACTTCCGAAGTGAACTGAATTTCTATTAAAAAAATAGAGTACTTCTGAGTTTGCCCCTTCAGTTTCCATAGCCATGAGACAGACAGAAAAGTTCTGTCAGAAAAGAGCAGTCTTGGGTATATTCATATTCTGGTTTTTTACTCTTTTTGGTTTGTAAATCTTTTTCCAACATCACAATCAGTAAATAGATCCTTTGCTTTTCTAGAATACACTTGCTTTCTTTTTTAAGCTTTTGTGGCGTGAAGGATAATGACTGATGAGTGATCAGCCCAAAGCATGCTTTGCTTTTTCATAAACAAACAATTTAAATAATACAATATCATAGAGAAGCTCTTTGGGAACCTGCACCTCACAGTAAGATGCAGTCTAAATGTTTGTGCACATTTTTTTACTGAGCCACAATTATCATTATGTGTATCTAAAAAATCAAAAAATATATAATATATTATATAATTTTCAGAATCAGGACTATACAGTGTCAGGAAACAGAGAAAAAATTCTAGACATGTATTGTCCAATGCCACTCAGTAACATGAAAATAATGAAAAGATAATGACTGAATTGAGGAAATTGCATATAATCACACATCACAAGTCCCAAATCTACCTTGTGTTTCCACAAACTGTAGAATGTAATTATTACTTTGATATGGGTAAGATCCATTTCATATGTAATCTGGGATGGGAGTGTTTGGGTTTTTTCAAGTGCCATTACTCTATTGAAGGAATCTGGTGTCCTTTGCCGAAGTGAACTCTTCTTCCGTTGGTTATTATAGTTTACACCTCAATGCTCATTTAATCTGTCATACAAACAGCTTTTGAATAATGACTTTATTAGTTCAGAGTTGTTTTTATTATTTTCTTTTGGGGTCTTTTTTAAGCTGGCAGCCCTTAAATCCTCTTTTATAGGTAGGAAGTTCTTTTGCTGCCTCCTATGTTCATTGTGTCCGGCAGGAATGAATATCAGTGCAGGGAGAAAGAGTATAAATATCAGTATAGTTTAGCTGTCCTGTGGAAAGATAGGTGAATATTTGTTTTATATATGTACTACTGCTTGATCAAAACCACTGAACTACTGTTTTACTTAAACTGGAGAAATTCTGAGCAAATTCTTTTGAATGAAACAATAAACATAGAGGCCCTTTTGATGTATTAGGTTAGTTTCTATTCTAGTCAAACGGGTTGACTAACTCTCCCAGGGCAGAGAATATAGGCATTGCAACCTTCATGGAATGCTTACATTTGTTCCAAGAGTAGTTTTAGTCTATGGATTTTGAATACATAGGAGCAGCAGTGTGCTTCTTAAGGCTGGTGTTCATATTGCTTTTTTCCAGACAAACTAACATAAACAAGCTGAGAATCCAGAGTGGTTTTGCCCAAAATAACTGGCAGAGCTGATCCTGGAACTACGGGTCCTGACTTTGATTCTGTACTCTGGCCACTGTCAGGTTTTGCATTTGTTTCAACACATGCAGGTGATGAGGATAATGTTTATGATTGCTTAGCTTTTGATAGATATTCTTTCATTCTTTTGTGAACAAACTATTATTACTTTGCCTAGAAGTTACTGTGAGTGTTGATTTGCATTGTTATATTTGAACATAAATCTCCATCCTTTACAAAGTGTTTTGTGCGCAAAATTATGAGCACAGGAAGAACTTCTAAAAGCCCCTCAGCTTTCCTATCATATTTGTCCAGGTGGGAAAATAATTTGTTTAATTTTCATTTCTGTAACACTAATACTGTGGACCCAGGGTTATGAGTTTAAAATTTCTTTTGAGTTTGTGCTAAAGATCACTCCTGCTCTACCTAGTTTACGCAATTTCCTGATTTGGACTGAGGCATCAAAGGCAGCTGGACAGGTTGATAATCAAATCATTGTTTTGTATGGCATTCACTACACAAATTGGCATTACCAATGAGCTAGGCTTGAACAGATATATGCTCTTTTTGTGCTGTATTGTGACTGGGAATTACTGCCAGTGAAAAAAAATAAAGAATAAATCAAAGTAAAAGTTATGATGTGGCTTTAGCAGTAACTGTTGTTTTCAAGATGCATTATTCATATTTATATTCCATGATTTACCTGTTGTCCCAATCTCTCTGTCTTACAAGTGTTGTACATGTGGATTTTGAGTTAGGTGGATGATTGGGCCAGATCCATTCTGTGGGCCCTGTATTCATTAGCACAGCTCTATAAATTAATCCATTTTAAACTAGCTACGTACATGCCTACCAAAGGTGAAAGAAGTGAAATGACAAGGTCTTAAAGAACTAAGATTACTGTGAAGGAGGTAGCTTTACAGGAGGATAAAGGTAGTCTTCCTATATATTTTTTTGTTTTAACATTTTCTATTTTTGCAATTAAAAAACTCGATTTCATATACTGGTAGTTGTCCTGCCAATTAACACGCTTGACATAGTCATGAATTAGTGTGTATTTTGTATGCCTGAGATTTTTTCAAGGGATGCCCAGCAATCAGTACGAAAATCAACAGGGCACTATTTGAGTTGTCCCGTTCAGTGATTTAACAGCTAGATCAAGCATGAAACCATTGCTGTACGATAGTTATTGTTTCCTGTGAGCTATCATCAACTGCATCACAACTGAAACTTGGGAATCTGTTACACGAAACAGCTGTCTTCTGTTTCAATCTATATGGAATAAACAGTCACATTTAATGTAATTTGAGTCTTCCACACATTTAAGTTTCTTAACAGGTTACCAAGAAATGTTGATTAATTTCTGCATGATTACATAGAAACTGTTTTTCACTTTTTGATGGTTAATTGTGAGAGTATTTCAGTTTGGTATATTTTAGTAGCATGTCACTTATCATTTCCTCAAACATATCATTTCAAAGGGCCTTGTCTTTGATATGGAATGAATACATGGCACATGATCAGGAATTCTAGTTCATGATGTACTTGGAAGAGCACAGTGTGGAAAACACGGTTCGAAGAATTGCAAAAGCAGAAATCTGTAAACCAGACTTCAGAATTTTCAGTTGTAAATTCCTAGCCTTCCACTTGAATGCTTGGGTGCCTACTAAGGACGTAGTATACATACTGGCTATTGTGTACAGTTGCACAATTATAAATATTAAAACAAGTAGTGTTTGTGCTCTACAGGGAAATGTTTTACAGCAAAATCACTGATGTAAAATTTAACTGATAGTAATAATGTTCATTTCAAGTACGAGTAGTATTCTGAGTGAAAGTAATTAAATGAGACACCCAATAATGTACTTTATTCTTCATTTCTACTCTAGAAATAATCATAAGCAAGTATTTAGATTACCTGCTTCTTTGCTGATTTTATTCTTTATTATTTGAGTATTTAAATATATTTCCTTACATTGTATGTGGTTATCAAGAATATTAAATGACTTGCTGTAAGACTAGTGCTACCTAAATAAATAGACTTACTTGAAAAAAATGGTGCATTCGGAATGAATAATGCTGTAACAATTCTGGTTTTATTTGAGACATTATAGGAACCCAAACCCTTGTGACTTCAAAGAACGTACCCCATTTAATACTCTTTCAGGAGCTGACTTTGGGTCATACAGTACAGAACATAAAAATGAAGACAACAATTTGTCTGATCTTTTGCTGTTGCAACAAACAGCTTTTTAGAAGGAGTCAGTTGCCACTTACCATTATTTTGAATTTTATTACTGTAGTTCTGATTTTTAAATAGAATGAGAACAAAATTTCATCTGTTTGAATACTGATTTCTGTGTTCTAGGACAAAGTTACTAAAAATGCTGTATTTTGTTGGCATGGAAAATGTTTTATATTAGAAATGTATTCTGTGCTTTCATCACAAAATCCTTCCTCTCAGGCCTCAATTTTCTACTGTGAGTCAAGAAAGCCAGTCCTTGCACCGGCCTTAGGCTTGTATACAGGCTTCCTGTATATTAATTGCTTTAATGGCACAAAACTGAAGATAAATTCCCTTTCCTGTATTGCAGTACAAAAGATGGTATACTTTGCATGTTTCAGTCTGTTCAGATTTTACCTATATTCAGGCCACAGCCTTTAATGGAAATGAAATAATAGGAATAATTTGTCAATTTTGCACATTTTTTTACCTTCAGAAATTAGCACCTGGAGTTAGTCAGTTTGCTTACACCTGTGTACAAGACCATCCTATCTGGACTAACCAACAGTTTTGGGAAACAACCTTTTATAGCAATGTGCAAAATCAAGTTCGCTCCCTCTACCTTACAGCCAAAGACGACAAACATGCAGTACAGTTGAGACAAAAGGTAGGAGAATGTATTAAAGTAAGTATCAAGGTAGTATTTTTATTCGCATTTTAATTGTCTCCTAAGTTAGGGAGAGGTAAATTATGGTTTCTCCAATTTTGTGTATTTTCCTTTCATTTTTCCCGTATTAAACAGCATACAGTAATATGAAAAATTACATTTATCTGCAAAGCATTATAATTTGATGTTGCTCTTATGATTTTTTAAGCAACTACTTTTAGTATAATTTTCCACACCTTAAGGTATATGTTTTCCCTGAGAGCAGTAACTTATCATACAGCAGTGTTATAAGCTAGAAGTTCTGTTATATGAGCAGCCCAAGCTAGGAGCGGTTCTAATGTCCAGTGTTAGATCATTACCAAACCCTCAGGTGGTTTCTGTTGAAACTCAGTCTGCTTTAACAGAGTTAGGCAGATCTTCCAGAACACAAATTCTCTCACTCAGTCGGAGGAAAGTACATCTCTAATGCAAAAATGAAAGTATAATGGGAAGTCTTGCACCAAGCTAAAATAAAATTTATCTTTTTTTTAAATACATATGCGTAGTAAAGAGACGTTTGTAATCTCTTCTTGTATGAAAATATCATTATTAACTACATGAGTGGAAAGTGTATGATACTCAAAGTCATACAGCAATGCAAAGAGAGGAAATAAAATGGACAGAGATATCCCCAGACGTGTAGTCAGATTGAAGATTTGAAAAGGCATATCAGACATTGGAATAAAGAGAAAAGGACTGTGTGACTATGTACGGGAAGCCCCTTCCAATCTGACAATATGTAAAGGAAGATGTGAAGAATAGTAGAACTTACAGGGAAGTATCTCCTTTATCCCTCTTATATGTTTATATGGAAAATTAGTTCAGCTTTTAACTTCATATAGAAAAAGCATTTGCAAGATACCTACACCTTTAATAATTTAACATCAGGCATTAGGTCACTAATATCAGCTGTGAGATCCCTTTATTCTAATTTCCTCAGGCTATAGTATAAAATTGACCATGCGCCATCTACTAAGTTTTCTTCAAGTAAATAACAGAGTTGGACTCCAACATGTGAAAACGTGAATATTTTAGCTAATCTGGAAGCCGTTTATATAAAAACTTGCCTCACCTGAACATCCCAGGAATTTGGAGAGTATCACATGCATTAAGCAGTGAGCTACATGTTATTTCTCAATCTGATTTATGTTTGTTCTTATGTGAGCTAAGAGGAGAAACTAAGAAGAGCAGCTATATTAAAATTGGTAAACCACTCTAAAGAAACATGGAAGATCACATACCATAAAAATTATCTAGAAATTGTTATTTAGATCTGTCCACACTATGCTGCTTGCATATTTCAGTGTACTGCCTTGAAAGCTCAGTAACTATGATCGTAAGTCCCCTTAAACCCTATTAAGTTGTAGCTATTTGCTTTTTAAAAAAAAAAGTATAATTTAATCAATAGAAGATGTTTAATGAACAATTTAATAAATAGTTTTAACTAGACCTTGTCTTTTATTCTTTCTTCTCTTTCTTTATATTTTTTCCTGTATGTCTTCTAGGAGAAAAATGTATTAGGTTCAGACCAGGATAAGACAGCAATGGACCTGGCTGCTGAGCAGTTGCGATTATGGCCAACTCTTAATAAACAAACACAGCAGGAGCTAGTCCAGAATGAGGAAAGTACAGTTTTCAGTCAGGCAATTCATTTTGCTAACCTCATGGTCTACCTGCTAGTACCACTGGATACAAGTAAGAACAAGCTGTTGAGAACATCAGCTACTGGTGACTGGGAGAGTGGAAGCAATAGCATTGTCACAAACAGGTGGGTGCAGCGGTCATTGGCCAGGATGGGCCACAGTTTTCAAATGCTTCTTCGTTTTCAGCACTTATTATAAATACTAGATAATTTCAGTATCTTCTCTTCTGTTCAAATTCATTAATTAAGGAGATCAAGAATACTAACATGATTCCTCTTAAATAATGGTATTTAATCTGGGGAATAATTTACTGTCATGTAAAGAAACACAGAAATTTTGTTTTCACAGGAAGAATTTTTAATCTAGTAATGCAAATGTTGAAGACAAACGTCGGGTGTGATGAGGAGGAGAACAGCCCTAGACTGATTTTATTAGTTTTTATATAACTTGAAAAAGTAGTGTATGAACCTAAAGTCAAAAAAGCATTTGTATAGCATCTGTAAAATCAAAATTTCTGTGCAGCAGCTGCAAGGAAGAAAGGCACTAAGTTCACAGAAAGCAAGAGGGCAAAAGGTTAAAGTATGAAGGAAGCAGGAGCAATAGAACGCCAATTATACTCCCTTGCAGGCAAATCCAGGACATTTCATAACAAGCCTTCCTCCCTCTCTATTTATTGTCTTCACTATCACTGATGATCCGTCAGAATTCCCACCTGATAAAATTGTAGAAACACTGTGTGGGAACACTGACATCAAGTAAGAGATAGGCAAGTTATCAGTATCAGACTTCCCATGGCTACTCATTTCTGCTGACTAAACACCTCTAAAGTCAGGCATTAGGACATGCTTGGTAGACAGGCTGCAATATATGTTGCAATGTATGACTCTGACCCTTAATATTATTATGGGAGGCATTTTTAGATATTTGAAGTACATCTCCCACTGACTTGCTTGCATTTCCTCTCTGATGCACAAAAACCTTTTCTTATGGTCTTTCTAGCTTTTGAATGCTTTGCTCAGCAATCAAAATATTCGTTTATTGTATTCTTCCATATGTAACTGGATATTTGTTTACTGTAGGTTGCAAATAATGAACTTGACTCTGTGAAGAGAAGACATAAAGCTCACTTCCAAGGAGCTCTTTTTCTCTTGTGGCCTTGTCTGTACTATACTTACAGAAGCGAAGTTCTCCATGCAGTTCTGACAATGTTAATGACAATGAAAAAAATCTGGTGTGATTGTGGTCCCACCATATGCTTTTAAAAAGGTTTATATATTGTAACTAGAAAAAAAAAATGTACAGCTTGTCTGTCTCTAGCCTGGTATCATATGTGCATCACCAGCTGAATTAGTAACACTTGAAATTTCTTTTCTTTATGTCCATAGTATTGCAGGCAGTGTTGCAGAGAGTTATGACACTGAGAGTGGATTTGAGGACTCTGAGAACAACGATGTTGCAAACGCAGTTGTACGATTCATCACCAGATTTATTGACAAGGTTTGCACAGAGAGCGGAGTTACACAGGATCACATCAAGGGTCTTCATTGCATGATACCAGGTAAAAAAGTAGTTTGTGCTCTTTCTTTTTTCTTTTTTTTTTCTAGTGAGAGAAATATACTTTTTAATTTCAGTTACTTTCAGTGAAGCTAGAAGGTTTTCTTTTCTAGCTACTATAATGGCTGTTGAAGTTCAAATAATTATTCATTTCATCTTTAAAGTTGAGAATTTCAGAGTACCAGAGTTTTCATTAGATTACAACTTTCTCTTTCATATTATATGAAACTTCAGTTATGGTATTAATGCTTTCCAGGCATTGTAGCAATGCACATAGAGACCCTGGAGGCTGTCCATCGTGAGAGTAGGCGGCTTCCACCAATACAGAAGGCAAGTGTTATGAAACATATTTGTGTTCTCTACAAGTATTAGAATCATGCTCTTTAGTAATCTTTTTTTTCCCCCCTCATAATATTAGGAGGAAACATCAAAACATTGAAAGAAAATTTCCAGTAGTGATAAATAAAGTGCTTGGCTCTGGTCTCATGAAATATGAACTTATGAAACTACTAGAGCCAAACTTCTGATCATAAACAAGCTGTTGCATGCCCACTGTTTTTTGAGACCCAGTTGTCTTAGTTGAATCCAAACTCTATCTCCCTTCTTTGGACTCAATTTTGTTTTGAAACTTTTAAAGCCAGATATTATAACTAGACTAAGGTGTAACACTGGTATCACCGTTACACTTTCACTTTTGTTTATTTGCATCAGCCCAAAATTCTACGACCAGCATTACTACCAGGAGAAGAATTTGTTTGTGAAGGTCTACGTGTGTTACTGGATCCTGATGGCAGAGAGGAAGCCACAGGAGGACTGCTTGGAGGTCCTCACATCCTCCCTGCTGAAGGAGCTTTGTTCCTTACCACTTACAGGATTATATTTAAAGGCACTCCTCATGATCAACTGGGTAAGAAAAATTCAACAGTGGTAATTATGGTCCTTCAGATAGGCAGGACTTCGAGCTGGCCTTGAGATGTTTGAGCATCTGTTCAAAACATCAACATCAAAATGTACATACTTCACAGTATAATTTTTCATGTTGATTAGATAAGAATAATCTCTTAATATGGGTCTTTATCACTAGATGTGACAAGGATTGATTTTGATTTTGCATTTAACTTAACTAGAGTTTATTTCTTCAGATAAGACATTAGGTGCTAGATGTTTTCTTCCTGCATATTGGTACATATTTAGAGTGCTGTCTTCAGTAATTTATGTGATCCAAAATCAGAATATATACTTGTCTTAGAGGAAGCTTCAATAGATTGTCACATTGTATTATGGGCTGTTTACAGACTACCTAAAGTTGGAAACAGAAAATAATGACATTCCTGGCCATGCTTCAGTAATTTCTATAGACCTTCTGTTTGGAATGGACAAAATGCTTAGTGTTTTATATCTCAGTTCCATCTGTAAAGTTGGTCTAATAATGCTGCTTTACAGAGCAGTACTTGTAAGCTTCTTCACCACTGAAAGGACTTATATACCATGTGAGATCTGCAGCTTCCTACCCCAGCTGTTCTTTAAGCAGCCTTACTGGAAGTATGTTAAATGAAAAAGATTTCTGAGTTAGTATTCTCCCTAAAATGTTTTGGGGTTTTTTTAATAAATTCTGTATTCTTTTTAGTATGTAATGGAAATAGCTCTTCTGAGTGATAAATTTTCATGTTTTGACATCTGTCATTTCTAAGCAGATTGTCATTCAGAAGTATAAATTTATTGCGGAAAGTTCATGGTCGATACTTAAAGATATCAATGTATGTTGTTTGTTGTTTCCAAGTTGTATAATGCAATATAAAATCTGAATAAACTCGAAAGTGTTTCCTCGCCCCCTACCAATCTAGATTCTGGCCGTGCATTTCTGACATGTAGCAAAACCCCGAAGGAATATTTTTCTAATCATCTTGGCTGAAATTAAGCTGTGATTCGAACTACTAATAGTACTTTAGGAATTTACTGACTTTTCAGGTATTTTGCGTGAAATGAATTCTGTACCATTATTCTCATGTTGCTTTGTACTTACTCCTTCCTATCTATTCAAAATACAAGGTGATGAAAGCAGATCTGATTCTGTGATCTAACAAGTATCTGTAATACAATTTTGTGGTCCTCAGTTGGAGAGCAGACAGTGATCCGGAGCTTTCCTATTGCATCTGTTACAAAGGAGAAGAAGATCACAATACAGAACCAGCTGCAGCAGAGTATGCAGGAAGGACTGCAGATCACTTCAGCTACCTTTCAGGCAAGAGGAAGTTTTGTAAAAATATATCTGACAACACAGCTCAAAATATTTCTGAGCAGCATTTTGTCCTGATGTTCTTGAAGAGTTTTCTGCCCTGTGAAACCAATAAAGAGTTCAGTCCTCTCATAGAAACCCTGATGTTTCTTGGCCCAGTTGATATTTACTTAGGACTACTACGTTCATAGTTGATTTCTTTTGCTCCTTTCCTCACCTTTCTATTTTTGATCCAGTAAAGAGCTGGTTTCGGTACAAAAACTCTTAATGTGAGTAACTAGAGGTCAGTAGAAACATGCTTTCTCTCTCCTACATCTACATGGAATGAATATCATAGAATCATGAAATAGTTAGGTTTGGAAGAAACCTTAAGGATCATCTAGTTCCACCCCCCCTGCCACGAGCAGGGACATCCCACTAGATCAGGTTACCCAAGGCCCCATCCAATCTGGTCTTAAACACCTCCAGGGATGTGGCATCCACAACTTCCCTTGACAACCTGTTCCAGTGTCTCACCACTCTCATGGTGAAGAAATTCTTCCTAATGTCTAGTCTAAATCTGCCCTTCTCCAGTTTATATCCATTCCCTCTTGTCCTATCACCACAAGCCTTTATGAATAGTCCCTCCCCAGCTTTCTTGTAAGCTCCTTTCAGGTACTGGAAGGTCGCTGTAAGATCTCCTCAGAGCCTTCTCTTCTCCAGGCTGAACAAGCCCAACTCTCTCAGCCTGTCTTCATAGGGAAGGTGCTCCAGCCTTCTGATCATCCTTGTAGCCCTCCTCTGGACCCTTTCCAACAGCTCCATATCCTTCTTACATTGAGGATTCCAGAACTGGACACAGTACTCCAGATGACGTCCCACAAGAGAGGAATAGAGCAGCAAAATACGGAAAAGCCATACATGTATGAGGTCTGACAGAAAGAAAATAAAAAGACAAAGCTGTGCCTGTAAATTTTTATTTAACAAATTAAGAAAATCAATTACGATCATCTTCAAAATAGTTCCCTTCTGAGTTGACACACAGCTGTATATGGTGCTGCCAATGTCCAAAGCAATTTTTTAGATCTTTCCGTATCACATGCACAGATCCTGATAGTTTCCTGACTTCTGCACAGATCCTAGTAGCTTGCTGTTGGTAGGGTCCCTCTCAGTGTGTTCAGCAGAAGCATGTACTGCAGGGCAGTTGGTGGAGATGGACTTCTAAGAATTACAAATCATGAAGTCCCTGAAGTCTTACCTAAACATTTCTTCTTGGTGGTGTTCTTAACTGTGGTCAAACCATAGATTGAAAGTTGAAGGCATTTATATCATGGACTGAAATTAGACTGCAGTAGTTAAGATTTAAAAGATTTGGTTGGATTGGCTGACTACAGAAATATATTTTCATTGAGAACAATAACTCTAACATAATAAAATAGATCATCGGCATTTTGCTAGTTCCTTACGCTAATGGATATTATTTAGTTATTCATCCTTTTATATCCTGTTCAAAAGCATAATACCAGGACTACAAGTGAGTAAAACAACCAAAAGAAAGTTGCTCTTGTGGAGTTCAGAGAGCATTTCATGAGGACTTTTATTTTCCAGAAATCTTTTTACCAGAATATTTAGCATATTTCAACGATGTGCTAAATACAGACATGGCTCAGTGTTTTTAGTGTTGGATTCTGGTCAAACATCATCTTTGCTTTTGTTTAGCATAGTTTCGTATTAGGTTATTTGAACAAAAACAATCAGCAAACAGTTTACTTTCTGTTCCCTTTGTAACAAGATAGAGTTCAATACAGGATGAAATAGTCCCTCCTCTTTGTTTATTAATTATGACTTTCAGGAGGTTTTGGCTGCAGTTGTGCTATTTAATGTCTTTAAAAATTCAAATCAGTGTGACCCCAAAAGATTCAAGAGCTCCTTTCAAGGAGGTCCTAGAACAACAGAATTATTAGTCATTTGGAAAGTATTTACAAAACAAATGAAATTAAAAAAAGATCATGAAATCAGCCTTCTAGATGGCAAACAAAAGACATTCAAAAGGTGTATAGGTATGCACTCAGGAATAAAACTCTTAAGATATTTCTTTGTTCATTTTTCCCACAATCTTTCAAAGTTCTTTTGGGCCCTTTTATGGATTCGCTACTTTCTCTATTTTCTTTTCTGATTCTCCCCTCCCATCCACCACCCACCCCAAATTGCTGACTGTTGTCCTTTTAGCTGAGGATGATGGGATGGGAATTTTATTCTCCACCCCTTCTACCCCCAAAACCTTTTCAAAAGGCATTTTTAGTAGGTTGGATGGATCAGTGTTGAATAGCACAAGTTTAGTTCCTTTTTAAGGATCAGTGTGCGCTATTACATTTTGACTACTAGCAGTTTTCTATGCTTCTCAAGATGAGGCAAAAATTGGAATGACTAAATAATGGAAGTATAATGGTTGTGACGTATGAATGTTGGTTTGATGAGAGTCTTTGAAGTGCTTCATAGACTTTCGTTTCCAGTGTATAGGCAGAGCTGGCAGAATATTTCCATTCTAAGCTCTCCCATGTAACTAGTATTTGAACTGTTGCAGGCGTCCTAGTGCCAGGGCTACTACTTGGATTTACCAAAATATTTTGTGTTTGATATTATGAGAATTCCAGATGCTTCTTAGTGAAAATAGCTTAGTATTAGGGCATAAATGTAAAAATTAAATCAAACATTAATAAGCTATATAATATCCCTCAAAATCAATAAGATATATGTATGTATATTTGTCTTTTCTCATGGGCATAGTACTGCATAAGTATGGGAATTTTGCTGATATATTTTAGGATCTTTTAATTTCTTTAATTCTAGAATTGTTTTTTCAGTTTCTAACATCTCATGTCTTTAATATGCAGTTAATTAAAGTAGCATTTGATGAAGAAGTAAGCCCTGAAGTGGTGGAAATATTTAAGAAACAGTTAATGAAGTTCCGCTATCCTCAGTCTATCTTCAGCACTTTTGCATTTGCAGCTGGGCAAACAGCACCACAGATAATTTTACCAAAACAAAAAGAAAAGAACACTTCATTCCGGTACATACATTCTTATTCCTTTATTACTGATGTTCTTTTTTATTATTAGTCATATGCATTGAACAATCTGACAGCTTTGCAGAAATGCAGATCATTCAAGCAGTTTTCAAGAAAGTCAAAATAACTGATTGCTATTCTGCATCATTTTCATATTTATTGGATAAAAGGAAGATAAGTATGATATATGTGGCAGTTTGGTATAGGAATATATTATTTATCCGTATGTCTAACTAAAGTAAATTTGGACAAGCATCTCATTGCATTTTGAAGTGCACGCAGCTATGCAAGTTATGCCAACATAAAAACCAGATTTCTTGTGTATTACTCTATAGATTAATAACCTAATGTGAGCTAGAATTAATTTTACCCTTAGTACAATCTGCACAGTTGTCCTAGTGTTTTTTTAGTCTCGAGTTTGAATTTGGGGTCCTTTTTTTTAAGTTTATGTTATACATTAATTTTTTAGTAGACTAGATGGATCAGTAGTCTCTTCCAGCGTAGTAGTTCCTGTGACTTTTTGTTGATGATTGCATTGTTGACAAAAGAAGGTAGAATTCCAAGCTAATTATGGAATCCTAAAACTATAAGGTAATTTCTATCTTTCCTGCTTTTACTTTGTCGAACTTGTAGGTTTATCACATTACTAGCAAAATACAAATACCTAACAATGATGGCTGCATTTATTACCATTAGACGTAATAGACACAAATAATAAAATTGGTGTTTAAAAGTTAATACGGGAAGCCATTTTTCTGGAGGTGATATTATCTGTCATGATATTAAATGAAAAGCTATGAAAAACATGTTATTTGGGTAAGCGGATTAGTCTTAAAAATCTATACGTGTTATCAAGGAGAATTGTGTGCATCTTTCTAAATACTTATGTTGCTATGAATTTATAGTACCTTCTCAAAGAGCATTGTGAAAGGAGCAAAACGTGCTGGGAAGATGACAATTGGACGCCAATATTTATTAAAGAAGAAGACAGGAACAATAGTGGAAGAAAGAGGGAATCGCCCAGGCTGGAATGAAGATGATGATATCTCTGGTAATAGCAAAACGTTTTTTTCCATGTTGGTTGATGTCCTATTATGCTTCCATTCCAATATATTGAATAAGTAGTATCTTCAAGAAGAAATTGCAGTCTTCCTAGACAGGAAAGAGAAAGGTTTCAAATATGTACATTTAGTAAGTGTTTTCTTTTGTGACGATGAGACAAAAAAAGAAGTTGACTTCGTTCAATGGTAAAGCGGAATACTAGGTTATTATTTTTTAATTATCAAACTATTTTCCTATAGTATCTTCTTCATCATTTTTAGTGTAGGTGGAACAGCACAGATGTATGCTATAGCTTCCATTTATGTTTAGACATCATGACATCTGCAGTTAGTCTATAATGAGAAGCCGTAATTCGTCAGATTCAAGAAAGAACAAATACTCTGGGAGACTTTTGCAGATGTGGAAGTGACAAATGATTTCTGAAAGCAGCAGAAGTCATTACTACTGAAAATACCTTTTTCCCAAATTTTGGTTGAAAGGATGTGGGGACAGAAGGTAGAAAGTGATTTGGGCACTTTGTGTAGTTCATGTGGTGGTGTGGAGTTTGACTTTCTTCCAAATGCTTCTTTTCCTACCATGTGCTGCTGTCAGTATATCCTTATCTGGACCAGTGCTAATTTATAATAAACCACTAGAGGGAACCAGATTCTCCTGTACATAAACAGGTATTGTTTTGTCATACTGTTCTTTCCTTTTTAAAAAAAAATAAGTATTTCAGATAAAGAAGTGTTTATCGAACACTAATAATTTCTTCAATACATCAAACAAGCCAAATTTTCCTTCTAAATATTTGGTCAGTGAGCAAGGCAACTTGCGTGACTTATAAGTAGGTGCATAAAAGTTGTCTGAAGAGGGACTGTGTTACTACACTGTTTCTGTTCTCTATGAAATGGAAGAAAACCATTCCAGGAAAGCTAAAAAATATTGATTCTCTTCTTCAAGATAACAGTGTGGAAAAAGGCAAAAAGAAAGGTTTCAAACTGTCTTCACAGAGCTGAAAAATTACATTCTCAATTGAATTTCCAGCATCTTCCTTAAGTGCTGAGCTAGTATGCCAGCTGATGTTGCATAGTCTTTGCGTCAGGAGCAGTTCTGCACACTGTACCTATGTGATTTTTGAGTGGTTGTGCGTTCTTCGCCCACAGACACCAAGCACAATCGTACCTGTGTACTCGTACAACTGCATTCTTCCATAAACACAGATGTTACTGATAGTTACTTTTTTTCATCTCCTAAAAATAGTATAAAAATATAAATAGTGGAGCATCCTACCTGCTGCTTTCCAGATGTGACTGGGAACATGCAGGGTGGTCAAAGTCTGACAGTTTGCTCTTCTCTGCATGCTGCACTGACACCTCACATATTGTCAGCTGACAACAGTAATGACTCTCTCCTTCAAACAGATGACAAATAGCCATAGGAATAGCTGTGAATGACTTTTTGTTTACAAGTCTCAAAAACTGAAGTATGGGAAACTATGCAGCTATAACCACAATGAAGCAAAGGGGAACTACCTGCAGCAGGTGATGCATTGTCTTCAAAACAAGTGTTAAAGATAGGGTTGGATGGAACTTCAAGAGATCATCTACTCCCATCTCTCTGCCCCAAGGCAAGATCAACATACTTAATCTGTTTCTCATTGATGTTTACCTAACTTTTTCTTAGAAGCTTTTGAAGATGGAGGTTCCACAACTCTAGGTAATTTGTATAATATTAATGCTTTAACCGTGCTTAATGCTAAAGAAAAACAAGCAACTTTCTGATATGCAGGCCTAAAATTTCCTTGCCACAACTTAAAGCCTTCATTTCTTGTTCTGCCATCACATACCTGTAGAAGAGATTATTCCTTTCATTTTGATTGCAGTGCCCAGTGTATTTATGGACTCTTGTAATATTTCTCTTCTCTGTTCTCTTCTGAATATTAAATATTCAGAAGTTTCTGAATATTAAATATTAATTGAATATTGAATATTAAATATTCAGAAGTTCTTTATTATTATTATTGACAGGATTCTGATCATCTCCATGGCTCTTTTCTCAGTCCTATTTAGCTGGTCTGCATATAACTTGCAGTGTGACTTCCAAAACTGGGCACAGGACTCTGCTAGTTGTTGGTAATGAACACTTATTTTTCTCCAATTCCTCCCATCTTTTTATTTTCAGAGCTTAGTGTCTCATCACTATTAAACTGTCTTTTCCAGAGGTGATAATACTGGTGTGTCCCATAAAACAGGAGACTGTAAAACCCGCAGACTGTAAAACACAGGAACAGTAAAATAGTGGGTTTATTCTTCTTCTTTCCAAAATCAAAGTTTTAAATAAATCTATTTTAAACTTGAGACAGCAAAACATCTTTATCTCTGTCTTCAGGTTAAGGACACTGATATGAGCTCTTATAATCTCCAGGTTTTTATGCACAGAAAAATGTTCTGCAAATTCTGGTCACCGGTATAGCTGCTCTCATGAGAGAAAAATGGGTTTAGGAAAAATATTTCAAAAAATGCACCATTATCTTACCCGAGTCACTTATAAGCTGTCCATTGAAAACTGTTAAATACCAAGTTTCAGTATGCCCCCAAAATAAAATTATTTCTTTTGTTTCTTGTTAGGACTCTACTTGTAACTGTTTTATACGTTCTTTCTTATGATGACAAATATGAAAACACAGAAAAAAAGAGTAGATATCCGCAGCATTGAACTCATTATTATTTAGGTTAAGTAGAGAATTGTTGGTTTTGTTTGGTGAGCTGCAGGGCAATAAAATTACAATAAAATTATACATTTTATGCTAAGATGCACAAAAAATGTGTATGGGTCTACTCCTGTAAATTCTGAATGTTGTTTACTGCCAATGTAATATTAATTGTATAATTTTTTTTAATAATTTTAATTTCCAGTTATAAAGTCTTGTTTTAAATTTAAATCCTTATATACTTTCCAGTGCCTTGTTCATGAAGAAATACCTCCCTTCATGCACATACTTCATTGCTTGAGGTGGTAGCAAGTAACTGATACATACTGCGAACAGTAAATCTGCTTTTGGAAGTATTTGGAAATTGTTGGAAGTGTCAATAACAAGCAGGTGGAAGGTTTTGTACAAAGACCTTGCTTGACTTGAATTTCAGTGTAGTTTAAACTTGTGACATGTTTTTTATCTCTCATGGATAAAGGTTTTTCTGCTTTGGAAAATGCAGCTGATGCGCACGGCTGAAGAAAGCTGCTGTTTGACATTGAAACTGAGGCAATAAGAAACCAGCAGTCATCTGTTGTGAAATTATAACACAGAAACTTTTTTTTGTTTGAGCCAAGCCTTAAAAAGATTGTTACATGTTTTGAAGATAGTTAAAATAACTGTGAGATCCATTTTATCTTGTCTGTTTGAAGAATTTATGTGCATATTTTTCATTATTCATTATTCTGCAGCAGTTGTGAGTTTAACAGGTTTTCATAAACTGTTGAAAGAAAGTTTATCTGCATTTGGTTCAGTTCAAATGAATATAGGATATAACTTCTTCCAGGATTTTAGTGAGGGACTTGCAAACCGTGCCATTCACAGATGCAGTAGGTAACTGTATGAAATATTCAGGTTTCCTGACTAAAATATTATTTTATTGCTTATATTTTCTATAAACTGTGAGTTGTATATACTAGTACTTTTTATGCATCACAGACAGTAAGACAAACTAATATTTTGTTCAGAAGAAAATATCATTTTCTGTGTAATTGCTGGCCTCCCAGTAGCAAACTCTTAAAGATTTTTAACTTTAGTTTCAGATGACAGTGAGCTGCACACAAGTGGTACCCTAAAAGCATCAGAAAAATCAACAATGGAACAACTAGTAGAAAGAGCCTGTTTCAGAGACTATCAGCGTTTGGGACTAGGGACCATCAGTAGTAACTCTTCTCGCTCAAAAACAGAATACTTAAGAATAACTGCACTGAACAGGATGTATTCACTTTGCAGGAGGTGAGTTTACCAATTCAGTCAAGTAGTTGAAATAAAGATGACATAACACACGTACCAACCACATGATATATCCATTTAAGCATCTTATTCTGAGAAAAATTCTGTCTAAAGTAGGAATTTTCAATTTGAAGCTATTTTTATTCCACTCAGAGACTCTTCTTCTGATGGCTGCATATGTATTCATCATATTCAGAAAGAGTGCCAGCAATGGTAGTCAGAAGTGAACTTTCAGAACTGCCCCGATACAAGTCCTTATTCCTAGGTTAATTTCTGTAGTCCATGGAAAGAGAGTGCCCCCGGACTTTTGGAGGAAACTAACCTAGGTACTCTGAATTGGCTCTTGAAGTGGTTTCTCTCTCTTGGCTTTCTAAACTGATGTCAAAATCATTAGGCTGTTTTTCAGCTTTCTGGCTTATCCAATAAAGTTAGCTGGTATAACTCACTCTCTTGGTATGGTTCCTGTAACTTATAATGTAGGTACTGGAAGTTATTTATGTAATGTACTTGCACATAAAAAATCTATTCTTCTGCTAACTTAAAAAAAGCAAGCCTCAGAAACAATTATACGTGCCTATTTTCTTCAAATAAAACATATATATTGAAATTGAATCATTAATTTATCTATACTGCCATAAAAGTTTGTCATGTGCTGAAAGTCATGTGCTGTGTTTTAACATATGGCTGTTACTCACTGTTTTTCTTGTGAAAGCTGGTATAGTTTGCTACCACTACCCACAAAAATTCTTTTAAAACAAAGGCATATCTGCATGAGTCATATCATAAGAGCATTTGCGTCCTCTAAAGCCAATTTTGACTAGTTGTTGATTTCATTTTGGATAATGAAATCCCTAGTTCTTCATGGAAGAAGGACACAAAAGAAAATATTAGATTCTTTCCCGTTTTCTGACTTATCTAGAGTGATAGACTAATACCTGGGGTTCTTTTTTTTGAAAAAGATAATTAATACCTGAGTGAATTGCAAATCTCAGAACACAAATGCATATCTAATGACATTTGTTTGGTTGCTGTGTTTTACGAAGACGACCATCTATGTTATGTACATTGATTTTGTATGAGGGCAGTTCAGTAAATTTCAAACAACTGAATATGCAGGATTGGGGTGTATTGTAGAGGAACAAAATTGTTCAATAAGCACTAACATTTCCCTACTCATCATCTTAGTTTCTTCTTAACATGTGAAGTTGACACTCACATTTACTATTTTTTGGAAGAGAGAGAAAATAATCTTTCGTGTTGTGAGACCGCTCCTTGAATACTGTGTTCAGTTCTGGGCCCCTCACCACAAGAAGGATGTTGAGGCTCTGGAGCGAGTCCGAAGAAGGGCAATGAAGCTGGTGAAGGGGCTGGAGAACAGGCCTTATGAGGAGCAGCTGAGAGAGCTGGGGTTGTTTAGCCTGGAGAAGAGGAGGCTGAGGGGAGACCTCATCACTCTCTACAACTACCTGAAAGGAGGTTGTGGAGAGGAGGGAGCTGGCCTCTTCTTCCAAGTGGCAGGGGACAGGACAAGAGGGAATGGCCTCAAGCTCTGTCAGGGGAGATTTAGGCTGGACATTAGGAAAAAATTTTTCACAGAAAGGGTCATTGGGCACTGGCAGAGGCTGCCCAGGGAGGTTGTTGATTCACCTTCCCTGGAGGTGTTTAAGGCACGGGTGGACGAGGTGCTAAGGGTCATGGTTTAGTGTTTGATAGGAATGGTTGGACTCAATGATCTGGTGGGTCTCTTCCAACCTGGTTATTCTATGATTCTATGATTCTATGAAATCCAGCTGCCATCTTGCTGTGTTTTCTATTTTTAAAGCTATTGTATCAGTTAATTTCCTAGTCTCTCGGTGTATTGTAGGGTTTTAAAAAGTACAAAAAAATGCAGTTTTAGAAATGCTGTTCTGAGGAATCTGATTGTAAAATTTTAATGTATTTTGACATAGACCAAAACCTATTGTTTTATTTGTGATACTTCAGGCGATCTAACATTCTTTCCTTTCAATTCTCATATTTCATATACAAGTGTCAAAACAAAACTACGACATCATTTGCATGCCTCAAAGTTCTCTTTTCTGTCATGCTTAAAAATATGGCTTCATTATAGTGAAGACAGATAAGAAATATACTAAGAAGAAAAATATCACCAAATGAATTTAACCTTAAATGGAAAGAGATTTTTACAATTTTTTTACAATTTTTTTCATTATTAAAGTTGGTTTTAAAATGCAGTTTTCTATACAAATTAATGTATTTGCTAGGATTGGGCTAAAAATGAAAGTTACTAAATAACAAAATAGTTTTAAGAGCTGAAGATGTAGTTTCATTATGATGTACACTCAGCTTCTAACTTCAGTATTTTTTTTTCATTGTTTAAAATTTTGAAAGCAGTTTTAATTGACATTCAATTTTTTTCACCTTTTTGCCAATACAGTTATCCTGGGCTTCTGGTAGTACCTCAGTCTGTTCAAGACAGTAGCCTGCAGAGAGTTGCTCGCTGTTACCGTCACAATCGCCTACCAGTTGTCTGTTGGAAGAACACTAAAAACAGCACTCTTCTACTTAGATCTGGAGGCTTCCATGGAAAAAGCGTTGTTGGCCTCTTCAAATCCCAAAACACACATACTACAGGTGAGTTGATGCCACTGGGGCTTCTATACAAGTAATTTAATATAGAAATACTTATTTTTCTAAAGGAAGTCAGTGACAAGATGGAGTCAAAAGTCCTAGGATGTGATTAGTTATCTGATATTATATTAGTTCGGTTTACTTATCATATGTCACTAAGCAGATCCTGAATGGTATGAAAGTAATTCAAAAAATGTCAAATAATAGTTTGAAACGAGATTATATATGTACCAAAAGCCTTCAGTAAAAGCTGGCATTTGCAAAATGCAATGCAAATTTCCCATTTCCCTTATATTATCATTTTCCATTGCACTGGTTTATGTAATGAGTGTATATTGTCCCTCTTAATAGAGGATTATATAAAATATTAAAGAGCTCATTGGATTTTCTAATGTTTTTATTGTAATATTAGTTTAACTTTCATCTTTCTTTTATAAAGCATAGACTTGAAAGGTTCTATCTGGTAAATCTCTTCCTTTGTGTGGTCAAGACTGGACCAGCACAAGGCTTGTCAGAATAGTTAATTTTTCAAAAGCGTATAACTTATTAGGACAACGTTAATTTTGGAAAGAACATTAGGTGACCTTCATCATTCACAGGTAGTGTTCAGGATACTTACTGTGACTGCCTGGATTTCCATCTCTTAACGTGTGTAGTTTCTTCTGCATTAATCTCATGGAGAGTGAGGCAATGGAATGGGTTCCCCTGTTGTAGTGAACGCCCCATCCTTGGAGGTATTCAGGACCAGACTGGATGGGGCTTTGAGCAACCTGATCCAGTGGGAGATGTCTCTGCCTATGGCAGTGGGGTTGAGACTAGATGATCTTTAAGGTCCCTTTCAACTCAAACCATTCTATGATTCTATAATTTATAAAATTGCTGCTGGATCTCCATCTTCATCTTTTGTTTAAATCCATGCTGTTGTTTTGGCCTTCCTGGACGATACAGTACTTAAAGGATCAGTCATTTTATCAAAATGACCTATGCAGGTAAGGGATTCATGCTTTGCGTCACCAGTAGTCTTTCATCCCTTTATACTGCTGCTAAGCACTGTGTGAAGGGGTGATTAGTGGTAAGAATGAAGGACAAATTTTCCATCTATCATGTTTCACAAGGACATTATTGCCCTTGGTCATTAATTCATATATCTGCCTGGTTCAATAACAGACTTTCATATAAGTAAAGCTATTTTTCTGAATCTCTTCCTAAAATACAATACGCTTCATAAAGTAAAAACTTTATAAGTGCAAGTGGTAAGGACATTATCCTTTCATTTTGACATTTCTTTTCACGTAACTAAATTGAAAAGACCTAAATATACTTGTGGCATTGCTTCAAAGAATACGAGACTCAGAGGTCATTCAGGTAGGTTTCAGGATGTGTAAACCCTGCTTAAGAATTGGGGGGGAAATAATGTCAGACAGTAGAAACAACGTGATTTTTCTTTCATGTACATTTTCTAATCACTTCCTGATTGTACTTCTGGTTCAGTGGAATAAGGAAGAGTTGATTGAGCATGGTTTTAACTCACTTTTGTTAAAGAAACAGTTCTATCTGTTAAAAAGGCTGTAATTTATATAAGTAATTTTTTAAAAGGCTGTAATTTGCTGACAAGTAGTAGAACCTCAGAAATGTTACTTTCATTTCTGAGAGTGAAGGGAAAACTACATCATCTCCATTCTGTTTGAATAGATCCCTGGCTAATGATGAGCGTTTGAGCAGCAACCATGGGGTAACAAACTCTTTTAGGAGCGTAGTTTGTGGAATGGAATGCAAGGGAACGTTGCTGGGTGCTGCTTTGCAGCCAGGTGGCGAACATCTGAGCGTTCTTTGTCATTGAAGGAATGGCTTTTTGAGCCTTTAATAGACAAACCAGGACATTTTCAAAGGTCTGCTTTACATAGTAAGCTTTTTTTATTTTTCTATTCTGTATGTTTATAAATATACTTGAGTTTTAAAGTATTTCCTTCTTTTTTTTGACTCTAGCTCCTGCGTCTTTAGAATCTTCAAGCAGTATAGAACAGGAAAAATACCTACAAGCCTTATTGAATGTGATATCCGTCCACTGCAAAATGAATGGCAGTAATACTGTCAATGTTAGACCAACAATTGCTTTGTCTCCAGGTAAAATTGGTTTATGTAGGGCTTTTGTATGGTTAAGTTGAAAAGTGAGTTTTCTCTGATTTGGTATGAGTTCAGTTTGTGAAACTCAATATGGAATATGTTATTTCTTTATGGTTGGATTTTCCAGCTAGCTTATTCACGCTTAGTTTCAGTGAACATGTTTCTCTCCAAGAAGAGCTTTACTTGCACTGAAAACTCTTTCAAAATACACTGTTTGAGTTATATGCATATGTGGAACCATAAAGATATTTATCTATGTTTTATTTCAATTATTCTGTGATGAAACCTGATAGAGTTCATGTGATGGTAACTCCGGTGTCTTAGAAAGAAGAGTATGTGACTTGAAACTATGTCTGTCTTGTCTTACTCGGTGGTAATTGGCCTAATACAGCCAAACAGTGGCTTTTCTTGTAAAATAACACCATTCCCAAAGTGTTCATGCTTTGCTTCATTTATTGTAAAATATGTTCATTGCTTAGCTGTATCTAACCTCTCCATATTGTTGCCAATGCATACATGTGTCTTAAAAAATAAATCTGAAGTACAAAATTGGCAAGAACTAGCTGTATTGTGTGAAAAGGGGCATTTTTATCAGTTGTGTTAAGTGCTAGTCTGAGTAACACTGTAATTTTTTAATCATCTATTCTTTTTTTTGGCTGACTTTAGGCACTGAAAGGAGGGCTTCAAGAATGTCTACTGTGTTTAAGCAGGTAGTGCCAGGACAATTGGATGTTAATCTGTCCAATAGCTTTGCTCGAGGAGGTTAGTAAGACTAGCTCAAAGTCTATTATTTGAAATAACAAATGATAAAATGTTAGTGAAATAAAAATAATTACTGCTTACTGATTCATTTACTCTGTGAAACAACAAAAATTACAGATCAGGCTCAGTCCATGACGTTATTTAAGTATCTAATTCTGTTTAAATCCTTTTCTTGCCATTGAAATAAAGCTTGTTTCATGTCAGAAATCAGTAGAAAATGAAGCACTCAATTAGAAATTATGTTTCTAAATTCTTTTTAGTTCACCCATATTTTTAATTTGTCTAGAATATATGGCCTGAAAATGCATATTTTATATTAAGATTGAATGTTCTTCAGAATCCTCAAATACACATCATTCTGGCATTTGGCTGAAGATAGCTGATGCTTGATAAAGTTACGAATAATCTATCTGAATAATTTTACTCCAAGTAAAGGACACAGTTATGTGGCCAGGCTGTAATAAGTAGAGAGATACAGTTCATTCTTTGGAAATAGTTATTCTTGGGTGCAAAGGCTCATGACTGTGATTTCCACAAAGAGCTTTCATTCTGAGAAGTGGATTCCAACCATGTTTTCTCTTCCTAGTCTGATGAAATTGTTACCATTTTTATGTGCAATACATACATAAATAAGTGCATCAGATTCCTTAAACAGGTGTTTGTTAGGATAAAGATGAATCTATTTTCTAGGAACATTTCATATTTTATTTCTCACCTTTTAGCCCTGAAAGGCTGCTCTTGCAATTATTTCTGAACAGGTAAAAGTTGATTTTCTTCCTTTTTGACTCCTTGCAGCAATATGAGCAGTACAGTCAGCATCTCACAGCAAATGCACCTCAGGTTTTCAGAGCAGGGAGTAGGAAAGGCCGTAAGATACCTCCTAAAATTAGTTAGACCTACTTTGACCTGCTGAGGTTCATTTCAACCTAAATTCATGTGTGACAGGAAAAGCTGTGGCTTCATATGGGGAAGAATAAACAATTTTGTAGAAAAATCTTTAAAAGGACATGGACAGGATTAGAGAAAGGAAGGAAGGAAGGAAGAAAGCAGGAGTGAGAAAGGAAAGAAAAAAGGAAAATACTTAGAGACATATAGTGAGCATTGCAGCGTAAGGGAAGAGAGGAAGGGCAGTTAAATGGTGATCATTGAAGAATGGAAAATTCTATGCATTTTTATTATTTATAGTGTATGCATATGTCATATGTAAAAGTCCTGTTTATGCTATCTACTTACTGTCTCTTTATTGCAGTACATGGAGACGAAAAACCATAAGTGATTTTAATTAGATAGGTAAACTGGGTAGTGACCTAAGAGAACAGGAGTTAGTAGTGTCTGGAGTTGTTAGATAAATTGGTGGCTGTGCCCAGTTCAACTTTGTACTGAAATAGCGAAAATGCTAGATAGCTGACAGCAGATGTCTGGTTGTATTCCATCCTCTTGTGTTGGGACAAAAGTGCTGAG
This sequence comes from Phaenicophaeus curvirostris, assembly GCF_032191515.1. Lineage (NCBI taxonomy): Eukaryota > Metazoa > Chordata > Aves > Cuculiformes > Cuculidae > Phaenicophaeus > Phaenicophaeus curvirostris. The sequence continues at coordinate 12,495,127 of NC_091396.1, forward strand.
GGGCAGTGAAGGTGCTCCAGATAAGTAAGGGAAAGCTTGCTGGTTGACTTTATGGAAGTTGTCTTTTGAAGATAAAAGGATTACTGAAAAAGCTGTTGCTGGTTTCTGGGATTAGAGTTTGTGGCAAGTGTGATAGGATGAGTTTGTTGCTACTCAGTGAGGAAAAATGGAGTCTCAAGACAGCACTAGGTCACAGACGTGTTGTTTTGTTGGATGTTGAAGTCTCTTGGCTAAATTTCAGCAGTAATCAGGAAGAGGACAGAGCAGTTATCTTGTGTCTTGCTGGACTGATGCCACACCTGCTCTACGTATCAGAAAGGTGTAATTACAGCCCAGTATCTGTAGTCTGTTCACAGTTCAGTAGGATACATGAGGACTTTGCTGAAACATAACAATGTTTGACAAGTACAGTGGGAGCCCTAGTGAAGGTGAGAAGTTGATAGGGTAAGAGAGAACAGGGAAAGGGAATCTCTCCCTGTGGAGAAGTAAACACTAGTTTTTTTTAGATTAACAAACAGAATTATTTTAGAAGAAACTCTAAAATACACAAAGGATATAGGATCTCTGAAATTGTTCTCAGATAAATTTATTCATGTGATTTATTATTGAAAAGTTTTTTTATTACTTTTTCACAGCTAGTTATATTTCATATATGACATAATGTCACAATACTGTATGCAAGACCAAAAATACAGGGGTTTGGTCAGCTGAAAAAAACAGACTTACTTTATGCAGGCAGTGAAAAAAATTGTGATTTCTGTTTCCCTCATACTCATAGCAAGCAGCTATGGGTATGCACTGCAGTGTACAAAAACAATAGCACTGGTTTTGTGGTTTTGATTCTGGATCCCTCTTTCTTTCCTTGTTTTCATTCTCATACAAACCAGGGCTCAAAATCCAGGTTCAGCTATGATACGCCAATTGGAAATGACATTTTCTATTTTTTGTGCCAGACAATGTATTTTTAATAGACATACTTTTAAAATTTAAGTTAAAAGATATGTACCAGTGCTTGAATTGTATTTCTCATTTTTTTAAATGATCATTGTTCTGAATACTCATCAGTTGTCCTGAATATTTGTTTCTGTGTCAGGTATGGTATTTACTTTATCTGGAAAATCATAACGAAGTACTTGCCTAAAGCCCAGTTAAGTTTTTTCTGAACTGGAAATTCAGAAATTCAGGAATTAACATTTTGCACTCTGATTTGGTTTTGAGGTCCATCAAATTATGTACCTAAAATAGACTAAAGCAGATTTTTTTTAAAAAAGTACTGATGTTTGGGATTTTTAATTAAGCTAACTTTCAGCTGGATAGAAGCTTTCAAAAAAGTATTCAGCTGAGTGATTTAATCATTACATTTCCTTTGGTGTTCTAATTATGGGAAGACACATGATTGCTGTGCTACATGTTTGAAACGATTGCAATGACAATGAAAATTACTCCTTTTTGATAAATGGGTACTTCTTTCCCATTTTATGTTGGTTTTCTGGTTTGATTGCTGTTTTGTATTGTGATGACTAAGATTTGTTCTGTCTGATAAATCATGTACTATAAAGAAACTCAATATATACTAGATCTTTGGAAATTAATAAGTAACCCTTTTCTTTTCTCCTGCATTGTGTCTCGCTGCAATGTGCATTCCATTCCTCCTCCTTCTGTCTTAACTGTTATCTGCCAGTGCTTGGGTACAGAGATAAATGTTTCACTCATTCAAATTCCAAATCAGCAACTAAGGGAAGAGTCCATCAAGGTACTGTATTCTGTGTCCTGAAAGCACATTCTTTTCTACCATCTCCATAACTACTACAATACCTTAATCCATGCTAAAGTGATGCTGACAGAAAGTCTTGATTCTGCATTAACAAAATTGTGGGGTTTTAGTTCAGTGTTGTGAGTTTGTTTTGTGTTGGGGGTTTTGGCCATTGAATGTGTGATCCAGTGAGAATGATTAGCCACACACTTTACCATGTTGTTCTTTAATAAATGTTATGATCTAATGTGGAGTAATATATAGAAAATTTTCTGTGTGAAAATTTTAAACAGCAGAAAATTAAGTCTGAAAAAGAGTATTTAGTACTCCTGCCACTTTAGTAAAATAGTTAAGAAATACTGTTACCTAGTTGATGAACTTTGTTTCCAAAACTGTTGTTAATTTTAGCAAACAGGGAAAAAATAATTTCTGCCAAATTAGAAAGTCGTAATAAAATTATATATGCCAAATAATGAAAGCTAGAGAACTGCTAACAAAAAAATAAGGCAAAAAATGCTAGGCAAAATTAAAATAAAAGTACAATAGGAATATAATTGTGTCTTTTAATCACTGTTATCAGTCATTGGTAAACATGTTCATCTGCATGCATTCGTAACCAGTTTTATTGCTTTTGATGTTCTACAGGTGCTAATGATGGCTGGCATTTGTAAAACGTTAGAAAGCATGACTATGTATTTTTATGTATATTATCCTTGGGGACAACTGGCTGTGTTGAAGTCATACCAGATGAACAAGAAATTACTTCTACTATTAAATGCTTGCAGTGATTTCTGCTTGCTGAAGTCTTTATTATATCATTTGCAGCAGTTCAGATGTGGAACAAAAGTTTATACTAAAAATATTACTTCACTTTGTGAGGTATTTTATAAAACTGACTGTCTTTGAAGTGCAAACTGTTTAGAACTGTTACCAATTCATAAGTTCCTAGCCAAGCATTCTCAGTTACTCCTATTCATTTGTTCGTATCTATGACTAGCAGCCAGACAGGCAGACAAGCTAAACTGTACAGACAAATCCCTGTTGAGGATTACTGTACAGCGTAATTCTTTGATAGAAATATAATCCTGCTTCAAAAAAAGAGAATAAAATTATTTTGCTGGTTGAGCTATCATAATGGAATTTTACTGTTATCTGCAGCTTTTTTCTTCTATGCAAGAAATGTTAACTGTGCATATTATTGGATTTTACTGAAGTAGTTGGAGGGTTTTTTGGTACTGTAGATCTGAATGTGTACTACTGCGAGGTATTTCTGGTGCCTCTTTTGGATATCTTGCTTCACAGATTTATGGACAAGAGTCTCTTCTGAGAAACTGATTTACTGCATGTTGGGTTAAAGAATTTCACACTGCCATTTGAATGCCAGATTTACTATACTTTAAGGGATTTTATTTTCAAGTAGTGCTATTTATATTCTGAAAATCAAGTACCTTTCACATGCCTCACATTGGACACACAAGAACAGGCTCACAAAATCATTCTTATTAACTAAGGCATGAGAAACAGAAAAATATTTACTGCTTGTCTTTTCCTCTGCTTGTGGTAAGCAAGCCTTGGCAATCTGGTTTATCACTATTTTATCTTATGTTGAAATCACAAAACTTTCTAAAGCATGATCAGATCAGAGCATGTCTGTGTGCTGGAGGAATGTCCTCCTGTGGAAAAGACAATATAACTGCCTCAGCAAGGTGCAATATGGAAACAAAATATTGTTGAGATGCAGAGGTTATTATTGGTACAGTGCCATTCACATATTTCTGTGCTGCTTTCAGATGCAGATCCGTGGTTCCAAATCACACTGCATTGTGTCAGCCTCATGTTGTTGCTAGCTTTGGGATTTCATTACTCTGCTGCTGGAGTAATGGTGATCTTACTGCCAGATTGAAACTGCAAGACTGTGATCTTGTAGGCATCCTTCTCTCCACTCACACAATTGTACCGTAGGCACATCTGCTAGAATGTAGCCACAAAAACCATGATTAAAAAAAAGAACTTCTTTAAATTCATATTCATTTCTAGTTGTCCATTAGATATGGACAATTAAAATCTAAAATTCATGGCATTCTGCATTTCAGTCATGATATTTCAAGACTAAATATGGAATATTTTATCCTGAAATGTAATATTTGGATTTATTATCCTTATATGCATTTTCATTATAATACAATATGTTTGATAATAATATGTTGTGTAGAGTGAAATAAACACAAGAGTTCTTGGTAACACGGAATTTTAAGTGATGTTATTTCTGCCTTTGTAGAAGGTAATTGCATCATATTCTTACTAGTCAAACCTCTGAAATAATACGCCTTTGCCAAGGAAACACGTTAAATTCTTGTCCCTACTTCTGAAATCAACAACACTAGCAATTTCATTTCCATACACATGGACATTAATTACTTGCAAGTTGTGATTAATTTTCTTATTACTGATATCATAGCAACCATTTTCTCTGCAATAGAAAACACTGTGCAGGGTTTGATTATATCTTATGGTGAATGACAGTGCAGTAGGATGTTTTTGACAATTTCCATTATGAAGATGCTTCTTTCCAGTACTTGCTGTTAATTATGTCCTGTCAGAGACGCAAATTACATGTTTACACACTCTACTTTCCAAATTATCTTTTAGCAAATGGCTTAATAATTATGATCTCCAGTGCCTCACAGAACGAAATCTTTAAATATATTTCATCTTTATGAAGGTGTATGGGCGAGTCTTCGTTCAAGCAACCGATTCATCAACACTCAGACTCCATTCATTGATGTTGGTGCAAGACTTGCAGGGAAAGATAACGCCACTTCCTACGGAAGCAGCGCTTTTCTGCAAAGTCAGCTTATGAGACGGCAAGCAGCCCTCTATATATTTGGAGAAAAATCTCAGTTGCGGGTAATGGCAATTTTTTTTTTTTAATGATAACATATGTTTTATTTGGCTTGAGTTTAATAACCCTAATGATTTTACAAAATAATAATAATATTCTAGGTGGGAGGATAACTTTCCTAAAGGTGTAAACTCTTATTGGGATTATTCCTATGCACAGTATAACAATTAGTGCAGTATAACTTGGAGGGTGGGGTGAGTGAAAAGCAAGCTCTGTGGTTATATAATGCAACAAAGTTAACATAACTAAAACCATACTAACTTATCTTAAAGACTAGTTAAGGACTGGTCTCAAACTCACAGAAGTTCTGTGAGTGGAGCCCTGTTTGTCATTTTTGTTTGTGCTGATGTGTAGTAGAGCTAAGATATACAGAGACAGGTAACAGATGACTAGAGTAATGGAATAGCTTTTGTACAAGGTAGGAGCATTCAAATTGGTAAAGACATGGCTTGGAAGGAAATACATTGCTAGGCAACAGAGTATAAACAGACAGAGAACAAAGAATAGAGACAGAGAACAGAGAATAAAGCCTTCATGGAAGTCACTGTGTCTTTGCTGTCTCAGCTGTCTCCCTGCATTGATGATGCATGAATCAAGGACAACAGTGTCTCTACTCAGTGTACCTGCTGGGATAAGATTTTGGGACTGTGGGCGAGTACAGTGGGGCTGGTATAGCAGCAGTGAAGCTGGAGTTCCGTATCTATAAATTCAACTTTCAGAACTACGCTTAATTACACCTAAATACAAACTGTTGTACTCTGATTCTGCTGACTACTCATCTAATGATCAGCTGAGTCATCTTCTCACTGACTTCTTCCTTGGGAAACATGGAACAGACTTCTTTGTTAATTGAAAGTGCAGTTTTATTTAGTGTTGAAATATGTTATGAAACAAATGGAATGTCGTTAGTCAAGAAAGTGATAACCAGAGAAGAAAACCTTCGTTGCTGTGGGCAGCGCTTAGTCTCACAAGAAGCCAAATGGATGTGAATAAAACTAACCCAGAAGCCTGTCCATCCTGATTTGATTAAATGAAGAGGATCATAATGTCTACAGTTTCATAAACCTTTTTGGATAGATTCTAATATTTTAGAAGCAGTTTTCAGAAACAGGTATCCTCTACATTCATTCTTGGTGGTTTTACTTTTCCTCAGATAATGTTTGCAGATAATTTTAAATTTCTGCATTGTAAGACTGAAGAATCAATTAGTTTTGACTTTCTTATTCCAAATGGGAGCATACATAATATTTTATTTCTTTTTTGAAATATATAACTTCAAAAAGCAGTTATTGGTAGTAGGAAAACACATTCTTTCTGAAATGATGTTGTTTCAGGAGGTGGAAGAATTATGCTGTATCAGAATGATGATTCAAAATTCTTTGCAATTTTTTTTCCTAATTTGACTTTCCTTTGTAATTTTAAATGTTCTTCTATATATTATTTGTATTTTCAGTTGTAGTTTTAAATGGTGGTTATATAACAGATATTAGTTCTTACTCCATTTTTACTTGTCTTTTAAAATTGGTTTGGAAATTCATTTTCCTTTTGGAAAGGAAAATGCTTTTCTCAGTTGCTTTTCTATCATATTTTATTACAACTTAGCATTCTAAAAACAAGTTTGGAAGTTGAGCTCTTACACTTATTTTTGAATCATGCAGAAGTATAAACTAAATCTGGGTTTTCACTTTCCTGCGTTTTCGCTTGGCGCCCTATGAAGATTATTAATGCAGTCCACTTAATGAAGATTAGTTGCAGTCCAAGTTTAATTCTATGAAAGAGGAATTTCTGAAGAAAACTGAAAAAGTTTGCTGTGAAGATCTTCAATGTTGTTTCATACATGAGAATTGTTTTTCCAAGTTATGTTCTCTATATTATCCTTTTCTTTTTTTTCAGTTAGCTAACTTAGTCTGTTAATTCAGTCCTCCTCTCTTACTGCTTGTTTTCTAAATGCAGTAAGTAAAATAAAACATGAAGAATTCTTCTAGGAAAGCTTCTTGGAAATTATATCAGGTATTCCCTGACTGCTGTTTAGACAACCAACCATCTGAATGTGCAGTGACTGTTCAGTTGAATCGGATGGTTTGTAGTTTTGAGGTTCTTTTTTGATTTGGGGGTTACTTTTTTTTCTGCTTTATTGAACAACTAGAACCTGTCCTGTACTGTTGGTATGTCATCCATACAGTCATTTTAATTTTTATTTATTTATTGTTAATTTGCTCTAAAAATCCTAAAGGAAGCACATTATACGTATGTAAAGAACTCAACAAACTGATCACTCAACTTTGGTTTTTTTACTATTACTGTTCCTGTTAATATTAAAAATATGACAGCTGTGTAATATGTTTGGCTGTTATGAATTGTAGATGAATACTTTATTACAGTACATTTTGCAAGTGTTTTAAGGATTTTTATTATCCAGGGCAAGTGTTTAGTTAGACAAATTTTTAATTAGGAATTGAAGTATTTAGCGATAAAGCAGACCAGACTTTGAGATTTGATGAGACTGTCAGTGAAAAGTATGCTTACCTTTTAAATTACATCTCCTGTTGTCCTTTTCACACAGGGATTCAAACTTGATTTTGCTTTGAATTGTGAATTTGTTCCTGTTGAATTCAGTGACATCCGACAGACAAAGGCAAGCTTTAAAAAGCTGATGAGAGCTTGTGTTCCCAGCACTATTCCTACAGATTCTGAGGCAACATTCCTTAAAGCGCTTGGGGAGTCAGAGTGGTTCCCACAGGTAATTTATATGACAGGTACTTTTAATAATCTACATGCAGTACTGCTTACACAAAATAAATTTCACGCTCTTCTGACAGAGAACTATTGTGTTCTAACCAGCTGTTCTTTGTTCATTGTAATTATTTTGCATACTATCAATTCTGTCCTTACATAAGAATTATTATTTTAATACAATCATAACATTTACAAATGTTGGAGGCACTTCTTAAAACACAATTTGTGGTTTATAACATAGAACACTTACACAAGTAGAGATGAGTGGTTTTTCTGCCTATATAAAATTATGATCTTAGGTTTAACTACTTTTTCTTATTTTATATATTTTAGAAATCAGAAAAAAAAAGTATAGAACAATAAATGAGCCTTTTGTTCCTAAAACCAATATTCTACTCTTCCCACCTTCAATTTTTGTATGCACAAGTATTTAACAAATAAGCTAGCTTCTCTTGTCTGTTGTGGGGTATAGGGAACTGTTTGCAGTGGAGTGGGGATAGTTTGTGTGTTAATCTGTTCTGTGTGATTCTGTTCCTTTAGATCCCTCTCCCATATTCCCTTACATAAAGATTAACCAAACGAAGGCAAGACTGGAAGTAACTTTGCAAGATTCAAATTAGAAATTATGTGGGAAAGTAATCTCTTTGTAAATCTAAAACCATTTTATTTATAGTGAATGTCTTAACAATTACATGTTGTGTTTGGAATCCTCTGCTGAATAAATTCTACTCTAATGCAGTTAATTATAGTCAACAGAATATACTGTTACGCTGATTTCTTGAAGAGGAAATACCTGTGAGTAACAGAGTCATTTTGGTAATTGTGCATCAGGAAAGTGTACTCACGATTGAAATGTGCTACAGTGCAAGAAGTGGCTTAACTTCTTCCCTTGAGGTGTGATCACTCTAGACATTGCTGTGTCTGGCCACAACATTGTTCAGGAAGGGGAGAAGTGGGAAGAGCATGACGACTTGACATCATGTGGGCATTTTCAGTCACAGAGTAGTTGACCAAGTTGATAAATGTAGAGAAATTAACTGAATGTCACTTTGGTGATGCTACAGCAGCAGGGAGATCAAGGGGAGATTATAACATTGGAGTTACTCTATTTTGGTATATTTTAGAGGAAAAGTAATAATGTATCACTCATTTCTTAGCACTAGATCATAATATCACACACTAGCTGTCATTTCAGTGGTTTAAATCGTGTCATATGTGACTTATGTGATAAAGTTAATTTATGACTATTTGACACTGTTTCTACTATTCCTGTGAAAGGACATAGATCTGTCATCATGGAATTGTAGTTTTATTGTATTAAGCTTTTCTGTCCTGGGTAATGGAAGCTACACAGTATTGATTTTAACACTGTATAGGCTAAATATTCCTTTACAAGGATGTGGATATATAAGAAGAAATTTGAAGTGCTGCTCTATCTTCTGAATACAAATGATAGAAACAGTACTTTGCATTTTTATATTGAATCTCTGTAACCAGATTGCATATGCATTTCTTCATCAAGAGTAGCAGAAAACAGCCTTTCTTGTCTTCTGCTGGCTAAGAAAGTATAGGACAATAAACAAGCTGTTTTATTCTAAAAGTTTTATTTTCCTATTACAAATTCCAAGAAAATTCATTTCTTTTGTTTTCTAAGTAATCGCTATGTGACTGTTCCAAGGAGTGGTAGGCTCAGCAGTGTTAGGTTTACTGTTAGATTCAGTGATCTTGAGGGTCTTTTGCAAAATAAGCAATTCTGTGATTCTCCAAATTAAGTGTTTTCCATCACAATTTCCATGGTAATATTCACAGGATCCTGGGGGCAGGTTAGGAGGAAAAAAATCAGGCTGCCCTAAACAAGGATGAATTTTCTTGGGTTTAACTTTTGTTTGGTTGATCTTTTTTCCTCTTATTTTCTCCCTTTTAATTTGGTTCTCCCTGACTCACTTTCCCATGCCTTCTGTACTTTCTAAACCTGCTTTATTTCATTGCATACATGATCTTAGATGTCTCTTGCCATCTTTTGTTTATTTGTTTTCCTATATCACTTTCTCCCTTCTTTCAGGCTTTCATCTTTCCTACTGCTGCTATCAGTCGGTTTGTATTCAGTGCTCTGCAAACAGTAGTTTTATTCTACTATAAAAAACTGAATTGCTTACATGTTGTCTGTTACATTGTTTACTAAGAATGCTGTCATAGTATGACAAAAATGGTAGTAACGTCATATATATTTTCTGTTTAGTAATAACAGTGTGAAGGCTTATATTAAGATAAAATTGCTGAAATTCATGTGGATTTTTTAACCTACTTATAATGTTTGAATCAATCTCATTCATATCGATAATCCTTCCCAGAGAAATTAACTGGTGTACCTGCTCAAGGAATTCTAGTAACACTGCATAATGAGTATTAGAATGCAAATAATTAATGCATCCTCTTTCTGTGTTCTAGCCAGCCTGCCCAAAAGCAAAGTATAAGAAACACTTAAAATCTTAAGAAACACATTAAAATCTGTCTGAACTATTTCCAGAATATAGAAATAGGATATTTCTGTGTTTGTTTTTAGGTTCAGGGTGTTGCCGTTTTTCTTATTTTCCAATTTCTATTAGATTGAGATTAGAAATATTATCTTGGAAACATCTTACATGGGTTCTCCCATCGAAGTACTTAGTGACTTCATGGAACCTTAACATTTCGGAGGAAATGAGTTTAGTGTTAAGTCTAGGATGGAATTTTTCTGCAATAAATCTGTCAACTGTGTTGTTCCCTTTCTCCATTTTATGATGGCTATTTTATTACCATGTTCATTGTCTTTTATAATTTAAGTTCCTACCTCAAGTCTTTGCTTAATTTTGTTGTAGTTCAGATTTAAATCCTGAGGCTGTTAGATTTTATAGCTTTCCAATCTGTTGCATCAATGCATTTCTCTATGCTATATGTAGATTTCATAATGGATATTTTAATATTAAATGTGAAATGAGTCGGTATCGATATCTAGAAATTTATCTTATACTCAAGTATGTTACTTATTTGTAATACTTTATAGCTTCACAGGATAATGCAGTTGGGTGTGATCATCTCTGAGCTCCTGGAAAATGGGTCTTCTGTTATGGTTTGTCTGGAAGATGGCTGGGATATTACTGCGCAAGTAAGCTGCTATTAAAAACTTGAGATAGCTAAATATTAAGACAAAACACCAGGCAATACTTTTACACAAGTGACTGACAGTTTGGTATAACATTGGTAGATATTTCTTGTGGCAGCAGAGAGAAATGAATGTATGAATCCTCACATTCATTTGCAGTTTACACCATGAAAGAGTTCCTTAAAATGCGTTTTTTTCAAAGGTCCTGTGATGGACATACATTTTTAAGGCTTGGATATTAAATCTGCATTCCTGCACCTGATGATATGTAAGAATGAAAGCTGGAAGTCGCCACAACAGATCATTTATCTTTGTAAACATAGTACACTCTATGCACAGAAGAGAAGGGTAGAAATTCTTTCTCTTGCCATTCACTTTCCGTAAATGAAGTTAGGAGACCACACACAGGAAGAAAACTGATTCTGTTGCCAAAGTGACTAACACATGCTGCAAGGATAGATCACCAGAATAGATAACTTTCTGAAACAAACTATAAATCGTGTGAATGAAGACCTGCTGCCTTTTTTAATGGATGCTTTGTGTCTTCGTAATTCAGAAGATAAGCCAGAGAAACCAAAAATTTTAGTAAATAAAAGCTTCGTGCGCAGCCAGTATTCTGCTACACTATAAGCAAACCCACAAAAGAATGTTAGAATAATTATTGGAATAATTGTGAAACAATGAAGTATAGAGAAGGGGACATACATAGCTGGAAGTGAAAGAAGTCTGTGCTGTGTTTTAAAGTGCTCTGAAATTTTGACTATAAAAACAGGCTGAAGTTGCTGGTAAGCATTACATGGCAACACCACAGAAACTCTAAAATCACCCTCAAGACCAAGACTTGAAAACATTTTTGCAGAGATGGCCAATAGTACTTTATAAATGTTTATAATCCGCATTTTATTAATAAAAGTGGGTTTATTTCAAATGTAATTTAAATGTGGTAAGCATTATAATGACTTCCAAAGTCTATAGTTGCTCAAGTTTGGATTTTACAGCTATCATAAAGTTTCAAGTTAATTGACACTTTTTTATGTGAGATATTTGATTTGTTTTATGAAAATACTCGATGTATGTGGTAAAATTCTTGTAATTCAGTTTAGATGAAGGCTCTTGTTTCCTTGAACTATAAGCAAATTATGGAATATTTCTATTAATTGACTAAAGTGTTCTCTTAACTTCTGTCACTCTTAATGCAATATATCCTGTTTTGTGATCTAGGTAGTGTCTCTGGTGCAGTTACTCAGTGATCCTTTCTACAGGACACTTGAAGGCTTCCGAATGCTGGTGGAAAAAGAATGGCTCTCCTTTGGTCATAAATTCAGTCAACGTAGTAATCTAACTCTGAATTGTCAGGGTAGTGGTTTTGCTCCTGTTTTCTTACAGTTCTTAGACTGCGTGCATCAGGTAAGTCAGTTTCTATCTTATTTTAGTTTATAAGAAGAATTCATAAATAAGTGTGTAGAGGCCGCTATTTCAGATGTTACAGATAATGGTCTGAGGGAAGACTAGTAACCTCCTTCTCTAGGTTTTATTAAAGTGAACAGATTTTGCCTCAGGAAGAGCTGCAAGGGCTGCCTACAGAGACTGACCCATCCACACAAAACAAACTAAGAGGGGTGGTTGGCATTATGGATATTTTAAGGTCGTTTATGTGAAGATTTCAAATAGAGGTTTTATAAGCTCAAGACTGGCTTTTGGCAGTCTATCTCCTTTTGCTCTGAATTACTTGCTAATGTAGACATAGCCTACATCCTGTTTCTGACCCTGGAAACACTTTGCTCCAGTTTGAATGCAATATATCTTAGAAAGTTGGCATAAAGAAAAGCAAGGAAATTATCCAGGCATACCTGAACAGTATTTTTTTTCTCAAGTCCAGAAATAACACAAACATTGGAAACAAATGGGTTATCGAGAACAAAGATAAAAGTTAAATTCAAGGATTTGAGTTTATTTTTATGACAATGGTCATAAAATAGACTACATAATGTTTTCTTAATTGCAAAATTCATGGGGTTTCTTTAATTTGTTTAGCACAATCTGCATTTCTAAGAAAATTAAATGATAGATTATAACCACCTTGGCTTTAAAAGTTAGGATGAAATGTAAAGTGGGATAAATCTCTGCTGTTAACAAACTGTCATGTTTGATTTTGCCTCAAGCTACAAAGTGCCCAAAATATTTCTACTATACATGTGAACGTGTCAAGGAAATAGAAGAACATTTCTCTTGTAATTCATCTCAGCAGCTTTGATGCATGTCGCTAGGTATCTGACTCTTCTCTGTCTTTAAGAAGCAATGTAAAGTGTACAAGTTATTAACAGATACATTTTAAAGAAAGCTCTTTATTTTCTAGTTTTTGGTCTTAAGCTGTGTCCACATGTCTTAGCTGCAGCTGTAGCAGCAGAAAGATCACCTTTGGCAGGCCGTCTGGAGCTGTTCATCATTTCTCCTCTGGTGGAGATACCACCCTTTCCAGCCTCATAGCTAAGGGGTTCATGTGAACATGCCTGCCTTTTCCAAACAAAATGGTAGAAAATATTTGTTAGAAAAGACCATCTTATTTTGATGAGTGTGGATTCAGAAGCAGTTCAGCGGATCAATCTGAAGAAGGCACTAACTTCTTATGAGGAAAGACAGGGGTGGCTAGTGGTTATAATCTTTTCAGCCAGTGTTATCTTCAGCCAAGAAAGCACATGGGAGCACAGCTTTACTGCTTAATCAGTGTAATATAGATAATATAGATTTGTCTGGGTTTAGAAAAAATCTTTAAGCTAAATAACTTACAATCCTATCCAGAATGCAACTCTGAGGAAGTTTTCTAGAATTAAACTTATGAAGACGGTTCTTCTGAGTCGTGATGGCATTGTATTGACTTACCAAATTCTAACAGTATGGTTGTAAACTCTAGGGAATTTCTTTTGAAGTTAAATTAATGGTTGAAGTTTCATAGGAATTTACTATGAAAACTAAATTTACTTAACATTTGTACTTGGACATTTCCATTGTTTCATTGGTTTCTGTGCAACTTATTCAACAACTACAGAATCCAATTAGATTGCAACTTGACTCTGAAATGTGGTGTATTGTGATCAGTTTTAAAAAATGCCCATTCACTGGAAATAAACATATGGACCTTCCAGAATACTTTTAACCATTATAGTCTCAATGTACTAGGTGCAGTAAGAAAGTTACTATGGAGCCAGTGTGCATTAAATGTCATGGGTCAAACTAAAGAAACAGAGAAAACAAATGAATCAGTGATTCCCATATTAGAACTGAATCATCTTGTAAAAAGTCATTGTTTGTGCCAGTATCTCCAGGTGTCAGCTGAATTATTAATGCAAAATAATTCTTCCACAATAGCAGCATCTGGCAGATACTCTGCCTGTAAGAAGACTGAATTTATGAAAGTGATGTCAGTACCAGAAGCTTTTATTTTTCTTCTGAATGTATTTGGTAATTTATTAAATATAATTGAAGCAGAATAATTTTCTAGAACTGAGTTCTTTTAAGCTCAGTAATGAGTTCTGTTACAGCATCCTGCATCCTATGTAAGGGGAGATGAATGTGCTGCTCCCATGGTAAAGGTATTCAGTTATTCCACTTTTTACAGGAGTAGCCTCTTAGTGATTACCAGCGCAGGACTTTTTGGAGTACTGTATTTCTTATTTAAATTAAGTAAATATAGCTATATAATGGAATTACAAAACCAAAACTTACTGGAAAACTAAGAAAGGCTGATACAAGTGTAAGATTATGAAATACATTTAGTGAGAACATGGTGATTTAAAAAAGAATTTGAAAGTATTGAGTTTCTCTAATGGTAATATTAGAAACATCTATCAGTTTACTCATGTTTTAAATCTTCATATATTACAGAGATTAAGTATTTAAAAAAATTATGCAGTTATCATTTTCAAAGAGACCCTGTCCCTGTATATTTATCTTTCTAGGTGTTATATGTTGGAATTATAAAGTTTAAAAAATTACTTCTAATTTACATGTAAATTTTGAGTGTATCCTTTAAAATCAGTGAATTAACTGAGATGGCACCAAAAAGTTATCAGAGAGAAACCAGCTATATTTAAACTCAACCTAAATAGCTATTTGCAGTACCTCTTTTTTAATCTTTATTTTTAGTTGCTTAAGTGAATGCAAGTGTTTTCTTCCATGTTAAGTTTCTAATTTATCGCTTCTAATTTTGGAGCTGTGTTTTATCAGGATATTTTTTTCCCTGATAGTCACACCATATTTTAAATTTTGCAGACTCTACTGCAGCTAAACAAGCCATCAATACCAGTAGTCACTTCATCTGGCTGTGGCATCCTGCCCATCTCAAAGTGTGCTAAGATATGCCGCAGCCATGAAAACACACAATAACAATAACTCAATATTCACTTTTATCAAATAAATGTTTTAGATGATAGTTGTTTTAGTTTCAAAACTAAATTATGTTATTATAATTTCTAGTTCTAGCTCCAGAAATCTCAGAAATTAGATCACTCACAGCACCTAGATCTGTGACAGGATTTTAGTAGCAGCTTATTCTTGTAACTCTTCAAATCTATTAAAGTAAGAATTGGACCATAAGTAGAGATGAGGACCCTGTGTAAGTAGTGTCACATAGTAGAATGTAGCTTTTCCTTCTTACAATATATTATAGAAATCTTTTCCAGACTTGAGGTGGAAAATGTATACTAAACTATTTGAATATTTTTGTACAC
Organism: Phaenicophaeus curvirostris; assembly: GCF_032191515.1. NCBI lineage: Eukaryota > Metazoa > Chordata > Aves > Cuculiformes > Cuculidae > Phaenicophaeus > Phaenicophaeus curvirostris. The sequence continues at coordinate 12,510,387 of NC_091396.1, forward strand.
TTATCTAAATGCAGACGCATATGGAGAGCTTTTTGGATTTCAGCACAAAATTACATTATGTTATTTTTGAACAGAATTAGTATACTCTTGATTATATTTTAATCTAATACATGCCAGAAAAAAATCTTTTTTTATAAGGAAAACTAGAAATTTACTTTGTCTGTGAAGTCAGACTCTTGAATTTATTACAGAAAAAAATCTGCTTATCTTTATTCTTACCAAACAGTATATGTAGAATGTAGTCATTTCTGTCAGGGGAGAGTGGGGATAAAGTGTGGGCATATTGATCTAAGATATCTTAAAGTATCTTAGCATTTTAAACGCCTACCCACAAGATAATATTGAGGTACGATAACAAAAAATTCTGTGACTGAGATGCCGTGTATGTGTTTATAGTCCTTTCAAGGGATTTTCCTGTCACTGTTATACATTTGGTTGATAACCTTTCCTAACTAAATGTGAGTTTGCTTTCCTTATTTAGCTGGTTGGGTTTTTTTTTCACCTGGCACATGTGAAAATCTAAACATCAATGAGCTTCAACTAGTCTAGTCTAACACCAGTTTCCATAAGTAAGTGCAGATTAGAGAGAAAAGAGGGAATGAGAAAATGAGTGATGGGAATTCAAAAGATGAGACATGGGAAGAACTAAAGCTATTTTACAAGTTTGATGTGAAGCTAGACAAAGCTCAGTGGGACATACTTCAAATGTGAAATTCAATAAGTAATTTCTTTTTTGATTGCAAACTGTAGATATTTCCATTGTAATTGGGAATTTTCAGTTAATTGCCATGCTTAATCTGAAAACAGATTACAGTTCATAAACTTACTTGAAGGGTAAATTCTAAATTTGAAATTAACACGTGAGCAATATCTTATCAAGATTAACTTTAGACTAATGCTTAAAATATTACTCTAGGCTCTTGTCGATAACGTTCAAGAGGAAGCAGTTGTGAAGAGCCAACTATCCCACGTTGCTGTACTCTGACAATCTTGTACTTTGCTCTTACATATCTGCTCCTCACTCCTGTTGGAGACATTCAGTTAATTAGATAGTTCCCATGCCTAACTGAGAGTAACAATTTAAGGCATTATATTGTTTTTACTGTTTAAAAAAATAATGGCAAGACACCTCCTCGAGCTGTTTTTATGTTTTTTTCATACTGTAATATTTTGGTGCATATTTTGAAAGGGAAGAAGTATATGTAGACTAGCAAGTACTTCAGAGATTATCCGCTTCAGTAATGGTAAATGGAATATCGTTTGCAGTAGTATCTCTGTACGTCTGCTATATTGGGTTATGAGCATTAGTGAGAAGTCCCCTGCAAACCTTCTAATTAATGATTGACTTCCAGCTGCATCCAGGAGTAACATCTTTACCTGTGAAGTTATGTGATGTCTCATGACTTATCATAAAATATTTATATCCAGCTTGATTACTTTGAAGAATACTGGGTTTTGTACAAAGTGTAATACAGTACATCCTATCTGCTCTGAAACATTTTTGCCGCACAGTAATTTAACTACCTTTAAAATATTTTGGACAAAATATTGAAGGATTTATGTATACAAAGAAGACAGTTGCCTATGGATGTACTTGTCAGCATTCACAGGGAATTATTTCTCTGCCATACTTCAAATTATTACATTTGTATTTGTGTTATACCTCAACATCCTCTTTTTTCTCTTTTTTTTTTTCAAGATTCATAACCAGTACCCAACAGAGTTTGAGTTCAATCAATATTATCTGAAGTTTCTAGCTTTTCATCACATATCAAATAGATTTAAAACATTTCTTCTGGATTCAGACTATGAAAGACTTGAGCATGGTATGTGTGGGTTTTGTTTATTGCATATTGGTTTGGTAGTTGTTGGTATTTTTCTCATCGATATTTGATCTATCAAAATTTACTTAGTTTGAGATAGTACAAGTGATTGCTTGGTGATGATTTAATGAATTAGGGAATAATTTAGGGAATACGAAGGAAAGTAGAGGTGAAGAACATACAGAATTTTCCAAATGAGTGATTACTGAGCCATCCCACTGATGAGTCTGAGAGAAAGTGGAAAGAGTTAGTGCCATCCCTCAGGATTGTTTAGTAATTTATTCACATGGTTTGGTTTCCCCTAGTAAATGGCTTATTTTAACAGAAACCTCTGATGGGGGGGAGGTAGAATCTGTCAGCAGGGCTTGGTGATCTGCTGAGTCAGCATTGCTGCAGGCAGAAAGGGACATTCATAAATACTTAAGTATTTCTGTACATTTCAGTATGTAGTTATAAATATAATGCTACTTAATGTTTTTTCGTACAGAATTGATATTCTACGCAATTTGCAGCAGAGTGGCAGTTGCAACACACAGCAGCTGTGTTATCAAATACAATCTCTTGTTGCAATGGCATTTGATAGTAGATTTAGTCTGAAATTCCTTTTGGCTGTGCTGTTATGTTATGTATTATCATAAAAGCTATCTTTTTACTGCTTTTATTTTCCCTAGGGACGTTGTTTGAAGATAAAGGAGATAAACATGCCAAAAAAGGAATTTGTATTTGGGAATGTATTGAAAAGATGCACAAAAGGAGCCCTATTTTCTTCAATTACCTCTATGCCCCTGCTGAAACAGAGGTATGATTTTAAAAAACACAGCAGGTGGTTTGTTATTCTGAGTGATTCCTTGAGTATATTTTGATATCTTAATTCTACTCAACTGAATTAAGCATTTGGCAGACAAAGTTGACCCTCTTTTATCAACTGGAGTAGTGTCTCACAGGCTTATATTCCCAGTCAGCTTAGTTATGGAAATACCATTTAAAGGGGCAAATTCTGGAACATGTATTTGTGCATTCGGCTGAGGTAAGTGAGGATCTTTCATTTGATTTCATTTAATTATATGAATGATCATAAAAATTATCCTAATGTTTGCACAGGTTGTTAAAAAAAAAATTACATACTGCAAACCTTAGCATACATAGCACCTTGAACTCAAATCTGCTATATAAGTTGACCTCATTTTTAAAAAGAAAAAAAAAAGAAATATTACTTTCTTTATGGTGTTTTGAGTCTGTCTCAGATCACTATTGCTGTCAACAGTGCAGCCTCCTTCAACACACACACACACGTGCGCGCGCCTAATAAAGTGGTGGTGCAAGAGGGAGGAGGGACAAAACAAGAGGGTAACATTCAGTAGGTAGAACATGCTTCAACTGCTTTTGTTTTAGAGAAACGTGACTGTAAAACCATCATTGTGATGAATTCAGAGCTTGATAGACTGCTTGTTCGCTATTGTTTTATCCATTTTGCTGTAGCCTAATTAGTAAGCAATCAGGCAAAGCTTTTGATACTTTGATAGTGTTTTCTTTCTCTTTTTTAGAAGAAACAGCTTTTCTTCATATGAAATGGTGTAGTAGTAGCAGAATTAGCCATAACAGCAGTATTAGTTACTATGATTGAGCATCATTCTTCAGACTTTAACATTGCCTGTTCACCTGAGGCAGTAATTCCTATCAAGAAAGGTGCATGCAAACTGAAAGACTTACTTTATTTTTTAAAAGAAGGTTAAAAAAAAATACAAAGCAATCTGTTTAAACTACTCTGCAAGATCTACAGTCCCTGGCTGCCTACCTCCCATTACTCTGTTTTTCCAAGTGGCACGTCCACCTGCATTATACAGCCTGTCTCCTTTCTCTGATGGTGAAGAGTCTTGGACTTTCTGCTGAGAAAAATTTAAAGGGTGATTGCTATTAAGTGCCTTTTGTGTCTTTATCAGGAGGCACAAAGACTGTAAGTGTACCAACTGCATGTGGTGGCTTACGCACCTGGTTTATTAGAGGGATAAAAATGAGCAGTATGTTCCCAAAGGTAGTATTAGATTTAGGTTTTGATCTGGCTGAAACAATATCTTGCTGTGGAAATTATCAAGCTGCAGCACCACTTACCCAGTGTAATATACTGTTCAATTTAGAATGATCTAGAAAATGTAAGTGTTGTGTTGTGTTGTAAGTCTGAAACTCAATGATTCCTGTCATTATAATAAAGTTTTGTTTCAAATAGGCACTGAAACCAAATGTGAATATGTCCAGCCTAAAAAAGTGGGATTATTATGTAGAAGAGATTTTGGCTACAGGTCCTTCCTATGATTGGACCATGGTAACTGCAAAATGCAGCATTCCAGAAGAAACCGACCAAACAGATGGTTCACTCCCCCAGACTAAGAGGAAAATAGTATGGCCATGTTATGATGATGTAAAAAAAATACAACCTGATGCCATCAGCAGCCTTTTAAATGTAAGTACATGTGTTACACAGAACACTAAGTTCTCTTATGATCATGAAATTCATAATTACTTTTTATTTAAGTTATTGCCTTACAGAAATACTGTTATTAAAAGGAACATAATAGATGTCAAAACAGATATTTAGTAAAACTGACTAGTTGGTCTTGAGAAGTGATGGTTGGTCTGACAATCAATCAAGCTTGCAAATTTATATTTTATATTTTATAATATTTTGGTACTTGAAATAGGTGCTTGATTTTGGCTTTTTCTTGTTTGGGCTCATGTAGGTTATGTCCTTTCTTCATTAGAAGGTGTATAAGGATTCCATTATCATGATAATTGTAGTTATTTAGAATGGTTTAACATCTGTATTTTCTTATATGTCTGTTGTTTTATTGTAGTTAATTAACAGTCCTAATATTTAGATTATAATCTTAACTGCCAGTGCAGGAAAATGACAAGGGCCTGTTTCACTTCCTGCAGCTATTATTTCAAGCCACATGCATATTTAGATACCCATCACTACATACAGGTTTTTATCTTGAAAACTGTTTGCAGACTTTACCTTATATTACAGCTGGGATTATGAAGCCTAATATTGCAATGCTTTTAAATTTAGTATATGCTGTGGGTCCCTGAAGTCCCTCGAATCAAAGATGATTTTTAGCAAAGTCTTAAGGCAGGAAGTTTCTGAATGGATTTGAATCTTTGATGATAGACTTGCTTTAGCTAGAGTTAGCTTTATTTTGGCACTTTCCTTGAATTTCTTTTGGTCCATTTCTCCCAATCATAATTGATCAAACACAGCAACAATGCCCTATTTAAAAAAATAATCAAATAATCACTTGTAAAACTCCCCTTCACTCAAAATAAGATAGCCAGAACTACTCAGAACTTATAATTTCACAAATGCAAAGAAAGAGCAGCCTCTCGGCAGCAGTCTTATTAGGGATTCCTTAGCAAAAAAACCCCAGAGCTTTCATATCAGGTAACTGGAGGCCAGAAGTACATCAGGAATATAGCAACAATGTTCTTCTGCATTTCTTCCTGGGGTAGATGCCAAACTATCTGTATCCAAAGTGTGAGAAACTGCCATATAACAGGGAAGTTAGCCATATTATATTCCAAAGATATGTGGGTCAGGTTTTATAGAGTTTAAATGTTATTTGTGAATTAGATTATAGTAATAAAAGATAGCAATGGAGAGGAACATTTGGAAAACTTTGAAGAGGTTGTATAAAGGTTACAAAAATATTCTTCTAAGTTTAAAAAGCAGAGTGAACTTTCTTTTAAAACAAGTTGTTAATTTAGGGCTATTGCTGATGTAGGAGAAAGACCTCTCTTTAATCATAAATCCGTTGAGAATGTGTTGTTATCCAAAAAATGTTTGAACTAAGGACCATATTTAGCTATGGTAAATTATTAGGAAAGAATGATTCTTCCCTAGTTTATAATGATAAGCTAAAATTTGTTTGTTCAAAAGATACTTTTCAATTGAAAACTAGATTGTACTCTTCAGGATGTAAAGCTGAAACAGAAACATTAGTGAGTGTCTTAATTCCTTGATAGAACATTACGCTCTTCTATTAAAAGCAAAAGGTGTACTTTTTTAGCAGTAGATGTCTTTATGTGTTCTGGGTACATAGCAATCCTCCACTAACTAGATGTGTGTGATGGCTCTATCATTTCCATAAATTCTTTATGAGTTTTAGAAAGCTAACCAGTCTGCACATTTCATTCATTTAGTTCTAAAAGAAACCTTTTAAAGATTGTAGATCATAAAATGAATTTTAGAATACCAATTTCTGTATGAAGTTTCTTAATTCACTTCTGCCCCATCAGAGACAGCCAACAAATATGAGCTTGGTTGTTCAAATCTTAAAGTCTCTGAAGTGTACTTTGGGACATAAATGTTTAAAAGTAGATACAAACAGAGGTGCTTCCCTTTAAGACCACTTTCTAATGGCCTTTCAGTATGATAGAAATCAGAAACAAGGTACCAGGTCTGAGTTACTCATCCATTCCTTAAAGAAAGCAAAAGGCAATTATGAAACATCACCTTTATGCCTCTATTTTCTCTTTCAGAGATTAGTTACAAATATTTTTTAAATTATTTCTCCATTTTAAAAAAAGGTAGATTTCTCCACAAAACTCAAAAGCAACTCATGGGACAGGAACTTTTTTTTTTTGTAAGCACTTGCTTTCCTTGCCTGTAATTCAATAAGATTATACCACAGCGTAGCACATCCAAGAGCCATGTCTTCAGCATTGAAGACTGACGACAGGGCATAGTATGCCCCGTTTTGGACTCCCTGGTACAAGAGAAAGACAGGGCTACTGGAGAGTCCAGAAAATGGCCCCAAAGATGATGAAGGGACTGGAGCATCTCTCATGTGAAGAAAGGCTGAGAGGGTTGGAACTGTTTAGCCCTGCAGAAGAGAAAGCTGAGGGGGTAATCATCGATAGATATCTTAAGAGAAGGTATAAAGACCGATGGAGCCAAACTCTTTTCAGTGTTGCCTAGTGACAGGACTAGAGGCAATGGGCACAAACTGAAACACAGGAGGTTCCATCTGAACATCAGGAAACACTTTTTCACTGTGAGGGTGACTGAGCACTGGCACAGGTTGCCCAGGAAGGTTGTGAAGTCTCCATCCTTGGCGATACTCAGAAGCTGTCTGGAAACAGTCCTCAGGAACTGGCTTTAAGTGTACCTGTTTCAGCAGAGAGGATGAGCCAGATGACCTCCAGAAATCACTTCCAGCTTCAACCATTCTGTGATATATGCCTGCTTGCTGGTTGTATTAGAGGTAGCAATCTACCAGTATTTCAGTGAAAATGCAAGTCAGATCCTTGAGGTCAGACATATCTCCACTGTTTTCCACTGATTTGCTAATGTTCCTAAGAAGGTATTCAGTCCCCATAATTAATTGGGAGTGACTCAGCTTCTATGATATGAACCTACGTGTCCTGTTCTTACAAACAAACAGTTACATCACTTAACATGAGATGGTAGAGAGGTTGGCAGACTCAAAGATGCCACTTCAGGGTGCCAGTCACCCAAATTAACTCTGCCATAAATATATGCCATAAAGAACTAAAGCTGTATAATGAAAAACCAGGAAAACAATAAAGATAGCACTTCTGATTGTGTGCTGTTTAAGAACTTTTGGTTATGTGCCAAAAAGACTGATCCATCAAAATGAACCCTGAGCCAAAAGGTTTATTCCAAATATTGAACAACTGGTCATGTACAACTTGTTGCACGCGCAAGTCTGATCATTTAACAGAGGCAGCAGTTAGATCCCTGGCAACACATTCAGCATGTTTCCATTTTTAGTCAAAGTCTTAAGCCTCTAGCTCAGAAATTGAAAAGAAAATATTGACAAGGAAGGACTTCTGAAGCAAGGTGCTCTGCCACAGTCAAGATAGTTCACTAGTGTATGACACTGTCCAGATTGTTTTGTGTGTGCACAAGCACATTGTGGTTACAAAGGAGATCAGTCCCTAAGTGCTGGAGTGTTGCAGAGTTAACTCCTGTCTGTACCATTCAAATGTTACAAAGTGGATTACTCAGCAGATACCTCTTTTGAAAGGCACTGTAGTGCTAATTGCTTAGAATTACTAATTTCAGGAAATGGATATTCATATTTGTTATAACCTTTCTTTTTATACATGTTAACTTGCTCCCATAAATCTAGGCAACAGGAGATGAACCAGAAAGATAAATGTAAGGAATTTTTCTTTCAAGGAAATACAGCTATTCATAGTCCATTCCACACATGGAAGGAAAAAAACCTGACGTTTTTAGTAAAATTTAAAACCGAAGAGGCAAGAGTAAATCTTAGTGATTTATTGCTGCGTAAGTTTATTACATGGTGTTTATTAAAGGAGAATATATTCCTAACTTTGCAAGTTGTATGTAGGAGATTGCTGAAAGTTTTTCATTTAAAGTTCTGGAAGCACTACTCATTGTAAAGCCAAAAAGAAGGAATGTGACCCAGTTGCTAAGTAACAAGTTTCAGTTACTTCCAGATTCTGCAGAAAAAGACTCATACTCAGAAGTCAAGACTAGGGCAGAAAGAGAATGGTCAGATTAAAACCTGACTAACTTTTAGTACTAAAGAGCTTGTATCTTTTTGCAGCAGTTTGGAAAGCTTTTTGCATAAAAAGCCTGTGGTATGCTGATTTAGTTGTAAATATCCCATCAGGTAGAGTTTTACACTCAGCACTTTGAAAGAGAAAGAAGTAATCCAGAGAATCCTTTAGTCTAGCTTGTGTTCACCATTCCTTATTTTTGTATCTACCTGTGAAGATACTCCAATCAAAACTATTCTGGTTTTATTTCTTGGCAGGAAGAGTGTTGTATATTTAATGTGTATGTGGCTTTCAGCTGCCTTCAGTTTTTAATACTTCTTGTTTGGTTAAGCCAGATTTCTTAGACTGAGTTTTACTTTTGAGTTTTCTAATTTACCTTAGCAAGGAAGAGTTTGTAGAAATATTGTATTCCTGTTACATTGTCCAATACTGGCTTTTTTATTTTCACTTCAGAGTTAAAATTTTAGTTCAGGAGTTAATTTCCCAGTCAAGATGTTTTCTTACTTTAAGCATACTCTCATGTAAGCCTTTCAGTTTCCTAAAGAAACTGGCATTCTAAAACACCAATAGGAGTTAGAGAATATTTTGAAATCTACTTTAATCATTTGGTATAGTAGAAGTAAATAAAGTCAGAGACTTACTGTCTCTACTTCAAAAATAAATGTCTTGAAGTTTAGTTGGCTTTTATATAGCAGGGGAATTTTCTGTCCTATGGCAATTTTTTGTTCCATCAATTCTTAATTGGGTTTGCAAAATAGAGTTTTAATTTGATTTCGTTAAGAATCACATTTTGATAATGGTATAGCTGTTGAAAGTAAAAATATAGAAAGGAACATGGCAAGGAATATGGTCACACATAAAAGTAATGACAGATATATTGGTAAGTGTTTGGAAGTAAACATAAACTAATGAAACTGCCTCTTTTTACTTGACTTTGTATGCACTGTCTTATTAACAGGAAATAACCCTAACTGGAGGTTATCAACATAGGTCATATTCCCAAGTTCCACAACCAGAACATGTTGTTACAGTTTGGCATTCAAATTGAATAAATCTTTCTGTTTCATTTCCTTCTTTTATTGCAGCTTTGTATCCCATTTTATCAACCAGTGTAAATGTTAATATTGGCGACATACAATGTTGGTGTCATAGCACAGAATTCGTTCTTTGTAAATATTTTTCTAAAATATAGCCTATGCTTATCATTGTCATGTTTCTATTACGGCAGTTGGTGTTGAACTTTGTGTATTCAGGAGAACTAGCAGAGAACTGAAAGGACAGTGGCTCTGCCGACCTGTGACATGCAAGAAGAGTGATGTGGCTGATGCTGTAGTTGGTTGCCCTTGACTCCTGAGTCTGGCTGATTTCAGTTTGTAGCTGGTTTGACAGAGGTTTTCATTATTTACTGGGAAACATGGCCTAGGAGTTCCTGTGTAAAAATATTGACTAGAAAATGGCTGTATAAAATTATTGCCAGGAAGTCATCAGTTTGAAATATCGATCCTTAAGAAAACCCTTGTTGTTTGTTTCAGGAAATTGAAAGGTTGGAAAGTAAATTAAATCAGAGCCCAGAAAGGTGGCAGCTTTTGTGGGAAAAGGTCAAAATGAATCTCAAGGATGACACGAGACAAGACAATGTGAGTAGCAGAAAAGCTCATCCAATAGGATAATTCCAGTCCTGCTAGGTAGGCTGCCTGAGGTGCTGACAAAATCACTCTATTTCTTGGTATAAAATACTGCTTTTAAAAAATTGAATATGTTGCTCTAAAACATGATACTGGCTCTATATTTCTGCATGTAGAAAAATGTAATTATCCTTGTGCTATTCATCTAATTGCTTTTCCAAAGTAGATTAAGGCATGCAGATGAAATGAATGTGAGCATTTTACTAATACATAAGCATATGCCCTTATATATTTAAAAGATTCTTGAAGTAAAAAAGAATCAGTTCCTCAGAGTAACCAAAATGACATCACAGAGTTTCAGAGATAAGTAAAGAGAGTTCCATGACTAAATGGAATTTTGGAATTGCAGATTCTAGTAAAGGTAGGAAGGGACATGCTTGTGTTTGCCGTTTTTGACTGCATTAAAAGAAGAGCTGACTATAGAGGTATTTTCTAAGTCAAAGGCTGCCTCTTTGCTGTCTATATGCACTAGGAAGAATGTTAGATACTGCTTTTTGTGAGCTTTCCATATAAACAGTGAGTTACCAGTTCAAGACTGTAACCTAACTCTTCAGCTTCACATGCTGCTTCAGATTTGCCAGTCTCTGTACCCACAGTACTACTTCATTATTTGTCCTTTGCTCTCAGGAAAGCAATGTACTTCATGTCTGTCAGAGCCGTTCAAGCTCACTTTATACCCGAGACTAGCTCAAGATGACAAAAAGTTTTATCCTAGCAAAGCAAAGGATTCTTTTATTGAATTGGAAGCAGAAAAGAAAACTTGTATTACAAAGATTTTTTTTGCCTCATAATAATTCATATGTTGTACCATGTGTTATCATTGTAACGTTGAGACAGCCTCACAGTGCAAGACATGTTGCATTACCTTTTTTCTTTTACTTTCGTCTTTTTTTAGCTCCGGAGACATCCTTCTGGCTCCTCTGGGATGATGTCAGCTAATCTACATTCCTATCAAAAGAGGTCTTTGTTGGAAATACCTGACAGTGGGTTGGGTGAAGAACAAAGCACAAACATCTCTCCCTCTAATGGAGTAGAGAGAAGAACAACTACTCTGTACAATCATTTCACATCAAAGAATGATGAAAATAGGTAAACTGAATAACCACAGAGTATTTCTTAACTTTGTATTAGATTGGTACCAGTAGTCTTTGCCTTAGGCAAAAAAAAGAAAAAAAGAAATTTTCATATGCACTAAATGCTTTGTGACTACTTTGTTCCTTCTTTGTGGTTTTGATTACATTTAGTTGTCTTGATGGATGGGCCACTGTCTCCTAGCAGTGTCTTTCAGTCTTCCCCTTTACATGCACAAGTATATAAATGTGTAACTGCACATTTAATGTATCCAAAACACCGAAACATTTAGATGTTTGTCAGTGTATCAAAGTTACTAATAACTGAACTATTGGTTTAAAACTGATTTGTTTTACTGCAGTAAAATAAGTGTTTGAATATGTATAAAGTCGTTGGTGGGGGTTAAATCACTGGTATTCATTCACATTATGGAATCACATCCCATTTTGTGTACCTTTCAGATCGTTTGAAGGTACGCTATACAAAAGAGGAGCTTTACTAAAGGGATGGAAACCTCGCTGGTTTGTGCTGGATGTGACAAAACACCAGGTAAAAGCTTTTCAGATAATGGATGTTTTTGTGGCTAGTTTTCTGGTTTTTACTTACTGGGTTTGTATGCATTGATTTTACAAAGAATATTAATAATGATAATTTTCAAATGTGATGTGTTACATTATTATAGAGCATATGTCTATGTTTATCTTGTGTATCTTTTACCTGATGCACCATTCTGCATGGACAGAGGTGGTTTGGTATTTTGGTTTTTGGTTTTTTTTTAAACAGTCATATCTGTTTAGCATATAATCATAATAGTCTTCTTGGACTGGAAGTTATGCATTATTGTTTAGGCCCAATTTTTTTTTGCCTGCTTCATACCTCAGGAAAGAAAAAAAAAAAAGCCATGTAGTGCCTGAGGGTATTTCCTGGTCATTGTGGTAGACCAGTAATACAAGCAATTTAAAGCACTGCTAACTCTAGAATGTCATTAAGCAATTAAGTGGTGCACATAATTTGCCCTTTAATATGACCTCTTTAGTTTCCAAAAGAACTAAAAGCTTTTTCTGAACTAGGGAGTGAAAAACCTAGAAGGTGTTTCCTGGAGTGCAACTGGGATGCTAAAAGCTAATATTCTAACTGTTGGCAAGATTAATTCAGGTATCCATATTGAAACTGTAGAATATACTGTACGTTAAGTGTGTATTTTACAGCCTCATTGTTCCTCAAGCACTTTGCCATGAGCATTTTTCTTTGGAAATAAAAGGACATGGTATGCCCAGGAAAATCATGATCTGAATTGGTTCACTTGAATTTTTCGTGGTTTTCTGTTACCAATATTTGAGAAAGACAACCCCGAATCTTGGTATGAAAGTCTTTTCAGATACAGAGAAACAGGGTCACAAATCACTCTGAAATGAATTTGAAATTTGTAAAAGTCTGAGATAAAATTTCATCTCAAATCTATATCTCTAGAAGTCCTGAAATGCCAAGTTCCCAATTGAACAATTATTTCACGTGCCATATATAGGAGTGTTTTTAGACTAGTTATAGTGACATAAATTTAGTAGCAAAATTATTTATAAATACTCTGACAAATCATTGCATGGCAAGGAACTCTAAAAACAGAAGAGATCTGTTGATCTAAACATTTTACCCAATTTACCATGTTTGCCAGAATTCTGAAAATTTGTTGTCTCATATAGTTTAAATAATGTTGGGTCATCAAACAGTGATCTCTATTGACCCAAATTTCCACACAGCATGGATTGTAACCTCCGAGACTCATGTATGCTTTTGTTTAAAAATATTAATTTATTGTAATCAGTACACTTAAAAAATATGTAATAAAGGTAAAGACAGTCATCTTTTAAAATGCCAAGTGACAACTTCTAGATCAGTGTGGTAAAACACCAACAAATATGCTGATTGTAGTTATTCTTCAGATATACAGGAGAAAAGGTTTATTTTGCAGAGGGCAAAAATACTTTTAACTGGTTTAGCATATCCAGATATCCTGATAAATATCACAGATGTAGGAGTAATACAGGTCAATCTTAGTTGCAATTCTGTTGTTTAAGCTTAGCTGTGAAGGTTTGCTTGAGTATTTTGCATTGATTTATGGGGTTGTTTTTTTTTATTTTTTTTAAAGCAAGTGTTAGATTTTCTCTTCTGGAACTTGTTTGCATGTTAAAACTCAGTTAACAGAGTGATTAACATTCCTGTCTTTGCAAGGAGAAACAAAAAGCCAGCTTCATTCAGCCACTAAGTGCAGTATAGGGAATTGTGAGTTTTCTTTGTAGTTTATCTAAAATTATATTTAAAATTCTGATGATAATTTTAAATTCTTGAAATATAAAGAATAAGTGTTCTATTAACTGCTTGGTCCTGCTTTCATCCTTCACCCGTCCTCTGCCCACAAGCAATGCATGACTATTTGAAGCTCCTCTTCTCTGAAACTCTGGTGACAAGGTGCTCCTTCTCCATCCATGTGTCTGCACGGGAGCAGATGGTGGATATTTTGCTGTTATCCAGAGACATCAAATAGAGGCCTAAGGGGTTGTGGTAAATGGAGTTAACTCCAGCTGGAGGCCGGTCACAAGTGGTGTCCCCCAGGGCTCAGTGCTGGGCCCAGTCCTGTTAAATATCTTTATCAACGACCTGGATGAAGGCATTGAGAGCACCCTTAGCAAGTTTGCAGACAACACTGATTTGGGAAGTAGTGTCAATGTGCTGGAAGGTAGGGAGGCTCTGCAAAGGGATCTGAACAGGCTGGACTGATGGGCTGAGACCAATGGCATGAGGTTTAACAAGGCCACTGGGGTTGTTTAGCCTTGAGAAGAGGAGGCTGAGGGGAGGCCTTATTGCTCTCTACAACTACCTGAAAGGAGGTTGTAGAGAGGAGGGTGCTAGCTTCTTCTCCCAAGTGACAGGGGACAGGACAAGGGGGAATGGCCTCAAGCTGCGCCGTGGGAGGTTCCGACTGGATATCAGAAAAAAATTTCTCACAGAAAGTGTCATTGGGCACTGGAACAGGCTGCCCAGGGAGGTAGTTGAGTCACCATCGCTGGAGGTGTTTAAAAGGTGGGTAGGCGAGGTGCTGAGGGACATGGTTTAGTGGCAGATAGGAATGGTTGGACTCAATGATCCAAGAGATCTTTTCTAACCTTGTGATTCTGTAATTCTATGAAATGGAGAACTGACCAGTTAAGGGTGGTTTTGTATGTATACAAAGCCTGTCATTTGTGTGTTAGAAATTTTCCATGTCTGATGCCGTGTGGTCCTCATAATATTTGTACCTCCCACCCTTACCTGTCCATGCCTCCAAGTTGTATTCAGGAAAAAGAAAGAAGTAGTGAAAGGTCCATCTAAATAGCATGTTTTGATTTTTTTTTTTTCCTCTTGCGGTCTAGCTGCGATACTATGATTCTGGTGAGGATACGAGCTGTAAGGGACACATAGACCTTGCAGAAGTAGAAACTGTGATTCCTGCTTCTCCAACAATTGGAGCCCCAAAACATGCAAGTGAAAAAGCGTTTTTTGATGTAAGTATATCTGGTCTTTACTTGGTCATTCTGTGAAACCTTTCTTTGTGTGTTTAACCTGCTACTTTCAGTCCTACTGGAAGGGACTGTCATGCCAACTCAAGACAGAAAGTTTTTACACAGCAAGCATCTGGCCCTCACTCTCAACTGCACAAATTAAAAAAATGTTACATTCAGACCCAATTATTACATTGAGTATTATGGTTTAAAGTAAAGTTTGCAGGTTTCTTTTTCTCTTGTGTGTGCCAACTTGTTCTTATTTTTCCTTTGCAGTTGAAGACAAATAAACGTGTGTATAATTTTTGTGCCCAAGATGCACAGAGCGCCCAGCAATGGATGGATAGGATCCAGAGTTGCATTTCAGATGCTTAGAAAGGAAAAACATTCCATAATAAAGACACATTTAAAGCGCCTCTTCCTGTAAGAAGCTAAGTTCTGAAATGTTACTGACCAGCCTTCCTTACATTTCAGGCATAAAATTTCATAATATGCTAAAATTCCATATCTGTGTAACAATTATAACCACTGTAACTGCTACTTTTTTTCTGCAGGGAGAACTTTGAAAAATAATAATCCGTTATTCTGAATTTCCACATTCTTCAGTACAATTGCTAGCTATAAAAATGGGCTGTATTTGTACTATCATCTAATCCTGGTTTTCTCATTTCAGTGCTATTCTATTAAGAAACCTGTCCAAAGGGAATTGTAGATTTTATCCCTTCAACATGAAGTGTATTTTCACTTTATTTATATTTTTAAACAGAATGTTCTTATTTCTAAGCCAGTCATTAATAAGAGGGAACATGTCTACAATTCCTGAAAATAAATAAATAAATGAAGCTTGTGAGTCCAGTGACACATATATCAGATTGCCAATGTTTATAGACAGTTGATATTTTTAAGACCAAAAAGTGAAATGGCCCATACCAGACTTTCAAGTGTCTCGTCAGTGTGCAGGTCGTTCTCTAATCTTGTGCTCTACTGAGTGCTTCTGAAATGTTGTTAGGGAATTTAAAATTCTAGGGATTATCTGAAGGTCATAGCACTTTTATTTTAGATTCTGTTTGCAATTACAGTAGGATAAATCAAAGAAAACTGGCCAACACTATCCAGGAGAAACAGAAAACAACGAACTAGGAATTCAGTAGAAGAAAGATCTCATATGTATGAGTTGTATATGTTAATTTATATGCTGTTCTGCTCACTGTAAAATAAAAAATGGCAAATGTGATAATGCACTAAACAATGAAGCAAGCACTTGCACTGAAATCTTTAAATGCAGACATTTTGCAGGACAGAGGTAAGTTATTTATAGCAGAACAAAACTAGCTAGTTAACAACATTTACAGATATTAAATATGTACATAATGAGGTTTGCTGTGTTGTGATTTGATACTTTTTAAACATTTTTGCACATGAATTGGAAGACTGTTTATAGATTTTTACATTTGATAAAATTGTGTTTGTTCAGCTTATAAACCTGGTGAAACATTTTTAATATCCCCGAACTAGTAGAAATTTTACAGTCTACAAATAGTGATGACATTGAGTAGAATATGTAGGTAATTAAACCATTGTTTTTATTTTAAAATGTTAATATGTTAAATAGCACACTAATATTACAAAAGGTTTGTATATATGATTCACTATTTTCTCATTTTTCCAGTCATTCTGCTTGTAATTTAATATCAGCCTAACCAAACTGACTATACTTATAAGATTTTTCAGTTATTAAATTGTTTTTGGGGTTTTTTTATAACTAATGTATTTTGTCAGAAAAGAACATGAATTTCTCACCACACATGATAGGAAATGCAGCTGTTTTTAATGCATTTGCGGTTTCAAAACAAATATATGAAGGATTTTTCTAGCATTTTTCAATTGACAAATTTCCACCTGTGACAATGGTGTTTGCACATTTGTATTTTTCTTTGTATATTAAGTACTTTTATATGTACTTTGTAAAATACTGATCTTGTTCTTAGGTTAGATGAAATATACATACCACTGCTTATTTTGTAACTAGTTCATTTTAACTCTTGTATGTTATGTGATATATGTATGCTAACCATCTTGTAATAAATACACTTCTCAAGGAAAAGTAAAACCTTTCCTTTTACTGTAAAAGAGAAAAAAAGAGACCCACACGTTGAAATATTTCCATGGGCACAAGACAAATCCTTATTTACTCTGTATCAAGAATAATGGGTGTATTAAAAATGATGCGGTCTTTTGTATACTTGTAAATATCCTTACATAGAAGTTACATTTGAGCATCCTTAATTCAAACACTTGTCAACAGTAACACTAAAGACTAAGGAAATTAGAATTTAAAGCAAAATTATCATTCTAACAAGTCTCAATGTCTAGCCTTTACTAAAAGGCTAAATAGTTATAATGTTCATACTAAGTCATTGAGTAACGTTGTTAAATGTATTTTTTTTAAAAATGCCCGTATGGTATCACAGCGTGAATCAACTGCATACTTCCACCCTGAGACATTTCTCACTCATTTATATCACCTTATTAAAAAATGGTCTAGTTCATAAGAAATAAAATATATAAAAAAAAAGGCAATGTCTTACTTGAGAATGTTGCACCTAAATTGAATTACTGAGTGTAGCGGGGGATAGCAGAGTTAAAATGGAAAGGGAACGTGTGACGGAGGTAGGGGACCTGTGACAATTCTTGGATGCTGTGATGCTTAGATAAGATTTGTATATTGAGCTTGGCATGGATGGTAATGTTGCCTTAAATGTTGATCTCAATTTTTAGTGTCTGTATTGATGGAAAATGGACTCAAGCAACTTAACTTTAAAATATCCAAATAAAAGCTGAAATGAGATATATGATATTTGTGGTGTTTATATAAGGAATATACAAAGGAATGATAGGCATAGGCTCTTGGTTGAAGACACGAAGTTTGCAGTGTCCCTCAGGGTCTCTTCTGTTCAAAACAAAGATTCAAACAGAGATTAGACACAATGTGGAGAAGTTAGAGTAGCGTAAGCTCCAGCGTTTGTCAGTGTGTTTGAGCTGTGGAACCAGAAGTAGAGAATTAGGGACAAGGAATTTACTTGGGAACAGTTCTGTGTACAAAGGCATCTGTCTCCATATTCTATGACTTTTTTTCAGAAAGAGGAACCCATCCAGAAGCGGGGATGAGGTAAATACATGCTTCCTCTGGTGTTTCTCATCACTGTTCCCCTACTGTGTATCATTACATTCCTGCTGTAGAAAAGATAGTATTATCACATAAGAGGAGAAAATTGCTTGCCTTTTTCTGTCAAGTAACAAAATGCCCACATAACAAGTGACAGGATGAGCCGAGTTTTAAGTTTTGAAGAGTTATTACTGGTATATTATATTAATAATTTCTCTTTCCTATCTAACATAGAAATATTTTCTCTAAAAGCCCTTACTTTTGATGGAATTTTAGAATTAGTATACTCAATAATAAAATACTTAGCATGCCACACATGTGGATCACTGGTTATGTAATAACACACAAACAGCTAACATACCCAGGAACAAATGTTCAAAACTTTGTATCACATCCCACACACATTATTTGTATCTGATATTTTGTGAATTTCAGACATAACAAAAATGTGGTGATCTCGTCCAAATACTGTGATTTTGCCTTTTCATCCTGTAATATTCTTGGAGCATGTCTAAGTAGCTGCACCACATCTCTCATTTTTCATATTTGTGATCATCCAAATATTTTGTCTGTTCATGATTATCCTGTGGTTGCCTTGGAGAGTCAGAAAACTGAAATGAATCTACCAGTTCCCCATTTTTGCTAAAGTTTGTGATGAGTATCACTGTCGCACCTACTTGCTGGGCTTTTGTCTGTATTCAATGAGTTTCTTCCCACATGTTGACTACTGTGCAAGCCAAGGGCAGCATTAGTATCCACATTCTCATTTAGGAAATTTTGACCTTTGATCTTTTTCACATACAACTTTTTCTTAATTCACTGTCAAATAAGGAAGCTGCAAGTATATCCATGGTTCCTCTCTTTACTTTCCAGTCCAGCTAGCCTCTCAAAGAATGGATCACTAATACAAATAGTGCTAATAAGAATTGGTTTTATGTGTCTTTTTTGGATCATACAAAATCTCCAAGGACTAGTTTTACGGTCTTGCATTTTTCTGATGTAGCCTTTTCCAGTCTAAGCTGATGAGACTTTTCACCCAAAGTGACTCTTTTGATTCTTTATCTTTAATTCAGTACTCTTTAAAATTGTAAGAACAAATTAATTAAGTGTAATCAACCGTGGCTACCGTCTTTATCCACAGTAATTAAAATTCTGATACTAACTTCCCTTCGTTATCCTTCATCACAAGACTACCTGCTGAGAGCTGAAGGGACTGAACATTGATGTCATTGCTAGTTAGCAGGCAACTATGAAATAAACACAGCTTTTAATGAGTTCAGATTGTCATAATGCTCGCCTGAGTCATTCCTGAGAAGGCAGAGTCTTTCTTAAACTGAGATATTTTATTTCATAGGTGGACACCACATGTTATTCCTAGAAAGTTGTCAAAAGCAAACCTTGGAACCAAAGGTAAAAGCTGTGTTTTAAAGGCAGGCTTTGAGGCATAATGTACTTATATCTTGATCTCTATGTAAACCCTACAAAGCAGGAGATGTCCTAGTAGCAGCAGTACCTTCTAGAATATTCACACAGGGTCTACACTCCAGGAGATATGTGGTGAGGCAATAATAAAAGATGGAAATAGTTAGGCTAAGAGGACCACAATATATCCTGGAAAGAGGTACAGAGGTAGCAGTGGTTTTGGGTATTTTTCCTGCCCCTCATATTCGCCTAGAAGAACCTGAGGCGTATTAGTGGTTTATTTTAGTATTTATTTATTGATGACTTATTTATCATTGTATATTGACAAAATATTGATTATACATTGTTATTTAATGAGTTTCTATCGCTGTTCAACTCAGTAAGGATTCTTGTATTTCAGATCTACTCATCCTGTCGCCAAACAGGACCTCCAAAACTTGTTGTGTCCCTTTGCATTAAAACTGTCAATTGTCCAAAATTGATACTAGGTACAACATCGGTGTTCGGTGTCGGACAGATGAGACGGATGTGAATTTAACACCTACGAATACTGTTCTGTGTAAATCCATTCTCATTAAGGAGAAATTATCAAGTAGCTCAAGAAATTAGTGTCACACTGACAGCACTGAGGACTTTGCCAGGTTACACTGGCTGTGGGACATCTTCATTAGAAGTGCCAGTGAGTTAAAAATAATGTTCACATCAAGGCCTCCAGTAAGTTCAAAATTATAACATAAATTTGTGTATGATGCTCAATATAGTAAGCTATAGTACAAGTAAAATCACTCTCATGTTTGAATACTTACGTGTGTGCTCACATCCCAGAAAACCAGCCATATCCTGGGCTGCATCAAAAGAAGCATGACCAGCAGGTTAAGGGAGATGATCCTGCCTTTCTGCTCCACTCTGGTGAGACCACACCTGAAATACTGCATCGAGCTATGAAGCCCCCAGCACAGGAAAGACATAGACCTGCTGGAGCAGGTCCAGAGGACACAAAACTGATCAGAGGGATGGAGCAACTCTTCTGTGACGAGAGGATGAGAGAGCTGGAGTTGTTCAGCTTGGAGAAAAGGCGGCTACAGAGAGATCTTATTGTGGCCTTTCAATACTTAAAGGGGGCCTGTAATAATGATGTGGACTAACTTTTTAGTAGGGCCTTTTGTGACAGGACAAGGAGTAATGGTTTTAAACTAAAAGAGGGTAGATTCAGACTAGATATAAGAGACTTTTTATGATGAGGGTAGTGAAACACTGGAACAGGTTTCCCAGAGAGGTGGTAGATGCCCCATGCCTGGAAATATTCAAGGTCAGCTTGGATAGGGCCAAGAGCAACCTGCTCTGGTTAAGATTTCCCTACTCACAGTTAGACTAGGTGACCATTCTTTGGTCACCCAAACCATTCTACCAGTCTATGTTCATTGTGCTGCATTGTTATTGTGCCATCACAATAGTTAAAACTTTGATTTTTTTTCTGCTATGCTCAGATTATCACTGGCAAATATTTAATGCAATAGTTGAAGCAAATGCTTATACTGACATTTTCTTAACTCAAAAATACTTCTATTGTGTTCATTATAAAGCATTCAAATCTTCATAGTGTTTCATGCAGGCAAGTGATTTAGGATTGGAATTTCAAAAAACACATTGGAAAGTTGACGATGTAGTTACCGTTGAATTTTGATGAAATTGGGATCCTACAAGGTATTTTTCTTTGTGATATTCTTTTTAAATTTTGTTTAAAATATCCAGCTTGAGCCTAGTGCCTCCTGAAGTCACGTTAGTAATTCATGAATTTGCTTTAAAGTGAAATGAAATTAAGTTAAAAGCTATCTTCTGCTTTCCTTACTTTACTCAAAACCAGTCTTATTCAACTTCAGGACTGTTTTCTGACCAAAAAAAAAAAAAAGTCAAAATTTAAGTGAGAATTAACTTGGCTTCTTCTGCTTCTTCAGGATCCTTTCCTGAAAGGAAGGCTTATAAAGTCTTTTTTTTTCTGGTATGAGTATGCAGCAGTGCCTGAAAACCTGGAAAATATCCCATCAAGTGATAATAAATCAGAACCAGGAATAAACTGAGGAGTTAGTTATGGTATGTAGAATCGTGTCATTGACCATTATGTGTGTTACATATGTTAGCAGTGTCAGGACAGGCTGTAGGTCTGAAAGTATCGTACTGTTGCTACAGCAGACATCTGTTTTTAACCATGAAGTATCTAAGTTTTGTATCCTATGCTGCCTGCAGAAATAATCTTCTGAGTCTTTGTCTCTTTTGTGGCACGAATTTCTGTTGAGAAAATAATATTTTAGATAAACTCATTTTTATCAGTTATTATTTCAGTTGTTAAAACTACACAGCTGACCACACCGTGGCATATGTGACAAGTTTCTCAAACTAGGAAAAGAAAAACAAACATGTAGCTATTTCCTGTGATACCGAATGGTTTTAGTTCAAAGAATACTACACAGAGATTTTTGTTACGCAAGATTTTTCCAGTTTTCGTATCACAGCTAAATATTGCTGTCAATAATGTCGCATATGCCCTAGCAACTTGCTATGGACTATCACAAAACATTTTAGCTGTTGTCAGAAAGGCTTTAGTTTAAAAATATTTCTCCCTTGTCTTAGGTCACTGCATGCATGTTACCTTTTGATATTCAAATATCTTCTGAAAACACAGTTCTGTGCAACTTTTCCACTTTTTCTTTTCTCCAACCTGCTCATCATTTCACAGTAAAATGTTGCGCGTATTTAAATTGGTTTTAAATTAACTTCATATAGTAACTGAGAAAAGAACAGCTTTCCTTATTTGATGATGTTATCTGAAGACAACTTGATAATTTTATTTGAAAAATGAGTATGTGCAATCAAAACAGACAGAGATCATTTAGTTTATCTCGGGATTCCAGCTCATTGATTTCTGTTGATTTTCATTATAGGTCTGAATTATGTGAAATTGTAGTGATGTCTTTAGCAATACTTGAAATTATAGGTGACTGTATTACTGCTCTCATTGGTGTCTGTTAGACGTTAGTGGTTTAGATTAACCTTTGCATATATTTTCTTGTCAACAAGCTCAGGTGAATGGAGATTATGAAGGCTATGGATGTCAAAAACCAGACAGATGCCAGGGAAAAACAATCCTTGGCTGGTAGGTAGTGCCTAACGCAGCAACGTGTTGATGCCAGTGTAAAGCAGAGATAAAAATAGCACATGTAAGCAGCTTAGTGCATATTCATCTATTGAACAGATGAACGAAGGTTTAGAAAGGAAAAAGGCAGGTATTTGTGACAGTGCTGTGTAGGAAAGGTCATGCTGCAAATGAGAAGAATTCAGGTAAGCAGGCCGTGGAATTGGATTCCATACACTCATATCTTCAGTAGCAAGGGAAGGCTTTTGATCTCCTTTATTTCCTCTGAACAGCTGCATTATCTGTTCACCAAAATCTCCCTCTATACTTGTCTCACACCCTGTTCTGTGTTTTTGACCTTTACATGCCTGATCATGTCTAAATTTAGATGAGAATTTTTGAGAAGCAGAGATGATCAGTGTTAACTTGTTCCCTAGACGTGCCTAGAATACTTACAGGTGCTGTAATACAATTAAAGCCAAAGGGTAAAGAGTCTTTGTTTTTCAAAGTGCTCTGAAACTAGTGGCTATTTCGGGTTGTACATCTATATTTTGAATTCTGGGGGGTAAGGGCACAGGGCTGGTGACTGAGTTTGGTTTGCCGTAAGAGGCCAATTTGTAAAACTGAATCTGAACTTGGATTTCAGACACTCTCAGCATTTGACATGTCATTATCATTCTTTGGAATTAGATTTAACAGCACTGAGGAAAGAGGTTAACTTGAAGCCAACATCAAGTATGCTGAACTCTGGTCATTGAAAATACCATTGCTAATATTACTGTAAGTGTACTTCTAGTAGAACATCACAGCTTTGTTTATCAAACGCAGACTTAGCCAAATTATCAGCTGCTGGAGATGGGTACAAAGGATCCACTGGCAAGTCTCTAATTTCCAAATCTGGGCCGTTCTTTCCATGATGCAATATACTTAGATAGATATCCTTAAATGTGGAATAATTAGTAATACAGTATTTTATACACACAGTAGAATATGGATACCTTTGCTTAATGTTTGTTGCTTTAACCAAAGCAATTTGGTTATAAATTTGCTTGCGGTTTCTTCAGTGTAGCTGAGCATGAGCTACTGTCAGAGACAGCACAGAAGGAAAAATGGACCAGTGGGCTGACCAAAACTTGCTCATACAGTGCTGTGTCCTATTAGCAGTTTAATTACTGCTAATATTTTGAGCTCTTATATAATTAACATTGTTATTTCCTGTAAGAATGAGAGAAATCCTAGCAGCTTGAAATACAAACAGCATCTAAATCTAAATTTGTCTCCTTTGATGCATTTGTTGTGTTTTTCAGCCACACCTGTTCCGTTTTATGTGCATAGGGAAGAAGCAAAACCTAGAAGTGATACACCAGTAAAATTAGGCCCAAATATCACTCAAAAAACTGCTTAAAACCATTAGTTCGTTCCTCCTAAGGGAACCTGGTAATTAGGTAGCACAAGGACTTAGTTTTTGGTAGACTGCTAATATGTGATTAAAACAAACCTGAGTTTGGCTGCATTAAGTAAAGCTGTTCCTGTTAAAGATACAAGCACAGTGACGCTGCACATGAGACACTGTGAGAAGAATTAGTCAGGCCTTTGAAAAAGATGAAAAAACACTGTGCAGGTTTTCTTGCAAAATCAGAAGTGATCATTATCAAACTCTGGTGTGCAAGGCCTGAAGAGAGAAACCTGTAGTCCTGTTTTGAGAACAAAAATGGATAGTAGTTAGAAGGGCAGATGTGTACTTAGGAAACAAACCCTCCTGTTGGCCAACATCTGCATTATTCACTGCTGGATTTTAAAAAATGGTAATATGGTATGAAGTACTTCATTCTTAAATTAGGAGTGTTTTCTTGATTTTCTATATAAAATACAAAATGCAGGCCTTTATAAGAGGGCATGTACAGATAGAACACATACCCAATAAGAAAAACATAAAGGAGATCCTAAACCTGTCAGCCCTTGCCTTGTAACGCAAGGTAGCACTGAACAAGGAGAAGAGGGACAGAGCAGCGAGCTGATCCAGAGTTAGCAGGACAGCAGCCAGGCAAATGGAAGAAAAATAGGGAATGCTTTTTGCCTAAAAAACTTGAAAAAGGCTGCCATGTTGCTTGGTATCGCAGAGGCTAGCAGAGAGAAGGATGGAAGAATAAAAATCTCGAGCCCAGGATGGACAGAAATTGCAGCCCGCGATTTTATTCAGGGCTGATGTGTTTGAATTTTGCTGCAGGAGGAGGGCGACCTTTTCTTCTGTAATAAAAGACTGAGGACAAACTCGGAGGTGGAAAAATGTGTGACTGAATTAATTTTACTGGGTTAGTGGTTGTTATTTAAATTAATATTTTGTTACTCTGAAAGGGCAAAGAGGATTGTCATGAGGACAACAGATTATTAAAGCCCTTGCCAGAAACACATTCTGGGTGGACGAGATGACAGTTTGCACATCAGAGGAGCTGCCCTGGGATGGTGGCCCAGAACAACTGAAAACAGTTCAACACAATGCAAATGCCTGAAAATGGTTAATCAGCATGAAAGTGCCTGCAGCTGCAAAGGGCTCTGGTGGGCTGAGGGCAGGGGCCCCGGGCAGCAGTGGGGAGGAGGGGGCTCTTGGTTTCCACAAGGTAGCTCCTAAAACTTAAATCCTTAAGAAAGGATAGGCCTTAAACAGGACAAACGCAACAGGAGAGAAACACGGCTAATGCGTCCTAAGACACACTACTCGTGCCCAGGGGGATTTGCTCCTTGTCCTGGGTGCCCTCCAGAACAGGCCCAGGTGTGCCTGGTGTGCACCTGCTGGGGAGCAGGTCCTGACAAGCAGCACCTGTGCCTGTCCCTGGGGCACGGCAGGAGCTGCAGCCCTGCCTGTGTCCACAGTTCTGCCATTGCTCCTGCCTGGGTGGGTGAAAATGAGGGACTAGGGCAAAAGTAAGTCCTCAGCTCCTACAGAAAAGGTGAGACTGTGGGCCAGAGCGCAGCTGCCAGGAGAACCCCGTTTTGTCTGGGGGGAAAAAGAATAAAAGAAACTAATTCCCAGGCTCTCCTCAGCTGGATGTGAGTCCGAAGGCCTATTTGGGAGGTTTGGGGACTGCAGCCTGAGAAAGGGCACAGTAACTGAGCTGCCACAGGGCACCGGGTGATTGGAAGCAGCAAGGGTCTGTATTGGGGTTCAGGGCCGAGGCTGAGCAGGGGGGTCTTCCCAAACCCCAGCCAGGGCTCTGGCTTGCAGGAGTTCCCTGGGGGCAGCAGCACTCTGCACGATGACCAAGAAGAAGCTGCGATGTTGCCGGAGCGTGTGGGATGTATCCAGTACTCTCTGTGTGCTTTTGCCCAAGGAGATTCCAAAAGGTAAGTGAGGGGCATGTGGAGTTTGGAGGGCAATGTTGGAAGTTTTGCTATGATAGTGTAATCCCAAGAACACTAAAACATGAAGGACTTTTGGACAGTGACATTTCAGCGTGCAGGAGTCTTTCACTGTGGTATTTTGGGAATATGCAGGTGGTGTGCTTGAGGGTTCTGTTCTGGATGGTTTGTCTGCAGCCTGTGTTGGGCGCGTATTCAGAGATGTCTTTTGTGTTAAAGGACCTACTACCCGAAATGAAGCGTGAGTTTCTCTAGTGATTCTTGTATGTACCATTTAGCATGTAACCTTCAGCTCGCTTCGTAGGGACCTCTGAAGTAATGTGGTATGAGACTCAAATGCTATGGCCCAGGTGATGAACTCAGCCCTGAGAAGGGAAATTTCTACTTATTATTCAAATAGTTTTTCTAATACCAGCTGTGTGGCTTGGGGGTAGGTGTTTGAGATGTGTTGCATTGCTGCCTCATAGTACATTTTAAGTGGAGTGGTTAAAGAAGCCTGTGGCTTTTGCGTCCTGCTTGAGCTGTTCGCTGTCAACGTTGAGGTAAATGCCAAGGCGTTGTCCCTTCCTTTAAGTGATAAAACCTGGAGCTTTGCAAAGTCCTAGCAAAAATTGCTAACATGCTATAGAAATAGAAGCAAGCCAAAAGGTGGTTGCAGCTGTTGTTTACTACATTATTACACAAACAAATACACAAACTGGAGAAAGTTTATACAGCTAACCCACCTTCAGTATCTACATGATGACAGAGCTTTGGTGTATCCGATCCCAGCTCCTCAAAGGATTTAGCATAGATCAGAAATACCTCTGAGCCTAGTCATGTCAGTGGAGTTCTTCCACAGAAAAATAAAATACCAAATCTGCACATATGCTGAACGTGTTGAAATCATGTAGAATAAAAGAAAGTTTGGACATTGTGTTAATGTGATGGAGAATATTTTAGTGTTGTAATTTGCTTTAAGAGCACATGTAAATAATTGCTGCATGAGGTACTGAAGTCAGATTGACTGTTCACAGATGCAAACGCTTCCATCTCATAACCAGAGATTCCAAATTCATTTTGTATTAGAGTGTGTTATAAAGCACTGATAGGTACTCAGCTTTTTCACGTTTTAACCATGTCTTATCTGAAAAAATTTTATGCTTCTGTCAGCTTAGAAAAGGTTGGTTTGTGTTTTTTTTAAATTCTGTTACCATTATGAACTGTAAGAAATCTCCTGTGCTGAGAAGAACAGATATGATGTTCTTCTCTATTCTGATCATGGGAGTACTGTACTTGCATGCTTTGCATTTCGTGTATTACATATGCCATTAACGTTTGTATGAGGTGCCAGCTGATGCAGAATCTTTTTACATGCTGTTGCCCATCCAATGGCTCATCGTAGAAACCATGATATGTGGCTAACTGAAGAAATTCCCTATACGTTGCAGGTAAATGCTATAGTTCAATTCCATTTAAGTGGCTGTTTTGGGACATGTGGAGCTGGATGAAACATGCAGTTAACCCTCTTTCTTCATGCAGTAGCATGAGTACATCATCTTAACCCACTTTTTAAAGATCCCCAAACTACTGTATTTTAATGGTTGTAGCAATAACTTCAAATAAGCCTACCATCTTAAACAAGATGAATCTTCTTTTGCTTTACCACACTACTTTTGGACGGCGCTAACTCTCAGAAGGGATCAATTGCTCTACTCTTAAGTAATGTTGTAGCCAACTAGAGCATTTCTCTGTGATTTCATTAATATAAACAGCATATATTGGATATTACAGTACTTATTCTGGCTTACAACTAACTTCCTAAATAGTATTGTCGACAATAAATATATTTAGAGTTCTTAATTTTCTTGGCACGTTGTTCGGCAGATCTATTTCTTTGCTGTCATAGGTAGCAAAATCTAGGAAAATCTGCAGCTGAACAGATGTCATGTATGTGGGACCAGGAAAAGGGCTAATTTTAGTTCCTTTGGTTTTTTTACTCTCATTCCTGAATTCTTTTTTGGGAGTTGAAATTATGGTGTGCTTAACCCTTTGGCAAAGCTTACCCTGAGTTCAGCAAAGCAGAGTTCATCCCTCGTGAAGGTTATCGTATCTGTTAAATTGAGTTTGAGCTTTGGTCACGTGGAAACGAGCACTTGCTGTTATTATTAAATTTGCTTTACTTTTAGCAGTGTACTTTGGAATCATCTTTCTGTCCTTTCTGAATTTGCCATCATAATTTCCAAAATATTATGTTTTGGGAAAAGAACAAAAATAATGTGTGTTAATAAACATGAGATGAAGGGAAATTTCAGCTGGATTTGCAAGTGACACCATAAATCGCTTTTAATTCTGTTGGTTTATAATTTCACAAAAGAAATTATGAGATAGTGTTTGTTACAAGTAGTAATCAAGATGAACATATGGTGCAGGAATTATTTTCTTGCAAAGTCAGCTAATTTCATTGTAGCTTTTCTTTAATGCAGCAATTACAGAAACTAGTTTGTACTTCATATGCAGTGTGTTCTCGTTATCTGTAAAATACTCACAAAGCTTTTATGCCACAACATTCAGCAGTGCCCAGCCAAAGGAGCAGTGACCCTGAGATTTTGCTCAGGTGGGTTGTGTTTGCCATGTTAAATGGGACTCAATCCTCAAACCTTTACAGAGAAAATTCAAAATATGCAACTGTAGAGTCATAATTTATAATTTTTACCAGTTCTCTTTGGAACTATTTAAAAGTAAAACATATTCCTAGGTGTCAAGTACATATTCAGTCTGGATCTTACAGTCTGGATCATTTATGAAGATACCGAAAAGCACTGGTCCCAGTACCGACCCCTGAGGGACACCACTTGTCATGGTTCTCCATCTGGACATCGAGCCATTGTAGTTATCCCTAAAAGGCCTGTATCTGTCCATCATGGCACTCCCATTCTTTGAGCTATCCTACTAGGTATCCCTGATGCAAATGAGATTTGAGCCCTGCAACTGCCTGCAGGCCTCTAATTCTTCCTCTTTGTTTCTCAGACTGCATGCGAGTGCACAGGCAATGCAATGAGGCAGTCAGCTAGGTTGATTTCCCAGGAAAAGAACCATAGTATGTTAGTATTGCTCTTGGTGTCATTGAACATTTTAAGATGGACAGCTGTAGTATTAGAAAGCAGAGGTTGGCCCAGCACATAGGATAGGCACCTGTTCCTGAAGTCTTGTTCAGTACAGGGTGGCTCTTTTGTTCTAGGACAGCCTCTTAGAGTGAGCATTATTTATAATTAATTAGAAGAGAAACTTAAGCAGGGCTATGCTTGCTTTCCTGAAGTCCCATGCTGCAAGACATCCACCTGGATAAGTGACAAAACTCTGAAACATTCCCCTGTGTCATGATTCAGTGGAGCTGGACTTGATGGATCCCTCCAGTCAAGTTACAGACCAGCTGAGCAGTTTGAATCCAAGTATTCTTTAAAAACATGTAAAAATTCAGAGCTGTTGTTCTGGTTCAAGTCAAATTCTAGTGGAACCATGTGATGTAACTTACACCATTTTATGGCAAAGAAATTCAGCATTCCAAATATTTTACGACCTTAGTGTTTACGTAAGTTTGAGAGACTATGCAATGTGACGAATGTCCTGTTCTATCTTGGTTGCCAACAATATTTTTACTGTGGGAGCAAGACATGCAGTACTTTCAAACTCAGTTTTGCCAGCATTTCTCCACCTCAGACCCTTCAGACAGAGATTTTTCATGTGGTTTGCACTGAAAAATCATTTGCATTGCATTTCATATGGTTTGCAGTGCATATCCTGCATTGCTCTGTGTTTGGAAAAGGCTTCATCTTGCTTGGTCCTAGGGTCCCACTTAAATTTCCTAGTCTGTCCGTACAATGTGTCACAGATAAAACTGCTATGTAAAGACACCACAAATATGTTTCTGTGTCTTTGCCTGTGTTCTGCATGCCAGAACAATTTATTTAATTTATATTTTTTCATTTTGAATATCCGTTATTTAGAATGTAGAAACAGTAGCACATCTTTCTGTTAACTCTGGCTTGGATAAAGTTGAAAACATTGCTTCTGAAGGGTCTGAGGCTCTGTTCGTTGGAAAGAATTTTGCATTTTTTGTGTATGAAGCAGCTAATTATACAGGAAAAAAAGCCTTGTTTGTTATAAATACTATAAGAGCAAGAGTTAGATCAGCTGCTTTGAGCTCTGTGAAGGGTGATGCAGTAACAAAGATCCACAAGGTATAAAAATGGGATGGGAGGTTGTGTTCTTTGTTGGTTTGGGTTTTAGTGTGGGTGATTTATTAATTTTTTCTCCTCCAGCTATGTCCCCTCTGCTGACATGAAAAGCAAAAAAGATATTCCTGGTGGATATACGCCTGAATAGTTAACACCCAAATTGGTATTATAGTGTGTGTTAAAGCACCAAGCTCATAAGTACATTTTATAGATGGCATGATAAAGTTCTATCATCCTCTGTCATTAACCCGTGTAAGACTTTCTTTCCTTTTCTCTCTGTCCTTGGGGAAAAGAAAAACATACACTGTCTTAGGTGCTGAACTTTTAAAAAAAGATAAATTGTTGAGAAGTTGCTGTATTTTTGTTAGAAGAAATAGACCAGGTTCTTCTGATATATCCTTAAATTTTCCCAGACACACAAATTCAGAGGCATCATGGGGTCAGCTTCACAATTTAAAACAAAACAAGCAAAACAACAAAAAAACCCCAAACCCACAAAGCATAGACACATAGCAAGAGTAGTGTTAGTCTTCTATAAGGAATTTGCTGAAGCCCACATGACCGTAAGCTGAATATGAAGTATTGGTGTATTTAACCCATGAAAATTGGAAGTAAACGTGGAAATGCTGACTCAAAACAGTGTTCAGTGGTGGAACAAAGAAAAGACCTTGTGAATCAAGAAGCATAAGTAGCAGAGAATTGTGTTTGAGTATCCTTTGCTTTTTATCTTGGCAGTCAGTTTTCTTAGAAACTGAAACCAACCACATCTGTATCCCAGCATCAGGTTTGAAGAAACTGAAACAGTGCAGTGGATGCTTGTAAAGGAGGAGCATTGCATGAAAGCCTGTAGTTGTTCACATTGACAGAGAAATCTCAATAAAAAGCATTTGAAGCCTGATGGTTGGCAGTATGGGCAAGTACACTATCTGGACTGCTTATTCCAAAACAAAATTGTTCGTGTTGTGTTGGTAGTACCCAAGAGTGTTTTCAGTCCCTAATATCCTAAAAGGTATCTTGCTACACCAGGGTCAGACTTCCAGTCTTGCAGTGTGATAGTCTACTCCTAATTTTTTTCCTTTGTTATCCAAATGTTCTCCTTATTCTGATTATTCTCAGAAATTTTTGCAAACTATTCAAACACAACATACCTTTCATACTAGCAAGTGAAATTCACTGCATACTGCTTGATAGAAACAAATAATCTTAATTTCTAACTTCATAATTGTTAAAAAAAAAATAGGTTTTATGAGGACTCAGAACAATTCCTATTTAACTTAACTTGCTCAAGTTTCCCAAATACCTTGTTCCAGATGACAGCTATTTGGTTTTGTGCCAAACTTTAAGGTATCTGTGAGACTGGATTCCAAAGTGTCAATGCTGTTACACAGTATACATCAAATTTGGAGCAGGGAGAGGGAGGGAAGAAGTGACTACAAGAACCTAGTTTTTCTTCAAAGGACTTCACACACTCATATGTGGCCTGGGACATACCCAAGGTCGTGTTTCATTAGCCTTTGCCAATAAATTGAGCTCTCACTAGTACTAAATAATAATGATCTCTAGACACAGGGTCATTCCTCCCTTCAAAAAAAAAAAAAACAACAAAAAAAAAAGCCTTTATTCCATCCCCCAAAGATTAGATGTATTGTTATACTGGGTATGGATATTTATGCTACAGTATTGCCTTGTGAAATGTTCCACAGTGTGGTTTATTTAGGAGTAGACCATCTGAACCTAATTCAGTTTCTTGTTTTCAATTCGTTCAGGAACTATTATTATGAACTCTTCAATGTGGAAAGAGTCATTGGCTTTTACAGTGTTCTAACCTTGTCCTCTTTTTGCCTCTTCTAGTAACCTCATTTAATGAACAGTGTTGCTTGCTGGGATGTGTGAATAGCTGTAGCTTCCTCTTTCTTCAGTGGTTATCCACACTGAATGCCTTCGTGTTTGTGACAGAGGCAGTCTTAGTTCCCAGCTTCTACCTGCAGCCCAGCTTCCCCTCTCAGTTCTGTGGACAGCTGGCACCTACTCTGTCCCAAAGCAGAAATCGCAGTAGCGCAGCCACGCTTCAGTTCCTTTCTACTACTTTTGACAGTGATGAAGCCTTTAAAGTTCAGTCACCCTGCATATGTTTCCACTTTTATTTAATTTTGTAGGGGAGAACAAGCAAAACCTTAAGATGTACCATCTTTCTATAAATAAATCTATTTGTATTCCAGAGCAGGCTCCCAGAGTCATGCAGGGAGTTACAAAGCTGTTTGTGCATGATATTCCAGTGCTTGCTGTTAAACCTAACTTCAACATGCCTAGTTGTGCCTCCTCAAGAGTTATTTTTCTTTGAAGCCTACTAAGTGAGGAAAAAAGGATGTCAGACATTGGTACGGGATTGCCTAGGTATCAGAGGGAGAGCTGTGTGAAGTCTTCAGGTACTATCTTGGTTGCTTTTGATCAGTGCACGGTTCCATACTGATCTCCTGAGCCATTTGTACTCCTGTCCTCTGCTGCACCACTTATTTGGGGCTCACTTGTACTTGACAGGTACTGTCAAGTATGTAGGTACCAGCTTTACAGAGTGTATGTGATACCTTCTAAAAAAAGCTTACCTAGTATAGCAAGACGATGTTGAAGGACATTCACTACTTCAATCTGAAATGCAGCTTGTAGTTCAGAGTTTATTTTTCATTTTATTCCATGTTTTAGTGTATTCTTCTGCTCCAATTTATATATGCTATGATAACGAATTTGGAATTATTTTTAGCTCTCCACAGAGCCCTAATTATAAGAATAGATGGAAATGCAAATATTCTTGTTCAAAACAGCAGTATGTTCTTGTTGACTCAAGCAGAACCTAATTATGGTAGACACATATTTACTGCTATCCTGGATGGAGGTCAGTGAGACCTGGCACTGTCAAGATTAGTTTTTGGTTGCTAAAAAATGATTTATATAGATAAAACAAGGACTTGTTTTTGGTTTGAATCCTAGGCCTCTCAATGTTTTATGATTACTATCTCAAGAGCATAGTTCTTAGTATATTCTAGAGGATTTAGTTGTAAATATCTGTCTTTGTGCACTTCTTAAAACTAGTGTGATAGGTAAAAACTGCTTATAAATATTTTCTCTGTTTAAGAGAGATTACAAGTGCATTTAGTTGATTCCATTCAAATGAATATTAGAAATGTGCTTCAGTTGGATCCAAGCTTTGTCAAAGTTCAGGAATACTCCTGAACACATCTAGGACTTCAAAGGGAAAGAACTGCGAAGTTAGAAATGGGACCCAAATGTTTGGAAGGAGTAGGCACAAGTTGTAAACCCTTTAATAAGGAGAATACTTAGGAGAAGGAGCGGGTATCCAGTTGGAGCGTCTTGAATTCCATTGTTAATGGCTGTGGTTGTTCATCGAACTGCACTAATATGTATGAATCCCACCTTGATTTGTGAAACAGACCATTTGCCTTCAGGAAAAGAAGCTTAAGGAGAGGGTGAGCAGTCCTGATTTTCTATATATCCTATAATACTCAAGGATATTGTGGCATATGGCTTGCAGCCTTCCTGCAGTTACAGGCCCAAGTCACCGTGAGCAGAAAATAGTCTGGCTGTGCCCTTGACGATGGAGCTGATCTTGTTATGCTGTGGTGTGTCCAGAGGAGCTCAAGTCTTGTACTCTGGGGGTGGCATTTTTCTCATTTATTTGTTCTTTGTTTAGCCCTGCATTTTTACGTGCTGGCTGCAGGTCAGCAGCTGTACTGGCCAGTTTAGAGAGTCACTAAGCTGAACTAAAATGTTAGCTTGTCTATTTGTTCTTAGGCTTCCCAGGATTTCCAGCAGTAAATCTGGAAAACGCATCTAATCCCACTGAAGCATTCTCCATCTTTTTTTTACATGAAGGATCGTGTGATGGCCACTGATTTGTGTGTAGCAATGAAGTCTCTAGGACACAAACCAGTGATTAGGAGCTGTGTGATTTTAGCGGGGAAAGGGGAGACTTTGTTTGCTATTTCTGGGTTAGGGAAGGAAGGCAGTTAAACTTTGTATTAATGAACTGACTAGAGGAAACAGACCCAAAAATCCTAAAATCCTGCCAAATATTAGCTTATTGTTGACGGTAGAATTTGTTCGGTTTATACACCTGCTGTAGAAGTGCTTTTTATCGGAAGTTGGCCCATTTCCAGAGATGAATATAAGCCTCTGGCCAATAATAGACAGAACTGCAGAGAAACAAAACCAAAATCACAAGCATCTGTCCATTATGATTTATTCGCATTTTTGTCTACATTGAGAGCAAATGTTTTGATTAATTTGCTTCAAGTTTACTTCTCTTGTTTTCCTTAACATTTTTCTGTATTATTGGATTTACATCTTAATAGAAATAGTCTGCTATATATTTAGATATATTGTTCTTGCTTATAATAGTTTAATTGGAAAGAAAGATTAAATTGGAGATAGCTACTGAGACACAGTAAATTAAAGTTTATCGAATTTGTTTTCAGATCCCTACTACCTCATAAAGATGAAAGGTAGAAAACCAAAATTTCATCATAATTTTGTTTCCCTTGTTGTAGAGAAGATCGTGCTGACAGGAAGGTTGATGATGGCAAAGTAAACTTGGAAAAAAAAGAAAAACCCAAACAAGAGAGATAAACACTTGTGATTTTTTAAACCAGAACGGAAGGGGACCTCTCCTGGTGTTCCTTTCTGTCCATAGACATGGTACACAGTGGAAGCATTTGGCTCCAGAATGATCTTGCCAAATAAACCCAATGGGGCGTTTGACAAGTTTGGGCTGATGCTGTAACTCTTTATGAACTTAGACACTCTTAAAAAGCTGGTGCAGGAAAAACCAGAAAGCCTCCACGAAGAAGCAAACACATGGCTGTACCTTGCTAGGCTTTTTTCTTTATTTAAATCTTCTCAACAGTCGCATTGAGTTTGGGGCAGAAACTGAGGATAATCTAAAGTGGTATTACTTGAAATCTTACTAGTTGTTTCCACAAAACTTGTGCAGTTGTACATTTCCTGTACTGGAATAAACACGTTGACTGTTGGGTGCTTCCCTTTGGAAAAATGCCCAGCTCTTAACATCTTTTCTCGTCTGCCCACTGTTAGTGCTTTTACAGTGGCTGATGTGGAAATGAGCAGCTCTCTTCCAACGATCTGAAACAAGCAGAGTGATGATTCCTTTTTTCTTTTTCCCTTGCTGCGTGAGGGGAAGGGGTTGTTCACTCTGGCTGCATGTGCCAGCTCCTGCCCATCAGCTTTTGAAGGGGGCCAGCCTCTACTTGGCCTCCTGATGTGCAGTTCCAGAAGAGGACAAGAGGACCACGGTGCCAAAATACCTCCAGGGTTACCTCTGCTCCTCAGGACAAGCTAAGCAATTCTCACCAAATGTTTTGATCTACCGGAAGTTGCTCTAATTTATTTAAATGAATAGCAAATCTGACTCTGCTCTTTGCTGTCTGAAAAGCTGGATCCTATTTTCCATGGCCTCACTCCTTCCACCCCCACACTCTCCTCCTTTCCCCAGAGGAGGACGTACGGCATAGCAATGCTCGCCGCTGGAAGTGGCCAGTTCAGGACAACTGGAAAGGAATTTGAGCCATTACTGGAATTCTAATCTCAGACTCTTCTAGAAAAGAGCTTAACAGCTTTTTGCTTGTCCTCTTGGGTCTGATGTTTGACAGGAAATGAGTTTGAAGGGTTCAGGAGCAGGTCACAGAACTCGTCTTGCTGCCAGCTGCTCTGCCGACCTTAACAGTGTGTTTGCAGGAATCTGATACACTTGCTTATTATTAAAGCCTTTTCTCTGAGAAAAGTAACTTCCAAAGCCAGGTCCTACCAGACATATTGCTAGCATATTGCATCCTCGCCTCTCTGAATTCTTCACCACTGACACTTGCTATGACCTAAGACTCTGGCCATGTGAAAAATGCTGTTTTGTAATTCAAGGCAGAGAGAGCAATTGTGTTTGCAGGCATGTTTATGTTTGTCTTTTGCAGTACTTATTTTGTTTGTCCACTATGTGCCCATCTGTTGGATCTCAAAGAAACCTAGATACTTTCCTAGTCATGCACAGTGAATGTTAGACTTCATAAAATACCTCATATCTGGTCTCAGGAAAGCAATTTTAATTGATGGGCTGACTGTTTCCTACGTAGCAGCTGAGAAGCGTGTTCCCCAGCAAATTTAAAAGTGAAGAAGTCTCTGTACTTTCTTGGAATCCTATTGGTGAGTCAGTGTTGTTCGGACTGGTACAGAGTTCAAATAGGCCACAGAGACTGATGGCATGTCCTTCTTTCTTCACTATGTTTCCGATTTAGAAATTGATTTCCAAATTAAAAATATCAGAGCAGGGTAGACCAGATTAGGACAATGTGGAAGCCCAGTAGTGGAGCTACACTGGCAGAAATACTGCTACTGAACTATAGCAGAAATGTGCTCAATCACCTGCTTTGAGAGTGCTACATCTTCCCAAGAGGACAGTTCAGCAGCTTTGTATCTTGAGGAGGGGCATGTCTGGAGAACAATCCTTGCACGGAGCCTCTACTTTGAGCCCACGAGGCTTGGTTTTCCCTCTTCCTCTTGCCTGAGAAGTTTAGGTGTTCTTGCAAAAATAATTAAGGAGATGAAATTAAAATAACACAAAATATGTAAAACTTGCTCTATCACTGCATTTTTTAGCATCTTTGTCTTTTTATTTCTCTCTGATGTCTTCACTTCAATAGGAATTTGGCTCAGCTGCAGCTTCTGCTGTTTTAATATGTTCATCAGTTTGTTCTTCATTCTCAAATGTCTGCTGTCTCTTCCAAACCAGCATGACCTGGAAAACTGAATGTGTGCAAATACACTGAGAAAAAACAGACACATGGAATACATACATGTGCCATTATTTTGACTTCTTAGTTTAACTGGTGAAAAATCTTCCAGAAACCTTGAACAACTACTGAAATGGGCTTTGCAATCTCAAAAGACCAATTATTCATACATATCAACTACTTCAGCCCTAATCATTTGTGGTTCCTGCCTGAGTTTAAAAATTACTGCATAGACCAGTCTATTATTAATGTAGAACTGAATAGTAACCCTCTGATTCAAAAGTATGACTACCAGACTTGATAGCACTGAGCAAAAATAAGATGTACCTTTTGCTTCAGCACTACGTATGTTCAGCACAGAATGAACGGAAAAGCCATTAATTGATTAATAACATGTAGGTTTCTGACTTGAAGTGTTTCTGATCTCCTTGTCTTGCTCAGGGTTCTTAAAAGTCCTCCTGCCTGTCCTCAGCTGCGCTATTTGAGGGAATCTACTCTATCTTAGGATGAGATTGCATTTAAATAAGAGTGGAAACGTATCAAAACTATTATCTTTCATAAACATCAGTATTTCCAAGACCTGTTTTGCATATAGACATGGGAGGTGATTTGTGTTCTATTTTTGTAGGGAACAGCTTAGATTATAAAAAATTAACATCTCTTAGTAGAGCAATAATGGAATTGTAACATGTTACTGTAGTAACTCTGGACATGTATGGAAGAGCATCTGTCCCAGCAAATATTTATTCTCCAAAATAACAAAATCACCAAAAATATCTAAATTAATAAAGTTCTTCCACCTAATTCCTTGAGTATATCACATCCTTCTCATTAAGGAAATGGAAGAGTTCACTTTTATTCATCTGTAAGTAGACTTACATGTGAAGTATGGTGGAGACAAAAGGAGTGGAGCTTGGCTTAAACACACTGAAGTGAAAATGAAGCAATTGGAAGACAAACAATTCAATGCTGAAGGAAGAGATGGGAAAAGAGACAAAACCTCATCTGTGATTTGATTTACAACAGGTATATAGTGGCAAAAGCCACAATAGCCTGGTTCTTGGTTAATGGTTTCTACTGAGACTTGGATGCAATATACTGTTTCTTTAGACCACTATAAACTGGCCACAGCTTTGCTGAGGGCTTTCACTAACTCGGAGCTAAGTGTGAAAATCTGAAGACTCTGACTTCTTAGTAAAGGGGGTTAGTCAGCCTTCCTGACCACTTTACCAAAATATCTGTGTGGCAAGGGCCATGTTTTACTTCTACATTTGTATATCCAGAACCAGAGAATAGATAACCTTCAAAAGTAGCTCCCCAGAGGAGCTTTACCCTAATCACTGCCTCACCACAGCACTAGTGTGGTGATGTTCTCCTATGGCACTGCCCTGGAAGTCTGTCAGCCCCGGGGGTTTCCCTCTTTGCTCTCATTACCATAATTAGCTAATTCTTTTGATCACTCAGTTGCTTCTCTGCATCATAAAGAGCTAAGAACTGCAGCTTTTAAATTCCTCTCCCCTATATAACTTTTTCTTTAAATATTTAGGCAGATTAGCAAAGTATAGTGATGAAACAAACATCAGAAAGGAAGTTCAGTCCTGGAAAGGTTAAGGATAGGAATGTTTAGAGAGGAGCTTCAGAGCACAAACAACTACTGAGCCAGTGAAGTCACCTGAATGGAACTGCTGAACATTGCTTCACTGCATACGGTACAGCTTTGGGGGATTCTCTTGCTTATGTTTTCATGGTTTTGTTTTCTTAAAGAAGAACATTCCATTTTACCACAACAGCAGCTGAGAAACCAGTTCTCTCCTTGACTGGGCCTTTGTTTCAGAAAGTTCATACCAGTATAAAAAAAAAAAAAATATTACCCAAAAGATAATAAGGATTCCAAGAATGGTTAATTTTTCCCTTCTGGACAGAAGCCTGAAAAACTTGCTTGTAAAGACAGAATTTCAGGGGAAACTCCAACTTAGAGTCATCCTTGACTCACAAGCCAAACAACTGTAAATGATGAATTAAGAGCAGTTTAGGTCAAATCTGCATGTGAATTCTCCCATTTTTGTCATATGCTATCAGCTTTTCATGATTAAAGCTTCTCCTTACTGTTGTGAAAGAGCTACACAAAAATCAGAGGAAACGATGAGCTTGACTGTGCACAAATTGTTATCAAATATGCA
Organism: Phaenicophaeus curvirostris; assembly: GCF_032191515.1. Lineage (NCBI taxonomy): Eukaryota > Metazoa > Chordata > Aves > Cuculiformes > Cuculidae > Phaenicophaeus > Phaenicophaeus curvirostris. The sequence continues at coordinate 12,549,332 of NC_091396.1, forward strand.
AGTTCACTGGGGTGGAGAGAAGGAGCAGAATACCACTATTTTCTATTATCACCTCTAGTCATCCTGGGTATGCTACTTAAAAATGAGTGGAAAAGGTTGAAAACAAATATTGTTTTCTTAAATTGATGCTGTTCACATCACCATGAGCACTGAGGCTAGGTGTATTGACTTTTATGGGCTCATGAGATCTGTGATTACCTTAAAGGAAAATGCTGATTAAATATATTTTTCTGAAGCAAACTTGATTCTTCCTCCGCAGCCGGTTTAGTAATCATCTCTTGTGGCCCGATCGAAAAAATCCAATGGAGCTGCAGAGGGATTCATTTCATTGACTTCAGTAAGCTCTGGATCAGACCCGTGGGGAATGAAGAATGACTTTTCCCTAATCTCTTAAGTTCTTCTTGTCTCTCGTTCCAAAGTGATTACAAAACTGGTGAAATGGAAGGAATAGTTTCTCTTGGTCTCGTGTTCTTCATCAATCTGCGGGTTTATTTTAGGCTATAAATTGCCCTAATCATGGATGCTTTCTTGTTTTTGTCGTACAATGTTTAGCTGCAGAGGGCCAAAATGCATGTTTACTGCCTTTCTGCAGCTGCTGTTGTACTGAGATTGTTTATCTGCATAGTGCCTGTCTGCTGTGGTTTCTTTGGTATTTCACAATCTGAGAAGCTCAAAACTCTTTAGTAGAGTTTTCAAATTGATAAGAGAACTGAATCACAATGTTCTGGGTAGGAATCTATCCAACTGAAAAAGCTAGGTTGTTGGGGTTTTTTTCCATTTGTGAAAGCATTGCAGAGGGCCAGCATAATAATAGCAATTTTCTGTGGCTGTGCAGTCTTGTGGCATGTCCCACTGGCAGAGCACAAATGTGTGCCACAAACAGTTTGCTTAAGGGTTTCATGAGCCTAGTAACGAGATACATACAGTGGTTTTATATAGTTGAATTGTACAGCCATACGCATTGTGCAGTAAATACTGTCGTTCTGCAGGCCAAGTAGTTTTAGCTATGTGTCACTACAACTCTCTAGTGTTGCAGTATTTCCAAACAAGTGTTAGGCTCTTCAGCCAGGCTTCTCAAGTTGCATTGCCACTGCATACGGTACAGCTTTGGGGGATCCTGGGACTATATACTGTGCATTGTGGCATCCATCTGCAAGATGATGGAATTTTGAGGCTTGGAGTGCAATTTAAATCCTCATGATTCATTTTATCTTGCAAACATCTTGGGTTTTGCAACCTAGCCAGCACCAGTTCAAAAATGTTGGCAAGCACTGAGATGATCATGGTGATGAGCATAAATAGGCTATTGCAAACATGTCTGAAGACATTAAAAGTTTTTGGGACCAGGGCAATAAGGGCAAACAAGGAGGATTCTGACACCAGGGACACAGACCACTACCCCACTCCTGCTGGGGCAGCCTCGCTTGGTGGAGTGTGGTCCATCTTGGGCAGCCAGTGATGACTGATAGCAGGTTAGTTTTGTAATAGATCTGGTACTACAAATCAGTAAAGTCCCCTGTAACTGGAGCCCTTTTCAAAGCCTGTGCAGAAGCCCTTTGGAGGCATAGCAGCGGATTCATTATGTAAACATGGTTCTCCACTTTGACTCGTGTTTCTCCACCCTTAGGCACGCCATGAGTTAGCCACTGACTGTCTGTACCAGGTAGAGCAGCTGACTGACTTGCATAGAAGCCACATGCTGCTGTCATGGGAATGTTAAGGCTCAACAATCAACATTAGGCACTTGCAAGTCTGTGCCTTTATGAGTCCCCAATTTATTTTATTTGGATGATTGTTACACTTAGGGCCCCTGGAATAATTCTGTAAAGAAGGGCTCACAAAGCCTGCAAATGCTGTGAGACATTTACCTGTATCAAGGCATAAGAGTCTTTAAAAGCCTCTTGTACCAGGCTTCCCACAGCCATGCTTGCAATTCTTGGCCTTGTGGCCTCTGGCGATGTCCCTCGCTGCTACTGCAGAGGCGAGACAAATTTGTTTCTCCGTTATCTCTGTGTCAAGCATGTCACCACCAAACTTTACAGCGACTGCATGAGCCCTTCCACACAGCTTTTCATGAAGAAAAGGCTACAGCCTTACACAACAGATGGGGAAGGAGGCCTTATCCTATAGCAATTCAAAACACTAAATGAGTGCTGCAACAACTGGACTATAGTTACTCATGCTCCTGCTTTGAGGATTAGGTCTGCTCATGGAAAAATGTGTGTTGTGCTTTGTTTGGAACTGATCCCACATGTTAATGTTGTGATGTATAGCCTCCATCCCCCTCTGAAGTATGTGGCTGGAGTGGTGAACATGCAGAAATGCTTTATATGGGGGAGGGTTCGTGCTTTGTACGGAAAGAGATTTCTAATAATAAACACATTTTGTGGGTGTGTGTGGCAAGTTGTTTATTTGCTTGGTTGTTTGTGTTTCTTCTAAAGAAATTATTTGTGAAAGATCATAAATATGTGTCCTCAGTGCATGCTGGTCACTGAACGCTAGAGATAAACTATCCTATAGGTGGGAGTCAGAGATATGGGGTGTCCCAGTGCCCAGAATTCTCTTTGCCATCACTTCATGCAGCCACACATGACAGCGCCGGCCAGATAGCAGCATGCAGTGTGCCCCGGAAGAGGATGTTTGCAGAAGCAGGGGCTTGCAGAGGATGCCCAGGCTGCAGTCTCCAGTCTGTGGTGGACTCTTAGAGTCTCGGTGAAGCAGCCTGACCTTTCAACCTCTGCAGCAGCTGTGTCTGCCAGGATGCTTCTCTATCCCCTGTTTTGCTTCAGGAACCCTTTCCTCCACTGCTCTGTCTCTTTATTCGCCTCCTGGGATGCCCTTGTGAGCATTTTGGACATGTTGTCATCTCTGGAGTTCTTCTTTTTCCTACGTAGATTGGATAAGTATTTGCTTAATGACAATAGCAGCCCTGTCCTTAGTTGCCATGAGTTGTCAGCTGTTGGGGGGAAGGAGTAAATGAGCTATTGTAAGAATGATGCTTTCATGCCAACTGGAACAAAGGACTTGGGTTGCTCCCCCTTCCCCTTTTGTTTTAGCTTTCTGGTTCTTCCCAGTTTTGGAGAAAGCAAGGCATTTTCAAAACCTTTTGCCTCTGAAGGATTGCAGGGGGGAGGCAGCGTCATCTGTCTACCTTGAGGAGACAAATTTAGGAAAAATCAGTGTAGATCAGATTAACGTTCGCATCTGTTCTTACAGAATGTGTTGTGGCAAGGGGAAAACAATGGTGCACACAGAGGCAAGACGGTATTTGTTTGCATGTTGATACTTAAACAGGTATCCCTTTTCCAAAAGGCGTCGGACAAAGGGAGCTGTTGCACTGGAGTGGAAGGACACCACTGGCTCTGAACGGTACCATCTGTTATGAGTCACTTTGAGAGAACTGCAGTGCCGTGCAGTTATATTCCCTAAACCAGATTTCCTTAAGGTTGCTCTTATATTTTCCTTCTCTTACCTTTCCTAACAACTGCAGTCAGCATGAGTTGCACAACAGTTAAATGACCCAACTGTCCAGAAAGAAGTATGTGAAACCCTAGTCGCACCTTGAATCATTTGTATTTTTGCAATCTCTGGCTGCTTTTTGTAATCTTCAGCTGCTTCTTTGCCACTACAGTGAGAGTGTGTGTTTGTGTTCTGTTAGTTGGTGCAGTGCTGCAATCTTCAGTTAGGTGACTATGTCGGGTGGAGGGGAAGAGGGAATGTTAGGGGGAAGACAGTCTAAGCAGTCATATGATACGTAGCAGGACTGAGCAAGTAAAGTGGTCATTCTTGCTCTTTATTGAGGGGAATCCAGAAAGCCTGTACCTTTCCTAGCACAGCATCTTACTTGGAGGGAGGGAGGGAGTGGGTTAGTGATAGTGCCTTTTGTTAAAACAGCAGGTGGGAATAATGTAGATGAATACAGCAGCCTTTGTGGGCTACCTTAGTGATACCACTGTAAGGACAAGAGGAGCTCTGATGCAGCAGAAGCTTCCCCACCTTCAGCTCTGTAGGGTACCTTGTTTCATTGATCATTACCATGTTCTTCAGACCATCTCTTTTCTGCTAAACATACTGAGGTTGATTTTCAGTGGTACGTTGGTCCTATTTGGCTCCCTAATCACCCACAGCAGGGATAGATTTCTTCTGTGACGCCTACAAAGTGCTGTGATGGATGTACATCCAATAGAATCCAAGTTCAGGTAGCAGTGAGGTTCGAGTTTCTATGAGCACTCAGGTCACCTGGGGCTCTGTTCCATCCTGTTGGCCACTGTTGGCAATATAATCTGGAAAACTGCTTTTGTGCATATGTTCCTCACAGTGGCTGCAGCTCAGAGGTGTCCTGCTGCCCACCTCTCCCCAGGGCAGGGAAACTAAAGGCTTGAGCACTGTGCCAGGCACAAGTGCTTCCTCTGGCAGGATAGGGAATGCAACATGGCAATCAGGAGATCCTCATGACTGAACCTGTGAAAGAAGATCCCAGCTGCACTGTGAGCTGCAGTTGGGATGATGATGACACTGTGACATGCCCGGCAAAAATTACACAGGTGATGTGGGTTGGGACCAGCCTCCAGCTTCACTGGAAGAAAATTGAACTTCCATCTCCCTTGCGCACAATTGCTAGAAAATTCACTAGTAGCAGCAACAAAACTTGAATTCACAAGCTACTTTTTGGAGTTTGGGGTATTTGTTGTGTTTGTCCTGGTGTTGTTGTTGATGTGGGATTTTTTTCTGGTCAATGCATGGTAAATTACAGCTACAGATCAGTCCTAAAATTGATATGGTGTAGATCATACGGTCTGCTGATGGAATCCAGGCATGGGGTTATATTGAGGATTTGTCACAGACTGATCATGGTTTAGACTTCATCCACTACAGATTTAGGTCTAAAACTGTGATTTGTGCATGTGATCCTCTCTCCCTGAAGCCTCATCAAATGTGTATTTTAGTAAATTGCTTTATTTTTCTAATACAGTTGACTGACCCCTAGTGCTTAAAGGAATTTCTTGTAACAGGAGTGTTGGAGCTGTGGTGGGATGATGGATAGTATCAAACTGCAGGACAGCTTGCAAGTTGCATCAAATGTGAAGTCAAAATGTGTGCATGTATGAGGGACAAATAGACTCAGCAATGAAAATATTTCCCTATTGCCATATAAACTAGTGTGTCACAAGAGCATTAATAAATATGTTTATTCCAGGAATTATTCTAGGGCTGAAAGGCAATTTGATCATTAGCAGAAAGATATTGGTGCTGCCAGAAACAAAGCTGCAAACAGCATAGGAATTGGAGAAAATGCATTCAATTCTGTATTTGTAATGGATTTACATATTTGTATAACTGCAGAACAAATTCATTATATTCCCACTGCTTATAAGGAAATCTGAGAAGATAATACTTTCTATTGATGATGATAATAAATGTGATCTGCATTAATAGTTAAAAATTATTTCAGCCAAAATTACATAAAAATTGGGAAATCGCGTATCGACATTCTTTCCTGAAAACTGGCAAGCAATGAACTCAAGGAGTATTGCTGGAAATTTGTATGTTTAGCTATACTTCTAAAGCTGCTGAGGTTTTACACTGGCTTATGCAAAAATATGCAAAATGGTGAAATGCTACAGGGAACAGAAAATATTTCCCCGCCACCTTTACATTGCTCAATGCAGCTGCCCTGCTAGGCAACTTGTATTGAGGCCAGGAGACACAGCCACTTTGTCAGCCCCACTGGATTCCTCCGTTCCAGGCTGAGCCAGGAGTGCTGTGATCCCCTCCAGCCTGTACCACCCTCCTGGGAAATACCCCCTCAACAGCTCTGTTGGTACTTTTGGGTCAGAGAGGCTGAGACATTTCTTTCAGACTCCTGTGGGAGTTTCTGGTGTGTCCAAAACAGCACGGATTTTTCACCCATTGAGAGTGGAAGCATTCAAAATTAGAAGCTTTCCCAACTTTGTGTGGTTTGATATGCAAAATAAAGATATCTCAAGATATGTTTAGAGTTATATTAATTTGTAAAATAAAGATATCTCTAAACATACATATTCAGACGTGAGACTAAAGCCACATCTACCTGTTGAGTCCTAGATTGTCCCTGTCCCTTTTCAGCCAGCAGACACACAGCAGAGCCAGCTGCAGAGATAAGTCAGCCTTCCTGTGGCAGAGTCATTAAAACCTCCTGATCTGAACTCCAGCAGATTTCCAGAACTTTTGAGCTTGGTGGCACAAGCCTGTGTCTAGCACTAGTGCAGATAGCTGAACCACTACAGCAATCACAGCTGAGCGCTAGAAAATGGAAGAGTTGAGTCACATGGGGGAGATGAAAGTCAATGCTAAGTGCTGTGATTAAAAGGCTGCTATAAACATGTCTTCAAAAAAAAGAAAATATCCCTGGCTAAACAATGCCATCGGGTGATACTAACTGGTGACACTTTCTAATCTGGGATTGTGAACTATAGCTGGCTTTGTGTATGCTTTGCAGCAAGCTATCAGTAGTGGAGAGGTAGCGGCGCTTGCCAGGCTGGAGGCCCCCTGGGGTACAAAACACCAGCACTCGGGAGAAGCTAGCAGCCCCCTGACCAGTAGTCACACAAAATTATTTTTGCCATCCTGGAAATAGTGTTGCCAACACCCCAGCAAGGGGCAGAGGCGATACAGTAGGCAGATGGCACAAGGGAGTGTCCAGTTACTCCTCAGGGCCCTTGGCGATTCCTGTCTGGCAGCAGCAGGAAAAAAACACTATGCCATGTGGCTGCAGAGGGTGAGGAGTGTGGGACCAGGAGCATAACACCATTCACTTGGTCCATAAACGGGTTTAGCAGAGGCAGATTCAGATGCAGTCGTGTAATCTGATAAATTACTTTCTGCCAAAGCAGGAGACCTAACCTGTCATCCCTATGAGGATTTTGTCATGCACCTTTCTGTACCTGTGATAGCAGCAGCCAGAGTTTCACAGCAGCTTGTAAAACCTGGCCAGAAACTAGAGCGAATTTCTGGGACTTTGACTGGGATCATTTCTGTGTTGTTTCTTGGGATGGTAGGTTTTTGCATGTCTCTACACACACTGCATTTACCTTGTTTGAGCTGCACTGCGAATGTAACAGGCAAAGCTAGCTTGGATGAAGTCAGAAGTCTGCTATGGCTCAGCATCCATGGTTCACACAGTTACAACAGGCTACTACAAACCCAAAAAGTCGGTTATTTTAGTATTTTAATATTTATTTTTGGTGGGTGGATGAAACCCTCTATTTTGCTGTGGTGGCTGCACTTGCAACTGCTGTCAGCAGCTCTCCTCATGCATTTCACCAGCAGGCTGTTTTCTGAAGCCCTCCTCAGCAGGAAAAGCCTCTGTCTGTAATCAGAGATATTATCATAGAATCATTTGGGTTGGAAGGGACCTTAAAGAACATCCAGTTCCAAACCCCTGCCATGGGCAGGGACACCTCCCACTAGACCAGGCTGCCCAAGGCCCCATCCAACCTGCCCTTGAACACTTCCAGGCATAGGGCATCCACAATTGTTCCAGTGCCTCACCACTCTCATTGTGAAGGAATTCCTTATGTCTAGTCTAAATCTGCTCCTCTCCAATTCATAGCCATTGCCCTTAGTCCCATCACTACAAGCCTTTGTAAAAAATCTTTTCACAGCTTTCTTGTAGCCCCTTTCAAGTACTGGAAGGTGGCTATAAGGTCTCCTCAGAGCCTTCTCTTCTCCAGGCTGAACAAGCCTGTCGTCGTAAGGGAAGTGCTCTAGCCCTCTGATCATCCTTGTAGCCTTCCTCTGGACCAAAGAGTTATTGACTGTCCCTTTTAAAGAACTCAAGAACAGGGGAGTAAGAAGAGATTTTTCTCACACCGCTGACTCTCTTCATGAGACCAGGAAAGTAAACCCCCAAAAAGTCTCTTTAAAATGTCAAGATTATGTAAGGTACCTGTGTCCCTCCCTCCTTGGGTGTTCTTGGCTCCACTGTCCTTGACCTGAGTAATTTCAGTTCTATTTGTTTTGAGTAATTTTGGTTTTGCTGCTGCATGTCTATGTGAATAAGAAATAATGTTTCTATTGGCAACAGTTAGTTCTCCATCCACCCATGTCTTCTAAAGTGTGATAAAAGTGTAGGATGAAGTCCCAAGTCCCTGACCTTTCCAGCATGTGTGTGCATTTTGTCATCCAAGTGATCAAGAACAAGATTTCATCCTTTAAGTGTTCACATGTCCATGCAAATGGGAGAAGTACTAAGATTGGGGTCTAGACTTTGAAGATACCTCAGTATTTTTGTTTGGAGCTTTGGTTAATGCCACTTGTAAATCTAGCTCCAGCTTCTGTAACTTGAGAACTGACTGCATGAAATCACTGGGAGCTCTGCCATGCCTATTTGGGCGTTACAATTTCATACTAATAATTTACTGGGTTTAAGAGTCAGTGTTTCTATCTGAACGAACCTTAAGTGGGGAGAAGCAGGTTTTAATAAGGTTAGCTCTCCAGGGATTTTTTTTTTCCTTGCATGTTCAAATTTCTGGGAACTTCACACTGCAATAGTTTGTACCAAAGGTCTCAGGTTTAAAAAAGCAATAAGAGTTCTTACAAGTCTGTGGGAGGCATCTCTTTGGCATCTGTATGGTCTTGGCTGCAATCTTCAAGCCTACTGGCGAGAGAATGAGAATCTAATCTTCTGAGCGCAGCATCAGAATGCCTGCTAGTTTAAAATTTACTTTTTTTAAAATGGTTAAAATGCTTTGTGTTTAAGAACAATGAATCTCCCGAGAAGTATGTCTACTGCAAATGAGAAGATTGCAGTTCCCATAAGCTTCTCCAAAGCTTGATGGAAGTTCCTTGCTAGATCAGTAAGCACACCCTGTCAAGTTCTGAGTTATGGAAAATATCTCTGAGTTCAGATTTCATGACCGTTTGTTCTTTGCGGAGACAATAATTTGTTTACGCTTCACTGAAATGTTGAATCACTAAATTCTTAACATTTACTGATGCCAGTAACTGCAAAAGGTAGAAGCTGTCATTTACTAGGAGTGTTAATAGACGCATTAGATGACTTTGTGGGATGCCTAGATTATTTTTGTTCTGCATTGCTGCACAGCCATCGTTTTTATCTTGCAATATTCCTAGAAGCAACAACAAGACCTGCTCTTGCATCTCCCCCACTTCCCCCTTATGGCCTCAAAAGGGAAGTGTAATACAGCTGCTGTTCATAGGGCTGCACATCTCTGTGGTAACAGGGGTACATGGTGATGGTGGCTAAGGGTCCTTCTGTGACTGGGTGTCACCCCCAGGGCATCTTGAGCTTCCAAGCTCCCTTTCCTTTTCCTAGATCAAACACTCCCAGTCTACCCTAGAGTAGCTACTTTTACGTGTGTGACTATAGCAAGATAATTATCTTCCAATTTGAGATTCTTGCTTGTGCTGTGACCAGGACATAGGTTCTTATTATTCCAGATCAGAAAAGTATGTATAAAGTGTATACCTATACAATATATAAAAAAGCATATACCTGAACACAAAATTAGTGATATTGTTTGCAAATGAAACGAAGTGAGGCCAGAGTGATTGTTTTGTTGTTGTATGCTCACCTGGGTCTTGTTTCCTTTCTTTCCTTCCCTTAAAAAGAAAATAAGAGTCTGTATTAGAGAAAAGAAACTCCTGATTTTTTTTTCAGGGTCACATAGTGGTTACATGATAAAAAAGGAATGTATATCCTTGAGCAGACCATGGCATACTTGACCTGCTGAAATCTTAGGGTCTGCGATCCTGTGAGAGTTAGACAAACTGTGAAGTGGAGTTTGGACTTTTTCCTGTGCATCTATGTTACCTTGGTCAGAGGCTGCCTTCACAACCCTGCTGTTTCTATGCAACCCTGCATGAATTCCTAAACTTCTCTGTTCCACAGTTTTCTGCTCAGTGAAATACAGAAAATCTTGATTTATCCCTGCCTTGCAGGGTTAATGTGTGCCTTGTTTGCATAGTGTTATGTGATTCCTTGATGAAAGCTATCATGTAAACTGATAATCCAGCGTGCCCATACTGAAAAGCATGCAGTCTGAAGAGTTAGACATGTTTTCTTCTCACTTTCAGAGAAGACAAGTCTTTCAACATGTTTTGTTTTCAGTTTTTCATCTTTAACCTTGATACGTAGAATGGTTGGAAAATGGAGAGGGTTGGCAAGTGTGTTTCTGGTGGAGATTAACCAGACCAAGACTGGTGGAGCAGCTGGGAGGGATCCCAGATCTTTCCTGTACAGAATACCTAGCCCAAGAGTAAAGTCTGTGTTGTGTCAACAAGGAAAAATTTGCCTCCACTTGGCAACAAGCCTGTAATACTAAACTTGCTTTCTTGCTGTTCTTTCTCTCAGCGTTACTGGTGTTTTCTTCACCTTCTTATGTCATCTTTCTTTTCCAGGCACAAGAAGAGTCACCACTGTGTTCTCTTAACAAACTTGAGATGAGGAAGTAATGCTAAAAAATAGTCTTCTAACACCACTTAGGAATCCGTCTTTCCCTTCTTGTGAGAGGGGAGAAGGCGGTGCATGAAAGTCTCAGGATTTTGATTTGCCGAGGCGTAGAAACTACATGAAGCAGCCTAGGGGTTTAGTTTTGGTTGTTTTGTCCTTTGGTTTTGTCATTTTGAAAATGTAAACAATACATAAAGTGTCTCGTTGCAACTTGTTCCAATAAGACCAGTATAAAATTGGCTTGGTTACATGATTGTTTTAAATTCCTGTTGCCCATAATATTCTTCCTGATTAAGTAATTCTAAGGTATGCATCCAAATCAAGATACTCACGATCTCTCTTTTTGCCATAGCAGCTTCTATCATAGAAAAGACTATAAGAATTGGCCCACATTCTGCTATGGTCGGTCTGCACTCCTGCAGCTTGACTGTTAGTACAGTATTTTAAAAGAGGCTGATACCTTTGTAACACTGGGTGAAGTGGTGCACTGGTACTCTGCTCCTGGGCTTGCCCCAGGACAGGTGAAGAGGCAAGATCCATACCTACCAGACAGGGAAATGCTCAGTGGGCATGTTGTGAATGAATCACACCTACATCCCCAAAACGTTCTTGTGAGTGCAACTCTGAGCAAAGAGATTCTGAAATACTAACTATTTGAGGGGATTAGCAAAAATCCGAACGTTTCTCTTTCAGGTTAATACCCTCTGTGGATGCCATCATTCTGCCCTCAGGTCCCTGTGGGTTGGAATCAAGGCTGTCTATGAGCGTGTAGAGAGAAGTTAAAGTATAATTAATATAGGTCATATTCCACCAATGTGCAGCTTTGGGGTGCTGAGGACACCCTTGTTAAAATCTTGGCAGGTCATCACAAGCATCTTCCATGCTTTTGGCCTGAGGGAGGTGTTCCTTCATGAGCTGCATTAGTCAGGAAAAAAAGAGGAAAGTTTCAAAACAAAGCCAAAGTTCAAACTCAGAAAAAAAAATTCTTTTGCTTTTTTAAACTAGCATACATTTCTGAGGCATGTAGTTGCAGGCATGTCCAAAGCCACAAGAGTCATGAGGAAGGTGTAAAACTTACTGAGAAGGGAGCTCTAGAGCTTCCTGCATGGTCTGACAAGTATTGACTCCTCTGTTAATGATTTGCACTTTGCCAGGAAGTTTTCTAGCTCAAGAAGACACGTTCCAAGCAATGAGAAAAAAACAGCTTATTGAACTTGATGAACTTGCAGAAAACATCTTATTTTTTTACTATAAAAACCTTCTTCCCATGCAAGTGAATGGAATGCATAGGGCTTTATCACTAATGGCAAGAACTTCAGAGCAAAATGAGGGTGTCATAAAGTCAAAGTCTGTTCCTTAGCACCTGGCCTGCCCAGGAGGCTGCTCAGGGGGCATCCTCTTTGGCTGGCCTCTTGCAATTCTGCGAGGAACATGTTGAGGAATGTTAATATAATAGATACCAGTGCAGCTTTCTCTTCAGTGGGGAATTACAGCAGCCAGGTGAACACTTCAGGAGAAGTGTCCTGAGCAGTCTTAGCCTACTAGTCCCCGTCCTTTAAGCAGGGGTTATGCAGAGATGGATGTTAATTCTCTGGAAAGGGAACAGACAAGACAGCAATATAAAAAGCATTGTAGGGAAAAAAGAGCGTTCCTGTTACACTAAAACTTTATATCTGTTGTGCGTTTACTTTGAACAAGAATGCTGGGAACTGGTTTAAATAAGTGAGTGCACTTTAAATTCCGCTCAGCTTTTTTTCAACATTTTTTTCAACCTACTAATTTTTCAACATCAGCCCTCACGTACAGATAGATAAATCCAAAGTAAATGTATTTGTAGTATATAGTTAGCTTTTTTTTCCACCTCAAAGCATAGAATCTGGTAATTTTTACAGTTTGTATAAACTCATAACATTGTCAGGTTTGGATGAAGCAAAACCTAACCTCTGTGTAGCCTAGAGCCTCCATTGCCCCCTATATTCTTCACAGGAAGCAATTCCTGACCACTGTAAAGACTCAAGTGGTCCCTGGAGCAGTCAGCAGTTCAGGCAGGATTGTAGTTTAAATCTTGCTATAGTTTTTATGCTGAAACTTCCTGGTGAGTGGGACACCAGCTGAACCTGTGTGTCTGCTCTGGCACTGGTGACAGAACTTCTTCAAGCAGGAGATTGGAGTGAGTATCACACAGGGGTCCCTGCCAACCAATGCTTCATGGTGCTTTCTGGTAGTTCACGGAGGTAATGCTGAGGTTCAGTAACATGCAAAGCCAAGCAAGCAGGCAAGGTGCTGAAAACAGACTGAATAATTACAATAGCATTAGGCCACGAAGGGGTGTTGAGGGATGGCAGTTGGGTTCGCATGCCTGTGCTTAGGCTGGGGTTTGTCTACTCCTACTGTATTAAGCTGGAAGCGAAAATATGTAATTCTCCTTCTCAAGAGATATCCAGCCTGCTTGAAATGTTTATAGCACTCAAAGTTTGTCTGTTCAGAACAGGCCAAAAAGGTTGGTGTGCTTTGGATGAGTGTGGGTCTATTCATATTTCACAAAATGCCTGCATCTTAAATCACCTTCTACAAGCTGCTGTGAAGAGTGTCAGGGAAGGTCCTTAATACATTTGTAAAATGATACATTGGACTGATGCTGTATTTGTCATCTGATTTTTGAAAAAATTAGCATGAACAGAGGCGAAAAAATCTTCCTTGTTTTAAATCTGTCCAATTACTCTATCTGTGAACAGTTTATGAATCCAGTTGGCCTGCTGTAAATCTAGGAGGGATTCTTTGGACAAAACACTGGTGTTTTGTACCATTTTAGCTGAAAACAAGCAATCTTTTGAACTATCCACTTTGAAAAGATGTTCATTGGCTAAATTCAACAAAAATTTAAGTGCACGTTGAGGGTTGTAAAGAGAAGTCTGAAAACACCACTGTTTTCTATTAAGAGCAAACTTTCACTGGGGTGGATGGAAATTATTTGGGATTGATACTGAACTGCAAATAAAGTGGAGAAAAACCAGTTCTGCCCTATATCTTCTATTGGTAAGTAGGGAATGGTCGTGCTCAGCAGCTCACTGCACAGAGGAGAGAAACTACAAAAATTACTCAGGACTCTCTTAGGACTGTCTTTTTCTCTCTGATGCATTTGCAAGGGGGCTTGGTGGTTCAGTAAATGAAGACTGAAAAGCTTGGTCATCACCACCATTTTCTTTCCTATAGGGCTGTCAGGTGGGTATAATGCTGTGCTCCCTATCACTGTCTTGCACCCCACTGATAACATCCTGGGCCAGGGCTCCCCATCCTGAGGGAGGTAAGAGCTCTCCTGAGTGGGCGGCAGCTTCGCAGCCTGCCAGAGAGAGCACATTGGTGGCAGCAGCACGCATGTCCCCAGCAGCCACGCTGGCTGCAAACCCACTGCTTTGGCAGGGGAGCAAGCCACAGCCCAGCCAAGCCCCATGTAAGGGAACCATCCAGCACACGGGGAGGGAGAGCCGTGGTGTGCTGGGGTGGCAGGAAGCTCCACTGCAAGGAGGACTTGTCCAACCGAGATGGTCTCCCACAAGAAATTTAGGACATGTTTAAAGTCAACTTGGTTCAGCATCTGCCAAAGGCAGACCCAGGAGCCTCATTCTGTGTGCTGGGGCCTTGTTGAGACAGTCAAACGGATATTCAGGGGTATGCTGGAACAAAGCTAAGCCCAACAGCACACAGCTGTTTTACCATCATAGAAAGCCTAACTTACGAAGTGGAATTTTCCTTGTTGATTTGTATGATTTTCTTTGGAGAGGGATGGTCCTTTGGGCTCTCTGTTTTTTCACTCATCTGTTAAAAGGCCCCATTTTGGGACATCCCAATTTTTCCAGCCAAGAAGAGCTGGATTCTTCTGCTGGCTTACTCAGAAGTGGTTGCTCAAGAGCAAAATGATGCATTCCTGTCAGGAGTTGGATGTACAACATCCAAATGAGCTCCTGAGGTCAGAGAAACAGGTCTTAGGCTCAAAGAGAAATCCTCCGCATGGCAGTACATTACGTCAGTACAGAAATGGACCATCCAATTTTGCATTCCAATATGAAACAGCAGTCAGGTGATATGTCCAGCATTCTGCAAGTTTAATAAACTTCCTGCTCGACTTGGGGACAGAATAAATGCTTCCATCACGTCTGCTTAACAAAGCCAAATCGTGCACCTCTCTATATTGCAACTAGAAGCACTACAGTTATGGGACTGTCAGCATTTCCCATCTGGATGGATGATTTAGCTGCTTTGCTTCACATCAGGGCTAACTTGGCATTTCACTTACTCAGTACTGCTAAAAGATTTCTGTTTTTACCGAGTATAATTTGCATCTACTGGCTATGTCATTCTTGGGCTTGAAAAAGGAGTTTTAAGCAGCATTGGAGTAGAAGGAAAGCTAATATTTTTATACACATAATTCTGCAAATCCCCAGAGAATGAGAAGAAACTTAGAGGCGGATGCACACAGAGTCTGTACATGGCAAGCATTCCCCTCTCCTTGCTTTTAGTTTTAAAAAGTTCCATGGGATTGTACTATTACTCATTAGTGTCTGCCCCCCCAGTTTTCTGTTCTGTACTGAATGCACAGTGTTTGTATAGAAAGCAAACTTACTGCACTATGTAACAAGATTTGAATGCAAACATTTAATTAAAGTTATCTGTTCAGAAGCATTGTTT
This sequence comes from Phaenicophaeus curvirostris, assembly GCF_032191515.1. Taxonomy (NCBI): domain Eukaryota; kingdom Metazoa; phylum Chordata; class Aves; order Cuculiformes; family Cuculidae; genus Phaenicophaeus; species Phaenicophaeus curvirostris. The sequence goes on from NC_091396.1 coordinate 12,564,471, forward strand.
AAACAAAAGTTAACCTTTCTGTGCCAGTGCTGAACAAAACTTTGAAACTGAAGGTTAGGGTTTTTCGTTCCTCTGACCAGTGCCGTGGATTGATGTACTGTTGATACAACCGCTTTCTCAGATTTCATGTATGGAAGTCTATGATGGAGTAGTAACTTCGTTAATTTGGCCCATACTCATTCACTTGAATACTAATATTTTTACCTTATTCCCTAGGAAATATTCTTCCTGCTGCACAAACTTGGAAAGCGTGTCTATCCTTGCAGTGAGAGCCACAATTATGACAAGCTTTCGGAAGGATAATATTTCGCACCTAAATACATGACTGTTGCTTCGTAATGCTTTCTGTATTATCAGAAAGATGTATGGTTCCTTATTGTCTCATGGTTTTTGAGTATTCCTTTCTTTCCCTTTCTTTTTTAGCACCTTGAGATTTATATTGCTGTGTGCCCTGCAACCCAGGGGGGACAAAGGTGAGTGCTGTGTGCAGCCAAACCTTTCCTGGGCTGACACAAAGTTTTGAATCTTGGGCCCAAGCACAGAGGGCAAGGATGCATATCTACAAAGATAAGCAACCAAGTCCTTTAATGCCTTTGTGGATCTGAAGCCCTGTAGTGGATCCACCAGCCTTCATTAAGGAGAAGCTGGGCATCAGTTACACATTGACAGACCACCCCCCCGGGCCTAACTCAGTAGTTGCTGAGGTGGAATCTGCCAGGTTATCTCAAGGAGGGGGTGGAAACTAGGCTAGGAATTATGTTTTGTGAAAATACAATACAAATTCCTAACCTAGTTTTCAGTCAGGAGAGCATGTTATTGTTGAACAATTGATACTGCTTCATGAAAGCCTTTTTTCTGCGCCTTGAGGGAAATTCAATTAAGTGAACTTCTATTTTAATACACTGCTCTTTCCTGTCACTGATGAAGCAATAACAATTACAGAACATGGGATTTTCTGGGAGTGTTGGTTGTTTGTCATTGATATCAATTTTGCTGCCTCTGTTTGTATCTTATCTCTGATACTCCCTGATGCAGCCCGCTAGAGACCTGACTGATTTCACTGGTGAATCCAGGCTGGTGCATATTTGCTGCTCACTAAGGCAGGAGGAAGGTCATGTCCCACAGCTGTGGGAGCTGGTGCTGTGGCCCCAGTGAATAGGGCTGTATATGACAGTAGCCGAGGTTTGTGGTGTACTCTGCCCATGGGCCGTTGCTGACATCCAGATGAGCTCATTTTGCTACATAGAGAACTGCTTCTGTCCAGAACCAGCCCAGAAACCAAAATGTTTGTAAGTGGTGCAAGTCCATTGTCTGGTCTTTGCCTTTCTGCACTCATTACAGCTCAGCAAATGCAGAGATTTGAATCTAACATGACAAGAAGTGTCGCACGCAGGGATTAATTCTCTGTGACATAATTTCCATAACAGGATGCTACCAGGAAGCTTGACTCTGCATTCCTTGGGCACCCCAGGTTCCCACAAACTGTGAGGAGAGGACTGTGTGGGCAAGGAATGCCACATGAGCCTCGTAATCTTTTCAGCTAGATAGAGATATCTTAGCACATAAGTGGGATGCTCTCAAGAGCCTACTGTGCCAAAAAGGTGACCCTTCTAGGACTGGGACCATTTATAGAATGCTGGTTTTTAGTGCTGAGCACGTTTTTATAACTGACTTCTATAAATGTTAAATACCAGGCCAATCAGGCTTGACAGTGCTGACAGAGTCTTAATTAAATCAGTGTGAACAATATCAGTCTTGCATAATTCTGTTTCCATCAAAAGCATCAGAAATGATGATTTTTCTTTTTCTTTGTCCCATGTAAGAGATGAAGTTCTGACAACTTGTTCCCGTTTCCAGTACTGCTGGGTCATTAATTTGTGTCCATAGTTCTGAGCTTTCTAGTCTACTTCCATATCTCTTCAGTTCTTCTTTTGTTTCCTCAGCATTGACATTTTGGCTCATTCCCTGCAATGCTATATACTGGCTACAGAGAGTTTAAGTGTATAAGTGTGTCTTTCTTCTAACCATCTGTTTAATGGCAGAAGGTACAAACCTGCAGTCCTTTAACAAAGACGGATCTTGCAAAGCTCTAACTACCAAGAGCCTGTTTTGTTTCGGTTTTTGTGGGTTTTTTTGAGACGAAGTCCCCAGCCAGAAAGTGTCATTTAAGCACAGTGGAAATTCAGCACGTGAGTAGGTTGCTGGGCCAGGGCCACTCCTGGAATTCATGTGACTTCTGTGAAATAGGTGCTGATTAATTGCTAGGTATGTGAGAGTTAAAGGTAAGATAGTGTCTGCTCTTGCTGTCAAGAGTCTCCTACCTGTTTGCCCATGCACATGGGGGTCTGCTCACATGCCAAACTTTGAGTCATGCAGCAAGACAAGGGCAGCCACTCATGCAAAAGAGCACAAGCTAGAGCAAGTTGCTCCTGCACAGGTGAGAGGCAAAAATCCTGGTGGGCCCCTGGGTTGTAGTTCACTTCCTTTTCTAGTTTAGATACCTGCAATTCGATACCCACCAAAGTGGCTGTTACCTCAGGTGAGGGCAAAAAATGCTCATGTAATTTTTGCAACTGCAGTCTTCTGGGCTTCTATCCAGGGAACCACAGCGCTGAATGCCGGTTGTCTGGTTGGCGGAGGGAGCATCCTCTTTGTCAGCAGGTAGCAGGCAGCAGGAATCTGGCTCTGTCTGGCCTGATGCCACGTGTGGGTCCCCTCAGGAAAAGGAAATTCCCAGCTGCTCTCAAGAACAGCTTGAAGTCCTCTCTTTTTCTGGAAATGGTGCAAGGGGAACTGAACCTGGACATGATAGTTGGGATCTGGCTTGAAGTCTCCTTCTCAAATCAAGAAAGAGTTTGACTGTCTCCCTCTAAACATTTTTGTCTGGGTCTGCTTAAAAGCTTTATATAATTTCACAAAACTACTCACACATCCAGCACTGAAAAAAAAAAAAAAAAAAAAAAGATAAATAGGGAGAGGAGCTAAGTGTGTGTAACAAGCGGAATACAACCAAAAAATACTTATAGCCTATGATCAACTTGGTAGTGCACAGGGACCACCAGGGGTGGTCACAAGGGTTGACTTGAGATATGCTCACTTTCTCTTCTGCTGTCTTATCCAATTTACATCCTTGATTTCAGATTTAATTGTTCTGTGATGACTTAGTCTTGAACAAACCTTCACCTTTTGCAAGTAAATGTTGTTAACATCTTCAGGGACCATGTGGATCATATTCTCAGGGTCTTGAAAGTGCCACCATGTCCTGAAATTCCATTTCATACACTGTAGTTCATCATCTTGTCTGTTCTTCATTTGATTTGTATTCAGAATCAGTCCTCATCAAGTAGAATGGAAATACAGAGTTTTTGTGGAAGACAACTAGAAGATGGTAATCTTCTGGTCTTATCTCTCATTCCAGACTTATCCTGAAATGACTCGTTCTTTCTTCTCCTTTTATTTCACAATGTAAGCGTTTCACAGAGGAGGTGACATCTTTCAGTGCATTAGCATTTCATCTCCCTATGTCTTCATATTTTTTCCACTTTCTCATCTGCATGTTACCAGCTTAATTAAACTCCACAATGACTTTCAAAATACAAACTAACAAAGACTGATGAGGATGTTTCTTGGCAGCTGGTCATTGTTTTGCCTTGGGCCCATAGCTTCGTTTCCCACTCTCCACTGGGTGCTGAAACCATGCTTGTGTTTAAAGAGAACTACTTTGAGTGTGATTATATCACAGTGTCTGTGTATGCTTTCAGGAGGATTTCATGTTGTATAATCTGTCCATTATAACTGCATTTCCAGAAAACAGGCTGCAGAATACAGTGCAATAAAATGTTAGGAAGTCTTGTTCCTGTTCATTCCCTGTCGTTATATTCAGGTTCCAAAGAGCTGGTTTAAGAGCACACAGGAAAAAAAATAACAACATAAATCCAAAGCAACAGCTGCAAATGTAACCAGTTTTCTTAATCCAGAGCAAAGGTGATACAGCCTGTAGCTGAGGTACGTGATATTTTTCCATTTGAATCTCTCTGCCAAAGCAGCATAAACTTAAGTTAGACCTTTATCTAATCACGCAGATTGACTAATTGTGTTGATTTGACTGGACCAGCTTTCAATAAAGACATTGGAAAATAACTGCCACAGCTGTCATCTTTCTCTGTGGGATTTCAGGTAAATTTCTGCAGCTTGGTGTGTCTTGCAAGCATGAGCAAGTAGAGTCTGTTGAGAGAATACAAAGCTTCCCATTCTTGTCTTCTTATGACCTATTTTCCACAAGCAATGCCATAATGCTAATTACTCTTGTAGCAGAGAAATTTGTCATGATTTACTTATTTCTTCTATGAGCACAGTTAGTAGTTGAAGGAATCAAGTTTCATTCAAAATTGAGTCTAAGTGACTTTGCCTCAGTTTCCTCTCTTGTTAAAGATACAGTTGATGTTTAAAGAGTTTGGAGGTTATGTTCCTTGAAAGACCTGTTCCTTTGAATTTCTGTAAACAAATATTTTTAATTTCTAAGTGCCACATGTCGGCAAAATCCAGAAACCATGCTGAAGGCACGTTATTGGCACATAGGTGCATGGGTCAGAATCATCTTTTGCAAGACTAAGAAGTATTTGATCTTCTCTCAAATTGTACTCCTGTTTCCTAGAAATACTCTTGCTAAAAGATAAGCAAAATGATGTAATCATGGATGTCCACTGGGTATTTTGGACTGCATGAAATTCTCCTTATGTGCCATGAGAATGGTCATAGGATAAAAATTCCAGATGGACTAATCATTTACCGAGGTTTTAAGCTGAGACATCTGGGAGAGCAGCTATGGAGTAAAATGCTAAAAAGAAATGGTGTGTTCATCCTGACTGAGGAAAGCTCTTACCTCAGAGTGTCCAGGGTGCCCCTTATTGAGGAGGATGAATGCACTCCATTTGGCCAGCATTAAATAATGACAGGATTTTTCCCAGACAGCCTTGGTCTTGAAGGTAAGCTCTTGAAGCTATCTACCACATGGGAGGAAGGGTCTGTCGGGGAACCATGTCCCCAGGGAAGGGCAATGTGGAAATCCCTGTTGCCTGTGTGAGGCTTTAGAGTGGTGTTCCTTGTTTGTCTTATTTAATTTTTAAATTTATCATGTGGAGACCTTGAGTTTGCTCTATATGCCATCTACAGGTATTGGGGTGAAAAAGACATCTCCTGCTGAAGCCGTCTTTATTCTTTGCATTTAATGTAAACTGTGTTTAGAAATGTACTGTCTGTGGCAGATCTGACATCATGACTAAATTTTTTTAAATAAAATGTTTAGGGGGAATCATGTGTCAGCTGCCTAGCACCGAAATATATGGAATGGAATTAAGCAAACATTTTCTTAATTAAAAAATGAAAATGGATTCTGAACTTTATCTAAAGGTCACTTTGGGATGATTTCTAGACAGAAAAAATCTTGGCTTTCTGGCAGGACAGCTGTGAGGGAGTGTTCTATTCATTAGAACACAATTTGTCCAAGAAAATATGTTCCAAGTCCTAATCAATTTAGATGAAAACTTACTGGACAGGGTTCAAGCAGACCAGTTATAGAGTCTTATAAAGCCAAACCCACATGTCTCAGTGGGCAAGAAGCAAGATAATCTTAGCTTACAATGGAATGTTTAAATTTATTCAGCTAAGACACTGACATAGGCAAAAGGGCTGCTTCTTTTGTGTTTTTTTTTTCAAACAAGAAACGTGAAGAATTAGGATTTTTAAAGACAGGGAATGTCCCTTTTAAGATATAATCGCTCATAGTGAATGGACTTTGGCCAGATTCATCCTTGCTTTAGCCTCTGTAGAAAGATTTTTGGAAAAGACTGGCTTCCAAAGCACTAGAAACGTAGGTGTGCCTCCAAACTAAGGTCCTTGGCATCTGAGGCTCTTGCTGAGTTTTATAATTCCCAGCTGTATAACAATTTTTTTAATGAACTGCTTCAGCAGTGGAAATTCAGCAGTTTGGAGAAGCTGTTGCACAGTTAGCCCTTGGGAAGGTGACACCATGCATGGCATTGTTCAGCCGTCAAATGTACGCTCTTTATGACACATTGCTACCGAGCACAGAAAACCACAGGAATAACACAACCCCAGCCTCCTGGTGTTAATGGTAACTATTTTAGCGTTTGCTTTTCTGTCATTCAGTTAGTTTCTCTGTTATTGCAGCTAGTGTTGCAGACTGCGAAAGAGTACTTAAATACTTTTGAAGTAATGCATTTGCAGATCCATGCTGAAAATTCCCATAGGGATTAGATATAACCTGAGCAATCTTTAACCTGGGGAATATTTCATTTCTTAACTTGAAATGGTTTTCTTACTTGCAGAGTCTTCACCAAGGTTAATCTCCACCACAAATATGAATCAAGTATGTCTTTCACAATAACTGTCGATGCTTGGTAGAAAGCAGCAACAAGTTCATCTCCAAGTGCCAGCTTGTGTCCATCTCTTTGGTAGTGGATCCTCTTTCTCCTGCATCCATCGCTGGGAAGTGACAAACACACCATATCTCCCATATTATCATTCTCTTCTGGCACTTGAAGGCCTCCACTGATTTCAGGAAAAGAAAAAATAAAAACCTTTGTAGCTGCAAATAGCCCTGTCCACATCACAGGGCAGTCCTTCAGTCCCTAACGTGTTACTCACCAGCCCTCTCTATTCCAGGGTCCAAGACCTGAGTCAGGAAGTGTCTTTTCTCATCATGACTTCTGTAATTTCAAGGGGCAGTGAAACCCCCCCTCTGCCAATCCTCTTCTTTCGAAAAGCACCATCCACAACACCTCCCATGCACCTGCATCCACCTTCTTGACTCAAAAGGGGATTTTCCCATGTAACCAGGGCTCAATCTGAAAGAAAAGAAGCTTTACAGTATTGTTAAGGAACTTGCAGTTAAAGACACAAACTCCGGAGACTGCTTGACTACTGTAAAAGCCAGTGGTTCGTTGTCCCACAGCCTCTTCCTTCCTTCACGCCCCACTCTGCCAAGTCGGCCACCTGAGACTCTATTCATTGCTCTTGTTTTCCCTGGCTCTTCTCACTTGTTTACTTAAAAATCTCTTTCCCTCCTCTGACCTTCATTTGAATTTTTTGCAGGAGGGTCTTATAAGGACACATACTTTAATCAGAATTTCCTGTGAGTTAGTAGACAGATGGGGGGGGTTGTATGTTTTGAGATAAAAATGTAATAATTTCTTAAATTCTCCTTTCCAAACTCTGCTTTAAACAAACCCTTTTATTACAGAAAGTAGTGGTTTTAAAGCCCCAGCTTAAAGGACAAGCTTGCTACAGCCGAGGAGGGGTACTTTGGCTGCAGTGGGACAGCCTGTCACCCAAGGGGAAACAAGCTGACATGCTGCTGAAGCTGGCTGCATCTTTTCATTTTCAAAAAGCACTCAAGACTAAAACCACCTGCAAATGAGTCTAGCCTCTCCAGCTGATTTAGTAGGGCATAGTGCACAGTGTCCTGTCAAATGGCACGCTTGTTTTCACAAGGCAAATAAATCAGTTCTTATGTGGCAGGGGTACAGCTCTTTGGGATGAACTCATTAAAACTTTGTAAAACAAACTGCAAGTGAGAGGTGCAATATTTCATTATTCAAACACGGAGAATAGACAGGCGTCCTATGGAAAAGTGAGTCATATTCTCTGTGGTACATTCTGTTCATTCTGTTATAATAAACATGAGTGTTTGTTTGCTGAGCCCATTAGAATCCAGCTATAAACTTGATTAGGAGGACAAGCTCCTCGGCCTGCTGCTGGGTTAGCATGTGCACTGCTTTTTGGTCGCTCTGTTGTATAACAGCACCAGTCATGTCAGACTGCCATTCCAAAAGGAAATAACAGCACTTTCCTCATTTCTTTCAAATCCATCCCAAATTTCTATTAAAGACATCAAAGCAACGGCTCTAATACTTTCCATGCTTTCCGAACGACTCATACTTTAAAGAAACTGCTGGGAAATAGGGCACCACCAAGGGTCCTTAATTTCAGGGTTTGAGACTTTTAAGAATCTCATGGAAAAAAGTCAAAACTAGAAACCACAAACCCACTTCTCCTAAAACCCTTTTCCATATTTTATGTATTAGTATTAATTTCTGTGCTACTAGTTTGAGTTGGTTTTACAAGCTACGTGCTGGAACACAAAACAGGTCATTAATCTAAGTTTGAGACTGCAGAAGGTAAAGTAGTTGATCAAATTAATTTATTGCCACCATTGTTGGAAGATGATGGCCAAGGGAATGACTTTTATATAGGATGATGGTTGGCTGCATCTAGAACTTGTAGTGAAATAAGGGATTGTCTGCTGGAGACAAAGGGGTTTCTGGGAAAGAAGTTTCCATGCAGCACAAATTGCATTGTGAAACTCTGACTCTTGCCCAGTTGTAAGAATGGGCAAGGTCTCAAAGTATTTAAATGCTTGCTGCATTTCTAATTACTGTGGAGGGGTGGGAGGGATTGCTGCTGACTTCAGCAGGAAGAGAGCTGGAGATTAGCCATGAATTAGAAACTTGTTGGGTTATGGTTTGAAGTGTTTGATCTGTTTCCATAGAATCACTTGCTTATTATAATTGTTTGTTTAGTGCAGTGATCCAGGAAGTGTGGATACTATCCTGAAACATTTGAAAGGAAGGGCTGAGGACAATGATTAGCCGCTGTCCGGCTCTGACAGCTTCTAGGGTGCATGATTGTATTCTTAGGACTGCTCATTTTGCTGACTTTTTCTTCCACCTTCTATTCACGCGTTCACGGTTGCAGACTCTCTCTAGCACAAGATGTAACATGCACTGAAAAGCTGTGGAGGAACAGCATGAGACTGCAGGTAAAATAGCTACTTCAGTTCTCAAACTGAACTGACCTTGAGACACTCAAGTAGGAAATAAGGACTCTTTTGTCTTTTTACTATGGCAAACATCTGGTCATATGTTTTGGGGTGCTTTCTGTCCCTGATAATATTTTTTTAAAATAATCCCCTCTTCAAAGTATCCAGTTACTGAAGTCTATTCCTCCTTTTAAGTCCTATATTGCAGTCCAGCTCCAAGCTCCCACCTTGCAAGATGTCCTGCATCGCACAGTGAAGCAACAGCGGTGCCTCAGCCTGTCTCTATAAGTCATAGATCATGGGAAGGTATCTCTATATTGTAAATAGGATGTTTAATAAACCTGAGATTTTTTAGTCTCTAGATGTTCACAACTGTTCACAAAAAATAAAATACCTGGTCCACCACGACCAGCTACATACGTAGTATTGAAGCATTATATTTCAGCAGGGCCTGGATCTGTCAGTGGTTTTCTGCGGCAGGAACTAAATGGTTGGTATCATATTTTTCTAGGTAAAATACAAGAAGATTTTCTATTAATAGAACCTGTTGAATCCAGAGCAGTCTTTATTCTTGGAACACCCCCTGTATGCACACGCCTGTGTTGCAGGTGAAAACACCACATTGAAGAAATGGAGGATGACTGGGTTTCTGCTATTTATTTCTTACTTTCCTCTACCACCAGCTGTCATCTTCCCATCCTGGAAATTGTCACCCCAGGGAGATGTGGTTGAAGTGGATTTATTGTTTTTCCGTTTTTTTTTAATCTGTTCTCCCTGAAGAAAGGGATTGTTGTTTGTGTATGAGTGCTTAGATCAAAGCAGGGAATGTTGGGAGTTGCAGGTCCCAGTCTTTGTTGTGCTGACTCGCAGTGAGACATAGATGATTAAAGCTATTTGGTGTGTGTTTCTGCAAGAAATACATGTGCAAGCATGAGGTGATATCTGTGCATGCAGGAGCATCTCTTTGGAACGTTTTGGTTGCTCATGATATTGCTGCAGTGAAGAAGCTTTCAGTTGCTTCTCACTCCAGTTTGTTTATCTGTAAAAGGGGAACAGGGAACTTCAGGCTCAGAGAACCCAGAGCTAAATACTTAATTATTCATAGCTTTTGCATACACTTGAGGAGAGTATAAGCTGTAAATCTCTGAAGCTGTGTACCATCGTTTCTTCAATTTAAGCATCGGGGGGGCCCTTTTCCAAAGACACTGCTGTATTCTCCTGCTATACGTTTTGTGGATGGCCTGCGTTCAGCCCTTGGCACACAGAGTCTCAGCACTTAGGCCTCACAACCCCTTTCTGTGTGCAGACCCAGAATTCTTTTCTCCATGGAGCCTCTTTTGCTGGGGGTTCCAGGTTCGTTGTCAGAGCTGGGAAGGTGCCTATAGTGTGCTGTGCTTTTTAAGTGCAGAAAGCAGCATCTAGCAGGCCTGGACTCCTAGGTCTGTTCAGGCACAGCCCTAAGATGCACAGGCAATGGTCATCTCCAAGCATCTGCATACAGGGCCATTTACTGCTGGGACTGTGGGTATGCACACTGCCTCCTAAACCAGCTGGAAGGTCAGCCAGGTAACCCCGCACTTCTTGGTAACAGGCCCAGTGCTTTACCATCAGCTCCTGGGAGGCTGTGACATCTGAGCTTCCACTGGCTGTCCCAGTGCTGGGAGGTCAAACAAATTGAATTACTCTTCAAATTAGCTGGATATGGCTTTGATCACTGTCCATTTGAGATCTCGTGTGTTTTAGCTGGAAAAATGCATGCCACGTTCCAGCCACCTCCTCCAGCCAGGGGAGCAGTGATGCCACTGGCAAAGGCATGCGTTCACTGAGCATTACTTAGCTGGAAAGTTACTGCTGAAGCGTGTCCTCTATCAAGAACAACCTCAGCTTCCCTGGACCTATCTCTTACAGATGTTAATTCCTTGCTATTATCTTTACAAGTTCCAACAGAATAGTAAGCTGCAGTAAAGAGGGGATATGTTCAATTTAAGCAATGAGATTACTGTGCTCTGAATAAAGCTACTTTTATTAATAATTACCTCTCTGCTGTGACTTTAAATTCAAACAGCTGGACAGACTCTGCTCTTTATTAGTTTCCTTGGATCCTTTGGCACAAAGCCCTCAATTCCTGTGATGTAATGGTATAAAAAGTTGGCTCCTGCCTGAGCTTCCACCCACAAGTTCTAAATTTGGAGCATGGCAAATTTCTGCAAATTCCAGAGACAGGCTATGCTCAAGACGTGCTGATGCCTTCAGTCCCATCCTATTGCACCAAACAACAAGATTGTGTGCTTTTTATAACTAGGATCATAAATATGACTCAGATTCACATGTTCTGTATGTAAGCACTTGGGGTTGGCTATCACTTTATGGCACTGGGAATAAGCCAAGCCAAATAAAAATTGTTTTGAGTAAATATTACATTTCTAGAGCATGAATAACTTTTCTCTGCAGCCAGCGTGTCACTAATGGGAATAAGGAAGAAGACAGGGTGGGGGGTAGTAACTAAATCATCCCGCTAAATACAGACAGTCTGCAGCAAGACCTGTTGTTTCAACTCGTCTAGGGTGTAATATCCCAGATAACTCATAGCACATCTCATCAAGGCCACAAGTGTTGGGGGGAAAAAAAAAAAAGGCTATATAATTCAGCACCATCCTGCTGCATAGTTGTCTCTTGGGTTGATCTTCACCAGTGGTATGTAAAACAGGCAACTAAACAACCAAATGTCCCTCTCTCCCTCACTCCCAAACGTGCAGAGGCTCGATCATGCGGATTGCTCTGTGGAGATCAGCGTTGCTACTCACATGCTCGGTACTAAGCTTGTGCATATGTCTGCTAGGGATCCAGGCCAAAAGGAAGGGTGAGTTTTTCATCCGTGACTTTGGGACCCCAGGGGATGTCTGTGTTGCAGAACAACAGGGAAACAGAAAATGATCCCAGATGAAGCTTTGCACTGCTGCACCAGAAGGTGACACAGCTTATCGGCAGCTCTCTGGGTCAGTGATATGTCGTCCCAGCGGCATGCCCACTGCAGGGCTGGTCAGCATGGCTGCTGGCTCTGCTCCAGCTCTTTTAGCAAGTTGGCACGTCTCAACCTCCCACAACTCTCAGAAAACCCAATTAATCCTGCCCTTGAGCAATGCTCAGTGAGCAGCTTATGAAGTGCTTCATCTACCTGAAATGCAAAGGGATATGAGTGATGCTCTTTCTGTAAGAAATTATCAGGAAACATTCCCTGATAAAAGGAATCTTCAAGTCTCCCAAAAATAACAGGTAGCTAGAAATAAAAAGTGAGAGTCTAGCTCTGAAAATTATTAGTGGCTTTCCCATTTTCCCAATGGGCATGTAATCCTGAGCACTGTGCATTCCTTGATAACACACCTGCAAGCTTTTGCATATTAGATAAGTGCTTTCCTGAACTTCACTGTCTTTTCCTTTTTTATAGGATGCTTTGGCATAAAAGGAAGAAAACCTGACTTCAAAAGAGGAGTTTAGACAGGAAGCAGGAACATTCCAGGAGGATTTCTGAGTTAAACTGAAGAACAACTGGCTTCTCAAAGTGCGTATTTCAGAGATTCCCTAAAACATGCTGGTGCACAGATGGGGCAGGTGAGTGGGGAGGCGTCAAGAGCACTCAACGTTCTCATGTCCCAGCCGTCTCTCTCAGAAGCATTTGAAGAGTGTTTCTGTCCAGCGGGCTGGACTAGGACTTGCAGATAAAATGTTTCAGGGACTGCGAACCCTGCAATAACGATGACAGCCTTGACGCCAGCAGACCTGTATCTCCAGGGACTCATGCTGAGAAATCAGTGCCGATTTGTCCAGCTAAGGCAGCTTTAACTGTGTTTCCAGGACCTCGGTGATAAGTCTTTTTCTCTGTGACTTGCAAGCTGCCAGTGGTCATTTTCTGCCAGGAGAGCAGCCCAAGCAACATAAAAGGGACTGTCCTCTTTGTAATGCATTTTACATTTCAGAAAAACTTCTATAACACAGCAGTGGTTTTACATATTGGATCTTCTAATACGTTAGAACAGTTAAAAAATCTTGTGTTTAGTAGACAGGGAAAAAAGCAGCAAAGAGAACATTTTTGAACTGCAAAATTAACAGAACTGGGAGCTGAAGATCAGTTTCCAAGACCAAAAAATATTCAGGGACTCCTGTTATAATTGCAAGTTTAACACAAATACTCAGGCCTTCCAAAAGCGATTTGTCCCTACCTGCAAAACTTGCTGCTCTGAGAACTTGGGCTCTGAAAACTATCCAGAGATTCAATGTCCAGGTCAGTCATGTTTAGATTTACCCCAGTTTCTGAGTCTCCACATGTGCAAGGGAGGGGAAAACCTACCTGGAATTGACTCAGCAGCCTGAATTAGAGATGATGAAAGAGAGCTTGGCTGGAGCACAGCATGACTTTATGATTACTAGCTTAATTTTCCTGACACTTTGGGGGTAGCTATGTGGTGATTTAGTTGCAGTTAATTAGAGAGCTAAGGGCTGCTTCAATTTGCGGTTGTTACTCAGGAGTTCAGAGGAGGTTTTCTGGCTGCCAGGGATCATGCATGAAGGTGGAGGAGCTAGAGGTGCCCTGCCAGAGGCTGGCGGGGATGGTGCCAGGGGCTCTGGCTATGCAGGGGTTGCCCAGGTAGGCATGGCCCTTTCCAAAGCCTCATGCAACAGTCTCTGGTTTGTGCTTTGTGGACACAACATCAGTTTATCATGATATCATGTAAAGAGCTCTCTTTTTTGTTGGAGACAAGTGAGTATTTTGCAGATGTCTTTGTGCTTTTTAATGGGTAAATATCACTCATGTTTCATTAATGAGCAACTGAGGCTTAAGGAGGTTAAGGGACCTGACGAAGGTGATAGCAACTCAAATTGTTTGGAATTTTGTAGCTCTGAAATATCATCTTTCTAAAACAGGAAACTCTCTCAGGAGTAGTAGGTTTTCATTAAAACAACAGTTCAAACCTGTCGATCTTGATATATCAGGAAAAAGAGGAATGTAGAAAATGTGAGAGTTAGCTTAGACTCTCTTAAACTAAACCACCAGCTTCATGTTCCTATGGAGAAACAAATACCCTGCAGGCATCATGGTGTCTTTGATTTATTTTTGGAAGCTGAAAATTCCCCCTTTTTGTCTCTGAGCTAAGAAGAAAACAGGGATTTTGTGGGCCAACAAAAGGTTTCTGGAGGAAAAAAAACCCAGTTCCAGTTCTCAGGAGTTTATAACACGAGCAGTTAAGCTAATGTAATCCAACTTAGCCTCCCCTACATTTCAAAATTGGATTAAAGTTCATAAGTTGTTGAGGGAAAATGTTACCCAATGGAGTAGCTGTATGACTGTCAAATTAGTGTCAGGCCTTTGTAGCTGTGGATGCAGGCCCTGGTTTCAGTCACCTGAATAAATCAGGGTGACTAATGTGCCCAGAGCACATGAGGGGGTGAGGTGCATCACTGCTGCTCAGCCTTTGCAGACGGGTGGAAGCCCACCAAGCCGTGATGGCTAGTTATGCTCACAGCCTTGTCATTCATAACCTGCCTGGTCCTCGCTCTTTTTACTTTTCTTTGGTGAGATAAGTCATCCAAACCCTAAGAAAAGGTTCTGGTTTGTTGTTACGTCTGTTTTCCTCGCAAAGGAAGAGTGGTTTTTTTTCCCCCTGCAGTAACAGTGTGTTGCTGCACGTACACAAGTGACACAGCTCCAAGCATGCTACCAACTCAGCTGTAAAAACCCCGTGCAGCACCGCATCTGTGTGAATCTGCCTTTGAAAACAGGATCCGCAGATGTGATTCATTACAAGCCTGCGGAGGCGATGCTTTGCTCCCGCGAGTGGTTTCGGAAGGCCGTGCGGCGGTGTCCGCCTGCCATCTGGCGTCGGGGGCCATGGCGGGGCAAGACCCCGCAACACATCCCCCAAGTCACCCCAGCCTGATGACAGGGCTGTTCGAGTGGCAACCTCTGGTCTCGTTCCAAGCCGTGAGCAAATCCTGCCCAGACCCACCAGGGCCCCCCGCCACGGTATCTCCCGCATTCCTGTGGCAGATCTGGTATTTCTTATTGTTCTCCCCATCTCTGGGGGAGCAGCTGCTGCTGCCTGGATGCCCTGGTGGGGCAGGAGCTGGCGGAGTCCTGTACTGCAGGTCCCAGAACTAGCTGGGGGCTTTGGAAAAATCGTGTCAGTCTTCTTGCCCTGCTTCGGCACATGGGGAGTTGGGGCTGATCAGGAGGGGGGGAGATAAAAATGAGAAAAGAACTGAAAACTGGAAGAGCGGCAAAGGGTCGTGCAGCATCACTCGCCTGGAGGTGCTGCGTGCTGGGTGCACGCTGCCCTCAGCCCAGCTCTCGCCCAGGAGCTTTCTGCTAAAATAGCTGCGCCAGTCTGCAGCACCAGAGCGCATCTGGCTCGCTGGGCGGTAGATGCCAGCAAACGGGTACGCTGCCAGCTGGGTCACGGGGACACCAGTAGGAGTGACTGGTCAGAGCAGGGTGAGAAGGGAAAGCAGAGATAGAGTTGCCTTCAAAGCTGTGGAGGGATGGTCCATGTTCTGCAGAGACGGCAGAAATGTTGGGGAACAGCCTGGCCTGGTAAGGCCATTTGGCACCCAAAGTGGTTTTCTCTTCCCCTTTTCCATCGGTGAGCTCTTCTGCCAAGCTCTTTCTTGTGCCATACCCCATACCTGCGTTCAGCCCATGGCTGCCCATGCCTGGGAAACGTGATTTCAAGGAATGTATTGTACTCTGGACTTTCTCCTGCCTGTGAGGAGGATTTGCTGGCTGAGGTGGCCAGAAAGCAGTTGTGGGTTTGGCTCTTGCCATCTGTAATGGTGACAGCAAAGGGAGCATGTGGGAGCATGGGCAGGCAACTGGGGCCATGTACAGCTATGCTGCGAGACCACGCTTGGGGTGATGGTTGTTTCTGGCCACCAATCCTTCCTAGGATGCTCCATGGGCCAGCAGCAACCCCCCTGGGCATTGTGCAGTCCTCCCAGGCAGGCAGTACCTGTAAATCAGCAAATGCAGAAGATACCACCTCTATCCCCACAAGGAGCTGCCCCACACTGAATGCCTGGCCCCACCTCACTGCTCAGCTTTTTGGGGGGCCTGTGTGTGAGCAGGCTGTACATACAAACACGCACACACACACAATCATTTTCAACCTTCTCTCTGGATAAAAGCAGCCTAGGGCCAGCACGATCTTTCTGGCAGGGGAGAAAGCCCGGCTGTGAAATGAAGCACGCTCCTTCCTTGCAAGCAGATGTAGGTGATCAACTTCATGGCTTGGAAGGAGCAAAATGGCCCAATGCATTGTTGGCAAAGGAAACGGGGAAACACAGTCCTAGGCTCCTCCAAATGCAAAATTTCAATCCCAGCCATGCTGCGAGAGTGACTTTCTAAAGGTCTGACCTGAAATAGGTTTTTTTAAGTGGTTTTTTTCCTTTGTTGGTCAGGACTAAGGAACTAACACCCCAGAGGACCTGGGCTTCCCCAGCACTCGCATGATGTGGGCCAGGACAAGCTGCTTTGGAGTGGAAAGAGCAATCGCGTGCTCTGGTAGGCGTGAGACAGCTAATAAATGTCAACACTGAGGAAGCCCAAGCTGCTTTTGAAACTGCCTCATGTCAATGTTTGAGTTTTTAATCCCAGCTGAGATACAAATGTGTTCAAATGAGTCTTGTTGGCCAAGTCAGGTGAAAGGACATGTCCGCCTTGTGCAACTGTAGGAGAGAGCAGCTGACACAGACCTGAGCGAATTGCTCTCGGATGGACTCACAAACACCCTGGTGGGTTCCTCGTGGCAAAATCTGCATTTCCTCTTGCTGTCGTGTGTTTCAAAAACAGGCAACGGCAGGAACAAGAGCAGGTGAGTGTTTGCATGAAGATATGAAACCTGGATTCCGCAAAAGCTTGTTGTGTGCTGTAGCCATGGCAAGTAACTCTAATTAATAACAGTGTGTAAGGCCAGTGCCAGAGCAAGCTCCTTTAACAGGCAGAAGAGAGATGTGAGCAATGAGCACCATGACCGAGGCAGAAAAGGTGATTTTTTTGTGCTTGTTTTACTTATTGAGGAATTTAATTAAATATTAATATTTAATATGGAGTCCAGTAGGGGAAAGTGAATACAATTGTTCTGGGGTTTGTGATTTTTTTTTTTCCTTTTTATCAACATTCTCCCCAGTTTGTCATGGATTTTCCTCTGGCCAGCTGCTTGTATTCTTTTACATTACCTCTGTTATTTAGACATTAAAAGTATCAGAAAGAAGGAGGGAGATGGGCTCTCTTCAAGTGGTCTTTCCAGGCTTGTGCTTGTAGATGTTAAAAACTGCCTTATTAATTCTCCTTCTCAAGGCTTTTTCAGGATATTTTTATCTTTTATTTTGCATCATAGTGTTCCAATTTTTATTTCTTTTGGAGGTGAACAGCAGCTACTTTTTTCCATTTTTTTTTTCATCTTAGGTGTTAAAACAACCACTGATCTTTCCATTTTTTGAAGAATGTGTACTTTTGACATGACATACCCAGAAAGCCAGTTCATAAAACCGAGCCTTTCTGCACTTTCACTTCCCTGGCATTTCCAAGTAGTTGAAGTTACAGAGAGACTCTATGTATGAAAGTTGCGATGGGCTCTAAATTCATGCAGTGTTACAAACTTTATGTTTTATTTTGGAGCTCGCAGCCCCGTTAGCAGTAACAGGAGTCCTCAAGACGTGATGCCTGCATGGCTGCTCACCCGTGTTTCAGACCACAGGCTGGTCTCTGTTTTTTTCCCTCCCCGCTACTTGCAGCTTGAAGGATTGAGTGTGGGTCCTGCTCCCAGAAGAGGAATACGTGTGAGCTGGCACATTGCACATCCTTCTCTCAGCCCCAGCCTTGCAGCCTCGGGGCTTTTCTGTCTTGCAAGTCAATGAGCGCTGTTCAGTGGGAGTGGGCGTGAAGGATAAGCGTGGCATGTATGCGAGGCACCTGAGAAAACAGAGGTAAGAAACCTTCCTCTGAGAAAACAGAGGTAAGAAACCTTCCTCACCCATTTCTCGCCCTGCTTTACTCCCACTGTATGGCAGCCCAAGCTGGCCCCTGCAGCTGATGATGTGTCTTTCTGGATGATGTATCTTGCTGGATGATGTATCTGACTGTACACATTGTCCTTTCATGGTGCAGTGAGGGCTTTTTTCCAGAAAATATGCCTGAATCAGCTTCAGGCTCTGAGCATAACTCTATCCAAGGCCACTGTTAATATTCGTGCTGTAAAATCGTTTTTCCTAGGCTCGTGGGACACCCCTGGGATCAGCTACCCTGAGTTGTGAGATAACAGGAGAACCAAATTGGCTCCGAACTCGAGGATGAGAACACGTTGCAGCAGCAGCATTGAGGTAACTGTGATACAGCAGGAAACCTGCTTCCCTTAAGGTTTTTGCAGCCTTTGTACATCGCCGTGCGCCTCTCCGGTAGGCGGCTGCTGAAGGGGCCGGAGCTCGCGCAGCCCCTGCAGGCGGGGACCAGGGGCGCTCGGGGCTGGGTCACCACCAGGTGGCAGCTGGAACCCAGGGATGGGGCTTCGCTCTGACCCCGGCACGAGGTCTCAGGAAAAAAAAAGACAAAACAAACAACACAAAAAGCAAACCGAAAAAGAGCCACAATCCTCAAATCACGAGCAGAGCGCAGGCGGGGAAAGCCCCTGGGTGTGAAGGGGGAGCTAAAATCTTGCTAGTGTGGCAGGAGATGGTCATTCTATTGGAGGCGACAGTTTATGGTGCATCCTAGTTCCTCTCTTCTGTGCCCTCTGCTTTAGGAACAAATCACAGAATCACCAGGTTGGAAAAGACTCACTGGATCGAATCCAACCATTCCTATCAATCACTGCCCCTCAGCGCCTCGTGCATCCATCCTTTAAACACCTCCAGGGAAGGTGACTCAACCACCTCCCTGGGCAGCCTCTGCCAGTGCCCAATGACCCTTTCTGTGAAGAATTTTTTCCTAATGTCTAGCCTAAACCTCCCCTGGCGGAGCTTGAGGCCATTCCCTCTTGTCCTGTCCCCTGGCACTTGGGAGAAGAGGCCAGCACCCTCCTCTCCACCTCCTCCTTTCACGTAGTTGTAGAGAGCAATGAGGTCTCCCCTCAGCCTCCTCTTCTCCAGGCTAAACAACCCCAGCTCTCTCAGCCATTCCTCAAATAATTACCCCTGTTCTTGAAGCAGCTAAAAGACCCCACAGATATCTCCTTTCCTGGCCAGGCACACATTTGCTTGAAAATTGTTTACTTAACTGCTTCACATATTCAAGATAAAAGTCAGAGTAGTTATTTTCAGGTCACTTTAACTAAACCGGACGGTGTGGGTGCTGCTCCAGAAGGCCCATGGGACTGAGCAGTTGCTGCTTTGGGGGCTGGTGTCCCCCCCAGCCTGAGGATATAGAAATTGTCTTAATATGCTGTTGCTTTCCCATATCAGCTTTGGTTTTGTGGCTGGCCATGCCATAAACTTACACAAAAGTGACGTGAATTGCTGGAAACTTGACTACTACAGTTTGGGAATGTGTGAATAAGGATGCAAGTCTCATAAATTAGGTCCGGGGTGGAGCGGGGGGGTGGAAATCTTGTATTTGTAGGAGGAAAAAGAAAAAAAAAGCATGGTGCCATGATATTGGTTTGCAAGCTTGTTCCAGCATCAGCAGAGGGTAAACAAATCTGGCAGACAAAACCACCTTCCAGTGCATCTACTGAGGGTTCAAGAACAGCAGATGCAGCTCTGCCTAGGTACCCAGATGCAGCTCTGCCTAGGCTCTACCCAGCCTCTGCCTAGGTAAGGCTATTGTGTATTTAAGGCAATATGACATTAGAAGGTTTCTAGGGGTGGAACAGAGACATCCATAGCATCACATGGCTCCTCACTATCAGCAGTGTTAGTTTCTTGGAGTGCTGTAACCTTTGGTGTGACCAGACGCCATGCCACACTAGGGACTGCAGTTTTCCGTGCTGCGCTGTTTCGTGAGATGTGGTGACTGACTCAAAGCTCTACTCTCTCTTTGAGTGCTTAGTGTAGGTTTAACGGACTTAGGCCAAAGTGGTATTTTTGCTCAAAATGTGATTGGTTAATTTTTAAGCCAACCTCTTCCCCCGGTTACACTGTGCAACACTTCAAACAAAGCTTTCTTCATCTGTCAGAGCAAGCAGGGACCACAACGCTAAAAGGAACCTTTTCTCATTTCCTCTTCTAATAGTGACAAAGAAATAACTCAAGCCAGACTTATGCAGATGACATTTTAACAAAGAGCTAGTGTTGCCTGCAAAGGCCAACATTTGAATGTGCCACGGTGCCCTCACTCTGCAGCCGCATTGCCCCCCGAGCACGCTGATAAGCGCAGGTCCTGCCCTTGTCCCAGGCCAGCACTCTTAAGCGTTGGTGTGCTTACTGTGGACAAAACTGCTCTATCACATTTTCCATCTGGCATTCTTTGTGTTTCAGAAAACAGGTAACCTGCACCCTCAAAATACTGTTATTGAGCAATGGTGTCTGAGGCAGCAGAGCATCATTATACTGTATCAAGGTGTACTGACTATGAACATGCTGCTGTTGGGACACGTTAGCTTGTGTTATCTGGGTGACTGCTGCCTTTATTATGGCTTTAATCCAAATCCCATTGATCAGACAATTCAGACAGTATTTCTTCCAGCAGAACATTACTTCCACGCAACAGTTGTTGGATTTTGAACTTCCATAACCAAAAAGAAACCCATGCAAAAAGACACCCATTAACTCAGAAATGTAAATTACTCTGTATTACTTTATTAAATAGCCAATTCTAAAGAACAGTACAAAATATGAAAACATGCATCATTTGGTGTTCTTAAAAAACATTTGTCCGAAATGGACTGTTAGAAAAATTAAACACGTTTAGCCCCAATACACCTTTTGCTCTCCACATAAAAGATGTTTCATAGTTATAAATACTGTTCCATCTCCTTTAGCAAAATTTAACAATGTATACATTAGTATTTCTATTACAGGTTTTTTCACATTTCTTCTGTAAACATAATCAATTCAAAAAACATCTTGTTAGCAAGCTTAATAGACTATTGCTTTCCTGTACAGTAAATACAAATAGGAAGATACTGGATTTTCCTGCCATTCTAATCAGCACTCCAGTTACTGAAACATTAAAAATTTCAATTAGTATAAAAATATAACCAACAAATAAATGTCTGAGAAGATTCAGTATTTGAGTGAGCCTTAGTTAATAGGCAAATAAAATGCTATTGACTTCCACATCTGAAGATCACTTCTCTACAGCTTCTGCTCTTCTGAGATCCAAGTATCACAACACTGTACATAAACGCACAGGTTACCCATCTGAAACCCTCATTTCTTATTTACTAAAAATAAGTTAACATTTAGCTGAACTAAAAAGCAGGTGCTAAGAGAGGGCTGTATGTGGTCATATACATACAAAGGTCAGAGCTAGCAAGTCACACCACTGGGCCCCTGCTCTTTGGAGGAGGGTTTTTACTTCTCAAAACATCTGTACAATTGAGCAAGAATACTATTTCACTTAACCAGAGATCAATTTTTTGTCTGGTGCAGGAGATCTACAAAGCACAATCTCAAGCTCATTCCCTTTTCCCTACAGAAACAGAAATAACTGGCTTTGTCCCTGGAGTGAATTTTGAGGCAGAACAGTAGCCTTGTTACTAGAAATGCGGAAATTATTTTACTGACAGCAATTATTTTTTTCTAAAGCTACACATTTATCATTTTTATTTAAAATAAAAAGATCAAATTTAGTTTTTCTCTTGTGTTTTTTTTAATCTGGCCTCCAATTAAGAATAAGACAAAAGTGCTGCATCTAAAATAGCAGTATGAGCCTTGATGCAGATGATATTTGGCCTGTATGTGCTATCACCTTCCATTCATCTGCTGCAGAAATCTGCAAGTCAAAACTGTGACTCTTAAATTATGAAGAGAATTCTCAAGTTTTCTTTAGCACTTCTCAAGTATGAGAAACTACAGGAACTATCTTGCATGACTACTTTTTCTAAATGTCTTAGAGCAGCACTATGTGCATGCCTATTTCCAGTTCTTCTGCTTGGATTCCTGCAAATGGAGGAAAACCGGACACACAATCTGATCAGCCAGCAGGTACCCAGTGATGCCAGCCTACACTCACAAAAGAAAAATGCATTTCAGCACTAAGCACCGTGTGAAGAGGAAATGATGGAGCAAAAATAAAAGGAGCCTCAATGGAAGGCAAGGTAATGCTCTATCTGGGAGTGGGACGGGACCAATCTATTCTGGGTTTAAATTCTACTTACTGAACCACAGAAGCAATTACTTCCCTTAAACGTTTTAGAATGAAGGTGATGCTGCTTGATCAGTTAGATGCTGTCAGATGGTTACAGGCTAGTATAGAAACAACTCTGTCACAAGCTACATTTAAATGAAATTTTTCAGCTGAGAAGTTTATATAAAGAACAGAATTTCTGGAAATTTAAGGTAAAACAGCAAGTACTGCCAAAGACCACATATTATAATTACTGAGCTCCAAGTAGACACTCCTATGCGGTAAACAGTATTTCCTTTGTAGTAAGGCCCAACCTGCTGCGCAAACTAAGATCTTTATACACGTGTAGCTGCTCCAAGCAAAGCAGAACAAAGGTGGGCTTCTGTTCATGAACTATACGTCAGCTTCTGTCGTTACTCAGAAGTGGCTTTTTTCCCTTTCCAGCTCTTTTGTCTTTGCTCGAGTTCAGCTTCAGTGAAGGCAGCCGGGCCCCAGTTTGTGATTAAGTGAGGATTCTTGGAGCCTGGAAGACAGAGTACAAGGCTTGAGGTAGTCATTTCTGACCATCAGTGGGACAGGCCTGTGTCACCGTGGGATGATTTGGTGAGTGCTGTCTCTTCTGTGACTGGGAACCCTCCTAAAGGCAACCCAAGTACCTGCCTAACCAAGGAGGGAGGAATACTCAGGACACTATCAGTGAAAGTCCTTAGTGTGAGAAGTTGTCAACTGCTGCAATCTTTTGCATATTTATCCCAACTTCCCCTCCCCACCCCGAATAGTTATAACTTAGTAATAAACCTTTCTACTTCTTGCTTTTAGAGATGTCCTTGGAGGAAAGTAATCTCTCCAGCCCTGCATTACAAAGCCACTTTCCTCTGGGCTGGCATGCTGTTAATTTATTTCAACAATCTTTATTTCATGGTTTTGGCAATTAGCATTTATTTTAACTACATTAACCATGCCATGTTCAGGTTGACCCTTGCTTTGTTTTAAACAAACAAACAATAATAATAAAATTAATTGTTATATTAGGGCCAGCAGAGGTAAGGACTTCAAAGTTACCATCAGCAGTTCTCACAAATGTGATATTTATAGGCTGCCATGAAACCAATAAGCTATAGGAAAAGGCAGACTTCGGCAAATCACTAGGAGTTCTAAGTATATGAGACAGAATGAAATTTATTATAACTTTTCTGTCGCTAACTTACCTGGCTCTATTAGGCGAATTAATCCCTCATGATGAGCTACTTTGTCTTTCCAGCTCTTGGTGTTATTAGCTGCAGTTTCCAACTTCTTCTTAACTTCCTGAAATAAGATAGAGTCCACTTGAAAACAAGAACAAATTTACTCTGTTTATATAAAAAGAAAAAAACATACCCTTAAATCTGAAGACGGAGCCATATAATTCAGCCAGCACTCCAGTTAGTGCAGACAGAACTTCATTTCTAACCATCCTAAGCAATTTAGTCTCTAGCCATTGAAAAGCAAGGTGTCAAACCAAAATCCAAAAATAAACAAGGTTTTACAAGTTTCTGTAGCTGTGTAAGTAGGGCTAGTCTTCATGAAGATTGAAAGCATCAACTAAAGTTTCAAAACAGAAAGATGCCTTTTCTGTCCTAAACCAAGACCAGCTAGTAGGCATCTCTCACTAGCACAACTCATAAAACGTAAGCTAGGAAAAGGACCACTACCCTGACACCTAAGCAAAAAAAGGTATTCTTCAGTCTAAATCACTCTTTTGGTCAATTCCAAATGCAAGGTCAGAAGGCTTAATTATTTCTAAAATAATGAGTCAACTATCACAGTGACCTACTCCATTGTTTGTTCTGTGGATTTGTTTGTTTGTTTTTCTTTGGGGTCTTTTATGTCTACTGTATTCAGCAATTCTTTTGGAGCAGTAAATGATCTTTCATCATCAAAACATTGCAAGAATAACCAATTCAAAAGCATAAGGCATTTAGTTATGACAGCAATGGGAAAAGATCAGAATAATTAATCTACAGCAGAAGACAAACGTATACTGAATGTTTCAGGATGTGACTTAGCTGGCTTGCATGCAATCTGGGGCAAAAGAATTGAAGAGATGGTGTGTAAACATGTCCTCTTCCTCAAATATATCTACTGTTCTAGGCCAAAACCAACTCAACACAACTATCCTACCTGTTATTGTAATTTTTGTGCCATACTATTCCTTAAAGAAGCATGATATTGATGAACTTCAAATTCAGTTAAACTATGGAATACCTGGCTAAGTATGAGAGGCTGATGAACAGAACAGCTCACCTCGTATTGCTCAAGGGCCTCCTTCCTTTCCAGTTCAAGTTGTTCCAGTTGCTGCATAGCAGCTTGAAGAGCCTGTTCCTTCATCATTCTCTGGTTTTCTAGCTCTTGCTTCTCTGCTTCTGTCATTTGAATGGTCTGTTGCTGCTGCAAGTGCCATTTTTCCAGTTCAGCTCTCTTTGCTGACTCCTCTTCCAGTAATCTGCAATCAGGATTGCGATGTTAACTGCACTTTTTACTCTATCCAATACATAGTATACATGTAGAGAAGCCAAGCTAATTATTTTCTTCCCTGTGTGTCTGGTTGGTTTTTGGGTTTTGGTTTGCTTTTTAAATTAAAAAAAAAAAAAACCAAAACGCTTGGGAAGCAGGGAAATAGTTGTTGCTTGTTGGCCTGTCTTCAGTGTAAAGCTGAATATTATGCCAGCAGTGCAAGCAGTCTGCCTGCTACAAAGGGCTATTCATAAAATTTAGTCAATAATACAAATATACAACACTGAAAACCACAGAAGCGCACATGCATAAGTTACCTTAATTGGTTTAGCAGAACAGAATATACAAACAAACAAACCACACTAAACAAAGGCCATATGAGTAAAAGGAGACTTAACCCTTTATCAATTAAAATTTAAACCTATGATAAAATACAGCAGGAAGCCATATTTACAGTTACTGCTTTATAGACTACACAACTGAAAAGTCTGTGCAGAGCACTCTGAGTTTTTCAAGCGGTGGCACACAAAACACCTGATGGAAAGTAAGTGTGCCTGCTTTTCTGAAACTGCTGAGCACTCTCACTGCTAAGGGCTGATCAAACACATTAATATGTCATACGTACAAAGCTTTAGCCTTCTTGGCTTAAGGAAGAAAAAAACCAAACTATCTTGTGTTTGGACTTTGAGCTAGTCCTCCTTTCCAGCAGCATTTTCAAGATGCAAATAATCTTTAAGATGATGGCACACTTATTTATTATTGCAAGGGGAAGTAGGGAATTGAAATAAATCTCAACTAGGTAAAAGCCATACCTGGCTTGAAGTTTCCTTACAGTCTCTTCATCTTGACGTGCCTGTTTCTCATCCTCCAAAGCTTCCTGTAGCTGCTTATACATTTCTTCCAGTTCACGTACTCTCTGTAAATACTGTTCCAGTTCAGATGATTTCTGAGCAACCTGCTCTTCCATTTTTTGTCTTACCTAGCAGCATAAATTCAGGAGACACATGAGCTACTATTTAACTCGGGTATCAAATTTTTAAAGGAATTGCCAGATTTCCCTCAGTTAACATTTTCAGAGACAAACCTCTTCCTGCTGCCTGCAGAGCAAAACTGATAAAACTGAGTCTAGATTTGCAGGTGTGCAACAAAGAGCATTTAAAAAACTAAATAAAAATACAGGTACATGTACTGCCCTCCTTCATAAAGCATGGGATTTTTACAGAGGTTTGAATTTAACTTCAATCAGATTGATCTTGTCACTTAGTTTACAGATAGACATGAAACAGAAGGAAGAAGAAAGCTTATTGAGTGCCCAGACACAAAGGTCAAGCTGGTTTAATTACAGTTCCCACTCTTTTCCTCAGGCAAGTCCTCCCTTGGCAGCAGTGATTCTCACACTTGTGTGTCTGTATGATGGCAACACAACAGTACAGGACTGATAAAGGGATGGAAATCTGCTAAGGCAGTTGGCTTTGCTAAGTGAAGAGCAGGTGTAACAAAACACAAAGGTACAGGACAGAAGAAGGTGAAAGGAAGCTGCACATCCCCAGTCATCCCAGTCTCTGATCTTCATTCTGCTCTTTTTCCCTGCAGCACCAGAACCGTCCTCCCATTCAGCCCCTTACTGTGCTGGGGAGAACAGCAATCAGCTGGCTCAGAACCGAGTTACGTTACAGCACCAGAATCTCAGTATTTAGTAAACACAATCATAGAATCATAGAAAAACCAGGTTGGAAGAGACCCACCGGATCATCAAGTCCAACCATTCCTATCAATCACTAAGCCATGCCCCTCAGTGCCTCATCCACCCATGCCTTGAATACCTCCAGGGAAGGTGAATCAACCACCTCCCTGGGCAGCCTGTTCCAGTGCCCAATGACCCCTTCTGTGAAAAATTTTTTCCTAATGTCCAGCCTGAACCTCCCCTGGTGGAGCTTGAGGCCATTTCCTCTTGTCCTGTCCCCTGCCACTTGGGAGAAGAGGCCAGCACCCTCCTCTCTACAACCTCCTTTCAGGTAGTTGTAGAGAGCCATGAGGTCTCCTCTCAGCCTCCTCTTCTCCAGGCTAAACAACCCCAGCTCTCTCAGCCATTCCTCATAAGGCCTGTTCTCCAGCCCCTTCACCAGCTTTGTTGCTCTTCTCTGGACTCGTTCCAGAGCCTCAACATCCTTCTTGTGGTGAGGGGCCCAGAACTGAACACAGGATTCGAGGAGCGGTCTCACCAGTGCCGAGTACAGAGGGAGGATAACCTCCCTGGACCTGCTGGTCACGCCGTTTCTGATACAAGCCAAGATGCCATTGGCCTTTTCGGCCACCTGGGCACACTGCTGGCTCCTGTTCAGTCACTGTCAACCAACACCCCCAGGTCCCTCTCCTGCAGGCAGCTTTCTAGACAGACTTCTTCTAGTCTGTAGCACTGCACAGGGTTGTTGTGCCCCAAGTGCAGGACCCGGCACTTGGCCTTGTTAAACCTCATGCCATTGGACTCTGCCCAGCGGTCCAGCCTGTTCAGATCCCTTTGCAGAGCCTCCCAACCCTCCAGCAGATCAACACTTCCACCCATCACGAAGTACACACAGGTCCTGAAGTCACCAGGAAAGGCGTGCTGTCAAGTGTCATCAGATGGCATGTCCTGCTCCAACAGCCTGCAGTCTGCTTTCCCTCAGCTGACCTAAATCCCACTGACCCAGAAAGTGAACGTATTCAGGAATTCACAGCCAGCCCATAAAGCAGCGCTGTGTGCATTCATGACCCGAGACATTCCATTACCTTGACTTGCCTATTTCTACTTCTTTTCTCCAGCTACAGAAAAGCCTGTTATCCCTGACAGAGCCCTTGGAGACTGAAAATTAGTTCTTCTGGAAATTCTCGGTATGGACTAGAGTAAGTGTTGTAAAGCTACAATATTTCTTTACCTTTTTATATTTGTGTCTATGTATAAAAGTAAACCAATATGAATTATTAAAAGAAAAAAAATCAATAGTTTTAGGAATATATTCAATTCAGAAAAATCCTAAAATGCTCTTCGATTATGCCTGTGTTTATTCTGCATCATCTTATAGTAGGTAGTGGCCTCAGGTTCTCTGTCTATGAAAACTGCAAGGATAACTTCAGTCTGCTTTTATCTTTCAAACAGTCAAACTTTCCCCAATTTTCCGATAACATTTAAGCTTTGAATGCTATACAAATTGTAGGCAAGTGGTTCCAGTATTTGAATTCACTAGTAAAAATATTTTATTCCAAACTCTGTAATAAATACAATTCAGGCTGCATCCTCAGCCTCCTGCAAAATCTGTGGAATTCATTCAGTGAGGGAAGTCCCCACACTCACTCTGCGATCATAGCAAAAACACACATGCACTACTCACCATTTTTTCTCTCTCCAGTTCCAAACTAAAGCGATCTTGTAATTCGACTTGAGTCTGAAGTCTTTTCTTCTCTTCCTCAGCAGCACGAGCAGCAGCTGCTTCCAGTTGCTGGAAGAGAAGGGCAAGGGGTGAGGAGAAGAAAGAAGGAAAAAATAATTGTTAAAAACTAAAATGTTTGGAGGGAATGGAATTTTATTTAACAATTTTTTGGTTTAAGCATTTTTTTTAACATCTGAGTCTATCCTCAGTCTCTAAATATAAATTTTTAATCTTGTTATTTGCAGGGTAATTTTAAATTTACCAATGAAATGTCAATTATCAGACTTCCTCCAAGTTTCCTTTGAGTCCTGCTTTGCACAACGAATAGAAACCGCTGTATTTCCTTCTCTGTCTCATATAGGACAGAAATCTGTTATGGAAAACCACATCAGGCAGGACTGCACAGGAGGAGTTCCAACAGTGAATACAGGCCAGCATGCATAGATTTCATAGAGAAACAGAAGTAAGAAGCATTAAATTGCCATGGGAAAGCAGAAGTGCCACAGACTTTGACTATAATAAGTGACTGTGCTATTGTGAATCACATCCCTTTAACATCCTCTAAATTGCCATGTAAGGTAAATAAAATTCTAGTTGATAATTAAAGGGGGAAAAAATCAGCCTAGTCAGAGCTAAGGCCTACAAAACAGCTGCTGGTACCTTCACACATTTTTGCAGCTTCATTTTTTTGCATCCTGATTTCACACATAAAGACAGTTGACATAGTTTTTCCTTTCACCAGCATGTATTTTTAGAATGCAGGGAAGGTTAGAAACGTACAAGTACCAGCCAAAACTCTACCAATACTGAAAAGAAAACAATTCTTTCACAGAATTTTGGCAAGAAATTTATCTGATGCTTCGGAGGAAAGAGAAAAGCAAGCACCCTTCTTTTGTAACACACTAGGCTGATGAAATCGTTTCCACAGGCCTTCAGTAAAAGCAGGACACCCATCATCTTTAGCATTTTTGGAAGGTACCACACCATCTAGATAAACTAATGAGATACCCAAACAATTAAAACTGCCAAGCAAAAACTTTCCTTACTTTAAGCGCTTCTGATATCACACTCTAGTCTGAAATAGATGCAAAGGAGAAGGTTCTAGTTTGGTTTTAAGCTGTAGAATATAGCACAGAATTGCTCTCCTTTGAAAGGCTTTAATGATGCCAGTCTTTTATAAGCAGCATTACTCCTCTGCCGGAACATTTAAAAGCATATAATTGTAGTCAAATCAAAGACTCCTATTTAAGTGACATTTTCTTTTGATTTCCTTCCCTGCTTTGAAATCAAACAAACCCTGCCAACACTGAGCTGAGAGGGCAAACGTGCAGAGTCACAGGCGAGGGTGGGTGCTAGGCTTCTGCCAGAGAGCTCAAACAGAAAATACACTGTTTGTCCACTCTCTATCAGCAACTTCCTGCTTAATTCATGCCAGAGGACACCAGTTCCTGGCAGGTAAGGTTACTGGCAACAACTGTGCAGCTTAGGGAAAAGTCCCATATGTTTGGAGCAGGGAGGGAGGGGGAATCAACAGGAACACACCGTTCCAGCAGGGGTTAGGTAGCACAGAGACTCTGAATCCCATGCAAGACCCCACACTGAAACAGAAAGGGTGCACAAGTCTGGTGCATGCTCTCTTGGTAAGAAAAACTCACCTTTTGATCTGTTCAAAGCATGTAGCTCAATATTCCATTAAAAAAAAAAAAGAAAGAAAAAAACCCTTTTTAGACAAAGGCTCTTCTCAAATTTTCTACAGCAGGAGCTATCAAAATACAAGCAAATCTCAGAGCGCACTTTGGCTGATGCTGCGTAAGTGGTGGCTCACTGACATTAGCAGCAAATCGAACTTTAAGCTTTCCAGAACAATTCAGTTTCCTGAACCATTTACAAAGCCTCTTCCTTCAACAACATTAATCAAACAGTCCAAGTTCCTCCAACACAGTACAGGCTCCACTCAAAGTGCAGCAGTTCACGTCAGCAACTAAACTACTCTCCTTGAGAGGTCATTTTAATCCAGTCCACTTCAAAAGATGTCTCCTTGATATAACCCTCTGCATTTTTGCATTGTGATTTCTACAAAACTCTCTGGTGCTTGTCATCATCCTACTGTTTCTCTGGGGTAACTTTTTCTTCAATAAAGTAAGCTCAACACTGAAATCCAGCCCTGCAATTACCAGTAACTTGCAGGTAACACAGGCCATATTTTAAGCATATTTTACATTCTGAATCTTAAACACAGGGTAGAATATAGGTGCTAATATTAAATTTAGAAATGGTTTCCCACTGTCAGACTCCATTTAAGGCAAACAGAATAATGCCCACATCAGTACTGTCAGTGCAAGGTTATTAAGAAAGACAAATTTCTTCTCACCACAAATTGTGACTTAATGACAACACTTATAAGAACATATGTTTTGGATGATTTTATTTGCTTTATTAAAGTTTTTTTCCTAACTGAGGGCTAACATTAATTAGTGTTTTTAATTTAGGAAAAAAAATCAAAGAATGATGCAATGATGCAGACTTGCCCTGAATGGGAATGCAAAAAAAAAAAAATCAAACTAATTTAGGAAGGTAGTGAGCAAAAGACACCCTAGACATGAAACAAAGACCTGGACTGCTCTAGCAGCAAGCACTCAGCAGCCAAAACACTGAGGAGGGAGGCATCTGATGGCATTCTAAGCCATTTCCAAGGCATGCCCCTCATTAAAACGTATCATGGCAATAAAAGCTATAGTATCTCTTCTTGCAAGTCTTCAAAAACAAAAGATAGGAAGGGTATCTGGATACTGCTCAAGTCTCTGGGGAGAACTATTGCAGATGTACCCATTTTTCCAAAGTACATCATGTTCAATCTGTTCTTAAGAGCACACAGCCACAGCAAAGGCACCTGCCAATTGTTAGATTTAGACTGAAACGCTGTCTACAAATTAAAATAATGTATTCAGCAAATCTTCTGCTAATACTCAAACTTCTAGTCCAATTCTCAGGCTGTCAGAAGTCAATCAAGCATTTACAAAGACTGTGCGTTTAAACAGTTTATAAATGGTTGCTATGTGTCTTGGCTCTATAAATCTCTCCCAAACTACTCTAATAAAATTATGCCTTTTGGAATCTTTCTAAATTAAATTTATATCGTGGAAACTAGATCTGTGTGAAGAGAAGAGTTCCCCCACACATACTCTTTACATAACAGTAATCTGGAAAACCACGTAAGAAAATCTTAATGGAAAGCCCCGTGTCTGACAGACACATCTGATGGAAAAGAAAACCAAAGCTGCTGCTGCAGCAAGCTCTTCCAGCAGATACGTTTGCTTAGGGGGCTGACACCAACACAAGCTCACCTCCCCG
The DNA here is from genome assembly GCF_032191515.1 of Phaenicophaeus curvirostris. Lineage (NCBI taxonomy): Eukaryota > Metazoa > Chordata > Aves > Cuculiformes > Cuculidae > Phaenicophaeus > Phaenicophaeus curvirostris. The sequence goes on from NC_091396.1 coordinate 12,595,834, forward strand.
GGGGGAGTTTGCTCAGTGTGTCTAAATACCTGAACAGGAAATAGATGCCCAATTACACTTCAAGAAACCCAGCTCAACCACAGAGACTGAGCTTAAAGCTCCCACTCCCACCTTTCGCACATTCTCCAGTTCCTTCTGCTTGTTCTCATTGGCTGTTTGCAGTTCTTTCATCTGCCGCTCCAGCTCTTCTTGCTCGGCTAACAGCTTCTGGCGCAATTCTTTTCGTTTTTGGCGTGCTTCTTTGTGGGGTGGAGGACTCCCCGCTCTCAGCAGGTTTACTGTGGTCTGTATGGCTGGAAAGGAACGTGCAAGAGAACATCAGTGAAGGGAAACACTAAACTGTCTGGATAGCCTTCGTGATTCAATATTTGGGATGTATTGTTCATTGTTTTGTTTGTTTTTTTTTTTAATTTTAATGTATTTTTCAAATCAGAAATAACTGTTGTCAGTTCCCCTAATTCTCAACCGGCCAGCTGTCAATACAAACCAAAAGTGAGATACACTAGGCTTCCAGAATTGGTCATGTGCCCCAAGGATAATGTCTGGCAATTTCAGGGCATTATGTCAACTCCAACATTGATTTCCAACAGGCAGTGGATATACAAGTCATCTGTATGCCTAGCGGCAGAAATCCTGTCCAACATTTCAAGATATCCTACTATCTAGATTCAGTGACTCTCATCATGCAGTAAGATGTTATCCAACACATACATCACCTACTCCCCCATAACCAACCTTAAACCCTTTGTTTTTACCAGTATTCCACAGGAAAACTTTCTCCAGTAAGACAGCAGCGCTCCTTCACTTATATTCAGTGTGGGAATACTTAGGGAGGAAAGCTGAGGAGTGGCAGATGATTTTCATATTTTATACACCCACTACAACTGTGAAAAAAGATCTTCTTTTGGAACCAAGTAATCGTTCATCACACATCAGACTTCAGTGCATTTAAACTCATGCTTTAGGTAAAGAGGGAAGTGCAAATCAAACTACACAGCTCCAAATATTTAAATGCTGTTAATACTTCAGTGGCATTGGCAACGGTGGGTTTGCAAGAGCTTCTACCTCACTCACTGCACAGGATGCACACAACTATCACTCAGCACATATCTAGGAAGGTGTCACAGAAACAGTGACTTCACCTGGGAACAGAAAAGGAGGCCCCAATTCCCAGCCTTCTCCTCAGCTCACCAAACCATACTACCTTAAACAAAACTGTAAAAGCAAAGCCAATATTTTATGATGCTGAAAAACACAAGCTTTGCCTTTCTCCCCAAAAGCAACAATTTACAATGTATTCCCTTTCCATCCCTAAAAGTACAGCAAATACAGAAAAAGCAAATAACAACACTATCTATTTCTGAGGCATCTAAACAAGCAGAAACCAATTCTCCTTACATGGATCCTTAGTTCTTCCTCAGTCTCAGATTCCTTAAAGATCTTTTCCATGTGCCCAAAACAGAGGAACCAAAATATCACAGGACCAAGAATTTCAACCTTGAGTAAAGCACAGCTGTAAGACATCAGCATACCTTAACTTTCACCTAACCAGGATTTTTGAAACCTCACCTTGAATCCACTCCTGCTTCTTCTTTTTATCAGAGGCACTGATCTCAAAGCTTTTATCAAGACACTTTATGAGAAAAAGGCACTTCTTTCCATCTTTGTCAGGCAAGGCCTAGAACAGGTAACAAAGGATTAAGCTTGCAAATACTGAAATCTACATTATACTGTCAAGCCCCATGTATGCAGTTTTCTGTTAGAGCCGAAATACTAGTTCTAAGACCCTTTATAAAAGAATGTTTATGCACTGTTTTATATAAATTTTAAAAAAAAAAACTTAATAAAAAAATATCTGGAGTCCATCTTGCACATGAAAAGATTCACTCTCCTCTTTAGAGATATTAATAGGTTTTGGTGGTTTGTGGTTTTGTTGCCTTTTTTTTTACCTCTACACAACAGTTGCCATCCAGTATGATGTCTCCCTTCTTGTCCTTTAAATCTTCACTTACATAGTAGGAAATAATATTAGGTTTTAGCACAAACCATCGTTCCGTCCAATTTTTCCTTTTATGACCTTTCTTCAACATATAGCCCTGTAAAAAAAACAAACCAAACAACCACCTAATCAGCTGAAATGCCAGGCCGCTCTTGAACTGCCTGGTCTTTTGGTTATGTGGCTCAAAGTACCAATACAGCACACAGAAAAGTTAGCTCCAAGTTCTAAATACTTCACCTATACACTTTCATTCCTAATAATAGCACACTGTCAATTATTCAACCCAGCAGAAATTACTCATTGTTCTCTCCAGATTTGAAGTAACTGGGTTATCTGAACAGCTGAACAATTATGTCATTATCAAGACATTATTATGACTCTTCTCTTTGGTGACCTTTACTGTTTAATTTTCTTCAGTCAAGCTGAGACATCTGCGATCACTAAGACTCATCTGAAATACTTTAACACCTACTGTTATTAAAAATCAGTCCTGTGTGGATGCACACCCCAGTGACAGATGTGGGCCTGTAGATATGCACTGTAGATCGAGTCTTGTTACAGGATATTCCCAGGGACAAAGCAGAAGCACCTTTGTCCTGCGAGTGGCTCCACTCTGCCAACACATTCATTTAGCTGCATCCCACTGAAGAAGTGACCCCATACAGGATCCTTCAATGAGTATGTTAGAGAAACTGGTCACAGCACCATACTCCTAACACCTTAGTTGAACCGGATATGGGAGCGCTGGTGGAGCCTGGAGTTTCCCTTAAAGGAACTGAAGTGTATTTCAATTTAGATAATGCCAAGATTTCACTGCAGTATTATTTTTCTGGAAAGATGACCCACTCAGTTTTCTATATGAGAAGAACACTTGCAAACCTTAAAAAGACTGCTTCAAAAGAAGGAAGAGAAGCCCATACTTTTCCATGGAGTATTATACAAACAAAAGAATAAAAATCATGTTCTATAATAACAATAAATGTAGCTGATACCATGATCATATAACAGAAGTTTGCCTCTATGGAATGTTAATGTATCTAAATTATAAGCAGCAATACTAAGTGCAGTTTTACTGGTAACTGTTGCACATCATCCAGTGCAGCTATGGCAATTCAAAAACCATCTCATGTAAAGGAGGGTGGGCAAGGAATGATATGATGACTGGTCATTCTTTCATTTGATTTGTAGTGGTCTTATCAGGAGCACTGCTGTCACCTAGTCAGTTTTGAATTCAGAGTTTCAAAGTTTGCCAGTGCTTCAGCTGTACCTGCCATTTCTGAAGCCACATTCCCCAATTACTTACACACTTTTGTCTGAATCCTAAGTTCAGAAAAAAAAGAAAATCACACATGAAATTGAAACACCTACATCAATATAGCTATGAACAAGCAATACAGAAAGCACTGTACTCAAACTATTCGAGATTGAGAAGACTCAAGAGTTGCAAAGGAGACCAAGGAGTGTGTTTTTGTAACGCCTTTTAGAATCATAGAATAACCAGGTTGGAAAAGACCTCTTGGATCATTGAGTCCAACCATTCCTACCTGCAACTAAACCATGTCCCTTATTACCTTGTCTACCTTTCTTTTAAACACCTCCAGAGAAGGTGACTCAACCCCCTCCCTGGGCAGCCTCTGCCAGTGCCCAATGACTCTGTGAAAAATTTCTTTCTGATATCCAGTCAGAACCTCCCCTGGCAGAGCTTGAGGCCATTGCTCCTTGTGCTGACCCCTGCCACTTGGGAGAAGAGGCCAGCACCCTCCTCTCTACAACCTCCTTTCAGGTAGTTGTAGAGAGCCATGAGGTCTCCCCTCAGCTTCCTCCAGGCTAAACAACCCCAGCTCCCTCAGCCGCTCCTCGTAAGACCTGCTCTCCAGCCCCCTCACCAGCTTTGTTGCTCTTCTCTGGACTCGCTCCAGAGCCTCAACATCCTTCTTGTGGTGAGGGGCCCAGAACTGAACACAGGATTCGAGAAGCGGTCTCACCAGTGCCGAGTACAGAGGGAGAATAACCTCCCTGGACCTGCTGGTCACACCGTTTCTGATACAAGCCAAGATGCCATTGGCCTTCTTGGCCACCTGGGCACACTGCTGGCTCCTGTTCAGTCGACTGTCAACCAACACCCCCAGGTCTTTCCCCTCTAGGCAGCTTTCCAGCCAGATTTCTCCTAGCCTGTAGCACTGCATAGGGTTGTTGTGCCCAAGTGCAGGACCCGACATTTGGCATTGTTAAACCTCATGCCATCATTCTCAGCCCAGCGGTCCAGACTGTTTAGATCCCCTTGTGAAGCCTCCCTACCCTCCAGCAGATTGACACTACCTCCCAGCTTACAGTCGTCTGCAAACTTACCAAGAGTGCAAGTTTGGATACAAGCGAATGAATGTGCTATGGCATATTTAAGTCTAAGGTGCCTTTCTGTAAAAGTCAGAGGGGAAAAAAATTCAGGACAGCTGGAGAAGCTCTTTTGTTTAAAAAAAAACCAAAACCACAAACACACAACCCGCCCCCCCCCCCCCGCAAACTATGCAAACAAAAAAGAAACCATCCCCTCAACACTCGGCTTCTCTAGACACTTAAACATGGTCATAGCCAAGGCCGTGCCTATTCCCCCGTGCTATCCCACCCCCTTGCTCCAAAACAGGAATGCACAGAGAAGCAGCTTTGTTTGCCGCCTCCATACTCGGGTCCGAGGTCTGGGTGGTCACAAAGATATGTGAAGGACACCTGCAGCTTCACTCCTCCATGCCTTGCACAGTCCAGGTCATGACCAGGTGTTTTTCCCCCCTCCTGACATACTAAATTTGCTTTCAAAGCCAAGCAGACTGGTATTTTCTCCCTCAAATTTCTGCAAAATATTTATCTATTATTTCTGTGCATCAGGTGCTTCTCATCTTCCAAGAGCCCACGGACAGCTCCTGGGGATCTTTTCACACCAACTATCACATGAAGGACACGTCTTTCAGGAAACTAAGTACCACTAATGTAATCACTGCTACCCACTATAAGCCTTGGAGATCCAGGGTAAGCGTACAATAAACAGGGTGGTCTGAGACTTGGCTACAATACAGTACATCCTTAGTTAATACCTCAAAGTAATCACATATTGTAATAAGCAGGACAATTACTTGAATCAACAAGGTATCATGGTACAAGCTGCGACTGAACCAGACATCTAAGTCACATGGGGAATTCCGTTCTCCATTAGGCCAGTGATGGTCCAGGAGGCGCTGGGCCAGATCTTGACACAAACTATTTTTACATGTCAAGGAACCACTCAAAGATACTCAGACATCCTTGAAAAAGGGGCCCAGCCACCAAGAGAGGAAAGAAAGGAGACAGTAAAAAAAGTGGGGGAGGGATGGGAGGAAACAGAGAAATACAATGCAATATCAAAACTGAAAAGAACTCAGACTTCCTCACAAGTTTCAAGTGGAAGGACAGACCTGACACTGGTTATTTTATTTTCATTACTTCATTTTTCGTGTGTGTGTGTGTGTGTGTGTGTGTGTGTGTGTGTCCCCAGACCTCACCTCCAACAGGCATCCAGCAGTTAACAAAAATAGACATTTGCATTGTTCTGTGGATATTCTGAAAGAATTTCCTGTGCCAAGACCTTCTGATAATTTCTTCACAACAGTTCTGCAAAGGCTGCCAAGAAACCCTTTGTTTCTCTCCTCACCAAGAAACCAAAAAAATCAAAAGATGCAAAAAATTCCCTGTCAGGTGAAAGTCAATTTTAAATAGCTCTCTAGGTAAGCTCTGCTGTGACCCTCAGGTTCCTGTGTATTTATACTTCCCATTGAAGAAATGCAATTTTCAAAGCCATTCCAAAAGTGACACTGCAGCCACTGGAAATCTGAAAAACTGAAGACTGACAGAAGCTTGCATACAATATTAAGGCCAGCATGCGTTTGAGTACAGGTAGATAAGCGTTCAGTCACATAGCCTGCTAAGCAGAACAAGAAGAGAGAGCACTGTGGAGCTCTTCTACACCTTTTTGTGCTGTTGAAGTGGGGCAACTTAGAAGCAGACCTTTCAGCTGGACCTTCGTTCAGACCCCCTTGTTTGAATAGAGGTTATCATTAGCACAACTTATATTTGCTACAACATAACTGAAACAAAAAAAAGAAGTGTTTTAAAAGACTGAAGCATTGTTACCAGTTTAAGAGCTGTGTGTTGCAGCCATCCTGTCAGCTAACAAGCAGCTGATACCTGTATAAAAAAGGCTGTATTTCAAGTCAGAGCACACCACTTCTACTTTCTGAAAACAAACTCTCCCAACAACAATTCATCCATAATACTGCAACAATTACAACAATCTGAACTGCAGCACAATTTCTCTTACAAAAAGAGGCTCATATTAAAGAACTTTTAGAAGTAATTTACCTCATTTCCCTCTGCTCATTATCCATCGGGTAAAGAAATACCAGTAAAAGTTGAACATTTTCTAATTATGCAATGAATTCTTCTACTTTAAAACATTCCTTCTCCGTGGTTCTTACCTGTTTGAGTACATCTAATATGAGCTCATTAAAGACTTCGTTGATTGCCATGGACACTGTCTGTCGGTCCATCCCTTTACTAAACCGCCCACTTCCAATCAGATCAATCAGCTCCCACACGGAGAGGCCTTCTCGACTGGTGTTTAGAGCAATCTTATAATGGTCAAACTGCTCTTGCTGCCAGCCGGCTCCCATTGCTTCGGTGAGTTTTTTAAGTAAATATTCAATCTGTACAGAAATACAAACAGAAATTAATAATTTTCAGCAGGCACAGAAATCAAGTATTTCAGAGCTGTAAACTAAGCTTCTCTAGAGACTACTGCTACAGTTAGATTCCTACATTCACATTTAAGGCCCTAAATGTAGATGGTTAATTAGCAAAGATTTTAGGTTCCTGCCTCAGTTGAACTTTTCACTGCTAAGCCCATCCCACAGCTTCTCTCTTCTTAGAGAGGAAACAAAGAATTGAACCCAACAGCCTCTTTTAATATTTCAGATTCCTGCAGAACACATGGGGCCTTCCCTGCAACAGCTTCCAAACCGTGATGACTGAAGTGTAAGAAAGCAAGAATTTTCAGAAAGCATTCTTGTAAAATAAAAAGCAAACAAAAAAAGTAAGAAAAGATGGCAGTTTGGACAAGCAGTGAAATGAAAAACTACCAAGGTACAATCACCTGCTCTCTCTTCTCCAGCTCTCAAGCACTCCATCACTGGACATAATCTTGGCAGATGTACTGACAGGAGTAAAAGAATAAATTTTTCATGTCCGCTTTTAATGTTTCCAAAATAAACTCTCCTTTTCCTCTAATCTTTCATCATTCTGTAAGTGTTAATGTACACAGGGTAATAATACAAATAACACTAGTCAAAATAAACACAGGAATGAAAAAGAAGGAAAGAAGGACTGATTTCTTGTTTGGTTTTTTATGTTGTTTTTGAACTCATCACTGTTTGCTCTTTAAACAACAGTATTTTAATCTAAACCCATCTACAGCTCTGAGCACATGTAAAATGTTTATAAGAGCTCTTTAAACAACACAATTACCGAGAACCTTCCTACAAGTAAAATACAAGGAAGAAAAAGCCACACTTCTAAGTTTCTATGACTAAAGTCATAGGATACCAATTACAACATTTAAGCCAGTTTTGAAGACAGACCAAGCTAATGGGTAATGGCCCACTGCATTTCCTCTCTGGCTTTGCAGGGAACCCTACTGCCTTCAGGAACCAGCCAAGGCAGACAGCAAATCCACCTGCGCCCTCCCCAAGGAGGAAGCCAGAAGAGAGGGTGCTCAGCAGCCTTGCACCAGAGCACAGAATCACAGAATCATTAGGTTGGAAAAGACCCACAGGATCATCGCGTCCAACCATTCCTATCAATCACTAAACCATGTCCCTCAGCACCTCATCCACCTGTCCTTTAAACGCCTCCAGGGATGGTGACTCAACCACCTCCCTGGGCAGCCTCTGCCACTGCCCAATGACCCTTTCTGTAAAAATTCTTTTCCTAATGTCAAGCCTGAACCTCCCCTGGTGGAGCTTGAGGCCATTGTTCCTTGTCCTGTCCCCTGTCACTTGGGAGAAGTGGCCAGCTCCCTCCTCTCCACAACCTCCTTTCAGGTAGTTGTAGAAAGCAATGAGGTCTCCCCTCAGCCTCCTCTTCTCCAGGCTAAACAACCCCAGCTCTCTCAGCCGCTCCTCATGAAACTTGTTCTCCAGCCCCTTCACCAGCTTCATCACTCATACCACCCTCTCATACCAGCCCATGGCAGGGACAGGGCAGCACCAGCTCCACAAGGGAGTTCCTCTCCAGCCACCACCAAACCTCTTCATAGTAGGTCAGGCCATGAAGCTGCCAGCCAGGGTGCCTCCAGGCTGCCCCGTGTCATTACAGGCATGAAGGGTGCAACAGGGTGGGAACCGCACACTGCCTGGCGGAGGTGGAGGGGAAAGCAACACGATCCTTTCAGGTTCTCTTTGTGCACATGGAAGTAACACCAGTTTCCTCAAGAGCTGCTTTTCTGAAAGTTAGCCTTTCCGGACAGTCTGCTCCACTTGTAGTTTACCTATTTTAGGTGTGGTTTTGGAAACACCAAGTGACTCAAGAATCTGAATCACATTATCAAAAATTATTAACGTGTACAGCGTGAACATGACTCACTGAAAAGCAGTAGAAACCAAATGCTTTCCAGGACTTCAGTTTTCTAATCACCAATGCTGGTTCACCTCTGCTCCTTAGCACTGCTTGGATACACAGTGTAATTTCTCCTACAGGTAAGAAAAAAAACCCACTGAGAGCCAGATGACTCACCAGAGAACAAATTAACTTTTCAGCTACAGCTCCGAGTCACTTTTCAGCTGGTCTAATAGGCTCTTGAGCACCTGGCAGTCTCTGTGCAAGAGATTTGTGAGTACAAAGAAATAAAGAAGTGTTTTTTCCTCACACATTCCACCATAAGGCCTCCCAGGCCCCAAGGTTTTGATGCAGCATACATGCTAATTTTCTGGCTGTTCCTCTGCCTTGCAACTAGTACAGGCAAATCCCTTTCTTTCCCTTGCATCCCTGATCAAGAAACACACGAGCATGTACCAGCACACACTCAGTTTGGCAAAGCAGTAATTGCTAAATTCACTCTACCGATGGGAGGGCTTTTCTTACTACTCTGGCTCAGGAACTGTTCTTAGCCTCACAGCCCCTAATCCAGCAGCATACAGGCCAATTACAGCAAAACAGAGAAGCTACTGAAAACCCCTGTACGGTCTAGAGGAAAGTTCCCGCTCCACTGAACGAGCAGAAAGCACGTATCACTCTGAGACGTGGCTGTCCCATCCCCCTCGTAAAGACTGTCTGAGGAGTAGACAGGCTATAGCCAGGCACTGAACACTCCTGCAGGGTGGGTGCAGAAGTTGTAGAGAGCACTGCTTTTCATTTCAGCTTCACCAAGCAAGGCACTTAAGTATTTTTCAGCTCCTTGTGCGATTTTTACAAGCTAAGATGTGATTTGAACAGAGACCTCTGCACAAGCGGCGTTCAGATTGTAGACAAGCGTGACTCAGACAGGGCACAAGGTTTATGGTAACCAGCAGAGAGAGCTCTGGGCTCTGTGCTGTGCCCACCTGCCGTTTGAGGAAAGCCCCTGGGGAGGGCACCTGCACACCCGCTGGGCCCCCTCCGCTCCCAGGCTGGGGAGGGCAGCACAGGTCTCCTGTCACTGCAGGATCAAGGCTCTGCGGTGCCACAGTCACTGCTGCTCATATTCCATTGTTCACCAGAGCAGGTCATAGAGCTGGGCTCTGCAACGGTTCCACGCACAGCTCCAAATTGCTTAAGTTAATACAGTCACAGGATAGCAAGGGAATTTCTGCATGCCGTCCTAATCAGCCAACGCAAAATTTTACTAGGTTTCTGTAAAATTCAGTAACTAATTCCTTTAAAAAAAATGCTTTGCTGATTCTTCACTTTCCAAAACCCTTAACTTAGAAAATTAATCCAAGGCTTCTGAGCATCAGCTACCATAAATCCTCAGCATTCAGTTAAAGGCAGGAAGCAGCTCACTTCCTATTCCAGGCAACGTTTATAGAAAAAAAAAAAGCAACCCAAAAAAGCCCTTCACAGCATGCAATAACAGTAGCACTGTGAATTCGTTTCAAAATAAACCTCCTAAGACCTGGATTTGATGAGCTGAAAGGAGCTCTGGCATCAATACAGGACTAACTTGTTTCCCCATGTTCGAAACACATTCTGCCACCCAGCTCAGTCCCTCTGAGCAGAGCCAGTTCTCAGTATGATCCCATACTGCAGTTGAAAGGAAAGCTAAAATAACTGAGGCATAATTAGGTAGATAATATACCTGCCAAAATTCTAGACAGTAATTGGAAAAGAAATTATTAAAACTTAATGAACTTTAAAATGCGTTGTTCCAAGATTTCACAACCTATTGCACTGCTTCAGGCACACAGTGCTCAAATTCCTTTGGTTAATTATCTGAGTACTAGGACTCACTTGCAGACAAAGGGACACACACACAATTCCACACCTGAAGACATTCTTTTTGCTTTTTCATTCAAGCCAAATGAACAAAATGTATGCCAAACTAATAGTCTGGAAAAAAGGCAAAGCAAAACTTTTGGCTAGTACACATTAAGTCAATGCATCCTTGCCTTGACTACAATTTGTACACATTTAACCTTATTTTGATTATTAGAACAGATTTAAACATTAGTCTGCTAATCTCCCAGCTGCAAGTCACTAACATAATGATAAATCCCACTAAAGCACATAAAATATCTCATTATTTTAAAATATATTAACTCAACTTAGTTGAAAAGGGACACGTGTATGTTACAATTTACTTTCTAAAATTAAAAAAAAAAAAAAAAACAATCAAGCTTTATCTTGCATTAAGATAACTACATGGCTAGCCCAAGTCCCCAGAAAAATTTATTGCTCAACAGCTGGAGTGGTGGGGTGGGGTGTAAATATGGAATAGTGCAAGGTAAATACAAAGAAGTACTTTGGATCTGGTAAGTGTGGAAGCAAAGAAGAGACCATTCATTATGTGCTCAAATTAGGAACCTCTGAGAGCAAATGACATTTCCCCTCCTCTACAAAGAGACATGTCAAGTCAGCAAATAGCTGACAAATTAAGTCTACTGGCTCAAACATAACCCTGGTTAAAAAGTTGAGCCTTGAAAAGCAAACATGAAGCAACGTTTGCTGCTATTCAGACTGGACCTCACTCCCTTTCGGGTACAGAGAGAGAAACACAGAGGGGATGCTAACGCTAAATATGCCACTACAGACAAACTGGCTCCACAGTATGAAAAACAGCTTTCATCTCACCTCAATAGAAAATTTTCAAGCAGAATTTTGCCCGGAGAATACAAAAATAATATAAAGAACACAAGCTCTTTAGCATGAACTATGCAGCCTGTTTGGTACCTTTTTTTTCCGAGGGCACTTTCTTTTCCCAGGATTCAATGCCCATTTTCTTTGTTTTTCCAGATATTCCAGGCACTACCTTCCACAGGGAATGAATCATAGATGTTTCACTATTTTTCTCATATACAAGGGAGTCTCTTAGAAGATGAAAAATGAAAAATAATGCAAGGAGGCATTCACGCCCAGTGGAGCAGAGCAGACAAGGCTATTCTGGTCCAGGCTATTCAAATAAGACTTATGATATTAACAGAGTAGATGTAAGAAGTCTATTCATGTTGTACAGAATCTAATGGAAGCACATGTTACTGGGCAAGAGACATGAAAGCAATTCTATCCTCTTTCACAGTCATCATCAATTCCTTTTTCATTCCATCAGAACATCGCTTACTTTTAAGTCAAATATTTGTTTCTTCCCTTCCACCAACAAAAACCACTAGAATTTACTAACTTCCTGGACGATAACTACTCTGGACTAACAGATTTGGCAAAAACTCTGTTCATTATGTAGTGTAAGCTGTTATCATCTTTTTGGTTTTTAATTAAATTAGCATTAAATAACATAATAAAGGTCAATTCGAAAAAGTGTAACACATAAACAGGTAAATCCTAAGGAGGACCTGCTGCGTGAGCTGAAAGCTGCCTTATTTTTTGCAGCAATCAAGGAAGAGTAGTAAAATGGGAAGAAATTATGCAAGTCATAAGCGACTAAACATCTTTCTAACCACCGTCAGCAAATTGTACAGTAATGGGTCAATTAAAACCCCAGAGAGGCAACTTTCTTTCTTGCTGTAGCAGTTTTAATTTTATTTCTAAACAACCAAGGTTCAATCCCCACTATTTCATTCATTGCTTCAGTTTCTGATACTAGAATAAAGAATAAGGAAGTTAATATGGTCACAAAAATCTTTTTCTGCAAGAAATGTCTCCAGAAGAATTGCCGCTGGACAGCTTCAGACTTTTGCCTCCTCTGCCTAAAAAATATCCCCTCATTTCAAACGTACAGAAAGCCATACAAGGTTTGGACAGTCTTCAGCCTAACCAGGCAAATCGGAAATGCCACGTCTTTGAAAATGTGAATTGAGAAAATCGGTCCAGAATCTAGGGACAGGAGCTGGGCTCCATGTTCCTTGTGGGTCACTTTTCAACATTCTACAACTCTATGGTAACACAGTTAAAGGCTAGAGGACAAATGAAAAATGGCTGTACAAATCTTTCCTTGAGAAGCCAGGCTTAAAAAGCAGAGACACCAAATATATGGTTGGCTTATTTAAAACAAGTTATGCAAACACTTTATTATAACACACAAAGAGTATGCAGCTTGCAGTGCAAGTATCTACGAGTTTCACTGTCAAGGATGGCGCAGAAACACAGCTAACCACACACCACAGATTTCACGCGATAAAGCATTCCCAAGGCTGCAGTCACATGTCCAGAAATAAGAAAGGGGAAGTGTGTGGAAACAGAAAAGTCTGGTTAAACAACACCAGGGCACACAAATGAGTCTGTAACAACTAAGAGGTGAACTGTAAAGGAAGCTCATGGCAGACCAGAAATATTTCTTCTCTTGTGGCTACCTTTCTTCTCTTTATTCTACCCTTTTCAGGAAAGGGGTAATGCCTTTGAGAGCTGAAGGAAATACATACTTGAACGTCTGCATCTCAGATGAGCTAGCAGAAAAGAACAGCAGCAGGGAGGGGGATGAGATCCCACCCAGGACCTCAATTTTGAGGTGCATTAGCAATAAAGCTCCTTGCTAGAGCTCTGCCTGCTGCACCAGGAAGCAATTCTGTTGTTAGCCAAGAATTGCATTAATTCTGAAAGCTTTCCATCAGGACTAATTTCAACTAGAGCAAACTAAATACAGCATTGTTTCTCTTCAGTCCATCTGCATCTCTTCGAAATACCACATTCATCCAGTTCACGGAAGTGTTTTACTTTGTGCATGGTAAGGCTTCTTACTTCAAAAGGGAGGGAGCTTTCGGATGTGATACCATTTTGTATTTCCCTGGGACACGGTCACCTTTGCAAAACAGACATTCATGGGTCTCTGTTCCTTTCCACCTCCCCAGCTCCTCTCAGCTGCCCACCAGTCACCAGCAGGAGCTACACTGGAGCCCAAGGCCATTACCAGCTGAGCCCAGTGCCCTGCACAGCCACTAGCTACTGCCTCGTTGTGACCTGACTTCTCCTCGTAGCATAAAGGGATCCACTCAAGCTTGAAGTCATATCCTAAAACTGCACACCTCAGCCCAGGCCCTTCCCCAAGTTGGATTTTACTAACCTTACTCCCCCTCAAGTGCAGCGCTGCCATCTCTCCTTCCACGGTAGGTGAGGAGCACAAGCTGGAGGCTGCCTCTAACTTTCAGCCTGGCCACTGCTAAACAAGCAACTTCAGGTCCTTGTGTTGCTTTCGAATTCCCTTTGCATAACAGCTTTTTCTAAAGCCTTCCTCTGCCTGCGTCTCCTTTCTGAAGGAGCCTGCTTTCCCTTCGCTGGCTGAGCTGCAGCTGTTCCCAATTTGCTGCCCATTCAACACCTGGACAGGGAATCGAGACTGAACACTTTGCAGATGGGGTAACGCCCCATCACAATTAGCTGGCTAACATTAAAGTCCTAGCACAGCAGCACCAGCACAAAAGTATTAAACACAGGCAAGAAGGAAGGAGAGCAGCCTCAATTTCTAGTCAGTGCAGTGCAAAGAAGGTGAAACTGCAGCCACGTGAGTTTTCCAGATATTAAATTCTTCAAATGAGTGCAGAAACCACTTATCTAATTTTAAAAAGTAAAAGGAAAATTAGACTCTCAAACAGGTTGCATAGAGCAGCTGCTCCAAGGAGAAGGAAGAGGAGACATCCTCACAGCCACATGAAGTTGTATCAGTACATTCACTGGAGACCTAAGAAGTTCTCTCTATCGTAATCTTTCCATTCACAAGATAGGATACAAAAGTCTTCAAGAGATTGCCCTTCCAACCTGAAAGTACGAGGCAAGTTTTCCTCATTATAAAGGGGGAAACAAAATCTCTGAAACCAAAAAGCCTACGAGGTGGGAGGGAGGGAGGAAGGGGAACGGCTGGATCCCACACAAAGGACTCCAAGCCAGAAACTGCAGTAAATTTTATGTTGCTATATTCTTAGCCAGCAGTTAAGAGCAACAGCCATGGAGGGAAGGAAAACTTCCTCCCTAGCTGGGAAGTTATAGCCACCCATGAGAGGTTTATGTTGGTCTCACTAAATCATTAATACAAACACAACAGAACAGCAGTGCTTCACTATCCTCTCCTCTGTTCTTCACTTTGCAAAGATCCCCTCACTTCATACACGATATACTAGCTATTCTGTAATTAATGACAGGACACAATATAAAGTGGTGAAAATATAATACATAATAAAGTTTTATTATGAACTCAAGAGACATAAGAAGTAAATGGGAAGAAAAATACCTCTACTAGGTACCAGTATAATTTCTAACACTATTGAAAAGAGTTATTTTCAGCACTAAGGCAACAACTACAAGTTTGTACAAAAAATACTTTGCAAACATGGAGTTTAAATTTAAAATTAAAAAAACAGACACAGGAACTTAAAAGGTAGGTATGAAAGCTCACACAGAAAAGGCAAAACAGACTGAAATTGAGAATTTGCATCTTTACTTTTGGAATTTTGTGTAAATAAGTAAACGCGTAATTTTCAGGAGGCACAGAGAACCTGTGGAAGACCAAGGTAAACTAGAAAGGAGTGTGGTTAACAGACAGCATTCCTCCACCAGCTGATTACATTACCTGCGTGGTCTCAGGCAAAAGCTTAGTGTGAATGCAGGCATTGTATATGATAAGAACAGAGCAGCCTTTCTTTGTCAGGCTGTATAACCTTTCTTTAAACAGCATTGCACAATTCAAATCTTGCTGTAAGCAAGGAGATGCAGACACGGGCCTACCTTAAGAATTTTAAAAATACTCCAAGTGGAAGAGCAATACAGGTTAACCCTGGACATTTAGGATGGGAAGGAAAGCAAACAACAGCTATGAAATCTGGAAAACCTCTTTGGGGCTCAGAGCCAACTCTGCAGCCCATCTCCCAGCAGCCTGACGCATTGCCCTTACCTGGCTCAGCTTCTGAAGGCAGCACAAACCTGGGGTCTTGCCTGGTGGAGGTGGGTAAGTGAGCAATGCCAGTGCCCTAGAGCTCGCAGGTCTGAATCTTTTAACCGCACC
Organism: Phaenicophaeus curvirostris; assembly: GCF_032191515.1. NCBI lineage: Eukaryota > Metazoa > Chordata > Aves > Cuculiformes > Cuculidae > Phaenicophaeus > Phaenicophaeus curvirostris. The sequence continues at coordinate 12,611,490 of NC_091396.1, forward strand.
AACAAATAAAGAGATGTGAAATATCCACCCCTATGTAAAGCAGGCTGTGTAGTGGGAAACACAATGACAAACCAGAGGTGTGGATTTGAGGTCCAGTTTTGACATTTATTAGTGGCTCTGACCTTCTACCAAAGCTAAATCTGGCACCAGTAAGAAAGGAGTTGTCTTAGCTTTTGCAACCACGATCCCTCTCTCCCAGAATTGACAGAGTCTGAATGCAAGCAAGAAGACTGTTCCATTTCTCATGGGAATATAACATGCCAGGTAAAACAAGAAACACTGTACAGAATTAAAGTCTCCTGTTAAAACTGAACGATAAGGCAAAACCAAGCAGTTCATCTTGATATGGAATGGGAACTATTTGTTCTTTATGGTTTGAAACAGCAGCTTGAAGTCAAATCCAACAGCCAGGTTGTAGTGGCATGTAAATCAGACTGTTTCAATCCCTGACTGTTCAACAATTTGTAAATATTTTTTAACCAGTATTCCAGTGCTGAACTGCAAATGCCTGGGATTTCTGAATATTGTTTTGCAAGAGATTATTTATGCCTACAGTTCTTATGTTTCTTCTTCTTCCCTCACCCCTCCCCAACGGCAGAATTGTGGAGATACCAAAATCTTGCTTTAGGGTTAGAATACCTATTTGAGCATTGCCCATACTTGTTAATGAACTTAAAGCATAAAGAGATCTTTCTGGTATTACTCCTTCAGCCATTCCAAGCAAGAGTGTTCAGGTGGTGGCTGCTTTTGATCAGAAACATACATCATTAGAAAGTTTGAACTTCTCCTTTTCATCAGGAGGGTGACATGAGACTGAAGACTCATCTTGCAAATCACAGTAAGCGAGCAGAGAACTTTTCAGAATCACACTGATGTACAAACTGTGCAAAATTTTAATCACACAAGCACAGTGATTAAAGCTCACATGCATGCACTACTCATGAGTAAAGCAAGAACCTCAACAGCTCCAAAGGCAGTCTCCCCAACACCAGTCAGTCCTCACAAAAAACACAATAAGCCCTTCACTGGGGTGGGGGGCAGGCAAAAGAATGCACATAGTCCAGGCTGTGTAAATGACAAACATGCACAGCCATCAATATCTAAAGTGCCCTGTGGGAATCCCTGCATACGCACCCTGGGAGGCAAAGAAAAGCACCCAAACCCTTATATTATTAAAATAGGGGAATAGAAGTTTTATATCCAAACAATTGCTTTATCTTAAACCTCTAAAGAATAGCAAACATTAGCATAGTTCAGCTGGGATGTTAAGCAAACTGGTGTTAAACAGCTTAAGTTTTTGCTTCTTACCTCCTCAGGTACAATGATTAAAGGGTATTTGTCCTCTGATAAGAAGTTAAAAATAACCCACACTTTAAATGCATCTTCATCACTAATCAGCAAAGGACTTTTAGAGAGGTTCTTTTTAGCACAGAGAGTCCAGCACATCCTGTTGAATTCAACTTTGTCAAAGTTTCCTTGAACCTAAAATGAAGAAATTGAACAAAAAAAAATTAATACATGCGAATGGCAGAGAATAACAGACAGACAAAATTTAAAAGACTAAGTTACACAAAAAGGCACCAAGAAAATTCTAGTTTGCAAGAAATGTCAAGGCCCAGAAAAAGCACTGTAGCAGCCTAGCCTGACTTCCTGCATGGGGTCAACTAAGAAACTTCTTCCAGCAAAACCTACATCCAGCCTCCAATTTCTGGTCAAGTTAATAACACCCTAAGTTCATGTGAAGGAGGCTACCCTGCATTCTGTCTTCCTTTAAAACATTAGCTTCAGGTTCCAAACCATCTTCAGAACTGTGTTAGTTCCAACTGCACTTCAGTTGCATTGAGTTACTAAGATTTTATACAGCAAATTTGGAAACCAATATAGCCAAAACTACACACGAATACAACTAGCTGTATTGGAGCAACAGCTGGAAAAGACCTTTTTTCCCCACTTCATATTACTCAAACATAAGTCGTAGGAAAATATTCATAAACACGTACTCATTTTTTGCTTCACCACTGGAATCTGTGGTTTTAGTGCTCGATAAGGGATGATGTGACTGAGAGCAACCCTGCAGAGGAGGACCTGGGGATGCTGATCGATGAGAAGCTCAACATGACCCTGCAGTGTGCGCTCGCAGCCCAGAAGGCTAACCATGGCCTGGGCTGCATCAAAACAAGTGTGACCAGCAGATGGACGGAGGCGATTCTGCCCCTCCACTCCGCTTTTGTGAGACCCCACCTGGAGTACTGTGTCTCGTTCTGCAATCCTGAACATAAGAAGGATATGGAACTGTCAGAATGGGTCCAGAGGAGGGCTACAAAGATGATCAGAGGGCTACAAAGATGATCAGAGGGCTGGAGCACCTCCCATAGGCGGACAGGGTAAGAAAGTTGGGGGCTGTTCAGTCTGGAGAAGAGAAGGCTCCAAGGAGACCTTATAGTGACCTTCGAGCACCTGAAGGGGCTACAGGAAAGCTGGGGAGGGACTCTTCACAAAGACTTGTAGTGATAGGACTAGGGGGAATGGCTTTAAATTGGAGAAGGGAAGATTTAGACTAGACATTAGGAGGAAATTCTTCACCAAGTGGGTGGTGAGGCACTGGCACAGGCTGCCCAGGGAAGTTGTGGATGCCCCATCCCTGGAAGTGTTCATGGCCAGCTGGATGAGAACTTAAGCAGCCTGGTCTGGTGGGAGGTGTCCCTGACCATGTGATTAGTTGATCTTTAAGGTCCCTTCCAACTCAAACCATTCTATGTTTCTATGATTCTATTAGATTTGCAAACCTTCACTTTTTTGATAAAAAAAATTCCTCTCATTTTCGTTATGCTTTTTCATTTTTGTTATGCACCTAGCAACTGTACTTACCCATCTGTGAATTATTTACATATGCAAAAGCTTTCATTTCCTCTATTTTGTTTTTAAACCCTCATTTATGCTAGAGATTACATCTATTTTCTCCCTATAGCTCTGCTATGCTATTTCTTTGCCAACTTGTAACTGATAAAGGTGTGTTCTGCACTGTAATGGAAGTCCCTTGAGATTGTGCAAAGCACGTCTAAGAAACAGGTTCTTTTACCTCTTGTGGTAATGACACCAGAAATGTTCAGTGGCATTTTCTTATGACAGCCAAACCACAAATCTTAAGATGCTTCAAGAACATCATTGTAAACTGTATGATTTCCTACCCTTTCTGGTAAGCAGTCAAATATAGTGGAGGGTGAGCCACAGTTGCTAAGTCAGAGACAGACTAAGGAAGTGGATGAACTGATTTGAGTGAAGGAAAAAAAAGGAAAAACAAAAAGGACAGAAGTAAACAGGAAACCAACCCTATGCCAAGAAGCACTTTACAGTACTGTTTACAGGACTAAAAGTAAGACTATGAAAGAAAGCCACAGGCATCACATGCTTGCAGAGCAGGCCACCAATGTAAGTGACAATGCAAGAGGCAGGCTACTGCTGTCCTTTGATCCAATTTGAAGCTATAGCTGCTACTGCCACAGGTTCAACATCCTCACTGTCTGCATAAGAAACAGGGGTCTTAGATGAAACACCAGCTCAGTGAACAAACACTCTCTGGAAGAAGGGCTAGAAGCCAGGTTTCCTTCTTTCTTCAATTTGCCAGTGCTTCATCCCTTGGCTACTTTTCCCTATACTTTTTCCTGCGTGTCCTCCCCACCCTGCCCGATGAAGCTTGACTCCTTTTCTAAAACAACTTCACCCACCTTCATGAGCAGTTCCACCTTGGAAATGTCCTAGCAGCTATTCTACTCCCAAGGAAGCTGCTGACAGGGTGGGAAATCTCTCTTCCTACTGCCACCACCTGGCAAGTACTCTAGGCACTATAAATAAGGTGGGTTGCTCTATGAGCAGCTCAGCAACCATTAACGACCACAGGGAGATGGGTGGAGAAAGGCATGTGCCCTGGCCAGGGTAAAGGAAAGAGCGTGGTTTCTGCTCATGTAGCAAAGTCAGATTGCATGCATCTCAGAAACTCATGTAAAAACCCAAGTCACCTACAGCATGTTACCACCACCAAGAACAGGCAGCAGCCAAGCAGGAAGTTTGAGGACCATTCTGGTCAGGGGACTAGGTCATCCTTTGCCAGCACACTTATGTTGCTTAAATAATTAACAACTCATTGTACAAGAGACTTTCATGTGCACAACTACATGCTTTTAACTGCACTTCATTATTTGTCCAAATTATTAGAGGCCACCATTTCATTTGGAAACTTCTGCAGTCCTCCACACTATTAACTCTACAGCAACTACCATTTTTTTTGTGAATCTTGTCTAAGTGATGAAACGTGCAAATGAACCGACCCCTCCATCCTCAAAAATGCCTAAACTCCTAGAGATAAAAATATGATCTAAGAGACACCTACCTTCCCTTTCTAAGAAGCTTCACAAGTAATCAAGAGAAAAATGCAGTAAAACCCATACAATTTTCTAGATCTTTAATTTCTAGTAATATGCAAAAACTGCATATTAGTAGAAAGAAATATACCATCATCTATATCTCACGAAATAAATCTAAAGCACAAGGAAATACAGTAGTGGGTTCAGTATCAGAGATCAGATCAGTTACAAAAATATAACAAGCATTGCTAGTTTAACTAGCATTCACTAAGTTGTCTGGGGTTTTAGAACTATGTCCTTCTTTGCCTTCCCCATTATAAATAAGGTGATAAATATAACCATCACCATCACTGGAAGGGAAAAAATTTCACATGGTATGAAAAGACCTACATTGTAAGTGATGGAACATGCTAAAATACTATTATGAAGCCAAGTAAAACAAATTAGGAAACATACTAGCAAGTGAGATCTCCCTCCTGAAAGGGACACGTACAGAACATGCACAGATTTTGCTTCAGATGCAAGAAAATCCTAGATAGATGCATCTGCTAAGTACTGGAAATCATCAAACAGGCAATAATTATTATTCAAACTAATTATTCAAATTCCCTGTTTGGATAAAGGAAATTAATTGCAACCAATTTGCTTCCTTAAACTACTGACTTGTGCCTCTCTTAAGGATGCCTTGGTTCTACATACAGGCTTTATTTCAGGGTAATATAGGGCAAGCTACAACTGCATTTAAGAGTACAAGTTATTTCAAAACGTTACAAAGTCCTCTCAATAAAATCATATGTCATAGTTATATATCTGTTTTAAAAGAAATCTAAGGATTCATTCTTTTAATATTTAACTAATGTTTTACAGAAAAATACCTTGTGATCAAAAAATCCTCTCTTGAGTAGGTTGTGCTTGCTGAAACCCATTAATTCACTGGAAATTGAGAGAACTTCCTCGATATTTGTGGCTGTAAAGCACCAGTCCTTCTTTAGTAGCTTTGCTTATTAGCATAAATCAACAGCATTTTCTCTACAATCATCCCATCTAAAAAACAGATTACATCTTGGAAGGATGAAAAAAGAAAGGACTTCTTGTTTGCTTTTTTTGCTTGTTTGTTTTAAACAAAGGAGACACATTAAAAACCAGTGACTTCATCTCACTGCACGCTGTCTTTCCGCACTGATGTAGAGTCATCTCTAAAAGATGAGATGTCACAGTCAAGATTTTTCCAGTCTGCAAAGACAGCCTCCTGTCTAAAGAACTTCGCTAAATTTTAATAGTACATATCTAAATTGTTTATAGGCATTTAGTCAGGATTAAATAACATGAACCCATAGGTAATTTAATGATATTCATTAACATTTCGCCTTTTAAGATGAACTAATGGTATGGGCATATCAGGCAATTGTCAGAATCCAGATCAGTGTATAAATAAAACAGCACAAGAAACTACACACAGAGCCATGGCTCTTTCCTTTCTCGAGGAAGCAGAGTAGCTTGTCCTTCTTTTTACCATGGGGTAAGAAGGTGCCCCAGAGTAGTTAAACACTGTAAATTCACACCAACTTGCTTAAGTAGCCAGGTCTTTCATTTTCAAATTGAAGTGTTATTCAAAAGCAACTGCTCCTCATTTCCATAACTATTCTTCCTATAATACCCTTTAGCAATAAAGCACCGTTTATATTTGAAGAAGCCTTACATCTCTCTCTTTTTGTTTAACTTAACGGCTTGCTGTTGCCTACAAATAGCATTAACAAAAACCACTGTGGTTCAGACTCTAGGACAGCAATTCTTTGGTCAAAATAAAGTATGGCCTTTTCTTTTTCCCCTAAATACAGAGAAATACAGACCAGAGAGGCAGAGCAGCTGATATGCCTTAGCCAGATATAAGAAGCTTCTACTGCTTCCAAGCTGCCACATTGCATTATATAGATCGCATGTTCCACCAGTATTAAATGTAGATTAAAGAAGCAACAAAAATTAGCAGATCGGTCTGCAGAGTTTGCATAATCTGCAATTGTTGCATTGAAATTTGCAGTAGCATGCCAGTTCAGGACTTCTTAACATTATATGGCTTTAAACATGAGTAGCTTTCAATTGTAAGGGTAAAGATTTAGACTAGACATTAGGAAGAAATTCTTCACCATGAGAACCCTGGCACGGGTTGCCCAGGGAAGCTGTGGCTGCCCCATCCCTGGAGGTGTTCAAGGTCAGGTTGGAGGGGGCCTTGGGCAGCCTGGTCTGGTGGGAGGAGTCCCTGCCCATGGTAGGGGGGATGGAACTGGATGATCTTTAAGGTCCCTTCCAACCCAAACCTATGTTTGTATAAAAGAAAGCAAACATCTATATATCTCTGCAGCCACAACATCAAAGGTTTCTGAGGTCAGCCCCTAAGTGTACAAGAAATCAGTGGTATGAAGCTGATATGTTTGCACAATCCCATGGGCTTGCTTTTACCATCTACACCAGTATCTCAACAGAAGCTGTCAGAAAAAAAGCAGGAAAACAGGATTTATTTGGGGGTGGGGTGGGGGGGTGTTTTGGTTTTTTTTTTTTCAAATTCCAAACCCAGTGACTACCTATCCTAGAACAGGACAGAGCAGAGAAGAGCAAAGAGGGAAACCCTGCTGGCTTTCCAGAGCTTCCTCCAAAACAAGGCACAACAGAAGAATGAAGACTGCTCAGACACTAAAGGAAAGAACTTGAAATACAAAACTTAACAACAGTCTCTAATGTCACCTACTAACTAGTCAAAGGGATCTACTTATTAAAAAAACTTGGGAATAGGCATTAAAGATATTTTTGCCCTTCCTTTTTGTGAAGAAGTCTATGACAATACTCTGTTACCGCCATAGTATGAAGTGGAACAATTCAAGGTCCAAGACAGTTTCAAATAAATTCAATCTGGTGTGCTTTATTGATATGAACTCGGTTCTGCATGAACACAGCTTAGGCAATGGCAAGATGTAACAGGAAATAGAAGCCAAGAAGAGAAAAAAAGAAGTGGAGAACAGTGCACCCTTCCATTTTAAGGCAGAGACTCTCCAGAGTGCCCGCCTCATCACGACCCCACGCAGGCAGACTCACAACCAGAGTGCCTTCACACCAGCACGTTTCCTGCAAGCCGAAGTCTACTGTAAAGACATTCTAACACAAAACCTTTTAAAATGGAAAACAGAGCAGAAGAATTCAAAACTTACTTTTTCCAAGATGAATTTGTTTAGATAAGGCATGTAACCCTGATTGGAAACTGGTCCTTCGTCATCATCCCTGAAGTGCTCTTCCAAGGCCACTGGATCATGGGGAACATTTAACACTGTGCACAAGTTGTGAGAAAGGACCTAAGGACAGAAGAGAAATCAGCGATGCTGCTGTTGGCCTTAACCATTCCCTCCAGAGCAGAACTGTTGATTCACAAAACCATGCGCAAAGTGACACTTGCACATCAGTGCAAGTTCTGCCCTGTGGATTTTTGTCAAAAACTAAAAGGTAACTGAAAAAGTTGACTCCAAGGATTCAGCAGCTTCAGCCAGTTGTGTGTTTACAGAAGCAACACGATCGCAGACAGGTCCATTCCTACAGAACTTCAAACACAGCAACAGCAGGCACCCTTTGTACACATATACTTAAGTATTTGAAAACAGGAGAGGCATGCAGAAACACCAAAGTAATATTTACAGAATGAAATTAGGCAGCTACTGAAAACAACCACAAACACCTAGGCTTTGAAATTATATTTACTATCTAGTGAAAACGGGTAATACAGAAAGCAACTCAAGATGTACCTTTAGTTTACAAAGAAATGACCACTGAAATTAAAATATTAACTACAGATTTCTCTCATCATCCTGCTTTTGGGTTGCTTCTCAACACTCACTCCATGTTTCAGCTGGCAAAGGAAAAGTAATGTTACAGAAAGAGGAAGGGTTTAGGCATGCTTCTCAAATTTTTATTTTAAAAAGGTATTTGCATGAATTCTGTCAAGAACTTAACACCCACCAGCACTCATGTCTGTTCTTGAGAAACGACCTTCCAGAAGAGGCTACACGCTTGATTAGTTTTAAGGAAGTACTGAGTTACTGAAAACTAACTGGTAGCCAACGCATCTCAGCTTCTTCAACTCAGGCCAAGTTTTGCATGCACAAACTAACACCTCAGTACCAACAACAGGAAGGCAGAGCCTGGGTAGCAATGACTCTGTGAACCCAGCACTTTCCTAAGAAAGGCAAAGCACCATCCCTTTCGCTGCTCACACTGCCTTGAGTCAGGTCAGTCCTGTAACATGCTGCCCACAAGCTCTTAAACACACTGTCACTAGGGATTTCACTTGGCACGATGCAGAGTTAAGCCTCCAAGAACCACGTACCTGCTACGGGAACTGGGTTAAGCACTTCACCTGCCCAGGAATGGTCTATGTTGAAAAAAATGGCACTAAGAACCAAAGGCAAAAATACAGGTGAAACAGACAGAAGAAAAACAGATTGCATCTTTCGAAAAGGCATGATGGTTGCGCTGGTTTTTTTTAAAGTGAACAACTAGACGGGACAGAATGCAACTGAATTTTGGCATACATTTTCCCTTTTTCATTGCGCAACATAAAATTAAAAACATCATACCTAAATGACACAAAGAGAAAGCAGTAAAAAAAAAAATGTGCAGAAAATTTATGAACAGGTCTATTTAGGGGAGTAGTGGAGATAGGGGAGCCACAAAACAAGAAGTGAAAGTCTGAAGTTGCCAAAGCCTAGGAAATCAAGCCTACACCACACAGTCCAAATGTCTGGGCTTTCCCTCCTCCTACCCCCAGTAAACGTACATTTACTTTTCTTATATATCATAAGGAGACATGCAGAGTCAAAGAACCAGTTACTACAAAATCCTACAAAAAGTAAATTCAGTTCAGAGAAGAATTCCTCTCTACATACCTACAAAGTTACATTTTCTTACAGAAAGGGACACATTTCCATGAGAAATACATATTTTCATTGTCAGATGCTAACAGGAAGGCAAGAACCTAAACAGGTGTAAAAGTTTGAAAACAGAAAACCAATTGCATCAGCCACATTCAAACAGAAGCTGCATTTCCCAAAGTAGCAAAATAGTATTTGGAACTTATCACATTTCACACTACCCTCCATTAACAGTATATTTCCCTTCAATTTACCTTTATTTTAACCACCACATCAAATCAATTATTTAAGGCCATGTGATTTACATGGCAGGGGGGGAAACATATTATAATGTGCGTTTCCCCTTCTATTTAAGGCTTCTGTTGTTATTTATAGAAGACTAAGGGATTCTTGAATTTCTGAGAGATAAAGATGATATCAGTTTTCCAACCAGACTGTAGTTGCTAATATATAACTAAAAAAACCACTCAGCTAAATAACTGCTTAAGCTTATTAACAAAGCACATTAAAAGTCAATAAAACACTTTCTCTCATGTCCTTTCTACATGTTTCTCTTCTCCCTGTTTCGGCCTTCTTGCTGTGCTTGGGCTGCCAGAAACCTAAGTGGTTTCCGTATCAAGCAACCAATCTACCAGGAAAGAATTCCACTTTCAATCATTTCTAAGATCTGCCTTATCTGCGATCTCTCCTGTGCCCAGTGCTCTCTTTTCATAACTCAGGAAATTCCTCGGCGCCTGCCAAAGCCTGCCATTCTCTAACGCGGCCAAGTGCCAGCTGAATTCTTCAGTTTCAGGCTAAGCCTGAAAAATTCTTCACTGAGGTCTCATTTTGTTCTCTCAAATCACATTATCTGGACCATGATACACTCTATTTTAATGAACAGTTTGAAAAAAAAATTCTGGCTGAGCATTGGGTTAACTGGTGTACAAAAAATCGCCTTGCCTTGCAGAAGCTCCATCAACTAGGAGGAGGTTTTGCACTAGTAAGGATTATTCCCCCCATGCCCACAGGGTTGCTAGGCAGCTTTTTCTTTCAGTGCCTATTATGCTCTGGATGCCACATTTAACAACCTACCTTCCCACCAGAGCCAACTCCTACCCTAGGCTGGAGACTCATCTCTGTGCTGCAGCAAGCAGGCACAGCAGTGGTCCCCAAACTGCAATTCAATGGACAGCACGAGTCATCTGCAGATCAGCACACTCTGAGCACAATTCTTCCACATTTAATGAAAATTTTCATAAGAAAGATGCCTAGTGGTGGCCAGGGAATACTGAGGGTGTTCTGCTCCAAATAGAGGTAACTGGATGAAATAAGCAGGCTGAACGCCAAAGGTCATTACAGACTTTGGATTTACTTTATTTATGGCCAGTCTCATGCTACTTTACACAGAGCACAGACCTCCAGCCCAGCCCTGCTCCCCTCTGAGCTGCCATTTTCCAACACATTGATCTTCCAAAACTTTAAACACGTGTTGAATTGTTACCATCTGAGTAGTTCCATTTAACTTTGCCCATAGAAGTGATCTGCGTTTCCAAAGCAAAAAAGGAAGACTTGCTCGACTACTTACTGCTCAGCACAAAAATATGGCCCAGATGAGAGCAGGACCATTAAACAGGGCAGACTAATCCTACAGCACCTATTGTCCATTTCTTCAGTACTCTCTTCAGTACTTTCTTCTTTTTCTTTTCCATCTTTCAGGAGTCTTCTCCCTCTCCCATCTCTTTTTGAGATTTTAAAAACGTTGGCATTGCAGATCCGACAGCTCCATTCAGTGGCTTCGTGTGAATTCATTCCAAGGCATTCTTGGCTCATCTCTCGCTGACATCCATGTCAGCAGCTAGCCAGCCAAAATAAGGCTACTCACAAGTTCTTTCCCTTTTCCTTTTTTGTGACCATACGAAACCAACATCGTATATGCCCCTTGTCACATGGCCTTTTCAGCCAGGGCACATCTTAAGCATGTAGTTTCTTGCATCGTAACATCTCCAAGCTACACCTTCCTTACCCACTCTAGTAGCAAGTGCTCCATTCAGAGTCTCAGAATTTAACATCGAGGTTAGTGCAACAACCTCTTTCCCAGTCAGATTAACGTATTCAGGCCTCCACCAGCTCATGTTCCTGACACCAGTGCCCTTCGCTCACATCACCCCTCCGTTCCTTCACTCGTTCCCTTCCCCCTTGGGCACTCACAGACCCCTTGTCACCATTTTTTACAACCTCACCTTTCCTCTTGCTTTTTTTATCATCCCACCCTCTTGGCCCCCTATCCCATAGTGGTGCAGCCTGCACCGCTCCCGTTGCCAAGGGAATTGCCTTTCTGCCCTGTGTCTCCTGGCCCTTAGGAAGAGCTGCCAGCAAACACCCTCCATCTACTGTGCCGTTCTTCTGCATCTTCCTTGAAACCAGCTGACAGAAGCTCAAGGACAAGATTAAATGGGCTGCTGACACAGTGGCAGCTGCTCCTCTCAGGTGCAGGATCACGGCCGTGTCGTTCTCAAATGCCCCTCCTTTTTGGTCTACAAGCTGCCTTGGTTTGCCAGCTCTTCTAGAAGAGGAGCAACCCCTCCCCTTGCACCTGACAAATACAATTCCTACTGGCTACCCTAATACAAATGCTTCTGAGCCCCTTTAATAACAACAGAGTACAACACTCTCATAGTGAGTCATAATGACTAATTTCCTACCACCCTTCAATGTTGTACAAAGTCAATTGTCCGGCTGGGGTCCTGCCCACTTGTCATTGGATCTCAACCCTTCCACTGCCTTGCTGCATTGTTCCAGGTCTTCCTCTCCATTTGGATCATCCCTCTTGCCCCTGATTACACCACTCTTCCTCTTATCACCAGCCACTGACTTCCCATTTAGTCATAGCACAAAACAAAGATAAGAGGTAAAATAATCCTATAACATCCTAGATACAACTAAAGACCAGTTTAAATTTTCTAAGCCTGACTAGTAACTTTGGTTACCCAGACACTATGGACCCAAACGAGACCGTATTTTCACAAGGCGCTCACCACCCACATTCTGCAGGTACCACAACAAGAATCCAAGACTTCAAAAATCCACCACAATGGCAACACACAAACAAAAAAAAGAACAGCCAAATAACCCATTGCCTATGGAGAAACAAGTCACAAAGCAATGTAAGGAAGATTCCAGAGAGAAGGTAAAAACTACTTGGTACGTATTCTCTCCAAGATTAAATCATACATACATATTACAAGCAGTATTGCTGGCTGCTAAGTGTAACTGCATGTAAAACCACAGTGTTTCAAGACTTGGAGGAAAAGTAGATTGAACGTTAGCACATTACAGAAACTTCTAAAATAAGACCATTTTAAAATTGCAAATTGCAAGATGGATTAAATTGGATTTAAATATAGGAAAGCAAGTACTTGCACGTAGCTCATACTCAAGCCACAACAGCATCTATAACTGCATTACTCTTTCAGTGTTTGAAAGTGCTGAAACATGCTGACAAAATATTGTGTTCATATTTGAAGGCGTATTTTAAGAACAGAATACACAAATGTTTCTGACGTAGAAAAAAAAAGATAAGCTCTGCAGCCAGCATAACAGAACTGAAGATTACGGGGTAGTAAAATAAATGAACGCATACTGGTAGAACACAATATTCAAAGTCACACAAAAGTGTGACTCCCAGCAGCTCAGAACACATACGAAAGATACAACTGGAGAAAAGACATCTTGCAAAATCCTTCCTATTCCAAGCAAGTCCTAGTTTTTCCTCCAAGCGCTTCCTGTTTCTCCAGAGTCCAAAATAGACCCAGTTCACTCATCTCCATCTCTATGCTCTACACATGTGATGTAAGCATTTCACAGTAGGGCCTCAGCTACATAATACACATTAAGTTTTCTCATAGCATTTAATTAAAACTATTGATTTTTATGGAAGGCTTAAAGATCATTTCCAGGTAGAGAAACTAAAAATCACTCTCTCTAACCACCAATGTGTTACCCTTAAAAACTTTCTGTGCGATATGACGACAATACCTTATACTGGATTACATAACTCCAGATCCATGGCCATTAAGTTTTCTTATTGAGGAGGGAAGAGTTCAGCAAGCTACAACCCAGCATGCTGTTGTCAGAAAACAAACAGATTTTTAGAATTTTTGTTTTATAACAGGACTTTTGCTAAATTATTAAACATTTCTGACACCACAGATCTCTACTGAGCAGTTTATCTCCACGCCTCATCTCTCTCTTATACAGGAGTGTTGTATCTCTTATGGTAATTTGGATGAGAAATACTTTGTTGCGAAATACTTTCTTAGTATAACAGAACCCTAAATCAATCAAACAGGAACTTCTGTTTTGCCACCCTGCCTTCCCCTTCCGCTGCACAGATGCGGGGCTAGTGCCTTAATGAACACCTTTTCTCCCCAGCAGGACTATCAATTTGATACCACATCCATCATTTGCCACAAAAAGCGTACAGAAGAACACACTCTGTCTCTTTCTGGGTTTCCTGAAAACTAACTCTTGGTGGCCACAGGAGAAGGCAGCAGCCTCGTTTTAGACTTGTTTCTGCATTCCCAGATCCCCAGCCTGACACTTCCTCAGGAGCCTTTATGTCACACAGAGCTGCACAGACCCATAAGGACCCACTTATTTTCATCCCGTCTCTCTGTGAGACATCAAAACTGTTTAGGAAGATGTTTGATAGGTTATGAGGGGATAAGTTTAATTTCCCCTCTGATTTTTATTTGTTTTTTCCCTTTTTAAACACAAGCATTTGTAGACATGACGTCTAATAAGATAGCAGGGCATGACAAGACAAGTAACTGTGCTTCAGTTTGGAAATATGACTGCTCCTTAATCCATCTGGGTCAGACAATGATCTTGGAGAAGAAGCGATGACACCTACATGAGAGCAAGCCACACAGGCCCACCAGCATCCTGGTTGCTTCTTCAGCCATTTAATACACCCCAGCACCTGTGCGACCACCACAGCTTCTTCACCGAGCAGCACGACGACGCGTGCACTGAGCACACAAATCACAGCAGTGCACACAAGGTGTGGTAGCATGAGAGGAAAACAGAACAGTAAGAACGCACCTCTGCAACCTACTTCACATAGTCCTGCAGAACTGCAACACAAATACTCACTTTCACAACACCACCTCTAGAAGACCTGGGACCTGCACGCATTTCCAGCTTCAGCTCACAGTCAGCTCTGGCCTCTTGCCTGACACAGTCGCTTCTGGCCAAGTTAGCCTGCATCTCGCAGCCTGATCACCCCAGGAGAAAGGAAAGGAGAAGAGGAACGTGCCCATTGCACGTTGGGGACACTTATTAAGCAATGCTGAAAACAGGTCCCTCAGCTACTGACCATGCTTGGCAACACCACTCGCACCACAGCCACTCTCCCTCGTGGAGTTCATCCCACAAAGGGCCAAACTCCAGCCAACTGTTGCAGCCAACACGACTCCAGCACTCAGTACAAGGACCCACAGTCTCAAATGTCAACAGATGTTGCGTTCTTCTTAAAAATATTTATTTAGCCAGATTTGTGCTATTATTCCCAGGCCAAGACAGTCCTATAAAGCAGGGCCAAGACGGGATCGGATTCAGAGAGCTGCCTTGGAGCTCTTTTAAGAGCACAAACATTACTTCAGCATATAAGCTAAGGAAAGAATGGCACAGTTGGAGCCTCTTGACTAATTCTCCTGTTTATATCCAAATAAGAGAGCACTGTGGAACCTTGCTCTCCTCTTGGCAAGCTATGAATTTCACTTGGAAGCAGCCAACCCCTATAGACAGGACCCTGAGGCTAAGCCACAAAAGATTTTGGCCAGAAAGGGTACCAAGGACACATGGTTGAAAGCAGAGCAGGAGCACAACAAGGGTTTGTGCAGATATCTTTGGGAGGGTGAAGCGCTTGCTTGGGCAGAATGAAAATCAGCCTCCTGTGGGGAAGAGGCGTCCAGGAGCCGCAGCGGGTAGCGATGCCGAGTGCGGGGTGACAGCCTCAACAGAGACAACGCATCTCAGGGATGCAGTGAACTCCGAAAGCAGGCAGACGTGTCCCCTCGCCTGGCGCCCAGCAGAACCAGCCCAGCCCAGCATCCCCGTGTGCCCGGTGGGCACAGACACCACCCTATTACAGTCCTTCACCCCGCATCTCGGTCCCCAATCCCGCATCTCGGCGTTTCCCCCCAGCATCTCGGTCCCTAATCCCATATCTCGGTCCCCAACTACCACATTTCGGTTTCTACCCCCGCATCTCACGCCCCCACCCCCGCATCTCGGTCCCTAACCCCGTATCTCGGTCCCCTATCCCGCATCTGGCTCCCCAACCACCGCATCTCGATTTCTCCCCCCGCATCCCGTCCCTAATCCCGCATCTCGGTCCTTCACCCCGTACCTCGGTCCCCAATCACCACATCCCGGTCCCTAACCACCACATCTCGGTTTCTCCCCCCGCATTTCGGTCCCTAACCCCGTAACTCGGTCCTCCACCCCCACATCTCGGTCCTTCACCCCGCATCTCGGTTTCTCCCCCCGTATCTCGGTCCCCAACCACCACATCCCGGTTTCTCTCCCACCCCACCCCACCCCACGCTTCACTCGCCTTCAGCTGCGACTTGGAGACCTTCCCGCTGCGGTCGAGGTCGAGCGCGGTGAAGGCGTGCCAGATGGACTTGAGCAGCTCGTCCTTGAGCCCCACCATGGCCGGGCGCCGCCGCTCTGCCCCGCGGCTGCCCGGGGCGGGACCGGCCCCGAGCACCGCCCGCCGCCCCCGGGAACCCGCCCCGGGACCCGCCCCGGGACCCGAACCCGGGCCCCGCCCCGCCCTGGGCGCCTCAGGCCCGCCTCAGGCCCGCCACAGACCAGCCCGGGCAGGGGAGGGCGGTGGGCTCGGGCCAGGGCGATGTGGCTGCAAAACGACAAGCCCCGATAGCGAAAATGCCGGCCCGCAGCCTCCTTAGGACTCGTTTTGGGGTTTTAGAAAGCGAGCATCCTCCAGCGGGGCTGGGCGACGCGAGGGAGTCGTCTCCGCCGGCCGCGTGGCGTGAGGCGAATCACAGAATCATAGAATCACCAGGTTGGAAGAGACCCACCGGATCATCGAGTCCAACCATTCCTATCAAACACTAGACCATGCCCCTTAGCACCTCGTCCACCCATGCCTTAAACACCTCCAGGGAAGGTGACTCAACCACCTCCCTGGGCAGCCTCTGCCAGTGCCCAATGACCCTTTCTGTGAAAATTTTTTTCCCTATGTCCAGCATGAACCTCCCCTGGCGGAGCTTGAGGCCATTCCCTCTTGTCCTGTCCCCTGTCACTTGGGAGAAGAGGCCAGCTCCCTCCTCTCTACAACGTCCTTTCAGGTAGTTGTAGAGAGCAATGAGGTCTCCCCTCAGCCTCCTCTTCTCCAGGCTAAACACCCCCAGCTCCTTCAGCTGCTCCTCATAAGGCCTGTTCTCCAGCCCTTTCACCAGCTTTGTTGCCCTTCTCTGGACTCGTTCCAGAGCCTAAATGTTTCTCGTGAGGCAAAATTTTTACAGGCGGGCGTATAAATTTTCCCAGAAATCTCGTGGAGATCCCAGGAGCTCCCGAGGACTATTTTTAGTGTTATTATGAGCTTCACAACCGTTAAATCTCTTGCTGACTGGGAGCTGGCTCCAGCTCCCTGCCTGGTCTTGCCTTTGAGATGGGGAAAAGCTGCAATCAGAGGTGATTGCAGAAGAAGAGACATCTGTTCAGCACAGATCATGCTTCACACAAGGCGTTATCATCTTCAAAGAATGAAAAATGTCTGGGAAAAAGAACACTGGTTGAAAGAAAACACACTACAAGAGGGACATTCTGTCTAATTTTCAAAAGATACAATTACTTACATGAGAAACACTCATTCACTGGTAAAATATTGCAAAGGACAAAGTCTTCGAAGCAAAGATAATATTTTTATTTTACAATTCAGCGCTGAATTGGATGCCCTTCTAAAAAAGGCATGCAATCTTACTAAAGTAGTGGGTATATATACTAGTTTTAGACAAAGAACCATATAAATCTCTCCCAGATTGTTCATTATATTTTTGGAGTATTCGATCATGTCCAGAGACTCCCTTCAGGTTATCATTTGACCTAAAACAACTACATCTTGCTAGACAACTAAACATCATGTCTGGAGATTGTCTGTGTGTTATCTCTTGTGAGAAACACTCATTCCCTGGTAAAATATTAAAAAGGACAAAGTCTTCAAAGCAAAGATAATAATATTTTTATTATGCAACTCAGCGCTGAATTGGATGCCCTTCTAAAAAAAGGCATAAGGTCCTACAAAAAACAGCGAGTATATATACTAGTTTTAAACAAAGAATATAAGTCTCTTCAAGGTTGCTCATTATATTTTTGGCGTATTCAACCATGTCCGGAGACCCCCGTCAGGTTATTGTTGCCAACTGTATCTTGTTAGACAGCTAAGCATCATGTCTGGATATCGTCTACATATTATTTCTCAATACGTGACAGATTTATATGACAAGATAATTAAACATGCACACCAGCTGCAGCAAAACTTATCAACTAATTCCCACAATTCACCCCCTCTTACTTATTACATTTTTTTGCTGAAACCCATAGCTTTGCTCTGATTTACATAATATTGGTTGTAATTTCTCATCTTGTTCTTCTTTCGGTCTCGTTTCGTCAACATCATAACTTTCTGGGCTGTCTCACTCTGACCTGGGGTTGTCATCCATGGATTTATTGGCGTGCTGGTTAGCTGCATTCCTTTGACTACACTGGAAATCAGTCTTATAAAACGTGGTATAAGGCATGGCAAAAAGAGTAACCCAGCGAATGAACACAATAAAAAGAAACCTACTTTTTTCCACCAAGCTACCCCCAAGAGATTATCCCACCATCCAGAATCTAACATAGACTTCCATTTCTGCACTGGGACATGTGCAATTTTATATGTCCCAATGGCCTTCCTTGGTGAAACACATACATTCTTATCCCTTAGGTCAGCCTATTCCCAGCCTTATTCCTCCTTCTCCCAAGTTTCTTCCTACCTACAATTGTATTCTCCCCAAGTTACAAGTGGTTAAACTTCACAAGTCATAGCAATACCTATTTATGTGAGTGTGGTAATTAAGATTGGAAGCCCCTCTAATATGCAGGCATTGGTGACATTTAGAACATTCATTTAGAGATCCTGGGGTACAACTGGAGGTGAGCACAACCCGAAGTAGGAGAGTCCAGGCAGCCATTGCAAGCCAAAGTCTGGTATAGCATATATCTCCGTCACTCAACGCCTATTGGATTGCAGCCAACAGCGGAGTTTTAGATTCTTCTTGGCAGCAAAAATAGAGGCTAACCCAGTCTTGCCCTTGGCTTAGTGACACCTGAAATCACCTTTTAGATTTTCACAGGGCTGCCACTTCCAACACACTCCACAGTACCACCAGGTGGTTAATTCAGTTTACCTAGTCCATTATTATATGTAACACAGGTAAATGTCCTTACAGATTTCGCCAACCCATTTTGCTTGTACAAAGGATTCACAGTCCGCTCTCTGGAAGGCGGGGCCACCGGTCCCTTCACTCTAGTGGCATGAGTCCGCCCCTTCTCTTTAGTCCTTATGGCTGCTTCCATTGTCAGAAATACCAGGAAGGGTCCTTTCCACGTCGGGGCTAGAGTAACTAGGTCCCAGTCTCCAGGCTGTATTTGATACAGGCTGAAATCCAGGGGAGCTGTTTGGGGTAGCAAACCACGCTTTCTTAAATCTGCAAGAAATTGAGTTATTCCATGCAAATAGTCTCTTAAGGTACATATAATTTATCTTAGGGATTGGTTCATCCTCTTATTTCTGCCTTTGTACCTTCAGGAGTTCTGTTTCCAAGAGCTAATGCTCATATTTCCAAGGCTGCACATATCGATTGCAGGGCCTTAGAAGTAAAATGTGTTCCCTTATCAGAGTCTATTCTTTCTACTACTCCATACAGGGGCATTTCGTATGGAGACACACCCAAGTCTTTCTTTGGGGCAGTTCTGATTCATCTCAAAAACTGATCACACAGAGCTTGAGCTTCCCCAATGAGTTTCTGAATGTAGCCTGGATAATATTTCTCCGGTAACTGCTTTGTTTAACATTTGTCTCCCATCTGGCAGGATCCACTTACCTTCCTGGGTTTTTACACATCCCATATTTTGGAGAGACTTCTCCTCTTCTTCTGCAAATACTGGCAATTTGACTGACATTTCTTTACCAGGTATTAAAATTCGCATCCTAATAGCCCCTCCTTTGAGTGCTGCTTCTTTTGCCTGCTCATCAGCTAGCCTATTCCCTCTATCTTCTAAAGCATTCCCCTTTTTATGTCCAGTTACATGTACTATTGCAATCTCTTCTGGCTTACTTAGGGCACCCAGTACCTCCAATATTAACTGTTCATGTTCTAGTTCCTTTCCCCTGGAGGTAACCAATCCCCATTCCTTCCATATTTTTCTGAAGGTATGGACAACTCCAAAGGCATATCTGGAATCTGTATATATTGTACCATTTTTCCCTTCTAATAATTCCAGAGCTTGTTTGAGGGCATATAGCTCACACATTTGGGCTGAGCAGACGTCAGGGAGTCTCCCTTTTTCTATTACATTGTTCTGCATGCCATCTATTATTGCATACCCACTGTGACGTTTTCCATTTAGGCATCATGATGACTCATCTATAAAGACTCTCTCCCCTTTGGGTAAAGGTTTCTCTCTTATATCCTCTCGCACTTTAGTCTGATACTCTATAATGTCTAAACAGTTAGGTTCAGGCATTTCTTCTGCAGTTGCTCCATATGGATACTGAGAGATACACACAACCAACGACCACTGCTACTTAAACCTTTTCTCTCTCCTTCTCTTCATGTATCTTTTCCACCACTGATCACACTTTCTATTACACATAATATACACACACACACTAAGCCTGTGCATATTGTTCCCGAGTTATAGCAACAATAAAACTGCCTGCAGAAATAATCGCACAACAAGTTTTGGATAAATCAATAGCTGGCACTCTATTAAAATTTTTAAGGATCATTTCCCTCATCTTGACATAATTTACCAGTTTCTGTTCTTGACATGTTGTCTGTGCAACAGGTGTTAGGTTAACAACAAAGTCATAAAAATTCTAAGATAAAACTTACACTCGCTTCATTCATCTCCTCCCATCAACTTTAGTTCAAAACCACAATTGCTTCGTAGCAGTGCTATATCTCAGGCACACACATACAGAGTTACGAAGTATACCAAAGTTAAAATCAGTTATCAATATTCAATTTCTTATTATACCTTCTGAGTTCAAAACCAAAATGGCACACAATTCTTGTAACAATTTTTAGTAGGGACTCAGAACCACCCCCTACCGAAAACAAGACAGTGGGAACTTTAACCCCTGCTACCAAAACCCAAGAAATCGTATGTTTTCAATCAGTAAGGCTCTTTGAATTATTCTTGAAGAGTCCCTACGGCACTGCAAATTCAAAGTTTCCAAAGGCATACTCTGGGTTCCGGTACCAGGTATACCAGCACTGCGCAGGACGTCTCCTGGCTAGCCCCAAATTTAATTCACTTCAAGAATACCTTTATAATCTGCCATGGCCCTTGTCTGTTCCCTGGGTGCTACCTTGTCCCCATTCCCTGAGCATCACCCCTAAAGGACTGTCAGGTGGAATGCTCGAAGAGGGATCCTCAGATTCCTCTCTCCCTTTTGAGTCTCCCTTACGGAGTCTGTTTCCCATTACACCATTTTCCCCGTGGGACACCGTTTGCCTGGAACCCTTGCGCTTTGTCCCTTCACCAGCCAGTCTCCTCACAGAGATATGGAACCGCAGTTAGAAGGACTCCACAATCGCTTCACAGGGAACCCTGCGTCTCACTCACACACACTTTCAGTCCCACTCTTCCAGCTGCCCAGATGGTACTTAACAGTCACTTTTCTTACCCGTACACAGGATTACTCAGCTGCCGCGCAAAATTCAGATCCATTAATTCATTAAATCAGCTTTTCCCCTTCTTTGCTTCGAGAGTCCTCCGCCCGGACAAGGTTCGCTGCTCCTCTCGGGGCAGGACAGTAGATTGGAGACTGCTAAAAGCAGCAGGGCGCGCCTCTCCGCTCCCACTGTCCTGTCCCACAGAGACAGGATCACGTATCCTGGACGAGCCCCCAGATTGTGAGAAACACTCATTCACTGGTAAAATATTAAAAAGGACAAAGTCTTCAAAGCAAAGATAATAATATTTTTATTATACAATTCAGCGCTGAATTGGATGCCCTTCTAAAAAAGGCATAAGGTCCTACAAAAAACAGCGAGTATATATACTAGTTTTAAATAAAGAATATAAATCTCTTCAAGGTTGCTCATTATATTTTTGGCGTATTCAACCATGTCCGGAGACTCCCATCAGGTTATTGTTGCCAACTGTATCTTGTTAGACAGCTAAGCATCATGTCTGGATATCGTCTACATATTATTTCTTGATACGTGACAGATTTATATGACAAGATAATTAAACATGCACAGCAGCTGTTTTGCTGCAGCAAAACTTATCAATTAATTCTCACATTTAGATGAAACTTAGTTCTACTTTAGCTTAAATCAAAATATTCCGCTTTTTATAATAGTGACTACCTGTGTCACTGGGCCATGCTCAGGTCCAGCCTTGCACAGAAATGATACCTGCAACTGCTCCTGTGGAAGTCCTTATCCCGGGAGGATACACGAACCCGGGAGAAAGGAACTTTCCTGGTGGAGAGTTCAGCTCCCAGAATGTCAAAAACCAGCTTGAAGGGAAGGCAGCAGCCAGTTGGAGAGAGTGAAGTTCAGTCTGAAATAATGGGGGAAGTTCTACAAAAAAACCCTTTCACCTCTGCTTTGAGAGCAGGAGTGACATAAAATATCACAAGGAATCATAGAATGGTTTGGGTTGGAAGGGACCTTAAAGATCATCCAGTTCCAACCCCCCTGCCATGGGTAGGGACTCCTTTGACCCAAGCAAGCTGCTCAAAGCCTCATCCAGCCTGGCCTTGAACACCTCCAGGGAGGGGGCAGCCACAATTTCTCTGTGCAGCCTGTTCCAGTGCCTCACGACCCTCAACAGGGAAATGTTTTTTCAACAGGAAAACATTTAACCTAAATCTCCCCTGTTCCAGCATAAAACCATTACCCCTCATCCTATCACTGCACTCTCTGTTAAAGGACCCCTCCCCAGAAGAAGTTGTTTGGTTTGTTGTAGGTTTTTCTTGGGTTTTTTTGTGTTAAGTCCTCTGAAATGATGTGAGTTCAGACTAAGCTGTGGGCTCCAGCTTTTCCCACACCCCCTGTGTTCCTCAATGGATGCACAAGGTTATTTGTGCTGTAACATGTCAGTCAGTTCACCCCCGACAGAAGCGGCAAGAAGATAACACCACCACGTGCATTGCTTTGAACGCTGTGTCTGAGATCATTCACAGTACACAGCCCTGTGATCAAGTTAAAGCTTTGTTTTCGTGGATTTCAAGCAGAACCATTAAGATCCTGAAATCAACACAATATAACAAACAAGGGGTGGGAGGAAGACTGCATTTGTCCAATTTTAGTCTTTATTGGACTGCATCATCAGAACGCAGACAGCACTCAGCAAGTGAAATTGTTCTGGCCAGTACAGCAAGCCGACTGCTTTGCACCAAGTGGTACTAGTTTTTTCCTGATAAGAAAGGCATGCAGACTCCAAAGTATCACTTAAAATACCATTTATTGGAGCTAACGCTGCAATGGAGAGGATAACCTTACATTCCTTCAGGTGCTGGGAGTGCCAAGCTACGCTGTCAACCAGGTCTCTGATCAAGGTGCAGCACTTGACGCAGATCCTGCTGGTGGAAAAGTTACACCATTTTGGTCATTCAAGCTGCTACAGAATTTTGTGCAAGAAAACAACCCTATACAAAGTTTTTACTGCCAAACAGAAAGGATATTCACACAAGAACCTCCAAGTGGGAGCTGCCTGCAGACTCCTGTGGTACAATCAACCGGACGAATTTATCCCGTGGTCCCCTACGTGGGCCTGGAGGCTGGGCTGGATGGGCAGCACAAGCCTGACTTGTAGATCACTAATCCTTGATGTACAATGGTCTTCTGGTCAGATCACTACAGGTGAGCAAAGTCTACTGTAGGAAGTGCTTTTAATTCTCTGAGGCAATAATTCATAAAAATATTTTTCTGTGTGAGGGAAATCAGGGACTGAATTATGCACAGATTTCTGGTTATTTCTATTTAGTGTCTTCTGTAGCTTAAAGCAAGCAACAAAAATATTCTAGCAATGCAGAGAGTCTCTCAGAAGCACAGTGAATAGTGAAACACATCCTTCCTTGTTCACCAGGCATACCCTATCAGCCTTTTTCTGCTCATTTTTCTTAATCATTTTCTCCATAGTTTGTTCAGGACTTTGGAATACACAATTATTTGTACTCTTTCCTGAAGATGGATGGTGGGAAATATACAGTTAACAAGGATTAATTATATTACATTTCCTAATTAATTTCCTAATATAACATTACCAGAAACATCATCTTGAGGTATGTTAGCATTTCTCCAGTTTCTCCAGCTATTCTGCTTAAGGAGGAAGGAGACAACTATTGTACATGCAGATAACCTAACAGAACTATTTCATTTAACCTGGTAGCTGAACAGCCACAAGGCCACGGCGTGTATTAAAACACAGTTAGGTTCTGTCACATCTCACTGAGGAAAAGCAATTAATATAGTTTGCATATGAATCTCCTTATAGCAGGGACTTGATTTCTGTGTTGAACAGAGTTCAGCAGTGGCTAGTTTTTATAAAAAAAATAAGGTGGAAAAACAAAATGCCCCCCAACATAACTGTAAGAAAACTCTGTGTGCTTCTCCATTCTTTTTCCTGGCTTCTGCTATTCTTGATTGATTTAAATTACATGCTAAAATCCTTTGCCAGGACAGGACCTGTTTCCACTAAAATATAAACTGCAGTTCCATTCAGGTCGATAGGTTAAGAGTCAATGCTTAATTGTTTCATTAAAATTAGTAGTTTACACAAGCCTCAGCTGCTTTAGATTTCTGTAGGTTAATCAAAAGGACACTTCCAAGTTATGCATAAAACTAAATACGTGATTTTCTATAGACAGTCTTATTTAATAGTTTTTATAGAATTGAACTAATTAAACAAAAACAGTTAAACTGAAGTTCATATGCAGACATAACCGTGCTGTTGAACAAAACCTTTGTTTTTCATATTTACCCAAAATAGCTTTAACAAAGTTACAGGACTAACTGCATCCACGCCCAAAGTGTGAGCTATTTTAAGCAGCTCTTGTGGTTTAATGAGCTAGCCTGGATCTTTGCTTATCAAAGACTTTGCATTCTAAACCTTTGAAGATAAGATTGATATGCAATCCACAGAATGGTGATCACACTTAACCTTAAGTCCTTGATAGGACCTTCATAAAATCTAAATTGCTTGCATGGTACAAAAGTAAGTTCTGATGCAACTTAACGTACTGCTGCTTTTCTGGAAAGTTGTCTGAGATCTCAGCAACTTTATTTTAAGTCTGTGCTTATTTAATCTTGTTTGCTCACCATGGTTAAAAACATGACTGAAGGGTGGCGAGGAGATCAGGGAGGGAAAACTGGCTCACAGTCTCAGCGTGACTCATACTTTCAGGAAGAAGCTTTAGTTAGACCCTGCTGAGGCTCAGCCGTAAGAGGTCAATCGCTTTTCTCTTCTTTCTCCCTGCAGAAGCTTAATTAATCCTTGTTAGCCAAATAATTAGTATTTGTCAGGGAGGTTCTAACCAGAGGAAAGATTACGCATTTGAACTGTTACTAATTTTGTTTTACGCCACAGAGTCAGTTAAACTGTCATCAAGGAAACGACACAGACAAATCAGCAACACAGTTCTCTGTTCGTTGTTAGCCCAGAGAAAATCTTCCTGAACTGTGCCTAAAGCAACCATTTTCATTCTCCAGATGCTGAATCAGAACGGCAGCTCAGTCACTCCAACAAATAAAAGAGTTAATTTTCCATTGACTTCTAAGACTTGTGGAGCAATCTTTAAAACTATTCCAGCAAAGCATATCTGCTTTACTTGCTTTGCTATAGTTTTCTGCTATTTATGCACATCTGCACAATACATGCATTTCTATTCAAACGGGACAAAAGGCACATGCTAAAGAGGTGGAAAACAGAGCATTAAGTCACCTTTCAGTTCCTCCCTGGCAACACACATCTTACTCTACACTTGTAGCTGATAAGGTGTTTCTCACCAAGTTTCAGAAGTCACCATTGAACAGAATACCACAGATACCTTACTTGCAGAAAGGAAGAGGAAATTAAAACCCAAGTGTGCACTGCAGTAACCATCTGATACCATGGTTTGGGATGGAAACTGGAGAAAGAAATGGTCAGTAGAAAAAGCAGTTTAAGCAGGGCTAATATAGAAGATTGTCAATCAATATTGACTCAGTGTCTACAAGTCCAAGACAAGATTAAAATCCCATTTGCTAGGGCATGAAACAAATATATGGGAAGATTCTCCCCTAAACATCTTAGCACCTAAGCAGCTGAGTGGGAAAAGACACAAAAGCAAACAGCTGTAGAGGTGGGAAGATCACCCAAGATCAGCAGTTGGGGAAACTCATTAAGGTTGGGTGGGAATAGGACGTATTTCTCCATCCCTCCAATCAGGATCCTGCAGAACACCTTTGCCTAAAATACTTGCGTTAGACATGCGTTGCTGGCTGTAAATCAATAGATGAATGAGATCTTCTCCATCAGGATGCAGGCTGAACACACAGAATCTTTTCCTGTGCATAAATGGCAATTCAGTAACAGCAGCGGTTTTTTATGTCCACTAGCCCACCTATCTGGCAGTGACTGTAGGGATACAAAGATCATAATTAATTAGAATTAGGCCAGTTATTCTGCTTTCATCTGGAGTCAGAGAAATCGGTGTAGACTGGCATGATTATTCAGATGTCATGCTAAATATTAATGCCAAATACTAGAAGGGATTGGCAAAATGAAGATCTTCGAAACAAATTCTTCAGATTTTTTGAGACTATCCAGAGTCTCAGTTAATTTTTAAGCGTGTACCAACTCGGATCTCTGAGCAACATGTTAAACAATAATAATTGCTTCCTGTTTAATTAGGCACCGCGATATTCTCTCCTCTAGGCACCTCTATTTCCCCTACCCCAGCTTTATTACACTTTGGGAAGATAGCATCTTCGTCCAATTCCAACTGCTCAAACAGAAGCAGGACCTTAATTTCCTGCACGCTGTCCTGTCTAGTCGCTGCTTCTTCCTGCTTTCTCTCTGCAGTGTTGCTTGAGACAAGAACTTAATGCGTCAGCTCAGTAGCCTCCAACCGAGGGAGCTCACAGCACTTGGATTTTTCTCACGGTTCACTGAAAGAAAGTAAAGTTCAAGCAGGGCATGGCCCTGCTTTTGACTCCTGCCAGCCATTGCTTTAGACCCAAGTCCTCAAGTACAGCTATAGCAGTGACATTAATAAATAGCACACGTGCACAGATTTATTAAGCATGCGCATGTGTTGTACACCAAATCACATAGACGGTGAAATCATGAGGATGCTTTTCCCAAGCCTACAAAACTGAGGAAGTGGGTGTGGATGAAAAAAAATTAAAGTCAACATTTACCTGAGCTGCTGCTGGCAAGAATGTTCATCACGAAACAAGATAATGATTTCTAACCATCAGGGTCAAGTGTTGTGCTAGCACACAAACACTTTAAATATAATAATTTTGTGTACAGTTGACTATTTTATCCAGCAGGTGTTGCTGGAGACTACAGAACACATTAAAGACAAGGTCAAGCTGGTCAGCATTTGGGGGGGGTGTCAAACAATGCATATCACTTCCCCACCCTCCACTTCAACCACAAGAATAGGGTGACTAAGGATACTTTTATTCATGAAACTTCTAAATGTTCTAGGCTAAAGTAATGCAATCTATGAAACTGAAATCCTTTTTTTTCAAACATGGAAGTAGTGCCTACCTCCATTTTTAGGTGGAAGTAAAGTTTGCCCATAGCTTCACAAAAAGAACCAAGCAGTAAGTTTTTCAGGTTCTACATCTTACTAATTCAGGTCCATCCCCGCTACAATAAAAAATATTATTAGGTCTGTGGTAATGAACAGCTTGAGGGGAGGGGGTGGCAAGAAATCAGTGAGCTAATGGGACAAGGTCAGGTTGGGCAGGGCTCCAAGCAACCTGCTCTGGCTGAAAATGTCCCTGCTCAGTGCAGGAGAGTTGGACTTCAATAGTACCTTCCAATCCAAACCATTCTATGATTCTATCAGGCATGGAAATTGCAAAAAAAATGAAGTAGGCAAATGTGCTGTATCAAAAGCTTAACCAAAAAAAAAAAGAAGAGAGAAGACGGAAGACGGCCTTCGTAATTCTATCTGGTTAACCCTGCATGAATTCATATCAAAAAATGCCGGGAGTTTGATATGCAATCTATGCAAGTAGAACAATTTCTAGTTATGCTACAGTTTCCAACTGGAAGGTGCTAACTTTTCTTCACAGAGATACTCCTCGTCCATTCATTGGTCTTCATGGCTGTAATGAACTGGTAGCATCCATGATTATCATAGGGACGTTTTCTGGAAAATTTTTCTCCAAATAAATCCAATTTTGTTCCAATAGTAATAGCATAAATAGAATTTCATGTTGCATTTGAATACCATATGTGACTCAAAAATTTTTTTTTTAAATTGAAGCATTTAATGATTTGGTTATAGTGGTTTAGCCTGCACAATGAGAAACAACATCAATATCTCTACAGGTAGTCGTGGAAAGGTTTGATTCACAACATGAAAAGTCCAAAAAGTGAATCAATCCTTGATACTCAAAATTCACATCAAGAAGCTGGGAGGGTTAATACTTTTTGTTTGTTTGTTTGTTCCCAACAAGAATCAGTTCTGTACTGTCAAATGGAAGATAATTAACTGACAAATCATTTAGGTGGAACAATGTCAGAATATTCTTTTTGAAAGCAACATTTATCAGTGTTAGGTGGTGTTACATCTTTACAGGAAACTTAATCTGTAAGAGCTTAAGTCACAACACAACCCACTCTTTGGGCAGGAGATGCAGCAAGACTAGACAGGTGGTGTTGTCCAGCAACGTATCATTAGCAGGTGGATTACAGACGCTGAATATATACTCACAGACAGAAGACAAAACAGACAAATATCTAGAGGAGGTGGGGATATAAAATATCTGCTTTCAGTTATTTTTACCTTTTCTTCTATGTAGTTCTTCTAGACATCAGGGACTCTGTTAAAAAAAATCGGGTACTATGCTACCTTTGCATTGGAAAATTAAGGTAGTTCATGAGAAAAATGTTTAAACACTAAACGTAGCTATTTTGAATAACACATTTGCCACCCAACTCTAATGCTTCTTTCTTAAATTGAGATAAAGCTTCCTTCTTAAAGTGCTGAAGCTCATCTTGTTACACCACGCTTAGTACAATTTCTTCAACTGACATCTGACTCACTACATTTGTTTGAGAGGCTGGTAGCTCCTTCCACCTGAAAAGGTTGCTCACTTAATTGCATACAAGTTTTATTAAAATGTAGTTCTTGCAATAAATTTGCAAGTGACACAAATTAGCGTAAGCTTATTTCTACTAGAAAAAAAAACCAAACACAATAACTTCAGTGTCAGTAAAAATAGACACCACTTCTCACGCAGCAAGCATCTGAATCATGAATCACTGAATGTAGGGAGTGTTCATGGGAAGCATTAACACACACTTTCCAAATCCTCTGCCTCTTCCCACCGGCCATTGTTGGGGCCAGGACTCTCAGCCTCACCATTGGCCTCAGGAAAGCTTATGAAAATTTCAGATAAAATTTCACCATTCTTACTCCTATAAACTACTTAAACCCCTGAAGCTCCTTTCTAAACATTCTCCTTGGCACAGAGGAGAAAGTTAAAACATCCAAAGCCACTTCAGTTGCATGGTTTAGGCTGGGCATCCTTTACATGATAGATACAAAACCTGTGACCAGGAACAGAATATAGCCATGGAATTATTTAGGTTGGAAAAGACCTTTAAGATCGACTCCAACCCTTAACTTGGCACTGCCAACTCCACCACTAAACCACGTCCCTAAATGACACATCTATGCGTCTTTTAAATCCCATCAGGGATAGTGACTCAACTACTTCCCTGAGCAGCCCGTTCCAGTGCCCAAAAACCCTTTCAGTCAATAAATTTTTCCAGATATCCAATCTGAACCTCCCCTGGCACAGCTTGAGGTCATTTCTTCTCGTCCTATCACTTCTTATTTAGGAAAAAAGACTACCACCCACCTGGCAACAACCCCTTTTCCCTCCTCTCAGCCTCCTTTTCTCCAGCCAAGACAAGCCCAGTTCCCTCAGCCACTCCCAGGACTTGTGGCTCCAGACCCTCCGCCAGCTTTGCTGCCCTTCTCTGGACGCACTCCAGCACTTCAATGCCTTCCTTTTACTGAGGGTCCCAAGACTGAACACATTTTTTGAGATGCAGCCTCACCCGTGCAGAGTACAGGGGGAGGATCACTTCCCTAGTCCTGCTGGCCACGCTCTTTCTGGTACAAGGCAAGATGTTGTCGGCCTTCTTGGCCACCTGGGCACACTGCAGGCTCATGTTCAACTAGTTTTTGACCAACACCGCTAGGTCCTTTTCTGCCTGGTAGCTTTCCAGCCACTCTTCCCCAAGCCTGTAGCGTTGCATGGTGTTGTGATCGAAGTGCAGGACCCGACACTGAGCCTTGTTGAACCCACGCAGCTGGCTGCTTCCCTCTGCAGCCTTCCCTCCCTCAAGCGGATGAGCACTCCTGCACAAGCTGATGCCACCTGCAAACTTACTGAGCGCGCACGCAATCCCTTGTCCAGATCATTGATAAAGGTATTAGGCAGAACCAGCCCAAACACCACTTGTGACTGGCCGCCAACTGGATTCGACTCCATTTACCACAACTCTTGGGCCCAGCCCTCCAGCCAGTTTTTAACCCAGTGAGAGTTCACCTCTATAAGCCTACACAGCTACTGCGTAGGGCTTGTTTGCCCAGCAAACTAACCTTATCACCTTCTATGACAAAGTGACCCGGCTGCTGGATGAGGGAAAGGCTGTGGACATGGTCTTCCTGGACTTCAGTACAGCCTTTGACACAGTTTCTCACAGCATTCTGCTTGAGAAACTGTCAGCCTCTGGCCTGGACAGGCGCACACTCTCCTGGGTGGAAAACTGGTTGGCTGGCCGGGCCCAGAGAGTGGTGGGAAATGGTGTGAAATCCAGCTGGAGGCCAGTGACAAGTGGGGTTCCCCAGGGCTCAGTGCTGGGTCCAGCCCTGTTCAATGTCTTTATCAATGACCTGGATGAAGGCATTGAGTGCACCCTTAGCAAGTTTGCGGATGACACTAAGCTGGGTGGAAGTGTCGATCTGCTGGAGGGTCGGGAGGCTCTGCAAAGGGATCTGAACGGGCTGGACCGCTGGGCAGAGTCCAATGGCATGAGGTTTAACAAGGCCAAATGCCGGGTCCTGCACTTGGGGCACAACAACCCTGTGCAGTGCTACAGACTGGGAGAAGTCTGTCTAGAAAGCTGCCTGGAGGAGAGGGACCTGGGGGTGTTGGTTGACAGCGACTGAACAGGAGCCAGCAGTGTGGCCAGGTGGCCGAGAAGGCCAATGGCATCTTGGCTTGTATCAGAAACGGCGTGACCAGCAGGTCCAGGGAGGTTATTCTCCCTCTGTACTCGGCACTGGTGAGACCGCTCCTCGAATCCTGTGTTCAGTTCTGGGCCCCTCACCACAAGAAGGATGTTGAGGCTCTGGAGCGAGTCCAGAGAAGAGCAACAAAGCTGGTGAAGGGGCTGGAGAACAAGTTTCATGAGGAGCGGCTGAGGGAGCTGGGGTTGTTTAGCCTGGAGGAAGCTGAGGGGAGACCTCATGGCTCTCTACAACTACCTGATAGGAGGTTGTAGAGAGGAGGGTGCTGGCCTCTTCTCCCAAGTGACGGGGGACAGGATGAGAGGGAATGGCCTCAAGCTCTGCCAGGGGAGGTTCATGCTGGACATTAGGAAAAAGTTTTTCTTAGAAAGGGTCATTGGGCACTGGCAGAGGCTGCCCAGGGAGGTGGTTGATTCACCTTCCCTGGAGGTATTTAAGGCACGGGTGGATGAGGTGCTGAGGGGCATGGTTTAGTGATTGATAGGAATGGTTGGACTGAATTATCTGGTGGGTCTCTTCCAACCTGGTTATTCTGTGATTCAATGCCTGTGCAAGTGTTACAAGCCTCAAAGTGATGCAAGAGCAGATCATTAACACAGGTAGATCAAATTCATTTGCAGTATAGGGGAAGAAAGGCTTATGAAATTTGTTGATCCCCCATCAATTGATACTGATGACTTTTAAAAAGTATGCCTTAAGAGAGGTCTCTGTGTAGATAAACAAGAAACCCATTAGGAGTTTTCTCTCAAACAAGACAATCAAACAAAGTTAAAACTTAAAGGTGCTCCAGGCTACCAGTTTTTACTGGTGAGAAATGGATATTTGGAGAATAAAGTTACCCAAAACAAATGTCTGAATTTCACTGTCATACATCAATAGCACTGAAACCTCTTACAAATAAAAAACCTTAGCAGTGTTTATTTGCCAACTGCAAAGTTAAATTTTATGATATTCAATTCACATACAGCTTCTGAGTTACCTGTGACTCTTTAATACAGCAGGGTAAAAGCTGCCCCAGACTAATCTATTAAGCATTTATTAATTTGACTGTCTCTCTCTGAGGAGCGGCTGAGGGAACTGGGGTTGTTAGCCTGGAGGAGGCTGAGGGGAGACCTCATTGCTCTCTACAACTACCTGAAATTCAGGAGGTTGTAGAGAGAGGAGGGTGCTGGTCTCTTCTCCCAAGTGACAGGTGACAGGACAAGAGGGAATGGCCTCAAGCTCCGCCAGGGGAGGTTCAGACTGGATATCAGGAAAAAAAAATTCACACAAAGGTTCATCTGGCACTGGCAGAGGCTGCCCAGGGAGGTGGTTGAGTCACCATCCCTGGAGGTGTTTATAAGACAGGTAGACGAGGACAGGTAGATGAGATACTAAACGACATGGTTTAGTGGCAGATAGGAACGGTTGGACTCAATGATCTGAGGCCTTTTCCAACCTAGTGATTCTACGATTCTCCTCTTTACATGAGGTAGAATAGATATGCATATTTTGCATCTTTGCCTTTGCATTGTGGTTTTCCATAAACTCTTCCAATTCCTCCCTTGGTTTGCTTCCCATTATCAGCATGAGTTTTCATGAGTTTTCCTCCTTAACTCAGACCCAGGTCTTTCTGCATGTAGCTTCATCTAATCTTCCAATCTTCAGTCATGGGTTCCATTTCAAGCCTTGCAAGGGCTCCAACCAGCAGCGCCATTACAGATCTAATCGGGAATTGCAGATATTCCTGACTCAGTATTTTATATCAACAACCAGATATAAGTGTTACATAATATTAAACAAAACTTTTATTATTCAAATTCAACACTAGTAAAAACAAACAGAGCAAAAATGGGAAACATTGTTTAAACTAAAATCATTGAAGAGAGAAGCCAGTAATAGAAACAGTTTGGTTTTTTTTCTTTTTTTTAGCAACGTTGCCAGCCTAGGTCCAACACCAGTAGAGGTTCTGATGGCCACATTCTGTTAATTTTTGGAACTTAAAACTGAATAGTTAAGCTTTGTCTTTTGGCATCTTGGACTGCAGTTTCAGTATAGTACACTATAAGCACAAACATAATTATGTACATAATAAACAATGAAGAACAACCAGAACACTTACACTAAATAGTTATTTACAAATATTCCAACATTAAAAATAATATACAATAACTTCAAGAACAGACAACTGAAGAGAATATCAACACTTAGAGAACCTTATTAGAAACAATTACCAAACATCAATAGCCAAGACATTAACAATTGCACTATACTAATACAGAGTCCAAATATTAAATTGGTGCATTATTTCACAATGCACTAGCTTGGAGAGAAAAATGCTGCTTCACTAAAATGCAGCTTAGATTTGTTTCATGTAATTGTTTTAACAAGAAGCCTATTAACACAATATGATTGTTTTAATGCTACAGTTTACAGCGAGGAGAAGAAACTAAAAATAGCAGCAGTTCCACATGGCACTTAATTCCACAGGTTTCTAAACTGTGGTTTATGCAATGCCTACAAAGTGCTCCCAGTTGAATATACAATAAAATTCAAAACAAAAGTCTACCTGACATCAGGTACATTGAGTGTAGGTGGCTTTAAAGCCTGTCATTCAAAATGTATTCCCCTCTGCTCCAAAAAAATATAAATCAGTAACTCTCAAAGCAAGGCCTCTTCCTCCCTCTCTCCCTAATATCCATTAGGGATATTACTTTTTATTATGATGCCGTAACACTACAAAGCAGCACACCACCATAGTGGTTAACCCTGGGACGATGTAACATCTAACAGTGTAACTAAAAGGCTTATGGATTAACATCCAGGATCCTCTATAAGGCAAGATTGTAACGGAGTCCATTAACTCAAATGGTTAACACAGCTAATCAGCCATATTGTACAAGTAAAAATTCCAAAGCAATCCCAGAAAAACTAGTGACACTGATCAAAGACAGGACAAGAAACCAGGAATTGAAAGCTTCCTTCAATTCCTTAGGCTTCCATCCAGCAGAGATGCTATAGCCATCCTCAGTAGTTCTTTCATTAGACTTTATAGTTCAGTATATAGTAAGACTAACAGAGCGGTTCATTTTCTTTCCAATGAGTCGAGATGGTCTATTTTGTGTTGTAGATCTAGTTGTCATTCTGTCTGTGAACAGCGCTCGCTCCTCAGCTGCGGCCTTAGCCATCTGTGCCTTCTTCAGCTCTCTGCAAGACATTGAGTCACACTTAATGCAACATATCAGTAAACACTATAGTCGTATAAACAAGAGCATTTCAAATTAATTACAGCAGTTCACATCTTGAGACTCACAGTCAATTCAGGTCATACTAACACCATTATCATTCGCATCCACCTGTTTACAAGTTTGGGGCCTATTGGCACAAATATTTAGTTCCAAGTTACATGTTTTATTTTAATAAGCTACTCCCATTTTTGTTAGCTGAAGTATTATTCATTAAAGCCTTTGCCTCACCTAATCCTCCCAACATTATCACTGCATCAGTTCACTGCAAGAGAACGTTACCAATTTTCAGTCATCTTCTCTAAAGACAGAACTTGAGTCAGAAATGCATAAGTGTTTGCACACTCACCCATCACACCATTACAAGGAAATTAAGTTTTGCAATATACTTCCATTCTTTCCTGAAATTCTTATCTTGAACTTTAACGTCCTCTGAAGAAGACAACACAATAGAGAAGCTGAGTTTCCTTACAAGGACTCCTTTCATTGACAATAACTTACTGGTATTTTAAATGGGTCAAATGCAGGAGTGTTAAAAAAAAAAAAAACAAACAAAAAAAACCACCTAACCTGAACTATTCTATTGTACACTATCCCACACAAAGTTAAAAATTACTGTGGAAAAGTATCCTTGTTATATAATTCTTGAGTGTACAGTTATTTTATAAGGATGTACCCTATTTGTTGCTAGGCCAGAAGTAGTCTTCACAAAGCATTAGCTCTGCCAACTTCCTCTTCCACATGACACAAAAATCTGTTGTCTTTATACAAGGCAAGCAAGTTACCTCAGCAAATCTCTCTTTGAATAACCTGTCCAACTGTCAAATTATTCTTCCCGCAGTCTGTGCAATTTATAAGATTATAAAGATAACCATCTAAAATGGCAAGTCTGGCTACATTCAGACTATAGCAATGGCAAGATAGGCAGAGAGCAATGGAGAGAATTCAGATGTGAAGTTAACATCTTCATTCAAAATGAGTCAGTCAAAAAGTAATCAGTGGCCTATATTCCCCCATAAAAGCCTGCCTATTATGCATAATGTGCAAAGTTAACTCCAGTGAAAGATTCAGATAATTGCTTCTTAACTTACTAATTCTTCCTCTGAAACTTAGGCAGAAATCAGACTTTCCTAAAGGGAACCTCTTCTTTAAAGCTTTAATTCAGAGCTGATTGTTTGAGCAAGAAGTAAGGAGAGAGAACCTCCTGATACAAATGATTCTCTGGTAACCTAATAACACTGCTTTCCACAAGTTAAATTAGTGCAAAAACATTCCTGATGTGCCATTTCATTTAAGTCCAAAACACCTCACTTAAGTCATGTTTTCGAACATGTTCCAATGTACAGATGACCTAGGAAAACAGACTCAAGCAATAGAGATGCAAGTCATGCTGTACATGTCACAAAAGTATGCATTACGCTTGAAGTATTTTCCTTAGAACTGTAAGGTTTAGTATGCCTTTAATACTAACAGCGTAGTTGGGATTCCCTTGAACTATTAGAGACGTTCCTTCTACGGAAAAAAGTTCCTTTTAAAGTTACATAACCTGCTTTGTACTCTCAGGTATGCACAAGCATACAGATTTGTGGACCCCATGCAGAAACAAGGAAGGTCCTGTTTCATCATCTCTCTACTATCACATGAAAACCCATTAGAAATTAAGTGATATTTAAGGAACCCAATGAACTACTCACTTCTGCAAGAGCGAGTTTTTGAATTTTTCAGCATTCAGTTCTACCAGGAGCTGCTCTACGCTCTTTTTTGCAGCGGAGAGAAGCACTGAGTGCTTGACTAGTGCCACAGCTGAAGGCCTTTTCTCTGGATCAGGATTAATCATTACCTTGGGAAAAAAGCAAAACAAGGCATTCTGGTTAAGGCCAGTAATACAGTAAATCACACTTATCCGTGAGCTGTGGGTGTAAGAGTTCTTACTTTTAGCAAGTCTAGCAATTCTTGAGAAAGCACTTGTGGTATCCTAGGTAGTTTTCCTTGTCGAATTTCATGCCATTGGTCCCCATTAGTTGGAAGTGGTTCAGCCCCAGCAGCACAGACAACAGTCAGAGCAAGAGCAAAGATATCTGCTTTCGGCAAATGAGCGTAGTTCTTGAAAAAACAACAACAAAAAAGAAAAATTAATTTACTACACATACCACCCAGTGTAAGAAATCTAACAGACAGTTAAACTGTTCAGCACTGAATACATTCACAAGATTATGCTCCCCTTTCAGTACTACCAGTGTTTGAGGATATACCATTTAGGAAGTTTCTCCTCCAGCAATGGGGAGTCAGACACCAACTCATTACTCTAAATAGAGCAGCACGCAGAACCTAACATCAGTTTTCCACAAACAGAACAGTTACCTCTTGTAGGACTTCATTTGCAAGAAAACGGCTATCGCCTTCCTCCACTTGTGGACTAGATACTCGAGTTACATGACCAAGGTCACCTGCAAAAGAAAACTAAGTTATTTTTCAGATGACAAACAGACAAAGCAATTCTTTTGACCACAAATGCACTGCTTCCCACCTATTTTAAATACGACTCTATTGGATGACCATTCATCATCATCACCTTCTTCTGAAGCTGTACTCGGGACTGATGTCCTCAATATAAAAATATTACCTGAAAAAGAGAAGAATCGTTAAAAAAACCAAACATCCTACATTTCTGTACAATTTCTACTTCATCAAGCCTCACTAAAGTTAGCTTTAGCCACACGGAAGTTTTGTTTGTATACATACTCAATTCCTAGAGTGAGAAATTCTACTCACAGCAGCCTCTCTGCTGGGAGCGGAGCCAAGTGTTATGCAAGCAGAGTTGATTACACAAAAAGGACCCAAGATAAACTCAGCAACAGTTTAAGTCTGCAAGCCAATTTTATAACTGACATCTTTGAACTGTTATTCAGAACTCCAGTGAAGATGTGGCTAACTCCTCATTTTAATACAGCAGATTAAATTAACGTAGGAAGTCATCAATAAAGAGTAAAGCAGTTTACACACTTACTAGGTTTGATATCCATGTGTACCAGCGACATTGAATGAATATACTTTAAGCCTCGAGCCACCTGAAGTAACAGGTCCTTCAGTTCTGGTTCAGTAAAGTAACGCATATTCCTGTAATTTTCACTTATGACATCTGCTAAACTGCCACCTAAAACAACGTTAAAGAAAACAATTAATTATTTTACATCAAACAGTTGACAAAGTAATGACAACTTGCTTCCAAAGGTAAATGTAACTGGTTTCCAAAACTAACAGTGAACAACTACTTGCTGATGATACATCGGAAGTGTAAAATCTAGTGCCTGTATCCCCTGTTTATAGCCACATAATACAATAAAATAATTTTTCTGCTGTAATCGCCACGCAAAATAACAGGATACCAACACAAAGGAAAACACCCCTCTCCCACTACCAAGTCTCTGGCAGGGTATCAGCCCTTGCAAAAAGCTTCAGAAATCAGGTCCACTTCCCCTTTTAAAGGAAACAAACTTTCACTATTCCAGCTTGTACTATTGTACAAAAGAAAGAACAATTTTGCTGCTTTAAAATGCCTCACTTTACTTGCAATACACTTGAACATTTCAGACTGTTGTCTGCAATTTTGTATAGTTGTTGCTTCAAGGATCTGATATGACTTTTCCCACAGCAAGGAACACCAAACATATTTGAGACAACAATGGTATGAGCTACGTGGAGGGCAATCAATTGCTAATTAAAGCTAGAGATTTGTAAAGATATCTGCATGTATTAAAAAATTAGATGTTTCGACAGCAAGTTTAAAACAACAAATAAACTTTACTTACCATTGCAATATTCATTCTGTATAAGCATATGATCATCTTCTGCCCAGGCAGAGTAGTATCGTACTACATGAGAATGCTGTCCCAGAACCGCATGTGCATAGACCTCTCTCAAAGCATTTTGCCTGTTACAGTCACAAAAACCCAACAGGATGTATGAACATGGTGATGTGAAATAAGTCCCATTTCAGCTAGACAGCAACACTTATTATAACATCACACCCCTCTGCCAGCTCAGGTTTCTAATTAAAATCTTTGTGTTCAGTTCTGTGGCACCTTAAGGTGGTTTCACATTTGTATCTGAATATATAAAATAATTTATACTAAACATCAAAAAATAGGCTTTGCTGCAGATAATTCTGGATGGAACTATGACTTCCATTACATGTTTTCCAGCCAGCTGCAGCAGCAAACTTTGAGAAGCATCACTGAAGTTTTCAGAAAAAAATAATGATGATCATAAGCCAGGAGTATGACTGAACCCAATACTCCCATCTTCTCATAGGTCTGGTACACAATTTTGAGTTAAGAGAAAAGTATAAATATACATTAATTAATTCCAGCTTGCAGAGTTTGATGTTATAACTATTAGAACAGTTGGGGGAAAAGCCATGAATCACAGGCTCATTCACAAACGCCAAAAAAATACCCCAAAACTGACTTAACTCAGCTGCGTATCTCTAAAACTAACAAGGATAAGGACCTAGCTGGGAATACTGCTTTCCTTTCATATCTCAAAGGATCATCACTGCAGTTTATTCATATGGTCCCTCCTGCCATGAATGCATGTAAGCAATATATTCTTACTTCCCAGATGAGAACAATCCGTTTCCACACAGAATACTGGGACAAACACCTGCTAGCAGAAAGGGCAAGCAGCCTCTCCTCCCTAGTGTTGCGCAGTATTCAGAAAAAGTAAAGTGAATTCAAAATTTTGTTTTACGTTTCATTAATGTATATTTATACTTTTCTCTTAACTGCCTTCTCTAGACACTGATACAGAGAGACACAGGAGGAAAGAGCACCAAGAGGAAACTTTAAAAACTTCTCACAGCAGAGAACACTCACTCATCCACTGAGCCAGCTAAGGGTTTCTTGGATCGCTTTATTGCATAAATGCAGCCATCGAGCCTCTTCACACATTTAAAGACAGAACCGAATTCACCAGATCCAATCTTCTCCAACTCATGAAATTCAGTTGCATACCGTGACTTCATATTACTTTCTGTTATTGTTATTCGCTGGAAATATTAGAAAGAAGAATAATTAGATACACTGATATACAATTGGCCAAACTTGCTATTGAGTTCTAAAGGTTAATTACCTTAGCAGGTCTGATAATTTCATCCTCAGGTTCTCCATCACTTGCTTCCATGTCATCTCCACAAGAGCTGAAATTCACACCAGTTACTTTTGCAAATGTAACATGCCTTAAATGAACTTAAGACTGAAGTCTAGCAGCTGTTAATTTTTGAGATCTAATTCTCCCATTTTACCCAAGTTTAGTTAAACTAATAGAACACTAGACATAAGTAAGCACAAACTTATAAAAGTACCATGGCAATCTTTTCTGTATCTTTTTCCCTGTTTCATACTAGCACTTAATGTGTTTTTCCCTCCTCAAGAAAAGAGGAAGGCATAGCTCAGCCAGTAAGTTAAAATAACTATAGGACAGGGCCTAGTCTATCCTCTCTGTACAGTGATCAAGAGATCTAATGCTGAATGGTTATTTCATAATATCACACATCTCAAATAAGATACTTTAAGAGCTATATGACACATCACTAACAGATTTGCAAGGAAGAATACTTTCATAGAAGCAATTTGTAATGAAACTTCTGCAGCTAAAAGTAGTTCTGATAATAAGCTTGAAGAAAGATAGAAGTTACTTACTCATTCCAGTGT
This sequence comes from Phaenicophaeus curvirostris, assembly GCF_032191515.1. NCBI lineage: Eukaryota > Metazoa > Chordata > Aves > Cuculiformes > Cuculidae > Phaenicophaeus > Phaenicophaeus curvirostris. The sequence goes on from NC_091396.1 coordinate 12,651,483, forward strand.
GTTCTCTTCCTCCTACGACATTTTCCGTCAGACTTGTGAAGAAACATGGAATCAGGAGTGAAGGGATTAATGTTCACATGAGGTGTTTGTCTAATATAGTCTTCTTGCTTCTCCGATTTCGCAACATTCATAAACAGAGAACCCCTTCGAAGTTTGACTGAGGAGGAACCGATTCCTTGTGCTTTAGAAAGCAAACTCTGTATTACAAAAGAAAAAAAAAAGGCGGAGGGAAGGAGGGAGAAGGGATGACAAAAAAAAAAAAAAGACACATTTATAGGCTTATATTAGTTTAAATACCCGCATTTACATCTAAAAGAGTTCCAAAGAAATTATTAAGCTTTATACTCAACACAGAAACAGTAAATGAAACATTGAATGTTAAAATAGTTCTTAAAAGGCAGGAAAGATTACGAGAACAGTGTTTTTCTAATTATGTCATCACCTCAACTTGAACAATTCTTTGTCCATGAAATGAACACATATTAAACGCATGGACCATCCTGTACTGTATCAGCACGATATTCACATACAAGATACAGATGTTCAATCAGACACATGAAATAATCTTTGGTGACCACACACGTAGGTGGCAAACTAAAACAATAAGTAAATGAAAGATTTAATACTGATGCACAGCTGCCTCTTCATGAGCCTACAAAGAACAACATAAGAACTGACAGCCCAACTGCGCATATCAGTTCAATATCCAAAACAGATCTTTTGAGCGGCAAGTTTTAGGGAAGTCTGTACCCAAGTCTCCTCCATCATGGTGAGGATGCCAACCACTGACTTACTGGATCACAAGCAGGAGCACTGCCTTATCCCACCAAGGCCCTACAAAAAATTGACATAACAAAAGCCTAAACCACTGCAGGGAAGGTGGCTGGTACTTGGGAACCTCAGCTATGCTTGCTGAATCTGGACTAGATGAAGGCCCTTAAGCCACTGTGCATCTCAACACACATTTCAGTACTTCCACTAGAAAACTGAAACGATTCTTCTAGGTTCCAAAGATAACCTCTCCAAGATAACCCAGGTAGAAATTGGGCATCTAATTTAATAATCCCACTACACCACAGCATTAAGGCCTTGTTTTCAGAGTCACAATCCACAAAACTCATACACGGATGCTTTAGACGTGCAATATAATATATATTATATATAATCATATATATGATTATAAAATATATATGATTATATATTATAATACATTATATAATATATAATTATTAATTATATAATTAATATATTATAGACTATATAATAAGATTATATAATATATAATATAGAATCATAGAATAACCAGGTTGGAAGAGACCCACCAGATCATCAAGTCCAACCATTCCTATCAAACACTAGACCATGCCCCTTAGCACCTCGTCCACCCATGCCTTAAACACCTCCAGGGAAGGTGACTCAACCACCTCCCTGGGCAGCCTCTGCCAGTGCCCAATGACCCTTTCTGTGAAACATTTTTTCCTAATGTCCAGCATGAACCTCCCCTGGCGGAGCTTGAGGCCATTCCCTCTTGTCCTGTTCCCTGTCACTTGGGAGAAGAGGCCAGCACCCTCCTCTCTACAACGTCCTTTCAGGTAGTTACAGAGAGCAATGAGGTCTCCCCTCAGCCTCCTCTTCGCCAGGCTAAACAACCCCAGCTCTCTCAGCTGCTCCTCATAAGGCCTGCTCTCCAGCCCCTTCACCAGCTTTGTTGCTCTTCTCTGGACTCGCTCCAGAGCTTCAACATCCTTCTTGTGGTGAGGGGCCCAGAACTGAACACAGGATTTGAGGAGCGGTCTCACCAGTGCCGAGTACAGAGGGAGAATAACCTCCCTGGACCTGCTGGTCACGCCGTTTCTGATACAAGCCAAGATGCCATTGGCCTTCCTGGCCACACTGCTGGCTCCTGTTCAGTCGGCTGTCAACCAACACCCCCAGGTCCCTCTCCTCCAGGCAGCTTTCTAGACAGACTTCTCCTAGTCTGTAGCACTGCACAGGGTTGTTGTGCCCCAAGTGCAGGACCCGGCACTTGGCCTTGTTAAACCTCATGCCATTGGACTCTGCCCAGCGGTCCAGCCTGTTCAGATCCCTTTGCAGAGCCTCCCTACCCTCCAGCAGATCAACACTTCCACCCAGCTTAGCGTCATCCACAAACTTGCTAAGGGTGCACTCAATGCCTTCATCCAGGTCATTGATAAAGACATTGAACAGGGCTGGACCCAGCACTGAGCCCTGGGGAACCCCACTTGTCACTGGCCTCCAGCTGGGTTTCACACCATCTCCCACCACTCTCTGGGCCCGGCCATCCAACCAGTTTTCCACCCAGGAGAGCGTGCGCCTGTCCAGGCCAGAGGCTGACAGTTTCCCAAGCAGAATGCTGTGAGAAACTGTGTCAAAGGCTGTACTGAAGTCCAGGAAGACCACATCCACAGCCTTTCCCTCATCCAGCAGCCGAGTCACTTTGTCATAGAAGGCGATCAGGTTAGTTTGGCAAGACCTGCCTTTTGTGAACCCATGTTGACTGGGCCTGATCACCCGGTTCTCTTGCATGTGCTTCATGACAGCACTCAAGATCACCTGCTCCATGACTTTCCCTGGCACTGAGGTCAGACTGACAGGCCTGTAGTTCCCTGGATCCTCCCTGCGACCCTTCTTGTAGATGGGCACAACATCAGCCAGCCTCCAGTCCAGTGGGACTTCCCCAGTCTTCCAGGACTGTTGGAAGATGATGGAAAGGGGTTTGGCCAGCACATCCGCCAGCTCCTTCAATACCCTTGGGTGAATCCCATCCGGCCCCATAGACTTGTGGCTGTCTAGTCGGGCTAGCAAGGCTCTGACCACCTCCTCTTGGATCACGGGAGCCTCATTATGCTCCTCTAGCTTCTGGGTTTGTACACAGACAGAACGACCCTCCTTACAACTAAAGACTGAGGCAAAGAAGGCATTAAGTACCTCAGCCTTTTCCTCATCCCCTGTCACTGTTGTTCCTTCTGTGTCCAATAGGGACTGTATGGTCTCCCTAGTCCTCCTTTTATTATTTATATATTTGTAGAAAGATTTTTTGTTATCTTTCACAGACTTGGCCAATCTGATTTCTAGTTGAGCCTTAGCCCTTCTGATTTTTTCCCTACACAATCTCACTTTCCTCCTGTAGTCCGCCCAAGAGGCCTGTCCCCTCTTCCAGAGCCCATAAACATTTCTCCTCTTCTTGATATCACTCAAGATCTCTCTGTTCAACCAAGCTGGTTTTCTCCCCTGCCGGCTTTTTTTCCGGAACACGGGGATGGCTTTCTCCTGAGCTGCTAGGACTTCCTTTTTGAAGAGCTCCCAGCCCTCATGGGCTCCCTTGCCCTTAAGTACTGTCTCCCATGAGACTTCGCCAACCAGCCTTCTGAAGAGTTCAAAGTCTGCCCTCTGGAAATTTAATGCTACTGTCCGACTAACCACCCTCTTCACTTCACCTAGAACAGAAAACCCTATCATCTCATGGTCACTTAGTCCTAGGCGTCCACCTACTGCCACATCCCCCACAAGGCCTTCTCTGTTCACAAACAGCAGGTCCAGGAGGGCACCCTCCCTTGTTGGTTCATTCACCAACTGTGCAAGGAAGTTGTCTTCCACGCACTCCAGGACGTTGTCTTCCACGCACTCCAGGACGTTGTCTTCCACGCACTCCAGGACTCCTCCTAGACTGCTTCCTTTCTGCTCTATTGTACTCCCAGCAGATATCAGGCAGATTGAAGTCTCCCACAAGAACAAGAGGCATCGATCTAGAGATTAACCCCAGCTGTTTATAGAAGAGCTCATCGGCTGCTTCTCCTTGGCTGGGTGGTCTGTAACAGACTCCCATCACAAAATCTACCTTCTGGTGGGCTCCTCTGATTTTAACCCACAGGCACTCAACCTCCTGACCACCACAATCCATCTCAACAGAGTCCAAGTCCTCCCTTACAAAGAGGGCTACCCCGCCTCCTCTCTTACCCTTCCTGTCCCGCCTGAAGAGTTTGTACCCCACCATAGCCGTACTCACCACGTTTCCATGATGGCAACGACATCATAGGCTCCTTGCCCTACAACAGCTTCCAGCTCTTCCTTCTTATTCCCCATGCTGCGTGCATTGGTGTAAATGCACTTGGTGCAAATGGTGGAGCCAGTACCAGAGGCACGAGCTGGTGTGGGCGGGCGGCACTGCCTGCAGCCCAGGGTCTGGGGAGCTGCCTGCACCCACTGTGGCTCTGGCTGGATGGCAGCATCCACCCTGCCTCCTGCAGCACACGGAGCAGCTTTAACCTTCTGCCAGGTGGCCACCATGGTCTTCGGTATCTTCTGTCTAGTCCCTGGGTCCTCTCTGCGCCCTGCCCGCTCAAACTGCCCCGCACCTCTTTGCCACGCTCCTCGTCGCGCTCCTCATCGTGGTTGTCAGAACCCCCGCCTGGGTTTTTCTGGGATTTTCCCGGCTCCGGGAAGCTCCCACCGCCTCAAAAAGTCCACCCCACCACAGAATTCACCGTCCTGCTGCCGGGGGCTGCCGAAGAAGCAGTGTCAAGCCAACTGTTGATGATGACTGAAGAACAAGAGCGTGCTTCATTTTTAGAGATGAAGTGCCTATTTCTATTTTGGAGGGGGTATATTTTCACAGTGGAATTGGAAGCTGTGCAAACATTATCATTGAGTTGTATGGCTGTCCTTGTATCTTTTATTGAACTTTACCCTCACACTAAAATACTAGTCACTGTCACCATTAAAAGTGGAAAAGAATTGACGTAGAAGTGGGTTTAATCATCCACATTTTAGTAGAAATTAATTGTACATGTCCCATGACATGTCTAATTTATGTTATTTTGTTTCAGACATAATATAATATAATCATAACTGATTTCAATATTTCCAAACATAAAGCACTGATTCTACCAGTGAAAGCCCATTTGAGATGGAAACTATAGGAAACCAATGAACAACGATGTCACCTCACACCTTAAGTCAGTCGATCTATAGACCCCTGGGAGATTAACCCTGGGGATTATCCCTGGCTTACTTCTAAAGGGCTATATGAAAAGTAATGAAGAAAGCCAGCCAATTATCACTAGATTTAAATTCACTATACCATGTTTTACACGAGTGTGGAGTTCAAAAGTCAAAATGCTTTCCAAAAGTCTGTCATTGACAGAGTTAGGAGCTACCTAGCCCTTTAAACCCTCAAATCCATCAGAACTTTCACCAGCGTACTGACAGACACACGGGAGCGATTTCCAACTCAAGCTTTAACTTTCTGGCTATAAAGGTACAAACGCCCACAAGACACCTAAGTATTTATTTTAAAAGTTGAATATTCCACTTCCACCTTTTTCTAGATCTTTCCCACAAAATATAGCAAAAGCAGGGTGCTTATGTATTTAACTGTAAAGAAATTTTTACATATACTACTTATATGCGTACTTTTTAATATATATATATACAGATACTGAAAATACCGGCAAATAATCTAAGAGTCGTTTTGGAGTTTTAGAAAGCGAGCATCCTTTAGTAGGCTTGAGCAAGATGAGGGAAGAATCTCCATCAATCGTGTGCCATGAGACAAATGCTGGGGACAGAACGTATTTCCCACTTGTATGCGTGCATATAAATTTTCCAAGAAATCTTGCGCAGATTCTGTTACTTTCCAATGACTAATTTCGACGTTACTATGAACTTCACAACAGTTAAATCTCTTGCTAATTGGGAGCTCGCTCCAGCTCCCTGCCTGGCCTTGCATTTGAGATGGGGAAAAGCTGCAAACAGAGGCGATTACAGAAGAGCCATTTGTTCGGCACAAATCATACTTCACACAAGGTGTTATCACCTCCAAAGAATGAACAGTCTGGAAAAACACCGTCTCAAAGGGAACAGGCGATCAGAGGGACGTCCTGCCTAATTTCAAAAAATCACAACTGTTTAGACGAAACTTAACTCTACCTTAGCGCAAATCAAAATATTCCACTTTTATGCAACAGTAACTACTTCTCGAATCGCTTTATTTCTCTCCCAACCTTGAAGGGCTTTACAGGGCTTTGGGAGGAGCTGCCCTCCCTGAATCCAGACACAACACTCTTCGACTGGATCAGGTTACGGAAAGCCTCATCCAGCCTGGCCTAGAACACCTCCCGGGACGGGGCAGCCACAACGACCTTATCTCCAAAAACACCGGTAAAACACCGTTTAGAAGAACACACGCTACCCGAGGGACGTTGTACCGAACTTTCAAATAGATACCATTACTTAAATGAAACTTTCCTCTGGTAAAACACCGTTTAGAAGAACACACGCTGTGAGAAGGACACGCTGCCTAACTTTCAAACACAATTACTTAGAAAAAAGACTTTACTCTGGAAGAACACCGCTTAGAAAAAGTAGACGCGCTATCCGAGGGACGTTGTACCGAACTTTCAGATAGATACAGTTACTCGGATGGAACTTTATTTTAGCTGAAACCAAACCCACTCCACTTTTCGTAACCGCTTCTCGCGCCCCGCCCCCGCGGGGCCCAGACCCCGGGGGCGGCGGCTCGTTCCGCCTCGGGAGGCACCGCTCCCCCCTCCCCCGGCCGGGCCCGCAACGGCGGGGCCCGCGCTCACCTTGGGGGTGTGCGGGGTGTCGAAGAGGCGCAGCTTGCGGAAGGTTTTGTGCGGCGGCGTGTCGGGGCAGTCGGGCAGCGGCGAGCCGGGCGGCGTGGCTCGCAGCCGGTAGGCGGCGGGGGGCGGCGGGGCGCGTCCACCGGAGCGGCGGCTCTTGGGCGAGGGCGAGCCGGCCGCGAAGTAGGCGCCGGGCGACTTCGCCGGGGAGGAGCCCAAGCCCTCCTCCTCCCACGAGTCCCCCTCGGCCAGCAGCGGCGCGGCCGCCGGCTCCATCTCCTCCTCCTCCTCCAGCGGCGGCGGCCCGCCTCGCGCCGGGGTGCGGGCGGCCGAGAGCGGCGAGTCCGCCTCCTGGAAGGCCGAGTCCTCGCCGGTGCTGTTGCAGCTAATGCCGCCCTCTTCCTCCTCGCCCTCTTCCTCCTCCTCGTCGTCCTCCTCTTCGCAGTCGCTGTGGCCGCTCAGGAACAGCAGCTTCTGCCGGATCGGGGCGGCCGCCCGCCGGGCCGAGACGCGGCGGGGCGGCTGGAGGCTGGAGAAGCTCATGGCGGCGAGAGGCCGCGGCGCTCGGCGGCTCCGCTCGGCGCTGCCCCGGGCGCCGTTCGGACTGCGCGGCTTTCCCGCGACCGTTGGTCACGTGGCTCGTGCGCCGGCCAATAACGCCCGCACCGGCGGTTTGAAAACACGGCGGGGCGGGGCCGCGCGCGGTCGCGTCACGAGGCGCTTTGGCGCGAACGCCGCGGGCGGAGGGGGGCGGGGCCCGGCCCCGGGGCGGCAGCAGGCGCCCGGGCGCCATCTTGGCCCGCGGCCCCGCCTGAGGGGAGGGCGGCGCCGCTCCCGCTCGGGAGAGCGAACCCGCCGGGTCTGTGGGCGGAAAGCGGCTGTCGCTCGTCGGCCGGTCGGGCACCGCCTGTCAAGCAAGGCGGAACGTGGCCGCGTCCCAAATGCACCGAGTCATAGAACAGTAGAACGGGTTGGGTTGGAAGGGACCTCGTTCTGTGAGAAATACTCATTCACTGCTAAAATACTGCAAAGGAGAAAGTCTTCGAAGCAAAGATAATGTTTTTGTTTTACAATTCAGCGATGAAGTGGATGCCCTTCTGAAAAAGGCATAACATCTTAAAAATGCAGTGGGTGTATGTACTAGTTTTAGACAAAGAACCATATAAATCTTCAAAGAATGGTCGTTATTTTTTTTCATTATCCAACCACGTCTGGAGACTTCCTTAAGTTTATCTCTTGACCTAAGACAACTACATCTTGCTGGACAACTAAGCATATCAATAAATTCTTGCAACTCTTAGGAGAGTGTTTATTCTTTCGGGTTATTTATCCATGTTTAGAGATTGTCTGCATATTATCTCTTGATACAAGATGGATTTATATGACAAGATAATTAAACATACAAACCAGCTGTAGCAAAACTTATCAATTAATTCTCACAGTTCCAACCCCTTTTGGTGAGCAGGGAGATCCCACTAGACCGGGCTGCTCGACGTTGAACTGAACCGGGTTACAGCTTGGGAGCCTCAGAGGCTGCTGTTAGCAGTTGCTCTCACAGGAACCCAAAGGCTGCTATGGTTTGCAGTGGATGCTTTTTCTCCAACACCCATGGCTGCCGCAGCTTCATCTCAGCTGCTGCCTCTCTTTTCTGATTAAATGTGCCCCAAGAGATAAACTCACCCATCTTTCTCCTGTACCCGGGCACCTTAAACCAAACCCCTTGGGTAACAAAAGGCCTGAAAATATTCTTTTTTCCAGGCACAGAAGCCTATAATAACCTGAAGAAAGCAAAGCGTGCCGCCCTGCTGTGTTACTCTCCATCCCCTGGATGCAAGTAGTGCCAGGGCTTCGCTTCTCTGCCCTACAGTCCCTCTGCCACCTCCCTCTTCACCTGCAGGACAAAACCCCGCTGCAGCCAGCATGCTTCTACAGAGAGTAGCACGTGTAAAGTCAGACTGTTTATCTCTTTGCCTTAAACATTTTGTCTGAGGACTACCCATTTGTGACACCAGCTTGTCTGTAGGGCCGGGGTCAGCAAAAGGGCAGTGGAGGAGCAGGCACAGCTTGCTGGCTTGTTTTCGGGGATTCATTTCTATAACTTTGGGTGCCAGGCTGAAAGCTCTAAAGACAGCAAGGTGAAACACTGGAGGCTCTGCTAACAGAAAATAGAAGTTTGTACTCAACCACGTTTTTGTTGTTTGCCCATCCTCTCCTGTCCATGGGCCACTGGTCTCCGGTGTCCTTGGGCAGAAGCTTCAGAAGCAACTCGGGACATGGTTCAGGTTCCTGCAGCCAGCGCGCAGAGGTTCCATTTGCTGAAGGGCTGAGGTTTACAGTGGGCTTAAAGGCCCTTTGCTGCTGCCAGCTGAAATGGGACACCTGCATCTCCAACAGGCAATTATTGAGGCCCAACAGAAATTACTGAGATGCTTTTTTCTCCCCTTTTCACACCAGTGCTGCTCACACAACTGCCACTCTGCAAGCCTATGTGTTTTGGGGATGTAAGAAACACCATGGGAATACTAGTGTCCCACACTCCACTTGCGCTAGCAATTCCTTCTTTTTTAACCTATTGCGCCTCAAAATACCCATTTCTTCATGCAAAGCTGCTGTGCAGGGCAGCACAACTGTCCCAAATGGCTCTCAGCAATGCCCTGCAGGGCAGAACCAGCAGCGTGTGTGAGGCAACTGCCCATCCACCAGCATGGTATGAATGTCAGAGCATTTTAAATCAGTCCGGCTAAGCAGACCAAGCGTCAATGTAACTCTGTACTCACGTACATTTCCTGTGCCTGCCAAGGTAAATGGTTTTGCTTGGAGTTCCAGCACCTGAATGCAGGGGTCTCTACCCTTTCCTTTTGCAAGGCCTACATAGAAACATTTCTGCTTTAATATCGCATCCAGACTTATTTCTCACAGTTTCAATGGCCTGCAAGCTTAAGACAGTTTTCATTTTCCGGACAAGCAATGTTGAGCCAGAAGAACACAGCTTTTGAGATTATGGAAACCTGAAAACGAGTTTCAGAAAATGGAAAGTAGCCAACGTAGCCCATTAAAATGGGATTGGACAGCGTTTACAGAGATAAGACTACATCAGGCCAAGTGCTGTAACAGAATTGGTGTGCAGTATTTTAGAACCACAATAATGTTCCATTAAAAAGACTAATTTTTAAAACTGAAATGCACTGTACAGCAAATACTAACTGAAGCATCTTAGTTTTAGAACAGATTATGTAAGAGAGAACTATTAAAAAATACAACCTCCATCTCTTTCTCAATTAATATCCCACAGAGGGAGACGCAGAGCAATTTTCTAGCAAGCGACTCAAAACAACCCAGTCACTAGCCGTGCCTGGCTTCAGTCAAATCTGAAGTTCCATTTTCTGTGAAAAACATTAAAAAATTCAAGCTTTCAATAAATCCCTTTCCCTGAAATGTCAAAGCTAGAGTTTCCTTCCCAAACACAACCCAAATACAACTGTTGCTGCACTCTACAGACACAGGTATTTAGTGAGAATAAGTGGCAAACTGAAATTCAGAAGCCCTACTATATAGGCTTTTACTCATGAATTGCTAATCACTGCAGAAGTTTAAGTGGGACAAAAATCAAATGGATCAAATCAGGTTCTGTACAGAGAAGCAAGTATTTCTGAAGAGAAAACAAAGATATGAGAGAAAAGAGGAAAAAAGGAACAGAAAAGGAAATAAAGAGCATTAACACAAGTGTTGTAAAAGAAAGTTTATTTCCAAACTGAGAGCAAATAAGAAAGGGAAGTACTGAATAAATATGTAACTATAACAACATGCATAGTTCCTCTATAAGGGCTACATTCGGAGGTACCAGTTGTTATTCTAATGTAGTTTGCCAGAACCATAAGCAGTTCTGTTGGAGAGGAGATGATTTTCCCCCAGATTGAGTGTGACAGCTGCTAACCTGTCCTCTATGACAACCACTACACCTCACGTCAGGAGGCCTATCAACAGCCTAACTGCACAGCCAGTTCCCCTTAGTCAGAGGGCACATGAGCAATGGACATAATCCCAGGAAGAGGAGAGGTGAGCAGGGAAGAGCTCTGCAAGCTTCCACTGCGCCATACTTCATGAGCCAAATTAATCCCAAATTCTCTGAAGCTGATTCAATTGCACCTTTCAGCCCCTGTAGATTATGCAAACTAAAGCCCTGATCCTCCAAATAGATGTAACAGCACATAAACCGATGTCCAGGCAGTGCCTGGCTGATATGCCTGCAAATTTGAGTGGTTTAAGGCTTTTCAGGATATATTTCCAAAATTGGCTTCTGGTTTCCTTTAATTCTTGCATCTAAATTAAAAAAATAAGTATATCAGTCTGGTGCACTGAAGATTTTGCTACCAGAAATACTTATCTGGGGTAGCACACTGACTGACAACCAGCTGCTTTTAACTAGGAGTCTTCAAGCTCAAGGGAAACCGTTATTCCCTCTTTTGTGGATAACAGGGGAACTCAAATAATGATGAATGGGAAAGAAATGGAACAATGGCCAATTTCTCTGGCTGTCAGAGGAAGCTGCCGCGGAAGTGGGTGCACTGCCACCTTGTCAGGATTTCCTGCACTTACAGGTTCCCCTGCAGCCCCCCAAAAGCACTTGGAACAAATTGGTAGAGTTCTGCCAAAAACTATATGAAACTCATTCTACATCACCCAGCATAGTCTTGAAACTATGAATAGTTTGTCTTACTATGAGAAGGTTAAATGGAGAGAAAAAGCAGAAGAGAAAGAGAAGGAATGTCAAGTTGCTTATGTGAAAACCAGAAATGCTACAGCCACCTGTGCCAAGGCTGTTGCTGGAGAAGCAAGAGCAAGGGCACATCTGTGCTATTCCCAGCTTTTCTCTTGGGTTCCAGCAGGTACTCAAGGACCAGCATGCTTGTCACCAGTGACAGTGATGGCTCACGGGAGACTTAGCATGGACAGGACTAACAGGTCCCAGAGTAGTGTGCCAGCTGGGAGATGTTGTCTGTGGGCTGCCGACAGCTTCAAGGTAAACAGCTTAAAGATTACTTTATCTGGGGTTCTGTTGCTAACAGCTGCTGCTAGCTGGCTATCTCTTTTTCTTCATTACAAGGTTCAGAGTTGACTGGGTTCTCCACCAAAGGTGGACTTTTGTGTCCCAAGACATGCCTCTGGTTGATGCTGCCAGTCCTCTTACTTTTTCTACCTACAGTCTGCACGCAGATACAGCAGTTCTCACCCAGAAATGTAAATAATAAAGAGCAGGAGAACAAGGTGGAGAACAGAATGGGGAATTGGACAGCACATAGGACGCTTCCCAAAGTAAAGAGCAGCTTCTGGGCCCAAAATCTGGGAATTTAAAGGAAGATGCAAAGATACTCAGAAGTAATTATGTTCAAAGTACATTAAAAAAGCACAGGTTTTGCTAGGCAATCATGTACAGTTTAATAATTCTCTGTGACTATGAAAGCACACACTGAACAGTTTTTAGTGACTCCCTTTTTGCCCGCATGTCTGTCTCTTAACACTCTGATTACAAAGAAAATGGCATAAGAATCTGTACTCAAGAGCAGAGATTTCCTCCAAAACATCCTAAAAGTTGAACAGAAAGATTGATTGCCATGACTGAAAACACGTACTAGAATGCCCCATTTCTTGTGCTGAAGTGAAGTTAAAATGATCAGAATAGAAGTCAAGATTTTGGATCTGCAATTAAAAACCTCAAAATGTATAATGCACAGCAACTAAACAGTCACTACTGACTTACCAGGATCACTAACCTTCCTTTTTCTCCTTCAGGGAAGGTGCAAAACCACAGAAGAAGTACTGGCCCTGCTTGCAAATTTACTGCTATTCATTTCAACAATCTCTTGTGCATATCACTTAAGGGAAGACATTTTGCAAAACATTTTTAGAGATACAGATAAGATAAAAGCCTACTAGGCTACCAAGCTCAGATGTCTTCTTGCCACTAATATCATGCTCAGGAACCTCAAAAACCTGTATTTTACTGTCTTGAATATATCTGTTTAAAAAAACCCAAACAACTAATCTGGTCAATGGTTCGGTCCTACAAACCATTCTTGTACTTTCTGACTTTTTTAGTCATTACAACCAATATTCAAATCCAAATTAGCTCTTCACCAAAGCAAAAAGCCTACTGGAGATGTAGCTTTGGAACACTATCATTTCTGCAGGAGCTTTCTACAGCCATGTGGTGGTTTCCGATGTGCCAGCAGACCTGCCAGGTGTCAGCCTCTTTTCCTTGTCTTGCCTTACACCAAGATGCCTGCTCAGAAGCCTCTCAGACAACTACTGCAAAATCAAGCAGTAACACTGCTTGAGAGAGTCTAAGATTCCCCAGGAAAACAAGTAAAATACAACAAGCAGTCAACCTAACAGCTGGTGAGGAATCTAAACAAAGGAAAGAGCAAAACGTGGGAGTGTGGACAGTAAAATAAGACACTTTTTTGTTAAATTCTGCACAGTCACTTGCGCGCTGAAAGTGGAAACGTTTTGCCATTCCTTTGAGTAAAATGCTTCAAACAATTAAACAGAACAAAAATAATCCAAATACATTTTTTACTGCTTCATAACCTGAGATGCTTGGGATTTAAGGGGGTGACATTTCCATTAGAGATAAATACACAGACTGTGTAGGACAGAATGCCTGATTGTTGATACAAGCTTTTATGTTTATTGGTATAATTAAGTGTGCTTTGAATGTAAACCTCAGTTGAAAAAGTCTGGTATCACATTCCTGATAGCGTTAGGTGTCAGCCACTTACTGCTAATGGTGATGATGTAATTAGATTGTTAGTTTCCTTTGTCCAAGCTGACTTTGCTAGCAGAATGAAAAATCACATCAAAGCAATGTGAAACCGCAGGCAACAGCTGAACTACATTTTAAAATACACATCACGAACAAGGAAAAATGCTTGTTTCTGTGCCTTAATTAGAATGTAGTTTATGACACAAGAACTGAGAGTGGCTCTTGATTTTTTTTCATCTGTTGTCATAGGAATCCAAGCTCTGGAAGGTTTTTCTCAATGGAGCAAAAAGTACTTTTAGGGGTTCTGGTGTTCAAATGCATGCTGCTTTGCAAAAAAAACCCCCCAAAACCAAAACAAACCCAGGAGTACCTTATTATCAACAACCAGCTGGAGTTTGAATGCACGTGTCTGCAAAGACAAAGCACGTGTCAATTTCTGTCTTTTTCGAGACAAAAATGATGCAAACTGAATAAATGTATTTTTAACATTCCAAAAACTGTAAAGCAATAGCGGAACAGGACACAAGTCACCCTTCACTTCCAGTCTTCTAATGCCTTACTGCTTAAGAAAATCAGTTTGCTTCCTACTATTCATGGAATTTCATCTGTGCTACGTTTGAAAATTACATAAAGTTTTACATAACATTTAACTGTTTTCAGTCAATGACAAACTAAAAGCGACTGGAATAGGATTGTTATAGAGCAGTTCTGCATCCTGGTAAGTAGAAGCTATGGTCAATCTAAGGCATGCAATCTGACTAACCTCAGCAGCTGATACAGAAACACTCGATTGCATTGTACTCCACACTCTTTCCTGGTGGCTAAATACCAATTAAATCGCTTCCTGTCCCTGGGGGAGGCTCCCTGAGCCTGTGCTCCGAGTATTCCAGAACAGCACGATCATCACAGAAACCAGAGCATCAATCGAGCAAATCACTCCCCGCAGTATTTGAGGGGAGTGTGAAGGTTACAAACTAAAGTTAAGGAATAACAGCCTTCCAAGCTCAGGCAGTTTGTTTATCTCGGGTATCAGCACTGTCCTTCTCTTGTGTGCTAAGCAGACAGCACATGCCTTCTCTCCTAACTGTCTGAATTTCTGGTATCGGTCAGCTGATGGCTTGCTGAGATTAATTACACCATCAGGGATTATGGCTGTTTACAACTTTGTTGTCAGACTTCAGGATTTACTCTTATAAAAACACAGTCTTTCAACGTCAGCCTATTCATGTGTGCTTTGGCATTAGCTCTTCAGGGTAAGAACTGTCCCATTGTTATGCATAGTCTGTCTGGCAGCCTGGAGCAGGGAAAATAATTGCCTCCCTCTTTACTATCGGGAGAGGCACTGAACTACAGTCAAGAAAAGTAAAGCCCAAGGTCGTGAAAAACTCTAGCGGTATCTAGAAGATAAAAGTTGCCTGGAAGGTCTAGAGAGGTTTTGATTTTATTCCTTTAAGGGAGGAGCTGTAGGCCTGGAATTCAATTCAGAAAGACTGGGAAGACTGGAAACATGGGAGCCAATTTATAAGAGGAAATGATATACTAAGTTACTTTACTTTAGAAGATTCCTCTTTTACAATTTCCTGCTAGTGTGCCAAAGCATTCCCTTCGAGACAGCAATTTCAGAGAGAGGTGTAAAATCCGTGGGGAAGGGATAAAGATTTCCACTGCCAAATGCCCGATACTTTTCATTATATTGTATGTTTCCTTTTCCCGCAGTCTTTGCACCAATACTCCTATCTAACACAATTTCATCCTGTTCTAAACCTAAACAGGTCCTTCCAACACAAACCGGCAGCATCAGCTCCTCCAAACAGCTCCTTCCACTCTGGTCTGAATGGAAGCAGGGCAGAAAAATCACGCTTATGAATACAGGCCTCACAGCTAAGGCACATAGAATCACCTCAGTTTCTCTTCAAACACTAAGCAGTCTAAGTCAGTCAGGCGTACTTATTTGGTATTTTTTTCTGGTATAGGGGTTGTTAGCACAATGTGGAAACACAAACTTTGACTTCAGAATTTTGCCAGAATAACTAGTAAGGTATCAGTAAGAGAAGGAATTTTAAAAATACCACAGGTTTTCCTGACTGAGCTATTTCTGAATGCCCCACAGTAAACCAACTGGTACAAAATAGGAAAGTATACTCACATTTGTACAGCAGTCAGAAAATGTCCTGGGAAACAAGAAGCAAGAACTGAAGTTATTTCTTTGCCAAGTCAAAGCCACCACTCCGGCCACCATTTCCAGAAACAATTAGCGATGACATTTAAGAAAAAAACCCTTGAACGTTCACATCAAATGATACATCTTTAATTTCTAAAAGGTGGTAAGTACTAAGAAACTGATCTAGTTGACAGGCAATTAATCCTCCTTGCATAGTACATTTATCTCCATGGGATATAAAGAATTACAACACTTCAGGAAAACTGGCACCTAAGTGAGCGAGCAGCCTGAAACCTATTCGGAAGTCACAGACAACCTCAATGTTTCCAAGTTTTACTTTGTAATGGATCCAGAGAATAGTATTTGCTTTGTCCACATCTATCCCACAGTTGTTTATTCAACTGCACTTTTCGACTGGCCATCTGTATGGGAAACATAGAAGGCTGCAACCCACATTAATACAGTAATTCACAATAAATTAGCATAATTCTATTCAGCCTTGGCCTTTTTGAGGTCAAATACCTCAAGGTATGTAGTTATAGACTTCACTTTTTTAATGTAAAGCGTGTACCTCACAATACTTAAAAAATGATTACTGGATTATTATTTCATCCAGGAGATGTTTAATCCTTCCCTTGAGAAGGTATAAAGTGAGGCTTCAGTTTCAGAAGTGCTCCTGACACTCATCTAAAATAAGCACTGAACCTTACATGAAGCCAAAAAAATTCAACTTGATAACAAGCTTACTAACAAGACAAGAGTATAGACACTTTTTCATATAAAAAAGTTTCAAGTTACGTTTTACTGTATGTGTCAAGACGTATCTACAACAGTTTTTTTTCCTTTACAGAATGATAGGGGGACAGGAGCACTGAACTTACATCTTCATTAACTAATCCCTTTTCCTAGTAACTTGTGTCCTGATTTTCAAAAGCACTGATTATCAGCATATCCTAGGTACTGAATGGTAGCAGCAGGCACTCAGAACTGTTGAAAACAGACTCTTAGTACTTGTACTTATGCCACAAATGCACCATTTAAAAATATTCCTCTTGAAAACAGGTAGCTTACTTCTTAGTCAAAATTGGTTGACTAATTACTATTTTAATCATTCTTGTACTGTCTTAGAATGTTTAAAGTAACTATTAACAGTAATTAATACACTACAGTGGATTGTGATCAAAATTAATATGTCAAAAATTAGAGCTCATGATAAATAAACTTTGGAAAAATTTATACAAGGCCGTAAATAAATAATTTGAACTTCAGTCTCATTATAAAGTAAAACAGTACATCACACGACAACGTCATCCTATCTAGACAATACCATCTTGCTATATTTTATTGCATAATAATTTGAGAGTAACGTCTTAAGTAAAATATGTAAAGAAACAAAATCATTAGATTTACTTCCTTTAATATTGAGCAACCAAAGTTTCTCCTTTGTACATAATCCAATTTAAAGATAATATAATTAGCACTTCCAGCATTAACAGTCTGTATTTACAACGAATGAGATGGGGTCGGTAATCTAAAGAGTATTCAAATCTGTATGAAACAAATCAAAATATGAAGATTTACAGTAGGCTCAAAATCCAAGACTCTTCCATTTATGGAATGCACTTTAAAAGGCTTTGTCTTCTTTACTCCTTGTAAGGGTTCCTGAAATGATGATATTCAATAGTATTTTAAACATTGGAAATCTTCAGTAATGCCTTCCTTATTTTCATGACATTAAAAATTAATCCAAAGAGTTCTATTTAAGTTTTCACTTGCTTGTAGACCAGTCTGAAAGGATAACAAGGAAATTTAATATATGATCCTAATTCCATATTCCTGAATACGCAACGGTTGGAAGTAGATGATGTCAGTCCATTCCAAGGGTTATGTACACAAAACTTACAAAATGTTCTTCGCTCTTGCATAAAATGCATACACAGTATCAATGAGCAGGGAACTTCAAAGTTTTTTATGGGTTGCTGCTGGCATGGACCTTTGTTAATTGAAAATAAAATACCTTTCACTCTATTGTTCAAGTAGCAGTTTCGGAAGTTAATCATCAATCCCTGGTGTTTCACCCTGTTGTATTCTGGAGGCTATTCTAATGGCTTCTTCCAGAGACTGTTGTTCTCCAAGCTGAAACAAATGCATTTAAAACGCAAATAAATCCAACATGTTGCACACGGCTATAGATTTGTAAAAATAAAAACAGAGATGAAACTAAAGATCCAGATATAGGATCAATACATTAGCACAAATAAGCGTGATCGGTATTGTCACACCTCTTCTGGGCAATATATACTAGCCGCTATCTAATCAGCATGACAATTAAGATAGCTTCAGATAGCAGATTAAACAGTCTTTCTATGTATCTATCAAATAAATTTTCATCAAAGACTGCTGCATGGTAAACACATTTCAAGACGTGCAAAGTAGATGATATTTCAACTTGGCAGATACAACAAAGCTAAGCTAAGGCTTTTGAAAGTCCTGGCAGCTGCTGAATTACATTTTAACACTGGTAAGGCAAGCAAACAGCATTCTTCATAATTCTCTTCGATGTATACTCATTGCAGAACCCTGACTGTATAAAAAAAAAGTAGTTATGACACTTTCATTCTACAGTTGGTTAGAGAGGAAATTATTTTGTAGTTGCAATTACAAGGCCATCAATATATCTGCAATGTCAGAAGCAACACCAACAAACCCTGAATAAAGACAATTGGACACAGTTTTGGGAAAAAATCCATTGAGTTTTCTAGTATGTACACCATGCAGGTACATCCAGTGATGGGAACACTGGA
The DNA here is from genome assembly GCF_032191515.1 of Phaenicophaeus curvirostris. NCBI lineage: Eukaryota > Metazoa > Chordata > Aves > Cuculiformes > Cuculidae > Phaenicophaeus > Phaenicophaeus curvirostris. Next base: position 12,669,816 of record NC_091396.1, read on the forward strand.
GACAACTTCAACCTAACAGAAACCTAAAGCTGGCCATTACCTATTGGCTCAGGAGAAAGACGTACAAGAGTGTGAATGTGAATACAAGATTATTTGACAGATGGATAGAGCTAATGGGACAGTTCTAAATACTGCTTGTAACTTGTTTTCAGAGTCACTGGATATCCCATTCTGGAGCCACTCAAATTAAGAGCAGGTCTGTTATCTACCTCCTTAGGACTTCAATCTGGCTGTCAAGGTATTTGCTTTATCGTTATTTAGATTAATTTATTAGTACGAAGTACAAAAGAGAAAAAAAACCTCAAGAACTCGGGAATAATCAATAATATTTTAATATTCAATTCTCTCTCTTCTTGCCTATGTTTTCCTTTAATTCAAAGGACTTACTCTGAGGGTGCAACTTACCTTTTCTTTCCTTCCTCTCATGCTAACAATTGCCTTCTGATACACTTTCTCTTACATGCGGTTTTGATTACTCCAATTTATCTTAAAGGACTGAGTTCAGAATTAAGAGCTTCTCAACTTTCATTGCTTTTCAACCAGGATCTGACCTGCTATTTTCTGTTTAACAAAGGGGAAAGTAACAATCTCTAATTTCCACTTGAAGATATTAACAAAATTCCTTTCAATCTGGGGTCTTGAGAAAGTAGTGCGCATACATGCACTTAGACTTCAGCATTAATCCTGAGACTCAAACGCTCAAAGGTTTTGATCTCATTTGTTTCAGTGAATATGAACAGTTTGAAGGAACCAGACTTAAGTTGTTGTTACTTTCACATGCAAAATATATTTTACCCCTGAAAATGTAATTTGAAACTGCCTTTAAAATTCATAAGATGTATCACATCCATGAAAATTATTCTCCTCCTTATTGTATACTGTTTCAGGGTGTACTTTTTGTGTCTTTCCACATTCTCTAGAATAATGTTTCATTAAACCTTCCAGTCAAGCCAACCTTCCCTCTGAATAAACTAGTCTCAAAGACACTTGTCTAGGTTTTGATTTGGGTTACTTTCTAGATGAAAGCTTAATTTGTGCTTGGTTTCCACTTTCTTTTAAATTAGCCCAATTTAAATGAAACTCTTTCATATCTAGAAATTACTCTTTTACTACAGCATTTGGACAATGTGAGGAACTATTTACAGGGACTGCTGCTTATACACATAAACAGAAGGTTACTATTTCCAGAGATTTCTGATTATTAATCTTTCTACATAACTGTTTACAATTCTATGCCATTAGCATTTTGTGGTTCAAGTAACAAATTCAATAATTTTATCTGTACAAGTTCACAGCAATGTACCCTTGAGAGTTTGGCTTCATATGTATGAGTTTTATATGTAATGCTGAAGGATGAACGAAAGTGCTCTTCCACTGAAAACCTGTAACTCCATGAATGATTTGGTTGACTTGAAGTTTGGCCCTCTCTCAACCACCCCCTTTTTTTGGAAGTTCTACAAGTAGATTTGGGAAGTCAGGTACTTATTCCTTTTTCTAACCTTATATATTATTTAAAACATGAGACTATATGGTTATGGACTGTTTTTTCAGGGAAGCCAGGCTTATTCAAATAATTTGTTACATGACAGGGACTTTCTGGCATGAAGAAGTAAGAAACGCTCAAAAAAACATTTATCACCATCTTACCTGTACTGCAATTTGTGTTCCATTGGACGTAGCCAACAATGTAACAGGTCTAGTTTCCGTAGTCACTAAATGGTGCCCGTGTTGCTGGTGTCCCATTTCTGATGAGGCACTATGAAATGCTGCTAAGTCTTGAGCCACAATAGCAACCTTCAAGACCAAAGGAAAAGAATCAACAGGATGACAGATCCATTACCATTACTGACCTCATACAATTGTTATCTTCAAAGTTAAAACTAAATTCAAAGCTGTGATTATTCATCAGCATAATTTTATTGTGCAAAATATACATTTGTTAAGAAAGGTTGCCAACACAGTGTTCTCAATGTTATCTATTAGCTCTCAAGAAATAAATACCCTCAGAAGTTCAATAAATACGTACTTAGACAAGTGTTTCCTATCTGCTAAATAAATTACAGTTCCATAATATTAAGTAATAAAAGTTACAGTTCATACTGGAGTCTATTTTTAGGTCTGTCACTCATTTACTACATGACATTTTTGGAAAACGCGTAGCACTTCTAGATTTTATTTTACATACACCTGAAAAAAAAACCCACAACAATGAATTACCAGATTGGTACCTCAGAATTTTTTCTTCGTTGCCCAATTACTGTTTTTAAAAGATTCTGCCATAAGTTGATGCTTAGCACTGGAGCAGAGTGTGCAATACTTTCATGAATGGAATGCTATGGTCAGGTGCTGAAAACTGCTTTACTTGGATAAATCTGTGTGACTGACAGAACCATGATGACTTAGGTGCCTATTTTAGATCATCTTATAAAGGAACATTACACATGCACGCAGGATAATATCTTACCTGTTGTCCTTCGGTGCCTTCTGCAGTGACCATTGCTACAGAATGTGTTCCTGCAGAGGAGATGACAGCGTCATGGGCAGGGACTGTGATGGTGGTGCCATCTTGTGTTACCATAGTGATAGTATTGCCAATGGCCTGCATATCTGCCTGGGAGATGTTCACCTGAAACACAAAATAATTCCTGAAATAAAAATGAAGGCCTGATTGCTGCCTAAGTCATACCCGAGTCTTAGTTTTTGGCAACATAACAGATGTCTCTGTGCAAGATTTGAAAAACACAATGACGTGCATTTGAAGTGTAACAGCATTTATCAAACAAATACCTGCTGGCTGCTTCAGCAGGAACACTCCTGCTAATTCAACCTCTTCAGAAGTTGTAGCAATGCAGAACAAAACGGCAACTTGTTCATAATAGAAGGGAAAAGATATTTTCTTGATATTTGATATGACTGGCATTGCTTGTGCATTCCTTGAGAATCACTGTCACTTTGCCAAATCCCCATCTTGGATGAAGAGCCCTCATCACATCTTACTGATTGGGATCTAATCTTCCATGACCTTTCAGACACACTTATCTGTTTACAGTAATAAGAAAAAGGACACACACTCACCCCAGAGTCTACAGCTCCATGTTAATCAGATCATCTCCCAAATAACTGCTCGATAGATTATCCATGTGTCTTACACAACAGACAATGTAATTCAAGGTAGTACCACCTGACATACTTTTATCTTAATGGAAACACTAAAGAGGCCTATAAGTGCTTAGAATTTAAACCGCAAATAAACAAATCATAAAAAAATAATGACATAAATTACTGATGTTTGCAGTATAAATGTATTAGGGCATCAGATGCACGATTTGATGCCTGACTTACGAGGTAATAAAACATCCAAGATCTAAGGTCAAGCTAAAGGATAACTTGAAATGTGACAACTCCATGTCAAGGCTTCTGCGGGCCTTCATTTTAGAAGGTAAAAACACCAGTTACTTAGTAATGTTACAGTGTTCAGAGTTAGCATTGTAACAGCCCCCTTTAACATTTCCTATTCAAATTGGAACTGGAAATATCTTCCATATCCTACTGGCATTTCAGCTGCCTTTCCACCCGAGACATAAACTTCTGCCCATATGCCTTCATTATACTGCCATAGCTAAATAAGAGACCTGTGTCAAAATCTCCTCCCAATGAGATTTCATAAGAAATCATTAAAAAATATGTTGAGAGGACTTTTCAAGCGGAGGTAGCATCAAAGCATTCCCTATCCTCTTGTTTATGTTAGAAATGGTAAGAACCACACACCATCAAAGCTTGGAAAGCAGGCTCCTGCGCCAGAAAGATTTCCCATACCTGCCCTCCCCAAAAGACTGTGCAGACAAGACAACAGTGACTGTGACCATCAAATACTGATAGAATAATCAGCGAAATCTGAGAAACCTCAAAAACTTGCTTTAATATACAACTGTTAAAATAGCCCATGCCTACTTTAAGAGTGACAAAAATAGCAGAAGAGTGACAAGGATAGCAAAATAAATAAATAAATCTAGCTTTGCATTAATACAGTTTCACATGTCAGAATGTTAAAACAGGTGGTTTAATGTAGATACTCCAGAGGAGGGCCAACCCTAAACATATCTTGACCCAACTGAAAAGCACCTTCCTTCCTTACGAAACCCATGTACGTATTTATCAAGAATCCCAAGTGATTTCAGAAAGCACATGGAGCATCTGCAAAATCTGCCTCAACTCTTAGCATATTTTTGTCAGCTCTTTAACATCATGTTTACTTACGTGTTGGGTTCCGTCTTGGGATATTAGTGCTACTTGTTGACCTAATCCCGACTGAGTAACTGTAGCAACCTGTGCAGAAATTACATCTTCTCCCTCTACGCCTGTCACATAGGTTATCTGGGAGCCTTTGAGAACGTCTTCACCTTGACCTGTTTGATACAAAGAAGGCAAGAGGATAGTTTACATACTCTAAATGCTGCCAGGAAAACAAATGATGAGAATTAAGCACCAGCCTCATTTGAAGGCTTTAAGCAATCCAGTGGAAAAAAAATAGCAGAAAGATGAGAAAAATAAAAGAAGGAAAGATACCAAAAGCAAGTCAGAAAGTCTACTATTTTGTGAACAGGGTGTATAATATTTTGGCAGTGAGTTTTAACATACAAAAATACTACAGATAAAGAAAATACATATTTAGTTTATAAGCAAATATTAAAACGGTGACAAACATTTCTAATTAATTCATTACATGTTATCCTCTCTATACAAGAAGCTCCATGCAAACACAACTGGCAGCTTTTAAAGAGTTAATAATTAACAAACACACTGAAGCAAACAGTGATGCCTTTGTGTGAAGGTTTAAGTAAGTTCATCATCTTAATAAATGTTTAACCTCAGCAAATGAATCTTACCATTACCTTAAAGGAAGGAATTGGACTATTCTACTACTACTCAAGCTATTCTGCTTGAGGCATTCAATGCAGTTTCCCACTCACATACAACTTTTCTGACCAAGTTCAATGCAGTTTCCCACTCACATACAACTTTTCTGACCAAGTTCAATGCAGTTTCCCACCCACATACAACTTTTCTGACCAAGACAGTTTGTGCATATATTTCCTACCTTCAGAGATATCTAAAAATCACATTTGACAAGTGGTATTTGTCCTACCACAGTACTTCCCTCAGTCTGATCTTTTAGTCATAGGATTTGATGCTCACGATGCCACAGGAAACATATTCTAAGGAGTACTGCAGCACATGAGCTTATTTCATCCTTCCCTCTAAGTCCAGCTTACAGAAACTGCTATTAACCACAGCAAAGCCAGCACAGGATCAGGGTGCTGCAAAGGTGGTTTCTCAAGGAAATGCCTTTAATCCGGCACGAGACTGTTATGGTATTATACGTATCATGACAAAAATCCATAGGAAAAACACAGTAGGTTGCAAACACACAGATTTCGGATGCTTACAGGTCCCTTCCCACATCCATGTTTATAGCAGGTTTGCAACTCAAATTTCTCTCTTGTTCCCAGGACTAGTATGAATGAGTTTATGGTCTGGTCAATTACTCTCTGGGTTTCTGTTTACACTTCGCCTACCACACTAAAAAGTCCTACAAAGAAGTTAAATAACAATACAAATTGCGGGGTTTTATCTATGTTTTAATTTCCTTGGTGATAAAACAAACAGCAAAATATTATCCAGCCCATTTTTTTAATGATAAATTAGAAGATTGAAACTCTAACCTGGAGGCGGCTCAAAAAAAGCCTCTTGTTCTTCTTCAATGGGCTCTGTGTCATTGTGTGCTGTCCGCTTGTGCATAGCGAGTGTAGAAATCTGCTTGTATGTTTTCCCACAGTGATTACAGTTATAGGGTTTGGAATGAGTATGTACAACATGATGCTTGTATAAACTGGAATACTCTGTAAAACGTTTATCACAACCAGGAACTGTACAGACGTAGGGCTTCTCCCCTACACAGAAAAACAAGAGGGATAAAGAGAACCTTATCCATAATGCACAGAAAGAAAATTGTCAACAAATGATATTTAGTGACACTGTCATTACCAACCATACTTCAATTTCAAAAGAAACATTGAAGCTCAAGGTCACAAAGTTTATTAATGTAGCCTCTCATTGGTCCTTTATCTGTTTTGTTTTTTATTTAAACTACTGCCAGTGAAAGCTGGGCTCTTTTTTCTCCCTAATGCTCCATCTAAAACATCCTTCTGATGAAGGTAGAAGGATACAGGCTGAAAGCTGTGGTGTCTGTTTAGCATTGTGCTGTGATGTTTGTTCTTTCATTACTGGAAGGCCCATACTTCTCAATAATCAGGAATGTTGATACACTAGTACAATTTCATTTATTTTTGTGTCTTTAAGCTCTGAAAAAATCCATAGGAAGCAAGTTATGGTTTCACATGAAAACACCTTTAATTTAAAAATAAAGGAAACAAATGTCCAAATGGCATTATAAACTAAAAAGCTAATCCAAGGTACAAAATGTACCACACTAAAAAACTTGTCCATGCTTCTGTAAAATATATAAGGCTACCAAGGTGATATATATGGCTGTTACTTGCTTTTAAATTTTAGAACTTTTGAGCTGCGCTGATTATTTCTGCTGACTAATCCTGCCAATCAAGTTGGATAAGTATTTCTACCTCCTTCTATAAAAAGAAGGTTTTGACCACAGCTCCAGCAGCAAGGAAAATACAGATGGCATGAAAGGGTGACTCAAAACGGTGAGCTGAAGTCAAGCTCCAGCTCGTGCTTCACTGTTATTTATAAAAGAAACAGCTCACGCAGAGGCAAGCCCCAGAACCATAACAAGGATTGGATTTAGCCCAGCGTCCTCTAAAACAAACGCGAAATCTTGTCTTCAGAGCTTTGTATCTGAAACAGAATTACTCCGCCTTGAGAGTAAGGCAAGAAACCCGAAAGCTGTGGGGAGACAAGGCACCCAAGAAAGACCCAAGACAGGTCATGTAAACATGACTCTACCGAATTACAATGCACCAGAACGGATCACAAGAACAACACAGCCTCTCTCAAGCAGACTCCACTTCAAAACACAAACCATCAGTCGGATACCTGTGTGTATTCTCACATGATTCTTATAGTTGGTTGCACTGGCGAAAGCTCTCCCACATCCTGGCTCTGTACAGTAATAAGGCCTTTCTCCCGTATGTGTCCTGATATGAACCTTTCTAATATTAGACGTTGTGAATGACCTGCCACATCCTTCAAATGGACACTTGAAGGGCCTTTCACCTGAGAAAAAAGAAAAAAGGTACATATGCAGACGTTAGAAAAGAACAAAAATCCTTGACTGAATTTAGGAATCTAAAGCTACTTAACTCTGTTTTTTAGACCCTCAGTCAGAGCTACCCTGAACATTCCACTGTGCAGTGTTCTGCTCTTTAGCCAAAACACACAAAAGTCAGGAAAATCATACAACCTCTAAGATAAACGATGAAGCACCTAGATTCCATTGCTTGGACTAGCCTCCACATTGTCCATATCCTAACATGTATTTAACGCCCTCTCCCAATTCATACATACATTATCCAGAACAAGTTTATCAGGCCATTTGTCAATTGCAATTCATAACATCAAAAAACCCCTTAATTTAGTATATAACCAAGATACAAATAGCTTAGTAAAACTCACTATAGAAAGCATGTAACCTTACAAGTGATGAATGAACTTTTTAAAGAGCCTGAATCTCAAGTTTCAAACCCCAAACCCAAAGCAAGCACAAATACAACTTCTTTTTAAAATAAGCCCATTTGTGTAATAGAAATTTAAGCCAATAACTTACATCATAGCACCAAAACATTTCACCATGAACAGTAGATAAAACCAAACCCTACCGAGTACCCTAACATCCCTGTCCCTTCAGATCCAAACAAAGTACACAGAAGGGGAGAGTGAAGGGGATCAGCTTTGGAGAACTGAGAGCCACCTGCCATACTGTTCTGTTTTAATTTCGCACTTCCCAGAGCCAAGTCAGTTCCACCCACTGTACTGCTTACCAAAACAGAAGAATCAGAAAGCAAGAGAGGGCTCACTACCACTAGAGACACAACATTCGGTACTTGGAGACATAAATAAAAAAACAAAGTCCCGATAGAGACATTAATACCACAAAACTCCAAAGAAGTTAGCTCCTTGGCAGCGGAAAGTATAATTCACTCCTTCGGGCAGCTGTTTTGGGCAGGTTTTTCAGCCTCCTGCCAAGGCTGCCTCGGTGTTGTGTTACCATGGCTCCCCTAATCCCAGCACCAGCACAGGACCGCAAATCTCGTCAGGAAGGAGCCGGGCTGCAGAGCCAACCCCGCCCGACAACCCAACCAGCACTGGAAACCACAACAAACTGCTCTCCGGCTGCCCCAGGAATGTCACCCGGCCGGTTGGCGAAGCTGGCCTTTTAATGCATGTTAGAAAAGCGCTCTGTTTCCAGGTGACCGAGATTTCCACCATTAGAAATGCAAAGCGTTTCAGAAGCCTTAAAGCTCTGCACCAGAGCAGCTACGAGGAACCATCCACACTAGCTTGTCTGATAGCAGGATAATATGTCTAGGGAAGCCATGGAGAAACCTGAGACAAGCATCTGAAGGCCAAGGAAAGTGAGACTGGACTGCTGCTGAAAGGGAGGGAAACATCACTTTTGGCTAAAACAGGCAGAAAATTAAGAAAGCACTAAGGTTGCTCTACGTGATAAAGGAACAAAAAGGCTTCAGAGCCATGGGAGAAAGTAGGCGGCGCCCAGACTTGCCTCCATCGGGTGCGCTGTGTCAGCTTGCGCAGGGTTAGGAGCATACACTGCTCCATCGGCAAAAAGCGCTCGGTGCAATTTCCTTCTCATTCTTTGGCTTCTTGCAACTACCCAAATCTAAAAAAAGACACCCCTGAGCTCCAGTCCCTGGACTGTTGGGAGTCTACGATTGTATTGTTAATATTGTTCAAATGGGGAAAGGGTTACATACATAGGGCTAGCTCAGGTCTTCTGTCTTAACTAATAAATTAGATGAACGAGATTAAACTGCCATATAACTTCTATGGCCATAAGGAAGTAAAGGAACTAGTCTACAGCTAATCAAGTTCTTGTCCATTCTACAGAAAACCTTCAGTTCACAGTCTGTATTTGATGTGCTACGTAACACCAAACAATTCTCTTCTAGAACTGAAAAGAGATGACACTTCATCCTGATGACAAATTTAACATCAAGATAGAACTGATCCCAACAGACTGGTTTTGAATATGAAAGTCCAGAAAAGCACAATTATCTCAATGTAATCTTGAATCTTAGTAATTTTTGTTGCCTGCTTTTATTTGCCCCCTGCATTGTTCTTTTCAATCTGAGAAAAAACTATTTTTTTAATTCTTTTTTCTTTTACTCTCTAAGCCTCAGAAAGTCCAGAGGAAAAACTTGTCAGCAGTCTAGCCGGCAAGTAAATATACTTAATGGAATAGGTTACTAAGTGATAGATTATTCTTCCTACAATTAAAGGTGGGACTTCTTTCCTTTTTTTTTTTTTTGGTAGATCTTGGGAACAAAGAAGACATTGTGCAAACTTGTTCACAAGTGTGCGCACCCATGGAGTTTTGCAGACTGTAGTATGTGCTGTCTAAATTTATTTGGGTTTGGCTTTCATGTTAATCTTTTTTTTTTTAGACAAAATGTAAGATTTTGGGTTTTATGCATTTGGAAATTTTAATAACATTTAATTTTCTATGATATTTTTGTTCATTTTTCAGCTGCAAGGAGAAACAGGAAACCGGGATAGCAAGAAATTGAGAACTATCAACCTTTGTGAAGCCGGATGCAAATTTTATTAAAGCATCAAAACTTAAGACTGATGCTATTTATAAAAGGCAAGCCATAGTATTGAGGAAAAGGTCCTTGTTCTGTTACAGCAGCAAATGAAGCTGTAAAGGCACTGAGTGACTCAGTGACAAGGGATGCACTGCTAACGGTTAGTGCATTTGCAACTTTTTCCAAGTAAATGAAGCCATTTGCAGTAGATGCTTACCATCCTGTAATGTTGTTGAGCTCACTGGGCTTCAGAAACAGAATGTAGACAGGCTGATTTCATAAGTACAAAGTCACAGAATGATCAAAGAGGGGAAAAAAAAAATCCACCAAAGCAAATTAACAAAAAAAAAAAAAAGAGCGATAACAGTACCTGTGTGGGTTCGGATATGTTTCTGCAGGTCTCCTGAAGTCTTGAATGATTTGGTGCAATTTTCTTCTGTGCACCTATAAGGCTTTTCACCAGTGTGTGTTCGGACATGACTTTTTAACCCATACCCTGAAGATCAGAAAGGATGTTGTAATAATATAAACATATAACTAGGACACTCATAAACCATCCCCATCAAAAGCTGTGCTTGCCACTCCAATCGGGAAGCTCCCTGATTAGTGAAATCTGCTCTTCCACTCTTCACAAGCTCTTCATTCTACAATACAGATCAGCAGAACTGTAGATACAGTTTAGAAATTCTTTCATTCTTAATTTACGAAGAAAGTACACTTCCATAATGCTTCTCCTTCCCTTCAAAAGGATAAACTGTAGTGGTTATCATGTGGACAAATATTTATTTTGTCATCAGAGGCAGCTGTATGCCATCTACTTTTTAACTCCTGCCACTACTGTTACCGAAGTGACGTTTAATTATTAGTTCACACAAAAATCAGTACCATTAATTAATTCAGCAATAAAAGCTCTACTGCTATCTGGCTCCAAGTTATTAGAATTATTTTAAACTATATTAACAACACTATCACATATATAGGTGCCAACTGATAGCAGTCATGGATACTCACTAAGAACTCATCACCATCAAAAATCTTACCAGTCTAAAGCAAGTTTTGGATCAAGCCCTCTGTAAATTATTTTGCAAAGAGCATTTTATTAAGATTTTTCTTTTCTGCACTTCCTTGAAAAGAACATGGCTAGAGAACCCCAAAACAGTCATTTTAGAAAATAGACTTGAATTTTTACTTGTGTGCAGAAGGGACATATACATTTCTACAAAATAAAGTAACGGTCTGTAAGAGGATGGCACCTGCTTTTAGTTTAACAGTGTCTTCTCACTTCATCCCTAGAACAGCAGAAATTCCTATTTTTAACATTTTTAAAAATACAAGGCATGCCTACCAAGCTGAGTATTAATTCATTCTTACATTTAAAATAAACTCAATTTCATGATCCAACCCAAGCCAGTTCTTAATATTTAAACAGAGAGCATTCAGTACTTAAACTTTATCAAAGGCAAAGGACTGCTGAACTACAGTGGTACAATGGCTCTGACCAAAAATACAGAATTAAGAGATAAACAGCTGTTTCTAGCCATACATCAATCTTTTGCAATGGAAGAGAATATTTCATTATGTGACTATTTCATATTTCATTATTTTAAAATCCCTTTACAAACACTATGCAATTAAACTTAGGCGCAACCTTTTAAGTGTGGCCATTTCCCTTTTGCATTTTCTTATCACCATTTCTTTTGCTTGTTTCTATTCAAAGTATTAAATGTGTTAGATCAGATGAAGTTATTTTATAAACACCTTAGGGATTTTTTTTTTTAAATAGAGCCTAACTAAGCATCATGATAATTTACATTCAAACTGAAGGAATAAATTTGAAAGATGCTTTGTTTTTTCCCTTTCTTCCATAACTGCATTTCACTTGATGAAGTTAAATCACAGGGAAAGCATCATTTATGAACAGCATAGTCTGCAAAATGTAGAGTTCACTTCATAAGAAATGTCATTCTTTGATACAAAATCAATAAAGAACACTTAAACGGTCACCTTCCACCAAAGTTCCTCTCAAATTTGGAACAGGTATTTACCTTTAGCCAACAGTTTTGGCTTCTTGTCACTTCATTTTACTTACACTGTTTGTTTCTTAAAAAAGCCTAATTTTTCAACATAAAGGCTGACTGTAGCACGACAGGTGAAGAGCAAGGGAAAGTGTCAAGTGTTTCACCTTATTGCTCCTTCAGGAACCAGGAGTTACATCTTCTGTCTTTTCTATATGCTACACTAGCAGAAATGATGACTTTTTTTTGCAGTTCTCCTGACTAAGTTCTTTACTTAGCAGTTTTAAAAGGCAGTATTGAAAACTTATTTTATGTAGAGACAAACAGTAACAAGCAGGAGGAGCTAATCCACAAGTTTACCTGTTGCAAAAGCTTTGCCACATCCAGGATGTTCACACTGATATGGTCTATCTCCTGTGTGAGACCTCTCATGCACCTGTCAAGACATCCAGTACACTGATTTCATGAAATGTATCGGATTTCTTCAGCACAAACCCATGGCAATCTTACAGACAGTACATTTTATTTCTCTTCCTAAGATTCACATTCAAGTATGGTCTTAAAATCAGGGATAAAAAATAATGAAATATGGTAAATTATGTTTTCCGTAAAACTAAAGATGTCTCTTTCCAAGGTCTAACCTGATCCTTTTGGTTTTGCAAAAGAAACATTTCTGTAAATACACATGGAGTTGCCATCATGCAACTACATTAAAGACACCACACAAAAATGCCTCAGAGACTGCTCTTTACCTGATTTTTCACTCCACTGAGCATTTCTAATGATCCTCTCATATTGCATGAAACCTCTACAACAAGGATACCATTTTAACACAATCCACAGAGTGAATTACTCACTGATTTTTGTCAGAGACAAGGTATGACTGTAAAGAGTTTACCTCATCAGCAAGTGGTTACTTCAGCCTAAGCTGGAATGTGAACAGTTCTATGTCCTTACTGTTTCAGTAATTCCTTCACTTAATTCAAAACCAGGAAGACAATTAAGCAGTTGCCATTTTTGCATGATCATACTGGATTTCACAATTTCTGTGACACTGCTGGTAGAAACTGTCTCAACAAGAGTTTTCTTACTTGCTGGCAATTTGGGACTCTAAAGCAATCCCACACCTCAATCTATTGAGAACCCCAAGCAAAATCAGTACAGCATCCACGACAATCCATTATTGTGAAATCAATCCAAAGCAGCACCTTTGTGACAGATTCTCTGTTAATTTGTTACTTTTAACCATATAACCTGCCAAAAAAAACCCAAACAAAACACTTCTGAAAAGCAACAAAGCTCATTTTTCGTCTCATCACCTTGAGATGGTGAGCTGTTGTGTACAGTTTTCCACAGCCATCATAATCACAGCGAAAGGCTTTCTCTCCGCTCTGCTGGGATTTTGCAGTCACTCTTGTTCCATGTCCTTGCAAGACAATCTTAAATTGAAAAAAAACCCAACAAAACACCATTAAAAAAGCCCCACAATGAATCAGAAAATTCACACACTTTATTTTGCTATCAAGTCAAAGCAGATTCTGACTGGTTTCTTTTGTCTCGCTTTGCTATGACATGTATTTCTTAGTCCTCGATAGATAAACTAAAATGAATCACTAAAAAAGCATAAACTCTGATGAAAGGGAAGAGAGAAAATATTAAACATATTTACTTGTAGCTAGCAAATTTACATGCAAGTGTTCCTTAGCCAAATAACAACAAAGACAAAATAATTTGGAATATAATCCCAGGGGTAAAATGACCAAAATAATAGACAGAAGAGGCTTAGATTACAGCTAAGGCAGTGGATCCATTCCTAAGGAAGATTAGCCATAAATTAGACCACCTTCAAGGATATGTTCATGCAAAGGCCAAACAATAATTAAATGTACTTATAATGAGAAGGTTTTGAAAATGAAGGAAAGCATTTTGTACTCTGTCAGTGACGCATGTGTTTCGATCAAACTAGTTGAAGCAATCTGAGTTAGGTTCTACTCTCCCTTCTGGCATGACACAACAGGAAAATATACAAAACAGTTTTGTGATGCAACTTAACTCCCTTGTAAAGGCTTCTTTATCACTAATATGCAAGAAACATTCACATAGATCGAAGAAAGAGGCAGAAGCCCAAATGTAAAGTGTTTGGTACAGCTGTATGCTAAGTAATCGAGACTACTTTAAAAAGACTAGCCTTTCTTTTAACCACCCCCTTCTTCTTAGGGAACCAATTTTCACAGAATGGTTGAGATTGGCAGGCACCTCTGAAGATCATCTAGTCCAACACCCCCGGCTTAAAGCAGGGCCAGCTGCAGCAGGTTTCTCACAACAGTATCTAGATGGGTTCTGAGTATCTCTAAGGATGGAGGCTCCTGAAGGCTGCCCCAGCCTTCACATTCTCAACTGATTCTTCTTTGTAAGCATGAGATCCACCAGAGCGTCTCACCACATAAGCTGCTCAATAACCTGCTTTAAGTTGCCTGTTGCTACCTCTGAACTCCAGAAACCCCTCCAGATTTCATGTGCCCTAGTGTGATGCTCTTCAAGCAGATACCAGGATGGTTAAAATACCCCATGAGGAACTGGGCCTGTGAACATAAGGCTTCTTCCAGCTGTCTAAAAAAGTTTCATTCACTTCTTTCTGATGAGGCACTCTGTAGCAGCCAGCCTCCACAACGCCATCTACTCTGGTCTGCCAGCTAATTCTGGCCCATTGGCTCAACTTGCTCATCACTCATCCCATAGCAGAGCTCTGTGCAGCCCTGCTGTTCTCTCACATAAAGGGCAGCTCCCTCCTGTCTCCTTCTCCATCTGGCCTCATTGAAGAGCCTGTACCCATCCACTACAGCACTCCAGTCATCTGAAATATGCCACCACATCTCCCTCATACCAACAAGACTGTAGCCCTGCAACTGTGCACAGACTTCCAATTCTTTATCCAGATAGATTGGAAATTTGATTGAGAACAACTTTCCTAAGGGGTTTTCAGGGGGACACCCCCTGTTACCTTCAGACTGTTTGAAGACTAAAGATACTAAGTTGAATAAGAAATCTTTGAACAACTGTAATGTACACCACCACCACGTCAGAAAAACTGCTTTGGAACCACAGGGAAAAGCAACCTAATGAATCAAGAAACCCATTACTAACACTATTGTTTAACCTACAATATCATGCATCACAGAAGCCACTTTTATACTTTAAGAGTCATGAAGATAATGCTCGGTTGAGCACCTGAACTTAAGTGATTTTCTTACTTGTTTTTTCTATCAGTAAACCTACTAGTACTTCTTTGTTGTTTCAACATATAAAAACACGTAAAGTTGCTAAGATCTACTATAAAGCTGAAGTATGCCAAAGTTTAAAAGAAAATTAAAACAGTTCTATAATCAGTGTGCCGTTTCTAGTATCTGTAAGGAAATAACCAGACATAATTTTACTACTACTACTGATACAAAGGGAGGGGAGAGTGGAAATAAACTGACTATTTCGGGAAAAATAAAACCAGTTGAATATCATGGGTGTTAAAACAACTGTTTGCAGAACAATGTGTTTCTTCACAATACACTTGTTGGTATGACCAGATTATTAAGAATACTGTTAGTATTATCACAGATACTGTATTAAACTTGCTGTTCTTGGAAGATAAAGCACTTTAAAGAAACTAAAATATCACACGCTAGGAGGCACAAAATCAGAACAACAAAGCAAATAAAGCACCTTCATAATAATGTGAAACTTCTTAAGTGGAATTGTGTCCTTCATAATACTTCTAAATAGACAAAATTAAAAAAACCTCTAAGTTTAAAAGAAATCATGCACAAATGCATCCTAAGTTTAGACAGGTAAGAGAGGAGAACAACAAAGATATCAAAGATCTCATATTGTACACATCCAAACTTCAGTCCCATGATTCTGCTTTTATTATGAACAGATGGGTGTGAGAGGATTGAAAGGATAGTGTGTGATAGCGATTTGGTCACACAGTCTTTTGTTTTCACATGTAGAAATCACAAAGAGATTTTATGCTTTTTTCTTTAGTGAAAAACCTAACCACATGCAAGTTGGAATGAGCGTTTAGCAGCATGACATCTGTTCTGTTCTTGTGTTACCTGTGGACTTAAAAACTTAATAAATACACACCTATTTTATACTGTATCTAAATAAGAGAAGATTTTATTCCAAGTAATATAATATTTCAGAATGAATTACAAGTATCTATATCTACTTATATCAAGTTATAATCATAACTAACATTTCAACAGATAATTGACAGCTTTGGGACCCTTCAATTGGCAAACTGAAGTCACCTTATAGGGGTCAGAATTTGAGACTAAGCCTCAACACCTTTTGAAACATCAGATCTGTTTTTCTTTGGAACATACAATGCTCTAAAAGACTGACACATTTCCATATGGCATATATATTGCCATACACACACAAGCAACCTCCAGATTCACTTCGTTTTGGGGTTAAGGTTGAAATCAGCATGTAAGTGGATAAGGGATAAAGGTCATTTTGGTTAATAGCCTCTTACTTTTATGTAAAAACAACCAACATCTTATCTTTCTCTTCCTTGAATTTTGCATTTTCTTGGAGTTGTAATTGTATTCCAGCTTCCGAGTGTGCAAAACCTCTGTATTTCTTGATTTCATTTTATGCAACATATGCCATATGCAATGCTAGTACTAGCTATTCTCTCCTTTCACAGTCATGCCACACTGGCAAGAGTAGAGAGGCTGCAGCTTTAAATATGATGCGAGCTAGCTTTTAAAAAAATTAAAAATAGAGAACTTTGAGATCATTGTCAGAGGTTAAACTATAATTCTTCCTTTCACAGGTGCTGTATCTTGGAAGATATATTTCCTCTTTGTCTAGTTCATTACCTCTTAAACCAAATAAAAAGATAAAACAGTGCTTCTCTGACCAAATCTTTCTCAATGCAATGACTTTTCTGGTTTTGATTTTGTTGTTTGAACCTGCAAGGGTATAGGGGGCTTATTTTTTTTGTTGTTAGTCATAATTCTTTGAAAGCCAGAACACATTTTGCTTTTTATTTTCCTTCAATTAAGTATGTTATGATGACAAATACCACTCTCCTTACACAATTTTACAGATCCTAAGAAAAAAAGCTTCAGACCTAATAACTTGTACCTGTATTTTCTATTGCCCTTTAAACTGTTAAGTTAATATTGTCATACGGACAAGGTTTTTATACTTTTACATATTAACAATGTGAATACAGAAAAATAAATTGAAATATTTTTCCTGCTTCTTTCAGCATTCACTTGGAGCAAATTGCAAAACCTGCAATAAAAGTCAGGGATTGTAACAGGGCAAGTGGAATTAAAATAAGTCACAAAAGAGAGATTAGTTCAAGGCATATGCCTGGAAGTGTCTCTCCTGAGAAGAAAGCAATTGATTGAGTCAGCGCTTCTTCTGCTTCAAGGACTATAAAAAGTCATCTCATTCTCTGGAAAAGAACTTCTGAGATACCTATACCCCTATTAATGAAATACTCCAGTCACTGAAAAAAAAAAAAAAAATCTGAGAAACCCAACATAATTTATAACCTTTTAACAGAAAACTCCCAGAAAACAGTTAAGTATTAGATGATCTTTTTAAAATACTGTGAAAGGATCTTGTTCAGAGACAAAAATAAGACCTATCTGTATAGAAGGTTTGAGATCTATAATTCCTGAAGGGTAGCAGCAGACCCTAGGTCATGGGTACACAGGATTACCCATCATGCACATTGCTGTGGAGGAAAGACAAAAGAAATAGATATATTCTGTATTGGGCTACATACCTGCATTTTTTTATCTTGTTCATTTTCACCTATCATTCCTGTGCCGCCAACACTGTCATTTCCATCAATAGATACCTGAAAAATGAAGGTGAAATAGGAAAAACATTTAGAGATTATTTTTATTCATCTGAAAAACAAAGGGTTACAGACAGTGCCTGAAGGCTCATTTCATGGCTCTCTAGCTCCCTCTAGAAACGTGGTTATCCTGTAGTACAGTAGCTTCCATTAAAATCACCACTTACAGCACCTGCATTATAGAATAGGTAAAGTGAGCATCTCAGATTTGTCTTAAAACAAGCTAGGAAGACTGCAAGAACCAAATAAGTTAAATTAATAGACTGAAAAAAAGTATTAAAATAAACAAACAAATTTAACCATGCTGAGTTCTGACAGGAAAACAAACAACAAAACCCCCAAACGTTTACTTTTTATAACAGGGATATCTCTCTCTCACTCCCTGCTAAGTAGACACAACTTGTTTGGAAAAATATACCTAAGACAGTGTGTTACACCTCAATTCAAAGTAGTCAAAATTACACCAGCTAAGCAAAGAGTCACGTATTGCTCCATAGGTTTATTCTTAAAAACAGTCTACAAGAAGAGAAAGGTATTGCTGCTTTCTGTTGAGCTTGTAAAAATGTTTGAAGGAATATTCAATGTTAGTTTGAAATTTTTATTTAAATAAAGATATAATTGTCTATTTCAAAAAACCCCAAAAAACCACAACCCCCCAAACTCTCACATAGATAAACTCAAAGCAAAGTGTCTTATTAGGCACTGTAGAAAAAAACTGATTTCAAGTCTACTTTAAGTAGTTTCCCCAATCCTTAATTGCCTACGTAGTGCACACAGGCGTTCACAATACACTCTGCATCCATTAAACTCAAGGCTGAGACTGATGCACCTAAATCTAGTCCAAGTGATTGTTCTCTAAAACAGTTTGGCAAGAATCTCCCTCAGCTGGTATGCCTCTGCCCTTTCACTGAGGAGGTCACAGTAGGTTCTTGAGGGCATTAATGGCTGCGTGAAATATCTTTCTCAATGCATCAGCTACCAACATTTTGCTTGGACACTGAGGATGAACTTGTCCCATAAGAGGTTTTCAGACTGTACTGCCTTTTTAAATTAGATGATTGTGAGCAATATACTTCTGGCAACTTTGAGCTAAAATGGTGAAGAGGGAAGTGCCCAAGAAGAGATAGTTTATATTACAGAGAGACTGCAAAGAGCCTGCAAGCAGGTAATTCTTAAATGGCTTTTTTAAAAGGAAATAATAGCCATTTTGGAACCTCCTCCTGCAGAATTTTTGAAGGTAGAGGAGCAAACGTGCACAGAAAGGAGACTTGAATCACTTAATCCTGAACTTCCTGTTGCTGGTTGAAACATGGACATGAAATTAAAAGTTCACCAGTGCCACTGGAAACAAATTATCCGAACGGAACATGCATGTAGACATACACAAATCCCAGGAACTGCACTTTTGTCACAGGAAAACAGATTTTGGAAGAAAAGTATGTGTTGTAACCTCACAATTACGTTACACATCTTCTGACTTTGTGTTCACTTAGAGCAAAGATCGCCTTTTTCCTTGGTTGCTCTGGGAGGAAGGTAGCATTGACTTAGCTTAAAATTAAGAGGACTATTTATGGCTTTGCATGTGCTCTGCAAGATGTGGGAAAGTAGTACTATGCCTAAAAGAGAAGGAGAGGACAATGGAAAATGTACACGTTCCACTGCTTCCTGTGAGCTGCTTCGTAGTCTTCTTGGATCTCTTCGATGAACTCTCTTAGCGAGTTTCTACACTGACCTGGGGCATCCCACTAATCTTTGCTATTTCTGTCTGTTAGGTAGGACAGGGCAACAGAGGAGAACCACCACTCTCCAAATCTGCCATAATTTTTTTTTTTTTAATTTTTAAGAGAAAACCTTCAAAGTTAACAAAAAAAGTAAGATATCCAATTTTAAACCTCTCTGTTTTCTGCAGTACTGGAAGAATTCTGGAAGGATTCCAAGGAAGATCTTTGAGTTTCTCATAAAAGACTGTCTAAGATTCTAAAGAAAGATTTAGTCTACCTTTAGTTAAGAACATCTATGCTGACTCCAACTACAGGTCAGTCTAGTGCATAATTTTGTTTCCAACAGCAGCCAGCAGCAGAAGCTAGAGAAGATTAAAGAACAGGCCAAGTAGTGATACAATCCCAGAAATATTGTCCCAGCCTCCAAGCGATTTGTGGTTTAGGAACTTCCTGAGTTATTAGTTACATGTTTCTACCTAATAGTCCTGGATGCATTTTTCTTTATGTAATTACTCTTTGAAACGAGAGACATATTAGTATCCACAATAAGCATTCTACAAGCAGTGCCATGGCTTAACTTTGTGCTGTCTGAAAAAGTATTCTTCCCTTGTTTTTCTTGAGCCTGTCACCTGAGAGTTCCATCTGATCATTTCTCAGTTCTTGCATCAGTAAAGACAATGGCAAATCTCTACTCTTCTCTGTGCTGCTTAAAATGTTACAAAATTCTATCATATACTTACTTCATGTATTTCATATATTTGGTCATCATTGTTGCACCTTCCTGTACCTTTTTCAATGTTCCTATACCAGCTGCTACAAGTATACGTTGCCTCACTAGGAAGCGTACACGGACACAGAGTAGACTCACAAACCCACATTTCTCCTTTTAAGAGAAAGACGGGGTTGTGATGATTGAGCTATTGTTTGCTTTTGTATGTAAAATAGGTGCAATACTTGAAAACACACTTCTACTGACTTTCCCTGAGAGATTCCGGCAGTACCTTTCAGAATAAGGTTCTGAAATGAAAGCTTAAAGAAAATAAATAGCATTTTTCCTAGACACACAAAAGTACACTACAGAAAAAAGAAATCACATAATTAAAAACCATATGTTGATATAAATAAGACAAATGCAAATTTGCATTTCTTCTGCTTCTTCTTCACCTTCTCAAAACAGAAACTCATAACAAATTCTGATTAACATAGCTCCTTGCTAAGCCAGACAGTTATTACTGATTTAAAACTAAATTAAACAGCAGCTAAGGAATGTGTAAAAGCTTGTCACTACAGCTCAACTAGCCTTGAATTACCTTTTATTTTATGAAATACTAAGGCATAGCTAAACATAAAACAATCTGACTGGCTTTCTCTGGCTGTCCTCAATTACAACAGAAGTATAATGGAAAGAATAGTGTATAAGAAATTTAATCTTAATGGTCCTTCTACCAAAATTTGACAACTCTCAGTGACACTTCAGGACAGATTTTAAAATTTATTCCACCCGCTCCTTTTTTCAGAGCAATGCATGTACTGATGGCAATCATCCTGCAGCAGGGGCACTGCTGAACTACAGTTATGAAAATTGCAGTGCCTATTATTATACGTACATCATGTTTACAGAACTACAGTGAAGTGGACAACATGAATTTTAAGCATCATACTACATTTTACTATTGAAAATATAGATCAAAGAAGTTTTTCGCAAACTCAGTAAATGTCTAGTTGTCTGTTGTGCACATCATAGCCTGTGTTGCCCTTGCCCTGTATGCCAGGCCCTACTCTCCTCAATGCAAGGAAAAGAAAAATAATTCAGCAATTGTGCCTGAACAAGAATCAAGAACATATCATTCCAGTGTTCTATCTTTCTTCTCTTTATGCAACACTACACACTGCAGCTGCTCATAATAGTGAAGCGCCGTCATGACGGTTTGGTGTTCTCTCTTCTAATAGTCCGAAGACTGCCTTAATCATCATTTTAATTCTTAGATTGCAGTTGGCTTTTGCTGCCAGGTATCTTGTGATGCTACATTAAAACGTTACGTATAGAGAAAATGTCTTAAAGTCTACCTTGGCTGCATACTGCTCCAAAGCACTGATAGTGTCTGGGTCAATGGTAGCATCTCCTGTATGAAGACCTGCCACTGTGCCGTCAGCTTGAATGGCTAAAATGGTATCTGACTGCGGCATTTGCACCGTGTGGTGAATGTAGGCAGTTGTTCCATCCTCCAGCTGGACTGCTTGTAACGCGCTCTGGTCGTAACTGTCTGAGAAATAATATCACAAAGTGTTACGAGAGAAAAGGAATGGCAATGCCTGCATGTAACACAAGAAACTGCTGGTCAGGAAAAGCCTCCTAAAGTCATATATATGTATGAAACACACGAAAAATATAAACAGGAGTATATGAGAGACACAAATATTAACACGAATAGCACAGATGAAATTTTAGCCCGTAGCTTTATTTCTGCACACTTATAAAATCACAAATCCATTTTTATATTGGTCGAGATTTATTTACAAAGGAAACCAGGAAGATAAATATGCTTTCCATTTCATATCCACTCATAATTAAACAAAAATAACGTAACACATGAACTGATATCAGTACTTCAGATTTTAGAATTCATTAATCTGATTTTAAAAACAGAATCATGCAAAAGAAACACAAAATATAGGATGACTTTAAAGGAAAAAGTTCTTGATGGCATTCTCTCCTCTTAGCACTGACGATTATAGAATGTAATGCTTGTCACAGTCATTTAAACAGACGTAAAATATCTACTTGTTTGCTTTTTGTAAGGAAGTAGTGCTATTTCCAAGACTAGTGTAATCATCTGCAGAAATCTAAGACATCATTTAAAATAAATAAGTTTGTATTCTTGACTGTCAGCTGTCGCATTTTCTGCCCTACTACCTAATGGCAAAATCATCAAGAGCGTCATCTTTAAAACTTAAGCCAATTTCTACATTCTTTAGCTCAAGAGAGACCGACTGATTGATTGACTCTTACCTGCATTCTCTTCTCATTTTCACATGCAATTATTGCTGAAACCTGTATAAGGGCTTACATTCTCTACTAATCCGACATATACATACTTTAATGCGATCCTGAGCTAAAAAAACCAGTGAAATATGCTGGTTTAAAATCTGTTTATAACTGTTATATGAGGCCCAAACAAGGCACTGAACCTCCCTCACTTCAATAATCTCCAGATGTCACAAACCAAAAGCAACAAGCAGTCTACATTGGGAATCTTAACTAAATGACATCAGTCCAAAACGAGTACCATGTTTTACACGGCTGAAGTTCTGTTGAATTCTAATGCAATAAATAATACTTGAAAAAACTTACCTTTTGAGGTGTGATGAATAAATGCCGTAGTTCCATCTTCCAGCTGAACTGCTTGTCCATCTTCGAGACGCAAGCTGTCCCCTGTTTGGAAGAAAGAATAACAATGCTTCAACGATAGTTTGAAAAGTCCTTTAGTTGAAAAGATTAAACACTAAATACACTAATGTTCAGACTACAAAATATCTAGGATCTCTTCATGACTGTTTCCATTAAAATAAGAAATCAAGATATTATAATGATGGTTAATTACTTAATATTAATATTTATCAGTAATATGTATTTTTAGAATACATTCTTTGTATTACTACACTTACTGCTTTTAGGCATGGGTACATGTTGAACATAAGCAGCAGAACCATCTTCTAATTGAATCACTTGGCCATCCATTAATTTTCCATCTGAAATACATAATTAGAATTCTTAAAAAATATTCTGCATGACACATAGCAGTTTAAACACACAGTTGGTATTTTCTGGTTTAAAGTATCAATTAAACATCACTGAAAAATAATTTTTGGTAGAGTACACACAGTGTGAGTCTACAGATTTTTCAAACTCTGGGATAAAAAAAAAGGTAAAGGCCTGATTTCCTATCTATTAGGCAGAATGTTGATATTTGGTTTTAAAATGTAAAGATCATCTCACTGTTGTTTGACTTACGTTCTGCATTTGATATGTGCATCCTATTAGTAGCAGAAATAAATGCTTATTTTAGAGTATCACTGCAATGCCTGCAATTCCTAACTGGAATTGGAACTTCATAAACATCGTGCAGATTTTGCCTGACTTTACAAACTAAAGGGTTTATGATCCAAAGGCAAGGTTAAAAAGAGGAATACAATTTCAATTGATCAAAAACTAGTCATTTACTTACCTTTAGAATTGTGCTGTATGTAAGCTGTGGAGCCATCGGCAAGGGTAACTGCTTGCAAACTTACACCTTCCATGTTTTCTAAGTTGTCACCATCTAGCAAGGAAAAAAGCTCATATTCACTATGACCAGCATAAACTAAAAATCACAACTCAACCACCTCCAGAAATTATTACATCCCTTTAAAGCATAATGATTTCAGAAATAACAATGGGAACTAGTTCTTACTCCGTTTCTGGTTTTTGAACCTTGAACGTATACTAAAGTCACGTGTTCAAGATTTTGCTCTGTTAACATGACAGCTAGAATGTTATTTTCCTTACCTAAAAAAGTTAAAATAGCACTGAATAAATAACTAAAAAGCTAAGGTTTTAAGAGAAATATTAATTAGGTCACAAATGTTAACAGTGAAATAACTACATATATGCTTGCATTGATAATTCTGTTTTGCACAATATTACTTGTCATTACTATATACAAATCTATTTAGAGTAAAATATAAATTTAAGAAAAAGTTGTAATTGTGTAACTCATAACAAAGCTGCCAGAAAACATCAAGTTTAAACCAATCCTAAATCACCAATCTATTTTAAAACTTAACTTGCCTAATACATACTTAGTTATAAACTCAAGTTAAGAAGGCTAGAACAGTAAAACTACAGTGAGAATAAAGTCAGATTTTATATTTCCTATTTTGGTACATTTACACTCCTAGTACCTTAATTAAAAGATAATTTCCTTTCAGAATTAAATTAGTGAATTTAATCAAATTCAGTTAACTAAGAAAAATTTCTGTTAGATTTTTAATTTAGAATACACTATGTGAGTTAGAGTTTTATCTGAATTTCAAACAGAAAATAACATAGAGATATTTTAACCTGAGGGTTCACCTTGTACAGCTACAGCTTCTGTTAGACAAAGAGTCACGTGCTGGGCCTCCATTCCTCCTCCAGAAAATTCAGTCATTCCCTGAGAGTCTCGATTTATCTGAGCTAATAACATTGTCTACCTAGAAAGAAAGTATTCACAAAACATAGAAAATTTAAACACAGAACCAGAACTAATTAGTGACAAGAACTAGAACTAGCTAGAGACAATCCAAGTTTAATTAGACTTTTATACAGCTGCTACAAGTATTTTCTGTTACTTGCCTTATAAAGAAGATGCTATGAATGATTTACTTACCTGAAAAATACTCAAGAGGAAAAAAAGTTATTTGGAATAAGTAAATATTATTACGCCAATTAACCAAGCTATTAAGAACTTCAGGCAGCTGTTACTAATAGAACTGCATCAACCACATTAGATTTCAGTTAAGTATGAATTATTCAGCCTATGTATAAAGAATAATGGTGGTAAGGACGGTATAAGTAATGATATCTTTTTGTCCCAAGAACTGAAATAAGGCTGACAATTCCCCTCTGGCCACCTATGACAAAAGTAGGGCTTTAACTATAAATTAAACATCTCTTTGGTGTCAGTAAAAGATTCAGAATCTGTCACACACTGGGCAATATGCACTTCATTTGCAGGTCTGACTGAATGATCCAACTATTTCCCTAAATTTTGGACGACAGTTTGTATTAAAAATCTTTTGTAAAAAATTTTCTCCTTGAAAATAATGAAGTACCTCATGATAAAACTCATTGATAAGACAACAGGACACTGATTAGTGGGCAACAGTCACAACTCCGCATGTATCTCCCAGAACCAGATACAGCCACCCCTTTGGATAGTTATCTTCTACCCAGACAGGTTTCAATATGGGAGATTAGGAAGTCAACTGAAGCTCAAAGGCTATTACTAATTTTCAATATTATTAGATGAAGAAGGTGTAAAGATAATTCATATAACATTGTGTTCTACTAAATCACATGCTGGATTTCACCACAGGGAAAAACCCTCCTCCCCCCCAAAAAACAAAACAAAAAGAGAGTCTCTGAGTTTTGCAAGCCCTTTCCTTAATGTAACATACGCTTAGATGTGGCTGAAAGGAAGGGAGGTTCACACAGAACTGTAGTCTAGGCCACACAGTATTAAAGCAACTTTCCCCCATCCCAATTTCTTGATTGTCAAGAGTTTTTCTTACAATAAGAAGCAGTAAAATCATCTCACAAAAAGGTTACAGATAAACACAGCTTTTAAACTTAGCATGGCTCTATGATCTGCCGTTTTATAATTCACGGCTAAGAAGAATAATCTAGTTTTTTTTAATTTACTTATGATTTATTATATTTCTAAGGAACTAGGCTATTTTTACCTCTACAGTCCAAAAATTTGCCCTCGAACAAGCAACTCAGTGGTGTCAAAGATGAGTGAGAAGCAAGTACTTACATCCAAGCTAAAGAATAATGAAAGCAAAACTAGACCATTTAGGTACTCCCGCATGCTCGCAGTATTTAAAAGGTGTGGTGTGCTAATTTAGTAGTTGAAAACTATACCTGAGCAGTATTTCCCAAATACATCCAACTGACTTTATGCCAGAGCCAATTTCCTACAGAGGGAGGCAACTATTTGAGTTTCTTAGCCTTGGCAGAGAAAAAGCTGACCCACGTCCAGCTGCTGCAGCTCTTTGGCTGCCTAAAGTGCTTTAACCAGACAAATGTGTCACTACAGTCCAAGCCCTGCTAACCTTCCATGTGATGTTATACCGAGTACCCACATTACCTCCTGATATTGGGCCTGGAGTCTCAATCACCTTGGCGTGTATGAGGATATTATTGACAGCTTGGTTAACTGTTGAGAGCCCAGTTAATGGAACAAATACAGTTTAATAAAGGAAGTGGAAGGAGTAGCCTTAGGAAGGTTTTACACCTCCTGTTTAAAAAAAAAAAAAAAAAGAGCAAGTTTCTTCACATGCCGTGTTGAAAATCATATATAAAAAAACACTGATGATCAGTTCACAATTCAGTAGGAAATACGTCTTCCAAGATTAAAATCCTACATAATATTTACCTGGAACATTAAGGAAACTAAAATATGGACTCACAATATAGATTCTGAACCTCGAATAACTGTAAGCATCAAAAAGAAGATGCAGATAAAATAGAAACCAAATTATAATTCAAATGAGGTGAGAGAGATTTTAACATCCACAGGAAGATGGGAAATTCTTGTTTCTGCCATCCTTTTAAAGAAAAGCTTTTCTAGAAAATAGTCTCTAAAAGAGCTGTAATACAACAGAAGAAGAGCCAGTGCAGAGAAGCCATGCAGACTAATGTGCATTTATACTAGACGTTTCTCAAGAAAATGAAATAGCTAAGGTTCTTTTGATACTATAATTTAAGGGACAAGGAGTTGTACAAGGACATAAGAGATCCTGAGTTAAACTCCTTCCCCTGCCATCTCTGCATTACTGACTTTGGAACAGGAACTTCTTTCCCTATTACTCATTTATCCCCTCCTATCTCAAAATAGGGACAAAACACTTAGAAAGCATTTTGCTCATAAATCAAAAGTGGGACAACTTGCTGTAGCTACAGGATCAGCTTAAATAAGCAAAGAAGTGAAGTGGCCCTGCCCTCAGTGTCCATATTCTGCACTGGAAATAAGATCAGAAAACTGATGCAGTTGAAAAAAACCAACCAAACAACTACCACCAAAAGAAGTTTTATTCCAGACTAGTTCACAAGGACTGCTTCTCTAAAGGAACTGCCAAGTCATATGAAGTTAAATTAAATAATTATGGTATTAGATGCTGGTGGTGCAGAGTTTGTCTGTCTGTTAAGTGTTTTGCATTGTCAATGTTTTCCATTCATTCAGTTTTAAGGACACCTGACGGAAATTGGCTGCAACACAGAGAGACCATTTCACACATTGGAAAAGAAAGGCTGTACAACCACCGGTATTGACTAAAACTATCTTCTGAAACAACTCCATCAGGGACTGCATCTCAAGGGCCTTTCAGCTCCTGTCTATTTTCATAGAATCACAGAATAGTTTGGATTGGAAGGGACCTTAAAGTTCATCCAGTTCCGACCTCCCTGCCATGGGCAGGTAGCCTTCCCACTAGGACCAGGCTGCTCAAAGCCTCATGCAGCGTGGCCATGAACACCTCCAGGAATGGGGCATCCATGACCTCTCTGGGCAACCTGTGCCAGTGCCTCACCATCTTCACAGTAAAAAAATTTCTTTCTAATATCCATGTCCCCTCTTTCAGCTTTAAACTACTGCCCCTTGTCCTGTCACTGCACTCCCCGACACAGGGCCCCTCCGCAGCTTTCCTGTAGTCCCTCCCTTTCAGTACCAGAAAGCTGCTTTAAGGCCTCCCCAGAGCCTTCTCTTCTCTAGGCTAAACAACCCCAACTCTCCCAGCCTAGCCTCATACAGGAGGTGCTCCAGCCCTCTGAGCATCTTCGTGGCCTCCTCTGACTCGCTCTAACAGATCCGCATCCTTCCTCTGTTGAGGACTCCAGAGCTGAACGCAGTACTCCAGGTTAGGTCTCATGAAAGCAAAGTAGAAGGGCAGAATCACCTCTCTTAACCTGCTGCTCTCACTTGTTTTGATGCAGCCCAGGAAACGATTGGCTTTTCAGGCTGCAAGCACATATTGCCAGCTCATGTTGGGCTTCTCATCCACCAACACACCCAAGTCCTTCTCTCCAGGGCTACTCTCAATCCATTCTCCACCCAGCCTGTGTCTGTGCTTGGGATTGCCCTGACCCAGGTGCAGGACCTTACACTTGGCACTGTCAAACTTCATGAGGATCGCACATGCCCACCCCTCAAGCCTGTCAAGGCCCCTCTGGATGGTATCTCTTGCCTGCAGTGTCAACCACACGACACAGCTTGGCATCAACGGCAAACTTGCTGAGTGTGCCTCGATCCCACTGTCCATGTCTGTGACAAAGGTGTTAAACAACACTGGTCCCAATACCAAGTCCTGTGGAACGCCACTCATCACTGGTCTCCACTTGCACAGTGAGCCACTAGCAACCATCCAGCCTATTCCCTATCCACCAACCAGTCCATCCATCAAATCCATGTCTCTCCAATTTAGACAAGAATGTCATGCAGGACACTGTTAAATGCTTTGCACAAATCCAGGTAGATGATAGCAGTTGTTCTTCCCTTATTCATCAATCCTGTAGCCCCATCATAGAAGGCCACAAAATTCATCAAGCAGAATTTGTCCTTAGTGAAGCTGTGCTGGTTGGCACCAATCACCTCCTTCCTCCACCCCACCCCCCTCTCAACCCCATGCGCCTCAGCAGATCTTCCAGGAGAATCTGCTCCATGATCTTGCTGGCACAGAGGTGAGGCTGACTGACCTATAGTTCCCTGCGTCTTCCTTTTTAACTTTTTTAAAAATGAAGGTTGTTTCCCCTTTTCCAGACAGTGGGAACTTCACCAGATTGCCATGACTAATCAAGTATGATGGACAGTGGCTTAGCAACTTCACCTGCCAGTTCCCTCAGGACCCATGGATGCATCCCATCAGGTCCCATGAACTTACACACCTTCAGCTTCCTTAGATGGTCTTGCACCTGATCCTCTCCTACAGGCGGTGGTTCTTCAATCTCCCAGTCCCTGCCTTTGCCTTCTGTGACTTGTGCAGGGTGGCTTGAGCCCTGGCCAGTGAAGACTGAGGCAAAAATTTGTTCAGAACCTCAGCCTCCTCCACATCCTGGGCAACCAGGTGTCCCATTTACTTCTGGAGAAGGCCCGTATCCTCCCTAGACTTCCCTGTTAGCACTGATATACATATAGATGCTTTTCTTGTTGTCCTTGACATCCTTGGCCATCCTTTAGACTGTTCCCTGTTTTAGACAAAGTCTCTTTGAAGAAGCCCCCAGCATCTTTAATATACTATTTGCCTTCAAAATAGAATAATGTCCTTTCTCCAGAGATTATGCCTCTCAACTTCGGGGAAGTACAGAGGAAGCTAGTCAAATGCAGACAACGGCAAATTCTTGAATGAGGCTGAGCAGAACCAATTGCTTTAAAGGGCCAATAACTATTTTGGGAGAAAAAGAAATCTAATGCAAGATAAATTCAAAGGCCAAAGGAGCAAAAGTAATAGTTTAAATTATTTTGCAGTGTTTTTTATTGTACCATGGCTGATTAATTATTATGACACCATGAAAAAAATAAATCAGAGTGAACTGCTGTACAACACACAGCGATGTTCACTGCCTCTATTCCAATATGGAATATCAACCTGGACAATCACGTGCTGTAACTTACACAGATTATATTGCTGTTTTCTCCCAATTTGGACTACTTTATCTTTTCCAATATATCTTCTTCCCAAACCTCTGTGCTTCCACTAGCTTCTTATGCCTAGCTCTGTCCTTTCTCCTTGAAGTATCAGCTTCCTTCTTCAGTTAGTCCTGTTGTGGTCCCAAATTTCCAGCAAATCTCTTTTCCCCAATCTAACTCCATCCTTCAATGTCAAAATAATCTAAAATATTCCCATGTCCACATCAACTCCTTCTGCACCTAGTTCCTAAACCTTCTCTTACTGCTGCTCTGCTCTACACGTCCATCACACCATTGTCTATCACCTTCATATCTCTTTGTCTCAAGCCAGTTCACGTTCAGACCCATCTTAGAAGTACATCCCCTGTAACAGAGGCTGTAGCACCAGGACCCTCCCAAAGAGCAGAACCCCAGCTTTCACTCGCTCTTTCGTGATGGAGCAGTTTTGCTCAGTTACTCTGCTTTGTAGGGAGAAGTACCCTCAGACAGAAGTCCTACTCACTGTCAGCGTCTCCTCCTCCTCCCCTGTGCAGAAGACTGACTAGCCGGTGCTATGAACTCTGAGGAAGAGGATGGGGAAGGAACTAAAGAAGATATAAAGTTCAGCCACGCTGTAGAGAAATGGGTCAAGCTATCATAGAGATACTGCTGCTACAGTGTTACTTACTTCTCTTTTTCAGTAAGAATGGTAAGGTACTGGAACCCATAGCAAAGAAAGGTTATGCACTCTCCGTCCTTGTAGGCATTCAAGACTTAGCTTGACTCAGCATTGGGCAACTTGGTCTAATCAGACCTGCCTTGACTGGGGCTGGCCTAGATAACCTATGGAGGTCCCTTCCACCTTAAACTGTTCTATGATATCTAATAGTTTTGATAGTGCATACATTTAAAACAGTACCCCCACGCTGTTGGTACATCATCCACTCCGCAAATCTGGTCTCCTATTATTTTTATTAAATTTTTTTGAAACCAGTCCATTTCAATCAAACACAAGTTTCTTCCCTTAACTCAACCTTCAGTCACCCTCTTTCCCACCTTTTCTGCTAATTGGCTTACATGCTGCTTGCTCCTCAGTTTCCAGCAAATTTGGCTTCATCCTTTTTCCAAACTGAATCTTACCAGCTTCTTCCTCTAATCCACCTCATTGCTTTTATTTCTGCGCATTTGCATCATTAAACTTCTTCTTTAAAACTCCTGTCTGCCAGGAAATTTGTCAGCAAGGATCTGGGACAGAAAGATTTCCTTTACCCACTTCAAATACTGCACCTCATTAGTTAAAAAGCAGCAGAAAGCATCCATTTTTAGGAAAATACGTGAACCCTGGGGTGGGGCCTGCGTGGCTGCTCAACAAGATTGAAGCACGTGCATTCTGCTTAACCTCGAAACCTGTCCTACAGAAAAGACAGAAGCACAGACTTAGTCACGAGGTACTCACTGAAGTGAAAACTCGAGGCTTGACTTTGTGAACTCCTGCAAATCTTCACAGATCATACACAAGTTGTAATTTTCAAAGGCATGTTAATGATGATATTTGGGAAGACTTTCATAGCACAGTAATGCATATTGCATTCCGGTAGTGATTAGTCACTGGAATATGCCTATGGTTTCACACAGAGAAAATTTTACTATCAATTTGGTTAAAATACTTCCCACAAAAAAAATCAGCTGAGACAGAAAATAATTAGACTTAAAATCTCTAAACTTAAAACAGTGTCTGATAGAAGGAAGCAACAGCAAAAGCATGGAGTAGGTAATGTGCATTGCTGACTTTATTAAGCTTTTTGACAAAAGCTGCACCTGTAACGTAAACTCCAAACATTACACTGATAGAAAACAATATGCTCTTCAGCATGGGACAATAGGTACAACATTTTAATAAAATAAAATAAAAAAAACCAAAAAAACCCAAAGAAAACCAAAAAATCCAAACCACCAACAAACTCAAACCACTCCCACAATTCTATGAACAATAAAAAACTGTGAACTTAAGTACACTTCAAGCCTCCAAACTCAGAAACCGAGGCAGGAAGGGGGAAAGAGGGGAGAAGAGAGAGGTTTGTGAAAAATAAAGGATTTGATGAAGTTGCATATCTAGAGAACACCTCCTGTATTTATCCTTCCACTCACACTCAAACAAATAGGATCTTTGGAGTGCTGCCACTTGTTTTTGAGGAAAAAATGCAATGTTAGAAGAGTTTTTATGTAAACTCAATCTAGCAACTGGAAAGAAGTGTCTGCTGAAAACTAGGAATTGAACAACTGAAACAGGAGATAGGATTAAGGCAGCTAAAAAGAAAAGCAAGAACTGAGAGAGGGCATGCTGCCAGGGAGTAGAAAGCAGGTTTGGGGCAATGGGGAGCTCCAGCGGCTGAAAGGATAGCATGAGACCCCATGTAGTTGAGAATGAGGCAAATAACAGCTGGAAAATAGCAGGAATTTGCCATTTAAGGAATGACTGAATTACTGTGTTGCTGGACAAAGGAAAAACCTCCAGCGACAGTAGCTGAAACTCCTTAGAGAAAAAAAAAAGATGACTCTTTGAGGATGATTAACAGGAAATGGAATAAAGTTGGTAAGAGCACTCATGGAAGAAAACTTATGACTATAAAAATGCAAACCAGAATATACAGGAATAAAGAATTGAGAAAGACAGACAGGAAAAAATGCTATTCCATTCAGCAATCTTGTGATTGCTCACTCTCCTTGAGCAGAAAGTACTGAGAAGTTTTAAAATGAAGTAAATGGATATTATTTCAAAGGAACATCACTTTTATTTTTAATACACTTCCAAATAATGTACAAAACTTGTTTTAGCTTATAGAGCTTATAAAAGCCAACAAACAATCCAGAAAAGTAAAATGGCAAATGACACAGCCCCACAATACTGAAAGTTTCGTTAGGGAACTTTAGGAAACTGCATTCCCTATGTTTGACAAAGCTGGATCCCAGAGTTTAAGTATGTCTGCAAAGTAATATAATGAAGGTTTTCCTGAATTAAATACTGGCACTATTAGAGTTCTTAGTAACTGATATGGTTGGAAATATCAATAATTTCCCCAAACTGGTCCAATTCACACACATTTATGAAAAAATCAAGATCAGTACCTACAATTAACATTCTGGGTAAACACACTTCAACTGATAATATGCATTACAGCGTTCTGGGTCTTGGTGCGAAAAAACAGCTGCTACAGACTGAAAAATTGACTAGTCTGGACAAAGTTTCTTTAAAGGACCCAAGTGTACCAACTTATTAATTACATAAAGTCATTTGGCAGCTGTAAAATCAGAAAAAAAACCAAACCCCAAAATCAAACCTACAGCAGAGCTAAGGCTCTCTAAAATCCCACCTTTGTTCCCACATGTACCTGTATGATAAACTTTTCAAGTACCACATTAGAAATCTGTAGCAGGGTCAGAAATGAAATCTGAATCCTGTGGATGCTTTGATCAAATGCTTCAATAGATGAGACGTGGATTTCTCTCTTCGGGAGTAGCACTTACTTTTTTCAGTGTTTTACCATTGCACCGAAGCACTGATTTCATGCTAGAACTGGTCTGACTGACTTTTAGTGAACAAACACAAACTACTTAATGTTAGGCATTTCTAAATTTCTACATGCTTTCTCCTATAATCTTAACTTTTACGGTGGGTTTTTTTCCAATCTCTTGTAAAGGCAAGCAAAATGTAATTAAACAGCAATTTCCACATTAATCATCCACTGTATAAAATGGAAACAAGGCTGAAATATAGAACAAAAACCTCCATTAAAGAGTCTGGTAACAATAGTTGGATTCAGATAGAGAGGCAAGATATACAGTTTAATAGCAAATTACACAATTGTTTTCTAGATAGCAAAGAAATGTTGCAAGTCATGAACCGCAGGCTCTAACCCTGCTCCTGGAGAAGGACCTAATCAAGATTGACAGCACTGTCAGCTGCATAACCGTGACGTGTACGCTCTGAGTGGCAGCACAGCTAACTTGTGGAGACTCACGTTGCCCAAAGCAGAGGTTTGCAGTCAAACTCAGGGCTCATTTTACTCTTTTTGCAGTATTTCAACCTTCCTGCTCCACCAGAGATACATCCTGTTTATAACGCAGTTCAAGACTAATTCACTGCCTCAGTTTTTGGTATCTCTTCAGGAATAACACATAAATGCAAGTCCAAATTTGCCACTTCCATAACCAAGCACAACTCTTCTGACTTCAGTGCGAGCAGTGAGAACCACATTTAGCCTCATGTAGTTACTTTATGTTCCAGCAGTCATTTTTCCACAAAGACAGTGTCATGCATTCAGTTTATATTGCAAATCCTGTCTACAAATCGTGAACGTTATAAGTATTGTCAGAGATCAATGGTTGCATTTTATAAAAAAAAAAAAAAAAAAAGAAAATTAATTGGGTTAACCGGCGTAAATAAAGGTAGATCACAAATCTTTACTCTAATATTACAAGATTATGCATATGTGTGCAATTTCACACTGTGGGAACACTAAAGATGCTATGATTTTCAAATATATGGCACAAAGAAATGCAAGCAGATCAGAAAGCCACTCACCAAGTCCTACACATGTGGAAAAGACTCAGGTTGATCCCAGATATAACTGCTAACTTCACATTTCTTGACCATACTAGAGAAGAAATTTCTGGTTGATCACTGGAGGTCAGAGCAGTCCCATCAGTACATTAACTGCTGGCAGCACTGACAGAAAGCTAATTAAACTCGTGTTGCAGCTCTGGGACAAGCACCTCACCAGCAAATACTTAGTTCAATGATCGCATGCATTTGCCTTGGGTGGCACTTCTACAGCTGCACTGCTTCTAAGTAACCACGCCAGTGACCGGCACAGCTTCCTGAGCCAGAGATCTGAAACAGATTTGGGAGTCTTCAGAGAGATTCAATTCCAAAAATCCCACATGGAAGGTGACAAGCAATTGAGATCCACATAGCATCATTTGCAGAGGTACAGAGACTAGGATTCTGAAAGTTTATTGAAGTACAAAAAAGTAAAGCAATGCACCTGGTCAGTGATCAATGCATTAACAAGACGGTTGTTCTTAGTCCACTGCCCTATAGGGTGAGCATGAGAAACGGCCACATAATCCCTTCCAAAACATCAAATTCAAACTCAAAACATTTCAAAACATCAAATTCAAAGGTGACTGAAAACACCTGTCCATCATTTGGAAAACCTGTGTGTGTGCATGGAATGGCTTGCAGGCCTACTGTGACATACTGGAATGCTGTAACTCACCTGCCAAAACAAGCCAGCAAGTTTTTCTCAACTCAGATGGTATTCATTGCTCCAAGTTAAGACCCATTTCTTCTTTCCTGGCCAAATTTGTATTATCAGTGCTCGGGCATACTTTCTTTTCTCAACTTCTCACCCTGTGCCCCTCCTTTTTTTACTGCAGACTGACTGGTAATAAGTTATTTTTCTTTTAATACTAAAAAAAGATATACATACATATATATATAAAAAAATTATAATGTTCGTGCTCAGAAACCGAATGTTGGGCCCAAGAGCAGAAAAAAAGCTGAACCTATGACAGGTCACCTGACTTTCTGGTTTATATTTGAAAAACTTAGAACACGATTAATAAAGCTAAAAATAATTTTAATAAGCTAAAAAAAAAATATAAGGCACACACATTAGTGAAATAAAGCACAACATTTCATTCCAACCAGATTTTCTTCCTGGAAATCACAAAGCGAGAACCAGACTTAAAGCCCTTAATCAATGAACCTATATGTGTTTTTAAAACTACTGGCTTTTAGGGCTTGTTTTTTACCATTAAGTATATATACACAAAATACTGACTAAGAAGGAATCCAGATGGTGCACATCAGGGCTGTATTCAAATCAGTAAAGAGATACAGTTAAATTCGGATGCAGTCCAGGAGGCTACTTAATCCTTATACCATAAAACCTCTGGTTATATCAGTGAGTGTTTTAAATAAAACAAGGAACATTAGGTGAATACTTAAGGGCTAAAAATGTGAAAGAAATCGAGACCAACTATGTCTATCAATATTTTACTTTCTAGTCAAACAGACTTCTTTCTTAGTTGTCAAGAGACAGCAAAAGTGTCTAATTTGCATCACCAAAGCAATTAATCCTGTCTGCGCTCCCTCAAATCCACTAAGACTGCCAACAAAACAGGGAATTTTGAGTGGGTTGTTCTGTGTGGTTATGAGTTAATTAGTAATCTGATAACTACACTACAGATGTATCAGTATTAGCCATGACAGTTAACAGCAGTGCATTACTCCATGGAACTAAATGCTGATTTGCCACCCTTTAGCCCGAATTGCAAAAAAACAGAGGACAAATATAACCTGAAAAACAGTACATCTAAACATAATCCGAGAAACCATGTAATACCATGCCAGCTCAGTATGACTATGCTTATATGGGCAACAACAACTAACTTGCAAATACAGATCTATGCTCCGATTCTAGAGAAGCCTGTCATCAGAAATGAGTCCAAAAGCAGACAATAAAATACAGACTGAGGGAGCACCAAGTAGTTCTAGGTATAACTGATGTCAACCCTGACTATCACCAAACTTGTTTGAACTGTAAATTCACTTCAAGAGCAAGAGCTTCATTTATTTAAGAAGTGTTATCTTGGTGGAACAAAGTACAACCCCACCATGCAACTGAAAAAGCAGCATAATGCAGAAAAATTTACCAGACTGTCACTGGAAGCATTTACTCAAGGGAAGATCAACATCCCACACTTTGAATGAAGCCGACAGTTCAAAACAGTTGCCTTTTTTAGCTCCATTTTATAACATAACCCACACATTTTATTAAGGCAAATACATAAGTTCGCAAGAACACACACAGCACACAATGCTTTAAGGAGTACTCAGAAAAGATGGTGTCCAGGGAGAGACCATTACTACCCCCCAACCTCACGCGAGGCAGCCTCAGCCTAATCCCTCCGCACCCCTGACAGAACTGTGGGTGAGAGGGCAGCCCGAAGGCAGCCCACGCAGAGACACAGCTGTGAGCGGGCACAGCAGCAGCAGACGCCTGCTTAGACCTGTTCACTGCTCAAACTGTGACCAATTTCCTTCCCCCAGACAGGACAGCGAAGTGTGGGCCAGCAGCAGCCTGCCGAGCTGAAGCACTATGTAATCTGAGATCTATTCTACAGACAAAACCAAATTTATAGACTTGTTTTTGTTACACATTACTAGGGAACATCCATCACTTTATCACTGCTATGCCCGTCTCCTCTGAAAAAAAGGATTGCCAGCTCATGACAGAAGTTATTTTGATGTTTAAGCGTCAAATGCTACACAGCCACAAAGACAGAGCGAAGCCTGTGGGACT
The DNA here is from genome assembly GCF_032191515.1 of Phaenicophaeus curvirostris. Classification (NCBI taxonomy): domain Eukaryota; kingdom Metazoa; phylum Chordata; class Aves; order Cuculiformes; family Cuculidae; genus Phaenicophaeus; species Phaenicophaeus curvirostris. The sequence continues at coordinate 12,707,003 of NC_091396.1, forward strand.
TTCTACACGTTTAAGCATTTGCTTTATTTAAACCTTTAATATGAGACAAAGTAACTCCTCCTCAGACAGGATACTAGAAATGAAACATTATTTCATTACAATAACGAGAATAGGTTATGTAAATTACACAATCAATTCGAAACATACTTTTTAAAACTGCTTAGTGTTTATTTTTACATCTCATTTCCGCTGCCACCTATTACCAAAACAATCATCTTATTTGACTACATATTCCCGCATTTCATTTTCGGCAGTAATTCAGATGAAAAAGTTCTGTCAAACACACAGCTTGAAAACTCAAGACTTCAAAAAACAAGGAAATAAGCTGTGAAAACATAGTTAGGTTGTACTCTGCCGTTCTAAAGCTGCACGACAAATATACAAGGAAGCCAAAATTTACTACACACGCTACTTCGCTCAAAAAGGTCACAGTTCAGGACAAACGCATCTGCATCTAATGTTTCAGGTGATCACCTCGGAGCTACAACAAATATCCGGTAGAGTCCTCTGAGACATAACAGACTGACTACACCTGAAGCAGAGCCTTGAGAAAAGTAAAACAAGAAAAAAAATGCTTTCTTTTAAAGGATATAAAGCTTATGCATCGCTGGAAACACGGATAATATTTGTTAAAAGTATTGGTGCCACTCTGCAAGTAACGTCAAAAAGCAAAAAGTTCAAAACAAACCCTTAAGAGATTTTATACTCAAACGCACGATCATTTTGATAGAGAAAAAAAAAAAAGTAATTTTTTTCCTTGATGAACAAGCACCGCAATTAAGACTTTATCAAAAACCAGCATCTTTCCATCATCGCGGGCGGTTTTCCTACAAGAGCAGCTTCTGATAATCCTACGGAAAGCTCCAGGCAAGAAAAACCGAAGCAAGAAACGCTTTAAAACGACCCCGCACGGCCCCGCGGGAGCCGAGAACGGCGAAGCCAGCGCGGTGGCCCGCGGGCTGCGCGCAGGAACAGCGAATCCCTCCTTGCTCCCGCGGCTCCGACGCCGCGCGGCGAGCGCCCTCCGTCCCCCCGGGACGGCGTCAGGAGGAGGAATAACGGAGCGGCGGCAGGGAAGGCGGCGGCGGCGGAGCTGCCACAGCCCCACGTGGCGCGGAGCGGGGCACTGAGGGGGGCTGGGGGGGGGTGTGGGTGAGGCCGCGGCCCCCGCGGCTCGGGGGGGGCGGCCCCGTGCGCCCCGCGGCGCGGGGTTGGGGGGTGGAGGGCGGCGCGCGCTGCGGCTCGGTCCGCGCCGCTCGGTGCCGGCGCTGCCCGCGCGCGGGGCCGCGGCGCATGGGGGGGGGGGGATGGGGAGGGGGAGCAGGAGAAGCGAAGCCCGGCGGCGGCCTCGGCGGCGGCGCGGCGGCCCCAGCCGGAGATGGCGGTGGTTAGAATAAGGCACACTGGGTAAAAACACATTTATATACTAACCTCGCCGAGAAATTTTCCAACAATTCCTCCGTCCGACCACCATGCACCAGGACAGGAAACGGCCGCCTCAGCGCCCGCCTCAGCGCCGCCCCGAGCCGCGCGGGCGGGGCGCGCGCGCCCGGCCGCCTCGCGCCGGCTCCCCATTGGGCGCGCGCCGCCGCCCCCGCCCGCCATTGGCCGCCTCCGCGCCTCGCGCCGCCGCCCATTGGCCGCGCCGCCCCCCGGCCCCGCCCCGCCCCGCGGCGCCTCGGCCCGGCCGCGGCCGCCGCCATTTTGTCCCGCGGGGAGCGAGGCGGGAGGCGCGGAGCGAGGCGGCCGCGGCGCCATTTCCTCCGCCGGGCAGCCGGCAGGACCCACCGCGCTCGGGCCGCGGCGGCGGCACCACCCGCCGGGGCTCCGCGGGGGCTGCGGGAGTCGAGGAGGGCCCCGGGCGGTCCGGACAATGCGGAGCTGCTGCTGCGGGAAGCGTTTTGATTTAAGCGAAGGCAGAGTGGAGTTCATCCAGTTAACCGTGTTTTTTGAACGTGAGGCACGATGTCCCTCTGGTAGCGAGGTTTTTTTAGTGGTGTTTCCAGACACTGTTCGTGCTTTGGAGGTGGTAACGCCTTGTGTTGAGCCTGATCTGTGCCGTACAGATGTCTCCTTCCGTGATCGCCGCCGTTTGCAGCCTTTCCCCAGCTCCAAGGCAAGGTCAGGCAGAGCTGGTTCCAAATTACCAAGAGTTTTGACTGTTCTGAAGCTCATAATATTAAAATGAGTCCTTGGAAAGTAATAGAATATGCATAAGACTTGTAGGAGAACGTACACACATGCACGTAAGTGAGAAATGCATTCTGTCCGCAGCATGGCTCCCTGCACACGATTGACAGAGATCACTCCTTCCTGTTGCCCAGGCCTAGTGAGGGATGCTTGGTTTTCTAAAAAGGAGCCTCGGAGCGTTAGTTTGCGGGCAATTTTGGTATTGGGGCGCATTATCTCTTGCTGCCAGTTCAGACCGGGCTGTACAGATAAGGATTCTGCTTTTAAAGCTATGCTTCAAAATATTTATCCATATGGGGGTTTTAGGTATAGAAATGTAGTAGTCCAGCAATTATGTGTGTCTTACACTTGTTTCAGTGGATGGCAAAACGCTCATCTTTGATTAGCATGAAGAATTGCCATTGACACACAACATGCCCAGCTCAGCAGGGCTTATTTGACCTTTCTGAACATGACAGATGCAAAAGCATTTAGCAATTTTTTTCCTGAAATTTCAGAACAATTGTATTAACTGTAAGAATTTAGAACTAACAGCCCAAAATAGGCCTAATGCACAGCAACTTGCTTTTCTGAATTTCAAGTTTTCAGTCTTAAGGGGAAGCTTTCACTCAAACTATAAATTACAGCTGCCAGTTTGATTTGAAGTACAGTAACAGTGAAATACTATTCAGTGAAGTAATTTTGGTTTGGGATTTATCCACTCCTTTATATTACTATTATTTGTAAAAGCCAAAATCGTATTTTGGGATTTTCCATTCTGAGCTGCTTTCTGTTTCTAGTATCAACATCTGAGGGTGTCATCTTATGAAAATAATAAATGGCAAACAAATGACATGCTGTTTAAGCAGAGTAACTGGTAGTGCCACATCACCTAAACTTTTCCAAGTTCCTGGGTTTAGGTATGTGGAAGGCCCCACAGAGCACAGGGAAAAGTCCAGTTGAAGGAACTCAACTCATCATGGACTGTAAAAACAAGATAGAGCCTTGGGTGTTCCAAACTTTTATCAAATATTGATAAACTGTTTTTTCTTTTTTTTTTTTTTACTACTGTATTTGGGTTAAAACTTGAATAGTGCATCGAGTAGAAATACAGAGCTGTAGCACTCTTCCCAGCTATGTTTAAAGTAAACTATATGTCCCTTTCTGCATAGATTTTTCAGAAGCAATGTTCATGCACTGACTTAATTAGCAGCCGAAGTCACAGAAGACTGGTAAAGTCATAACCAACATGAAGAGCTTGGACCAGCATTAGCTGGAATTGGCCACACACATCTGTTAAATCAAAACCTGTATGGGTGCATCGCTAGTACTGACTGGAACCACACCTGCTCTCTGGCAGCCTGCAGCACCCAGAGGAGCCTCCCCCATGCCTGCCAGCATCACTGCCCTCGCTGAAACCCGGGAGGAGGATGCAGCTGCGCATCCTGGTGTTGAGTGCACACGCTAACTGCTTTCAGCTTCTGCAGAGTAGCTCAGGGGAGGTACAGGAGGACAAATGCAAGCCGAGGAAGTGAGAACTGCAAGAGTACATAGAAGAAAGGACTTAAAGGGAAGTTGAGAGAACCATACAAAGATAAAACATGCCAAGAAGCTTTATCGTTTTCTAATCTTTCAGAAGTGATAGTCACAAGGGGAAGAAACTTCCTTTAGAAAAAGAAAAAAAACAAAAAAAAAATGAACCTAACCCCTCAAAGTTGTCCAGTATAGATTATTAGGCACAATTAAAGTCATCTGCATGTTTCTTGTCAGGTATTCTGTCATCAATCGACTGTAGATTTCCTGAATCTCACACTAGTAATTCTAGGGTACAAGAGATTTGAACAGAGCTGTGCTACACTGACACCTATTAAATATTCTTTTAAAATAGTGATTTATTAAAAAAAGGCTATTAAACTTACCCACTATGTTAACATTTTTTTTTTAAGGTGTAGGACGTAACTGCATTGAATACAAAATCCTTAAGAGACCTGGGGTTGCACCTAACATTTGTGATTGAAGAAATATTTTAGAGAGGAAAATAAAAACCTTAGAGCTATACAACTAGAGTGGGACTCCCAAGTACTGCAAGATTAAAGCTACATTCAAAAACACCACACTGAAGTAAGTAAAGGTAAGGATTTGCTTTGAATGTTTATTAATCCAAGATCTTCCAGAATAGAAAAAAAAACAGGCTTTGAATTTCCCAGTTCTTCCTTTAGAGTTGCATTATCCTTGAAAATGGAACGGATAAGTGCAGATTCTAGGAAGAAGATCAATTTTAAATTTGACATAAGTGTATCACTGAAATTGATATATTGCATCACAAAATGCACTATCACCACCAACAACAATGCAAAATTGTTTTGCAATTTATATAAATACATTTCTTGGAGCAAAGGAAAGCAAAGTTCTAGATGCATTCTTAAAAAAGATGCTCCTTGCTAACCAGTCTAGCAACACATAAAAGCACCCTTGAAGTAAGACTGTATTCCTCACACCAAGATTAAAATTCTTCCCTTGACTTGTGACTTGAAAAATATCTGTTCCAGAAATGACAATGGCACTAAATTGGTGATTCCCCCCCCGCTTTTTTTTTTCATCTGCTTTATATGCAGAGCCTTCTTGCTGCTCCGTCCTATCTTCTTCCATGAGGCAATGTTTTCTCATCTGTCCTAAAAGGCTTTCATATATTTTCTGAGATGCACAAGATAAGCAGATACCCAACCAGCAGATGTTCAGAAATTACTTATGTCAAACTGGGCATTTTTCAAGGTCAAGGAATGCACAAGGAAAATGCAGGCTGTAATTACATCTGTCACCTTTTTCTACAAAAATAAAACCTTGTCTAGAGATTATCTTGAGGCCAGAGTACACCTGTACGTGCTCAAGTTACACATTTACAAAAACACAGTTCTGCTGTATGTATCTGGCCAGTCAGCTAAAGATTCAAAAGTATTACTGTGGTTCTCATACCACTACTATAACGGATACTCTGATTCAAGGCTTAATTTTTTTTTCTACATCAGGTACAATATCCATCATTTTAAGTCCACAGTTTGCTTTTAAAGTATCCCTTTGGTATTTGGCTAGGGCAACGTGGCATAGTCCTGGCCTCTTCTCTCTCATTAGCACTCTGTGCACAGGGAATTGTACTTGCTGAAGAAAGGCAGACCTGGAAAGACCCATTATACCTGCCCAGTGAAGTGCTAGGGGCTGTGCAACAAATGGAAGGCAGAGCACGGTGCCAGTCAGCATGTCAAGGAAACCCCAAACCACAAATTCCTGCTACTCTGCTGATGCAAAAAAACACACCACACAAACCAATTTTCTGAAGACTGCATTTTGAGTATCATAATATATATATGTGCATTTCATTTTTACAGATATAAACTCAGTTTATTTTTAACCTGTATTTAAATTTTGGAGGCTTACATTAAATTAAGGTAGCTTATTTAATATCAATTGTAACAGCAGGTGACATTTTTATATAAAAGCAGCCCAAAGGGAAAAAAAAAACCCAAACATTTGATTTAAATGACCTGACACCAATTACCTCAAGGCAAGTTCAAAAACCTATGGATTTTTGCTTTTCAAAAAGAGAAAGGGGGCATCTAAGCCAACCCATCACAGCATCTCCCTGCTGGCTTCTTCATACAGTGGTTTTGATAGTGGTCCCAGAGGGAACTGTATTTTGCCTCTCCAGCTAAAATACTAGTTACTATAGCAACTTTGAAGGAAGAAAATTGTGGCTTCAAAAATAAAAGACTGGCAAAACTTCAAATGCACTGTCTGGATCAGGCAGACAACAGCACACGCTAATGGTGGGAGTGCAAAAAGAGGAGGAAGGAAATGCAGGAGTAGTGCACCTGCACTTACCAAGTTCTTGGGGAAGAACACTTTGCAAAATGAGGGGAAGCAATTGCATTCACAGATCATAGCTCAGATTAGCCAAATTACATCATTGTGTTTTTAACAGATTGCATATTGTAGATGTTTCATCCACACATTTCAACTGACTCTTGAAGGGCAAAACTTAACATCTTATTTACCTGCTTTAGAGAAGGTAAGTTTCCTCAGTGCTTACAGTACATATTTGTATGTACCTTGTACAGCAAGATCTTTAAGAAAAACAAAGGACACAGAGGATGTTGCTATTTTTTTTAGCAGCAATGAAGTATCACTAACCCCTTTTTACATAACCGAATTCAAGTCACAACCAGAGGTGACTGCACCACAAAGTCACCAGGTACAAAACTGCTAATTCATTTTAAATTAATAACTTGAAATTATTTTCCCCAATACATCCCTTTAATTTTTTTTTTATAAACAGCAAACATTTTGCTATTTTTGTACATAGGCTAGCAGGCTTGTTTCAATATGAAAGTGCTAATCCATTTACAGATTTATCAGTTATGTAGTGCTACATTAAGTGTCCGATATTCTACATATGAACAACCTTGATAAATGGAAATGATGAAGATTAAGTAAGGCTATGATTACCTTATTTTATTTACATTAAAATAGACACCCAATACGAAGGGAGAAAAGGGAAATAAATTGGGCAAATACTCATACCGCCACAGGTGTAAAAATTAGGTCTGCCTTCTAGCTTGTACTGTAAATGAGACATTTTAAGTAGTCCTGCAGCCCATGCTTATTTTTTTCCTCAGAAAAAGAAAAGCTGCCTTCATGACATCTCCTCTTGATTTCCAATTTCCAAAGTGTGTCATTTGAAGTTTTAAATTCAGATTCTTCCTGTCTTCATAAAATCCCTCTGGTTTGCTTTCCAGTATTAGGTTGTATGATCAGGTCCCACTTCTGGGGCTTTTGTCCAATTTATCAATTAGTTTAGAGTGAGTTGTAGATAACATGAACCAGTTCTGGAACCACTACTGGGAGGAACACAAGCTCTTCACTACAATCACACAGTAGCAGGAAAAGTGAGAATTCAATTCATTCCTGGGGCAGGGCCTCCAAAATTAAATGAAGTTGGCACAACTGGAGCATTGAATTTGTATCCTCCATGCTTTTCAATCATTTTGGATTCTAGAACAAAACAGAAAACACAAATAAGATAATTCAATGCATGTGTATGGGGAAACACGGGTTAAGATTTTGTGACTTATCATTTTGAGTCTCTCAGATACAGGTATAATGTGGGGTTACTCAAGAAAGTAACCAGCGCCCACAAAGTGGAAACATGCCAGGCCCAAAACAACAGACAGCCTGGTAATTCTTTAAATTTCTCAATATTGATAACTGTCATTCATTCATATGAATATGAATTCATATTGTGAAGAAAAACACAGTTTAGCTTTTGGGCACGTGTACACAATTTTCACACTTCGGAAACAGTACCTGAATGAATGCTGGACCTCTAAACTTGCTAACAGGTGTCCAGGTCTTTGATTAACATTAATAAGACTTCTCAGTGAAATCAGTAAGACAGCACATGTATACAAAAAGCAGAACACCACTATCAGCTAAATTTTCAGTGTTCCAACTCAATTAAAGAAAAGAAGCAGAAATAGCCACTGAAGCAGCAGAAGCAAGACTTTTTAGGATACACTTATTTTCCTCCTGTACCTAAGCAGACAATTTGGAATTAACAGTACTAGAGCACACAATATAATTTTGAGAGTCAACTACCAAGTTTATTACTTTTCAGTTTCAACCAAACTTTAAGATCTTCAGGCATTTGAGGTCCACGTATCCATCACTGTAACTAAGTGTTATAGTGAAACTGTCTGGTTTTACTAGCTGCATATTCTGTCCTTCAAAGATCACCAAGACTGGATTTTACAAGCTCTCATACATGGACAACTGAATGTTGGGTAGGTAAGGAACAGACAAACGTGTACTTTTTCTACCTCCACGACAATCTAAATAACGCTGAAGGAGGTTTATATTAGTACCAGCTCAAAATAACAATGCTTATTAATGCCTTATTTCCAGTCTAAGAGCTTTCTCCTACCTCGAACAGTTGCAATCTATCTCTTTCTGGCAATATAGGACAGCTCGTATTATCTAGAGTGTCTGCATTTTGCATTTCTTTAGAAACAGGCCAGAAAAAGGTTTCCATGGCTGATGAAGGACTGGGGGAGAACAGGCTGGGAAGCATCACTTCATTCCCTCCCAGCTCCCTAGTGCACAGAAGACAAATCTCTCAGATTATGGACATTCCTTAGCTACATAAATGAGAGATAACTATATGACAAATCTTTCCAGTGGGATGTACTCATGTGTGGTAGGTGGCCTAAGTGGGGTATCAGTACACTCTGACTGTATGCACCAATTTCCTGTAAGGATCCTGTTCCTTTTACATTAAACTTCACAACCTCAACCAAACTTCCTCGATGAATTAAAAAAGCCTTCTTTTTCATAACACGCACAAGTAGTGTATAATCCCATCAGCACGATATCTAGTGCTTGACAGAAGCCACATAAAACCTATATTTTACAGCCATTAAAAGCGCATCATTCTGGACGCTTAAAAGCTTTGTGAGGTAATTTAAGCTGCTTCCTGACAAAAACTACTTATAAAATGCACATCCTTACTATGACTTTTTATTGAAAGATTTCTGTATTTTTATTTTGAAACATCTTGTACTAGTTGGTCAGTAACATGCAGGACACGAGCCTGGACTTTAGAGAGCGAGAGATACTGCCTGACTATCAAACACCTGGGGAAAACTGACGGGCAAAAAAAGAAAACTGAAGATCTGCCCACTTCCTACAATTTTAAACCTTCATTATCTGTATTGAAGAAAAGCTATCTGAACTACTTAATAGGCTCACAGATGTAGCTTTATTTTAACAGATGCTACTTCCATAACTCAGTATTTTCCCACTCACAGAATCTTTGTCTATCCCAGTTGGGCTAGGTCACATCAGGAGATAGTTTACCAGCCACTTAACATGTTTGTTATCATACCTAGATTTCACCAACCTTCAGGTAATCAATTGTTTTCAAATCCAAGCAATTATGACAAATCTGCTTTTATTTCCTTGGCCATTTCATTAAGACAATTCTATCGCTCCTTACGCTTGTGGCATGCCACACAACTTGTGCACTGGGGCTTTGTGACTACAGAATCTTAAGAGATATCAAACATCTCTGGAGTGTAAAACAACCCTGCCTTGATGAAGACATTATCAGGCTTGAATTATAGGCATTTTCTGTATTATACTTCTTGAGCACATGAACAGCATTCAAACAGCAAAAGAAGCAATTCATGGTATAAAGGGGGAAAAATACCATGTGCTGCCCGCCTCTGATCTGCCAGAGTTGCTATGTCCTGCAGTTGTTTTCTTTGTTCTTCACTGAGACCCTGTGTCAAAGCTTGGTACCACGCAGGATTACGATTCTGAATTGCTGCAACAGAAAGAAAACATAAGCAAAAGGAAAGCGTTCGTTAAAATGTTCTGTAACTCAAAGCTTTCTAACTCATTGCTGTTTTCAACAGGTTCTTTTTTTCCTTTTTTTCCCCAATGGTATACACTATAATAAAGTCAAATTTTAACTTGTAGAACAAGAAAGGAAATAAGTTACTTACTCTGAAAAATTGTTTTAAATATCTGATATTCATCAATAGGGTTATCTTCATCATCAATAATTGTGGAATAGCCTTCCAAAGCAGTCTCCTCAGCATCATCTTCTTCCCAGTCTTCATCATCTCCATCTTCACCAGCCTGTTTTGCTAGAATTTCTAGATACTCTTGACCATCATCATCGATGTCATCTTCATCGCTCCCCAATTCCTCTGAGTTACAAATCACACAAAAAAAAGTTTATCTGAAGAATAGTAAAAGCTCTTCAAGCTATGCAAAACTGGCAATGAACTGGTAACATGATGGAGTAGAAAGGAGGAATTAAACTCCTCTCCCAACATCATGGTGTGTCCTCCTCCCTCCCTCCGACACTCTACCCTCCCTTACACCAACTGTGTAAACAGAAATGGAAACTTTTATTGTTACAAAAATGAAAATGGAATAAAACGTATATGCTGATAGCTTGGAGCAGCACTTGAGGCAAATCAATACCTGTGCTCCAAGGATAGTTTTGATGAATTATTTGATGAAAATTTTAAGCGCACATTCTAAAGGGCTGTTGAAAAGGATGCTCAAATAGTACAAAATGTAACAGCTTGAATTATGTTTAATAACAACAGACTGGAGAGTCCAGAATTCAACGGCAGAGATCAAAAAGAAACTGGGCTTTAAGTAGATAGATGAAACCCAACAGATTTTTTTGAGTATGGAAAACTGTTCCAGGCAATCACTCAAAGGCACCACTTTGGTGATGGAAACTGAAAAGGGGAACAGGAAATCAAAGCTTAAACAGAGGATAGGGAAAGGAGGAAGAAAGAAGTATGGGAAAGTAGTAATTTTGGACTTTATATATAGAATACGGCAAAAGATGTGAGAGTTTGTGAAATGACTAAGGCTGATGAAGCCAAGATTCCACAAGTTCAGGGGTGGGGGAATCATAAGAACTGTCATTTACAGTGGATTAGGATTCCTGGAAACTCCTACTGATCCTCACCCCTCACTCAGAACTCCCCAGCAACAATTCCTTTCAGCAATGACAGCATCCACACACAAAAGCTAGTCTGATGGGAGTCTGAAGAGACTCAGCCAAGGAAGTTAGCATTCAAGAGGGACTGGGAAGGAGGTCAGATATCCTTGAACGTTATTAAAAGATATCCAGTGTTATTCCACAGCTTTTGATTTTTGGAATTATGGAACTCTGAAAAACACAAAGTGATGTTTCAGTTGCCCTACCTGTTTCTTCATCTTCTTCAGCTTCATCATCATCATCACTGTCATTTTCATGCTCTGCATGACAGGCATAGGCTCTTTTCAATCCATTAAATAAAAGGATAAAAGCTGGCAGGATCTGGCCAGCAACTTGATTTAAAACCTGTGGTATTTGCTCCAGATCAATAAGAGCACACAAGCCAAGCACACACATCTTTCTATCGTGAAGTCTACAAAACAAAAGGGTAAAAAAGATACAAGTTCTGTTATGACTTACCAGTAGGTAACGTAGAGGTGTCATCACAGCATAATCTTAAAAATTAGAAACACTTACCCCAAGAAACAGTCCACGTCATTAAGCCACTGCGTTATGAAGTGATTAGTGACAGGCTCCACATTATTGGGAAAACGAAGATTCTCCAACGTATTTAATAGTAAATGAGGATTGTAATACAAAGCAGCTATGGCAACCTGGAGGCACATTGTTCGCAGTTCACTTGTTTTCACTTCTCTGGTCAATCTCTCCAATGCAGCTTCCACAAATAAGGGAATGCACTGAAGAATGAGAACCATGGCAAATTCAGGGATCAAAAATAAATGTTGTAGTTCTGTATTTCACACTGAAGTTGAGAAATGGCATAAAACCAGTCTGGCACATAAATACAGAGGGCACAGGACACACATAGGACTTGGGACATTGATGTAGAAGACAGGACTATTAGTTACACTGGGCAAACCACTCGGAACAGAACTCACGTTAATACAAAATCAATTATTATTTGAAAATCAAGTCTTTCAAAAGCATTAGTAATAGCAACCAAAAGTTGTTACTAACCTGATCAATGCCACGCCCTTTACACTGAAGAATAATTACTTCTAACAATTTTGCTGCATGACATTCTGCATCTTCTCCAGCAATTCCTGTAAGGACCTGCAAAATAACAATTACTGTTGATTATATCTGTGCAAAAAGTATTCTATATACTGCTTTGCTTTGAGAAGCTGATATAAATTTACCCACTCAATTAGAATGCTAGCATAAACACCCATCGGCGAAGCAGCCAAGTCTACAGCGATGGCTCAGTATCACAACTGGTACTGAAACATTGCTGAAGGCAGCTAAAACTAATCTACATATAAAAATATTCAATAACTATGAACACAGAGCTTACAAAAGTAATTGTATAAGCATCAGCTACTACTTTGCAAATTTTTGTATATCCATACACAAAACAAAAAAAACCCTCATGCATTTATGTACTGAGTTTGTAAAAATTGTATTTACAAATTTGTGATATCCAGCGAGAGACCACACAATACCTAAAACTTCTATGCTAAAGATTCACCGTGCTCACCTAATAAAACAGTAATCATCAAGAGGTTGTACCAGCCCAATTTTAAACATTTATATGTGTATAAAAAAATAAGTGTTTACACGCAGCCTAATCAGCCTGGTTGCAACTTGTTTTCAAACAAAGTCTGGCAAGAGTTACTCAATATAATATTTAAAGATCTTTGAAATAATTACTCAGGAAATGCCATGGTCAGGCCAGCTGACAGTTCACCATACTTCTTAGACACAACACGGTATCCAGAAACGTAAAACTGCCATCCCCACAGATTACTATTCAACATTATAAAAGATGAACACCCCATCTCACCAAGGAGTATTTATTTCCTCACATAGGGCTAACACGCCAGAAACCTTTGCATTCTACATATTGATTGGATAAATGAAGCCTAGTTGGCAACTACTTATAATACACAGGAGTTGAGAAGCTGAGCTAAATACAGAAATACTGTCTGAAAGTGACTGGACTGAGTCAGAACAATTGCATTCTGATCTCAGCTTTCATCACTAAATTGGCATGAACTTGGAAAAATAACTCCCTATTCCTATCCCTCCACTTCCCATACCTACTTGACTTGGTTTATCTAATAGATTTAAAACTTGTACCTTACATAAGGTATGTGCTATCCTAGCCATTAATGCAGCTACAAATTTCAGATAAAAGAAACCATCTAACATTTGTGATGTGCATACGCGTCTTTTACATGCCTGTATGAACAGTGTGTTATGCAAAACCTGAATGCACAAACCCCTGGGTTGTTTAATTTGCTTTTGTTCTGTACGATTTATTTTTCCCTCTTCGCAAAAGCATATACCAGGAATCTGATGCAACCTCTTTAAATATCTCTGCAATAACTTAATTGGTGGAATCACAGAGGATGTTAAATAGCATAATGTTTTAAGAGCAGGTGTCTAAATTCTTGAGTTTTACAGCCTGCTGTTGCGGAAAAAAGTACCCAGCTTAACAGTATATTACTTCAGAGATTACAGGCTTTATTATCACAAAGCAACCTACTTACCTTCTTGCACATACTGTAGACCATTTCAAGATACTTTGTGTCTGATAGAAGTGTATCTGTATCAACAGTAACATAATTATGCAAGAGAGGCATCATGTCTGTATTAAAAGGAAAATAATCACAGTTAGATACTGTTGGCATGTTTTATTAGCCAAGCTGTTAAAATCAGGTTGAAATTAGGTTAATTATTGTTCTGCTCAATGTTTGTCAAGATAGTCAAGATATCCAGTCATAGACGCCTTAGCAAAATAAGTTTGCCTGCAGCAACAGCAGAATAAAAACCTCAGGCATAACCTCACTTCAGTGATCTAACATTTCAATGAAAACGCAATTCACAGTTTGGTTGAAATCACATATATGAAGCCACCTGGCTGTCTGATTTATTTGTAATACTTACCAGTAAAATAATCCGAGCCATCCTGCTGAAAGACTTCAAAAACAAGAGGAAGAAGCTGCCACATTTGTGCAGAGACTTGTTGACATGTCAGACTATGTGCCAAGGAAAAGATCTCCTCATAGAACTCTACAACAAACAGAACCTGGGTGAATTTAATGCCAATCACACACACTTTAACAAACAAGCCAACAAAAGGTAAGCCAACCTAATACATGCTGCTGCAAAACTGTTCCAATAACTTGTAAACAGATCCCTTCCAGCTGCTGGGTAATCTGAAAAAAAAAAAAAGAAAGAAAATTTATGACCATTTGCTAAACTTTGGAGTTCAATTTCAACTTTTAAAATAAAATTACTCAGTTTCTATTTAGACTGCACAGTCTTCTAAAAGAAATTTAGATTTTTCACACTTCAGGGCACCAAATGTGCAAGAGCAGCACTCTTAGCTAAGAATTTGTAAAACAGATGTTAATACAAGGTGGGTTTGGGGCATTCTTTGAATACTGGAACAATCTTATTATAAGGTATCCTTTAAAAAGAAAAGCCTGACTTAGTAACCCTATGCAACAGTTCAGTCCCATTACAACACAGCAAGGAAACTTATCTATCGCAGGGGTACGCAGTGGAAGCTGCGGAAGTATCTGCTGGTTTGGAAAAGTGAAGCTTTAAAAAAGTAACTCCAAACCAAACACCAAACCACCTCCCAAACATAGCTTGGGATGTTCACACGGTATGTGAAAAATCAGTCTAAAGGCTGGTCTTTAGATTCGAACATTCTTCCCAAGTAATATTTATTACTCCCTGGAACCACTAACAATAGTTAAGCTGTTTAGGACACTTAACTTGCGTAGGCACAAGTAAGGGCTGAGTTTCTGGTCTTAACTAAGCGGAACAGGATTTGAACCTAACCAGCTAAATACCTTATCTCTTGGAACACTGGTCAGCCTGTGTGAGAAGACTCCACATGTAAACGTTTACTGGTCAACATTTTACATCTGAGTTACTCAGGACTAGCATATTGTTACACAAACATTTTGCTAAGATATCAAGAATTTGCTGACAAAAATCAAGTACATGAAAAGCCTGCTGAGCAGCTTTAGCAACAAGCAAATAAGCCCAAGCAGTCCTTCATTATGTTGCACAGCAGCACCAACCTCGGACATCCAGAATTCGTAACACGCTGCTTCCTTAGAAAAGTCATCAGAGCCTTAAGAGTACAATTTATTACTGAACTGTTTAGTCACTAAAAAATTAAAATGTATTTGTCAAAAAACAGTAGTCGACTTTGTCAAGAAGGCTTTTAATCAGCGATAGCCTTTTTGAACAAGCCGTACTCTGGACAGAAGTCTTTGCATTCAGTACAACAAAACTAAATAACAGAAGTTTTCATCACACAGGAGAATCATACAGTGCAGATTAGGCAAGTAAACAGAACTATCACTGAGCATGGCCACAACACCTGTATTTACAGACACTGACTGTTATAGAGACCAAACTAAGGCAGCAGAGTCAATGTTCAAAGCTAACTGAAGTTGATCCGTTTTCTCTGAAGGGCGGACCTCATCAAATCAGCTGGAATTTTCCAGCTAGGCTGACAGAGTTCCATCTGTTACAGACAAGTGGCTTGCCCTATCTGAACAGGAATCTGGATCTTACGGGAAATACTGCAACAACTTCTATACTTTATTACTGCACATACTGTGTCAGCAATGTGACCCACTGTTACAAATTTTGTATCAGAAACGGCGTGACCAGCAGGTCCAGGGAGGTTATCCTCCCTCTGTACTCGGAACTGGTGAGACCACTCCTCGAATCCTGTGTTCAGTTCTGGGCCCCTCACCACAAGAAGGATGTTGAGGCTCTGGAATGAGTCCAGAGAAGAGCAATGAAGCTGGTGAGGGGTCTGGAGAACAGGCCTTATGAGGAGCGGCTGAGAGAGCTGGGGTTGTTTAGCCTGGAGAAGAGGAGGCTGAGGGGAGACCTCATTGCTCTCTACAACTACCTGAAAGGAGGTTGTAGAGAGGAGGGTGCTGGCCTCTTCTGCCAAGTGACAGGGGACAGGACAAGAGGGAGTGGCCTCAAGCTCCGCCAGGGGAGATTTAGGCTGGACGTTAGGAAAAAATTTTTCACAGAAAGGGTCATTGGGCACTGGAACAGGCTGCCCAGGGAGGTGGTTGAATCCCCTTCCCTGGAGGTGTTTAAGACACGGGTGGACGAGGTGCTGAGGGATATGGTTTAGTGTTTGATAGGAACGGTTGGACTCGATGATCCGGTGGGTCTCTTCCAACCTGGTTATTCTGTGATTCTGTGAAATCTGTCGCATGCTAAGTACTTTTCCCGTTTTCTGTTTTAAGACATTTTTGTCTGGAAAGACAGTTTCTCAGGTAACGCCAGGGACAATGGAATTACAACACATTTTCAGTGTCTTAGACAATACATGTTAGCTTTAAAGCAATTTTTGCTTACTTCTTTGTGATCTTCAACTACACTGAGAAGTGTATCAATAGTATTTAAGATGCCCATTGCTGTCACTGCTTTGTCATCACTGCCTTCTTCATCTGGTCCAGTCTGGATCACCTGGTTAAATGTCATTGCCTGCATGCAATAGCAAAACAACCCATAAGTATGACATTTATCAAGGACATGCTTGGAGAGGAACAACAATTGTGACCATCTGGTGTTCTACACCATTTAAGGAGCACTTCTGCAGAGAAACAGGTATGAAGGCAACTGCTCCATCCCAGAGTTTGGGTTCAAAATTGATAAAATGTGTATACAAAGCCAATTGAGCCGTTATCCCTCATCCATTCATGAATATAAAAATTACATTACTTGCCATGTGAAATAATACATTTTCTACAAATAAGTTTTTCTGACAGAAAGTTTAAATTGGTAGCTGAACTAGGCCAGACCCCCTTGCAGACATTCACAAAGAACAGGCAAACAATTCTTTTAATTCCAAGGCGAAGGCCTTCAGTAGGGAAGAAGTTGCTAGATACGGCCATTCAAGCTCTGAAATTCTTCTGCAGATTCCATTTTATTTTCACATTACATACAACTTAACATTATTTGCACACCTTTTTTTTTTAAATTAAAAATCTGCTATTAAATTCCCCATTTTAAACCAGAAAACTTAAGTCACACTATAGAGAAGACTTAAATGTGCTACCAAAATTCATTATTAAGGCTATCAGGAGAAAATACGTATAAATATTTCTCAAACATGTCTACAAGTGTTCTTAGAAATTTCCATTTAGCTCAAGTTACGAAGTCACTTTTGAGAAGAAACAGTCTAAACGTGGAAAAAAATTACTTTTATCAACGCACTTAAGCAGACCAGAATAACAGTAGCTACTGATTGATGGACAACTTGCTTAATTTTAAATACCAATCTTTCACATATTAAACACCTCCCTGAGTCACCAAGAAGTCTTACCAAATGCTGCGTCATTTCTACTGCAATTGGGGTAACTTCTTCACTATATTCACAGATCATCTTCTGGATCACATTAGTAAGATCATCATTTTCAGTCTCTCTTATAATATGAAGTAAAGCTTGCATTACAGGTCTAATGAACGGAGTAATATATTCTTTAGCTGTAAAAGTAGTGAACATATTTGATTTTACAATCTTGCAAAACTACAGTATCAGTATAAGAAAGTCAATATATACTCTATCAATGCTTTGGCATTAATATGCCAAAACCACAGTTGGTATAAATCATTATAACAATACTACCATTCAGAACAAATTTTCTATAAAAATGTTTACCAAGAGGATCACAGTGAAACTGTTGTTATTTATAAAAAAATTTTTTTCAGCTGGAAAATTACATTAAAGTGATAACAAGTTACAATTGCAAGAAGTAAATTTAACATCAGGAGAGAAGTCTCCCTGATTATCACAGTATGAATACCTATTCCATTAAAGCTTGCTGTAGCTTTAAAAAAAGAGGGCTACCTTTCTCTTGATTACTGATCAGAACTTGAAGTGCTATTGCAGCTTCCACTTTTACAGGCAATTCCCTATCATCTATCAGACACCGTCTTGTGAGTTCTAAGGCCGTCTGGAGATTCTGGTCACTCTTAAATTTGACTTCACAAAAATAATGAAGAACCCAACAAGCCTGAAAAAAGACATTGAACAAAAACAGTTACAAAATCTATGAATAAAATCATGGACTATTTGTGTATTCACAAGCTACGCAAATTATTAAATCCAAAGTACAACTACTGTGGAGTAAAGATACCATAAAACATTTTAAGAGGTGAAGATGTTTGAGAGTGTGGAGGCTGGCCAGTGGGAGGCTTGTCTTTCAGACATCACTAGACCAGTACTATGATCTCAAGTTCATCTTTGGCCACAGGTTTTGTGTGAGCAGTACAGTCTAAATGTAAAACACAAATAGACAATACCACCAGTCACAGATGGAAAACTATGCACACAGTTCTGCAGCCACTTAAAAAAATATACATTCGTTACCTACAATCACACAAAGACTGACACTAATTTCTGAAATAAGCATACAATTTATCACAGAACAGCAGGGAGAAGCATATTTCTTAAAGGGGGGAAAAATAATGAATACCCCTGAACTCTTGAGTTGGAAGAGACCACGCATCTCACAGTAAATCTTACACTTTCTTACCCGCGCTCTCATGTAACCCAGCTCGCTGCTGAAGAGAGGGAACACATGATTCTGCAACATATATTCCATTTGATCTTTATATATCTTCTTCTGCCAGAATACAAAGAGAAACACATCAGTTTAAAACTTTATGTAAAGATGCACTTCTAGTTCAGTAAAAAATGTTCCACATGAAAGTGTGAAGAGCATAACAAAATCCTCAAACTTTTAAGCTTCCCTTTTATTAAAGACCATTAAGCAACAAAATCCCATAATGAATTTGAAGCCTACATGCACTTTTTTAATTTTCAGTCAAAGTAGTGACACTTTTTTGTCATTTTTTGACTCCTACAGACACCTTTCGCTTGGCTCTACATTACTCTGGTATCAAAAGAAAAACTGGTCAGGGAAACTTCTCAGAGCTCTGGTCTGAATATAAGCCCATGCCCTGCACCTTCTTTCACTACCATTCTAACTGAGCAAGGTTGCTAGTTTCACTTTATTTCCTCACTTTTACGTACATAAAAGATCTTGTTAAATCAAGTCTCTCACCAGATCCGCAAAAAAAGGAACATAGTTAAGTGTAGCACAGGTAATAGTGTCGCAAAGCTTACTAGAAGCAGAGAATTTAAAGGAACTTTAAAAAACAATCAGCTGAACTTGAAAATGTCCTTTAATAAAACCTGTGTAATAAAGCTAAAAACAAAACCAAACCAGTTAAGTTCACCAGCTTTAAAAATCTGGCAGTGATTCCAAAACTTGTAAGCTTAAAAGCTATTCTCATTTCTTCTAAGACACTATATATGAAAGAAAGGAAACGAGGCGGGAGAAGGGGAAAGAACCAAAAGAACCACCAGATTTATTATGCTTACTTTTAGGAGAATTTCAGCCAAAGAACCAATCATATGTAAAGCACCATCTTTCTTCCGAGGATCAGCATTTGGCTCCGTAATGTGCTGATAACAAAAGCCCATTGTCTTCTGCAAGACCTAGATGGCAGGTAAGGTTAGTCAAAATATTTCAGTCAGTCATTTTAGGTGCAATTCTCAGTGCTCTGAAATGTTTAAATCTTTAATAATCTGCTCCAAGTCTGGAACTTGGATGTTTTATGCCTTTGTTATGAACAAACTGGCAAATAACAAAATCAAAAACAGACCAGTGCAAAATAAATGAGAGGAATGATAAGTTTTAGTATACTATGATACGACATAGGAAGCAGAAAGTAGAACTTTTATTAGTTCTTTCAGCAAACGGAGACTAGAAACTAAATGTAACTAACATTAAAGTAAAATCCTTGAATAGCTTACCTCTTTCCTTTTACTACATGATGTAAACAGTAACGTCTGAGCAGCAGTTGTTGGAGAAATGAAGTCTTCAAATACATCTATTAAGTAAAGATAACAGCTAAAAAATTTTGTTCCTTTACTACAGTTAATGATCTTACTGTTATCTAATGACTTAATATGAAACAGAGAGCAACAACTTTCCTTTCTTTTCAGGTGGCTATCACTTCCTTACCACAGATATTCCAAGACCAAACAACAGCAACAAATAGTTGGAGATTCCTGATACATGTGTTTCACCTTTACAATCGTCACTGGGCTCTACCTGCTTTATTTGAAATTGTCTCTTCCTTATTTTTAAGGTAAACCTTTTGCAACAGTTGAAGCAGGCAGCAGTCAATTTCTGACAAAAATGTTAATTGCTGTATAGGCAAGTACACAAGCAATTGAATTAAAAATGCTTAGTTTCTTATTTCTCTGCAGATTAACAGAGCCTTGTCTAACAGCTGTATGGTTTACAGGTCAGCCTCTGACCTGAGGGATAAGAAACTCCCAAATCTATCAAGATTCCTTGTTCTAGCCACATAAAAGGAAGGAAGAATTTGTTCATGAATTCTTAATCATCATCTTTCTTCCCCAGCCTGAAAGGGCTAGGCAGACTAAGGGTGAATCCCAACAACAAAGTAGTAAGTGACAGGAGGTAAAATTAGACAAGTCCGGAATGCTAGGTTTACTTCATAATGTTTCGTTTTCCATTACGGTAAATCTCTTCGTAACTATGCCACATGTGAAAGATCGTAAAAAGTCTGGTGCCTGAAATGTTCGCTGTTCTATAACATAAACTTTTAATAACATGAAAGTTCTGTTATTATTGATAGCAAGAACCGGACTGTTTGACTTATCTACCAAAACATTGTGACCGTCAAAATGAGCTACTTTTTCAAGTGCAGTCACCTGCGTCATTGTTGACTGTCCTACCTTACTGGTCATTTCCACCAGTATATCCAAAATTTAACTATATGAACTTATATTAATTGGATAATACAAACGGTTTTTCTCTTTTTCCCTCCTTCTAAAGATTAAAGTCATATCTAAATGCACAAAACACTAAAAATCCCGTCTTTGTGCGAATTCATATTTTAACCTGCATAGATTTCAAACTCTCACCAAATTTCATGCGAATATATTCATACGGATCTTCCTGCCAAAGCTCTTCGTCAGCATCTGTATAGCACATCAATGGGAAAATAACATCTTGGATAATTCCCTGCAATCAAAAAAAAGTTGAAAACAGGTGAGCACCACTAAATCAATCTCTACATTCTGTCCTGTATTTCACAGGTTTTGTATGTCCTGTCTCTTGTCAAACAATATAACATTCTAAAACCACTTGAACCTACTGGATTTTATGTGCTGCCTTACCAAAAAAAAAATGAAAAAAATTAAAGAGAACTTGACTTAAGACAGAGCTTCAATAACATACAAGCTATTAGATTTGCTTTGGGTAGTGGTACACGGAGATGATTCAATGCCATAAATTCTGTACTTATCTCCAAATCTGTTGGTTGCTCCGTTATGCTGTAGTCCTTAATATATTAAAGCACTAAGGACTGACAGCAAGAAAAGCAATTAGCTAGCCTTGCTCACATACCAAGATAAACTTCAAACAGGCTTAAACTCTTTCCACCAGCAAGTTATAAGAGGTCCCTAAACAGCGTACAACAAATTGATGAATATAATACCGATTTATTTAAGAATTAAACCCTGAAAATGGTTTACTTGAATATGAGGTTTCAGATTCTTCCAGGTGACTGCATGTGACACTCCTTGATTGATGTAATTCAGAGTTTGCTGTAGAACTCTAGGAGCCATGTACTGCTTTTCCTTGTATTGATACAACACCTTCAGCAATACCTAGAAAGATCAGATCTTGTCAATAGCTTATACTCAGCGTAGAGTATTTAAACCAGAATTCTACACTCCCTCAATCCTACATAAGAACCTCTCTAAACCCACCAGAAAAAAACTTTTTATTCATTAATTAAAAGGGGTACTGACTAATCCTTCCACTAAATGCCATTAACCTTCATAACAATTTGAAGCTCCTATCAGGAGCTTTTAAAAATACAGTCCTTTAATGAGACAAAACACATATGCTAATTAATCACCAATGTAGCCCAAGTGATCTTTCCCTCTGAAGTTTATTATTTCATCTTGCTACTCTCTGGGGGTAAAAATTCATGCCTAAACACTCATACGGTAAAATCTACGTTCAGGCAAGAATCAGTAGACTGTCTACACGCAGCCTCACAAGAATGATACTGTATGAAGAATGTGTCTGAAAAATGATGAACTAGTCTCTCTCTCCTTTGCTTTCTGGCCTCATTTCTTCTCCTCAGGTGCCATCCAGAGCTATTCACAGGGATTAACATTTGTTAAAGTCCAAGGCTCTCCATGAATAAGGATGTGAAATGGACACAGGACCATTCCTAGTAATTATAAATTCCAGTTCACTGGAAAGTTTTGCATTGTTAATGCAAAGGAGCTTCCTGAAGCCCAATCCAGGTCAGTGGCAACACTGCATCTTCAAGAGCAGCAGCACCAGCTGAAGAGAAATGACAAACGCCATTTCCAGGGTTTCTTTTAATTCTTCAAGTAAAACAGTGTTCAGAAGAAATCTAGCACTAAAAGAACTGAAAGATGCATCAAGAAAACATATCAGGAAAATGACTCATTACTTTGAAAAGTAATTACATGGATAACATTCGCTACACAAGCACTGAAGCATTTCTCCCAAAGGAGATGCCTCACACTCGAGTTTAAAGAGGATGCATTCACATGCCAAGAAAGTAATCATTTTACACTCTAGGCACATTACTAGTCCTCAAAGTTTAACTGTCCATGATTAAAAGCCTCTCAGACTTATAGAACTGTCTGTTACCCCGACCTGAGCACAAAGTTTAGGTAGCATTAGATATTGACTTAGGATTGGAAAGCAACAGAGAGCAAGTGATCAGACTTGCAGCTGTTTCAAAGATTATCAAAGAAGACATACGTTAAAATTCCTATTTTAGTCTCTCGTGAACTAACTAAAAAGGAAAACTATTCTCTGCAAAAAAGTATCAGGTGTCTGTATCTCACAAAATCAGTAAGACATAAATACATGGTCAGACCAACATGCTTCTTGAAGTTAAAAAAGTTAAGGACGTTAATCGTTAGAGTCTAACAAACTGGTAATAAAATTGAGTAAACACGTAAACAACTCTACACCACATTTACTTCCTTGACGTTACGCCTTAAATGCAGACTTTCCTAAAGAAATTGGGCAACTTCTAACTCTGAACTTATCCTAATACACCCCCCACATTCAGTGTTTCTTACTTGCTGAACACCAACAGCAAATGCCTTCAGGAACACTTCAGCAAACTCATTGTACTCCTTGGAAACATTACCAGGGCTTCCATACCTAAAATTAGAAGCAAGCATGCAAATTCAAGGGCGTGGCAATATTACTGAGTTTAATATTTGTTGGTTTGTTTTGTTTTTTGTTTTTTTTTAAAAGAAAAGTAATGATGGAAGAGAAAATACCTCTCAAAAAGTCTAGCTAAGATATGCAAAGCCCATTTCTTGCATTTCCACCAAGGCAACTCTGGTCTATCATCTTCATCAACTTGAAGGGTTTCCTTTAAGGAAAATAATAATAAAAATATTATTTACCAACTATGCACAAAGAATTCAAGTAACATGCATTTTGAACAACTATATAGCATATTTTGCTTTTAACCTGCCATTTGCACTTCTAGCTTAATAGACGTATAAAATACAGCATATCCAAAAGTAAATCCTGTGAAGTGTACGGCACAAATGGTCAAGAAATTTTTGCAACAAGAAGCCAAAATATGTCGTTCTGTAATTCGAAATCAGAACTCCCATACAAGCTATGTATTTTAAAAATTTGTCTAGCCTGTTTAGAGAACACCCTATTTAGCTTACAAATTTATTTTCCTAGCACCTATTGAAGAGAAACTGAATGCAGAAGTAAACTAAACCTTTCCATTCTAATGAACAGAAAATATTTAAGCTGAAAGACAAATAGTCAAAAAGCTACTTACAGCTGGTACATCCCTATCGACAACAGTCTTCAAGATTTCCATCCATTCAGTCAGGTTTTGCTGATTTATCAACTCCAAAGGTAATGTGTACTTATTTAAAAAAAAGCAAAATAAATTTATTATAAATCAACTTGAAAATGTTACTTTCACAGTTTGAATTTTAGCTTTTTCAAATCTTGTCTATCCTTAGCGATCATGAAAAATCAGCAAATAACTTGGAAAACCAGGCTAAAGACCTTATCACAGTTTAGTCTATACCCTCAAAGGTGTTAAGAGGTCTTCACTCAAATTCATTCTGCTTGTGCAATGCCAAGATGCTACTTAAAATGATGCTGGATTCCACCATCTGTCACTCAAAACCTGATTTTTCTAACTGGATTTCTAGCAAACTTTCTACCTTAGATAGAACTGACACATGCTGTTCTCTAATGCCAACCAGGAACAGCGCTGTAGGAAAGTACAAGTACAGCACAATCGAGCATACCAAAGCCTGTGATTCACACCACAGCTAAGTAGTAGGGGAAATGATTCAGATGTAATCTAATACTGTTAATATTCCTGTCATTTAGTATTTTAAGGAAAAGCATAACGCTTTAAATTAGATCACTGATCAAATATATACAAAGTTTATTTGTTACCTGGACAAGGGCATAAAATATTTTGAAGATCTGTTTCTGGATGAGGACAGACTGATCTGATGGATCATTCAAGAGCTGAATGAACCTGTCCTTCAGAACTGGTAGAAAATGTTGCATTGCAGCTATCAAAGGACTCCGCTCCTCTGGTTTCTTATACCTTTAGATGAGAACAAGCTAGTTTTGTACATCTTTCAGGTAGCTTTTGAATTTTACAAGTCCACCTTCCCCCAGTGTAGACACAATTAGGTTATATTACAGTTCATAACTACGGATGATTTTTTAAAAAACTAGCCATTTCTTATTTCAGAATTTCAAATAAACCTATATCCAGACAACAGTACAGTTAAAAGGCAAGTTCAAAAACTGCTGAATGTCAATTACTCAGCTATATACCCACATTAGTTTTCTGCTGGTGATGAACTCCTGCCAACTTACTCTCTTTGAATACTACATCATGTTCAGCCACAACATTACTATAGTGAAAAGCAACCAGAGCACTACAAAAACTGCAAGCCAAAAGCTACCCGTTTATTGACAAGAACAGCAAGTGCTGGGCTAGTCAGTAAAATGCCAGGAAGACATTCAGAGTTCACAATTTATCAAAGTATTTCCAGAAGCTATATTACCTCACTGAGATTGAAGAAAGTAAACCATGAGGTCTCCAAGGTTACCACTGGTGCCTCTCACATGG
This sequence comes from Phaenicophaeus curvirostris, assembly GCF_032191515.1. Taxonomy (NCBI): domain Eukaryota; kingdom Metazoa; phylum Chordata; class Aves; order Cuculiformes; family Cuculidae; genus Phaenicophaeus; species Phaenicophaeus curvirostris. The sequence continues at coordinate 12,732,048 of NC_091396.1, forward strand.
TACCAATTAATTTGCCCAAATGTAACAATGTGATTAGGATACAGGCTTCAAGGCTACCTGGCAGACTCTGAGGAGGCTTTGATTGCAGCTCGCCTTGACACAGTGCCTTGGACCTTCCCAAACTGGTGACAGTCCACCAGTTCCCCTATGTGGAAAGTAAGGCTCTATTTCCTCTCTCAAAACACTTCAAAATTCCTGAAAGGAATTGAAGCTGCATTTTGAAATCTTTCCCCAACTTTTAACTTACAAAGAAGAAAGTCCACAAGGACTATAGAGTTGTTACAGCAGAAGAGGATCTTGCCCATACTGGTGATGGCAACAAGAACAAAGTAAAATATCACTTTAAGGCCATACTGCTTTAATTTTTACTTAAGCAATTAAAACTATAACACTCCAGGACTCTCGTGGGAGATTTTTGGGTTGGGGGATTGGGTTTTGCTTTGTTTTGTTTTTAAATAATATTTTTAGCAGACTTTTCACTAATATTAAATATCAGTGCTCAATAAGCCTACTCAATCTGCATGGCACGTTCTGTAAAAACTACTACAGAACACTGAGCTCCAAAATTCTGTTCAATAATATAGTTTCCTTCCATTTTCTGAACTAGAAACCGAATATACACCCAAATGTATTAAGAAATATCAAAATATACAAGAATATATTAAGAAAACCCAAACTTACTCATAGTTTTTCACAAGTTGATAAAGACAGAGAAGAACTCCAAGCCAACAAGCACTGTTGTCGGACTGAAGGTAAAATCCAATTTTCTCCACAACTGCAGTCCAGCGACTAGGATAATCATGCTTGATAACATGGTGAATGCAAGTGGTAAGCTGTACTCTGGAAATCAAACACACAATGATTAAATAAGTTACTAATGCTGTTTTAGTAATATTCTCGTGGTGTCGAAACAGCTAATATTGCCCAAACTTAGACTTACTTCAAGTTTTGTTTAGAAGGTTTAGGTTCTGTACTTTCTGCTTAATATTCTCCATTTCAGGAACTTCAAATTTCTACAGGCTGCATAAGCTGAAAACTGGTTTTCCATCTACAGTAATTCTATGCTTAGGACGACAACAATGCTTAGCATACAGGTGATCTTAGTTGCGTAAAAAGCTCAATCAACCAAGTGTCAGAAGCCACAGTCAATTCATACACAGATTCAAACTCCCTACCTGATCAGCTCAGGAGAGTGAATGATGGCTTCTACAATATTTTCACGAATACAGTGTTTATCTTCTTCTGGGATGGAGAAAGGTGGAATCTCTCCTGGTGCAGTTTCACGATTTGGCCAGTACTGGGTTACCATATTTTTCAAGTAGATAACCCCTGCGAGACAGAATTTAAAGGACAAAAGTGACTGAAATTACCATTTCATTGACCATTTCTGACTAGCAAAATCAAAATACACAAACCATGCAAATCATTAACCTAGTAATTTACTGGGTTGACACTCTTTTACCCACTTATTGTGGTGTCTGTATTTTTATTTCTGTAAAGAATGTGTTTTCTATAAAGATAGTAAACGTATTGCTTTTATCTGCTACAGAAAATCAGTTGTGAAACTTTTTAGCAACATACTTAAGAAAAGCTTTTTATAATTATTTTCAGTATTTTCACTAAAACAAAACTAATCAATACTACTGACTATCCAAATTGTCCCTTGCAAGGAAAAAAAAAATCCAATTGAGTTTGTGATACAGGAGCCAACGCTAAAGAGAAACAGTGCTCTGTTACATCAAGGTTTCTGGCCACAACACTTTGTAGCAATCAGGCTGCTGGCACAAATGCCTGCATTTACCATTTGATGAACAAATCCGAACTGCTTATGTGGCAGAATAGAGACTACAGCACTTGGAAAGAAAAGGGCTTACAAAATGCCATAGGAAATCTCAAATTACAAAGTAATAACAACATTACGATTAATCTATGTACAAATCCGTAAAGCAACTTCTCTTCCTAAATTTCACATGCACCTTCTGAAAATTCAGAAACCAAAGGGTTTCTGAAAGGATCTGCAAAGGTATGAAACACTCAGCAGATGTGTGCTGTTACAGGACTGAAGTGATGCAGACTTCATTCTGGCATGATAAATCCCACTGAGGACATTAATTACCTTGCACAATAGGCAATGCTTGTAAACTGTGTTTTATGAGTTATCTTCGCTCTCTACAGACTACTTTGGTTTCTATTTGGTTTACATTGAGGATGCATTTTCAGAGGCTGTTTACAAACTCCGCCTTTTTTCGCACATTACACATGTTAGGCAGTAACTCCGAGTCATCACCTGACTGGTACCCCCCAGCAATAAGATAAAAAGGCATGTTAGGCTTAAGCTACAATTTAGAATAATCCATTATGTGGAAGATGCAAATAAGCAACCAAGATCACACTTCCTGAATGATCAGAAAAAAACACTGAAGTATTGCATCAGAAACCTCTAGCAAGTAGTCATAGCAGCTTTAAGGTGATGTTCAGAGTTGCTAATACTCAATATCTGATTTTACTGATAGCTTATGTGCAAACCAGCAGGGTTCCAAAAGACAATTTGTTTTCTTCCACTTAAAATGCATAGAAACATTAGTATTAGTAGTTCAAGGTTAAATTAGATCCTTGAACCAAGCATACTAGCACCATAAACCATTCTGCTTCTCTAAAGATGATTATTCATGAAAGACAGAGGGAAGCAATCACTGCAGAGCCAGCCACCTTTTCTTTCTGTCTTTCCTATTCAGTGTATGGTGCCAGACGTAGCTCATGACAACTGTAATTCAAATGACTCCCAACTTTTGTGTATTCAGAATTAATAGTACGTGGATTTGTACTTGTGTATATGCACCCTTAAAGCAGATACAATTTAAAAAAGGTTTGAAAACTTGCCTGCCTGTCTCACTGGTAAATCCAGTTGCTCGGACATGGTGATCTGAAGCAAAGTTGAAACAAAATTCACTGACTTATGAGCCTGAAGAGGGGAAAAAAAAAAGAATAGTATTTAGTCACAGTTAAAGTTTTAGAACACTCCCATTAGGTTTTACAATATCTTTATGATGATGTAATGCGATCAATCGAATACCAGCAATTCAGCCAGTTGAACAGCAGTCAGCTAATCATCCAAAGCATGCCTAAGTTTCACAATCCTTTTACGATGAAGACAGCACTAGGGAGGAAAACAACCCTACCTTCTAAGGTAGTAGAGTTGAAGAAATTAAACAGGCTTCAGGAATCAGCCTTTTACAGTCAAACTTCCTTCATTCAGAACAAATACTTACTCAAAAGAAGAGTATCTAAATAGCCAGAAAACCCCGAGCACAACAATTTTACAGTGACCTCTAACAAAGTATGAATCCATGATGTAATAATCTAAGAAACAGATGGCAGCTATGTTCTAAAACTGAGCCCAACCTTAAGCAAGCCTGTCCAACGCACAGTTCTTCTTTCTGATAAAAACCTTCAGGTGACCATTTACACATTACTGCAGCGGTTGTCAGGATAATGACTAAACAGTAAACCAGCTGTCTGGACACCCACAGGGAGCGACATCCACAGAGCAACAACTTTGTAAGGACTTGCAAGAGTTCACTTAAAAAGGAAACCAAACATGTTTTTTCTTACATTGTGAAACATCACTGATACGCTAAATGTTATACTGTATTTTCAATAAGCAGAAACTAACCTTATTAAAGCACCCTTTGTCCACCTTTCCTAAGCATCAAAAAACTAGAGACATTAAATTAATTTTGCTGGGAAAAGCAAATTGTAATCCTTAAAAAGTAAGTCTACTTTTTTGTAACCGGAATACAAGACAATTTTCTTCATGGTCAAGAGTTGATGGACGTGCGTTGCAGTGAGTGAAATGCCCACTTAAAAAGTTACAAAAGGCAAAAAAAAAAAAATCCACAAGGGTGGCCAAGGTCTGGAACAGCCTGTCCACAGAGGCTGGGAACCTCATCCTTTGAGATGTTCAGAACTCAACTGCATGAGTCCTGATCCACCTCACCTAACTTCGAAACGGGTTTGCTGGGGGGCCAGACCAGGTGATGTGCTGAGGTCTCTTCTAACCTAATTATTCTGTGATTCCAATTGCTAAGATTAATTTCTGCTTTCTCCTCATCGACCTGTCAATACTGTTTCATACATTCTTTGCAGCACCTCTGTCAAAGACAACTGCATCAATCTACATAAATTAACCTGTTAAACTCTCAGAAAACCCCTCTTACCTACTTATTACCCTCTGCATAATGCAAATAAATTTTGGTTCAAAATTTGGTTCAAAAACCATAGAAATTACATTATCCACCTACCAAAACCAAATAAATATCTCAGCTACTGCAGCAAAGCAAATTAACGTCATAAAGAGAAACAATCAGAAATTATCTTTCTATTCTTTTAGCAGGACCAAGAGTCTTTTTACAGCATGAAACGATACCAACAACCCTCCTTAGTGCATAACACTGCCCAGCTCGCTTCTACTGTACCAGGTTTCTCTCCAACCTCAACTCTCCCTGGCAAGTGTCTCCTACACATTCTAGCGTTACCAGGTGTAAAACGGACAGCCTGGGACTTGACATTTGTTCATGAACGTGTACTAAGATTTGATTAGCGTAGCTTGCTTTTATCTCCTGTTATTTAACACTGATTTTAAGTGAAGAGATGTAAGAATCTCCCTAAAATGTTAAAGCGTTGTTGTACGTATTCATCTTGTGCACTGAAAATCTACAGGCTACAAAAAAACCACAGAAGCAACACTGGCATCTGGTCCAACTGAAACGTTTATTTGTAGAGTGCGTTTTGATGCACTGGAAATAACTGACTATGCAATACCAGCCTCCTCCAACAACCCAAAAGTCCTGAAGAAGGAAATATACTTTCAGATTTTAAAAAGTATTTGTTTTCAACTGTCAAGTAATTGTCCAATAAATACATTGAAAATAAAATCTACTTGTTGGTATTAATTTCTACTACAGCTCCAGGTCCATAAAGTTCCTTCTTTTAAGTAACCTTAACAGACACACTTCTGCAACACGCACCACACGACACTAGACTCTAATTCAGCTCTCTGTTCAATTCTATGCCTAACATGAATGTCAGCAGAATTACTCCTGTACTTCAATGTGTTATTTCAAACTTGCTGAAGAAAGCTTTCAGTTTCAACTCACCTACAAAATAAGGTCACATTACAGTCTGCATAAAATGGACTTAGAAGAGCAAACTGATGTCTTTCCACAATGACCATGATAAAATAAAACAGCTACCTTTTTGACAGTAGAAACCTGCAATGTATTTCCTGTGTGCAAATTGAAGTGCATATAATCCTAAAATTTTAAAAATTAAGGATTGCTTTTCTTTTTTAATAAAAAGGGACAACTGTCTTGAAGTAAAGTAACTCTAAAAGGGACATCTCAATAGAAAACATGCAAGTTGCTTAAGAACTATCAATGAAATAATGAGAATGGAAAACAAGTGTTGCATCTTAAAATAAAAAAGTGACAAGAAAGTAGACAGTGTACAGAACTGCCCCACATTTAAATTTAAAATACCAAATAATAATCTTTACTTGGTTAAAAAGATCAGGACTGAGCCTATGACTGTAGCAGAAGCTCCGTAGGAAAATTCGTTATATTAGTTTGTGGGAATAACGTATTCTCACTGGATTCTCTGAATTGTAACCAATTTTAAAGGATAGGACCAAAACATCTATATAATTATTTCGTTTCTTAAAAAAATCCAACAAGTACCATCTCAAGCACCAGACACCAACCAACCAAAAGGACAAGCCATCTTCAGTGGTTCAGAGCATAGTCAGACTAGAAAAGAAATGTGCTTTTAATACAAGATAGCATATGTAAAATAACATATCCTTTCCAAACGAGGTTTCCTCTTAAGCTATTCAGTTCACGGCTAAACTAATACTTCCATGCATTCTGTAAAAAATATAAAAGACTTCCAAACTCTTTACAACAACCCCCTACCCACATCACTGAAAGGAAGGTGATTCCAAAGAAAGTGAAATGTGGGGAGAACGAAGGACAGCTATGTGAAGGCACGTGCATACTGAATGATCAGATAGAACCCCAGGCACCACAGTAACTTGTCACTCACTGCCCTGTTTTGCTTTACTATTAAGAACAACACCAAATGTTTTGTTGGCACCCAGAAAAAAAACCCCTGAACTTAAAATAAGACACCCGCATAGGTGCCAATTTTGTACCTAAAGCATTAAAACAATACTGAACACACAACCTTTCCAGTTATTTTGTTCTTTAGTTTTTCTACTCTCCAAAGATGGTTGCCCCTCAAGACATCATGTTCCTCTTCAGCAAAAGCACCGCTAAAAAAAGCAATAAAAAAAAAAAGCACACCTATTTTAGGTACATATTCTATACAAATACTGGCTTTTGATGTTAGTGCCTGCAATTAGCCAGAACACTTGGCTATACAAAAGGTGAGCTGCAAGTAAGGATTCATTAAAAGTCTACCAGGGAACTATCTGAACACGGAGGATCCTGCTGGCCCAAGCCTGCCACAGTCTCCAGAAGAGCCAGATGCACTGATGTCACTTCAGGTAAAGCCACTGGCAAGTAGCGTCATTCTACACAGACGTCCCATGGCTCCAGCATGCGAGAATTAAAATTAGGATTTCACTATGGTTGCCACCACATACCCTAAACTTCATGGAGAAGTGAAACAATTCTATGACTTTTGACATCAGTAAAACTTCAACTGTGATGGAATCTCTTTTCGTTTTGTTTTTTGTTTGTTTGGGTTTTTTTCCCAGTTACCATTGTAGTCTTCTAAATTGAATATTTGTTTTACAAGAGTACTTGTAAACACGGAGCAAGAGAAGAAAAGACAAAGTCCATTTCCCAACATGTAAGTCAACCTGTCAAAAAAAATCAAAACTACAACTCCTGAAGTCCTTCCCCCTTACAAGTTCTCCAACATGCCGTGTCACTGGTATGACTTTGTTGTCCAAGAGCGAAAGAATTCAGGGACTTTTCCCGAGAGCAATCTTTGCTATGCAGCCTCGGTAGCTGAGGAATTTATTCTATCACACCACAAACATAGCACTCCTGTCTGCTAATAGCAATCACTGTTCTAGAACACATCTTCTTGAATATTTCACTGCAGTTCTTCCTAGCAGAGTTGGTTTGTTCACTATGTGCTAAAACACACTTTTGAGAAAGGTGTCATGCCAGCTTCATAACCTGAATTATGAATGCAGTCTGAAGTGAACATTAAAGATACCAGTTCATGTCATATGGACTACCAACAGTTAACTAAGATATGGAAAAGCACTTTTTCCCCAATTATGATACTCACTGAAGTCAGTTACGTTCATCCTTAATATTAGAATTATTCAGATCTCACACAAAGCCTGCATGCCAGTAAATGATAAAAACAAGAAGCTTCATCCCAGGTAAAAAGACCTCTGCACATTCTTAGATGGTAAGAATTTAACATACCACAACAGACACTACGATAGGTACCTCATTTACTGTCATGTAAAAAGCAAAACAACAGGGTAATACTATAGGCTGCTGAGCTAGAAACCTAGGCTATTCACATAGTTATTCAAAGTAGCACACATTTAAATAAAGGTTACAATTTACTTCTTAAAGGAACTGAAAAAACACAAACCAAATGAATATTCTCCATTCCAATTCTGAAAACAATCTACATGCAATTTTTGATCTAGACCCTAACAGGACTAGGTGAACACTGCTACTACACTGAGAAGGAACGGTTTGGGTTTTTTTTATAGAAAGGTAAAGCCAGGAACTGTAAGGCCACGCTGAGTCAGCAAACTGCCCTGTAGCACTCTTTCAGTTCTTTTTTAAGAACTCAGCAGTTGTGGAAGTCGCTCTGACCTCAGGTTTTTGCAAGCTACTTCTGCCACCTCTCCTGCAGCTACAATGTGTGTGTACAGCCAGTTTAAGGTCCATAAAAAATACACACATGCTTATGAGATCTTGCAAACATCCTTGATGTTCATTTCATCTGAATACTGTCTGCAAGTTCTGAAGCCTATTCTTCTGTTCGCAGAGGAAAAAGGAACGTGCTCTTAGCAAAGGCCAGCTAAGCAGACACAGTAACTATTTGCTAAGTCATGAGAAAGTGCCCAGCCACCCTGTGGCTAGGATTTTACCCTGTTCTGGTTAACATGCATCAAAAAACTAACTTCTCTCTTCCTCATAAAGACAAAGCTCCTTCAGTTCCTTACTGCCCTCAAAGCGATTTTTGATGTTGGACCAGTCTCAACACACACACTCAAGACCATCCCTCCCCAAAGCACCTCTCATCTATCACACACTAAATTATATGAATGAAAGATATGGGAGGTGAAAGCAATCAAGTGTTTTGGGTAAGAAGTCATACTCAACTTAAAAAGAGAACCCACGATCCAATAATCAGAGCCAGGAGAGCCATGCTCTGTTCTTGTTCTTACTCACACTACAACATAAGCCATGAATGAAAACCGCATTAGAAAAGGTTTAAAAAAAAACAGACCAGACAACACTATAAACCCAAAAGTAGCCAAAACATAGCACCTCAGCATTGGAAACTTCTGGGTGAAAGTCAGTGCGTACCAGGCAGTTTACTTCTTCCCTTTAGACAACCCTTCACTCCAAAGCTCCCAGTAGTTAAGCGTCCAACCATTTATTTCATCACCACATCGTTCTGACATTTGTACCTACTAAGCAGGCAATGAAAAACACCAAACCCTCCTGCATTCTGTTAAACTTACAGTGTGGTGTCTAGCCAACAAGCTAAAGCATTTTTCCTTCCCCTGTCTCTTATGTTAGAGCATAAAAAGCTTAAACATAACTTCTAGAAGGCACCTTTTCAGCAGAGCAACAGCATAATATTTTCCTAAACAAACTCTGTCAAGCTGTGACTTAAAAAAAACAGTTGTTGGCAATTGGCAATTGCTTTTTTGTAAAAAATAAAATTCTGACAGAAAAATTAGTTGATAGTCTAAAAATATTTCTTAATAAATCATATTCACTGGGGTTAATCACAGATACTTACAAGACATGCATAACAGTTGATTTATAAGTTCCCTGGAATTACAATAAAGAAACCTGCAAGGAAAGTATTATCTAGTGACTGTGTCTTTATAAATATGTTGATATTAGAAGATGTAACTATGCTGTGTCTTATTTTCAGAGTCATTCCATAGCTGCGTAATTAAAAATAGCAATTTTCATCACCATTTCTGGGAAATACTTTCTACACGCAGTACAAAGACTGTTTCAAAAGGCAACAGCGTCTTCTTGAAGAGTCTGGTTTTAAGTCCTTGTAAAACAGCTTTTCCCTCTAAGAGAGAGACAGAGACTGGCAAACATCCCAGGGTACACGACCAGCCGCAAATTACATGAGAAGCTGTCACAAGAGCTAGCAGCATCATTCCCTGTAACTTATTTTGAAAGTGAGGAAAGTAAAGCCAAAGAGACTGAAACACCTGCATTTTTGGAGCACATTTCAACTCCAGAAGTTCTCACAGCATTTGATGTGCAGGCAATATAACCTGATAAAACTTTGTCAAATGAAAAATAAAAGACAGAACAATTAACGACCCAGTGAAAGTGAAAGGAAAAATAATAAAGCCTGGAAAAACCAAGAATCATACACCCCAGTTCCCTTCTCTAGTCAGTGGAAGCTCTGTGGACTTATAAGCATATGATGAAGACAGATTGCAATACTTAACTCTTTCTTTAATTAGGAATATCAATTACTGATTGAAGCATGTTCCTTTCTGATGGGAAGTTGACCACTCTACTGAAAACGTCCCATCAGCTCATCAGAAGCACTTCAGAAAAACTAAAGGGACTAAAAGGTCAACCAAGGACAACTATTAATTTATAAAAACACTTGCATATGCCTGGCCATGTGCAAGAAAAATGTGCACTACTGCATGATTTCATCTTTACAGAGAAAAAAGATGCACATACATTATCAACTGGTAACATAATTGCCCTAACAGTTAACAAATTTAGGCCAGTATCCTGCAAACAAATGCATAACTAACTTGAATAAACCTATGCAAAACCAAGACCATGCATGCAACCAAAGCTACATACATGTACGAGTGCTTGTAGATTTAGGGTTTAACAAATAGTTTCATCACAGAAGTTCTGCAAAAGATCACTGAGGCTGCATTTCCAACAAATAGATTCTTACGTGCTGGTTCAATAACGGCTTATGTTTTTAAAGGGGCTCAGAAATTTGGATTTTGTATCAATTTAATATTTGTGTAATGCATGGTAGACCTTGATGTTTTGATTCAAAAGTGTGAACAAAAGCCAGTTGCGGTGAGGAAGATCCTTCAGGCTACAGAGTTAGCCATTTGCCGAAGACCTCGACTGGCAGAGAACAATTTCCTGCACGTTCAGCAACTCAACACCTGCAGAAAATAACTAAAATAGATTTCAAGCAAGTTATTCCATATAGATATTGACATGCATAGAACACAAAAGCTGCATTTCAGAACCAACTTAAGATTTCCTATCCCCTAGTGCCTTTATAGGCAATTACATTATTTTCACTTCTGGTTTAAGTAAGAAAACACTGCAACACTCTTGACCAAGGTGCACAGCAAAGACAGCTGATTACTTCATACAAACCTGAATTAAATAAGTAGCTTTAGACCTATCTATTTCTAATGCATCATTATTTGCCATTCACTTGTTAAATGACATGTAGAAATTCCGCTTAATTACACTTCTTTATAATGTGAGAAGCTATACCTCTAGTTTTTAATGTATTTTGTCAGGCCTAAAGTCTGCTGAAGGGGCACAAAGAGAAACGTTTGTGGAAAAGGCCAACTAAAGGCACCACTAGAACTGCTAGACGGGCTTTTCCTCCACCTCCTCCATCAAGTTTCACTCGGAGAGGAGATGATAACACTTAAACACCTTTATTTTTCCCAAAATGTCTGAAAGTCCCGTGGCTGTATCTCATCGATAAGTAGAAGTTTGCACCTACCAGGTGCAATAAGTGGAAAAAAAAAAAAAAAAGCTTTTTCCAAAACTGAAACCTGTGGAACTAGGACCTGCTGATTTTGTCCTATCTCAGTATAAAACAAACGTAGCTTAAGAAGACGACATATCTGAGTTGGGAAGCCTGTCTTCCCTGTCTCTCGGGCACGTGTCCATACTACACCCAGAAAGCACAGCTACCTCGACAGCGCTAATTCCCGACACCAAAGGATTTATACGAACCCCTAATACCGCGCTGCTATCAAATTTATATCTGAACTCAGCCCAGGCAGCTTTTACACCGAGAGCCTGCGATACTTATAAAGCGGCGGGGGTACCGCTGCCTCCTACATTCAAAGGCTGCGTTTGGACGGGACCAGGTCCAGCCGCTGAGCCACGTCCTTGTATTGATCACCCTGAGCAAGAAGACAATGGAGATAAATCTCCCACCGAGGGGAAAAGGGAACGGGAACCTCCTTTCTGCCGCTCGGCTGCCCCGCCCGGCCCCGCTGCCATGTGCTGGGGACAATGCGAGGCGGGAAGGGGCCGAGGGCGAGGGGAGACGGGGGCTGAGGGAGCGGGGGTTCCCCCGCTCCCTCAGCCCCCGTCTCCCCTCGCCCTCGGCCCCTTCCTGCCGCGCTGCCTCCGACCCCGCCGCCCCCTCCGGTCCCGCCGCGGCCCAGGCCCCGCCGGGCGCCCTCACCTCATTGAGCTGCCGCTCGGCGGCTTCCCGCAAGGCCGGGTCCATGGTACCCCGCAGGGCCTCGATGATGGTATTGGGGTCCATGGCGGCGGCGGGAAGAGGGGGAGGCGGAGGGCCGCGCCGCACCGTGCGCACATGGACCCGCCGCCTCACAGCGGCCGCCGGCGCGAAAGGAAGGGAAAGCGCCAAGGGCCCGGATGGAGCCGGCCCCGCCGCGCCCGCCAGCACAGCCGCTTCCGGACGCCGCGGGGCACCACGGGAAATGTAGTCCCACGGCACACGCGTCAGAAAGGGAGGGAAGGCGCTAAAGGCCCGGATGGAGCTGCCATCTCGCCACGCCGCTTCCGGTCCCCGCGGGGCACGTGGATCTGATGGAAGGTCGGGAGGCTCCGCAAAGGGATCTGAACAGGCTGGACCGCTGGGCAGAGTCCAATGGCATGAGGTTTAACAAGGCCAAATGCCGGGTCCTGCACTTGGGGCACAACAACCCTGTGCAGTGCTACAGACTAGGAGAAGTCTGTCTAGAAAGCTGCCTGGAGGAGAGGGACCTGGGGGTGTTGGTTGACAGTGACTGAACAGGAGCCAGCAGTGTGCCCAGGTGGCCGAGAAGGCCAATGGCATCGTGGCTTGTATCAGAAACAGCGTGACCAGCGGGTCCAGGGAGGTTATTCTCCCTCTGTACTCGGCACTGGTGAGACCGCTCCTCGAATCCTGTGTTCAGTTCTGGGCCCCTCACCACAAGAAGGATGTTGAGGCTCTGGAACGAGTCCAGAGAAGAGCAACAAAGCTGGTGAAGGGGCTGGAGAACAGGCCTTATGAGGAGCTGCTGAGAGAGCTGGGGTTGTTTAGCCTGGAGAAGAGAAGGCTGAGGGGAGACCTTATTGCTCTCTACAACTACCTGAAAGGAGCTTGTGGAGAGGAGGGTGATGGCCTCTTATCCCAAGTGACAGGGGACAGGACAAGAGGGAATGGCCTCAAGCTCCGCCAGGGGAGGTTCATGCTGGACATTAGGAAGAAATTTTTCACAGAAGGAGTCATTGGGCACTGGCAGAGGCTGCCCAGGGAGGTGGTTGATTCACCTTCCCTGGAGGTGTGTAAGACACGGGTGGACGAGGTGCTAAGGGGCATGGTTTAGTGTTTGATAGGAATGGTTGGACTCTATAATCCGATGGGTTTTTTCCCACCTGGTGATTCTATGATTCTATGAAATGTAGTCCTGCAACCACCTCGCATGCATGTTAAGGGGCTGCAATCCCCCAGCGCATCTAGAGGTGAGAAAAGGAAAGGCTGGAGAGGTGTCCCCCTCCCATGTGAGGGCTCAGGGCTTGGCCTGCCGCCTCAGGGCCCAGTTGTGTTCGGGGTGGCCCAGGGAGCGTGGCCACAGCCTCGCCCTGAGCTCAGCAGAAGTGTGAGGGAGTGAAGAATCACAGAATCAATTGGTTGGAAAAGAGCTTTTGAGATGATTTGAGTCCAACCATGCCTGCCCGCTACTGAACCATCCCTGAGCACCTCATCTGCCCGTCTGTGAACTCCCCCGCCCCGGGGATGAGGACTCAGCCACCTCCCTGGGCAGCTTGTCCAGTGCCCGAGAACCCTTATGGTAAAGGCATTTTTCATGATATCCGATCTAAATCTTCCCTGGCGCAACTTGAGTCCGTTCCCTCTTGTCCTACCACTTGTTATTTGGGAGAAGAGACCAGCACCCACCTCGCTACAACCTCCTTTCAGGTAGTTGTAAGGGGTGGTAAGGTCTCCCCTCAGCCTCATTTTCTCCAGGCTAAACAACCCCAGTTCCCTCAGCTGCTCCTCGTAATGATAAGAGTAAGTGGAATCTGTTATTTTATGGGAAGACGTTCCTTTTGCCACACATGCTTCCTGTTTTCAGAGTGAATTGGCTGTCTGGTGAGGAAGGAGGGATGCATGGAGACATGGGTTTCCTGTAAAGGCACTTGCTTTATAATGGGCCCAGAGTGCAAACCGTTCCGAAGCATTTGGGAAAATGCAGTGTTTTGTTCTGCTAGTTTTAGCAAAAAAAAAAAATAATTCCAAAGATGTGTCAGAAATTACTCAGAAAAATCAAACTGAGCTGCCATTTCTGGAAGGGCTGACTCAGTCAGAAAATCAGAATTGGGCCACTGAGGTCAGGCCTCTCGCAGTCACCTCTGCAGGCTTTATCCTACAAGCATGTCGTTTCAGTCACGATGAAAAAAGCAATGCTATTTATAAGTGAAGCACATAGTGATTTGTAAAATTTAATGAGTAGTATACAGTCATTCACTGTCATCCTTTCACTTGGGAGATGACATGCAATGATGTGCTTGAAATTTTGAAGGTTATTTTTGTGAGAGGAGTTTATTGAACAGTCAGATAATGTGATCAAGAAAAAAAGTTCCACAAACAGCCCATCCTGGAACAGCTCTGAAAGGAACGTGCATTAGTAAAGAAACTGCATATCAGATAGAAAAGCAGCAATCATAGAATCATCATAAAATAGTTTGGGTTGGAAGGGACTTTAAAGATCATCCAGTTCCAACCCCCCTGCCATAGGCAGGGACACCACCCACTAGATCAGGCTGCCCAAGGCCCCATCCAACCTGGCCTTGAACATCTCCAGGGATGGGCAACCACAACTTCCCTGGGCAACCTGTGCCAGGGTCTCACCACTCTCACCGTGAAGAAATTCCTCCTTCTGTCCAGTCTAAACCTGCCCCTCTCCAGTTTATGCCCATTGTCCCTAGTCCTATCACTACAAGCCTTTGTAAAAAAGTCCCTCCCCACCTTTCTTGTAGGCTCATTTCATGTACTGGAATGTCGCTGTAAGGTCTCCTCAGAGCCTTCTCTTCTCCAGGCTGAACAAGCCCTCAGCCTGTCCTTGTCTGGGAGGTGCTCCATCCAGCCCTCTGATCATCCTTGTAGCCCTCCTCTGGATCTGTTCCAACAGCTCCATATTCTTCTTATGCTGAGGATTCCAGAACTGGACACAGTACTCCAGATGGGGTCTCACAAGAGAGGAATAGAGGGGCAGAATCACCTCCCTTGACCTGCTGGTCATGCAAATATATACAGGAAATAACAGTAATACCACTTAGAAAACTGATAAAGGACACGATGTCTTTACTAGTTAAGCTAAACAGTTTCAGCAAATACCACGTTAGAACTTGATTACCTTTACCATCCTACTGTGCCAGTGGTCTTCCAGAGGTTTCCCGTACATGGAGCTAGTGTAGGCCACAGGCCATTCCCAGCGCATAACCAGGCTGGAGCCAGCGTGGTCTTGAACACCATTCTCTCTTGTTTGGCCACGGTCCCAGACAATGGCCTAAGGCAAGTAAACTAGCAACATCCCAGCTGGCAAAATCTGCACTGGTCAGGTTTATCTATTGTGTCTTTTCATGTATGAAACAGCTTAACAGACTTGCTTTTGGATATAAATTTTCCATATGAGTAACTTTTCCATGATTGTTCCTGGACTAAAACTCACATTTTTCACTTTCTCTTACTACTGCTTTGATTTTTTTTTCCCCACATAATGCTAAAAACTGTGATTTCCAGCTACATACATGTTTTTGTTTAGTTTTTCTTATTTTTATTTCAAGTATGAAAATGAGTGCCTCCTTTAAAAAAATAAACAGTGAAGTCAGCCCAGGAGACATACCGACCCAGAAGACCTGAGTGACAATGTAGCTTCGTTTCTGGACATGGTGTCATAGGATGTTCTTCTGTTCATTGCCCAGATCTACAGTCACACTCCATTTTTAGATGTAGCCCGAACTGTAAAAAAAAGGTAGATTCAATACAATTGAAAAATGCTAGCACAAAGCCTTTTCCATGCGTTTGTGTCACAGCACAGATAACAAAATCAAATCTCAGTGCTCTTTGTATCAAAGGAACAGAGCAATAACACCTCTAACCAGAGAGAAGGGAGATGTTAAGCTGATCCAACAACTTATGAAACAGAATATATCTTCTCTGGAAAGAAAAGTAAGTACTTCAAGGGGCTCATGATGTGCTTGTTATACATAATACTCTTTGTCAGATATACAGATATAAAATGCTGCAAATAAAAGCACAATGGCATGTGAAACATAGTCAGCAGAGGTGCTGTGTCTAGAGAAGCTTGTTGCTGGAGCTGTTGCCATTTGTGTATAAAAGTGAGGAGGACAAAAAAGTTATGCAGAAGAATGTGTAAGCAACTGTCCAGAGTCTGAGTACTCTGAAAAAAACCCCATTGTATGTCAGGGAATGTTTGCGTTCTCAAGGATGTTGGCATTCGCATCTTTGCTTCCTCTGAAGCAGTAACAATACCAAGCCTTCCAGCAAGATTAATTGCATAAATGATTCACAGAAAATAATAACTGTAAGATTCAGTCAAGATGGACATTTCATGTAGACTGGACATCAGTTTTCAGAAGAAACATCCATGAAGTTAAAAAAGAAGTTATTACAAATCTGAATTGACGATGGATTACATTTGCTACAGGCAGGTTACTGTTAAAGAGGGAGATTAAATAGTAAAGATCAAAGGAAACAGACATATTAGCCGTTTGAGTGGAGCAAGCTAATAGATGACAACTGACCTCGAAGTACAAGGAACTAGTGAGCTGTGGCACCTTGAACACGTAAATTTTGTTGGTATTAAGTAAATATGCCTCCTTTTGTCAGATACTTTATTTGAACAAAAAAGCATCAGTCTAGCCAGCACAGCACAGCAATTGGTGAGCTTTTTGGCCAAAACTGTTGAGCAAACAAAGGAGGTGAAAAATATCCTACCAAAGCATAAATAAGTATATTGCAAGATGCAACAGATGAGTTGATGTAAGAATTTATTTTTTAAGTCGAATTTCAAATCATGAGAGTTAGCACTGGAGGGAAACGTGCCCCTCAGCCACACAATTCTTGGTCTCAGAACAGAAAAATGTGTATACATGCTGCAGAGGTCAGCAGCCCAATAATGTTCTCTCATATTGTGCATGAATGTTTGTAGACAACCTCAGGCTGCGGTGGGAGAACTGAGCTTCTCAAATTATCTCATAAAAGGCAGATGTGGTATCGTGCAGGCCTCAAACATTGGATACAAATCAGTCGCAAGTACTCCTGAAGATAAACATACTCTTGTAGACTGTCTTGGGTTTAACAGCCATGTATATTTTCCCTGGAAAGTTGGAACAATAGCAAAGATTATATTTGTCAGCTTTAATAAAGTAATATACTCCCTTGGAGCTGGCTGCAGAGCACTGCTTAGCACGTATGCCTTTCTGGGGTACCATTCTCTTTACAGTAAATGAAAACCTAGAAGCCAAAAATTGTGTATAAAGGGAACACAGCTATCAAAGATCTTTCTTGAGCCTTGTCAAGTTTGAGTGCTTTCACCAGATCTTTCTATAAACTTTTGCAGATTTTTTTATACAATCTACGTATTCCAAAAAGGCAGTAGCTGGTAAGTGCTGCTCTCAGCTGTTCTGTGCCAGGACAGATCTGACAGGAGCCAGATTGACTCTGGTGTATTCCTGCATCAACAGCATTTGAAATATCAACCCAGGATTTGGGAAGAAATACTTGCATGTGAAGGCACCTAACAGGTCCTACAAATCCAAAGGGAGATTGGACATGGAGGGAGTGGATCAAACACCAGCACCCAAAGCTGTTCTGGAGCTACTTCTGCAAAATCAAGGATGGCAACAGAAAAGGAAAGGTGTGCACAGAAATGTGCCAATATGCAAACTTTGCCAATAACTATATTAGTCTTAAAAGAAAAAGCTCAAAATGGATTCAGATAAGAAGCTATAAAATAAAATTTATGGTAGGCGACTTGATGTAAAATAGACAAAGGTGATTGTTTGATGAGTTTGCTAGTTTGGCTGGGAAAATGCTGTAGAATTAATAAAGTTCTTTGCTTTAAAGTATCATAGTAGGCTATAATCCTGAGCCCATATTGAGAGAATCGAGAACTGGCAAAATTATAGTTCTTGGTAAAGGTGAAAAGTGAATAGCAATTATTTAAGGGACTAGTTTCTGTTGGATTTCTACTGATACCACCATCTTTGATATTTGATAATTTAAGCAGTTTTTAAATAAATATAAAATCACTGCAGATCACGTGTTAGGATGATTTAGGATTAGCATAGGATTCTATGGGAACAGGACTGGTCGCCTGAACAAACAGAAGTGCACTTAAATGCAGCCAAATGTGAAGTTATACATTTTAGAACAGAAAATGCAGGCAGGTTTCTGTAGCCTGAAAGGATTGTCAGGGACACCATGGGCATGCAGCTGGACATGAGCTCCCAGCAGGGCATTGTGGTTAAAGAATGATACAATCTTTGAACTGAAAGCAGAAGTCTGAAATGTGGGAGTGGGGAAGTGATTTGTCCCTTCCTCAGGTGCTGGAGAGACAGATGCTACATTGCTAGAGAATAGCTCTTGCAATTATGGGTTTTAAGTATTTACAAACTGGCATGTATAAAATAGCCACAAAAATTACTTGAGCTGAAGAGAATGAAGAAACTTATTTGAAATGTCCATGTTAGGTTTAAGACAAAAGTTGTGAGGAGTCTTGATTACTGTGTTTCACTACTATAACAATGAGATAAAACAGTGATTTAGTGAGTAGCGTAAGGGACGTCCTTTACAGAGTCCCTGCTCTGAGGCTGGGTCTAGTCAGGAAAGCAGGATGCCATAGTGTGCCCATCCTCTGATTGCACAGCTCCCTTTAAACCCTTTAGTCAGCTGGGAGTTGACTTCATCCCAAAGATAAACTTTGCTGAAATTTTGTTCAGGTTGGACACAAAGAAACCACTAAGCTCCTTTCTGTAGCCGTGAGCTCAGTAGGCGCTTGACCCCACCAAAAAACTCCACAAGCCGTCCCAAGCCCCTCCAGCCAGATGGCAAGGCTTGTGGAGATGCTAAATCCCAAACAGGTTTCCCAGGGGACAGAGGTTGAAAACAAGATTTAGTCATTAGCTGGTGAAAGTGTATGCAGGAGGAACAACAGGAGCAGAAATGCTGAGATGAAGCAGCAAAGAAACAGTCAGTGTAATAGAGCCAGTGATATTAATGTCCTGAGTAAACACGGAGACAGAGCTTTTATGGAGTTTTCAGACCAATGGCTTCTTAAAAAACAGTAAGAAAAAGAACTGAGCACTGTGGGAAAAAAAATGCTCTGAAGTGTGATACTTCAGAAAAACTGGATTTGTAAATTTTTGTTTTCTTAATAAACATCTCTTCAAAGTTACAGGACTCCCTCCTCAATTCTTCGTGTGAACAGCTAACTCCGGGCAGCAAGCTGGGAAAATAGTGTCTGCTCAAGAAGAAAATACTGGGTACAGAACAGCTCTGTAGTGAAGAAAGATGTAATAGGATCAAATATCTAACAGATTAAACTTGAGAATCGTGGCAAGAAATTCCCAGTGGCAGTCAATACTCTGTCTCTCGATGTCTTCTCACTGAGACCAGATGCTGTTCTGGAAGACCTGTTTTAGTGAAAACACAAGCTGTACTTCAGTCAAACTGAGAAGATTAGTGCTTTAGTTAAAAATATGTACATAAAACCTGAATTGCTAGAACTATTCAAGATGTTGGACCAGATGATGTGATCATAAACTGCACAATGGATTGTTTTTTGCTGTTTGCTTTTAAGTTAGATACATCTGCACCTGGAGGCTTGGTTTCCACAATGTGCAAGTCCAACTAACCCAGCCCAGAACCTGCTTCAGGCTCTGTGCGACGGGCAGTGGAGCACACGTGTCTGTGGCTCCAGCAGCTTTATCTCCTCCTAACTCATGCGCTATTTTTCCAGCCTGTATATTTATATTTATATAAATATCTATAATTTTAGGTTCCCTTATCCTGATACAGAGTCCTTTCCAGCGCTGTAACTCTACCCTCTACCAAACAACTTCCCTTCATGCAGGGAAATTAAACATAAAGAGGCAGTTTCACATAAGCCTCAGTGGCACGTAGACACAGACATTGAATGTCAGACACTAGAAAATGGTAACTTCTGTGCACAAAACCACTGAATTTCATGGTCTTTAGGGCAAATGGCAAACTTAGAAAGCTGCAGAATGATAGGTCTGTGACACCCTGGAGAGATAAGCAGGAGATAGTAACTGGTACTTATGGCACTAACAGTTCATACTCCTTTCATGTTTTTAATTCAGTTGGACAACAACAAGTAAACAAATGCGTTGAATGGAACGTGTTGTATTATTGAGAAATGAAAACTCGTGATGAAGATCACAGTATTTCTGCAAGTGAATACAACATGTCCTCAGAATGATTGTGATCCCAGAGTTCTCCAGTAATGTTTTCTTTTGATGTGCATTATGGGCGTGGATTTATTTTATTTTTGCAAGAAAACAAGTATGTCCTTTCCTTACTGTTCCTTAAGTAGGACTGCAAGCTCATCTTATTTTTTGTGATTGTTCCTAAAATGGACACTTGTGGATCAAATACAATGTGGACTTGAAAATTTGAGGAAGCAAATATGTAGAAAATCTAAGTATATATGTGCATCTATTATTAGTGTTCAAGTGAATGCTGATTTTTAAACACAAGCTTTCTAATGCAGTTTTTGTAGTGAAGACACCACAATAAACTGAAACTGTTTAGAAAGAGCTGTGAAAATGTTCAAGCTGGGGAACAGGAAAAAAAAAAGAAACTAATAAATTCTAAGAGTAGAAAAGTACATTTAAAATATAAATTTATCTGTATCATTAAATATATGTTCAAGTGAGGTTTATGCATGCTATATATACATTTATCAAAGTATAATTTCTTTCTATTTAATTAGACAGGGTTCAAGTTAGTCCTGCTTAGAATAATTTTATTCTTTACCATCTTATCCTGTTTCCATTTAAATTGATTAAGTAACTATGAGTACAGTAGAACAGGACTAGGATTTTATTATATTAAAAATTAACTCAGAATAAATTCTCTGCACTTAGGAAAAGCTTTTCATTTGCAAGGAACTACATACATACATTAAGAACTGTAGTAATCGAGTAACTGCAGTTTTTCAACCCATGCACTTGGCCATCAGTTCCTAAAGCTACTCTGAGGTGACACCACAAGCCAGTACGTTTGGGAGCTTAGTTCCCTTCAGGCACCTTAAATTGCCAGTGGGTATTGAGACTATGCAGTTTTCCACAGATGGTGAGCAGCATAGATGCCATCAGTAGCAGTAAGGAGTATGTGAGAGAGGAGATAGGAGGAGAAACGTAGAGGAAGCAAAAGGAGAAAAGAGAAGGAAAGAATATCAGAGGTGGGAAAGAAGGAAATGATAAAGGAAAAGAAGGTAAAAGAAAAGCGGTAGGAGTAAAAGGGATGAAGTTGTTCAAGAAGTTTTTTACGACTATAATGCAATATGGACAACATTAAATGGCTGTGGTAGAACTAATCCAGGGAAAAGAAGTCAGTAAATATGATTAACCTCTAGTGATGACAACAGTCTTAATTGCACATTTTAGATTTATTATATATTTACTATAAAAAAGAAGACTTTTTTTTTTTTTGCCAGCATGGTGTAGTAGTCTTTTTTCTTACTTTTCTGGCTTTTCAGATCTACCTTTTCCTCTGTCCTTTTAAGATTAAAATTTAGGTCAGGCAATTAGGTAATTTCTCTACTCCCTTCCTAATTTGATTTGTAAACATTTTTTTCTTTTAGAAAAGTAAAGTAAATGGAGAGTACAGTTACCAGATGTCTGCACAATACAGGAAAAGTAGATAGGCAGAAGCCTTTTATACAGGAAAAAGGTAAACCCAGTTCTGTTCCTTTATTAAATATATAGCTGAAAGAATCAGGGCTGTGGTAAAAGCAAAAGCCCCACACAGGGCAGATGAAGAATTAGAGCTGCATGGCCAGGTCTATTTCTTTGGGTCTGAGTGCAAAGAAAGGAAACATGTCAAACGTGCTTACAGCTGACTGAGAGGAAAACTAAGGTTAGGTAGAGAGTTTGTAAGCAGAAAATAGTCTGGAAAGTTTACTTACTAGTACTAGAAGAAACCTGTCCCCCCTTCCTGTTCTAGTCCTGCTACACGAAGTGAAGCATAATTTTTTATGCATATTTTCTAAATAAATAGTATTTAATAAAAGTACCTTACTCCTTCACCACATGAATTTTCTACCAGAAACAGCTGTATAGAACATAAGCCTTAGATGGCTGCTTGTGTTTAAAAAAAGGTCAAAAATAACTAAATTGGGGTTGAAAAGTGTGGAGATATGTATTTCCTAGATAGAGCAATGATAAATATGAGGATTTGAGTATATTAAAAATCCTTTTTTTTTGTTGTAAGACCAATTTTTTTTCATTTCCTTCTTGTAGTTGCATTTTGGATGTTATCTAATGAGCAGTTTTATTAGGTGACTCATTGACTCATTGTGTTTATTCTTTGCAAGTCTTTACAATTCAGTATTGCTATACAAATGGGATTAATATGTTTTATATTGGGTTATATTGATTGAAGTACTAGTATTTTCTTGTTTAACAAAAGGGGTTATAACACCGAGGAAGGGTAAACATAGGACCCATTCTGACCTGTATGTAAATAGCTGAAGAAATACAGATGTTAAAGCAAGCAAAGTAATCAATATTATTCAACTTTATACTCTACCTGTTGGCATGTTTGTGTTTCTGGATGACCGCTGGTTAATAGGTGGGTGAGCTGGGGTGTGTAGATGCTACAGCTGGGTGTCTGCCTGGGACATGCAAACACATGGGTAGCTTAGGTTGCTTAGGTAACTTCTGCATGAGCTGCAGCCCAGGTGTATTATCTTCAGCTGAGGCTAGCTGGGTTAGTACAGAGCTGGCCTACACATTCACATTCCTGTGGCCTCTAGGCTCCTGGTAGCCAACAGCTTGATTAAAATAAGCTCCAGTTAGCCTGGCCTGTGGGACAAACACACCTCAAGATTACTGCATGCTAATTCCAGTAGCTCCAACAGCAAGGTAGGGGATGTGTGTGGAAACACAAGAACTGTATTGCCAATGCCCGTATCTTCGGCTGAACAAGAATCTGTGGCTTTCCCCTATGTTTTGTGAAGTAACAAAGTGGAAAACACGCCTCATTTCACCTTTTGAAGGCGTGTGAACGATGCATGCAGGGCAACATCATGTTCTCAGCGTAACAAAAAGCTGTGTCAGCTTCCTCCTCAAACACCTTGGTTCCTGCTTGCCAGTGTTCTACTCCTGGCCTTTCCTGAGCAGGATCCATTGCTTCAGAATGTGCAACTCATTTTCATTCATGTTTCTGCTGGGTTGACAAGATAAAAAAATGAATTGCTACAGCTAAATCAAGCTGAGAGTTTATTGAAATATTTACATGAAATTGTATCATGAGTACAGCAAGTGATTCCACATAAAAAAGTGAACACGCTGGTTCAGCTACTATAAGGATTTCTACAGAATAATGCAAACCAGCTTGATTTGGTTCTTATAAAATCACTTAGCAGTCTTCCTGTGGATTCTTTTTATTTTTTCTGTACTAGCCTTGACTTTTCAGAAATTATTTCATCATGTGCATTAGTAATGTCTTAAACAATCATCTGACGTTCATTTCTGCAGCCATTGGTTTTAGCCTAGTCTGTTGTGGGAAGAAGGCCAAAAAACTGATCCTGTAGTCTGTCCACAGGCAAAAAGGAACTAGTATTGTGTGCAGCAGAAAAAAGTGTGTCATTTCCTTACCACAGATATTTGTAGATTTGGATTACTGCATTCTGCCAAGCTATTTAACAGGAAACTTGTCTGAGACAGGGTGCATAATGTTCAAGAATGAAATGAGATTTTCTTCACAGAACTGCCTTAGGTGAAAACAGTCTGTACTTACCAGACCATCCCCGTTTAGTCTCTAATCCTGATTAACAACTGACTCTGTGATGCTCATTTATTGCCCTAGTGCTATCAGTCATATTATAGCTTTTTCAATTAATTTAAGAATTTCTCATAGGAATATACGTACAGCAATTAATTTCTTAGAATTTTGGCAGCTTCTCTAAAATGTTTCAATTAAACACATTACGACCCTTTGATGTTGCTCTAAATTTTAATTATTTTCCATTGCAGAATACTGGTTTACTGATGACCTGAATATATTTCTTTGAAACTAACTATGTATGTGGTTGCAAGGGTGAAAGGTTTGTTCCTTGTGGATTGGTTATTGGCCCACTCATCATGAGTGGTTAGTTTCTGGAAGAACGTAGACCCTAAAGGCCAGATCAGGAGAAACACTGGGCACTTTCACTACAGACATTTTGTATCACACAGAAAAAGCAAAGCAGAAGGAAATACGGCATAACACTTGTGCATATTGTGATCAGACCATGCATTCCTAAATTGTGAATTGTGAAACACATTGTAACATGAAAAAAACATCATCCTATTAAGTTTTCCCCTCCTAATCTCAAATGCAATTTGTGCAATTTAGCTGAAAGTTGCAGGGACTTCTTACAATATGGGAAGTTTTGCTTTTTTTCAAAAAAGTAACACCATGTTTTCCTACTTTTCCTTTTTTCTTCTCCTTCTTTCTTCTTTAATCTGCTTTACACTCCCATATTACATGAACACACTTATCCATCTTCCTTTCCCCATCAGCACTGTTGCTCCACATTATCTTTCCAAATTATGCATCTAACCACTATGTCCAAATCTTTGTCTGACTGGCATCCACTTCCAAAGATTTTTTCCACTTTTCCTCCTCTAAGACAGAAGGCCTCTCTCTTCAGGTCTTTTGAGACCCTTGAGCAACACCTAGAAATAAAGCAAAGGATCACCCAACATCCAGTCTTTTGACCACTGGCCACCAGCCAGTGGTTCATTAAAGCTGTAAATAACTGCTGGTCAAGCTATTTAAATCTGAAAATTATTAACACTGAAAAGTAAGTTTCACTTAATTTTGAATATCTTTATTCAGGTTTCCAGTGCAAATTGTGGAAAACTGCAGAAATAAACCTTCAGCTACCTGAACAAACTGTTCTGAAGTATTTCTGTACAGCAGGTGCTTTCTAACAGACTGAGATCACCTGCTGTCTCTCCTGAGCAGGGTCACTGCCTCCAGTTTCAGACATTTTTGATCCCTCCGTACTTTGCGCATCAATGTTGTGAGAAATGGCCCGTTGTTAGTGGGAGAAAGAGCCTCTGCCTTTGTGTGACTGGGTGACTAATTACGTGTTCTTCCCTTATTATCTCAGAAGCGTAGATGCTTACTTTCCAGGTTAATGTCTCTGCAAGGATCTTCTTCAGCAATGAAAACAACTCTCTCAGAGCATGGGTGGGAAATGGCTTTGATCATCCAACCTATTACGATTTGTGGGGGCCCCAGTGATAAGAACAGATCCAGAAGCAACACTAAAAGCAGCAGAACTTGAAGCTGATGATTTCATGAGGGCTGTAAGAAGGATGAGTAAACTACTGCCCCTGTCACTCACAAGGCTACCCAGCATGGTGTGTAAAAGCCCTGTGTCACAGAAAACAGGCTGCTTCTGTCATCAGACCAGAACCGTGTTCCCCTGTGTGACTTAACGTTGTTTACCAAGCTATGTAGGTAAGAGAGAAACGTATTCCTGGAACATAAAACCCTAGGAACACAGTGTAATATGACACAGTGCTACACTGAAACATTCTGAGCCTGAATTTCAGAGAAGCAGAGGTTGGAAGTTAGATACTCAGCATTTCTGATAAGCTCGATCTTTGTAATTTCTCCTTTGCTAGGCATACTGACCGAAATCTGGGTAACATTGCTGAAGTTCATTCTGTTGTTTAGGTAATTAATGAGAAGACAAGCAAATCCTTCCTAATGCTGAAGCAAGTGTTAATTTTATGGTTTATTCATCTGTTTTTCAAAACGATGTGCCAGTACTACTTATTTGCTCCTCCTTTTCCAAGCCAAATGCACTAACTGCTTAACACCAGAGGATGGTTAAAACTGCACTCAGAATGTAGCATGGTGATTGCTGATAATTTAAGCATTTGACTCTGTGACAAGCATGAGGCAACTGGCTGCTGATGTAGCCTTTCTGTTGGTAACCCAGCTCAGGTAACCAAGTGGTGTGTTGTGTAAAGACCACATTCCAGGAGAACTGCTGATAGATGAAGAAACTGAAGTGGTTCCAGTTCAGATCTCAATATGGTTTTTTTGTTTGTTTGTTTTTTTCTTTTTTTTTTTTATTTGACAGCATTTACTCTCTGCTTTCCATCTTACTATGTTATTTTTTATAAACACGTTTTCTCCTCTAGCTTCTTTCTTAGCATTAGGGGACCTCAGTTAAGGACCTCAAGGACCTCAGTTAAGGCAAACTAGAATAAAATGAAGCTTGCTTTGTGGTAGCAGAACCTATTTAGCCTACTTACAGTGAAAAAAGCAAAATGCAGAAAAGAGATTAGTAAATAGACAGTTACAATGGTCTGACCCCTTGTCTACTTCGTAAGAACCTGGAAACAAAAGGAGATCCCTTGGTGAGCTCCAGCAAGTGGTTCCACTTGGGCTTTTGTGAGGACAGTGAACAAAGCAGCTTAAAAACTCCTGACTGTACTCTGCAGCATTAATTGCTGTCATTACTCCAGCATATTAGACACTGTCAAAGCTACACACCCCAGTATCTGTTCAATTCTGGGATGTGGCCTGCACCTGGCTGTCCAGACCAATGATCTTTGTGAGTTACCTTCACATGAACTCCCAAGTTTCCCAGGTAAGGCATGTGACAGGCCCATATGGCTGGTGAGTGCAATGCAGTCACATCAGGAACAGTGGCCTGGCCCACAAAAAGGTGACAGTGAATGATGAGGAAGAGATTGGATGGAACATGCCTTGGGCATGGGCTGTTTAAATGGGCACTGGAAATCACATCTGGATGGGGTTTTTTTGCCAGTATACCATTCCCAGTGTTATTTTTGAACAACTCTGGCCACAGAGTAAGGCAGTTCAGAAACCAGTCCAACAAAGAAAAAACAGCAAAAAGAAACACAGAGTATTATTCAATGAAATCAAAGGTCTCTGCTTAAGTTCACTATTCATCCCCTCCCTCTGGAATTTGTATGCCCAAGAACAAGAATCAAAAGACAAAAACCCTGAAACTCCAATTCCACATTTGTAGAAGCAGAATATGTAAAAAAACAGCCTGAAAAGTATGTAATGGCATCTGAAGAGGGCCCTTTGATCTGATTAAAGATAGTGTATTTATCAGCCTGGAATAACATAGATTTGGGAACTTTTGCCCTGCAGACAGGTATGTCCAGCTACCTTATTGCTATAAATTAGAAGGAGTCCTTGGAAGGTCCAGAGGAGGGCTACAAAGATGATCTGAGGGCTGGAGCACCCCTTGGAGCACCTCCCGTACATGGACAGGCTGAAAGAGTTGGGGTTGTTCAGCCTGGAGAAGGCTCCAAAGAGACCTTATAGTGACCTTCCAGTATCTGAAGGGGCTACAAGAAAGCTGGGGAGGGACTGTTCACAAAGGCTTGTAGTGATAGGACTAGGGGCAACAGGTATAAATTGCAGAGGGGCAGATTTAGACTAGGTATAAGGAAGACTCTTCACCATGAGGGTGGTGAGGCACTGGCACAGGTTGGCCAGGGAAGCTCTGGCTGCCCCATCCCTGGAGGTGTTCAAGGCCAGGTTGGATGGGGCCTTGGGCAGCCTGGTCTAGTGGGATATGTCCCTGCCCATGGCAGGAGGGTTTTAGGATAGAAACATCATAGCTATCTATTTTATTGTGTTTCTGATTAATTAAGCAGTAATGAAACTAGGTATATGCTATTCAAGATATGCGTTTTGTACATTTGTGTGCAAATCTGTGTTCAGTGTATTGTACATACAGTATGTACATAAAATATACAGTTGTACAGCAAATAGACAATAGGAGATAAGAAACACACCTTCTATTAAAAAAATACCACAAGGGAAATGAATCTGAATATTTATGATTCCTGAGTTCAGATTCAACTAATTTTAATGCTTACAAGCTTTGCTCTCATTTGCTGTTTAATTTTTCAGCTTCTGTCCTTGAGCACTGACTTTTATAAATAAAAGCTTTCATTAACTCTCCCTCTGGCTCCAAGATATTTCTAATCTTTCATTCACACAAACAAAGCTATCTAGCTACAAATATGTGCTTAGTTCTATTTATCCCACTTGTTGCTGACATTTTTCTATTTATTTTAATCAGTGTATATCACCCTAACTTGTCTTCTGTGCAGATGCTTACTCACTATTTACATCCTCAAACTCTTTTTCATAACTAATGAAAGCATCAAAACACACAAACCTCATTCACTGCAAAAGTTTAAGTTAGAATTTCAATGAAATGACAATAAAATGAATGTTAGAGGTTTAATTTCTGACAGGTATTGCTTAGTTTACACAATTCTCAAGCATTTTAATTTCTTGTCCTATTTATACATAATAAAAAATGTTAAAACAATGCAGTTTTATTTGTGGTGCTCAGAAAGAAGGCAATAATAGGAGAAAGCAGGAAAAATGGGTTCTAAATCTACACTTCTCAAGAAATTATACATGTGTTTTACTTGTTAATTAATGTTCCAAGTTTTGATAATTTTCATCTGAAAGTCTCAGGAGTAGAATCACTTTGTGTCTCTCTTCCTCCTTCCTCTTGCTGACAATTAGAATGACTCAGTCTACAAAGCCTCAGCAGTGTCAATGACTCAGCCATGTGACATGTGTGCTCTATCAGTCCATCTAGGCATGATTTAAGAAAGAAGCAAATACAAGTTTTCATGCTGTGGGAAGACAGCTTTCTCAATTTGATAAAAATAAACCGTTCCAACCACCCACAGAAGGAAGTGACTTCATATAGCTGACCACTTAGCTGCCGCCCTAGTAATTGTCAATATATTTTGTTTCCTTCCAGCAGGTCAAAAAAACATTTTTGTTTTGGTTCACATACAATTTGAAAGAACTCACATTATGAGATTAAAGTACATTTTCCAAAAAAACCAAATCATACGAAGCTTGCAGGTATTTGCTTCATGCAGTCTATAGTCTCTCAATACAAAGAGCACTGCTCCCACCAGTAAAGCCACTGAGCAAACTCCAGCTGGAGACCAGAGCACTTCTATCATTCTTTCTTTGCTGGACAAAGCATTGTGCAGCATATGTTCTGTATCAGTGGGGGCTTAAAAGGAAGCTCAAAAGATAGAGGAGATTTTATGTTGTTTATAAAGTTATACATTATGAATAGGGGATTCTTTATATGTGAACAAAGTAAATCTATTTTCAGTCCACAGCTATCGTTCTTGGTATGCTATGAAGTGAAGCTGTTTCCAGCAGTGCTGATCTCAACCATGTATCGAAAGCTTCCTTTCTCACTCACTGAGCTCCAGTTACCAAGATTCCTTCTCCTCTGAACACATATGGGATGTGGGTTATGGTGGCATTTTTCATTCTTTGTTTTCTTTCCAGTAAGTGAATCTAATTTAATATTCTAAATAGAGGTTCCCAACAGAGTGAGTCCTATGGAACATTCTCCAGATATATCCCCTTTTGTTCCTGAGTAAATGCAGAGGTTCTGCTGATATTTGTTAGGTGTGGATGTCTTTGGAGGTGGCTATTTAGATTGTCAGCAGATACTAAATACCACTGACAGTTTCAAAGTTTAATAAAACAGCCAACATATTCACAACAGCAGTATTGCCTCGAGGTGAACCAAGAACAGCATAAAACAGACAGTCTAATGAGTCTTCTGATAATCTAGTCTAACAAATATCACTTATGCAGTATATTTCAACTTCAAAGTGATCTAGTTGACGAATCCTTAAATTTCACACTGGCAGCAATTCAGAAAGCTGGTAGGTTATCTTCTGTATTTTTAATGAGACAAATACTAACATTGGGAGCTTCCTGCAGAGTCAACGTCCTGAGAACCATCAGCAGGCCACCCGCTTGTACTAAACAGAAGGGGAAACATGGAGCATTGTATTGCTGTAATGGTTTATTGTATGTCTTGCAGTGGTGAACAGTAGAGAATTTAACGAGAATCAGATGTCGGCCCAGCCTGTGTTGTCAAGCTACCTGTGCTTGGGTAACACAAAAATTAGGCTCTGCCTGACTCCATGGCTCTGAGTGATTACCAAACAACAAACATCCCAAACTGGGATTCATGTCTCAACCTTGCAGCATTTAGAAGTCCTTGAAGCATTTAGAATATACAGTTTTTAAGTTGTGGTACATATTTTATTTACATCTTTCAGTATGTGCTTTTTCTCCTTTGTTTCAGGATGACTTGGTAAACATTTTTCTGCATAATAATTTGATTTACAATTTTACTTCCAACATTCTTCAGTAACTATTTGATGTTTTGTCAGAAGTTATCCAGACAAGAAAGAAGTCCCAGTCTTTGGATCATTTTACCTGGAATACCAGAAGCAATGGGATAATCAGGGAGGTGACAAACATGATATGCATTTACAATAGGGGGAGAAAAAAGCTATCTACTACAGTGTCAGCAATTCCCATTGTGCTATTTTCTAGTGAAAGGGTTTGAAAAAAACAAAGGATTCTGTCATCTGGCACCAATGTCCAGAGCAACAAGTTCATAGACCTGACTGGCTCCTCTGGGCACTATTCCTGAAATATCAATTAAAAACATTAAAAGAGTGAAACATTATTTAATAAAATAATTTTAAATAATTTGATTCTAAACATAAGAAATTCTGAGTAAATTGAAGCTTCATGTGGAATCTGCTCATGGGTTGAAGCTTTACTTGGAATCTGATCTGAATTTATAGTTTAGATTATTTCCTCCTACTGGATTTGGCAGGGACTGTTCTTGTGTACTAGCATATTAGACTATTTAGATCTTAAATGCATTATTAACTTCCTGTATACACTTACACTGTAACACAAGTGGTTTTTGTACAGTGTAGCAATAAAGCAAAGCTTTTAAGAGGCCTGCTGTGTGCTGAACTGCGTCTTACCCGCTGCTTTATGAAGACCTCTTATCTCCGGAAATACAATCCGTAAAATTCTTCTGCTATAAAATTACTTATCTGTCATATCCTGTACAAGCAATTTCCAGACATATGCTTAGTCACGTTATAAAGTTAGTTGCAGCCAGAATATGCAGATAGGTGAGGCTGAAGTTAAATCTTAGAACCCTGTCAGCAATCCCATGACAGCTTCCTTTCTAGAAAAAGCCCCTTGAAGAAGGGCTAGAGGTTTAAAAGTAGATAAATTGGGAAAAGGGGAGAGAGGGTGACATGTGATCTCCCTCAGTCAACAGTTGTGCCCAGAAGCTTATGCAATCTGTGTTGTCCACACAGTTTCAGTGTTCTTTCCAGAGAACACTTACTGTAACACTTCTCACTGGTGGGGCGAGTTGAAAGGTTAAGAGATTCTCTATTGCCAAAAGGCTGCATGAGGAAATAGGTGCTTTGAGGTCAGCTGCGGCTTGAATGCCAAAGCATCTATGAACACTGGGACATGATGCTCTAGCTTTTCTGAGGGATTTCAAACCTTCTTACTGACAGGGCAGGACATGATGAGAATCCTGAGAGCTACAAGCAGTTTCTTTCTCCTGGGACAAAGCAATCTGGCTCACTTAAAATAGTGTAAGGAAGCTTTCTTCTCAAAAGTGAGGAACAAACGTGCTCAAAAAACTAAAAACATAACCTAAAAAATCAAGTAAGGCTTTCTCCTTTTCCCCAAAGCCTGTCACTGTTCCAGCGCCTGCCACATTGCCCTCTCCTTGAAAGAAACTCCCAACCCTGTTCACTTGTGTAAAGCCACTCCCAAGCCTCACGCCTTACCAAGGTAAAACAAGCCTGCAGATGGGATTTATCTTGCTTCCTGATGGCCTTTATTTCCAGCTGGGGCTGAAGAGGATGGGCTGAAGAGTGCCCGGCACTGGATTTAGCCTTATTGTGGGCTTGTGCAAACCTCATGAAGTTCAGCAAAGCAAAGTGCAAGGTCCTGCACCTGGGTCTGGGCAACCCTCAAGTGCCACTACAGGCTGGGGGATGAAAAGATTTGAGAGCAGCCCTGTGGAGAAGGACCTTGAGGGGCTGTTGGATGAGGAGCTGGACATGAACTACCAATATGCACTCACAGCCCAGAAGGCAAACCACAGCCTGGGCCGCATGAAAAGAGATGTGGCCAGCAGGCTGAGGGAGGCGATTCTGCCCCTCTACTCTGCTCTGGTGAGACCTCACCTGGAGTACTGCATCCAGCTTTGGAGCCCTCAGCACAGGGAAGACATGGAGCTGTGGAGCAGGTCCAGAGGCCACAAAACTGATCAGAGGGATAGAGCAACTCTTGTATGAAGAGAGGCTGAGAGAGCTGGGGTTGTTCCGATCTAGTTGGAAGACGCCCCTACTCACTGCAGGGCATTTGGACTGGACGGCCTTCGTGGTCCCTTCCAGCCCACACCGTTCTGAGTCCATTGAGTGCATTAACTGTAGCAGACCCGCAGGGACGTGTCAGAAAGGCTCCCGTTACAAGACTCTGAGGTCCTGGAGCGCATCCAGAGAAGGGCAACGAAGCTGGTGAAGGGGCTTGAAAACAAGTCTTACGAGGAGCGGCTGAGGGAGCTGCGGTTGTTTAGCCTGGAGAAGAGGAGGCTGAGGGGAGACCTTGAGTAGCCTACAGCTATCTGAAAGGAGGTTGCGGGGCAGTGGGTGCTGGTCTCTTCTCCCAAGTGACAGGCGATAAGACAAGAAGAAACGGCCTCAAGCTGTGCCAGGGGAGGTCCACATTGGACATTAGGAAAAATTTCTTCAGCGAAGGGGTCATCGGGCACTGGCACAGGCTGCCCAGGAGGGCGGACGAATCCCCATCCCTGCAGGTGACGGGCAGGTGCAGCGCTCAGGGCTGTGATTCAGGGCAGGCAGCTCCCGCCGGGCCCGAGGACCTTCAAGGCCTTTTCCCGCCCAGCGCCTCTACGACTCCAGCATAAGGCGGCGTTACCGTATTTACCGCCACTACACCCACCGCGCCGCGGCCTAACACGTGCTCCCGTAAACTCCCGCGTAGGAGCGCACGCCCGTCCCACAGGCGCCCGCGCGGGCGGCGCATGCGCGTTTCCGCGGCGCGGTGGGGTGAGGCGAGGCGGCGCCCGGCCCGCCCCTCCCCCGCCGCCGCGAGGCCGCCCGGGCCCGCGCCGAGCCGGAGCCATGGCGGACACCGCGGCCGAGGGCGCCCGGCGGCACCGGCAGCGCCTGCGAGGTGCGGGGCTGGGGGGGGCGGGGGAGAGGGAGGGTGTGCGTGTGTGTGAGCTCGGGAGAGTGACGGAGAGTGCGTGTGAGCGCCTGTGTGCGAGAGGGAGTGTGTGTGTGAGTGCCTGTGTGTGAGCGTGTATGTGTGTGTGCCTGTGTGTGGGTGTCTGTGCCTCTGAGTGTGTCTGAATGTCTCTGGGTGCCTGTGAGTGTGTCTCTCTGTGAGTGTGTGTGTGTGAGTGGGTGCCTGTGAGTGTGTGAGTGGGTGCCTGTGAGTGCCTGTAAGGGTCTGTGGATGCCTGTGAGCGTGTGAGGGTCTGTGTGTGCCTGTGAGTAGGTGAGTGGGTACCTGTGTGTGTGAGTGGGTGCCTGTGAGTGTGTGG
Organism: Phaenicophaeus curvirostris; assembly: GCF_032191515.1. NCBI lineage: Eukaryota > Metazoa > Chordata > Aves > Cuculiformes > Cuculidae > Phaenicophaeus > Phaenicophaeus curvirostris. The sequence continues at coordinate 12,765,271 of NC_091396.1, forward strand.
GTCTCTGTGTGTGTCTGTGTGTGTGTGTGTCTGGCCTCAAGCTGCGCCAGGGGAGGTTCAGGCTGGACATCAGAAAAAAATTTTTCACGGAAAGGGTCATTGGGCACTGGCAGAGGCTGCCCAGGGAGGTGGTTGAGTCACCATCTCTGCGGGTATTTAAAAGACGGGTAGGCAAGGTGGTCAGGGACGTGGTTTAGTAGCAGGTAGGAATGGTTGGACTCGATGATCCGGAAGGTCTTTTCCAACCTAGTGATTCTGTGATTGTGTACACATGTGTGTGTCTACATGTGCCTGTGTGTCTGGAGGTATCTGCCGCTGCATGTGAGTGTGTGTGTATCTGTCTGCGTGTACCTATGTCTGCATGTGTCTGTGTGTGCATGAGTCTGTGTGTCTTAGTGTGTGCGTGTCTGTGTGTCTGCATGTGTCTGTCTGCATGTGCATGCTTGTGAGAGCATGTTTGCATGTGAGTGTCTGTGTGCGTATGTGCCTGTGCATGTGTGTCTGTGTGCCTCTGTCTGTGTCTTCATGTACGTGTGTGTTTGCATGTGTGCGCCTGTCGTGTGTCTGCACGTTCATGTATTTGCATGTGCGTGTCTGTATGTGAGTGTTTGTAAGTGCCTCTGTGTGTGCGTGCACATCTGTGTGTCTGCACGTGTTTATGTGCCTTTGTGAGTGTTTGTGCTTGTTATTGTGTCAGTCTGTGTCTGTGCATGCATGAGTGTGCATGCATTTGTCTGACTCTGCACACCTGTGAGCGTGTGTGTCTGTGTGAGTGTGTGTGTGCTTGTCTGCATGTGTTTTTGTGTCTCTGCATGTGCAGCATCTCTGTGTGTGTCTGTATCTCTGTGAGCAGGTGACTGTGTCTGCATGTGTCTCTGTGTGTGTTTATTCCACTGACTGTAGTGCAAAAAGTGTGGTTCACTGTGTCTTCCTGTCCCTTCCTTTAAGTTGTTTTCTTTATTATTTATTCTTATTTTTACTAAAATAACCACTTTGAGGTATGCATGCTTGTCATTGCCACACGGATGCAGCCCTTTGCCTCAGCAGAGCCTGTGTGCACCTGTGGGGTCACGCTGACCTCAAAGTGAAAAACGTTAAAGCAAGTAAAACTGCCAGCTAGTCCAGCCAGCTCTGTTTTGTCTGTGGGTTTCATCATCCTTTCCCATTTCACAACAGTGAAGTGGCAGCGTGACCCACTCGAATGTTAACGCGTTGGCATTGTAGTCATGCCACCCATATCCACAAATGAAAATACAGCCCTGGCACATTTTGTGTTCTTCGGTTGGCCAAGACTGGCATGCCCTGCTAGCTGTGCTCTCCCCTGTCTGAGGAGAGTGTTTTGATACATACATGCATACCCACCCTAGTATGGAACCAGGAAGTTCTTGCTGTTTGTTTTTCTGTTTAGAGTACTTAATGTGTATAGGTTGCGTTTGTACCAAGCAGTGTATTGGATGTAGCTGGTCAGACTGGTAAAAATCTAAAGTACAAAAGAGGCCTAAAATGTTGTTGCGTCACTTATTCTACTCCTGTGACTTCCTCTACACAAGAAATTAAAGGATGTTAAAAACTTACACGGGCATATCCAAGAGAAGTCTTTTTATATGAGTGTAAAATATGTGTACTTCCCAACTCTGAGAACTATAACCTTTATGTCCCAGGCTGGGATGAATGTTTATATTTTTTCTTTTGATGAGTGTCTGCTCTGACTGGCTAGCAGCTGTGCCTGCTGCTTTTTCTTAAGAAAAAAAAAATCTGTTAATAAGCATGTTTTAAAGTTGTGTTATACATACGGAAGATTTAACTTCAAGTTAAAATCTCTAGTTAATTAAGCTGGCAGAAGATTTCTGGCAAAAAGGAAAAAAAAAATATGGCTTACTTTGTTTTGCTGTGTTTTTCTTTTCAGAAATGTGTGTATTAATTGAGGCATAAATTATTATTGGATTTTAGAAGTTGACTTCTATGGGATATTTAGAAGTGTAAGGACTTGAAATTTGTTTGAAAAGTTTTGGGGAATGTGAGCTGTGTGTCATATATGTTATTGAAAGCATTATTGAGAAGATTGTTGAGAGCTTACCTTAACCTTTCCTTATAGTTTGAAATCTGTTGTAATGTATGAGCATTTTCTGTTGTTGTTGTGGTTTGGTTTTTTTTTTTTTAACTTTATTTTTGTTTAATTTCAGGGAAAGCTCAGGCAGAAGGTGGATCAGCTCGGACATCACTTCTTATTTTAGTGTCCATCTTCTTATCAGCTGCTTTCCTTATGTTCCTGGTATATAAAAATTTCCCACAACTTAGTGAGTAAGTATGTCAGTAAAGATTAACATATTTGCTTTTCTTTCAGTATCGAGTTGTAGAGGAGCCTACATGGCTTTAGGTGATATGAGTTAATTATAGACATAGTCTTATTCTTTTTAAAAGGGAGTTTGAGTTTATAACCTAGAATGTCAGGATACAAAGGTTGATCTTGAAATACTGACTGGTAGGATCTGTGTAAAGAGAGTTGTACTTGACCTAGGGTTTCTATTGTACAGTTGAAATTTCATGTTTAGAAAAGTCACCCCCAGTCATATGAGCAGTGGTAACTCACTATGTTCTTAACCTTCTTCAGCTGAGAGCTGAAACATCCTTGATTAGGGCTAGGTTTATTTTAATATTCCTTGTGTGCTGGTACAACTGGAGGCTGTCATAAAAAGGTGACTTCTCTCTTCCTTCGTATCTAAGCTTCATGTTCTCTTTTTCTCCTTTTTCGTTGCATCTGGCACATGTGGATAGTTTGACAAGATGGAGTCCTGCTTGTCTGAGTTGTTGTTTTTTCTTTCTTGTAGTAGTTAATTTTCTATCTGATTAACTTGCTCAATGAGTTCAGTTTGCAACAGTCCAATCACTAAGTCTAATAGAGAGGAAGGGAGGACACTCAACTGGGCTGCCCAGGGTTGCACCAGCTTAAGGTGTGACTTAAGACTTTTGCTCTTAAAGCTTTCTTTGTGAGATAAAGCTCTGCTGCCCTTGCTGTACTTGAAATGTTATGACCCTAGCATTGAAGCAGTTACAGTTGTTTTTGGCTGAAAAGTTGACTGCTGTTCGGTTGCCAGGGTTTCATTTGAGTAATTGTTTTTCATCACTACTTGCTAAGAAAAAAAAAATCCTAGAAATGAAGCAGATTTTTTTTTTTTAAATTCATTACAATAAAGGTTTCCAAAGAAAACTGAGGTTGTAGTTTAGTGATGTAGTATATCTAACTATGTATCTAATAAGTAATGTTACTGTACTGTTTTAATATATTTACCACTATTCCTGCTTTTTTTTTTTTCTTTCAGAGAAGAGAGAGAATGTATAAAGGTGCCTAGAGATATGGATGATGCAAAGGCCTTGGGAAAAGTGCTTTCCAAATATAAGGACACATTTTATGTTCAAGTGTTAGTGGCTTATTTTGCCACATACATTTTGTATCCTTTTTCAAGGGCAGTCTTGATGTATTCATATTGTAGTCATGACTAGTCATGTAGTCGTATTTCTCTGAAAAAGAAATGAAAAATATGAACACACATTCTGATCATGGGTGAAGGTGGCTAACATACTCAGGTGTGTTTATAAATAGACACAGATATTCCCAAGTCTTTGAACTTAAAAATATCTGTTTCAGTATGCTTTTTAGACTGCAAGAGAGGATTGTGTAGAAGGAAATTGTAGCACACATGTTGACTAGTAAATGCTGTGGGGACATACATGCAGCTTCACTTTGGCTGTGTCTGTTTTGGACATTATTTTTAGCTTGGATATTAGATTTTTAGTGTTATGCTAACTTTTTAGATGGCAAACTAAATTTCCACTTAGAAATTACTGTTGATTTTAGTGCAAAACTGAGATTACTGTGTTGCTGTTCCTCGAGATGGTCAGAAGTGTCGTATAAGGGTGATTTGCAGAATATTTTACAGCATTTCTGCGGGAAAGTGTTTTGAGCCTAATTTCATCTCTGTAGTGCCCACATTCAAGAAACAAATGTCTAAGAGCTAAATTTCTGAAGTAGTTTCTGCCTAGGGAGACACAAAGGCTACCTGTGTTCTGTGTTAACCTCTTTTCCTGAGTGCTGAATGCGTTAATTAATGATTAAACAGACTCTTCACTGTAACACTTAACTAAAGGTTAATAACTTTGAAAAGCTGTATAAGAGTTCTGTTTCATAGTTTAGTGCAACAGGCTTTTGTAACTGTGAAAAGTCATCGCTGAACGTGCTGTTAATAATTATCCTCTAGCTCCTTTTCTACTTCACAAAGAATAGATTTGTGAAGAAAATTAAGATGATGTTTCATATAATGACAGAAAGTGGAACAGAACTGGCTGTTTAGTAAACTACTAGAGCAACTGATGGGATGACATTTACTGTCTCAGCAGTAGACTGTGATCAGTTGACAAGTATGTTACAGCTATCTCAGAACCTTGACACTTGTTTAGAAAAAACTGTACTGGTTCTAATGGACTTGAGGAAGATTATTTGCCTTTTTGATATTTCAGTCGTTCAACTCGGATGAAATAGCTTGCAGGTTCTTTTTGCATTACAAGATTTCTGACCAAAGTGGCTTCGTAATGCCTAAGCAAACCTGCAGCTCAACAGCCTCTTAGCTTATGTTGTGGAAACTTCATTTTTGTCTTTTTGAAACTTCCGACTGAAATTGGTGATCCTGTATCCTAGTTATCTGGTGGTTGCACCATGCTTGTTTGTAAGGAAGGAGTAGTTGCCTTCATACGTGTCAGTCTTCCATGATACTGAGTAGTTGTGGGCTCAGACAGTTCTGGGAACTCTGTAGAGAACGTATCTGAAACCTGCATGTCTGTAGTCAACAATATAAAATAGCAAGTGTGTGTTACCTGTAATGTCACAATGTGTCAATTATGGCACAGATAAACAGAAAAATCTAGTACAGCTTTTATTGTTTAGTGACTTATTTTTCTATGTGTAATGATGAATCTACTCCTTGTTTTTCTGTGCTTGAGCTTCTTGTGCAACTCTGCAAACAGATTTTGAAGTAAAAAATCTTCAGAGGCTATGCTTATTTATATTTATGCTTTGCCAATTTGTAATATGTATCCCAACTGCTTATAAAATTAAGAATTTGGTACCTTTTTAAAAATGTTTTTTCTTAACTAAGATGCATGCAGCTTGCAAACGTTTGCTATTCCTGGGTCTATATTCCTCAGTATCCTGTCAGGATTTCTTTATCCCTTTCCGCTGGCCTTATTTCTTGTTTGTCTGGTAAGTACGGAAAATTGTGAGGACATATATTTCTGTCCATTTGGAATACAACCAAGCATCGGAACACCTTCCTTTTTGACATGATGAGAGTCAGAGTGAAATAGAAGTACACTTTTGTTTCTGAGGAATGGATCACTTCTCATTCAGTTCTGTTGTGGAAGTGGTGCTACCAACAAAATTCACTGTAGCATTGGATAGCAATCCAAAATACTAAACTGTTTCTCTGAATTTTCTTAATAATGGAGGCATCCGAGTGTGAATCAGCCAAGTTTCCTTTACTTTAAATTTCTCTAGCATCCACCACAACCGAGCTGTCATTTCAGGACATGATTACTACATTTTTACTACATCTGTTTATAAATGGTTTAAATACCCAAGAAGCTTAATTTATGAAATGTATGTTATTGACAAACTTCAAAAAATGTCATGTACAGAAGATGCAGTCATAATGAGCTTTAGTATGTAAGAATGAGATAATTGAGGTGGTGTGCAGGATCGAGTTAATGAATTTTCAAGTTTGAACTTCTTTAATGCCACTGTGCCCTTTATTTGCAAAGCTTTTACTGTTCAAACTCTTAAAATAAAACTGCAGAAACGCTCAATATTATCTGATAAGAGTAATCAACAATGTCTGCTTTGAATGTTAAGACTGATCAAAATGCTCTGAAATTAAAGGAGCTATCTGGGGTGAAGAATACTCTTTGGGAGTTTGTACACGCTACTAGAGGAGAGCTCTTCAGCCTCAGTGGAGGGCTGCATAGAAGCAGGCTCTGTCCAGCCAGTGTAGTTAATGGGGATGTAAGGCTAAGATTCATTAGAGTTTCTGCTCATTAGTTGTTTGGTTTTTTTTTTTCCCCCCAGTGCTCAGGACTTGGAGCTTCATTCTGCTACATGCTCTCATACCTAGTGGGACGACCTGTTGTATACAAATATTTGACAGAAAAAGCAGTAAAATGGTCAGAACAGGTAAAGTTTCTAGAGATGCTGAAATTTATGATGGAAAATGTATAGTGCAATAGTACAAAAAACTAGGGGCTCTGATGCTCATGTATCTAGTTACAAGGAAAGGATTCTGACTCCTTTCTGACACTGTGTGGTTACTTTCTCTGAGTGTTTTTAACCAAAGGGGAGTATTCCTGATTTTATGGTGTACCCTATGAGGAAGTTGTTTTTATGTAGGAAGAGTTGGCAACTGATAACCCCCTCGGTTTAGCCAATGTAAATAGGAAACTTCTCCAGTTTCAGTTTGAAGTAACAGCTCTCTAGGCATCAGAACTAGTGAAAACTGGGTTTCTGTTTTTTATGGGGGAAGAAACCCCATTGCTGCATGTATGATTGCAAAACTGTAATTGAAGATGTTATTGTGGGTGGATCATTCAGAAACCTCTTACAGTATCTGGTTTCAGCAAGTGTTAATTGTCAGATGAAGTTAAAGATTTTACAGTACAAAATCATAGTGTGATTAGTATTTGACCTCATGTCTCTTGCTTTGGTACTCTGAAATATGTGCAAAGAGCATTTTTTTAGCAAGTATAAAGCACAGCTTACTGCTATACTCTGTTCAAGATTTTTGAATCGTGTAAAAATATTTTTAACTTGTTCCTCATTAGATAAGATGTGGAGCTGCTTGCGGCACAAGTGACCCTATTAAATACTATATTAAATACTAAGTATTTTGGCCCTTGACCCCATCTTAATATCACAGTATAATCTTGAGGTTATTCTCTGAGTAGCCAATGGTTACTATTTCCATTAGTAAAACTGTATGTGTGATTTAAAATTATGTAATTACATGCGGAGCTCATATCTCACTCTTTCCAGGTTTACTCAATTATATCATATATATGCATTTCGAGGGCTAAGGTATTTTACATGCAGGAATAATCAGTGTTTAAGTATTTGTCCTTCATTAAGATTTAAAAAAACACAGTTGTCTTACTGTACTGATTTTAGTGTTGCAGTTAAAACTAAAGTTGGGGGAAAAAACAGGGTTGCGACTGGGTTGAATCACTGCATGAGATTTCAGATGGAATCAGACCAGGTTTGATTTCAGCTGCTCAGGGCTGAATGACCACATTTACACTTAGGCTTAGAGAAGGTCTGCCAGGCTAGGCCAGAAGTGGTGGATGCTTTGATGTCCTTATTACTTTGTTTGAGGTTACAGTTCTTATTTGAAAGGGCTGATGTGCTAAAGCCAGGCTGGAAGGAAAAGAGGCCTTGATGTAGTACTAGTGGAAAGAGCTGGGCTGTAAATAAAGCTGGGGCTGTTGTGGTTGCTCCTGGGTAAACGTTAATGCTGGGTACTCTAATGTATGGGTAGATAGGTTTTGCAACTGTGCTGGCAGCAGCCATTTGATGAACTTCAGGGCCATGACCTGTTAAGTGTCCAAGTGAGGAATACAGCTCTGTTTCAAGTTTGATCATGAGTTAGGGCAGAATGAGTTGAGGAACAAGCTTTATTGCTAGTTCCTGCAAAAGCTTTAGGGATAGGATGACAAGCTGGCTGTGTTGACTGAACTGTAGTTGGGCAGGCAGAGGTTGCTCTGTTGAAGTTACGGTTAGGCCTGCTACTGCTCCAGATTACTTGTTTGTTGTTTAAGTTGGCCAATTCAGACACATCATCACCATGTTCTACCACAGACTGGTTTTTCCAGATGAACTTCAGAATTATTTAACAGGTGAATCACTGATGACCCAGGGAAGAGTCACTCACTAATTTTTGTTTGCAACTTGTACATTTCTGGAAAATATACACAAAAGCCTCTTAATAAGCCCCTAGTAGCGAAATCATTGTGTACTTTCAAGGCAGGGTTTTTACTGACTTCTTGATTTTGTTTTTATTTTGGCAGGTTGAACGACACAGAGAACACCTCATTAACTACATAATATTTTTGAGAATAACGCCTTTTCTTCCCAACTGGTTTATCAATATAACATCTCCTGTAATTAATGTGCCATTGAAAGTATTTTTCATTGGTACTTTTCTAGGTAAGAATTCTGGCTACTTAACTGCTGTTTGGGGATAGCTAGAAGAAGGGATGGTATTTGCCACTCTCTGTATACATTTTTCAGCAGACATCACCACCTACTGGAGAGCTGAAAGATCACACAAGAATATTTGGTTTATACTTGATGGTCTCTGGGGCTTATAGCATCAAAAGGTTTTAGTAGTTGGGACTATTCTGATATACTGGATGGGAGATGATGAGTCAAGGCTTAATTACTTGCTTAAGGAAACATACAGTATATGAACACTTAATTAGGAAATTTTTGTTCCACTCTGTGACTATAATATGTCTGTGAACTTCTATAAGCTCCTACTTTGAGCTCAGTGCAGTTGCCTGAGGGGTATATGTAACTTTGATCTGAAGCATTGTTCTTCCCTGTCTCAGCTTTTTTTTCACTGTAATATATCTTCCTAGGAGTGACTTCATAATTGAAGTAGTGTAGTACTAAATACTTTAGTTTTGCAATTGGCATATTTTTACAAATACTGTTCAATGTGATTGGGAAATGATCCATATTTTTTCCTTTATGAACTTAAGTAAAATTGGTTTGTAAAGGCACAACTTGAAATCTGCGGAGTCAAAAAAGCAGAGATTATTATCTTAGTCTTCCCTGTTTGGGTTGGCATTAAAATATACTAAAAATGACATAAAACCAGTTCTTTTGATAAGGGTTTTTGTCTTTTGAGTTTGTATTTATATTTTTTAAAAAAATGAGTACAAGGCAACAAAGTCTGAAATTTTTTTGTGTTAAAAGTTGGATGACTAATTTATGATTTTTTTTTTTCATTTTTTTTCACGCTGACAAGTTGTTTTTTCTTTCTTTACCCTTTTAATTCCCTGGTCCAGGTGTGGCACCACCATCTTTTGTAGCCATTAAGGCAGGAACAACACTGTACCAACTTACAACAGCAGGGGAAGCTGTTTCCTGGAACTCTGTTTTTGTTCTCATGATTCTAGCCATCCTCTCCATCCTGCCAGCTGTCTTCCAGAAGAAACTGAAACAGAAGTTTGAATAAGGATCAAACTGGACCAGAATTTCTCATGCTTCATCTCAGGATCAGCACTTCTGATATTTGTATATTTGCTTTTCTATTGCATACTAAGCAATTGAAGGGGAGGCTTGTAATTGATAAGAATGTCTTTAAATGAACACATGACCTAAAATAGAAGGAATTGTGTTCAGAAATGTACTGCATATAGTTTTGTAACCAAACTATCAGTGTTTTACTTGGGGAGGGTGTGTGTGGGGCCCTCAGGATGAGGTAAGTGAAAACACAGATGTAATATTTTGCTCTGATTATCTGCAGAGCAAAAATTGTAATGTAGACATAAACTACAGTTAATGCTTTCTAAAACTTGCAGGAAAAAAAACTTAAATTATTCAGTCCCATTTTGTAACGTTCTCTGTAGGCTTACATGTGATCTGGTCTAAGTACATTTCTCATCAACAAAATGTACATAAATTTTGCCTTTTGGAATTCCAAAATAATAGCATAATATAATAACGGTGCTCACTCTAAAACAAAGTCTTTTTTTGCTGTACTTTAATTGCAATGATATTCTCATCCTGATGGTTTACTTGTATTTATTAGTGCTGTGTGGATTTAAATACTTGAACCTACATCTGCTTTACTAACTGGATTAACAGAGGCAAAGTGTCATGTCATTCCCTCTTATCCTCTGTAAAGTTTTATTCTGGGAGAGGATATAGGAAGGGAGAGAGCAGGTTAGAGTTTTTATTATGGCTGGCTGATGATTTTTCAAGTTCTAATTTTTTTTTTTACTGTTGATTATTTTCCCAATATTTCACTTGCATAGATTTATCCTGCCAATTTAAGAAACCAGTGCTGCTTTTCTGCTTTAAGTTAGTGCCCCCGGTGTACTGAAATGGCAATTGCCACATTTAGCATATGCTCCAATTCGGGGTTTATTTGTCTGTTAACTCATTATGTGATAGATCACTGAGATGTAAAAGAACAGTTCCATGAATGTGATATGAAAGGTACTGGTACCTTTAAGGAGTTTTGTTCTTTTTGTAACATAATGTTAATTGACTCCTTCATTTCATCACAGTATTACATGTAAATAGGTAGTAAATATTATTGATACACTACTTGTCTTTTATTTAAATCTGGGCTGCACAGTAAATGGTATTTTTACAAAGGTATATAAAGGAATTCATATCACTTCTGTTTGCTGTTTATTGTAAGATTATCTAGCTTCAGTAATTGTTTTGTCATTTAGAATTTACTATTAAAGTGTACTTTACTGACATTTAGAACTGAACAGTGATTATTTCTATTGCTGCAGTTCTAATCTCAGAGGTCATTTATGCGGGGGATTTATTCCATCGTAAACTTGAGCGCAAAGTCAGCTGTTGTGAGCAAGTGTCCCCTGAACTATTGAGTGTGAAGTCACTGTAGATTTACAGCCTACTTTTCTGCATAGTTAATTTTTCATGCAGATGAACTTTCAGAATAAATTACCTTCTACTTATTGTCCAGTGGCTTTTCTCAAAATTTGTCTGAATTTCTGGTCAATAACAGGTGCTGTTGTAAAATCCCTTCTTGGGCTGCATAAAATCAATGTTTTGATGGAACCTTGACACTAAGGAAGCAGCTGTGCTATGTTTCGATTTAATGTGAATCATACCATCACTTGAGACTTCCACCAAGTTATATTTCACTGTGTAGAAGGGATCAGGCCATGTTACTGAAAAACCTGTTGTGTTTCAGCCTAGGCTGGGTTCCCATCACAGTGGCTAAAAGCCTTAACACCTTAAAAAGCTTCAAAATAGAGTCTTTTCCCTTTGCAAAACCTTAGCATTGCGGGTTTTTTCTTAACCTGTTTGTTCTGTGTTTATCTTCAGCTGCCAAAGGCCTCAGGCAGTTTCCTACCTTACAAGGATGACTTCTAAGGGTTGTGAAGAGTAAGGAAGGCCTTGTGAAAACAGAAAAAAAGCACTGTGCTGTGGAATGCTGTACTAGCCTACTTTTTTTGTCAGGGAATCTAGCAGGTGACCCAAGATATAGCTGTAATATTTTGGCAAGAAAACTGTGTCTACTCTGAAACAAACTGGGAAATGGGCAAGATGTAGCTTTGTTTTTTAATTGCAAGGAATTTTGAGAAGTTAGGTGACCTGTTTATCTTTTGGAATTATTTTTGTGATGGCTGCATGATTTCATTACTAAATGTCTCTTGCCATTTGATAATAAAGCTGTTAGATAAAACATGAAACATTGTATTTTTGAGTACAGTGAAGCATGGTGAACTTGCCACTAAGCCTGATTTTTTATGAACCTTTTTAAAAGGGATGAGTTCTTTTAGTCAGTCGTTAAAAATATAATTTAAAATTAAACTGACCTGATTACATCTGTAGATGAGATTAATTCTCTTTCTACCTTTATTTCAGAAAACCTAGGTAAACTTGGCTTCCTTTTGCATCTGAAACTAATTTCCTGCATACAGTAAAACTTTTTGAAAAGTTTTTGCATTTTGAACTGGAAGGCTGTTGGGTTGAACTTGTTTTATAGAACTGTTTGCATAACTTTATCCTTTTTTTTCATTAACTCCTGGAGGAAGGCTTATGTGCTAAAGTTATTATAGCTTCATTCACTTGCCATTAATGTTCTGTTATGTCTAAATTATTGTTTTGCCTTATATAGAAAACTGATATTGAAAGCTTGCTGAAAGGTTAAGACAAAAGAAGTCAAAAAAAGACATTTAACATGTTAATGAACTATACTATTATGCAAGGTAAAACATTTTTTGTTGTCGGGCAACTGAAGGTTTTTGGGTGTTCCTGAGAATCTTCATCATGTATAGTTTCTGTTTCCTGGTTTTATGATAGTAACTAAAATGCAGTGTGGATTGCTCTGCTTTACATTAGAAAAGGAGTATGCTGCCTGCATCATGCCGTGCAGTTTGCTTTGGAAAAAGCTGAACCACCAGCAGAGTCAACTCAAACCAGGTAGCTGATCAAAGACTGAAATACCCCAGCAGCTACTGCAGTTACATCCTTGCAAATGTAAGGACTAACTGAAATAGATGCCTTTGTGAAAGCTCTTGCTGCAAGAATAAAATTCATATTGCTAGTGTTTTGCACTAGGAATGTATTAAAAAGGTACAAAATAGGAAATGCATTTCTTTCTGTTTCTTGGTCACATTTTTTTCATTCTTGCATTGTTACAACAGTGGAGTGATAACTGGGAATTGGGGAAGCACCAAGAATCATACTGTGCAGTCAAATTCCTCCATTCAAAATTGAGTTTGGTTCAGTGAATAAATCCTGAACGAGGAGTGCTGCATGAGAGCCTGTCCATTCCTTAGCACCCACTACAGAGCCAGTGCCAGAAAGGGGAAGTCTTAACTATTCCTCAAAGATATCATGAACTACTTTTCATAATGCGTGACAATCTCTGTTGCAATATTACAGAATAGAGAGTGGGTTTTTTTCCCCAGGAAGCTAAAAAGAATACAGGTCAAAGTATAGAAAGCTTTTCTTCTGTCATAAATAGTGTGAGGTTTGTGCACCATATATTTTAGTGTAACAGCGTTAAGAGGGAAATGAAAGAAGTTTTGACAGCAAACTACATATTTCCCTCAATGAGACATTAGTTATTCTGATTATTTTATGCCCAATTGATGTCTTGCAATGACATGTGTTTGTATCTAACTTTCAGCTGGTAGCTTTATATCTCCAGGTCACCCAAACTGGTACAAGTTATGGCCTTGTAATAATGGCAGTTCATACAAATAAAAGCATCATATGTTTACTAGTAGACTGTAACTCCCCTTCCTCTTTTAACAAATCTTTCATCTAGTGTAATAATGTTTCGTTGTTTTATAGTGCGCAAGGAAGAATCTGGGTGTGGATTATAAGAGCCAAGATCAATTACTGGTGTAGAACTACGCGAGAGGCCTCATAAAAGCTCCTTTCCATACATAATGTTCAAAACGCAGAGAATTCTGCTTCTGCACATCTCTAGGGCTTCAGTGATATCTTCATAGCCTTAAAAGGTTAGTAGGCTCTGGAGAAGATCATGTGCCATAGTGGCAAATAGCTTTTAAAATCCTGCATTGAAATGAAGATCCCATGTTATGGTCATAACTCCCAATTTTTTTCTTTCACAACCTAGCCTTTGAGCAGTTGTATCAAATAATTTGGATTTTGCTATGTTTACTGTACTTGGAAGAATTCCATGCCATGAAAAAGTGTTTTGAACAGATCACTAAATCATTGTTGTATTTGACTATTTGTTCTGCGTTAAAATCATTTCCCACAGGGTCCATCCCCAGGGCAGGGGCTGGAAGGGCAGACCCCAGCTGATCTGTCTACCGCCTCCAGTGAGGGAACAGGGGCAGCCTTAGCCAAGCGTCTCAGTCATTGAGCAAGTCTGTAGCAATGAGACAGCTCTGAAGCAAACCAGAAGTGTAAATCAGCAACACAACATCAGGATTGGGCCCAGTACAGGTAGCCAGGGCCTGAAGCAGTCCAGCAGCCCGACTTAAGTGGCCCCATAGATGGTGGGGTTCAGAGCCAAGCTAAAGCTGGTTAGGGCTGTTAAAGCTGTCAGTGCCCTCCAGACCCTGTTACAGGCAGGTTCCATTCTGATAAGCTGACTTAGAGGATGTATTTCAGAGTAAGTACCATCAAATGTACCATCTGATTCTCCTCCAGGGTTAAGGGAGATCCTAAATGCTCAGTCTGAATACTAAAAAATGTGTCAAGCATATACAATAAATCAGACCATTTGTTACCTAAGCCGCCTCTATAGATCTAGCTCAGTGTCTCAACTAGACTGCTAGGCCAGCCAGCCACAAGTCTTCAGATTTAACCAATGTGTGACCTTGACTGTGTCAATATTGTGCGTGCAGTTTCCTGAAAGACTCTCGATCCTCTGTTTGCCATGGGTTTGACGTGAATGATGCAAATCAGGGTGTTCTTTCTTTTTCATGGTTGATTCTGTGGTCAAAGAGAACCTCATAATGATCCAAAGTTCAAGCTTCTTCTACTGTGGGGTGCTCTTGCAAGGGTTCCTGAGCTGCTTTTGCAGCCACTGGGTTGAACATTAGGCCTCCCACAACTGGGAAATGCACAGACCTTCCTGAAACTATGGTTGTTTTCAACAGCCTTCATGGCTCTCAGTGTCTTGGCCTTGGCCTCCACCTTGGAGGACTTCATCTCTACAGGCTGGGGCACCATCCTCAGCAAGTGGAAGGAGTAGAAACTAGACTCACATACTCCTCCTCTGCCATCATCTCTGCTATTGACAAACCCTCATACCTCACCAAGAAGTGTCCTGGTGCCACTGCCTGTCTGAGGTTCTGCAAGCCCTTGCAGTACATTGACCTGCACAATGGATCTGTGACCTGCTCACAAGCTGCACCACCAGGTGTGGGCTCCTGGAGCTGGGGTGAAGAGGGATAATATGGCATGGGAGCTTAAGAAACATTCTGCACCTTGTCATGACTGTACTCTGATCTGTGACCTGTTGTGGGAGGACGTGTGTTAGGTGATCCGGTGTGCAGGCAACATTCCAGAAGTCTGTTGTGTGGATATTGCTCACAGCAAATGTGTTGTCATTACACAATTGCAGCCAGTTTCAAGCATCCAGCCTTGCAGACTGGAGAGGATTGCTTTAATGGTCAGTGTCACCAATTTTTAATTATTATTTTTTTTAAGAGTCTTGAAATCCAAGTACTTAAAAATTGACACCATATCCAATCAGCACCCTGACAACAGTAGTGATGTGTCTATGCTTTGAGCTCTGTTACTGTTCAGAGCTTATCTCATCTTGGAAACCAGCTGCACAGAAAAAGGGCAGATACCCTATTTCAGACTTCTTGAATTCTCTGAGCAGTGTTGAATGAAACTGTAATTTGCTGTTTGGGTTTCTTACTGCTTATTAAATAAACTCTTCCAGTAATCATGATTGTGATTGTTGGTGAAATGTATGAGTTAACTAGTAAGAGGAGTAATCAAGATATGTTCCCATTAAGTTCTGCCTTCACTATTTTAAAAATACTTTTATTCTCTTTGATTTAAGGTTTCAGCTTCAAAATCCTAGTCTTTGCCATTGAAAACAGCAGCTGAATCAACACTGATAGTTTTGCCAAAGACCATGAATCTTTTAAATCTCTTCCTATTTGCTAATATGTCTTTATGATTCTTTGGCTAAACAGTCATAGTTCCTACAGCTTTCACAATTCCATGGATTTTGTCAACACTATAAAGAATACTTCAAAGAATTCATTCTGTAGTTTAGTGCTGTTGCTGTACTCAAGAACCCTTAAGCAATTGGCAAAGTTTGCTGACAAAATCGCCATATTTTAGGTGCTTGCTGTGATGGGAACATTGCTGAAGATGACTGACAGATTAAAGCTACTGGCCTAAACATCACAGATGTTGCTTGTGGTCGCTGGGCAAAGTTATTTCAGAAATTTAAGAATTAGGGGTGGGGGTGTGGAATACAAGAGAAAAGACACGGTCATTGACAAAACAGGAGGAGAAGACTCTAGCTGTTTGGGTACATCTACAGGATGCCTAGGTTTTAGAAAGACTGTAAGCTGGCTGTGAAAGCACAGAATTAATCTGAGAAAGAACGAACAAGCTTTTCACAGCAAAAATTGGGGTTACTATTGATTATCTTTCTTGATTAATTAACTTTTTGTTGGTCCTGGTTTATGCAGTTCCTCTCGTTCCTTTCTTGTAATTCAGAGCAAATCTGAATTTCTGAGTCTGAGACTCTCCTTCTAAAAAAAAATATTTCTTGTCCCTTACCCTGTTGCATAGCAAGGTGTGTGCTGAACAGCATTTCTAGTAATCCTCTGCTTACTGGCCCATCTAGCTTTTTTTGCTAAATCTACTAAATGCATCACTGTTGCTGTAACAATTGAAGTGCGAGCAAGCATAATTTCTTATTTCCCTGTTTTATTCCTTATTTAATGTTTCTTGCCCTTGACAAAATCTCTGCTGCTTCCCTAGACTTTCTGAGACCCTCAGGCTATGACTTCTGTTTATAAGGGTTAAAATACAGTTCAGGCTTAGTCAAAAGAAATCTTACCACGTGCTGAATACATTGCCCTTTGCTACAGCAAGAGCAGACAGCGAAGCTAAACGTGCAAAGGGCTAAAGAACATAACAGAATAAGAGCAACCAGATTTAGCTAGTTCTGTTCTCCATGGCTGTCTTCTGCAAACCACCAGGCAGGCTCAACATCGTTTGAATGTTATGTGCTTACTGTAGAGTTAACTTGAGACTTTCACTCTAATATTGCTCGTAATTATGCTGCTATCATTACTAAGTCTCTCCCTCAGGTTCACTAGTTGTTTAAAATTGAACTGTGAGGACTGTCAATCAAATGTAAGCAATAATTTCATTCATTGATAAACCATTCTGTGGCCCAGTCTTAATCAAGGGAATACTAATAGCACCAGTGTTTCTTACAATTTTTCCCAGAAGGGTGGAAAAGCTCTCCACATTTCACTGGGCAAAAATGGCAATAAGAGCTTAGTTATCATACTGCAAAAGGCTGTAGACCATTGGCAGTGAAGTTTTTAGTGTCCACAAAGAACTCAATAAGTCTTGGCAACGTAAACTCAAGTATGTCAAGTTTCACATACTTGATAGCATCTTAAATTAGATTGTGGTCTGATTAATTCAGCATTATGGATGCAACCATAACTGCTTGGGCATCCCTAGATAATAATGCTAGAAGATGGGTAAGTTTTAATTTCTCCTTTTATAAGCCCTACAAGACAGGGAAGAAGTCTGATGTGAAAGCTACAAATAGAGAACTGAGTGAGGAGCAGAAGGGAAACTGCTTACAGATGTAATTTTAGCTTAGAGAGGCTACCCAGGTCCCTCTGTGGTCAGAATAAAGATGTGCTCTCAACTCAGAGCATCGGTATGGGTTACCGGTCCCTCAGTAACTTCATTTAAGTAATTCTTGTTTTCCCCTCCTCCCCAGGGGTTGTTTCCTTTCCATGCTAAGCCAGAGGTGAGGGGGAGGACTACACTTAGCTGTGCAAGCCCAAGTTATGACTGCGATGTTAATTCAAATAGAAACAAAACCACCACTAAACCCTCTAAAAACTAAACAACCCCAAATGCACCTCCCCTGCACCCACCCTCTCTGCCCCATGGCCTGGCCAGTTCCAGGGTATGGCTGCTGCACAAAGCTGTGACAACCACTCAGGGAGCCGGAGGAACAGCTGTAGGTGACAGAGAAGCCCTAAGTCCAACTGTGCTTCCAGACGACCACCAACCCAACACCTGCTTTGAGTGCGCAGCGCCTGGCAGAGTGTCCTTGATCTCCCTAATGGCAGGGGGGCAGAGATGAGGTGAGAAGCCCCCCGTTCTCGGGGCTCAGAGCTGTGCTGTTGACACAAGAAGAAATTACTATTATAAAAAGTGGAATATTTTGGATTTAAGCTAACGTAGAGCTAAGTTTCATCTAGGTAATAGTATTTTTTGAAAGTTAGACAGCATGTCCCTCTGATACAGTGTTTTCTTTCAAACAGTATTTTTCCCAGGTGCTGTTCCTTCTTTGGAGATGATAATGCCTTGTGTTCAGTGTGGTCTGTGCTTAACAGATCACAGAATAACAAGGTTTCAAAAGACCTCTTGGGTCATAGAGTCCAACCGTTCCAATCTGCCAACAAACCATGTCCCTGAAGGTCCCCAGTGTCTCTTCTGCAATCACCTCTGTCTGGAGACTCTTAATATCTTACAGGCAAGGTCAAGTGGAGAGCTGAAGCCAGCTCCAAATTAGCAGCAGATATAGAAACATAGAATCACCAGGTTAGAAAGGGCCCACTGGATTATCGAGTCCAACCATTCCTATCAAACACTAAACCATGACCCTTAGCACCTCGTCCACCCGTGCCTTAAACACCTCCAGGGAAGGTGAATCAACCACCTCCCTGGGCAGCCTCTGCCAGTGCCCAATGACCCTTTCTGTGAAAAATTTTTTCCTGATGTCCAACCTGAACCTCCCCTGGCGGAGCTTGAGGCCATTCCCTCTCATCCTGTCCCCTGCCACTTGGGAGAAGAGGCCAGCACCCTCCTCTCTACAACCTCCTTTCAGGTAGTTGTAGAGAGCAATGAGGTCTCCCCTCAGCCTCCTCTTCTCCAGGCTAAACAACCCCAGCTCTCTCAGCTGTTCCTCATAAGGCCTGTTCTCCAGCCCCCTCACCAGCTTCGTCGCTCTTCTCTGGACTCGTGAAGTTCATTATAACATTAAAGTTAGTCCTCGGAAAGTAAGATTTCTGGGAAAAGTTATACACGCGCATACAGGAGGGAGATAAGACTCCGTCCCCAGCCCTTGTCTCACGGCACACGGCTGGCGGAGACCGCTCCCTCGCGTCGCCCAGGCCTGATGAAGGGCGCTTTTGCCTTCGGCAAGTCCCCAGGGAGCCCCGGAGGGTTTATTCGCCGGCACCTCAGTGTCACCCTCACCCTCACGGGTCACAGCGCCGCCGCCCCCAGCTCCCGGCAGCATGACGTCACCCCGCGCGCAGGGCGCATGCGCAGCACTGCGGCTCCCCCCCCCGCCCGCCCCCCCGCGGGAACAGCTGGGGGCTGTACCCACAATGCCGCGCGGCGCTGCCCGCTCCCGGCCGCCATGGAGGCGGCGGCCGCAGCTGGCGCAGCTGGAACAGCCGCGCCGCCCGCCCGCGGCCCCTGAGCCCCGCGCACCCCCCGGGCTCCAGCATGAGCGGCGGCGGCGGCTCCTCCGCACCCGGCCGCTTCGCCGATTACTTCGTCATCTGCGGGCTGGACACCGAGACCGGGCTGGAGCCGGACGAGCTGTCCGGTGAGTGCCGGGGCGGGGGGGGGGAGCCGCGCCGGGGGGTCCCGGCTCGAGGCGCTCCGGGGCTCCAGGCGCCGCCGCTCTCGGCGCCTCGGGCTCGGGGGCGAGACGGAGACTTTATGCTGCATCGAGTTTGGTTGCGGCACCGCGTGAGAAGCGCTCGCCGGTGAAATATTGAAAAGGACGGAGTCTGGGAAGCAAAAGCGAGGATGTTCTCATTGTGCGAGTCTATGAAAAGCTGTGAGAATTGGTAAGTTCTGCTGCAGCTGGTTTGAATGTCTAATTACCTTGTCCCATAAATCTGTCTTGGAGCAAGAGGTAGTATGTGGACAATCTCCAGAGGTGGATAAATAACCTGAAAGGATAATTCTCTTACGAGTTGCAAGTATTTGTCAGTGCGCTTAATTGTCTGGTAAGATGTAGTTGGCTTTGGTCAAGAGATAAGAATAAGAGTTTCTCCCAAAGCGCTGGCCCAGGCTGCCCAGGGAAGCTGTGGCTGCCCCATCCCTGAGGGTGTTCGAGGCCAGGCTGGATGGGGCCCTGGGCAGCCTGGTCTGGTGAGACAAGTCCGTGCCCATGGCAAAGGGGTTGAAACTGGATGATCTTTAAGGTCCCTCCCAACCCAGACTGCTCCATGATTCTATGATCTTACAAAAGCAGTAGGTATATATACTAGTTTTAGACAAAGAACCATGTAAATTCGCAAAGAATGTTTATTTTTTTTTGGTTGTCCAGCCGTGTCTGGAGACTTCCTTCAGGTTGTCTCCTGACCCAGGACAGCTACATCTCACAAGTCAATTAAGCACATCAGTGAATTCTCGCAGCCCTGAGAGCGTGTTTATTCTTTCGGGTTATTCATATATTATCTCTTGATACAAGACAGGTTTATGTTATAAGATAATTAAACATACGAAACAGCTGCAGCAAAACTTAGCCACTCATTCTCACAACAGGATAAGGATTCTCTTCCAACAGTATTGGAAAAGAAATCTGATTAGGGTATAACTCTTCGATTAGGTGAGAGTATTCACACCAAACACATAGCTGAACGATATCAGTCTGTTACACACTGCTGTGCCAAACGTGCGGTTTTAAGGTTAAAAATCTGTTCTTTGCTTTAGCAGCACCTTGTTTCAGCTTTAGTTTCACTGTTTGGCTTCTGTCAGATTAGACTGCTGCTTAGCATCTTCAACCGGTCAGAAAGGTCTAGGAATACGGTGGTGAAACTCTACCCAATGTCATTACCTATTTTGTGTATTTGAGCTCAGAACTCGACCAATTTGTTCTTTCAATATTTTTTTTTAATAAAAATTATCTTGCTTTTATAAGATGCCATGAGAATTTTTTTACATCATTGTATTTAACATCCCCACTCCCCAATAAGGGCTTGTTTCTTGTACAGTGAAATTTGTCTTATTTGAACTGACTTCTAACATTGAACTCTCCTAAACTTTGACTATGGTGGAAACTTTCTTTTTTTTCTTAATGGCTTCAAACTAAACTTCTTATCTTTCCCTAGTGGTGACCAGTATCTTTCCATAAAAGAATTAATGTTTGTCTAATGTTAAAATAACTGTAGGCTCCAATTTGAGACTTGAAGAGTGAATACAGCATAGTAGTCTGCTCTGTAATGGCTCTTTAAATTACATAATTTCAGTTTACAGCATCTGTTTCATTTAAGAAATCCAAGATAATAAAATGCTATGTGATTTCATATATGAGGTTCCGCAGATTTTTCTTGATTAAATCACAAGTGAACAAAGTTTCAAGATTGAAAACTGTGTCTGATGCTAATCTTGTTATTCATGTACCCTATATTTGTGTGAAGTAGTGCAAGGCACACTCAGTAGCTCCCTGATCTCAATAGGAACATGGAGAACTCTCCTCACATAATTTAATTTCAAGCCAGCAGTGTATTACTTTGAGCTTGGTATCGAATAGTAAATTGGAAGATATCAGTGTCTTTTAAAAAATATTCTGTCTGAGTGTGCAGGTCTGCAAGCTGGAGCGTGATGTTCTTTCTGTATTTGCTTTCCTGGTCAAGGACTAAGTTTACAGTATGTAAAGCTGTAGTGTGCAATATATCTTGGACTCTGTTGTTCCACTGTATTGGTGTTCCTTGTGACAGGGTGTGGGTTTTGGGTGTAGGGAATGGATTTTAGTATTTGAGGGAGACTGATTTTTGTGTGATTTGAGGAAAGGGTGTTTTTTTTTAAAAAAGGGGGGGAGGGAGCCAGGAGGAGGAAGATAAATTTATGATAACATCACAGTTTAAGCTGGCTGCAATTCTGGTGAGTTTTCTTGGGTTTGTTGTGTTATTAATAATACATGATTGTGTGACTGATAATGCTTTCGAATTGTGTCTCAGGTTATAGCCTTCTCCAGTGTCCGCTGATATAGATGGAAAGGGCCTCTGTTGGTTTCAGTGGGTTTGGATAAAGCTTTGAAACACTTTGTACTTCCTGGAAGGCTTTCTTGTTTGAATGAAAGGGTTATTGTGCACCGTTTCCCCCCCCTCCTCCTTCTTATTTCTGTGCTGAAAAATAGAATCTGAATCCTTGTACTGTTGAAACAATTTGTCTCACAAGTGTCCATTGTTGGAAGAGCTGGCATTTCAGCTGGTGGGTGCCCTGATGGGGAGCAGGATGCTTCGCCAGCACGGGGAAGCCGGGCATAGTGGTCCCTCCAGGGTTTTCCTGCATCAGAGCTGCCGGAGCTCAGCTTGGCATGATGTCATCGCTGCCCCACGCCGCAGGGAGCTGGCTGCCAGGGCCCCTGGGGATGCTGCCGGCAGACTTTGTTCTCGCCAAGCTAATAAAATTGTGTGTTTCAGGTATTCAACCTTAATACTGATGATGCAATGTTTTTTTGCAGACTTGAAAATGAGGCATAAGATCGTGAATTGATGCTCAGTCTGGTTACTTTGCTGGAAGAGGCACCTTTGATAGCGATTTTCCTTTGTATGATGGAAGCTTGCTAAATAGCACAGCTGTAATTCTTTTTTCTTAAAAATTTGACTGGCTGCTGGAGGACGCACAATATATATGTATACGTTTATTTTCTTTTAATATAATGAGCAATATTGTATTTAGGGCTTTGTAGTTAGCGTGGGCTAAAGATAACACATGGTCTTTATTGCTAGGGCTTTTTTTATCCCTAGATTCAAGTGATCTGGTTATTTGGGCATCCTTCCTTATTTTGACAATTGCGTTGCCACCGAGTGACCTGTTAAAGCAGAAGAAATTTACTAGGTCATAGTAAAAGAAAGCAAACAACAAATCCCCCTGACATTTTGAAGCTTCATCCAGTGGCTGTTGCTGAGCTGGGTTAGAGAGGAGCTGAGGTGCATTTTCATATTTCCAAGTGGTGTTAATGTGCCAGATGAGATGACGGAAATCTTTTAAGTAGGCAGCAAGCATTTATTACAGATCAGTTTTCTTCACAGAGAAAAATCACAGAATGATTGAGGTTGGAAGGGGACACCTGGAGGCTGTTGGGTCCAGCTCCCCTGCTCAAGCAGGGTCATCTAAAGCCTGTTTCCCACGACTGTGTAATGAAATACATGAACTAGCAAAAATCTTCTGTGTGCCACATAACTTGTTGTATGCTGCAGTGTTATGATAGGATTTCTTAATTTCGGTTGTATGACCGTGCTCTGAAAAGGTAATGAGGATGAAGTCGTGCTTCGTCTCATCTTTCATCCCATCTTTCCCTTGCGTCTCGAGTTAGTTAGGTGAGGTCTGAACGATGGTGTAAGGACTTGTGCTATATTGAATTACTGGAGTTTTTCTGCTTTTACTTTTACTAAGGATTTTGTTTTCTTTTTCTTCTCTGTGGTGTCTTAGTTTTAAACAAGTATTGGTCAACAGAATTTTACTGTGGAGCAGCAAAGCAAAGAATCGACTTGCCATTTCATTACATCCGTGAGCTGCTCTTACAAAATATGGAACTCAGACTCAAATAACTGGATACCACATTCTACTCAAAGATTTTCTGTTGCACATGCCTTAGTAGTCTTGAACATCATACCATGAAGATGATAACAGTTATTTCAGGTATAACAATGTTACAAAAGAGAAATAGTGTAAAAAAAAAAACCAAACAACCATGCCAATCTTCCCTTCACAGATTTTATGATTTAATAATAGGATTGATTTAAAAAAATCTTATTCTGGAAGACTAAGGTCAGTGACCTGTTACCTGTGTTTCTTCCTGTCTTCCTTCCCAGTCTCAGCTGGTCTTTCAAGATTTAATCCAAAAATTCATTTATTCAGTAGATGGACTCGTGTGCCTTTTGTCAAGGTCCTTATCATGGCACTTTGAGTTGTCCATCTGATCATGAGCTTCACCCTTAAAGAAGGATGAAAATGAGCATTAGGTGAAGCCCGCCTCTCCAGGAAATATCCCTGCTGTAGACACTCTTCATTTGCCTTTTCAGAATCCATGCTAGATCTCCTTTCACTTTAGTGTGTGGTGATGTGATACCATTTTAGTTAGTCTTAGTCTCTGGTACGTTTTATTTGTATTTTGTTTTCAATGATGCAAGATCTGTGTGTGTTTATCTTATGTACCATAACTGGACTGATTAGGAGTAAGCTGTCTGTATGCTGGCACAGCAGCCTCTTTATTAGTGCTGGTGTGTGAATTCTAAAGGAAGATGATACCTGGTGTATAGTATTCACTTAGCTCCACTCAAAATTAATCTGACAAACTGATATTAAAGCAAGTGTTTCTCCTCACTGGTAAAACAGAAATGTTGTCTCGCCTCATCCCTCAGTCTGTAATTGAACTGTCATTCTTTTCCTATTTTGTTGGCTTCAGAGTTAAAATGACAGCTTATCTTCGTGCATTTCCTGGTTGGTTGGGTTTATTTTAACAGCATTCTGTATCAAACTGTATTAGAAACTTGCTTAGTATTTCGGAATGGAGTTGTAGTTTCCTTTGCGGTAGTCCATGTAGTACTGCTGATGTCAGCTCCTGTATTAGTTTTCAAGTTCAACAGACTTAAGTAGTTAGAGGCTTTTATTTTGCCTCAAAGATATTTGTAAGGTGTAGCTAAAGGGAAAGAGGAGGAAGAAGAGCGAGCTTAATTTCAGTTAGCAGATAACCTTTTCTGACTGACATTTGATTGTTTTTGTTTTTGCCTCTTTTGGGCATTTTTATCTTAGAATTAGGATATGGCTTTTGAGGTGGGAGCCAACTGTGATTCTTGCAGTGCAAGCTCCTCTGCTGTACTGTTTGTTCCCTGGGTAAATAGTGTGTGAGTAAATTTTTCTCTTTTCTATATTTGTTGCAGAAGTAATTTACATTGGTGTGAGCCATTGTGTGGTTTTTCCAAAGACTGAAATGTTTTGTGGTTTTGGTGGGTTTTGGTTTTTTTTGTTTGGTTTTGTTTTCCTTCCCGCTTCCTTTCTTTGCCTGTAATATGGATGGTATTGTTGCAAACTTCACGCAGTTCCCTAACGGTGCGCCTCTTCCCTTGAGGATTCATTCTGAGACTGGACTGGAGGTTTTTCTGTTTCTTTGCTTCTCTGGGATTGCAAACCAAGGTGTTGGCGCCGTGGGGGGCCTCTCCAGTAGCACCAAGGCTGAGACCACACACTGTTTTCACGTAGGTCACTGTGGACAGGGAGCAGATAGCAACAACTTTTGGCCGGACTTACACTGGCACATGTGAAACATTTTAATCCAGATAATAGTTTTTCCTCTCCTCCCTACCCCCTCTATCTTTTCCCAAGAAGCTGAAGCTGTTTGCCATGTTTGAGTGCCAAAAAGATCTTTTGTCTCTTTGGGAACTGAGGCAGACGTGCTAGGGTAGCTGATATGTAGAATAAAGAATGGGAGCAATGATGTAAGAGGGAAGCAGCTGTACTTGCTGAACTATGTTTGAAGCCATAGTTTATTAGGTGATGTTTCTATAATGCCGATCTTGTGATTATCATATTTGTATTTTAGATGAAACTGAGCTGTATGTTTTACAGAATCATCCCTCTCCCCAAAACTTCATTTTTCCACTGTTTGGTATTCGGTTATAAATTTGGCTTATTTGGAAGGCTCTTAGGTAGGGTGTGGGGAAGGAGAAAGGTTACAGGTTCTTGATTTGTGATTAAATTAAAGATGCTAAAACAGTGTCTAAAGAATAGGAGTTTACAAGTCTGACTTTTGAAGCCTTTTTAAAAAACCATAGGAATTTCACCTTATTAAAGCAAGGCATACGAAGATGGGTTCATTTAGCTTGTTGTTCCTTTGGGGTGTGTTTTGTTTTCTGCAGTTTCTTTTGCAAGAGAGAAACTACACAAAGAGAACACCTTAAATGGATTGTATGGGAAATATTACCATTTGCAAATAAAAAAACGCTTTATTTTTCCCCTTAATCTTAAAATTACTGATCTTGGAATTACAAAACACTACAACTGTTTTTCTCTGCCTTTTGACTTAGCAGTGTCCTACTTGAGTGTTCTTGGTAACGACTTCTCATACTTATCTTTTGAATTCCCTGTAACCTGCAGGGTTCATGTAGCAGAAATAATGTACATGAAGTGACAGTGTCAGAAGCAATTACTTATTGATGTATGTTGTGCAGTAATTGTGCTCTCTGAATTTCTTGACAACCCTTTCAGATTTGTGGTTTGTGTAGTCAAGTTTGCAGCAAACTGGGATGTTAACCCTGGGAAGTATAAAATATTATTACACAGAGAAATTATCAAGCACTCCAGTGCAAGCTGATGAGTGATGAAGAATTTGCCTCTAGAGAGTTAGGTACAATGTGTACCTCTTTATTGAGTCATTTACATATTGGTCCTGTCCCATCTTGAGAAAGAAATTTTATTGCATTTCAGGGATAAGTGATCTGCTGACAGATCACATGGCAGTCATAAGCAACCTTTCCACTTGCAGATCTAGTAACATTGCAGTGTAACTGAGTGAGGGGAAGAAATGTTGGTTTTACAGAAGGAGATACTCTTTCTGCATGACTTCAGTTGAGTTTGGAAAAGTTTTTTGCAATTGTAGTTGCTACTGCTTGTGTCTACAATTGCACTCTGTGTTGCAGAAATACATGGTAAGAGATCTCGAGGTTGTTGCAACGTACTGATCCGTGCATTGCTTCCATCCTCTATAAGCTTAAATTTTTATGAGCTGTTCTATTATTTGCATATATTACTTATTCCTCCTTAACTTGCTGCTTTCATCAAGCTCCCTTACCAGCTATTGTTTCCTGGTTTTGCACCCCAAGCCCCGCACTGTCCTACTACGCCATCATCAGAATTGCGTTGGGAAGAGAAGTCCCTTGATTTAGCAAGGTCAGTGCCAGCTTTAACCAGATAAGACTGTCGCATCCCTTTTCTGGCTCTTTTATATGTGCGATCTGGGAGGTTGAAATGTGAAATAACTTAATCTAAAGTTTCACCGAAGGCTGGTAAAACTTCTATTTGACAGTGTCTCAGTGACTTTTGAGAATGAATCTGGCAAAGATTTTGTGGTAGCTTGGGTCAATCTATCTGTAGGTTGTTGTGGTCTCCGTTTTCCTGTCCTTAATGTCATCATGTGCCCCTGCCTCCTTGCCTTGCATGAGGCCTGCTATTGGATGTGGTTCAGCGTAGCAGGTTGCAGAAAGCACCAGGCCTTTGTGTGAGGAAAGAGGTTGGTAATAAGCAGCTTTTAATTAAATTGCTGCAGGTGCCTTGCAGCACAGCTCCACTGGGGACTACACTCAAAGTTCTTTAGACTGAAATCTATGTGGTTGATCCGCAGGACACCGACCTCATCTCTGAGGGATTTGTGGTCCAGAGGGCAGAAGTTACTTATGCTCTGTGAGGTTGCTTTAGCGCTGCAAGGTCATTGCAGCAGTGAGCACTGGATAGGTGTCCTGGTGTTCCTGCCTCCCCTGGGAGGGTGCTCAGGATCCGTGAACTAACCTTCCCACGCAGAGGTCTGTCTGGCATGTGTGAGTGGCCTTGAGAACAGCCGCTGTTGCACAGGTGAGGCCTTAAGAATGGAGCCCACTCTGGGCTTGGAACACGAAGGGATCTAGATGTCTCCAGTGAATGAGGTGAATTGATGGTTCTTTTGATAATTTGTTCCCTAAATAGTCGTGAGTCTGTTGTGCGTGGGTGGCAAAGAGCACTCTGGGAAGTACTCATGCAATGTGTGTATGTGTATATTTGAGCTTTTTTATTTGTGTGTCTTTTTCTCACTTTCCTCCATATAATATCTCCCACAGTTAAAACTGTATGTAACATAATGTTTTGTTTTCCTCAAGCATGACCAGCGAAGGGATTTAACTCAATCTTTCTTACGTGGAATCCTGAGCCGTCATCTTTGTTTATGACTTTGAACAAAGGAGTGTTATGCAGTTATAAGTGGTTAACTTGGACCTGCAACTTTGAACAGAAGCACTGGATTTTGTTCTTCCTGTTCTAATCAGATTTTCATACTGAAAGCAATTATTTTTTTAGACAGACATGAATCATGCCTTGTGAAGAAGAAAGGTAAGCTTGATATGGTACGTGTAAAAGGAAGAAAGCTCAAGATAAATGGTTGAAGAGATAAGAAGGAAGGATGTAGTCAGAGCTAAGATAGACTTCAGAGTTTGTCTTATCCATTGACCAAACTGTCAGCACATCTGATTAATTTTTTGGTATTAGAAATCACTTCTATTTTGACAATAGAAAAAAAAAATCAAGCAACTTGATGCTTTCCTATAGGGCAGTTTTTTGGGAGGGACAATCCTTATTAAGACAGGTTCCCACACAGCATTGTTTTCAAATGTTAGATAACAGAGTGAGACATTGGGCAGGACTCATATACAGAGATGGTCATATAGCTGAACTTTTTGTATTTTGCTGACCTCTTTATGTCATTGGAACCTGCTTGAAAGGCTTCGTGTATTTTAAAATATGGTTTTCCTCTCCCAAGCCAAACCCCAATGGTATTCCAGAAGAATGCAAATACTTGATTAAAGGACTGGGGAGATGCTTCAGTAACATTTGATCCTTGTGCTTTTACGCAGATTTGTTTGAGTCAGTCTCAGAGCTGGAATTGGAGGGCGGTGGGAGTGAAAAAAGTAGGGACATTTAATGTGATAGGACATGCTGCTGTAAAAGGAGATCGACAGTGGTTCAGGAGGGTTGCCCAAGATGGCTTGTGCTTCTGTTTGCTCAGGCTTCCCTGGTGTAGGCTCACCAGGTTTGCCAGTCTTAAAAAGGCGTAAGAGAACAGCTGATTTCTGTATTAAATATACTCAAAATATGCTTATCTCCATTTCTGCTTTGTGTGTCTAGCACACACAGAAGAATTGTGTTCTATTCTGAAGATAAGCCACGCTTTTCCTTTCTTAGTGTCTTCTGTTGCGCCTATTTCGGATCTATTGTGTAATGGAAAAGGCAACCCCAGCCCCCCCTCCCCAGCCCCCGTGGCTGGGAACGTGCCTGTCATTGCAATTTTGAGTGCTGCTTCTGTTTTTCAGTTGGAAACAGACCTAAATATCTCTCTTTAAGTCTTTTTGCTGTGGCTAAAGCAGAAAAGTAGTTTTGTAAAACAATTCTGGTTTTAAGAACATTCCCTTGAAAATTTCTGCCAGGCAGTCTTGATTACAGTGTAAAATATACGGTGTGTGCCTGCTCTCCTGTGTTACATGCAAAGTAGTGTTGTTTTTTTGTTTTGTTTTTAATAGAAAAAAAGTAGGATGCTTTTAAAAATGCAAACTGGGAACTTTTTGGGTTTTTTGCTTGTTGTTTTTTTTTTTTTAAAAGCTGCCTTAGATTCTTGATGGTTTCTTCTGCCACTTCCCTGCCCCACCTCTTCCCGCCTCCCTTGAAACATTACCAGAAAAATGAAAACAAAAGCTTTTGGTTTCCTGACCTTACAATCATAGAGTGCAGATGTCCACTGCTGCTTTTGTTGTGGTGCTTTAAATTCATTGTTGCAGCATTTGAAACTATTCCAGAATGCATGTGGCAATATGTGCCGTTATCAATGGTATGAATGCATTTCACTTAAACAATGAATGGGTATCTATTAATTCCTATATTTTCATTTGCCATAGAGGGCTTGGAAGAATTTATGCTATCAAAGTAATGGATGGTCAAGAGATTATTTGTATCTGGTGGAGTTTTCACTAAGTATCCAGTTAGTGAAATGAGCTCTTGTTTTTTATTTCGGTTCACAGTGAGGTTCTTTGTGTTACAGTTCTTGAAACATTACAGTTCTTCAATTCTGGAATGAAAAAGAAAACAGGAAAACCACAGGATCTTTATAGTCAACCAATTAGGGTTAACTTGTCTCATTGTCCTCATCTTTTTAGTGACTGCAGTAGGAGGAATTGTGTCGTCTATTGGACATTTCAATATATGTTGTATGCTGAAAGGAACATTTTCCCATAGGATTGGGATAAGGGGTTGTTACAAGGAAATTTGGGTTCCCTAGATGACAAACAGGCCAAAAGAAAATTAGGAGCCTTTCATCACCCTGGTTATTTTCTTCCTCTTCTCTCATCCTAAAGAAAGTCCTTCTAACTTTTGTAGATGAGGAATGGCACCTCACCCAACATACATTTCACTTGCACTTAAGACAGAGACCTAAATAGAAGACAGCGTGTCCGTAGCACGTATTTACACATTTATTTTAGTAAGGCAGACTGCGGGCTTCCTTTGCCTTTGAGCTCTGTTGTCAGGGAAAGTGAAACAGTAATTTGCATGAAGAAGTCCTTAGAGAAAGTCCCAGGTGTGAAAACTATAGGTTGTAGATTGGCTATAAATCCAATGGAATGATGACTGCTAGAGACAGTGATTTAAGCCACTGATTCCAGTAGCTTAAGCATCAGTACAGCAATAAAATGAATGTAATCCTGAAGATTTTTTCTCATATGGATAATCTAATATACCTTAAAAACTATTACAACTTCCAATTCCAGGGACAAATGAACAGGTCTAGCCACCACTTCAGTTTGGACTATGCCAGGTGGTCTTGCTGACATGGGGAAGGGGTTAGAAGCGTAGGACAGAGGGCTTATGTGTTTCAGGATAAGAGGCAAGAGCTCTTTTTTGTGTATATCCGAGGAGGAGGTTTGCTGGGGAAGAGAGCCCTCTCTAATGAGATGTATGTGCAGTTCTGCTTAAGGAGGAGGAACTGGAAGGAAGGAAACAAGTCGTAATCTCAAGGCATTTGTTCATTGATGGAGTGGCTGTTTGCTTATAGATTTGGCAGCTGCAGCTTTTCTTGAATCACGGTTTTTATTCCAAGAATTCTTGTTTAATGGATTTCTTACCTTAGTCTGTCAGATATTGGATATTTGATTCCTACATTGTAAAGATTTAGTGTTGGGGTGGTTTTTTTGCAGTTATATGTGGTTTAATATTTGTTAAAGAAGGAATCAGAGAAACTTACTGTTTTGGTTTTAAATAAACTTTGACTAATTATTAGTGTATTAATTACTCTCCAGCTATGTATTGTAAGGGCTTTTCTTTAATATTAGACTATGGTGTTGTTCTGTAGAAGGCTAGTTTGGGGCTTTTGCTTTGCCTTTTTTTTTCCCTTGACTGTTTTTGAAGGGCTACAGTGAATCAAGAGGTTGCTATCTCATTTCACATCAAGTATAGTACAGGCCATATCATTTAATGTCATGTTTGATTAGCTCAGTTTTGCTCTTAAGCCTTGGAAATAGAATATTTGACCTTTTCCATTGCAAATGGAAATATGGCAAGTAATTTTTAACAGAGCTCTTTTGCCTTTGGTATTAAGATACTGATTTTTGGCTTGACTCTTTCCATGCCTGCTAAGCACCGTTGCTTTTGCAGTGTAACCAAGTCAAGTGTTGGTTGTCAGTTAGACTAACCAAGAAGTCCTCAGATCTCTTGGTGTACAAACCATTTCCCCCTGCCCAGTGCCTGTCTTCCCCTTAGTTGCTCTCGTTTATACCATATTTTCATCCTTTCTTCGGTAAGACTTCCAGAAGTACATACGCTGTTTGGTCAGCCAACTAGTTTTATTTAGACTTGAACTATGAATTGTAGAACTAGAGTAATTTTATGTTTAGTAAACATAATTATTTATCTTAGTATCTGTAACCTTATTGTGTATACTGAGAGCAGTTGCTGGCTGAACTGGGAATCCTACTGCTGTTCATGGCTTTAGTTGCTGGTTTTAGATTAACTGTATTCTGAATGTGTTGTGGACTGCTGCTGTTCTTGTATCTTTGGAAACAATTCAGACTTTTTTTTCCGATGTGTTAGGCCCTTTGACAGGCATGCTATTGCAAGAATGAGAAAGATTGTCTACAAAATATCCTGCCATGTCCATTTTCACCTAATTTATGGCTTTGTGCTTCTTTTTTTTTTTTTTTTCATTGAAAGCAGGGTATAATTAGGCTGTTTTTTGGATATTGTTTACACTTCATGCGCTGTTCAGATCCTCTTGTTGACTGACTTTTGACCTCCATCCCATGTTTGGGAAAACCTCAGCTCTTTGGCTGTTGTGGTCAGCTTAGTCTCCGGCCTCCACCCTGCACAAGATGGGATGATTCCCACTGGTGTAAGATTCTTTGCGCTGTCGAGGTAAAGGGCACATTTATAAGGTTCTATAGGGTTTTCTGTATCCACAGTTTGGGTTCTCCAACGTGCTGCATAGTACAGGAAAGCTGCCATGGGAATATGGCTCGTAGTTCCTGTTGCTGGTGCACACTCTAATTGTTCTTATTCATTTGTTTAATTACGGCAATACGACTGTTTCATGTTGAAGCTGGTTTAGATTTACTTCATTAAGACATTCATTTCAGTGGCAGCAGGCCTCTGTATGCTAAAAGATTCCTGTAAGAGTGTCGTTATGAGGAAAATATAAAGTTGATGTTTTGATTGCATGCCATCTAATGCTTTTTATTTGAAGATGTTATGTATACGATAAATGTACACCAACACTTAATTAATTGAATGAATGAAAAGCAGGTTGTATCACAAGAATTTAAAACAAGAAGCTGCTTGGCAGGATGAAAGCAGCAAACCACTTAATCAGAATTAGCAGAGCTTTATGGATGTCTTTTGTTTTGTAATTATTTTGAGCAGATTAATGGACTTGATGAATCAAGGGAGGTGGCAGTACTAATGTTTCTTTAAAATCAGTGTTGCACAACTGTTCAGTTCGTTTATCAGACACTTTTTCTGGTAACGAGGGTAGCTTCTCCTGCCTTGCTCTTTATTGACTTGGTCTTAAATGTCATAGAGGGAAAACTGGGCTAGACTCTACCTCTGGCATAGATGCTCAGAGACTTTTTTTCTAACTGGTGTGCAGGGAGAAGTTCCTCTACAGGTCTTAGCCTTGTGAAATTTATAGAGTCATAGCACTGCAGTCGCTTTCTAAAAACTAAAGCCGAGTAGTTAATTGGCAGCATATACAAAAGGCTGTGAGTAAATTTTAACAAGTTTTGCTTGCGAAGTATCCCTGGCATTTTTTTTGATTAAGCCACACGGTGCTGTTCTGTACTAGATAGAACTTTATTGCATGAATGGAAACTTTTCATAGTAGCGTGTGGGTTACAAAGCAGAATGATTGATGTATTGGAAGGAAAAGAACACCCTAGGGGTAGAAGCGTATTTGTAAAGAAACAAACTACTCACCAGGGAAAACTGAATTGTTACAATGATGTAAGGATTCTCTTGGGAATTTGCATGAGAAATTTGCAAGCAATCCGCCTGGACATGTGTTGCTTCCAGTTCTGTCGGCTATCTGAGAGGACATGTGTGATTTCAGGCATAACTTGAATTTACAGTGTATATGTTAAGAGGTTTCAGTACAAGCCTAGCATCTTTCATGATCCCAGTGAAGGTTTGACAGGAATGTGTTACTACTTAGCATGGTCACACACACATACAGTAATAGACGTAGCAACCACAAGTTGCACTGCCCCAGGGTTCAGGTTATAAACAGAACTTTGCAAATGATGTAGTCTAAATGGGAAGAGAATGAAATGAGAGGTGTGTGTCTGTTGTAGTAGGGTTTAAGTCTGAATTTCTAGCCCTTTAAAAATGTTTGTTTTGTTGTGAGTACAAAGTTTTGTCCTTTTTCACTTACAGTACACCCACTCTTCAGTTGAAATTTTTGTTGGGGGTGAAGTCCTAAGTGATTCAAACTGCAAGTTGTACTACCTAACTGTTTTTCTTACTGCTGTGTTGGGAAGACCTTTTATTTCTTTGTCCTGAATATGGAAGGCAGTGAATCAGGTTTTTCTCTGCCTAAATTAGGAAAGAGCTAAAATTAGACCTTCAGAATTCACTCTTTTTATTCCTTCTCAAAGCTGAGGAAAGCTTGGTTGATAGCATTTTGCAGGTTACTGAATTGAAGAATGTTTTAGTTCATTTTAGTTTCTGTAACTTTTTTTCCCCCCTCTGTACAATCTTGTAGAAAAGTGGTATCCATTGATAGGGATTGTTTCATGTAGGTACTTCCAAAGCTATGCTGTCCCGCACAAGTTGAAAGCTGCACGTAGTATCTCTAACTTTGTAAGTCCTAATTCTCATCAGACACAGCTGTCTTCTGCTCGCCGGTTGAGCAGCAAGAAGAGTAATAGTGGTAAGAGCAGGGAGGAGCAGGAAAATGAGAACCAAGGGAGTTTCCTTTATATGCTACATTTACGTGGTGGTGCGGTTTACGTTCACTGTTTGGCGACTCAGTAAGAAATCACAACATGAGTTGTAGTTGTTAGTTCAAACGTGGGATACTTGGAGTGTATGCGTTAGTTGTTCTAATGTGATTGTAATTAGGAAGAACAAATTACAGACACATAGGCCAGCATTGTTTAAGATGATAAAAATAAAATTCGAACTGAAAGTCCGCCAGGCCTTCCATATACTGCAAGTTGTATTAGATGGCTCTTAGAGGACTGGTGTCAGCTTTACTGTAGCAGTGGAAAGGGGCTGATTTTAACTGCCAGATCCAAATAAATGTGTTGTGTTTCAGCTCTTTGGTCATCTTGAACAGGTTTGTAGTTTCCTTTTTGCATGCAATACACTCAAGTTCAGTTTACTGAAGAGGTGTCAGAGGGAGAGGTTGGAGAATTACCTGCCTATTATGTGAGATTTAATCCTGTGGGTACCAAGTGCGCCTTGTCCCAGTGAGACTGCTGTGAGCTGAGCTCTACCTGCTGAAGGAAGAGCTGAGACAAGCTGCTGTCTTGGTAGCCACAGTGTTTTATGTCCTGGATGTCGTCAGCCCAGGAGAGTGCTTCAGAGGCCATGCCTAGCTGGTGACTTCCCTTTTGATAAACAAGCTTGCTCTAAGAACTTAAGCCTTTTATGCATGTTTTTTTAAATTACATGGTAACAAGTAAGGAGAGAGCAATACAGGACTGTCTGCCTCCACAGTGTAGCAGTTGGAATAGCTTGGTTTTGCCACAGTTCAGATGGATAAAACCTACTCACGTCACTGGTTGCTGTAGCATATTCGCTCATTTTCCGCCCTGTGGTGGTACCTTACAAGGGTTGACTATGTGTGAAAGAGGCGAGAGAAAAGGAAGAGCATTACCAAGGCCAAATGGTGGTTGCTGGTGTTGAAAAAACTATTGCTTGGGAAGCTGCGCATCAGGAGGAAGAGTTATTAAGAGTTACCTGTGCAGGTTATTAAAACTTTACACTATTCCCACATTTTCTTCCGTGCTCCAGGTAAGAACCTCAGTCTGTGGTTTAATCTTTGCTTCCCTCCTGTTTTAAGGGATCCCTGTAAGCTAAACTGTTTGTGTGGGCATGGGCTAAACTGGATTAGTGAAACATTAATCTTTAAGCTCTTCTCCATTCTATATTTATTTATTTTTAATAGAAATAGTTTCACTGGTCCTGTTTTGAGTGGGATGCTACAGATAGTGTTTTTTCCAGCGACAGAGAAACTCTGAGTTTCTGTCACTGCCATTCCTCTGCTGGGTGCAGCACCAGGTCTCATTCTAAACTGGTGACTGCAGACTTGTACATGAAATGATGCTTCTCTGTGCTTTTATTATATTATTTATATTACACAATACAGAGAGATTCTTAGCCTTTGAAAGATTCAGTGTTCTGTTGGCCTGAAACTTCCTGAAGTATTCCTGTTTTTTTAACTTCTGCGTATGATTTTGTGTTTCTGGGTTTTATGTTGTATGACAGTTCCTGACAAATAATCTTATAGTTGTAGCTATTTGATTATTGTTTCTTCTTTAAATCCAAATTAATTACACATTTGTAGTCTGTAGGGTAGTTTGCATCTTCATTTTTTAAGAGCTTTTCCTGTGCTGTGGCAGACAGCTGACTGATAATGTGTATGTGGGGATCATCAGATATGTTTGAAAGGCCTCCTTAGTCTTCAGCAGGTGATGCTGTGTTATGTTTAAAAAAAAAAAAAAGAATTCCTTTTGCATGCAATGTGCACAAAAGAAAGAAATTATTTACAGAGAAATTGTGTTTGAAGGCTTCTTCATTATAACTTGGATCAATATGGGAAGTATAATACTCTGTTTTCATCATTTCTGGTAGAGGAAAGGAACCTTAAGAAAGCATGATCTGATGATAGCATCCTTTGCTAGCTCTTAAGTGTGGGACCTTGTACTCACTCTGAAACTTGTGGTATGCATCATATTTTTATCAGTTTATCTTCTCTTGTGTCTTCATTTTCTCAGCTCTGGAATAAAACTGTCCATTTTTGCTGATGGTTTGTCTCCCGTATTTGTTAAATCTGTTCATCTTCAGTGTCTATCAAAACCATTTCAGTTAGTAGTGAATTAATGGAATGTGTAATTCACATAGGCAGATATTGAAACCATGAGTTATTTTTGCCTGCTGGAGATGTGTTGCAATTAGTATTTGGCTGGAGCATGGTGTTTGGTTTGAGGCTTCTAACCGATCATAAATTTAGACATTTAGAGTTAATTGCTTTTTGACTCTGGATATAAGCAAATATTGTTTGCAATTTTTTTTTTTTCCTGTCTGTCGAGGGCTGCGTAGAGAGAACAACTCGCTGCTTGATGAGGGAAGGGAAGGATGAACCTAGGCAATAGGCTTCCTAATGCTTAGGTTTTCATTAGTTGTAATGGCAAGTTAACAGGGTGGCCAGTGCCCCAGACTTGCACCGATCACCCCTCTGTTCCTGGGTTGAACTTCCCAAGCTGTCACTTGAGATTCCCTGCCCTGTCAGTACCTTTGGAAGTCAGTATTGCCCAGTCTGAAAGTCCAGAGATTTGTCTATTACAAGCATGAAAGTTCTTACAGAAAGAGATAGCTAAAGGTAGAAGTCTGTGCTGCCATTGAAAAGAAAATGAGCATCATACTCATGCGGAAGTCGGCATGACAAATATGATACGAGAGCAGAGTGGCTCTAGGAAAGAAGCATCAAGTGGAGGCACTCTGGCAAGGGCAGTGTCTGTGCAACAGCTGAATTGATTGATGAATTACAGGAAGGCATTTAAGTGTTTCCTTATGTTTCTGTCTGGACCAGGACTTGGTGGGTTTCCAGAAATCAATTTCAGTTCTTTCATTAAATTGTAGACAGGTTTCAGGTCTAAAAAATTCAAGTGCTTGTTCGAGAGAATGCCTCTTGGGAGGAGATGGGGTGAGCCTCACTAAAATATATAAGCATCCATTTGTTATTTCCCTTTTTAACAGAAGGGAAGAGCAGCTTCATGTGTTTTGCAATATTAGTCATCTTAATGAAAAGGTCTTCAAGTCACAGATTTTCTTTTTGTTTCCAGAATATGTGTGACCTTGGATGTAGGTGAAGCCAGTGATTAGTTGTGTGTGGTTTCCAATTGTGGGAGAAAATTTGGGCTTTGGATACGTTCTTCCTTATATGTATGTGGAAGGAAAAAAAACAGTAGCAGAATAGCTTAGTAAACATCTGAGGTTTTACCTCAATCATATAAAAGTTGACATTACATCATCTGCACAGATGTAAATATAGAAAAATAGTAGGTGTGTTAAACCTCCTGACTTATTTTTAAAACCTGTTTTATAGAGGACTCTTTCCTTGAGTGTATGCTTGTGTCAGTAAATAGAGATGTAGAGTTACATCCATTTTTCTTTCTGGAATATCGGAAGTTTCTTTAAATGCTTATTTGTGTGTTTTAAAATTGTTTTTAGCTCTTGCAGAAATGCTGTTATCTTTTCTGTCGTGGACTTCGCCCTTTCCCCAAATGGTTGTATTTTTTATATTGAAGATGTGATCTGTTTTTTCCTAACTACGCCTCTCTCTATATTCCAGATATTCCCAAATATGCATTTTCTTCCTCTGAACAGTGGTAGTATTGAACATAGTAATAAATAACTGAGTGGTTTTGTATGAAAATCAGCTGAGCTGTTCATTTTTCAGACAAACTGGACAAACACCCCCTCCTTTAATTTCAGTGCTAAACCCCGGAGAATTAGCAAAATAGCTGTGACTGTTTTGTGTATTGTGAGACCTGTCCTCGGTCCTGATGCAGGGTGAGGTCCCCATTCGAGGTCATGTTTAAGAGTTAGTTTAAAAAAAATCCAAAGTTACAAGACTTCTCAGCCATCAATGGACCTCTTACGTATTCAGTGAAAACAAAGCTTTGTTTGGTGTCGTGTGTTCATTAGGTTCCTGTATGCATTCTTATAACTATCTGTGTGTGTGGCTGCTTTGTGGAAGTAAATGTACAAAATAAAGTTCCTAAGCTGGCTTAGAAATTGAACTTGAACTATTACTGTGAAAATACAGAATAAACCCAACCAAATCTGAAATCAATTTCTATTGCTGCATAATTGCTGTGTGTAAGAAAACAAGTAAGGAGTCTTAAGTGTGTTTTCTCTTTTGCAGGTGTTGCTGGAATAGTTTGATTTATTTAAAGCATATGATTTCATGCAATTGTGCCTGATTGTTAGCACAGCTGTCAACAGTTGCATGCTTGTTTAGCTAATTGCATTCTAGTAAGACAGCTAAGCTTATTTTAAGATAGGCAGTTGTGTGCTGCTTTTTTTAAAGCAACTACACGTATTCACAAGATTTATGGTATAAAGTTCTATGCTATCACAGTGAATATTTATTGCTCTAGAGGAAATTTGAGAGCTTATAAACAAGCCTATGTTATCTAGTCTAGTGTATAGATAGCGTTTGTGAAAAGTTGGACCATGCCACTTAAATCCTGGTAGCTCTAAGGGCCTTGAAATGGTTTTGTCCTTAGTTTCATCATCTGCTCTTTGGGAGTATTTTGTAGTCCAACATGTGAACCTTTCATTTAACAAATAATTGCTGCATTAGTATTCTGGTTGTGTATGCAGGAAGTATGAGCTTCTGTTACATACTGATCATCTCCTTCAAGAAATATGCACCTGAAATGAGAAATTTGTCTAGAGTGGTATATGTATAAAAAGCATATTGAGAGAGCAGACTATCTGTTATGCATGCTAATTCTGTATGTTTTTTTACTGCTATGTGTTAGCTACGTGATTACAGTCGACAGTATGTAATTTATAATGCGGTGTTGTTTTTATTTGTTATATAGCTTTATGCCAGTATATACAGGCCTCTAAAACCCGAGATGGTGCCAGCCGTTTCATTTCAAGTGCAACAGAAGGTAAAGGGAAAAGTGTGGGGGAAAAAAAAGCACACAATTTTTTTTGTTTATCTGATAGCCTGTCTTCCTGGGTATTTATGTGATTCTTGATCTTTTAACCTTCTAGACTCTCTTTTCACAGCTAACCTCTTATGATAAATGGTGGATAACCTTTTTTCCTAAATTTTGAAGAAGAAATTAAGTGATGCCACCTGTATATCTATCTTAAACTTCCATCTTCTTTGCATCTTGTCTATTTGTGCTTTTCTTCATTAACAAAATTCCACTGAAACTGAAGCTTTAGCTGTGCTTTAACAAGAATCTGAAATATCTCAAGAATAGAGAATTGCTGTCATGACCACAATCCCAAGATAGTCACGCATAAGGAAAAGCACAGATACCTAACAGCATAGAAATCTACAATGCTAATCCTTGCTAATGTCAGCAGTCTGATTATATGCTAACTAACTGTCTTCATTTTCTGTTTCTCTTAAAAGGAGTGTGTGCTTAATTCACTTGTCCTCACATCTACCTGCTGATGTCCTGCTTTTTGGCCTTGTTTTGGTTTAAAAAGTGAATTAAATACTTACGTCTGTTTTTTTTTTTTTCTCCTTTAGGGGAAAACTTTGAACAGACTCCATTAAGACGCACATTTAAGTCCAAAGTTCTTGCTCGCTATCCTGAGAATGTTGAATGGAACCCTTTTGATCAGGATGCAGTGGGAATGGTCAGTATCACCTAATGTCTTTTGTTTCTAAGACAAACACTTAATCTCAACAATTGAAGGCATTTGTCTGTGTTTTCTTTGACAAAAAGGTGTGGAGTCTATTATAGATTGGGAATAATAATGAATTTCTCTAAATCGTGCAGGCTCCAAAGGCCTTTTCCTTTAATTGGGGTATTTTTTTAAAGGAAATGAACTATAACTTATAAGTGATAAGACCCTAGGAGAGTTTTCTTTTCTTTTACAACTTTTTTTGTTACGTTCTTGAGAATTGAAAGAGAAATAAATTAGTCTGCAATTAATGAATCTTCTCTGTGTGTGATTTTTTTTCTGTTTAATGGAATGGGATGTGGTTTCTTAATTTAGATAAAACATAGAACTTCTCTCTGATGATATTCTGATCTTGGTGATCAAAATATTTTATCTGAGTTTGAGTTCTGTTACTTTATTCCCATTGATGTTGGTAACAAAATGGTTATGAGTTTCAATAGAAACTGTGTTACAGCCCTTTTAATATGTTCCTTTAGTTTTTCTGATTTAGGTACATGTTACTCTATTGCACAGAAAAGTAACACTTAATGGAATTTAAAGTGA
This sequence comes from Phaenicophaeus curvirostris, assembly GCF_032191515.1. Taxonomy (NCBI): domain Eukaryota; kingdom Metazoa; phylum Chordata; class Aves; order Cuculiformes; family Cuculidae; genus Phaenicophaeus; species Phaenicophaeus curvirostris. Next base: position 12,805,187 of record NC_091396.1, read on the forward strand.
AATGCACTGGTGGTCTGTGGATTCTGAATCCTGGTTTTGCCACTGCTTCTGCAGGCAGGAGGAGAGAAAAGTGTGTTTTAATTGATATTATCTCCCTTACCCTTTTTTTTTTATAGCTGTGTATGCCTAAAGGGCTTGCTTTCAAGACACAAGCAGATTGCAGAGAACCTCAGTTCCACTCCTTTATTATTACTCGTGAAGATGGCTCACGGACATTTGGATTTTCTCTCACTTTTTTTGAGGAAGTTACTAGCAAACAGATCTGTAGCGCGATGCAGACGTTGTATCATATGCACAATGCTGAATATGACATTCTTCATACTCCACCCACAAATGACAAAGATAGCTGCAGCAGCACTGGAGACTGCAATGGCACCGCTGTTTCAAAGCTACAGCGTTTTAACTCCTATGACATCAGCAGAGACACGCTCTATGTCTCGAAGTGCATTTGTCTGATTACTCCAATGTCTTTCATGAAAGCTTGTAAGAAAGTACTAGAACAACTTCACCAAGCAGTGACTTCACCTCAGCCACCACCTCTACCTTTAGAGAGCTACATCTACAATATTCTCTATGAGGTTCCTCTTCCTCCAGCAGGACGGTCATTAAAATTTTCTGGTGTTTATGGACCAATTATCTGCCAGAGGCCAAGCACCAGTGAACTACCATTGTTTGATTTTCCGGTTAAAGAAGTATTTGAATTACTTGGAGTAGAAAATGTGGTTCAGCTCTTTACTTGTGCTCTCTTGGAGTTTCAGATACTGCTTTATTCACAGCGTAAGTACTTGGCTTTTCTGTTCTTATCTTGTGGTTGTACTGGCACAAGGTCTTTTGATTTCTTGAATGTTAAAAACGCAAACAAACAACAGAATAGCTGCATTGAAGTGGCATAAGCATGGTAATGCGCTCAGGCTGGTGTATGTGCAGTTTTTAATGTTAAGAAAAGAACTGGAATGGCACAGTATGTTGCATTGACTCCTGGTTTTACTCATCTAAACTTAAAACTTTAGGCTTTGAAATGATCTCCTATGTTCATGGACTGACTGTCCCCTTCATTATTGTCTCTGGAAATGTTCTGCTGTTGGATAGGGTAGAATGCCTTCTCCCACGTTCTTCTTCAGCTGGTTAGCTGAATTCCTTCCTCTCTCTGCTGAACTATCCATGCATTTTAAGAAGGTAAATAGTTAATTATATGTGGTTCTGAAGAAGAATTTATGGTGCAAATATAATTTTCTCTTTGAATGCCCAAAGTCACATTTCAGTTGATACTTTGAAGTAGAATTACCTGGAAAAAAATTTGACTGAATTTAAATACTATGTCTCTATTAAGGCCCGAAACATTTACTGTTGAAGTCGCATACATAAAGCTTGCTTTGAAGCGAATGGGCAGCAAGTAAGCTAAAACAGCATCTGTTTATCAATTAGTAACGTTGTCATGGTAGTCCAGTTTCTGTGTTAAAATTTGTGAATACTAGACTTCTTACTCTGCTTCCTGTTACTCTTGACGCAGAGGGTGTGGAGTTACACCAAAAGATATTTTTCTACTTTTTTTGTCCCACACTGGCTAATACTAGTCCAGAGCTACCCATCCATAATGGTATTTCAAGTACACAAACTGCGTTTTGAACGCTGTTTTATAGTAATGGTAAAGAAGCTTAGAAGAACCTAAGACAAACCCAGGGATAGTTCACTGTGTTACGGAGATCTGTTTTTCATATGTTTTTCCATTGAGCTGTCACTGAAATATGTAGAATACAAATGGTAACTATTTATAAAATATATACTGCAGTTATGTGCAACATTTTTCAAACATGAAATACAGATGTTTGTGTGTTGAGATGTGTGCATAGGCTAAAGTCCAAGATGGATTTTGTGTATATAGTCAAGGTGATTAAAGTGTGTAGTTGCAACAGGACATTGTCACAGTTGTTGCATCGTATAAACACTGTTAACTGCCAGAGAAGAGCTATGCAATAATTCAGATACAGTAAACTCCCCCCCCCACTTCTGTACTTAATAGTTGTTACTCTCTTGGATTAAAAACAAATTGATTTGCTTATTGTTCGTAGAAGATCTATAAATACTTGCCTATTAGGCAAACTACTTTTGTGGTTTCTCAAGAAATGGATTAGGTATTTATACATATGGGATTTAGGGAGATAGTTTGTTTATGTGGATTTCTGAATCCCACCGGTGGAAGATTCAAATGTAAGCCCCTCCATCTGAAGAAGAATAGAGCCCAGCTGGCCTGTGGTTGTGCTTGAGACCTCATGTGGTGGGAGTGTGAATGCCTGGCTGATTGGAAGCAACTCAAGAAAAGCAGTGTGTGCATCACCAAATGGGAGCAGGATTCCCTGATCTCTTTTCAGACCATCATGTTATAAGTACTCTTCTTCTGGCCCGGGAGTCAGTTTGCAGGTTTTTTTCTTAGGCACTTTCCAAGCATCTGATCAGTGGCTAGTTCAAGAGACTTAAAATAGCTCTGGAACACTTGAGTGTCTTGTTTGCATGCACAGACATAGGGAAACAAAGGGATCCATGTAGGTGAAGACCTGTGGGCATGGATCTTTGTAACAGTTTCTGTCCATTGTTCCCCCACCTCATCCCAAGCTTTGGCTGACTTGGGCTGTGTTGCACCTTAGGGAAGCGTCTTGTCTCTATCTAAAGTTCTTGCCTATAGTTTCAGGCTGAAAAGTCTTTTTTTCAGTTGAAAAAAAATTTCAGTTAGTTATTTGCTAACTGCCGACACCCAGCTTTGGTGAACTACCTCTGACAGTGCCGTCTCTGTAATAGTAGCCATAGTTTCTTGAAACCTAGCTTCTCTTAAGTACTTTCTGAGGGAAAAGTTCATTGCTTCATTTGCTTAAAAGAATGATATCAGTAGGAAAATGGAACATGTCTGCTGTCATGAGGCCTCACCTGGAGTACTGTGTTAGGTTCTGGAGTCCTCAACACAGAAGGGACATGGATCTGTTAGAACGAGTCCAGAGGAGGATTCAAAGATGCTCAGAGGGCTGGAACACCTCGTGTATGAGAGCTGGGGTTGTTCAGCCTAGAGAAGAGAAGACTCTGGGGGGACCTTATAGCAGCCTTCCAGTACCGGAAGGGACTGCAGTAAAGTTGGGGAGCGGCTCTTTATCAGGCAGTGTAGTGATGGTATGAGGGATAATGGTTTAAAGCTGAAAGAGTGGAGGTTTAGATTAGACGTTAAGAAGAAATTTTTTCCTGTGAGGGTGGTGAGGCACTGGAACGGGTTGTCCAGAGAAGTTGTGGATGCCCCATCCCTGGAGGTGTTCAGGGCCAGGCTGGATGAGGCTTTGAGCAACCTGACTGACTGGAGGTGTCCCTGCCCATCACAGGGGGGTTGGAATCGCATGAACTTTAAGGTTCCTTCCAACCCATCCTATGATTCTGTGATTCTAGGACTTTGCTGCCAGATGCAATGCTTTTTGAAGCAAATTATTTAGCGTTTTAAGTTGCAGTCGGTCCTTGGAGTAGGAGTAACCACACTTGGCAGTGAATGTGTTTCGTTTTAAGATTCCTTTGACATGTTTCTGACTTGATGCTTCTGGAAATTGTTCTTTTGTCCCACTACATTGTCACAGCCTGTATGTTTTGGATCATTGTAAGCCAAGTGTAGAGAATGATTTCCTTGATTCCTCTCGAGAGAGTAGTTGTCTCCCATTTGGGAAAATGTTAGAGGAATGCGGGTGCATTCCTGTAAGAGTGGAGAATCTGAAGCTGCTCCTAGTGCTCAGCAAGTCTGCCAAAGCAACATCAACGCTGAAGGAGGCTCCAGTAGTGCCTTCACCAGATTATTCTGCAGGAGCTGGTTTGCATTCCTGCAATTTATATAGCTCTTGTATCTGTGAAATAGACTTATTCCTTATCTTTGCAGAGCACCTAGAGCTCTTCTGGAAAGTGTGCACTGAGTTAAGACAGCTGTGAAATCTGCTTGGAGGAGATTTTCTGAACAGCTAAAAACAATAATTTGAGAAATATTATATCTCACTGCAAGAGATGATCTTAAGCAGTTTTTGTTTTCTGGGCATTTGCTGTATGCTGCCATTTTTATGTACAAATGAAGGGGGTTTTGCTTTGCTTTGCTTTGCTTTTGAATCACTTTTCCCCGTCTTTCTTTCACTTGCTTAAGATAAAGTTCACTCTGGAGATTTAAAGCATTAATTTTATTTCCTGTGTTTATGTGCCATGATGTCCTATTCTAATCTCTTACGTAGGACTTTTGCTTCATATCCCTCCAGTGATTTAGGAAATTCGCTGCTTGGTGTGGGCATCTTTAATCAGCCCTTTCAGACACAAAAGTGAACAGAAAAAGGAAATACTTTGACCTCCTGCTTCTGTGAACCATAGTTCTCTCTTACACAGTTACAGTTTATTTTGAAGTAAAAGGCCCAGTTAAAGAAATGTCTGTTTTCTCTGAGGAGTCTGATATACTGAGTACCTCTGCTTAGAAAAAAATTGTTAAAGTGTTTCTTCTACACCGTGCTCTCTTCTATGAACGGGAATTGCTAAAGGGAACTCCTCAGGCAATGCTTTATTCCAGTGGCTCAACTCCATTGCATGCAACCTGTCTATAGGGACTGTGTATGTATATATTTATTTTATTCCCCCCTTCTGCTCCCCTTCAGGTTAAAGAGAAGCCTAGTGCTGTCAAGCAGCCCATCTTTCTAGTTTATCCATATACTTTCTGAATATCTCCAAACTTGTCTATAGTAATGGCTTTCCACTGTAGAGACAACTCTCTGACTTAAAGCAGCAATATGGGAGTTGCACATGGAATGGAAATTATAGAATCATAGAATTATTAAAATTGGAGAAGACCTTTAATATTATCAAATTCAGCTGTCGGCCCAACACCGCTGTTCCTGCTAAACCATGTCCCTGAGCACCACATATGCATGTTTTTTGAAGACTTCCAGGGATGGTGACGCTACCACTTCCCTGGGCAACCTGTTCCAATGCTTCATCACTCGTTCAGTAAAGAAATTTTTCCTAATCACTGTAAACCTCCCCTGGTGCAACTTAAGGCCATTTTCCTCTTGTCCTAAAATTTAGTAATTACTTGACAAATATAACAGTAATTCATTGTGATCCATGAAGTAGGAAGATCAGAAGGAGAAAAATATTCCAGAGTGTGATCATGTAATGATTTTTAATTTGGCCAAGTCAAAGAATTTCTGTATATACTTGATAGACTTTTTTTCTGGTAGAGCGTGAGAAGAGATGTAGAATCATGGTTCTTAGAGCTGCTTCTTTCTTTCCAGATCAAATACTGCTTACTACTTCTTTTCCCTGCATTTAGTTGCTTTTTAGAGATCAATAGAAATGTCTGCATATACTAGACATAGATAAGTAATATGGTAAAGAACTTACATGCACCTCAAAGGATAATGTATTTTACCTATAGTGATTGGCTGGAAGAAGAAATCAACCTTTTTCCTGTGTTCTTAAGTGCCTGTGTTCAAAAGTAGCAGGTTTTCTTTTCCTTGCACAGTTATCAGTTAAGTACTTCCTAAACAGCACGCTAGTGGTATGTCATTTTCTTTCCCACTAGTGCTTTTGTACAACATGAGGCCAAAAGACTGTGATTTGCACCAAAATAAGCCTATTCTGGTTTTAAAAACAAGAGCAAAACCACTACTGAAGCACTTCTTCCCTCTTTTAATTGAGTTATTATTTTTAAATCTTCGATAATGCTTTGGTACCAGGAGTGTGCTGCTTGCTTCTTTTCTAAAAACAAAAACCTCCATACCCTCTTAGGATAGGTATAACTGAAGAAAATGTTTAAGTTTGATTTATGTTTGCTGGCCTCTTGGCTTTGTCCTTCGCTTTTACCAGCAGCTCCTGATGTGCTTAAAGCCTGCAGAATGTAGTCATTGTTACTTGCAGGCTGTGGCTGTGTGGACCAAATAGTTGGGAACAGCTTAAGCCATGTGATTATTCAGGATTGGAGAGCTGCATTTGCAGATAACTCAGTTGCAGGAGGTAGCTGCTGAGTGGATAGAAATTCTGAATTATTGATGTTACTTTGTAATTAATTTGAAAGGCGAATACTAAAGTTAGCTTAATGACAGAGAGAAGACTTGTATTTAAATTAGCCAGCAGGATTAGACAGGGAGGTTTTGTGTAGTAGGAAACCACTGTTTCTATTCTGAGACTTGTTCTTTCAAATAAACAAGCTGAATGCCAACCAGCTGGAATGCTTGTATGTCTATGGCTACATTTACAGATCCTTTTTTAAAGCTGAAGAAAATAGGGTATGGATTAGATTCTTCTTCCCTAAGCTTATCATTAATTCATCACTTTGCGGTCAGGCTGTGATTAAAGCTGCAAACTAGTGAGTAACTATGTAGGCAGAAGCTGGTGTCCAGGCAGAGTAGGTGGATGCTGCTGGTGATGTTACTTGATTGTTCCCTAATCTGTTTCAGTCCAAGTAAGCTTTTAGCAAAAGCTTTAAACTGTTTAAGCTACTCTGGCTTGTTTTGATTGAAGGCTCCTTCAGCCACGTAGATTTGTTGTCAGGCAGTGACAGGTAGCTCCGTGCAGTGACCTTTTCCATTGGTCTAGCTTGGTTGGGAAAGAAAAAACAAAAGTCTAGATTGCAGAATTATGACTGATATTAGCAAACTTGCGCCGAGTTCCTCTTGGGTTGTGAGACTCTGCAGAGCCCAAACTCTGCAACTTTGACTTCAAACAAAATCCATCACAGGTGCTAGAAACTGAATTTCTTGACCCTCTATCTTTTGCTATCTGAAGTCTGAACAGAGGATGGTTCAAGGACAGAATTAAAGCCAGAACCTTAGGAAGTGCACAGTTTAGCTTCAGAGTGTTTGTTTAGAACAAACGTTCTTTATGCATTTTTCATCTGTGCTCTGTAACTGTACAGCAGTTTCAGGAACCTCAGCACCTGAACCTGTGCATCCAAGTGTTTTTCCCAGTTTCATAGTGTCTGTAGTTTTATGAATATGTTCGGAGAAGACACACGTACACCACTCCCAAACACCCATGAAGAGTACTGATTTTTCCCTTCCTCCTCTTTCCCCCTGTTCTTCCTAAGGACAATTCTTGCAGTATTGTGAAAAAGGCATGCCGTGTTTCCAGTTTGTACTATATTTATAGCTTGACTGAAGGTAGGAATTGTCTTAGTCTTGTGAGCTTGTTTTTATACTCTCTCCAGCCTGGCAGCTCGACAGCATTCTGAATGTTTCAGCAGTTGTATTAGACCACACACTCTGAGTGTGCCTGGTGTGGCTGCCTCCTCTACGGTGCATAGATTGCAAAACCCATTAAAGATGCTTCCGTGGTCTGAACGAGGAGGGTGAGGTTTTGGCCTAGTGTGCCGCCGTGTTAACTGCTCTATCAACCAGCTGCTGGTTGGTATGCATGTTGCACAGGTGCCTTTAGCACTGCTGTTTAATTCTGGGAGAAGATGAGTTGTTTTTACATGGAACTGGAACTTCGGTCATACATGGCAAAGGATAAATGGAGCTGATTCTTTTCATTTTCTGTGCATTTATTTTGGTCACACTGTTGGGTTGGCTACTCTACAACATGTTGTATAGGCATTTAAACACTCATTGAAAAATGTTTATCTGAGAGATACCAGATGCCTTGGGTTTCATCCAGGGCTTCCATAGAAAGCCATAAGCACAGAGAAGAGAAATTATTTCCAAGTTATTTCTTAGCCAATTACAATACCACTTCCGTACTCAAACTAGTGTTCCTGCTAGCCCTGGTATAGGTAGCAGAGGGTGACTTAATGGATGCTAAGACTCAATTTGCTCATTTCCATATGACTTGGAGAATGACTTACTTTGCGTTGAGCTGTCTTTGTTCTTTCAGCAAAATGTGTCTGGGTGTACAAGTCTGGGCTTTCATTAAGATGCTGCTCAACTAGTACTGGGTTTTGTGGTTCCTGTTTTAAAGCAAGCTTTCATTTCTTTAACTTAGATTAATTTACTTAAAAATGTTTCTGAAAGAAATATTGTCTTTTTCTTGATCTTTTCCAGATTATCAGAGACTGATGACTGTGGCAGAGACCATCACAGCACTAATGTTCCCATTTCAGTGGCAGCACGTGTATGTTCCTATCCTTCCAGCATCCCTCCTTCATTTTCTAGATGCCCCTGTCCCTTATCTGATGGGCTTGCACTCTAATGGGCTGGATGACAGGTCTAAGCTGGAACTTCCTCAAGAGGTGAGAGGAGCTTGTCTCAGTTGGTTGAACGTTGGCTGTGACTATGACGGAAGTAAGACATGAGCCAAAGCACTAGTGGTAACTGTAAGAGCCATTGTGGAGTTCTTGCTGGCTCTTAATTTATTTTTTTGGAGATGCCAGAGAAAAATATGGTGAAATAGATAAATAAAACCCCTGTTTTGGAAATTGTGTGCTCTGAAAAAATTAAACTAATTTTACAGGTATTGATGTAGTGGGACTACAGAAAGAACATTTTTCATGCTGCAAAATTTAGCTCTGTAATGCTTGGAAATGCAGGAAAGCGCAGTGTGAATTCACCATGTGTAGCAAAAAAGCCAGACAGCTTCTGTGTGGTACTGAGTGAAGCTTGACTGGCTTCAGTGCTGTGCTGTGCTTGGGCCAGTTCCTGGCTATGTGGGATTAGGTTGGGTTTCCCTGCACTGCATTTCTGAGTTGGGAATGACTTACACAGACCCAACCTGTCAGGTTTCTGCACCAAAAGTATTTCAAATCTTTATCTGGAGTACATACTTCCACCTGCAGCAAAATATCAGCAGGTACTTGAGCAAACTGGTGCTAAATGGGATAGTGCTCAGGAAGTCCTCCCTTGAGGCTCTGTTTACGCCAGGCACTGTATAAAGGAGAAGCAAAAGGTCTGTAAAGGTCCTGCAGCTCCTACATGGGCCTGAGACTACATTGAAACTGCTTAGAGGTTGTTTTTATTTCCTTTATCCCACAGTTCACAGAAACTCTTTCTAGGGACATGCCAAGGGAGAGTTTAAGAGCTGATTGTGAGGATCAGGGGACTAGCAGAAGTTAAGCACTACCTGAATCACAGAATCACTAGGTAGGAAAAGACCCACAGGATTATAGAGTCCAACCATTCCTATCAATCACTAAACCATGCCCCTCAGCACCTCATCCACCTGTCTTTTAAACACCTCTGGGGAAGGTGACTCAACCACCTCCCTGGGCAGCCTCTACCAGTGCCCAGTGACCCTTTCCATGAAAAATTTTTTTCTGATATCAAGCCTGAACCTCCCCTGTCAGAGCTTGAGGCCCTAAGGTAGCAGAGGAAACATCTGCTGGAGCCAGTTGCCGCTGCTGGAAGTGTATCAGGTGCCTGGCTCCTGAGGCAGTTCCATGAGTCATCTGAATGACTTTTGTCATTGAGTGCTATTGAGCTGTGTATTTGCACTTGTGTGCAGACATGTTAAGTGTTACACTATGGTCTGGCTGGCTGTTGTCAAGCTGGACACCTGTCACCTGAGGGAAGCAGGTGCTTGCAGAGTTATTACCTGTGGAACAACACTGCTCTTACCCCTGCTAGAGTTTGCTCACTTGTAGGTGTATCTTTCCCTGGAGGGACTGGCTAAACCACAAGCGGGACCCTGCTCGTAGGTACTGGTAGGCCTCCCTAAATCTCAGCCATTTCCTCTGGTTTTTTGTTTTCTTCTATTATCATTTATGCTACTGGGAAACAGAAGTGTGTCAGGCAGAGGGTTTTGTAGTGGTGTCTTTTATTTTCATTATCAGGCAGTGCTGCAACGTAGCTTGACACAAAAAAACCTTCTTAAAAAAGCTCTGTGAAATTAAAGACAGGATATTTTTTGTGAACCTCCAGTCTGGTCACCATGCCAACATTGCTCTTTTTCTCAAATCCATATGCTGATAGTTCTCATTCGTTATTCCTGGCAAGTTTAAAGTAAAATTTCTCTTCAAATAGTGTTATTTCTATGAAAACTGAAGTATTTAATCTCTTGATTTCTTTCTTTTCTCCTTCCCTCTTTTTTGCAGTGGCATAATTAATAATCGTGTAATCTATGTTCTTGCCATGAAAACAGTCTATTGCTTTGGTATGCTACATTTTTACAAAATTTTGGATGTACAGACAGGCTTAATAATATTGTTAGTGTACTTTTTAGAGAGGATAGCTGGTGAAGTAAAATGCATATGTGGAAATGCATGTTAATATGTTTTCACTGTTATAATGACTTCTAAAACTGTTTTCCTTTTGTAAAGTTTCCTCATTTAAAAATTGTTGTAATACTTCCAACTAAATAAATGTATTTTAATTTCCAATAGCTATTTAAATTTTTTAAGAGGTAAATGGGTTTGAAGAGCTTTTCCAGCTTATTTTGGAGTTTTGAAGTAAGATAGTTGTCTGTTTTTAGGTGTTAAAAATGAAGTCCAAGTAGTAAATTGTGATGCCAAATGTTTTTTTTTTAAAGCATTTTGCTCTACAGGCAGCCTGTTAGGAAGGTGAAGGAGTAGATATTGATAGTATCTTGCAGATATCAGAATTGTTTGCGAGGACAAGGTGGGGAGGACATGCTGGGCTGAGATAGTAGCCACAGTGTGCCCGTGCAACGGAATTTGTTGCAGGACTTAAACTTGTCCTTCTAAAGCTTCACCTTTTCTCTTTCTCATTCAAAGAGTGAGCTCTTAAAGCTTTGTACGCAAGGAGTATGACTTAGTCTGAGAAAGCACCTTGGTAATCATTGCTGCCTGAAGGTTCTTATGAACTGTTGAAGTCCTACCACTGCAGACTGGGAATATAGCTATGGCATAGAAATGGACTCGAACCTGTGCTGGAGGCTTCAGAGATGACTAAGAAGTCTGAGCGGTGAAGGAGACTGAGAAGAACAGGAGCTCGCTATTGTTGAGATTTTCATTGTAGAGGGCTTACTTTCTGAAAAAAAACACCCCAAAAAACCTGCAAAAAACCCCAGACAGCCCCTAAGACTCTGTTGTTGCAACAAGTAATGTACCATTTTAAAAGGTAAAGCAGAATTCAGAGTGCATGCTGCTCTAGCTAAGTGAAACTATTGGTCGCTATCAGTATTTCTGATATTAATAATTTAATCAGTCAGCTTTAATATATTTAGAAGTGCAGATTGCAGGTTCATCTCAAAACTACTTTACTTTAAGATTAGTCTTTCAGATACCCCTCGCTTAAAGAGCCCAAGAAGCTCTACACCTTATTCCTGACGTGGAAACTGAGAAGGAACATGCATAAAACATGTTCTACAACAGTAGAAGAGAGCATATGGATACTGTTATTTGTACTTCAATAAAGACAAATTTATCATCAGTAACAAAAGGGATATTAATATTTGACATTGCTTATCTCTAAAGTTTGGAATGTATGTGATCTCTTATGAAGTCATGAGAGTTATACGAGTAACTTAATTTCCAAGCCTTGCCTCTAGGCTCCTGATTCATAGACATAGTATCAAAATTTTCCTCACTTGTCACAAAGGGTATATAAAGAGCTGCTCTGTGTTCCAAGTTATTTGGAGTTCTGCAAATTTTTTTTCCCTTTTGTCTTGAAACTGCAAAAGCTGCATCTCTGTTGCTAATCTCTTTATGGTGGGTGCTGTTAAAGAAAGCAGTATCTAATTTAGACAGGGGCCAAAACAGTGAGCTTTGGTAGAAAATCTAGTTAGTGCTTCTCAATCGAAGGGCATTGAGGAAGAATATAATATTGCTGCCTAGTGTAGCATGGATGTCTCGGTGTCATTGTAGACTTCTTGGTTGTGGTTAGTCAGGTTTGATTTAAGTCTTGCATACATGCCAAAAGGCTTGGTTTGGCTTGCTGGTGGTGACAATCTCCTATGTTTTGGTCATATCTCATGCTTTGAGGGAATGCATTATTGTGGGAGCATAGGGAATGCATTACTGTGGGAGCATGTGGCAGCTTTATCCTCGAAGTTGACTCTTTTCAGATAATGATTAAAATCTTCAGCAAAATAACTGTATTAGTGCAAAATTAAGGTTTAGACTATCCCTTGGGGGATATATGAAAAAACATAACCTGGTGGGGAATTCATTGAAGTTCATCAATGAATTTAAGACCTAACCCTTTGTGGCCCAGTAAAATTGTAGAAAAGACTCAAGGCTTAGTGTAGGGTTGAGTTCCTTGTACGTGGCAGTGACACAGTGCACTTAAAGCTGAGCTTGCTCTTATATGCATTGCTGCTTTGCTCTTTCTATATGCATGAGCATCCTTGTGGTTTCTCTGATAGCTGCGTCAAAGGCTTGTAAGGAGCCCAGAAGAGACTAAGGTGCTACAGAAATCAAAGGGGAAGAGATGAAAATGGAGCTGTTTCAGATGTTGCTGGCAGACATATGGTTTTTTTATCAGTAACATTGATCAAAAAAGTGGTAAAACTAGTTTTCTTGCAGATCATAAAGCCAGCAAGTACTGAAGTACAATTTGGTTTTTGATGCGTCTTTGAATTTCCTTTTAAAGGAACTTTTGCAGTGCTCTAGCAGTGTATTTTTAGCAAGCAAGTTAATCTAGGCCATTTTGTGCTACTGGATTTGTGTGTGCATCTTGCCACGCTGAAGTGCCGGAGAATGGTGGAAATCTGAATTATTTGGAGTGAAAATAAGCAGCCTTGAGTCTTTCAGCACTGCTTGAATCAACCGAAAGTAGTATCTCATTAAAAAAGCTCGGTTTTAATGGAGTGATCCAACAACACCTTTTTCTCTTAGAAAAGTTAAAAGATTTTAAAAGCTAAAATCCAATTCTCTGCTAATATAAGACAGGTATATATTCACAGTATTTTTTTTTTACTATTAAAAAGATGTTCAGTGCTAAATCTTAACAAATTCTGGAGGATTTTATTTTTATATGTTGGTTTAGGAGATAAGAAAGATCTCTTGAAAAGCATCTTTTTTGTCTTCGTGCCAGCATGTTCAGACCAGACTGAACAAGATAATTATTTTGAAGATAATCACTGCTTTGTATGTATTTTCAAGCTGTCTGCTGGTGTGTTAGGTCTTGATAATACTGTAAATTTATTGACAGGCTTCAGTTTTATGTTTTTCAGTACTTCAGTGTTCAACAACCACTTGGGTTAAATTCATGTTTCTGAAAGCTGCAGCTGTAAGTTGTTCTGAGCCAGAAATTCTGGATGGACATGAAGAACAGTAGTGCTGAGAATAAGTGCAAAAGGTCACCATTTGCTTACAGGAATGGCACAGGAGCATCCTTCAGAATTTAGGACCACTGTAAACACATTTTCCAATAGCCAGCCATGTGTGTATAAATTTGCATATCTGTGTTTTCTGTGTGTTAGGTGAAGAGGATGGTTATTTGCAAGGTTTGGACTTAGTGCACAAAGATGATACATGCTGTAGATAAATTGATTTTAGTTTTTCAATGCTGTCTTAAAGCAAAACTCTGAACTCAGAACCACATTCTAATCTAACTCTTCAGGAGGGGATGTGAACTTATAGCTTGAGCACCTGGCCTGCACAGAGAATTCAGTAGTGGTGACTGTGCTGTCAGAAGTGACTGTTCTATGTTGTTGGAGGCATCTGTTAACCTACAACACTTTATGATTGTGAAGTAATGTTTGTAATAAGTGTATTTTCTTGTAAAGATGTCAGTGGCATGGGGAGCTTACTTGTTATTAATGGATATTAGTTCCTCCTTAGACATCTTTTTGGCAGAACCTAGATAATTTCCTTCTCTATTTTTCAACAGAGCTGAAAGGAAGGATCTGAGTTTGATGCAAGCATTGCTAGATATGTGTGGGCTTGACCCTTACTGTATTTAAGGTCAAACCATAGAACTGCAATTGTCCTCTGGCTTTGACATTGCTGGTTGGTGTCTGTACCCCACTGAGTCTATGGGAAGTTGTGCTGTTGACCTCAGGGGCCAGATTTTGGCATCAGGTACATGCACATTAACTTGTAGTGATAGGACAAGGGGGAATGGTTTTAAATTGGAAGGGGGAAGATATAGATTAGACATTAGAAAGAAAATATTCACCATGAGAGTGGTGAGACCCTGGCCCAGATTGCCCAGGGAAGCAACTTAAGGATGTGCTTTTAATTATATCTCTGCTTACGCATGTTGCTGAGTATCTTGTCTTTATCATTTTAATTTTGCATATGTAATATGATACAAAAAAGTGTATCTATAGGGGCTTACATACAGAGCTGTGACTTTCATAGCTCGCTCACCTCTGCTGCTTCCTGAAACAACAAAATGAAGTTTAGTGATCTAAGAACTCTTTTATTTTTCTACTTTGTTTACTTGCCAGTTCTCACTATGCAAAATGCTTTGAAAGGCCATGATTTAATTAAAAATAATTGCCATTTCATTTCTCTTGCTTTTTAAGGGAGGAGACCCCCCTCTATCCTCACTGGTATTCCTTTCTGTTGGATCTACAGTGTAGCAGCATTGTGAGATTTAACTGTTTTGGTGTCTGTTACTGGTACTTTATTTACTTAGGATTTAATTTTTATAGGAAAATGTTGATTTGGTGCCTCTTGAAGGGCTCGTGAAGTTAAGTGTCTTTGGCATTTCTGTTCCCTGGGAAGCACAAGCCTATTCAGAAGTGCTTGTGCAGTTCTTGAGGGTGACCTCCGTCTCCCTAGGTTAAGAGAGGCTAAAGCTGTCTATTGAATCTCCAGCGCTTGTGCTGTGCTTGGCAGTCCTCTGATTTACAGATTATTAACCAGACACTGAATAGGTGTCGTGTCCCCAGAAATACTATTTACACTCTTTACAGCATTTATGCACTAATGTATTTCTAATGTATGCAGATTCTGAGAAATGTAATAAGTTTTGTGATAAGCAATCATTGTTAGTGGCTTAAAGTTTTTAAACTCTGTGTTGCTCTTGAAGAGAAACTGTCCAGAGAGGATTTTTAACTGTTGGAAGAATTAGCCAGATGAGCCTAGACACTTAAAAGTAATTTTAGCAAGCATTAAATTTGGCTTTTTCTTCATTGGCAAGTAGTTTATTTGCAGTGTAAAGACTAGAATCTCTACACTGGTTGCTTTTTGGCCAAGCACTTTTTAGGTACAGCTGAGCTTAACCAGAGTGATATTTTCTGCAGAATATGTGCAAAAGAAAAGAAGCAAAGTTGAATGGCATCAACCAAGGAGAGTTTATAGAAGAAGAAATGTAATTAAACTGCTTGAAGAGTTTCTTAATGAGTCTGTCTTCCCATTTCTCAGGGAGCTTGTGATGAATTAAATGTATTTTGTTCTTCCCTCAGCAGTGACTGGTAGGCATTGCGCCTGGTTTTAAGGCTTCTTTTCTTGCATGTCTTGACATGCTTGCAGTGTTCCTGATAAATATTAGCTGACTCGACTTCTGATCATCACAGAACCACGAATACAGTGTGGGTTTTGAAGTTCCTAAGTTCAAGTGCTTACTTGAAACATGAAGGCTCTTGTGTGTGAGCTGTTGCTTTGTGCCGAATGTTTCAAGGGGAAGCAGATGCCCTCTGCATGCATCCTGAGCTCTGCTGTTGGAGCTGCCTTGGTAGGCACGCACACACACCACCTTCTGTTGCAGCAATGGTAATACTGGGGAAATACGAACAGTGATACTTGCCCAATGTAAAAAAGTGCACCAGGAGCTGTTTTAGAATCAACAACTTGGTTCTATTTATTGACCTTGAATTCTTCTGCACACCTCACTCTGTGATTTTAATTTATAGTAAGGGGTCTGTACAGGAGCTGAACTGTTTTATATGCATTCCTTTGAGGATAAGAAATAAATATCAGTATTAAAATGGTAAAACATCAGGAAATGGACAACTGGAATTCTTTTGCATACCTTCATAACTATGAGTAATATTGTAGCAGAGCATGAATTGGACTTTTTCATGTAAGATTCTTTGCATATCTACTTTAATATATCCAGTGGAGTTCTGCTTTAAGAGTCACAAGGTTTTTTTTAAATTTTGAAGTTGAAGTCCAATAAAGCAAACACAATGCTTATTTGTATTTTAAGGAGAATTGACATTCTAACTTGGTTCACTAGCAGTGCTAAGAGAGGTAAATCTGTTTCAAGTATTAAATGTATGTTTTCATACTGGTTTGCTTAAATGAAGTGGTCTCATCAGGCACAGCTTGTACTAATCTACCCAAGATCAGTCCCATGGCCAAATCCTACCAGAAGTACTTTGTCCTTACTGATGCTTCATTGCTTTTATACATTGCTCTGATTTCTGGGATCATACATCATTTATTCAGTGTGAAGTTAATCACTTCCAATTCTTTCTTTGTTGTTAAATTGTGAGAATGCTTCCATCCTTCTGCACTTACTGAATTATCAGAAGTATTGAAGATCTGTTAACTCTTGTGACTTGAAATGTACTTTTGCTGCATAGTTCTAGTGAAACCTGAGTTCAGGTGTGCCTCTTAGAATAATGTGATGAATCTACTCTATAATCTGGGTGAAGGGAAGGCTAAGTGACAGTCCACGTTAATTCTGCTGTGAAGAAATCCTGAAATGCTTCTGTGGAAAAGCAGCGTTTCTTCTGTATACTTGACTTTCCAAACACATTTCACACATGAATGATGTTCTCAGAATGAAGTTTGTAATAATGTAACATTGGGAAACCATTTGTTACAGATTTTGCAATGCAGAAGGCAAAAGAGGAACCCCCCTCATCACTACATTTACCTCACCCTATAACCTTAAAAGATATGTAGCTTCTTTTGATGTTGCTGGGGAAGCCACACAGATGGTTGGTCTTTCTTTCTTTCTGGGAAATGAAATAAAGAATAGAACACGAAAATAGCATTGAAACTAGTTCAATTGATTTTTGCCCCTTGGAAACAAATTTCTAAACTTGTTAAAGGAATTGCCTTAGTTCTGAAGTTGCTTACAAAAAAGAGAAGATAACTTTATTACAGTTTCTGTAGTATCAGTATATGTTTTAGAATGGCATTCACCATGTCTCTTAGCAGAGTGAACTGATAAACCGAGCAACAGGCAGTCACCTGCTTATGTGTGCATGTGTGTAAAATAGTGTTGTAAATAACCTGTAGTTAAAATCTGGCTGTATGTGTATGAAAAAAATTGCACATCTGTGCCTAATATATGCTACAATCTCTGTACCTAGTAAACAATGTTAAAATGAGTTCTCTTTCTTAGTTACCTCCTTGAAAGACCGGTAAATGTAGGCCTTGTGCTACTTTCTTCAAAGCCAACCAGCCAGTTCAGTTATGGTTGGGCCAACTCTGTTCTACAAAATAACCGAACAAGTATTTGAGTCTTTTTACAAACTCCAGAGTTTAAGAAAACTTGACCCCTTGTGTTTAGTGATATTCTAACGGTATCCTGTCCTGAATTGAATCCCAGGCTAACCTGTGCTTTGTGGATGTTGACAACCATTTCATCGAACTGCCAGAAGACTTACCCCAGTTCCCAAATAAACTTGAGTTTGTTCAGGAAATTTCAGAGATACTAATGGCTTTTGGAATTCCACCTGAGGGTAACCTTCACTGCAGTGAAAGCGCCTCCAAGATGAAGAGCCTCAGAGCATGTGACCTGGTTTCTGATAAAAGAAATGGGAACATAGCAGGATCCCCTTTGAATTCCTATGAGCTGCTAAAGGAAAATGAGACTATTGCAAGACTCCAAGCACTTGTTAAAAGAACAGGTGTGAGTCTAGAAAAGGTAAGCTATGAAATTATCTCTGTTCTCTGGACCTGCAGTAGGAGGTCATCTCAAATTGTGGTCCAGAGTCTCGTTTGTCTGTCTTCACTAGTAAGAACTTGATGTTAATGTGTTCACAAAGCTTGTGAATATCTGTAGAGACAATGGCAGACTTGATGAAGAGGACGAGTGGGCTTTAATCCCACAACATCTAGGGAAACCTTTGGCTATCCCCCAAGTGTTTCTTTGTCAGGAGAACATGTTTAAAAATACACCTTGCCTTGTTTATTTGTGCTTTTAAGATTTATTCTAAATTTACACCACTTTCTTATAATTTGCGTAGCTAAAACTGACACCCAGATAATCCTGAAGGTGGAATCTAGTCTTGGTTTCTATAGGTATCTTTCATTGTGTGTAGAATGTGATAATTTTCTTTGTATATAATATGCTTGCCTTAGGGATACAGCCATGCTTTTCTGGTTGATGTTTTCAAGTGTATTAGTGTGATTCCTAGCAAGTGAGTACACGCAGCTTGTGGTCACCCTAGTTGGATTTTTTTGGTTGATCAGAATCGGGGAAGAGTTGTGGCCCTTTTTGCATAGAAGTTATTACCTGAAAGACCACTCTGGGGTTTTTTTGAGCCTTTGTGGAATGAAGTGAAGATTTCCTCAGCAAAGGTTTTATTTCTTGCACTTCTTTAAGCTTTCTTGACCAGCTCTTCATTGCTGAGTTGGATCCCTGTATTTCACTGTAACTTGGGCTACAGGTGGGGCCAAAGAGAGAGAAATTGTGTGACCTACAATAGAGTGGGGAGGGAGCTACAAGGGGGGGTTGGAAGAAGAAACATTTGGTTGCCATGCAGGCTCAGAAGCTCAAATTAGCTGTGTATCTCTTATCAGGTTTTTATTTTGCTTTGTTTTCTTCTTGTTCAGGGGAAAATTGGTTAGAAGCTTTTGTTCTTCTGCTGAATGGATTTGGGAAATGATGGGAAAAGTACAGGTTCTTTTAATTTCTTCTGATTTTTTGCACATTCAGATCTTATTTATTCTGTACTCTCTTCTATAGTAGTTGAAATCCTGTGTCACTAGCCTCTTTTGTGCGGACAGGGTTATATAGCTTATAACTGTCAAAATTTTCTCAAATATTTAAATAAGAAAACCTGTTCAATGCCAAATGCACGATTAATGAGGAGTGTGTAGATGCCAAGTGCTACTTAACAGGTGCAGGGAGAAGAATTGGCTGAATAGCAGAGCTCTCTCTAGCAGAGAGCAGCATGGCTGTAGAATGCTATTTATAGCTGGCCTAGACTGCTATAACCAAGGTGCTTTAAGAAGCTTGGGACGGCTGCAGCAACTGCATCATTGTGCAGATGTTGTAAACTCTAGATATTATGCCTAATTATGCGTGGCAGTGCCTCTTACAATAGTTAACAGAGGCAGATGTGTGTTCAAGTTAGTCCCTGAATGCTTGTGGCTTTTATTTTTTTTTCTAGATATTTGGTTCTTATCAAAACTAATACAAATTGAATATCTGAATCTCATTGCTGTTTTCATAAATCTTAGCCCAAATGTTAACTTAAAACACATTTTATTTCATTAAGGATTACTCTGGGCTCTGTAGTGATGGATTGTGTATTACACTGCTAAGGATTTAGTTTATAGGAAATAGGCTAGTGGACACGTGCAGCTTCTTTCCACTGTGCATTTTGTCTTTATTTGAAAGCTGGTACATATTAAACTTGGACCTGCATTGCGCCAGACAGAAATATGTATTTACTGGATGCGCAGGGGTAGTAAAAACCCTTAAAAATCTGTGCAGGGAATTAAAGGGTAAAAGAAAGTAAATGAAGTGTGTGGCATACATGGGCACGTATGTAGTTATTTATCCTTTTTTCATTCTAAAGCATGTCCAGGGCAACCAGTACTGAAGTGGTTCGTTATTGAAAGTAGAACTTCTGTAGACAAATGTTGCTTTCTAGATTTTTTTTTTTGATGTTGCCATTTTATTACAGTGCTTGAAACTAAGAATTTTTTTATTGGAATATTGAATTGAGGAGGAGGGGCTGAATGGCAGGTTGAGAACTTGTATACCCAAAATACCTGACAAAGCAACAATGCAGACTTGTTTTGGGGTTTTTTTGTGTTCCCTTACTGTCTCAGTTGGAGGTGCGAGAAGAGACCAGTAGCAAAAAGGATCTTAAAATTCAATGTGATGAAGAAGAGTTCAAGATTTACCAGCTGAACATTCAAATCCGTGAAGTTTTTGCCAACCGCTTTACGCAAATGTTTGCAGATTATGAAGTATTTGTCATTCAACCCAGTCAGGACAAGGAATCTTGGTTTACTAACAGGGAACAGATGCAAAACTTCGATAAAGTAAGTTGTAGCATGAAGGTATGTTAATGTAAAAAGTAAAACAGTATTCAAACCTTAGACTTTGTTTATTGGGCCATAAATGGAAAACGGTATTGACAAAATTGTAATTTCTTCCTTAAATTTTAGTGTTCCCCTCCAAAAGTTGTGTCTTTTATATTATGTGAAAAATATATATGTACACTTGCTTGATACTGTAGAAAAATACAGCTTGTTGTAGAAAATGCCTTAGAAAGCCTCACTTTATGGCTAATATCAAAGTTAAGGTTAGATATTATTAGTGAAAATGGGTTTTGTTTTTTGTTTGTTTTAACCAAAGGATTGATGAATTTTGTTGATGGATAAAGCCATGACCCCATGTATCACTGAAATGCATGTATACCAAATGTATCCTAGCTCTTTTATAGGGAAACTCAAGATCTAGTTCTTCAAATTTTACTGCAGTCTTCTTTACTGGACATCAGATATTTATCAGCAGGATGGTTCGTGTGGGTAAAGATTATGCCTGCTGAAATGTTAATCTGATTCCCATCAAAGTGTATGAAAAGATTCACGTCAACGTTATGAGCTTTGAACCCAGCCAGAAGTTCATGGTATCGACCCCTGTGTTACTGTCACTGTGGTTTGCTGGGGTTCTGCTGAAATGTTTCAAGAATTAAGGAAATGGTAAAAGTGGAGTTTAACAGTCATTGTGCTCTGTAGTAGGTGATTGCCGTGAAACTGAAGATTTCATGTAGACTGCCTATTTCAGAGGCAGAATTGGTGTGCGTAATGAAACTGGGCTTTAAGTGGCACCAAAACACTGTAATATATCCTTGGTCAGAAAAATTAGTGCTTTTGGTGGGTGTTCCTCTTTGCAGATTCCCAAATATTCTTTTTCTCTTATTATCTGTTAGGCATCTTTCTTGTCGGACCAGCCTGAACCTTACTTGCCTTTCCTCTCAAGATTTCTGGAGACCCAAATGTTTGCATCTTTTATTGACAATAAGATTATGTGCCATGATGAAGATGATAAGGACCCTGTTTTGAGAGTATTTGATTCTAGAGTGGATAAAATTAGACTGCTAAATGTTAGGACACCGACTCTACGCACATCTATGTATCAAAAGTGCACAACCATTGATGAAGCGGGTGAGAGTAACAAGACACTTTGTTGACACTTAAGAAAACACAACTAGTCAGTGCTGTTTGTTGTAGACATGTTAAAGTTAAGTAATGATTCATGCTTTGACACCTCAAAAAAATAGACCAAAAAAGCTGAGGTGTAAAGCTTAAGTGGGAAACTAAATAGTACATAGGAAGCCAAGATCCGAGGTGAAATTATGTAAAGCTTAATTGTACTAAGCTGTTTTCCTTCATGCTTTGTGTGAAAAATGCTTAAGATTAACAATTTTCTCCATTTGGTGTCAGTGCTTTAATATGTAATAAACTTTTGTACTAGTGTACCTGCTAAGGTCAGTAAGGAACTTCCACCTATTCTCTTAATTTTAAGAGATGCAGTTTTAGTTGAGTATGTGTTATTATTTATCCAGTTAAGACATGTTTAAAAAAATAACTTTCTTGCCATTTCAGAGAAATCTATTGAATTAAGGCTAGCAAAAATAGATCACACTGCAGTCCACCCACACTTGCTGGACATGAAAATTGGACAAGGAAAATATGAGCTTGGTTTTTTTCCCAAGCTTCAGTCAGATGTTTTATCTACTGGACCAGCAAGCAACAAGTGAGTAAGCTAGGGCAATATGTGCTGCAGGTTGGGAGAATAGTACTAAAGCAGAGATACTAGAGAGCAAATTCAGTGTCTTTTTTATTAAAGTGACAGATTAGATAATGTGGATTGTGGTAGTTTTTTTGTTTTGTTGTTGTTATGTCTCCTGCTTTATTCTTTATTTTTTTCTTTTTAAAATCGGAACTTTCAGAAGCAAATTAACTTAAGAAAGCCCTGTTATGTTTAAGGGTATAGTTGATGTACTTTGAATTACTTATTATTACTATTGATATAAAAGCAGATCTCCTTATCAGATCTCAGCTAAGAGGTAGTAACTATTTTAGGATACCTTCTTATAAAAACTCTGAAGGAAGAGGAATAAGATGTATATTGTAACTGGATTCCATAAAAAATGGAAAACTACAGCATAAGTATATATGATGTAATTTTCTGAAATCCTTTGGTTACCCAGTGTTGGATTCTTTTACAGAGATTGTTTGTGTGTATTTGCAGCTGCACTCTGTGTGATGTAATTGATGTTGACATGTTCAGTATAAGATAGAAACTTCTTATTTCCCCCATTGCTGCTCCCCTTCACTTAACTCTCAACATATCCTTAGTAGTATTCCTCTGTATGTAGATGGACAAAGAGAAATGCTCCGGCACAATGGAGGCGAAAGGACAGACAGAAGCAACACACAGAGCACCTGCGTCTTGACAATGACCAGAGAGAGGTGAAAACTGTTCAATTATAGAAATCTGATTTTTTTTTCTCTTCCTAATTGCCTGAAAAATGCTCTGTAAGCTTTATGAAATGTCTAGACTAGTACTTGCAGTTCATCTCTGATCTCGCGAAATACAAATTAAGTTCCTGGTCCTTAGCAGATCAGAATACTTTGTTTGCTTATTCTAAAAGTTATGTGATTTTTACCCTCTCAGGACCAAATTATTTCATCCCATGTATAGGAGAGTTCCCTGAAAATGTCCTCTATAAAACAGCTTTAAATGTGGGGGGTGTGTGTTTTTTTGGTTTTTTGTTTTTTTTTTTTCCAAAAAAAAAAGGGGTAGTGAGTAAAGGAGAAATCAATTTTAACAGGTTTTAGCCACCTGTTGCTTGTCTCCAGTTAACTTATGTTTCCAGTTACCCTATGTTTCTTTTGTATATTTGATGAAGGAAGGATAATCATCTCCAGAGAGTGATTAATTTCATGCTAAAATCAGAATTGCTGTCTTTTGGAGTTGCCTGTTGTTCCTTCTGTAGACCGTAAAAGAATTCTCAAGGTGGCAGATTGTCACACGACCTCATGCTAAGGTGGGAATGTGTCCCGCACCCATATTGCCAGCTTTGTGTCTGCCCATTTTCACACAGCACAGTCTGATGCCGATATACACAGATTCTGAACTGATAACTTCTCTCACCAGTGCTTCTACAGCTGGCACAGTTATTATTTGTGGTGAAGGGATTTTGAAAGATCTGGGTGATGTGAACTAATTAAAGTACACTTTTGGATTCATATGATAGACTGCAAACTGTTACACTGAGTGTTGACTTATGGGTCATGCTTTAAAATATCAGAATTTTTTGTTTTTTGTTTAGTACCCTCAGAGCTTTACTTCTGTTTCAATGAGTGTTATTCATTGAGGACGTTATTGTCTTGCCTTGTTAAACATCTTCAGAAAAGCTTTGTTTGGAATTTTGAAGTAGTCTTGTGTCAGCTAGGATAACGTCAAAATCAAATATCTTTGTCTGTCCAGGCAATTCTTTTATGGTAGCGATGAGTTTAGTTGCCGTTCCAATGTACTCATTTCCAGATGTTTCTCATTGGTATCCTAAATTTTTGTTGAAGTATAGCATCTTCTTTGTCACCTAGAATCACGTAATAGGAAAATGTCTGCGTAATAAAAAAAAGCAATGAGTAGTTTTTGGCTTTGACATGTTCCAAATGCTCTGATAACTTGACAGTATTTCTTAGATGTAACAGAAGTGAAGAGTAGTTGATTTGTAACCTTATTATTTCTTTTAAGAATTACAATGTTTAGCGCATGTAAACCTCTGAGATTTCAGTTAGGTAATTACAAAGGCAAAAAATCTACCTCTAATGTCTGGGTTCGTGGTTTGTTTTGTTTTTCAACTGACTCACGTAATTTCTGTGAAATAAAAATTATGAATACATGCTCAGGTGAGGATACCAAGTGCCAGGATAATCTGTACTGGTGTGTTAAGAGTTTTATGCTGTACCTTGTTGATGACGTAATACTGATTGGACGTTTGCCCCCTCTCTCAGGTGAACCAGAGTTTCCTATTAAATCAGAAAGAATGGGGAGGGAGCCCTTCTAAGATGGATGCTAGGGATCAAGCTGAGCAGGAGCCAGTGGCTTCAAAGTAGACTTGTGAATTTTAGGCAAATTGAAGCTTTGGAGCAGCCAACAGAAGTCTTTTGGGTTGAGACTTAGTGGCTTTTAGCTTGCAAATATTTGTGCCCAGTGGAGGGCAGAGTTTACATCAGTCCAATGATGAAACACCATCTTTTCTTTTTTCCTTTCAACTTCATTACTTTTTAATTTGTTTTTGTGTTTAATGCTTGAGAGATGTGTATTGTATTATGTCTTCACTCTTTTCCTTTTCTGTTTTGCATGCTTGCTTTTATTACTTCATATGTGCTAACCACTTTGGCTTTACATGGTCTGCTTGGCTTTTTGCTACCAACTTGTCGTGCCAGCACCTGGACTTTTCCATGTCAGAGCTTCAGTTGCAGTTATGTTTAGACTGGGACCAGCATGATTGGCCCTTCATGCCCTCTGTAAAATCTGTGTCAGAGCATTATCTGGTATGTCCAATGCACAATATGACTGTACTCCTAGTTTTGGATAAAGATGCATAATTACATGTGTATGTCATAACTCTTTAGTACAAGGCTGATGGAGGTGTGGTTTTCCCTCTTTGCAAAGACCACATCATGTTTCATAAATCTATCTCTTCACTAACTTTTCAATTAGTCACTACTTCAGTGTAGGTTAGAGAAGTTACCTATTAGTCAGAAATATTTACTGATTGTGAGTGTTCTGTCAGTACCTGTACAGGACTTTCTCTTTATCACTTATCCAGTTAGCTGTATCCAAACCAATCTGTGATCATCTGTCTTTCAAAACATTTGCAAATTTGTTCATGTCTCTGAGGTGAAAGCAATGGCAACTCCTTGATGGCAGTAACGGGAGCAGAAAAGCTCTTTCAAATCTAGTGAGCTCAGGAAATTATTTTGCTCATAAATACAGATGGGTTACAACTGAGAGCTGTTAGCATTTTGCAGCTGCTTCCTGAATCACTGGGAGGGTGGGTAAGAAGCAAGAGATCTGCAGGACTGCAGGGCATAGCACGGATCTCGGAGCTTGTCAAGCTCCAAGCAAGGTTTTCTTGCAGTCCCCACGTAGACCAGTCTACCATTTGAATAGTCTTATTATTGCTTACTTATTTATTACTTATTATTACTAACTTTCATTTTATATGAAAAAATAACAACAGTTCTCAGTGGTGGAGGGAGTAATTGAAAATTTATGTATCTAAATATCCTTAGCAGGTTGTATTGTGTTTTTGTTATTCCACAACATGTATTCTTATATTAGGTAGAGGGTGTACATGGGAAGTTCATCTCCAATGACGTAGCCTTGAATGTCTCAGACAAATTTAATGGTGGATGTTAAAAGAGACTTTTCCTCATCATTGCAAAGGGTGGGTTATAAATTTATCCTTTTCACTTGGCAAAGTAGTCTCACTTGCACTCTTCTATGTATTTGTCAATTTTCTACCCCAATACAGAAGTATATTCAAGAAGCCAGGAATCTGGGCAGCACTATCCGGCAGCCCAAACTGTCTAACCTTTCTCCATCGGTAATTGCACAAACGAACTGGAAGTTTGTAGAAGGCTTGTTGAAGGAATGCCGAAATAAGGTAATATAGAGAATATTTCTGTTCTTTTGCATCTCATATCCATCCTTTATGGACCATTGCTTGACCAATATATTTGACACCCTTCTCCACCCTCCGGCTTCCATCATCTGTTTCCACTTTATCCATGTAAAGATTTTTGCATGGTAGTGAGAAATTAATGAAGAGAGAACATATTTAGAAATTTGGCAAGGTCAAACAGATTTATGATAGAGAATGTGAAGTGAG
The DNA here is from genome assembly GCF_032191515.1 of Phaenicophaeus curvirostris. Classification (NCBI taxonomy): domain Eukaryota; kingdom Metazoa; phylum Chordata; class Aves; order Cuculiformes; family Cuculidae; genus Phaenicophaeus; species Phaenicophaeus curvirostris. The sequence continues at coordinate 12,831,074 of NC_091396.1, forward strand.
AGAAAGGGATTGAATATTCTGAGGGGTCTTTATCATCCTGCTGCCTGTGTCTATTATAGCTTATTTCAGTTATCACTAATGACAGCGTACTATTTCAAAAAGAATGAATTCTCCAAAAGAGGAGGTTGTGGTGAAAATGCAGGAGCTTTTCTCATAACTAAAGGAAGTGGGTAAATAAAATTCTGAAACATAAGTTTTCGAGCACTTAATGGGGAAATTTGGCATTAGTTTGTAGACATGCATGTGCTTGACAATATATTCATCTGATTAAATGTTAATGTTCATACTAACACAGTAAAGAGGGTAATTGTCAAATAGACTCATTCTTGCCTTAAGTCAGTGAAGCAATTGTATATGACTTTTTGTAAAACTGTGTTTAATACATGCATCTTTTTCTGATTTCACTTTAGTTTTCTGTGTGTATGAAAGTGTCCAAATAATCCCCTTCACTTAATAGAGGTGTATGATAGTGAAAATCCTTGGGGGTAGACTTGGCTCTGTCACTGTGGGAATGCAGCTCTGGGGAATGTAGTGAGCCTGCTGTTAGCAGAAGGAGAAATTACCAGGGGGAGTGAGGAGGAGAAGAAGCTGGAGACAAACTTAGAGTTCTTCATCTAAGACTGTGCATAGGTGCCTAAGGGAGTACTACTCACTTGAGAGCTAGGCTAGAATAGCAATAAAGATGAAAAAATGTGTAAAAGATGAGCAGAAGTTATTCCATAGTCATTTTTTTCCCTCCAGGTAACTATATGGTGAATATATTGTGACTGGGAGAATGTACTTCAAGAGTTCTTGGGAGCTTTGTAGACCAGTATGAAATTGTGCATGATTCAGGAGTAGCTGGCTTATCAGGGAAACTCAAGGAGATATATTCCAGAATGTATTTGGTTTAAATGCAAAGACAGAACAGATTCTCGCGGGAATGTGTTTTTCCCCTGCTACATGGAAGCACGTTCACTTTCCCTGGAAGGAAGTGCACATAGCATACTGCTCCTAGTCCAGCTCTCAGAAACACCCAAGCCTGCCTCGAAGGGCCCCGCTGTTTGGTGTTTAGCTTGTCAATGTGTGGCCTGCTGTTATCTTTGTTAGGGTCATTCTGTGGAGACTTGTGTACCCATTTGCAAGCCCCTTCTTAGATAGAGGGAAGAGTCTGTAAAGTAAAGAATGCTGGTTTTGCTGTAGTGTGAAAAACAGGGATAAGAGAAATGCCGTCTTGTACTAGCTTCAAAAATACTACATTCAACCAGCTATTCTGCCGCATCTTTGCTGTCATGTGCTTGTTGATTTCTTAGAAAGAGTAAGTGGTCTTGGAAGTTCCTGCAGAAAGAACTAACTGTCTTTTGCTTTGTCCTTTTTGAGACCAAGAGGATGTTGGTGGAAAAAATGGGTCGAGAAGCTGTGGAGCTAGGTCATGGTGAAGTGAATATCACAGGTGTAGAAGAGAATACTCTGATAGCCAGTCTGTGTGACCTCTTAGAAAGGATATGGAGCCACGGTCTGCAAGTCAAACAGGTGAGGACAAATATTCCTGTATATCACAGAGCGCACTCTCCTAAAGTCATTTTATGCTATTCCCTCCTCTGCTTTCAGAGGATACCTTTTATGTGTATATGGATGTTAGAATACTTCTGTCACTCCCCAGCCTTTTTTCATGTCAGTTACTGCCTCCTTGTCTGTCTCCACTTTTTGCTTTGGGGTGTGTGCGAGTGCACGTGTAGATGTGTTCCACAGATAATTTCTTGGAAAATTTGTTTAATGTGTGTTGTTTCTTTGTTGGTTTGTTTGTTTTGGTTTGTGGGTTTTGGTGGTTTTTTAATGGGATAGTAAATAAAACTATTTCTGTGTTCTTAATGCTTCTGTTATTGAAGGCAGCATATGCTAAAGGTGCTGTCAGTGGGATATGGCGTGGGGAGTTTATTTTCATGAAGAATAATTTAGTTTTTAAGAGTACACCCCTTGCTAATTTTGTTCTTCCTGAATGGTGTAGGGATAGTTATGTGGCATTTGTAGGAACACTGATTAGCAGTGGTGGTGTTCTTATGACATTAATAATTATCATGCTTTTCTGTTTGGAATCGCTTGTGGGACTAGATGGGGTTTGGAAATTCTTTATTCTTTCCTCCTCCTTTGTACGAAAGTATAGCAAGGACAGGTTATAACTTTTTTTTAGGAGAATGTGCCGAATAAATATACGTTATCCAGACAACTGTAATTCAATATCTCTGTTCCCAGCACCCAAGCACCAGTGTTTAAATCTGATCTCCTTCAAACTATCTAGCAGTTCTCTATGTGAAGATTTATCATGTGATTCTCTCCCTTCCCTCTTGTATATCACTTAGGATAGAAGCGGTACTGCTTTCATCTTAGAAGACAGAGCATCAGTATACTCTGCTTCAACTCAGATTTGGGCCTTTCAGACCACCAGACGGCCAACCCTACATAAGGTTAATGCTTTGGATTGATTGCAGATGTTGGCAAACAGTGCTGAATGGTGGAATAAATAAGAGTGGTGGAATATAATAGAGGCCTGATGGAGGAAGCGCAGTGCGTCTTGTATTATGATTCACAGTTTAAACAAACGAAAAAAGATACCATCAGGTCTCTGTGTGCTCTGGCCTTTATTAAATATGCAAAATCCTGCTGGCTTATACATTGATTTTAATTTTCAGTAATATGCCAAGGAAGACTCTTCTTTCTCAATTGACCATAGTAATGAGGATGACTTTCCTTTCACCAGTCCCTGCTTTTACCTTTTCCCTGCTGATGAACCTTGATAGTCCTACATTAGCTACCTGCTGATTTTTTTCCACGTGCAAAGTGAATCCTCATCTTCCTTTCCCCAGAGCAATGCAGGAGAGTTGTCAGATGTAGGGTCTAATGTAGCGTGTGCTTTTGGAAGGCCTTGGTTATTCCCTTGCCCTTGCTGTATCACTGCTTCCCTTAGACTGGCTCCCTTTTCCTTATAGATAGAGCTTGCATCATCATTGCTATTTGGTGAAGTCAAAGGAGAGTAACATGATGTTATAGGAAGCGGGCAGATAAATACTGCATGAACTCTTACATCCATCATGATTGTTAACGTCTATTTGCTGCAGGATAGTTTGCTGCTTTGTGTGATAAGTTGTACTTCTTGCCGTGGCAGCTAGTTGCTGAGTGCCAGACTGTGTGCGCATGTTTGTGTTTATTGAGGGAAATGCCAGTTGGGATCTGACTATTCCGCGATTGATGTTTTTCATTCTCTCTTTTTATGTTTTTATGAAGACTTGTTATTTTGGCTTTCTGTGTTGGATCTGTCAGGTACTCATAGGGGAGGCATTGAGCTTCCCTGGATTTTTTTTTTTTTTGTTTATAGCTTCACCACTGAATGTATGTTTTCTGTAGATTTCTCTCAACACAGATGTTATGGACACTCTAGGCTTTAACTTCTGGAGGGATGCTGCTTCTGGAACCATCCCTCATGGTTGTTAGTTCCTCATGTCAGCGGTAGTGAGCTGTAGGATCCAAATGTTTAGAGACTTTTAAAGATAGTTTGTTTTTTTTAAAAAAGGTACTTCAGAGTTGAATCATAATTACTGCACCTGCAGGAAGGCACTTAAATGATTTGAGATGACATTGATAGTGCTGAATTGGCAATTCTTGCTTTAGAGTCATAGATTCTTTCATAACAAAGTTGTAAATAAAAATATGGCTTTATTAGGACTGCTGTTCTGAAATGCAGAATTGCCAAATCTTTAACTATTTCAAGTTAATGTAATCATTTAGGAAGATAATAAATAATGCTAATTAATTTCCTCTGTAAGTAATTCCAGTTAATGCACTGAAAAGCCCTTGTTCAATTACTGCTGCCTTTTTGTGGCTTTACAAGGTTTTTATTTGTCATGCAGAGTGTTTCAGTATGAATCCAACAATCTTTTTAGTTTGCCAGCAAAAGATTTCCTAACACTCTGCTGTAAGTCACCAGAGGTTTAAGAAAGCAATGTAATGAGCAAGGTGCACCTTTTGACGTAATTTGACAGATTTATCTTGGCCTAAATACCACATACCAAATTTTAACTTTTAATTTGTTTTTATAACACGTGGAGCTAGTATCCTTGCTGATAAATGTTCATTGTCCTACTTTTGTTTTGGGTTGTTTTTTCATGTTTTGTTTGATTATCCAAGTCCTTTGCTTAATGAAATTGAGGGAAACCTTTTCAAGTTATAAACATTGACAGCGTACGCTTACAGCCCTAAATTACCCTGAAAGTAACAAGACTTTGGGTCTAAGATGATTTACTCAGGTTGGCTCTGTATTGCTTGTCATTTCACTGCTGGAGGGAAAGACACGTTGTGCAGGTTACAGCCTCAGACTTACAACTCCACTTGCATGTAGTGTTTTTCAAGCCTTTAAATGTTTTCTTGTTGTGTTAATAAGCTATAAGAAATGGAAGTTCAATTGACTTTTTCCTGTTAGCAGAATCATTAGATCCCAGTAGTCTGACTCTTGCTTTTCTTTCTCAGCCTCCTTACAGCTCATGAGCACCTCCAACTTGTCTCATTTTGTTTTTTATCGATGACTTTATAGGGAGAAACATACTTAAAGCAAGTTTTTGGTATGGTTGATACTTTCAATGAGGATTTAAACTTTTTTTTTTTTTTAATTAAGCTGATAATGATATCTTTAACTAGCATTTTTAAAAAATTTTAGGGAAAATCTGCTTTGTGGTCTCATCTGTTACACTACCTAGAAAACCGACAGAGAAAAGCTGCATCAGGCAGCTTCAGTACCTCAGGTAAGATTGACTTTCACTGGAAGATTATTATAAAAAAACTGTGAGTAAGAGCTGCCTGCTGATTTGCATTGTGCAGAGATTGTTTCCTTGGAAATACCTTTCACTCAATATAACTGAGTAAAATATTCTATCTGCTGCAGAATTAATATGGGCCTGGTGCATTGTTTCTATATATTGTGTGAAAAAGAAATTGTGTCGGGCACACTTATTTGGGTCTGGTATCCAAGTACTGCAGTAGTCGGATACCTGAAACATCAGATGTTTCAAAGAAAGTCTTTAAGACTCCTTGCTCCGATACACCATCCTCCATATAACACAGTCACTGTGTGACTGGCAAGGCATATTATCTTACGGATGGGGGTGGAAAACAAGTATAAGCATATAAAATTGTGCTCTACATCCTGAAGTTTTACATTCTCTCTTGAAAAAGCTGGTTTGTAAGCTTATTGTTTAAAAAGAAAGACATTTTAAAAAATACAAAAACCACTGAAGAAATGTATTTTAATTTTTGTTCTATCGAGTGTTGCAGTAAAAGTAATATTATATGCAAGATCCACTGCTATTCTGTTTCTAAGGTTAATAATGTATTTTTTTTAAACACTTGTGTCAGATGGGGACATAGGTTAAAACTTTGGAGAGAACAGTGGATTTGGGGGAGGTGGTGGGTGACTTATTTTAGTTTTTAGTTTTATTTTTAAAGTTGCTGTAGGCAAAGAGCTGCACAAGGTACTATAAGCAATTAAACCTACAGTTCTGTAAAGTATTAAGTTCTCCTGAGTGTCACTTCATCCATAGTAGTTTTATGTACCAGACTGAAATAACAATCAGTTTTATGCTCTCAAACTTGTGATTGAAGGCAGGGACTGTATTTAATATACAACTTGATTCCAGTGTAGAATTCAAAAGATAAGAGTAATAATAATAATTTAAGTTGCTTAAAAAACCCAAAATGTTGTATCTTATGATGTAGTGGTGTTACGGGAGTGTGAGAAGTGATAGATTATTCAAGCATGTGATGTGTGGTGTACTCAGTGAAAACATATTGAATACTGTTTTCTGGTGTCAACAGTGCCAGTCAGTTTTACTACAGAGGAAGAAAATAGGGTAGTCTTTAGAAAATAATACTTGATTAGTATATGTCTTAAGCCATTTGATGTCTTACCAATTTTAGCTCAGTGTGTGCTGATCTGCATAACCATCTGTGTAGCATATTAGATTTTCATGTCATTTGAAGTGTAAATATGCCACAATATCTTCTAAAAGGAGTGAGTCACCAATAACAGGAAAGTGCAAGTTGGTGTTAATCCACCTTCCCTTTTATATTGATTTTAAAATCTTGCAATAGATTTCTACTAACAAGAAATTCTGTTCTAATGAATCTAGGAATACTTCTTGATTCAGAAAGGAGAAAATCTGATACCAGTCCAGTCATGTCACCTCTTAGAATCTCTCTTATCCAGGATATGAGGTGAGTTTAAACTGTTAAAGCCAACACAGAAAACCCATGAGGCTTGCATACTTCTTTGTGTGTACAGAGAGAAAAGTCTGTGTTTTGTGTATCAGGAGGGGAATGTGGGGAAGGAACCTGCTGAACTGTTTCAAAGTGTATATAATGCAACCTTTTCCTTGACCTTTACAAAAACGTTTCATACTGAGCAGCTTTTGTGTTGTCACAACTACTAACTTACAGAAATACTATGACACAGTTATTTTGTGTAAGTGTTCTGTATTGTTTTATTTCTGAAGAGATGTGGGTGTAGCGTGTGTATTTTCCCAGTCATTGCCAAGTTGGTTGTGTAGCTCTGAGCTCATTCTTGCTTCTTAGTGAAGAAAGCAGTTTAAAGAACTTGCTTGATCTAAAGATTGAGTTGAGTACTGTAATATGAATAAAACTATATTTTTGCTCAATGCCCCCTTTTCAGTATATCAGAAAAGAATATGCAGAACTTCTAAATTAATTTTGAAAGGATTATTCTTTCCTCATTTTTCCTTACCAATTGAGGGTTTTCAAGGGACATTCTTGTCCTTTCAAAATACATCCCTTGTGTCTTGTATGCAAGGAAAGTTACTACCGAGCATGCAAAGAGAGTATTTAATTTTCTGAAGCACTCAGCCATAAATATTGCAGTGATAAGGTCCAGAATGATTCTTAAATCATGTGAAGCAGTGGGCCTGGTTTAGAATTTTGTAAATAGGGCACTGCATTGCAGATATTTCCTTTTCGGGCTCTTATTCTTTTTCAGCTAGATATGGAAGGAATTTATATACTGCTGAATATTAAGGTGGTCATGCCTCTCTTTCCAGTAGTTTGGCTGGTATTTTGCATTCTTGGCAAAATTCTTTCTTCAGTCTGGTTTGGTTCAAAAGAACTGGCATGCTTTGTGAATTCTGGGCAGTGTATTTTGTTTTTCTTTTTTTCTTTTCAGACATATCCAGAACATTAGTGAGATCAAAACGGATGTTGGCAAGGCCAGAGCCTGGGTTCGTCTCTCTATGGAAAAGAAGTTGCTCTCTAGGCATCTAAAACAGCTGCTGTCAGATCATGAACTCACCAAGTAAGATGGTTTATCTTGGGCAAAGCTTTTAAAAATTAAGCGTGTTCAGTTGTTTGACCTCAAAAACCCAGGAGGGCCTGTTCTTCCATCTACTCGGCAGCGTGCAAAAGGAATAGCACAAACTAGCCTTCCAAGTGTGTCTCTGTATCAGTGTATGAGCTATTTGGGAATTATGATTCAGTGCTGGGGTTCTTCACATACAGAATCAGTTCTGTCAGCATACAACCATCTGCGACTCTGAGGTGAAATGTTCAAAAATTACTAGAGATTAAATGAAATGGGGCATAAATCCAAAAGCTACTTCTTTGCTTAATCAAGCTTTTTATCGTAGCCCCCTTTCTGTAACTGTGGGATATTTTGTTATCCTTGGATTGTTTGTGTGTTTGAGCAATTGCAGTTTAGAACCCTGTATGCAAATCTGTGCACTGTTCACCTATTGGGCAGATTTTGATTGTCTAGAATGGAGTGAGACAACAGCAAAACTATGTTTAAAATAAAGTGACGAGCAAAGGAGCAGCTTGCATAAGAATAACATAGTTCCGTTATAAGCTTGTTTGCCTTGTGCTGCATATTTAGATATCCTACTTAAAGAAAGGTGTTCTAGGCAGTGTGGATTTCAAGTGTGCTCCATTTGTTGTTTTTAGAGGATGTGGTGCCAAGTTCAGTGAGGTACTAAAAGTAGTTGTCTAACTTCTGCCATTTTGCAGTTCGTGTGATTATGTGATGTTCTTTTCTGAAGCGACTGTTAGATATTTTAATTAATCCATTTTCTTCACTTGGCATTTCCTAAAAAAATAGAAGAACATTGAGGTGTGTTTGGTTTCTTTCTAGTTTGTAGAGAGGCAAGAGTTAGGCAACAGAAGGAAATCATAAAGCCCAAGAGCTTTACGTGCACAAGCAAACTGAGAAATCTTACACTTTGAAAAGGCAGGACAGCATAAACCCTTAGGAACAGGCTATCTAAACATGTGGTTCAGACTGTCCAAGTGAAACATGGACACAGTCAGCCATGAGACCCTTGTGGGTTTACTACTCTTGTGGCTACAGGCAGCTTACGTAGATTGAAGGCTTAGTATCTTTATTTCCATTGACCATTTCCTGTCAATCTCTAGTGTTATGTTTATGTAGGTAAGAATGTGTATGTGTTAATGATCATTGATGCTTTGCAAGTTTCTGGCTTGTGTGTCCCTTGCTGACTCTTTTTTATAATTGATACCTGAAATTGAGGGGAATTGTCAAGCTGTCCGCCTGGCAGGAGCAACCTGTTGTTGGCTACGTCAGCTTTTCTATTACCTAATTCATGCATTTGTGATGTTTTGAATATTCCTCTAGCAGCAACTGGATTTTGATACATCTTGGCAGGCTCTTTATGATTATTTACCAACACTGGCATTATTTATTGGTTGCTTAATTAACAAAAGTAACAGTGATTGCTGTGTACAAGTGATTAGCTTTAAAGAGTATTTTCCTGTCAAAATTTGCACCTGAAAAGGCTGAAGTTGTCAATTCTTTTCAAGGTTTCTCAGTTGCGCAAGGCTGATATTGTTAAATTCTCTAGTGTATTTGGGTAATTTCAATAAGTATATAAGATTGTTTCCATTTACTGTGCGTTCTTCTGCGTGGGACTTAGTGTCTGCAGTAGTAAGAGAGGGTTTCTGAGCTACATCTTTTGATGTTTCCACTTCAAAGAAGTTGCAGTTCTGTGTGGAGTTGCAGTCCTAGCAAAGAGTTTGTGACCCAGTAAAAAGAAGAGTGGGACTTCAGGCCACTTTTGCATGCTTATGGCTTTGGTTATGTCAGGATCTGAGTACTGTCATCACTGAAGCTGTTCCTTAGCTTAATGTGTTGTAGGCTCTGAGTTATCACCTATAAACTAATATAAGCAGACAGCCCCAGTGTTTGCCCTAGCGTTCTTTGAAAACAGTCTTGTTAACTGCCTTACGTGCTGGATGACTCTACAACAGCAGCATTTGCTCGGAGGTAACTTGTGAAGACTCTCTTTACTTCAGGTCTATCATTTTGTGTAGCCATAAGAAGTCAGAGAAGTTTTTCAATAGAGTACAAAAATCTTTTTCCCATCTTTAGGGGAGTTTTGGGGTAGAAGACCCTTAGACCACATCAGAACTTGTTTTTGAGGAGTGGAAAATAGTCTGAACTATTGGACTGGTACACTTGGGAGACTTCAGACTTGCCGTGTCAACATATCTTGGCACATTAAATACTGTTGGCTCTACCAGTATCACTTGTCATTTGTAATCGCTTGCATATTCTTCATAGTTTACCTAATAAATATGCGTAATAGAAAACACTTCACTGAAAGCATCTTGTTGCTATGACAGATTATTTGTTTTGCTTTGTCAGAAAACTCTACAAGCGTTATGCATTCCTTCGCTGTGATGATGAGAAAGAACAATTTTTATATCATCTCCTGTCATTCAATGCTGTTGATTACTTTTGCTTTACCAATGTTTTCACAACAATCTGTAAGTATTTGCTTTCGCTGGAACTCTGATTTCCAGATTTGGTTGAGTCTGTCCAAAATTCTAAACAGCTCTGAGCAACAGGCCTTAATGTAACTGTTCTGCTCCCTTCCTGGTATCCATCTGTGCATGCTGTATCACTGTTTCTGTGATCCTTCCTGGTGGGTAGTAGTGTCTCTCTCTGGCCTTGGAGGCTTCTGTTTCTAAATGGGTAAAATCATGGGCAGCTTTTGTCCTTTCAACTGGGGGAGAGTTCTCAACAGAAAATTTTGTGGTAGGCTTGTTTTCATCATGAAAAACAAGAATGATATGGATTGCTAGTTATTAAGTTAAAAATGTTAATTTAACGTGTGCTAAGAATTAAAAAGAAAACAAAAAAAACTTTCCCCTTCTTGTGCTCAGCCTACTTTGCTGCATGCCTGTCTCTGAGTTTGGGATAACAATGCAATGGCCATTGAGGGCTACATTCAAACTTTGCAACACGTTGAAATACTTCCCCCCCTTGCACCCCTCCCTTTAAAAAAAAAATGCCCTAGAGAAACTTTTAACCTGTTGTTGCTGATGCTTAAATGTATTACAGACTTCTCCTGCATTTGTGTGCCTGCTGCCACAGGACCTTGTTAGTAAGGCAGAATAAGGAAAGACTTTAGCATGGCTTGTGTGAAGGGACCCCTCTGGCCCCCTGTTGGAGCCGCTCTTGATGGTACATGGTGGTCCACACTTGTGTCTATGAAAGGCAAAGCGAGCAGATGTCTAAGCAAAATAGTTTTGGGTCTTTTGGGCAAATTCTGGACAATGCTGAAATCTGGTCTGCTGGATGCAGTTAAATTGTTGCATACTTTAAGGCTATCAGCATGGAAAATAATAAGGGAGGCATTTTAGTTCATTTTTAAATGATGTGAGCACCAGGCTTTAAAGAAAATCCAACCACCAAATGCTTTCTTGAGGTCGCTGACAGCTGAGGAGATGTTGAGGGAGAAATATATGAAACACCTCAGCTGAAAAGCTCTAACTGCAATCCATTTATGCACTATAAAAGAAGGGCAGATCACAAAGAAACACAATGACCATTCAGATAATTAGATTTTTGTTATGAAAGTTTGATTATAGAGGGCTGTCCATGAAATGCTAGGTGATTGAAGAGCACTTGCTTTTCCTGTGGAGCACATGCCTCTTGGGTCAGAGAAGGGGCTGTAACTCAGATGATGCTATGCTGAATTAGTCACTGGTAAACCAGGGGACCAGAAGAAGTCTGAGTGTGTGCATGGTGCTGGTTAGAGGAGAAAAATGTTTTGTTCTTTATAAAATCAAGAAGTCTTTAACAGTGAAACTGAGAGCGTTATAATATATTTTCACTGAATTTGTTCAGCCACAGTAGGGAAAGCTGCTGCAAGCAAGCTCTGCAAACAAAGGCTTTGGTTAGTATTTGAGTGGGCATTGGTGTTAGTTGTGTAATGTGTGTGCATGAACAAGGAAGACCAGGCAGTTAGGAGTTGAACGTTGAGTTACATGCTGAGCCACAAAGTAGTCTTGGATACCTGAATATTTTGTCTTTACTTCCTTGTCACTGAGCTGGAGATAAGTAACCATCTTCGTGACATGTTTTGAAGCTGGTTAATGAAAAATTATTATACATGTATGAAGGCACTATTCCATGCATTCTTCTTTTTTCATTTGACATCGTTTTACTGTCAGCTCTGTTTCTTAATGACTGCTATGTGTACGCTTTTGGATTGTCAATCAGCACATAGGGTGCAAGTGTTAGTATGATTAAATAGCAGCTCTGATGTTGTTTTAGCATTTCTTGGTAGTGCAGTATTTTATGACTTACTTTTTCCTCTTCATTAAAGAGGTTTCATAATTATCCTTCTTTGTTTTTGAATTGTTATTTCTTCTTGTGTTTGCAGTGATACCGTACCATATATTGATTGTTCCTAGCAAGAAACTTGGTGGCTCAATGTTTACAGCCAATCCTTGGATCTGTATCTCGGGAGAACTGGGTGAAACAGGAGTCCTGCAGATTCCCAGGAATATATTAGAAATGACTTTTGAGGTTTGTATTGCTTGATACAAAAAATGCATTGTATGTTCTGTTTGTTCAGATTTAAATTTTCGTCTTGCTGTACCATCTTGCTATGCAGTTCATGTCTTTGGTCTGTGTGGTTAGTCACAAATAGTTCCTGTGCCTGTACATGGCTAACTTAATTTTTATTTAATAACGTGCAGAGCAAAATGACTGGCAAATCCCTAGTGAAAGGATGGACAAGACTGTCTTTATATTCCAACTTTATGCTGTAATGGTGGGAAGTGTCATATCCTCTTCTATTTGAAACAAAGAAGTGATTTTGCTCTGATTTTTGTGTGTGTGCATTGGGTAAAATTTAATTGACAAATCTCACTCAACTGTTGTTCTCTCTGCTGGTCATAATAGTAATTAACAAAACCAAAGTAACCTACCCTTAAAAAGCCCAGAATCAGTTATGCAGTTAGAGAACCACATTTTTGATTCCCTGTCTGAGCATGTTCTCTAGTAGTTTGCTCCTCCTGCATGCTGTTCTCTTCCAGTTTACTCTGATAAACTCTTTGTTTTATTTGCAGTGCCAGAACCTGGGAAAACTGACCACAGTGCAAATAGGACATGATAATTCAGGGCTGTATGCCAAGTGGCTAGTAGAATATGTTATGGTCAGAAATGAAATAACAGGGCATACTTACAAGTAAGTATCATCCTGACATTTCATGTTGGGTAAGTAGAATTCCTGCAGGGAGCTGGTGTAGTAGGGCTTGTTTGATAAGAAAGGTCTTATCTCCTAGGACTCTGTGTCTACAGTTGCTGATACCTGGAGGTATAGGAAGGTCGTTTGGCTTCTGGCATTAAACAAGTTGTGATTCTTAAAAAATTAAACACAATTTTCAGTTTGCAGATGCTCACACCTAGCCTCAAAACATTGGTAGAGAAGATGAGTTGACTGTCATGCATCTTAAAAATAATCTCCCTTGAGCCCGAGGAGGAAATAGCAACTTAGAGCTTGATGCTTACAAATATGGGTGGTTTATTATAATAAGGCTGAGCCCTCTAGATGTTACAGAGGGACTTTTGGACGTAAGCTGAAAGGCAAGGACTTATAAATTGGAAACCTTTGTTTGTATAGTGAAAGTAAAGGAACGAGATTTACAGTAAGAATTAAATTTGTGTTAGGTACAACATAGTTCGATGCACTGCCTGTAGTTTAGAGAAACTGTCAGGCTTGTATCGATGACAAATAGGCAGGTAAGCCCACTTAGTTCTCCATTGCAGTTTGTTTGTAATTAAGTGAAGAAGCAAAATTCTGGTTTTGGATGCTGTTCAGTTTTCTGATTAACCCGATTAAACTGACATCAACTTTGGTTCATAGAAAGTGATAATGAGCAAGTGAGCACGTGTGGTTTCTAGTGTCTGATTTAATATCCCAATTTCAAGAGATGTATTGGTGTTTGGACACTTAAGTATGTTTGGGGTTTTTTTTTGTTGCTGCTATGCATCGTATTCAGTGAAAGCATAGGTGTATTTCCTCACCCATGTATAGTGTGTAGTGGAGCTTCCCCTTCTACATCTATTTCCTCTGCAGCCTTTAAATCATGTGCTACTTATAGAACACCAGACAAAATATGCCACTGTTTGCTTTGCAGATCTAGGATGACATTTAGCACAAAAGTGGAACAGAGAAGTTGTTTTACTTTTGCTCCCTCTGCTGGCAAAAGCCAAGACTTGTTGCTAGATGGGTGAAGTATTTCTAATAACTGTAGTAGCAGAATTTGGGTTTCTTGCTTCTGCTGTTGGAAGTCTTTGGTGTGAAGTTTAATCTGGGTTGAAGAACTTGATCCAAATATATCGTTTATGTTTGTAGGTTTCCCTGTGGAAGGTGGCTTGGAAAGGGCATGGATGATGGCAGCTTAGAGAGGATCCTGGTGGGAGAGTTGTTGACTTCCCACACTGAGGTTGATGAGCGGCAGTGCCGAACGCCTCCTTTGCAGCAGTCGCCAAGCATGATCAGAAGATTTGTCACTATATCACCAAACAATAAGCCAAGTGAGTGCTGAGGGGTGTCTTGTCTTGTACTGTTCTGCATCATTGCCTGAGGAGAGCTGCTTGCAAACAGAAATTTAGGTTGTCTTGTGTTTTAGAACTGTAGCTTGGAGTGGGCCCATGAAACTTAGCCCAAAGTTACTGACTTACTTGCTTGCTTAGCTGCTTTAAGTCCAGCTAGTTTTGGAGTTAGAGTCTTGAGCAACTTTTCAAAGTTTCTAAGGATGGAAGGAAGATGTCTTTGGACTCCTGGTCCAATGCTTAGCTGCCCTAGTGGAATTTTCTGTATTCTTGTTTTTTATCTATGGACTGAATGCTATGGAGGAAGGTAGGAATTTGCTGTCCTGTCTCTGTCCATCTTTCATGAATCAAAAAGCTTGCCAGTGCTTTTTATTTGTGGACTTCAGTTTTCTGTTGAGATTGCTGCTCTGGGGTTGCCTTATTCCTGATAAATCAGGTGGTTGCTTTGCTCCCAAGCATGACTGGATTCACAGTGAAGCTATCACAGGAAGTATTTCCAGGATGCCCAGATTTGGTTGTCCTAATCAAAGCACATCTCCTTTTCTTAGGTTTAGACCATGGTCTGAAAATGCACATAATGTGTATAAAGCCGTTCTGTGTTGAAACACAGAATCACAGAAGGGTAGGGTTTGGAGATTAACCAGTCCAACCCCCCCTGCTAAAGTAGGTTCACCTAGAGTAGGTTGCACAATAGTGTGTTCAGTCAGGCTTTGAATGTCTCCAGAGAAGAATATTCTACAGTCTGTCCGGGCAGCGTGTTCCAGTGCTCTGTCACCCTCACAGTGAAGTGATCCACTACAGGATGTCACTCATCCTACACTACTGTCCTTGTAAAAGGTCCCTCCCCAGCTTTCTTGTAGCCCCCTTCAGGTACTGGAAGGCCTATAAGACTTAAGGTCTTCCTGGAGCCTTCTCTTCTCCAGGCTGAACAGCCCCAACTGTCAGCCTGTCCTCTTAACAGAGATGCTCTAGCCCTGTGATCATCTTTGTAGCCTCCTCTGGACTCGTTCCAACAGTTCCATATTCTTCTTATACTGAGGTTGTCCAGTCCATAACTGGACACAGTACTCCAGGTGGGGTCTCGCAAGAGTCTCGCATCTGTACCTTACGTACAGATACATTCTTGCACAGATACAATTTCTGAAGCTGTTGCAGGGTGACTGCATGTATTTTTCTATTTTGCAGAGTTAAATACTGGTCAGATACAAGAAGCTATTGGTGAAGCTGTCAATGGTATTGTCAAGCATTTCCACAAGCCAGAGAAGGAGGTGAGGAGTTGTTGTCTGTGTAGTGGCACTCCTGTCTTAAACTCTTATTAATAAGCATTGTAGGAGATAGAACAGAAGTAACTAAACTGAACGAACAGGCATCTGTTTGAAAATTCAGTAAGTGGAGCAAAAATGAGATACCAAGACTATGCTGTTGGAATGGTACATCCTCAGATACCTCAGTTTTGCTGAGGCATTCTGTTAGCTTACACGTTAACATTGTTACTGCAAATTGTGTTACTGGTCAGATTCTACCAAGGATTCTACCTATACCACTGTCAAGAGTGTTGCCTCTTGTAACTGAGTAGGGTTTTTTTTTATGCCTGTTTTGCATTATCTTTGTTACTTAAAACATGAAAGCCCATGGGCCACTTTAAACAGAAATGAAAAGAAACAGAAGACCCGCACCCAAACAACCACACACTCACAAGCAAAGCAGAAATGCTCTCAGAGGCTGTGGTACGCTTCTACATTATGCATGTAATCCTCATAACTGACACAGCAGTTATTTCCTGAAACAAATATAAGAAGCATGCATCTGTCAGAGCATCAAATCCAGCCCTTGTCAGCTGGAGTGGTGTAGATATGATGTATGATATCTTTAAAGTCATTAATTTTTTACAGATAGGTTCCTTCTGCTCTTGTCTTTTCTAAGTTCCGTATAGCACAGCAAATACATGTACAGTATAATTCTGCCTAATGATCACATATAATAATCTCAAGTGGTCAGGCGCTCATTCTGCAAAACAGAATTTATCATCATTTAAAAAAAGCATTTGGAGGTTTTCAGAGATTTAAAACTTGCATTAAATGTTGGTTTTGTTGATAAGCAGTCTGAGGCACCTGCTATAGTGGACATGTGATCTTTAATACTTAGTAAAAGAGGAAAATATTTTCTTAATTTTCTGTACAGGGGTGGTTAATATAGGTAAATTGGGCTTATCATCTTTATCTTGGCCTTTTTTGTGGTTTGATTTGATGATGATGAGGCCCTGAGGGTGCTTCATTTAGCCTTGTTCTTGGAGAGGTCAACAAATTTTTGAATACTCAGTTCTTGTAATAACAAGGCCATCCTGTCTGAAGCCACTGTTTGACATTAGACTCTCACTTTGGACATCTGTTTATTTAAAAGCTGGTTTTAGTATTGGGAACGTGAGACACTTTTTGCGTCCCAAGCTTGCAATGTGAAGTAATAAGTGTGGGTGCTTTCTGTGTGTGCTTGGCAGAGAGGCAGTCTGACGCTATTGCTGTGTGGAGAAAGTGGACTTGTTTCAGCTCTTGAGCAAGTGTTTCAGCATGGATTTAAATCACCGCGACTCTTCAAAAATGTTTTTATTTGGGACTTTTTAGGTAAGTGGAAGGAAGACATATGAGAGCCTGCTTCTGTCTTCAAAATATATCCGTCTGTGTACTTTAACATTGTGTCTCAGCTGATGTGAACAATATACTTCTTGGAGACATCTCAGTGGCATGTCTTGATGATATAGCATCATTTTACTATAGTGCCTCAAAACTCTGTAGGTACTAGAATCTCTTTAGCACTGTTCGCAAGGAAGAAAGCAGAATCTCAGTTTTACATGTGGGGGAAACAGGACTGAATCTAACAGGAAAAAAACAATGTCTAGATATAATCTTTCAGGAAATTCATGGATGAGCTTTGAATCTAGGCCTTTCAACTTTAAATGTTCCTTCCAAGATGCGGTCTTGCTGATTTGCCAGTGGTCCAATGTGGACATCAGATAGCCCTATGGGTTTGTAAACATGCTTTATGGGGAAAGCATTATACGGAGGTGGTACTAAATTCAACCATCTAAAATCAAAGGTCATAGTGGCTAATTATTTTATTCCAAACACAGGAGAACGATATTTCAGATATTTTAGGACTGCTGTATGCACTGATGAAACTTCATTATCTCCTACTGTTCTTTTAAGAAAAAGCACAAACGTACTATGAGACCCTTGAGCAGAGTGAAATGGTCCCAGAAGAGAACTGGCAGACAAGGGCCAGGAATTTCTGTCGCTTTGTCACAGCCATCAACAACACTCCTAGAAACATTGGGAAGGATGGCAAGTTTCAGATGCTAGTGTGTCTTGGAGCCAGGTATAAAGAAACTTAATTATTATTGTTGTTATTGTTACTGTTTTAATAAAATTATAAAGATGATGTGTATGAGTAAGATAAAGCCCCACAACTGCTGCATTGTGCTGTCTGACTATTATGCAGTTCTTGGGTGTAACTAAAGAAGGATCAAAGGAATCATGCCCTGAGTTCTTAGGCGTGTGAAGTGTGCGAAATATGAGGTACAAACTGAGTATCCCAAAGAGCTGAGCTTCTGAATTGAGAGAAAGGTGGTAGGCTGGTGTGAATAGCCTCCCTCTCGTACAGCAAGAAAGTTGGAGAGATAGAAAACCATCCATTAGTAAGGCCTCTCCAGTTAATGGCTGGGTGGATTCCTCACCCTTCAGCTGCTCATTTTAGGAGATGGGTAAGAGGGTACCATATCTGTTTATACGAGGAGCAGAAAGCCTAGAAATGCATCTTTCAAGGATGTTCCCTACTTAAACAAGTTCCACAGACAGTTACTCCCTCTTTCCCAACCTTAGTCAAATATGCTGAGGAGATGATCGATCTTTTTAGAAGGCAAAGAATAAAAATCATGTCACTGACCATGATAAATTAACTTAGCTTTATTTTTATTTCCAAACTGCAAATTGCCGCTTTGCCAGAGACCACCTTTTGCACCACTGGATTGCCCTGCTCGCAGACTGCCCGATCACAGCACAGATGTATGAAGACATAGCACTGATCAAGGATCATACTCTTGTGAATTCTTTGATTCGAGTGCTGCAGACCTTGCAGGAGTTCAACATTACGCTGGAGGCATCTCTTGTCAAAGGAATCGATATTTGACCTTGCACCAGAAGAACTGTCCTTAAAAAAAAAAAAAGCAACAAGGAGTCAATATTGTCAGTATGCAAAAGTTCTGTCTGCCAGTACGTTATATCGTGAATTTGTTCCTGGCCCTAAAATGCAACTTTGACTGTTCTTGAAGGAAATTCCAAAAATAGTACAGGCAAATGGATAGAAGCTGTAAACTCAATGTAAAAAAGAGGATTTTGGTATAAATCTATTTTAGAGTTTATTTGCTGATTTGCTTTTTACACACTTTCATGTGAAAGAGATAGAGATGAGTATTGTGCAGCTTATTTTAAAGCTGCAATATTTCCTTGCTATAGAAAATGTGCAGTGAGCCTTTCAGCATTCTGTGAACTTGCCTTCAGATATGCTGTATGTCGTAGACCCCTATGTATACACTCCATTTCTGCTGAGAAGGTCATTCTATAGTTTTTAAACTAATATTTTATATATTAACATTATTACCAATGTTTGATTTTTAATGTATTGGATCATGTTCTGCTGCAAGGGAACTGCAAATCAGATGTATGCTTTTTTTTTTTAATAGCTCCAAAGCACTTATTTGTCAACAAATCATGTTTTCCTTTATTTTGTTGTCAGTATTATTTTTAGTGAAATCCAGGAGACTGAACCGTGAAATGTGCAGAGATCAAAGTAATATTTTTCATATTGGTACGTAAATGCACAGAAGAAATTGAGCGTGTTTTTTAACTGATGTTTTTTATTTATTTAACCTATCATTGTGTTTTGTAATTTTGTCTTAAAAAAAACAAGTCTTCTATGATAAACTGGCTATGTTATGTTGCAATTTAGAATTTACAGTGCAGCCCACTTAAATGAAAAACCTGGAATAATTGTTCATAGTACAAAACTATTTCCACTTGAACCAGCCTTTTGAAGTTTGATATATTGTTGCTGCTGGTAATTCTCCTAACCACTAATAAAGAGGGACATGAGTTTCCCAAATGCCAGGTAGCTAAATAATGATGTTTATGCCCCCAAGAAGCAGTAATGGTATACCTTACTAACAAATACAAGGATTTCTTAATGTTTCTGAAAAGAGAGTAAATAATAAGGTTTTTTCTTTTCCTTTTGAATGAACATGGCTTGGGTTCTGTTGTCACAGTACGATGCTTCATTTGGGATGCCTTTGTTTTTAGCAGAGAAAGTTTTAGTCCATTTCTACATTAAAACCCAAACATTTTGAAATTTTAATTTATTGGAGATCTGGAACTTGGAAAATACCTAAAGGCTTCTTTGTTCATATGAATCCTCCAATAAAAATCTCTTTGAAATTAATATGTCACTTAAGTAAAGGCTGATTTTTCAGCATCACAAATTACTGTACAGAAATTCAGGGCTATGTATTTAAGAGGCCTCCACTGTATAAACTTATCTCAGTATTGTCTCTCTTTTGAGAGGCGGAGTCTGAGTTTTTCAGTTCATACGATGTTATAGCACCTTTTCTTTACCTACAGCTTAGTCACATCTTGTGATAGTTTTATTTCCATAATTTATAATTATAGCACATGTATTAAATTTTTGACTATTTTTACTTTTGTCCTATTTATTTCTTTATTAAACTGAGAAGTTTCTTCATCACTACTTATCAGAGCAAGATTCTTTTTTGATTTCACAGTAGCATTAGGAAAATGCAAAGGCAATATCCAAGCACTCCTCATGCTGTGTGTGTGTGAATTCTTTCACAGTCTGAAGCCTACAAGAACACTTCACAGAAGTATTTTGTGTGTGCAGGTTTGATTTTGTTGTGGGTTTTTTCCATTTTTGGAAGGGCATAAATAAAACAAATGTACATTGTATTCAACTTCATATGTTGGGATAATCTTTATGCACTTGCCCCGGATTGCTTATTTACGTATTAATAATAGCAAAAACCCCCCAATTTAATGATGCTTACGGATGTTTTTAAGATGACTTCACTAGGCCTGTGTGTTTTACAGGGAATTTGTCTTATGTAAGAAAGGAGGGTTGGATTAATTATTTTGAACGTAGCAGATTGGTTGATCCTGTTAAGCCCATATATCTTGTAGTATTAAATATGGATTAATTTTATATTGCATGAGGTAATTAATCCTGAGTTAAAGGATTTTTCTTTTTTTTTAATCTTTACATAAGTTCATCTAGTGTGACGTGATACCATTGGTTTAGTGGCTTGCTTCAGTGTGGAGCTTTTTGGCCTTGTGGCAATTACCAGTACCTGGGTTGGACACAGGCTGGGGTTCGCTGGTTCCCAAGTGGTGGATTCTTTGTCTAGCACATGAGGATGAAGCTGCCCATCAGTGGCAGCAGCCTCTTGGGCTCATTTTCCAGGTGCCAAAGGAACATGTCAAGTTCATCTTCCTAGTTCCTCAGTTACTTTGTTTTCACAGGGAAGACCGCTTGGTGATAGATCCTTCCTGCCTCTCTCATAGTGGGGACTGTGCTCAATCCTATGAAAATTCAAAGCACTTTTTGGTATGGACTTAAGAGTCTGGAAGGATTTGCTTCACAGAAGAGCAGCAGAAGGCTCTGAAATATAGCAGAAAAACAAAACCTTGTTTTTTAGTTCCAAAGGCCACCAAGGAAAACAGATATTAAATATAACTCTGTGGCAGCCCGTGCTAGGGTTTTGGTAGGACATTTGGCTGATGTATCTAAGAATAGTTAAATCTGTGGTAGCAGCCATAATCCCTACCACTTCAGTGTTTACCACAAACAACCTACTTCTTTCATTAATGTAGCTAACATCAGTCTGACAGAATAATGTTAGGATCCAGCCTGTGCTCCTTCCATGCTGTTCTGTGTCACTGGATGACTATATAAGAAAAAATGGTGTAGTTGACATTACGCTTTAACTGGAGCGCTGTAAAATTCATCTCCCCTTTTAAAACTTGCAATTGTTGTTCAGAAATGAGCTGCAGAATAATGCAATTGTTACTTTTTTTCTGTTACTTCTGTAAAATAAGGAAGCAGGTTTGGTAGTTGCAGGTTAATATGGCTTTGCTGGTTTGTTGGGGGGTTTTGTAACAGTTAATGGGAAGAAATAATGTTATTCTAACAGCACACATGCATTCTGTAGAGAGAAATATAATGATAAAAAGTAGTCCGTGATGCAGTGGGGAGAAAAAGCAGACTATCATGTATCAATTATTTATGCTTCTTTAATTAATGCTGTCAGATTATGAATGGTATTGTTCAGATGGGTCCTTCTAGCCGGATGACCCATATTTTCGATGTGTTATGAATTCATGAATATGTGAAGGTTTCTGCGGTGAAACTATTCAGTTATCTTTTTCTGTATATTGTCAAATGATTTTTGTCCATAGTGCAAGATACTGTAGGATACGTGAAAATACTTGAAGATATTGTACACATACTTCACATCTTTGTAGCTCTTTATTTTATACCTAGAGTTTGGCTGTTACACTGAGGTAAAGCATCAGTACCTTATAAATGATATATTTTGCTACGTGGGGAAATCACTAGCTTGGTTTTCTTTAAGGGTGGGCCTTGAAGTTTACATTATAATGTCAAAAACGGATACTGTTTTCTCTTTTTATTTTTCCTGTGGTATTTCAATCCATTGGACATTAAATGTGCATTGGATATCCAGAACAGTTTTACAGGCATAGCTTATTTGCTCAATTGCAATAAAAATTATCTTCTAACAAGAGGAATAGCATTAATGTGCTATTTTCAAAAGCCTCTTTAATTATAATTTGGCTAATCTTCTTTCCCTGACTGCAGGTATGTACCATACTTTAGTGATTGATTTCAGGAGATTTTTTGCACAGTTTGGTGTGCAATCTGTTCAACTAAATGCCTGCCTCCCTCCTAGCACCAGTGCAGCCTTCTTGCAAGCTGTTGTTGTTGGTCAGACTGCCATCATTGGAAGAGATGCCTACTCAGTTATCAGGGAATAGGACGAACAGGAAGGCAAAGAGATTAATGCAGATCTTGGAAGGTTTCTGTGAGTACACACACACACACAATTCCATTTATGTTAGCTTTTTTCCTACCTTAGAAAAACTTCTGATCTCAGTAACCAAATTTGGTGGAGGTCTCCAAATTTTATGTTCTAAAAAATACAATTGGTCTCCTCTATGTACAATGTACTCAACCTTTCTCTTTGTGAAAAGATCCATACAGAAAAGCAGGAGTTGTTGAAAATGTAGCTATCTGATCCTTCAAATATAAGGCTGAGGGAGAAGATAGTGCTGTCCTCCATCTCTGAGACTTTGACAACATCCGTGGCGCACACGTGCCCAAGCATTATTGCCTGTTTCCAACTCCTGCCCACCCCCTCCCCAGTCTTACCTACGGTAAAATCTAACTTGACAGATAGTCTGAAAGGAGGAATTATTGGGTGGAAGAGTTGTGCTGGTGCAGAGGCAAAAGTATGGTTCCTTCCCTCTCCATTTATGCACCTCTTGAAAGATTTGCAGTACATATGGATATAGTGGAGCCCTGTACAATCCTTATTCATTAAATATTGCTCTGCTTATCTCACCTTGAAAGTGGTTCTACCTGCCTTACTCTGTATTAAATATGGTTTTATGGAGTACTAAACCAATGTGAGCACAACTCATTTGTGGTTATTCTTTTGTAACTTTTCTGCAGCCTATCTCTTGAAACTGTTACACGTCAGTTGTGTGAGGAGCAGGGAGACAAAGTCAATTTTACTTAGTTTCATCTTCTGCTTCATCCAAATTGCACTCTGCAGGACATCCTTGCTTGAGCAGGGTGGTTGGACAAGATGACCTCCAAAGGTCCCTTCCAACCTCAGTCACTCAGATTCTGCTGTTCCTCCTCACATACAATGACGGGAACAGGTAAGAAGGCTGAATGCCACTTTCGCCTCACTGTATGGTTTCTGCCAGAATCTGCAAAAAAGAGCACATCCTTCAGGTGCACTGTTTTCCTGTGGTTTAGGGAGCCTCCTACTCTTGTCAACTATAGCTGGAGAGAATTGCTTGCATATTGAATAACCTGCACGTTAGCAGTGGCTAACTTCTGTTTTGGCAAATTTCTGTTTTGAAGTTGTCAAATACAGAAGGAATTTTTTTCCTGCCTAGGGACAGTGGTTTGAGTTAGGACTGTTCTGAAGGTGGTGGGGTTTGCTCTGTCAGACAGTGTGAGGTCATCTTTGATGTTTTTATATCATCAGGGAAAACCCAGAAGGGAACGAGTTTGATGATTATTTGGAGGTATCTCTGCTTCTTTCGTCTCTCTTCGTTTCTCCACACACACACGCCTTGGTCTGTGGTGGAGGGTTTTTTTTAAGCAAAGCAAAATAATAAGTGTTAAGATCTCTCATGGGGGAACCACCTGGCAGTGGTTGTGCTCTGCTGACAGCTGGTGTCATCCTGTGGGCTCACTGCGGGAGATGCTGTGAGAGGGTAAACTCAGCCTACCCTGTACTCTGATGACGTGGTGTTGGTGGCCTGAGCTTGGACTTGTTTGGGGGTTGTGCTCGATACCTGCTGCCAGGCGTGCTACCCTTGTGTGAGATATCAAACCTACTTTTCTTGGAAACTGAGATTGTCTCAGTTCCCTAGGCTTATCAGACCTGCTGCTTTTAATTCCTCTGCAGGGCACTTTGAGGATGGACATGGGGCAAGCCTGGATCGAGTTGTGAGGTAAGCGTGGCTTCAGACACACATTCACTTCATCACAAGTGGCTTTGAATCTTTCAGGCTTCCTGCAAGGGGAAGGAGCAAAAAGAACAGAGGCCTTGGTGAGCAGAGTGTGTTATGCTGCTGCTGGATTCACAGCACTTTTCAAAATGTCAGGTCTGAGGTGGTTTTATGGAAGGCGATGCTTATTAATATCTTTTGGTGAGGTGGGTTTGAGTGCTAGGTAGTGAATGTTGATAACTGGTCCAAACACATGGGTCTAGAAATGTGCTTGTGCATGATTTATTGTCGTGATGACTTGGAAAGTTCTTATAAAATACAAACATTACAGCTGCACCGAGCAGATCTTTGTCTAAGAGTTATTTCACATAGCAAAAAGTCCTTTTTCACCTGTGAGCTCAAAGATGTATATTTATTAATAGGGCATATTGTATCTAGTCCTCCTGTAAACAGGAACTGTTCTTCAGTGGCAGTAGCATTTTAAGATCTTACAACATTTAAAATGTCACTGATGGATCTGATGTTTGTTTCAGGGAAGTTCTTGTACTAGTGGTGTAAAATGACTTAGACAAGGAGTATAAATTACGTGAGAGGGTCTTTATACTCCTTGTGATCAGACAAACCCCAGATTTCCTCATTGTTTGAGATAAGCCATATGCAGATCCTGCTCCAAATGAAAGCTGCTGTTAAATTGGAAGTGTTATTTTATGTAGAACTCAACAATCTATTAGGTAGCTTGTTAAAAAGCCTTGGATACTAAGATAGAAAGTTGCAAGTGTAAAAGCTTGAATTATTAATTTCAAAGACAAACAATTGTTCAAAACTCAATGTACATATGGAGGTGAGTAAGCGTCAAAACTATAGCTCTGATATGTTGCATATGTGCAAAGCTTTGGAATCATTAAATATTTGAAAGTATTTTCTCACTTCTCCATCTACCACTTTCCCATTTTTGTTCTGGCAGCTCCCTCCCAGATTGTTTTTCAGCTTCTTCATAAGTGCTCACTATGCTTACCAGTGCACTGGTGATCTGCCCAGCAAGTCCACTGCTTCTTATGACATCAAAGTACAAATTAAATGGAAATCTAGAAGTCTTCCGGTAATGTTTGCTTATCGTTGAGTAAGAAAATTGAACAAGGATTATACAGTATAAAGCAGTTTTTGTTCCAGATTTTCAGGCAGGAGTATTTTACTCATATGATCAGGTGCAGAATTTCTGGAGCGGTTTTTACATCTCCAACTGCTTTGGCAGCTTAGTCTTTGATGCCTCAAGGTGAGATAACATTGAATTGATAATGAAAGTGGGAGACAGAGGGGAACTGGGGATCTACTCTGTACCGAGGATTTCCTTTGCAGCAGCAGACAGTGTTCGTAGCCCTGTTGTGCTCCTGGTGGTCCAAAGAGATCAGACAGGGAGAACCAATTTTTGCAATGTTGTAAGGTAGCAATTGGTGATTGGAAAAGCACTCAAGTTCTCTGATGTGTGACCTTTCCAAACATAAACCAGCCAAACCTCTTTCTCTCCCCCCAAAATATCTGTGAAACATAACTGAGTGGGGCTCTGGTCCATGCAATACTGAGAAAGCTTAATTCAAGGTTAAATGCTGTAGTATATCTAGAGAAACAAAAACTTTGCTATTGGTTTTGGGATCAGTATGCATGATGTCTGAAAATATCCTGTTTGCCTAAAGTTCTTGCATATATTTACCAGCAGCTATTTTCCTCCATGAATCTTGGATTTTACGTCATTTTTATTGCTGAAAAAAAATCCAAACAGTGCTATTTGGGGTCTCGTCCTGTTGAACTGCCTCTGGGATGTTTGTCTTTAATTTTACTTAACTTCTTGCTTAAGTTCTCTTAAGAATTTTTCTAGCTTCTCTAACCCAGCAATGATTTTGGTGCCTAGTGCAGTTGTCTGTCAGTTTGACTCTGTAGATGAATAGAAATAGTTAAGAAAGCCACAGAAAGATGTCGGTGTTGAGGTCTGAGCTTCTGTCTGTGTCTTTAAAGAGCTGTTTTATTGGTTATTCTTTATCATAAATGGATAAATGTTATATTTTAGATAATAACTAGGGTCCTTCACAAAGCACTTTGAGATTTATGCATAAAGAGGTGGCTTCATTAAGTAAGAAGTTCAATATTGTTCCTATTTGTTTTCCAAGCTGTGTTGAGATCTTTTGATCTAGCTCAGGCGTGCCCAATACATTATGTGTCACTTTACGGTTTAGTTTACAGAAGTAAATAAGATGCTTTGCTTTAAATGTGTCTCAGAGCTTTAGTTGTTTGGGCATATGTCTTTTCTCCTCAGTGTCTCTTTACTGTTTTTTCCTGCTATATTCTTAAACCCATAGAATTGTAGAATGGTTTAGGTTGGAAGAGACCTTAAAGTTCATCCAGTTCCAATCCCCATGTGCTGGGCAGGGACACTTTCCACTAGATCACGTTGCTCAAAGCATTACCCGGTCTAGTCCTGAACATCTCCAGAGATGGGACATCCACAACTTCTCTGGGCAACCTGTGCCAATGCCTCTCCACCCGTGCAGGAAAAGATTTCTTCCTGTTGTCTAATCTAAATCTCCCCTCTTTCATCTTAAAACTATTACCCCTTGTGTTATCACTGCATTCCCTGATAAAGAGCCCTTCCCCAGCTTTCTTGTAGGTCCACTTTAACTAGTGGAAGGTCTGCCCAGACCCTTCTCTTTTCTAGGCTGAAAAACCTCAACTTTCTCAGTCTGTCCTCGTACAGGAGGTTCTCCAAGCCATCTGATCATTTTTGGGGCTTCCTTTGCACTTGCTCGAACAGATTCTTTCTCGTGTTGAGGACTCCAGAATTGGACACAACATTCCAGGTGAGGTCTCATGGGAGCAGAGTCGAGGGGCAGAATTACCTCCCTCAACCTGTGGGTCACACTTGTTTTGATGCAGCCCAGTATATGGTTGACTTTCTGGGCTGCAAGTATGCTTGACTGGCTAATGCTGAGCTTCTCATCTACCAGCACCCCCAAGTCCTTCGTATATAGATATTATGTCTTTAGTCAAATCTTGCAACCTTGTACTGTAAAGTGCCTGAGAAATGTAGCAGCTTTTCCTTGAGGTTGGTTGTAGTCACGTGCCTCAATAGGAGATGATTTCTCTGTGCATTTGGAGAATTGTTTGTAGATACTTCGGCTGATATCTCTGGAAGAGAGGTACGCATATGTGTGAATTCCCATTATAAGTATGGTTGTTTATTCATGAGAACGTAGAAACTGTCGAGAAAGTCTTCATTCATTTACTGCTTTTTGTGGGTAGAAGAGTTTTGGGGTATGGTCTGGGGTGGAGAATCCTTGGAGTGTTTAATGAGCAGCTTTATGCATTTATAGATGAGTTTGACTAAGACTGAATCTGTCCAGGAGATACAATAGGTTGTTTCTCATTGGATTTTAGAAGAGAATAACTTTGATCGTTTCAAAAGCAATGAAGCCTGATGCTCCACTGAGAAAGGAAAGTGGTAATTTATAGCTACCATTAAGGAAACCAAGACAAAGACTGGGGGAAAGTTTCACTCTGAAGATTTACTAATGTGTATAAACCACCCTTACAAGTAGAAATAGCTCGGTATTTCTCACAGAACACAACAAAAGAGAAAAGGCAGCCGAATGGGGGTGGGAGGGAGGGGTGGAAAAGAATGCTGCCTGCTTTAGCTTGCACCCTGAAAGGTCAAACAACATTTAGGAAATGATAATTTCAGTGGATAATGGATAGGCCACTTTTACCTGCCAAAGGAAAGACAGCTGTGAGAAATCCCTGGCTGGGAAAGGAGGTGGGATGGGGCCAGGGGTGGTGGTGTGATGTTGTGGGTTCTGGTATGGCCTAAAGACGGGGACTTTAGGCACCGCAGTGGGATGTAATTAATTGGTAAAAATTGTAATACTGTATTTTTTAAGAAATGCAAGCAAGGCGTGACTGAGTTGTGTCTGTCTGTGGGCTGTGACGGGATGTGGTCACACAGGACCTTCATGGGCTTGTCTCTGCTGGAAAGAGACCGTTTCATGGGCTCCTCCAAATGGAGAGAACGGGTTCCAATACACTTGCTGTTGGCACCCAGAGCCCGGCGGGGAACAGGTATTCTATGTAGCCTCAGGAAGCACCGGCTCTCTGGGCCATCCGCGTTTGGGGTGCTCTGCAGGTGTTCAAGCGCTGGTGCCGCAGGTGCAGAGGTTAATGTGGAATAGGGCTATTGGTGTGCAGGGGGTGCCCAAGGTTTGACGTGGGATGGGGATGTTGGGGTGCTGGGGATGCACTCATTGCCCCTGGGTGGGATGTTGGGGTACAGTGAGTGCAGTAATAGCCTCGGGAGTGCAGGGTTTCAATGTGTGATGGGGCTGTTTGGGTGCACAGGGTGCAGTCATTGCCCCCTGGCAGCAGAGGGTTTGATGTGGGATGGAGAAGTTGGGGTGCAGGGGGTGCCCACATTGTCCCTGGATGGGCTGGGTTTGATGTGGGATGGGGCTGTCTGAGTGCAGGGAGGTGTGCTCATTGCCCCTGGATGGGATGCTGGGGGTGCAGGTGTGTGCTCATCACCCCAAGAATGCAGGATTTGATATGGGATGGGGCTGTTGGGGTGCAGGGGTGTGTTTGTCGCCCCTGGGTGTGCAGGGTTTAATGTGGGGTGGTGCTGTCAGGGTGCAGGGGTTGTGCTCCTCACTCCTGGGTGGGATGTCGGGGTGCCAGGGCGTGCTCATCCTCTCTGGGAGTACAAGGTTTGATGTGGGATGGCGATGCTTGGTTGCAGGGTGTGCAGTCATTGCCCCTGGGTGGGATGTCGGGGTGCAGGGTGTGCAGTCATTGCCCTTGGGTGGGATGTCGGGGTGCTGGGATGCGCTCCTCGCCCCGGGGTGGGATATTGGGGTGCACCGATTGCCCCCAGGAATGCAGGGTTTGATGTGAGATGGAGATGCTGGGGCACAGGGGGTGTGCTCCTCGCCCCTGGCTTGGATGTCAGGGTGCTGGGATGCGCTCCTCACCCGGGGTGGGGGTGGGGTGTTTGGGGTGCAGGGGCACACCCATTGCCCCCAGGAGTGCAGGGGTGATGTGAGATGGAGATGCTGGGGCACAGGGGGTGTGCTCCTCGCCCCTGGCTTGGATGTCAGGGTGCTGGGATGCGCTCCTCACCCGGGGGGGGGGGGGGGGGGGGGTGTTTGGGGTGCAGGGGCACACCCATTGCCCCCAGGAGTGCAGGGGTTGATGTGAGATGGAGATGCTGGGGTGCAGAGGTTGCGCTTCTCGCCTTTGGGTGGGATGTCGGTGTGCCGGGATGCTCTCCTGGCCCTTTGGTGGGTTGTCGGGGTGCAGGGGGTGCGCTCCTGGCTCGGGGAGGGATGTCGGGGTACGAGGATGCGCTCCTCACCCCGGAGTGGGATATCAGGGTGCACCCATTGCCCCCAGGAGCGCAGGGTTTGATGTGAGATGGAGACGCGGGGGTGCAGGGGGTGCGCTCCTGGCTCCGGGGTGGGATGTCGGGGTGCCGGAGGTGCATTGATCGCCCCTAGGTGGGATGTCGGGGTGCCGGGGTGCCCTCCTGGCCCCGGGGTGGGATGTCGGGGTGCTCTCCCGGCTCAGGGAGGGCCGGGGCGCGGCCGGCGAGTCCCGCCCCGCGCTCGCCCCGCCGCCGGTGCGCTCCGGCCCGCCCCCCGCCGCCTGCTCGGCCCGGGGCGGCGGCAGCAGCAGCGCAGCCACCGCAGCGCCGTCCATGGGGTCCGGCGGCCGCCGCGGGGCCGGGGCGGGGGCGCTGCCGCTGCTGCTCCTGCTGCTGCCCGCGCCCGCCCTGCCCGGTGAGTGCGGGAGCGCCGAGCGGGGACCGGGACCGAGCGGGACTGGAGGGGCGGGGGGGACCGGGACCGAGCGGGTCCG
This sequence comes from Phaenicophaeus curvirostris, assembly GCF_032191515.1. Taxonomy (NCBI): domain Eukaryota; kingdom Metazoa; phylum Chordata; class Aves; order Cuculiformes; family Cuculidae; genus Phaenicophaeus; species Phaenicophaeus curvirostris. The sequence continues at coordinate 12,860,681 of NC_091396.1, forward strand.
GGTCGGAGCTGACGGACCGCACCTCGGATCCTGTGTTCGGGTCTGGGCCCCTCGCCGCGAGAAGGATGTTGAGGCTCTGGAGCGAGTCCAGAGAAGAGCAACAAAGCTGGTGAAGGGGAACAAGTCTTACGAGGAGCGGCTGAGAGAGCTGGGGGTGTTTAGCCTTCAGAAGAGGAGGCTGAGGGGAGACCTCATTGCTCTCTACAACTACCTGAAAGGAGGTTGTAGAGAGGAGGGAGCTGGCCTCTTCTCCCAAGTGACAGGGGACAGGACAAGAGGGAATGGCCTCAAGCTCCGCCAGGGGAGGTTTAGGCTGGACATAGGGAAAAAATTTGTCATGGAAAAGGTCATTGGGCACTGGAACAGGCTGCCCAGGGAGGTGGTTGAGTCACCTTCCCTGGAGGTGTTTAAGGCACGGGTGGATGAGGCGCTGAGGGACATGGTTTAGTGTTTGATAGGAATGGTTGGACCCGATGATCCGGTGGGTCCTTTCCAATCTACCGATTCTGTGATTAAGCGGGCGGGGACCGACACCGAGCCCCCGCCCGGCCCAGCGGCTCCGATGCGGAGTCGCTCGGTGTCGGTCCCCGCCCGGTGCGGGGGCTGTTGCCGGGATGCGGTGCCGGGGCTCGGGGCCGGCGCTGAGCGGGGAGCCCCGCTCCGGTCCCGGGGCTGAGCCCGGCGGGCTCGGGCACCTGGTTCGTGTCCCGCCTTTGCCGGGGGAGCGTGGAAGTAAACTCCGCGTATATCACGGCTGAATCCGCCTTTGATTGCCGAGGAATAAACCCAGTAATTCTCCCCGCAGCCTCCTCCGTGTCGCCTTACTGCCAAGTTTAAGGCTGTGATGTTTGCTCGCCGTCTCCCTCCCCCGGGGTCTCTCTTCAGCTCGGGCTGATGTCGCTGTATGAAGAAATCTCCCTCCTTTTGCGCCTAGAGAATTTTTTTCTAGCCCTCTTTTCCGTGCTTCTGGGTTCACGAACGCTGTTTGTTTTGCTGCCGTTCTGCCCTGGGCGGTGCGGGCCGCAGGGCATCGGTGTGAAAACCTTTTGCCACTGGCATGAGATCTAGTCCATGTTTCACTGGCACAGGCTGCCCAGGGAGGGGGTTGATTCACCTTCCCTGGAGGTGTTTAAGGCACGGGTGGATGAGGCGCTGAGGGACATGGTTTAGTGTTTGATAGGAACGGTTGGACTCGATGATCCGGTGGGTCCTTTCCAACCTGGTGATTCTGTGATTCTTTGTGCTGCAGCTTCGAAAGAAACCTTCTCCCTGGTGTGTTCCCTGGTAGCCTCCTTGCCAGGGCAGGTGTGTCCCTCTGCCTCCCTGGCCCAGACTGGGAAGGAGAGAGATCTTGGTGCAGGGGAGAAGCAGCCAGTGGATGTAACTGATGCTTCTTTCTGCCTGCTGCCTTTCTTTCCCTTACCCATCCTTTCCTCCTGCCCCATCTATCTGAATCCCGCTGGCTGGAGGACTCTCAGCAATTCCCTGCACCTCTCCTTGCAAGATTTGCTCTCTCAGTTCACTGCTTCCCCTATTTTTCAATATCTTGAATTTTCCACTTTAAGAGGAAGCAGACTCTCCCCTCTCTCTGGCTGTTTTCCACCTCTCTTTTGCTTTCTGGAGGTGGTATCTGAAAACCCTATCGCTGTTACCAGTTCTGCCTGCACCTGAGAGCCAGGAGAGCACTGCTGCTCTAGCACTGGCTCTTTGCCTTGTTTTTCACTGCCAAAGGCCATTAGGAGTTAAAACTACATGAATAAGTTCTGAAGTTGGCAACTGCTGCAGTGCCTACAGGCGTATTTTGTAATTTGCAGGAAAAAAATAAATGAATGCTATAATTGTGTATGGGAGAGGTGCTGGCTGAAATTCCCCGTTAGAAATTGATCCCCACTATAAAAAGTGGCAGTCTGTTTAAGAAGTCACTTTCTGCTGATCCTCCTGCAACTCACCTTGTTATTTTAGGAGTCACTTTTTGTACCTATGTGGGGCGCTGCCTCTGCAGTTCTTCCTTTCAGCCAGTTGCTGGAAATCTTCCTCTTTCTGTGTGTGACTTTTCTTCAGCTGTATGAAAAGCTTCTGATGGTGTCTTCTGGTGCCCATAACTTTTCTCCCTTTTCTTCTATCTAAACTTCTTTGTCTCTAGGACTTCTTCCTGCTGATGTTTCCCTTTTTCCTCATTTCCTCTGCTCTGAAGTTTCCACCTGGATATTTTGCTTCAGTCTGCTGTACTTTGTGATGGCTGGCCAGGTGATTTGGCAATGCTGCTCATCAGATACTATCCTTGTATTAAAAAAAAAAAGGCAATATTTATAAATTATACATTTGTTCAATGGTAAGTCGGTCTTCTAATGTGTTGGTGGTGAGTTTGAAAGTAGATGTCTGTAAACTCCCCTTCTTAGTTTAGGGATCATTGTGATTCCCGAGGGTGATGTCATAGATGTGCTCAAGAACTCTGTCAATAACTGGTTAGCCAGAAAGATTAACAGTTTTGAATGAATCTCTGTAACTGTCAGCTAAATTGCATGGAGCATCTAGCCCATAATAGATTATTTTGGCTGTATTTATAAGTGGATACAGAAGCTTGACACAAGCTTATCTGAATTGCATGCAAATACAAACATGCAAGTAGAACTTTATTCAAATTTAAGTTCAGATACAGCCTCTGCATGTTTCTGTTTTGACTCACAAATACATAGAATATGCATGCACACACCACAAACAGCCTCACATCATCTTGTCAGTGATGTGTACAGGCGACATGCCCTGTTCTTCACCTCCTGAATTGCTTCTGCATCTTGTCTTTTCACAGATGTGGACGAATGTGCCCTGGGGCTTGATGACTGCCACCCAGATGCTATTTGTCAAAACACCCCGAAGCTGTACAAGTGCATGTGCAAAGTGGGTTACAGCGGCGAAGGGAAGAAATGTGAAGGTAAACGGATGGAAGCACTGTGCTCTGCCTGTTTCAGCGTGAAGTATTTCTAGGAAGATGGAGCCATTAAAAATGATGGCGTAGAACATGGAGGATGATTTTAAATCAAAATACTCATTGTTTTGTCACCTGATTTACTTGTTTGCAAAATCAAAGGCGATCTAATTGCATGGCTTTTCACCTAGTAATATCACTTGGTCTGATAATTGATTTGTTGTTTAACCAGCAGCCTTAAAAATTGTAAGATGAAGCTACAGGGGAATCATGGGACACTTTGTCACTAGAAACATTCAGCGAATAATGTGTTAAGTATTGTCTATTTGCAAGACAATGATGGTTTGGGCAGCCCTTGCACACAGTCGCATCTCCAACTGTCTGTAACACTCAAGCAAGCATCCATCGTATTGACTTTTGCTTTATTCCTTAGACATTGACGAATGTGATAACGAGTTCAACGGAGGCTGTGTCCATGAGTGTTTCAACATTCCAGGAAATTACCGCTGTACTTGCTATGATGGGTTTATGTTGGCTCATGATGGCCACAACTGCCTGGGTAAGAAGTGTGTTCAAGATCGCTGTGAGTGGTGATGCTTAAATAACCCTTGAACTGCATCAGTGGGGAGTGAATGCCAATCTGTTGGGCTGAATCAGCTCAGCTAAAGAAGAATGTTACTTATGGAATTAAGGAATTCCAGGTACTGATGTACTAAACCAGGCAGATCTTACCTTCCTGATTTTACAGAGGGTGAAATTGTGCTCCATTTCTGTTAAATGCTTTGGATTAAAAAGTGTGAAGTGCCATCTATTATTACACTGAATTAATTTATGCAAAAGAACGTGTGCTATCATTGTCATTTCTGTTCCAGTGTTAGTTTAGGATCAGTTCTCAGGTGTGTTTTGGGTTTGAAGTCTTCTGTCTTATACGTCTATAATGTGTGGGCACTCTTACTGGGCCTGAGTACTTTCTGACATGCTTGCTGTAAGAAAAGGACAATTAGGAGCGTGCAGTATCTGTGCGAGGTGAAGTACATTGATGTACAGTGTGACTAAGCCAAATGCTTGCAGTTTCCGTAAGTGTTTAGTTTGAAATGAAGCGTGCAATGCTGGGAGCATGTTCAGTCCTGGCAACGCTCCCCTGACCCTGTGTGCATACACCCTCATCCTCTTTTCTTTAAGGCCTTGATAGTTCACTTATTTTTGTGTGCCAGCAGGTGAAAATCTTTAAAAATGGGTACCAAGGCCTTGTGGTTTTACTGCGTTAGTATGATCAGCACACAGTGTACATAAATACATGAGTACATAAATACATACATAAATACATACATAAATACAACTGCTTGTTGGCAGTGCAGAATCCTGCTGGTGTTAATTCCCTGGGACAGAACCTCATCTTAATGAAGCTTCCAGGACCCATCCTAGGTGCCCTGTGTAGCTCTGCATTGTGCTGTGGTACCTGCCCCATATACTTTTCCAGAGATGGCTCAGACTTTTTCTTCTGCTGCGCTGAGTATGGATGTGCCTGAGCAGGCTTCCACCCTGCTGTCAGTCAGAGGGAAACTTGCTCTCACAATGCAAGTTTAAGATCATAATTACTTTGGCTGGGATATTTCCCACTAGTGTCTGGCATGTTCTAGTGGGAGGTGTCCCTGCCCACGGCACGGGGTTGGAACTAGGTGATCTTTAAGGTCCCTTCCAACCCAAACTATTCTATGATTCTATATCAGATGGGAGATCAGACCATCCCTGGGCTGTATCTTCTGCTGGGACAAATCAGGAAAGCTCGGGAGTTTCCAGTGGGGTTGTGTTGGGTTTTACCTGCTGGGAACCTGATGCTTACCCACAGATTAACTTTGTTACAGTGTAATTGGAGGAGAGGATGAAGCCGGGAAGTTCCAAGTTCCACTAAAGAAAGTAGAGAGGGAAGCAAAATATCTGCTGATACTTTAAAATAATAGGAAGGTGATCTTATTTTTCTTTAGTGCATTTGTGTAAACATACGGTGGAGTTCAGTTGAGGTTACCATAAAGGGCTGAATGTGAATGAACACATTGCCGCTTACAGTGCCAACAAAGGATGTATTCTCTTTGCATCCAGTAGCTCTAGAGCATACTTCAGCTGACTTGTCTGTGGTCAGTAAAACCTAGACGTAACTTAGACCAAAATCTACCACCTGCTATGTTACTGGGAAGCTGATCAGTACTGCATGGCAGACTTCTTAAAATAAAATAAAATGTCGTTGACTTACAGTGAAGTTTTTACCACTGACCTGCCAGTTTTGAGATGTGATGTAAATGTTAAATAAATATTTTGGCATGCAGCAAATTGGATCACATCTTCTCTTAATCTGTTTATTTACTTTGTTCAAGCCAAGATTGCCCTCCTGTCACCCTTATTTTTGAAGATCTCTGCTCTGCGCCTGGGTTTAAGCCAAACAGACTATTACTTGTTGGAAAGAGATGGTTTTTTGGAAAGCTTTCCAAGATCTGTAAGACATAAACATCTGCTGGAGTTCAGATCTGTAGTACTAAAGACTCATGGTGGCTGTTTATTCATGATTGTTTGCACATTCACATCACTGTAGAACTCTAACATACTCAGCTTCTCTGTGATGGAGATATGTCAGCCGCTCTTTTTGCTGCAGCAGGTCACATTCTTTTGCGTTCAATTGGCTTACTCATTGCCTTCAGTAGAAATTAAATCTGTTGTAATGCTATGTTATGCTTCTTACTAAAAGCCTTTCTCTTTGTCGTTTTTTAGAAGGCAGCTGTTTTATGCCAGGAATGTTACAATGTTAAATCAAAAACATTGTACTGCTAGCGCAGGAACAATGAACAGAACAGGGAGCAAAAATGCTGTTCCATATGTATTTGCAAATGAGACCAGTGCTTTGCCTCAGCAATGTCTTGTCCCTTTTTTTTTAAAGGAATTACTTCCTGTTCAAATTGGCATTTGTGAAAATTAATGTAGGAAAATTCTTTGCTGGTAGTTGTTACAAAACCCTATGCTTATTAAGGGGTAAAATTCCAAAGAACTGGAGGTTGGGATGAGCATCCAGTTGTTCAGAGGCTTAGCTGAAGTTCTTTTACTTTTTGTTTCTTTTCGTTTTCTTGCAAGCGGAGCCTTTCTTTATTCTCTAGTGTTGTTGAAGCTCCATATATTGCAAAACAAACATTAAAACTATTCCCAGAACTTCTGCTGTTGTCCTTGACTGTAGTCAAGCAAAACAGCAGCAGCCTTGGTGGCAAATTGTGATGGTCTAGAGTTGAGAGAGGATAAAACAAGATGAGCATCAGAGCAGATGTGATGTTTGAATTCTAGATGGAGTAAAAATAAGGAGTAGGGCATAGTTTTTAAGTTAAATTTATTCTGAGGTTTATATTTTTCTTGTTTCCACCTTTGCTTCAGAATGGGAAGCTTTCTGGAAAAACATCTTTTATAGTTTGGATGAGTTTGGAGCCAAAGTTGCATCCCGCTGAGCAAGGTATAACCTTGTCTGGATGCTCAACCTAGATGTAAGTGTGCATGGCTGATGAGTGGCAGTACTATCCAGTTGCCCTCAGAAGCAGAGTGAGTTTCCATAGATGTAGTGTGGGGCTGTGCTTCTGGCTCCACTGAAACTAGTCTGCCTTAGCTCTAACCAGGAACTCTGACTAGTTGGCCAGAATTTCTTGGGAGCCCTGTGACTGACTGGGCAAACTGTCAACAGGGGAAAAGCAGTAGCAAAAATGTACTTTCCCAAGGACAGCAGCACAACAACAGGCTAGCCTTGGGTGTCTAAGCTGCCTGAGTGGTTGCACGCGGACTAGATTTATGTCTGCACTGCATAGTGAGCGGCTGTGGCCAATATGGGTGTATTGGTGTTAGTACAGAGCTGATCTCTCTCTTTTTCTCTTTCTTTTAGATACAGATGAATGCATGTTCAACAACGGTGGTTGCCAGCATGTTTGTGTCAACACTGTGGGGAGCTATGAATGTCGCTGTAAGGAAGGGTTCTTTCTAAGCGATAACCAGCATACGTGCATCCACCGCTCAGAAGGTACTGGCTGCTTCCTTCCAGGCACCGGGCAGGGGTTTGTGACAGAGACTGACTGCAAAGTCTCTAAAGTAACTTCAAAAGTATTTTTAGGTTGAGTTTTTCAAAGCTGCAAAGGGTCTTGAAGTCCTCGCTCCTTTTAAAAGGAACAGTGTGTCAGAATCTTCTGAGTGACTTTGAAGACTCTTTACATCCCTCCTGGCCCTTTGATCCCACTTGCGTGTCTATGGCGTTGTGGTTGTACTCCCAGTGTACTTTGTGCTCTGTTGTGGAGCTAAGCTGTGTCCTGATGCAGGGAATGGCAACAAATTGAAGGACAGTGAGTTCCGACCATTGGCTTTAGTTACAGGGCAATACCTGTATTACCTTTAGGTACCTTTTAGATTCTCTGTACAGTGTTTGGGTTTCAGCCAAGAGATTTATTGTTTGTCAGCCCCAAAGATGTTCAAATCTCATTCTTTGTTTTGAGTAAAACTTTTCTGAAGCGACCTTTGAGAGATCAGAGTGTCTTGGATATCTAATTAGACATCAGATTGAACAAAGTTATTTTGGATGCCCTTAGGGAATACTTTAAAGTGGTTGCTCGCATCAGGAGTTGTCCATTGAACTGTACAGTAAATATCTTACTAAGAAGTACTTAAAGCTGCCAAGTTTTCTTTAATCTATGGCTTATCGTTGGCATGACTATAAGAGGAATCTGAGCATGAGTAAACAAAAATCTCGCTTTAAAAATCCCCACAGTGAAGACATCAACATTTATAGACATATATGGCCATCCGCAGATAAGTGTGCTGAGGTGGCTGTCATCTGCCATAGCTGAATTGATCTTTTGTTTGCATTAAGAATTTGTATCCTCACTCTCTGGCACTGGGCTTGGTCTCATGGGGGTGCACAGTGATTTCTCAGGCTATTGCTGAGCCAGGAGTTGGGGGAAGCAGGAGGGCTGCCATGGTGGGGCAAGGCATTTCCCCTCATGTTGTCTTGCTAGCAGTGATGTGTGTTTGTGTATGTGTGTGTGGATGATGAATCTGAAGATGCTTGAACTCCTTGTCTTGTCTGATACCAAGAGAGAAGAAACTTCTGACTGCTTTTATTCTTGCTTGCTGCTACTCGTGTACTTTCTACTCTCCTGAACTGACAGCAGCAGCATTTACATTAGTATTTGTTCCCTAAAAATGTACCTTTGGAATTTTGTCTCTTTTCTCTTATTTTTAAAGATTCAGTGAATTTCTTTAAGCTTTGTGGCAAAAAAGGCCTTTTTTTCCGTAATACCAAATTTGCACTTAATTTAGTTTTTTTTACTTTGGAATGGAAAAGCAAGAGGAAAAAAGAAAAAAGATGCTTTCCACCCACTAAAAACTACTAAATAAAAAAATATTTTTATGGAAACCAATCTTAAGAAAAAAAATCTTATGTTTTTTGTGCAAAATGCACTTTTTATTCATACTGAAATACGGAAGTATTTGTTTTGTTTAAGAGCTTTTTTTCAGGTTATCGTGCTGTTACTGTTTCTCTCCTCCCTTCTTCCCATTACTGTGAAGTGCTCCATGGGATTCCCCACTTTTTTATTACTTTTTTTCTTGGTTGGGCAGGTCTGTTTCAACTCAAATCTCGTTGCTTTATTTTTCCTCTCACTTTGTCCTCCTCTTTTCTTCTTATCACTCAGTCTTCTATTCTCTGCCTGGTGTATGCATCTCAAACTGTATATGCTTTTTCAGTTCTCTTTTGAGACCTCACAGCATTGATCAAAACAATATTTGGCACCTACTGCCTAGACCAACTGTTCAGTTTTACTTCTTATCTGTAATATAAGGGACTCTTTCCTCTCTCTTAATAAAGAAGCAAAATACCTGTTTCCAGCCCAGTTAAGAGAGTGCATGCATTAATGTTTAAGAGACCCTCCTAGTAGTCTGCTGTAGTGGCTTTTACACAGAGGGATCCTGCGATAGGCCCACACCCTCTGTTTCTTCTGTTGTGTTGCTCCCTACGGCCAGTGTAACAGAGAAGCCTAAGAGTTATCTGCTCTTCTATGTCTATCTGCAATTATCCTCTGGGTTTCCTGTCACCTGCTGTGACATGGGACTCGAGATCAGGTACGTGTTAGAGGAGAGCTCATTTTTCATCAGATATGACTGTGTTGGTCTGAAGCACAAGGGTGCTCTGAGAAGCTTGATGGTTCTGCTTAGCCCTTGCTTAAACCACAGGAACGCATAGCGTCTTGGGAAGATTTGCATCGAAATTTTTATCTTGGCTGTCTCCTCTGAACAATCTCTTCTTCATCTGTGTGTGGAAAAATGGATTTATTTGGGAGGCTGTTACAGTAGCTGGCAGGGCAGCCAAGCACATGTAGCTTGTTTCTGTATTTAACTTGCTTCGTATTAGAGAATATAAAAATTTGAAGGAAAACAGAGTTTTTCCACGAGTAAGTATATAGTACGTCTTGTGGCTGCTGTTGCTAAAGATGACAAATCACACTACTCTCCCTTGTGGTATTTCACAGTCATAGCTATTTACTTGTTGGACCGAATGAACAGGAGTGAATTGGACCTGCAAGATGAAAACCACATTTGAAATCACTGTGTGGACCGAAAGCTTGTTTGTAGAGGACCATCTCAGCTGTTGCTCATAGGATCCCTGTGACTTTGGAGAACAGAGATAACTAGAAAGCTTTTTATAAAAAGTTGCCTTAACACAAGGATGTAGAAACCCTGAAGAAAGATTTAAGCATTCCTAAGAGTGTTTTGCTGGCTGTGCTGGTGTTTCTCACCATGTGGCTGTTAGAAGGTGCCTCTGAGTAGCCCTGATTGTACAATTGCATCCTCTCTCTGTCCTGTTGATTGCCTGTTTGACTGCGCCCTAAATATTCTTAGCAGAATGGTGGTGATGTCCCCACATCTTCCGTAAAAAAAAAAAAAAAAAAAAAGACAAAGATTTAACCACAGGTTGTACATGTATGAGATTAAATTAATGTGTCCTGATAAGGAAATACCATGCTGGCATCTTGCCAGTGACAGGAGTGCTCAGATCTCGCCAAACTGTGCTGGATAACTTCACCAAGGTCCAGTTGTCTGAAAGGACTCATCTGGCTTGAGGTTAGCTAGGCTGGACAGGCACTGGGTTCAGCTCTCTTGGCTGTGAGTGTGGCGATCAAGGGACTCACCCATCCCAAGACACTTGTGTATCAGTACGGCAGGGTCTCGTGCAAGAGAAATTTGTGTGGGAAGCGTGTGGTGGGATTTGACCAAAATTTGTTTGGGCTTTGTTTCTGGACCACAATCTGCCATTGCAACAGCTCTGGAACACTTTGGGGTCCCTGAAGGAGTTTGCAGTCATACAAACATTTCTTTAATACAACCTTTTAAAATGGAGCTGAGTAGAGATTTACCACCTTTGGAAATAAGCAGCAGCTTCATAATAAATGCTAGAATGTGTGGGTGTATGTATCTTCCATGAAACTGTCTTTTGGATCAGCTAGATCTGTGTGGGTTTGGTCAAGTACCTTGTTACACAATAGGTACTTTGTTATTAAAACATGCCCTAGTTTGGGAAGTGCAGTTTTAGCTTTACCTGGAGACCTGATTGAATTCTGTTCACTCAGAACGGAGCAATCCCAAATTGAGCATTTGAACCATTTGTCTGATGTCAGTGAGCTTATACCAAAGTACCTGCTTGAACAGTTTCCCCTTTGGTAACTCAATAGAGACAAAAGAATAACTTTTGTTAACAGAAGCTAAGCTACTAATTCTCTTAAGGCTTCCTAACGCCTCTGAGCTAATAGACCAAATCATATTGCATGCTTAAGAACAGAACTGTCACAAAACCACAAGAGTTAATGAGGCTAATTTGTGGCCTCATAGGTTGGCTCCTTCCTTGACTGACAGCACAATAATGGATGGCAGCTTTCATGTGGGCTCCTTGGGCTGTGTCTGTGTGCTGCAGGATTTGAAGTGTCTTTGTCTTGTTAGGCTTCTACAGAGTCCTCACTGTGGGAAAGGAATCAAAAAGCCAGTAGAGCAGAATAATCTAGGCTCTGCAATATCCATTCTTTTGTTGCTTAAAGCTGTCTTAATAGAGAATGGGTACTGTAGCTTGTGCTTGAGATGGCAAGAATAGTCGTGTGCAGAGCAAAGACCTAATTGAAGTGTAATAGAATAATGGTGGCGAGCTGACCTCTGCTTGCCAATACAGTGTTTTTGCTTCATTTAGCAATAAAGCTGCAAAAAGGGCTCTGTAAGTTTAAAAAATATATAGGCGTGTGGAGTTGTTCACATAATTCCTTTTTTTTGCAGCATGATCACCCTTTTCATTCTCTCTGTGCACCTGTTCAGCTCAGTAGAAGTTCACTAAAGTAATGTGGGATAAGCCCTTGCAGCCAAAGTATGCTCCATACTTAGTCTTGTTAAATGAAGTGTTCACACTAAGAAGAAAGAGCATTGTGGTATAATATGCCTTGTAAAAGTCAAATACACTAAGGCAGAGAATTTGATGGCCAAGGTGTGTTCTCCATGTGCCTGAGGAGAGCATTCGCTTGTCTTCTCTCACAATTTCTTAGCACTTCAAACAGCACACCACAGATTTTTGCTGAAGAAAAACTATTCTTTTAATTTTATCTAATGATCCTATTTGATTGTATAATTCTGTCTGTGTACAAATCATGTCCCTGTCTAGCCAATGGCAAAGGCATTCATTTAGCTGAACCATGGGGCAGGGTGAAAGAAGTTTTTACAATAATTCTAGGGACAATTCCTCCTTGTTTAGTTGGCTTTGTGCCAAGGACAGACAAGACACTCTGGCAGTCATTGAGTGCTGGTACATGAACAGCTTATGACCATCAGAGACAAAAATTAGTATATTTTTAGGAGGTGCACCAAGTGCAAGGAAGTCACCAGTTCCACATTGCTTTTTCATTTGGTTAAAAAAGGCAATGGCACTAAATTCTGTCCAGCTGTGTAGAAATAGAGAGCACCATGGTAATCCCCATTGAGGCTGTTCTGGGAGGTATTTATTGAAATCAGAAAAAAAAATGAAACCAAAAGAAAGAATTGACAAACAGCATGTGTAGAATCTGCATGTCTACCTGGTCACTACTTGGTCACTGCTGAGGTTGGTCATAACTTTGAGAATCTGCTTTGTAGGCCAGTAATTGAAATAGAGATGACTTGTTACTGTCAGCTTAGGCATTCCTGTGTCTGGTAGCTGTCCTTTTAAGCAGAGACGTAAGAACTTCACTTTAGGCTTTGATCTTGCCAGGTATCAGCCACCTTGGAATTGTTGTAAAACAAATGAGGTAGTTTGAAAACCGCTGGTATAAAGTGGAGAGCACTGGATAAGAATATGGATTCTGTACAAATCTAGGGATGTAACTTTTTGACCTTGCAGTCAAAGAACATGGGCACAGGAAAGATCACAGATGGAGAAAACTTGGGGCCATTGAATTTGCAGGACTAGTCTTTGTCTTTCTGTCTGTAAGCTTATACTTCTTGTCCTAACACAGCAGAGTCTTCCCAGAAGTAGCAGACTGCTGTCTGTGTGTGTATTGAATTGACTTTATTTGACTGTTGCCTACATAGAGAGATGCTGAGGATGCTGATGCTCTTGCACTTGTCCTATTTTGCAGAAGGCATGAGCTGCATGAATAAAGATCATGGCTGTGCCCATATCTGCAGAGAAACGCCCAAAGGAGGAGTTGCCTGTGAATGCCGACCGGGATTTGAACTGTCCAAGAACCAGAGGAGCTGCATTTGTATGCAACATTCTGCATATGCTTATAGTTTCCCAAACTGAACAAGTAATGTTCTCTTTGCAATGAGATGGGATTTGGTATGTTATAGCTAAACTGGGATGACACGCCTAAATTGTGTGCGTATGAATTAAAATAGAATCTATGGCTTTGCTGGACTCTGTTATGCCAGTCTGTTGGTTGCTACAGTATCTGTAGTTTGGAAGTTGTGCCATCATTCGTAATGATGGGAAGTTAAGCTCCACAAGAGAGCTCTGCAGTGTTTCAGTCTCAGAGTTCTTCAGGAAAAAGGGGCATGTTAGGAAGGTGCGTTGGATGGTCAAATGGAGACAAAATTGCACGCTATATTTCAAAGGTGCTGGAAGTACTTCTGAGATGTAATGTGTATTTTCTTCCTAGTAACATGTAATCATGGAAATGGTGGCTGTCAACACACATGCGATGATGCTGATAATGGCCCTGTTTGTGGATGTCACCCCAAGTACATCATGCATGTCGATGGGAAAACCTGCCTGGGTCAGTATATAGTGAAGAGTAGCTGTTTCCTGTTAACGACCGACTCTAGAGTGGTGTGTGGCTTTACTGTGTGTGCGTGATTAATGCTCCGCGTGATGGTATGGTTACAAAGTGTCAAGGAATCCAAAACTAAGAATATGACAATGCATGAGTCACTTGGTTTGGTCCAGGTAACTTATGCTTCGCTGTGTAAGTAGCTACCTAGTGCTACTGCAGCCTGTACTTAATACTGGTCCCTTTGAAGCACGAGATCTCTCACTAAACAAGGAAGATTCCCTTCCCTCTAGGATATTTTAGGTCAGTTTCTTCTATAGCATGAGCCAGAGAGTGTAACCAAGCAGTACATCTGTTAAAACTATAACTCTGAATTCAATTAAAGTATAAGTTTTGCCAGGCAGTTATCCAGTAAAAAGAGAGCTTAAGATTTATAAACTTCCAGTCTTTGGAAGAGTTTGTTGTCTGTTGATTGAAATCAAATGCTCAGGCATAGCTGGCTGGTCGTTGTATTAGTCCTTGATAGATGATGACAGTGTGCTCTTAACAGAGCAGTTCGTGACAGTTAATTAGTTCTTTCATCTTGTTGCTGTTCACTACACCTGTAGCATATAGTCTGTTTTATTAAGAATACTGAAGCAAATATGAGTTGTAAAGAAGCAACAAAACCAAAGTTATTTTCATGGTTTTGACTGAAGGGTCTTCATGATTTTCATTACCGCTTTTTTTTTTTTTTAAAAAAAGTTATTTATTTCTGCCTAGTCAGTTCTGACTATCTCTGATAATTCCGTGTTTTGATGCAGCTCTTTGCATGTGTTTTAGTATTGTATATATTGGATATCAGACGAGGCTTTTGGTCAGGGCACCTTTATTCATGTTTCGTTTTTTTTTCCTTACAGAGAGGGAAGAGGCTGCTGTTGAAATTTCTGAGGGAAACACTACAGCAGGAGCTGATGTGGACAAGAGGGTGAAGCGACGGTTACTCATGGGTAAAAGTGCTTATATAAAGTAATTCTGCTATTTGCAGAAACTTTTTATGTTGAAGAATTGGGTTTTTTCATTGTAACCATCATGGCTCCGGGCTGTGAATTCTGCCTGAGATGCTCCACTCCCTAGTAAGGAGATAATATTATTCCATAATGTATAAGGAACCCTATATATAGTTCATGATAGTCAGCAGTAGGTGTCAGGAACTTGCCCTTCAACTAATGTATGTTTCCATGGTTTTGATTTACCATGGGAATACAGTATGATCTTCTCTGTGCTACAGTTTTAGCCAAGAGATTGTGGAGGAGATAGTATTTTTCCTCATGTTGAAATGAAAGTATATTTCTCTGATTCTGCATGGAAGAGAATTGGGTCCAGTGGTGGATTGCGTTGAGAAGGACATGTTACGATACAAGGCCATCTTGTTCTTCTAGAGGTGTTCACATCTGGTCCTGAACGCCAGCCTCTGAGGGTCTGTCTCTATTGTGAAGACACTGCCATGAGAAACAGTCACAGTGGTCTCAGGGCAGCTGGGTCAGTGGATGTCCACCTCTCAAAAGCCCTTACTCCAGGCAGTCAGGGCAGTTTGCTGTGCTCGTTGGCATTTGCCACAGGAGTGGCATGGGGCATGGAGGCTGGGAAAGAAACTACCGTAGGTATAGGGCTGGCTCTGAGCTCCTGAATTCATATTTAGTCATCTAAATGAATGGACGGACTCGTTTAAAAACAAACAAACAAACAAACTTTTTTCCCATCTGTGGAAAGAGGAAGAAAGAAGAGGCACTCTGCCTTCACATAGAGGCTGGACACAGCCTCCCTGTTTTGAATGGGAGATGGGAGACTGGGAGGAAAAAAGTGAGTAAAGATCTTAAAACCTGAGAGTAAGTACTATATGCTACAGAAGACTAGGAGACAGAGCTAAAATTGAGAGTATTTCAAAAAGCAGACACAGAAAATTATCTTTTCAGCTTTCTGAATCAATACGTGGTGGATAAAATTGCATTTGTCCAGCCAGTGAAAATGTTGTTAGGCTGACTGCAGTGGTTAGGCAGACTAGTAGAGGATAAATGCCAAAGAGTGAGTTATTTGTCTTCAGTTGGATGTGAGGAACTGTATTTTGGAGGTGTTCACTAGAAAGTTTTGGTAAGTTTTACATATAGCTTGCATAGGAGGAAGTTAGAGGAATGTTAGATTATGATGGCACCTGGGTTACGAGCTTGAAGGTACACTCCTTGTGGGTGTAATCCACCGTGACCAGCAGCACAGGTAACCTGTGAAGGTGTCTTTAAGAAAGCTGGTTTAGTAGTGCTCAGCATAACCTGGTGCATTAGCGTTGATGGGAGGATCAGCCAGGATTGAGTATGGGTGTAAGGAGACTGACAGGAATGGATTCATCATCAGGAGCAGGGATTTGTGTTTAAGGATGAAAATATCCAGAGACAATATCTTTGTAGGGTCTCCACAAAAGAGCTGGACATAGCTGAGGTAGGAGTTTCACCAACATGTGTATTTAGTAGTTGCGAATGTGCACCAAACTAAATGTGGTTGAGTAGCAGCGTGTTTGGAACTGTGCCTTGAATCACACGATGTTTCTTGTTACCACCATGTATCTCTAAGCAAACTTTAGCTTTATTTTGTTGGCTAGAAACATGTGCAGTAAATAACGGCGGCTGTGATCGTACGTGTAAAGATACATCAACTGGAGTTCACTGCAGCTGTCCTGTTGGATTCACGCTTCAGTTTGATGGGAAGACATGTAAAGGTGAGTTTTATACTCATGGACATGTGAGTACCAACACCTTGCTGTAAAATTACCAAATGAAGGTAATCTAGTGTCCAGAGAAAAGCCAGTATGTGTAAAGTGACCTAAGAAAGAACTGCAGCCAGGAGTAGATGCCTGGTTTCCATTGCATCAGGTGCATCATGTGCAGAGAACTTTTGCTGCTCTGTGCCCCCCTCACCACTTCCACCCCTCCTGCTGAGACTGCCTCGTTTTTCACAGATGAGTTTTGGTAGGAAATTATACAGGTCTGTGGTAAAGTAGAGGTCGGTATGGGGAGAGGTAGGCCTGTAGGCTCTTACAGGCATAGAGTCCAATAGTCTGTTATTTTACATGCAGTCAGCTGGGTATTAGAGTGGTTTGTAAGTAAATAGCAGTGTGTAAACAGGGGTGTGTGAATAATATTACTTATACTGGTCCAAGCAGCTCTAATGAGAGTACTGGAAAGGAGCAAAGGGGCATTAGGGTTGTATATTAGAATAAATTTCCCAGTAATTAGATGCTAAGACTGTTCTGGTAGGCAGAAATGACGGAATCCCCATGCCTCAGTCAATTAATATTGGATACAGAACTCATTTTGTCATGAAAAGTACAGAGTGGCTCAGGAAGTTGTCTCTGCCTGAGATTTCTGCTGAGCTTAGGAAAAGGGAGCTGGGAGAATATTAAAAAAGCTGAAACCTGTTAGAGAGCATCTAAGTCCAAGTGTTTTCAAACAGAGCTTGGGGAAATGGTGTTTTGTGAACCATGTACCTGACAGCAATACGTTAAGTGAAAGCAAATAACACTGTCATGGGGCTGAATGGGCCAGATCACTCTTAAGTGCTGCATCTGATCTTCCATAAGATTGTCTTGCTAGATTTGTTTCTGGGCTTCTCTAACCAGTTGGACGTGACTCTTTTATGTACCTGGCAGTGGAAGTATGTTGAATGTACTGTGTTTATTTCCTGAAGATGTCTTTTGTTGCAGATATTGATGAATGCCAGTCCAATAACGGAGGCTGTGATCATTTCTGTAAGAACACTGTTGGCAGTTTTGATTGCAGCTGCAGAAAAGGATTTAAATTATTAACAGATGAGAAGTCTTGTCAAGGTATGTGCGTTGGAGAGGCAATACAAGCACAGCAAATCAGCATGGCTTGGACATGTACTGCAATGATGAAGTGATAATGGACTCCAGAATAATTTCCATGCTTCAGTTTTGTTTTTTTAATCTTTCTGAAACAGCTGTTGAGTTAGTGCAGTTGGCTTGATTCTATTGTAGTAGGTATGTTTAATGACACAGTGAACTACTACATGGAAGTGACAGAGATAGCATCATATTAAAAAGCTCTTTTAGGATAATGCTTCCCCTCTTCCCCTCTGTTAAAGATCTTAAAATAATTTACAGGGAAAAATAGACAATATCCCTCCATCCATCTTTTTTTTTAATAGGATGTTTAGATGACTTGAGTTCAATGTTTAAAGAAAAAAAGATACAGCATGTGATCTATGAAATTATACGCCTGTCAACAGACACAAATCACTGTTTCCTAGAAGATCATGGAGCATTTGATTTCTGGGATGACATGGATTTCTGCTGTGAGCGTATTTGGTTTTCTGTATAATGATTTGTGCATATAGATTTAGCAATCCTGTAAAACCTGCTTAAATACATTAGAATGTAAAGGTCTGTGGTTTTGGAAAAGGTACAGTATGAAACAAAGTAAAGCCAATTAGTCAGCTGGGGAAATGCATAATTCCATTTTCTAGGCAAACCAGCTGACATTAATGATAAATTTCAGAAAGATGAACTGACCAACAGAAAATAATTTTCACCTGGGTTTTTGGTGAGTTCTTATACTTTTTAAAATCAGACTAAGAAGGACAACCTTTTATATGGAACCAACTTAGTATAAAAACTTAAGATTAGGTTTTCAAGATAGTTTGTGGAATTTTTTTTTTTAATGGAATCTGTTTATGAATGTATTTTTAAGACTTGCATCTCCCTTTTGTCCCTCTCAATTCTGTTACTTTCCCTAGATTGTTTCAAAAATGGTGTCTTGAAGCATGCCAAAACCTGAGAAAAAAAGAAGATATGATATGTTAGTGATGTTGATGTGAAGTTTTGTATCTTGAAACATTCTTACATGGCACATATAATATACTGGCAGAGAAGTTTTAGGTGCTTTTGATGGTATAATGAATGTTCAGGGCCCCAGAATGTGATGGGAATTTTACCATTCAAGTCATGATCTCTTAATCATGATGCTTGATCATGAATAAGCGTCATACCTGTGCTTTACAAAGATGATGTGTGCAAAGTGATTGTAACGCCAAGGAAAACTTTGACTGGAGAGAGCTGACATCTCGGCAGCTTTTAGAGACAAACATTGAAGTCTAATTATACAGTATAAGGCATCTGTGGAAAAAAAATCACTAAATTATTCCAGTCATCTGTCTTCATGTGTATCTTGGAGCCTGTGGCGATTTTCAGCACATTTAAGTCAGGCACTGCATGTTCATATAATTAAAAAGGTGGCCTTTGTTTTTATTTATGGGGGATAAAGCAAAGGCAATCATTTCTTTTGTATATCTATTTCTGTAGACCTTATGTAGACTTTTCTTAATGAAATAATTTATTTTAAATGAATTTGTTACAAATACAGCAGCAGTTTTTGTTAGTGTTTGTTAAAATAGCAATTAGTTTCCTTGCTTGGTGAACTAATTACTCTTTTAAAAGTTGTCATTTCATTATGTTACGTTATTTGCTTTGAAAGAATTTTCTCAGTTTATGTAGATGTGCACATCTCTGTCCCCAGCTTTGTTAGCTCATCAGTGCTCCCTTGTCAGGATGAAAGACACTGATATGTCCTTTTAAAACTTGCAGACATTGATGAATGCTCTTTTGAACGGACGTGCGACCACACGTGCATCAATCATCCAGGCACCTTTGAATGTACTTGTAACAAAGGATACGCTCTCTACGGCTTCACACACTGTGGAGGTGAGTTTTAAAAAGATGCTGTAGGGCATGCTGATGAGCGCTGTTGCCCCAGGTCTAATTAGTGCCTGTGCCAGACATAAGCTTGTGTATGTGCAGCAGGCATATACAGTAAATTTTACTCTTTGCCATGATAAGGAGGCACAGTGAAAGGAGGAACTAATCCCGCTTATTTTTGTATTTGCTCAAATGATTTTCCCTTCCTACCCAGCATCCAGAAAGCACCTGTGACTGTTAGAACAAACTGATGCATTTTGCACCTGGATATGAAAGCCATAATTTGATAGATTGTTCACATGCAGAAGTCTCATGAATGTCTCATGACTTCAATGAAAGAGGACTTAAAATGCAGGAAGCTCTGAATGACTCTAGAAAACTACCGTTTTGTGGGTTGCCCTTGTGCACATCTCAGATCCTGCTGTGATGCAGGTTGCAGTGTTGCGGATGTAGTACCACTGATTTACATTTGCCAAGATTAGTACTCATAAATCTTTTACATCTTTCCTGCAAGGCAAGAAATATGTTCACAGGACCTCAGTGGATGTCAAGTGTGAATATTTCTGCAACAAATTCCTAGAGTTAACATGAGGAAACGTGAATAAGTGTAGACTAAATGGAATTAAACCTGTTTTATAAGTGATCTAGGCAAGACCTTAATAACTCCATATTCTTATTTAATTCTGAGTAAGTATTTCTGAGGCAGAATGAGCCCACTTGAACTCAGAGATAACAGTTCAGAGATCTCAGTGTGCCTGATCTATGCTAACCTCTGCCTCTAGGAAGTCGGCAAAGAAGATTATAAAGCTGCAACATTGCTGTGTTTTATCCTGATGAACAGGGAAACCTGTCTGGATGGGGATTAACACTGTTCTTTTAGCAAATGGAGCACATCAAGTCTGCTTTCATGAGTTCCTCTGCATTAATTCCATTTCTTTTGGCCACCGATGAGCAAAATGTGTTCCTTTCTTTATCCATTTTCTCTCTCCTGCTCCATTCCTACCCCTGTTGTCTCAGTTCTGTTACTAGCATGTTTTGTGCCTCAAAACAGCTCCTTTTTGTAATGTTTCACAGTCTTTCGTACCAAATTGTTACTTATCTAGGGGAGTGGGGACAAATGGTTGGGAGACAGCCGTGACAAGAACTTGTTATTACTGTTAAGAAAAGTGTGCGTAGAAGTGGATACACTCAGTTGTGCAGACTCTGGAACTCACAAGAGATTTCTTAATGGCAGCTTTCTAGGCTTAGGTATAATTGCTATAGATGGAGACAAGTGAGGCAGTCATTTGGGTGGATCTGAGAAACCAACACACAGAACTTTGCATTTCCCTTTGTTGAAATTCATGAGATTCCTGCCGGCCCATTTCCTCAGCCAGTCAAGGTCCCTCTGAATTGTGGCACAACCATCTGGTATATCAGCCACTCCTCTCAGTTTTGTATCATGTGTGAGCCTCCTGAGGGTCGACTCTTGTCCCGTCATCCAGGTTTAATGAAGAGGATAAATAGTATTGGCCCCAGTATTGACCCTGCAATACACCACTGGTGAATGGTATATTCTCCATCAGCATGCAAGCTTGCACCAAAGGCTGTATGTTGTGTTGGCAGTAGTTTCTACTCCTATTGGCGTTTATTGGGTGCGGATGCTCCTGAAATTGTATGATTGGCCAAAAGGGGCAATGGGGATACAATGGTGGAGTCAAATAATCTTCCACGGCAGTTGTATCTATCTGAGCACTTCAGAGGACTGGACAGTATGAATCCTGTCCTTGTTGCCTGCCTTTATTCTAAATTAAAAATGTTAATTAACCAGACACAGTGCAATGCAGGCTTGATTTGGTCTCCTTTCCTTCAAGTTAATTTGTTATCATATTGCTGAAACTGGATATTTTTTAATTATGTGTTTTAAGGACATACCTAACATCTCCCTTTGATAACATTTGATCGGTTTTGACTTTTATCAAAGTATTTCCATGAAAATAAAACATTTCAAGATGGGTGTCCAGGTAGCCCTCCCAAAATCTTTTTCAAACCCTGCTAAGCAATATTTGTGCACACATTTATCTAGTGGAGTTAGAGTACAGAACTTTGGCAGGAGTAACTTTTTAAAAGTATTTTTACCTTTTCTCTGTAGATATTAATGAATGTAGCGTCAACAATGGTGGTTGCCAGCAGCTGTGTGTGAACACACTGGGGGACTATGAATGCCTGTGTCACTCTAACTACAAATTACACTGGAATAAGAAGGATTGTGTTGGTAAGGTGCTTAGTAAATACATTCCTACTCCTCATGTGTCTGATGTCCATGTGGTCATGGTCAAAACTGAAAGTCTTGATCTGTTAAGTGGTCTAAGTCATTGTTCCTGGTATTCCACTTTACTTTTCCGTCAGGCATGATGGTACTGATGTTGAAACTGGTAAAAACAAGAAAAAAAAAACCCCAAACCAAAACAGGAGATACTTTAAAGGATTTTGATGCTTTCTTTCCTGTGCTTTTATGTAGCTTATTCTTCTATTTCCTTTTGTTTCTTTGCATGGGAAGGTTTGCTAATGATAGCTTTAACTTAAATGAAATTACTACGTGGTGTGATCTTCTAGCAATTTTATTTTGCTCTTATTTTCTGTCTAAACAGCAAATGAATTGCATAGGTGCTCTCAGGTACCAGCTACAAAGCAGCCGCATGCTGATTTATTAGTAGGGTGTATGTAGACGTTTTACTTCTGAGTATTTGTTTTATCCTATTTAGAGACAAAGGGTCCCTTGTCTGATAATATGTCACCCAAGGTGTCGCTGCACTGCATTAAGAGTGGTGGGAGTGATAGGTGCTTCCTAAGCTGCTCTTCGGATGTCCAGGTGTTTTCTGGTAAGTTAAAACCAACAAAAGCAAGCATATGATTTTGTAGGTAGAGTAAGAGTAGCAAACCTCCTTGTCTCATAGAAGCCCCAAGAAGAAGACAGTCTACAGGGACCTTTCCTTTTTTACTATAGATGATAAAGGGCTGTATCCCTGCCAGTGTCCCAGGAAAGACCCCCTTTCCTTGTCTTTTATAACCACTCTACCCTCAGATACCCATCTCGTGACAACTGTCTTTTTGAAGCTGAGGAGGACAGGGCAGAATTCTCTGTGCTCCCTGGGCCATTCCTTAATTGGCCCTGAGAGCTGCTGCTGAATGGGGCAAAGGCATTCCAGTCCTGCGTGGGGGCTGAGATTTTGCCTGCACATCCCCTCCACCCTACAGGATGCAGCACGCAGACTCGGCTGGTTCTTATGAGACAGATGCTGCTTTTCTTCCTGAGCCCTTTAAACTGCTTTGGAAGAGGCAAACTCTAATATGGATTATTTTATGAACAACGTTATTGAAAAATATGATAATGATCTACAAATTAAAAATGTGTTTTATGCTGTGGGAGTCTTCACTCTATGCACAATGCTTGTTTCTTTACTGTCTGTCTGTATGGTCTGTCTGTTAGGAACACAAGATGCCTACACCCTCACCTGTGGCAGGTCATCTCAGCTTAAGAAAAAGCAGCAAAATACAAATGCATCCAGCTGGCTGGGTAATCACTGGATTTACTGTTGCATGATTTGACTGATTACTTTTAGTAGATAACTGTGACATAATGATGTTGCTGTTGACTTTCTGTATTCCTTCACCAATATGCTACTCCTGTTTTCAATTTTTCTTCCTCCTCATGATTGCAATTCATGTTTACAGCAGGAGATTCCCCTTGTACTGCTTCATCAGCATCACTTGAACTAAGACTGAAAAATAAGGAAAGAGAAAAAAGTTTAGTAGTGAAATAAACAGCTAGGCTGGGAGCGTCACGCCTCTTCTTACACGTCCAAACTAGGCGATGTTGGCGATATAAGATACGTGTAGGTTGAGCTGTTGGACAGTAAAGTTTTGGAAGCATTTAGAATTAAACAGAAAAGAGAGACTATTTAAATAGACATAAATTAATTTCCAATCTGGTTTGGAGCATCTCCTTTGATTTCAGCCAGCCTTTGTTTGATTTACGGTAGCAGATCTGAACTTGACATCATTCTTATTCGTAATTTTTTTTTTTTAATTAAAATCTATCATACTTCAGTTCACAACTGGAACTGCTTCACAGGAGGAACCTGGCATCTCTTTAGTTTTTCTGTGATAACTGCTTTTTCACTTTATATCAGCATAGTTTTTGATGCCGTTATTATGAAATGACATCAGGGTTATCTAGATTTTCTATTCCTTTTTTAAAATAACGTGTCATTGTTTCTTCCTGAAGATACTTCAGCTATCAAGATAAGCGTAACCTTTAAATTAAATGAAGCAAAGTGTAGTTTGAAAAAGACTGAGATGTTTCAAGAAGGTCTGGAACAGATGAAACCAGGTATGAATATAAAAATGCAGGTAAGCAGATTAGTTAAGTGTTTTCCAGATACGAAATATACCATAAGCAAAGCATAGAGGACTGCAAAGTTTCCGCTCTTCACTGAGCTCAGGAATCATACTTCTTCCCAGCCATGATTCTTTCAATAGTTATTTCAGATCACAGGATGTACCTGTCACAGCCTTACAGTCTTGCTAGGAAAGCTCTTCTCCTTTTTTGTTTGTATCACTCTCAATAAATTCTCAGAAAAAATCAACTGGTTTTTTTATACTTTTGATTTCTTCCTGTTTCTCTCCCTTCTTTCTGTTCTTTCCTTTCTCACCTGTTCTGTGCTGTCTTATGCCTCAGTGAAGCATCTCCCAGCCTTTTACACTGGCTGTATTGCTGAAGGGTTATTCCTCTTTTCTTTTGTCTTCCTTTTATACTTCAAGAGCCCCAGAGAGACACAGTGAGGTCAGCTCTTCCATCTGTTCCAAGGCAGAAAGTATAGCCTGGGAATTTACAAAGTCAGGAGAAAATGAGGAGGAGTACATCTCAACAAGCAAACAAACAAATAAAACCCCCCCACAATATGATGAATCGGCATGCAGTTTGTTTGTCCTTAGAAGAGTAATAGTGAGAAACTACACTAGATGCTAATGAGGAGTTATTTACTCCAGAACAAAAGCTTATTCCAGGTGTTTTCTTTAACTAAATCTTATTTCCTTAAAAATCATCTCCAAATGTCCTGTGCATGCAACCATTACTTATTTTAAACACTGTTACAAGCTAATGTGTTTTTCACATGCTCTCATCCCAGCAATGAATCATACCTCAGACCTGCTGCAGTGCCAGAGTCTTAGCCTGACAGTAAATCCGTAGGTGCACTGGAGTTACGATTCTATGTAAGGCAGTTGAGAAGCTGGTCAGGCTATTGGTTTACTGTCATGTGGGGCTGATCACTTGCTCCCCTTTAACTCTTCATGACAACATAAGCACTGAGCAGTAGTGAATGTTCAACAACATAGCATGCCAAGCTTTTGCTTCCTTTAATTTTGTTCATACAGAGAGACATAATTCAGTAATGGAGAGCTTCCGCTATGTAAACCTAACATGCAGCTCTGGCAAGAAAGTTCATGGAGCCCTCGGTAGACTGACAGCGACAAGAGAAACTTTTATCACTGTGGACTTTGAGCTTGAAACAAGCCGAAAGGAGGTGACAGGTTGGTTGGAAAATGATCCAAGGTGCGGTTTGAAGCTTCTTGCCATTTGCTCCTTAATTTCTGTGTTTTTCTCTTCTATCTGTATGCAAAATGATAATAAAAAGTATCTCCTGTTTTGAAAATCTAATTTTACTACTTCAGAAAGAATGAGGGAAGGGATAGTTTCAAAGATCAAAGAGCTGTTTATAATTTAAAATGTTTGATTATTTTTCTTCTAGCCTGGTGGTGTTGTCCTTAAAGATTTCAGACTTGTCCACAGGAGTTCCTTTCTCAGTGATTTGCATTGGTTACTCTTCTAAATTGTGTAGGATTTTGTGCATGTTCACTTACAGCAGCTTTCATCCTTGCTACTTTTCAGACACATGTGATGTGCGTTGTGCTCGGAAAAAGACTGAAAAAAGATTCCGCAAAACCATCCGAACCTTACGGAAGACAGTCAGCAGGGACCAGTTCCGCATTCGTGTCTCTGGCATGGACCACGAAGTAGCCAGAAAGTCTCTCAAGCTATCAGAGCCTCTGCAGTCTTGTGGCACAGGACAGATGCATGTGGGTAACAGATGTGGTAAGTAAATGTAAATTAGGAACAAACTATCACACGTGTTTTAATGTTTTGCTCAAGTCTGATGAGTTTGAAAGGATTGTGGGGTATTTGTCCAGGAGAGAAGGCGGCTGCATGTGAAAGCTGCTGTTTGTGTTACTGAAAAATGCCTCTTGATGTATTTGTTATTGGCAATTCCTGTGTTATAAAGTAGACTAAGGGCTCTGTGCGTTGTGTTTTCTTATAGCTGATATGCAGCCTACAGAAAGCTCACGGATAGAAAATGTGGGAGTAGCATTAGGCACCAGTGGCCTCGGCATCACCAGTGTTATTTTTAAGATGACAATTGATACCTGGCGTAACACTGTTGCTGAACTTGTGAATATTTCATTTCTCTCTTGTTCCAAAGAAAAAGCTGAGCAGAATTTGATACAGTCACAGTATCTTTGCCAATTAAGCTATGAGTCCCAGAGAATCTTCATGACAGTTATAAATCCGTGGAGAATAGGGGTTTTGTTGGCCAGTACTGAGAAAAGTCTTAATTATCATGGTACTGGAGGGCACCACCATAATGCAGCCCATAATAAATGCTTCCAAAGCACAAAAGTTAAGGAGGGGGGTCAGATGTTATCTTAACAGTGGCCTAACAACCATGACAGCTAATTCACGCAACGCAGGGTAGGCAGCATGTAGGTGGTTTGGTGAATCAGCAAGCTTTTAAAATGCTTGTCAGACTGAATTAACACGTCTTGAGCAGCAACCCATTTGGCCTTGGAATAGATTTTCCCATTTAGTTTTGCTAACTCTGCAAAAACTTGGATTCATAGAACAGAAAGATGAATTAGTGTTGTTTAAAATATCCGTGCAAGCAAGAAAACTAGGGAATTACTCAAGAATTCTGTTCAAAAAAGCTGTACGCTTTCTTTTTGTGGTTTTTTTTTTTTGTAACATCGTGATAAGTCTGAAAAACTTGGCAAGTTCACCAAGATGTGTTTACATGGATATCTTCAAGCTGTTGCATTGGATGCTGGAGGAAGGCTTTGAAAAACTGTCTCAGTCTATTGTACAGAGCACAGTATGGGTTTCAAGCCATTTGTGATTTCATCTGGAAAAACAGCAAGGAGTAAGCTAAAAATACCACAGGTAGAGAAGGCAATGGGAGTTGCAATATGGATTTGGAGCAACAATTTTTTTTTTTAAGTAGCTGCAGAACTAGTTTAATTTTTCATTACAAATGAGAAGCTTATGTTGTATTTCTATGCTAGTTCAGACAGAAAGGAGGTTTTTGGAGAGTGCTTGGAAAACGCTTTGTTATGGTGAGCTCAAATAGCCTGTCCATAGTTAAATGGTCTTTGTGGGTGGTAGCAGGATTTTGGCCAACATGAGAAGGGAAGTGAGCATCCCTCTGTATGCTACAAGAAAGACATTGAGGTGCTGGGGCATGTCCAGAGGAGGGCAACGGAACTGGTGAAGGGTCTGGAGCACAAGTCTTAGGAGGAGCGGTAGAAGAAACTGGTTTTTTTTTTTTAGTCTGGAGAAAAGGAGACTGAGGGGAGACCTTATCACTCTCTACAATTACCTGAAAAGAGGGCATAGTGAGGCGAATATTGGGAAGGATCAAGTGACAGAACAAGAGGAAATGGCTTCAAGTTGCACCAGGAGAGGTTTAGACTGGATATTAGTAAAACTTATTTCACCGAAAGGGTTGTCAAGCACTGGAATAAGCTGCCCAGGGAAGCGGTTGAGTCACCATCCCTGGAGGTATTTACAAGTCCCGTAGATGTAGTGCTGAGGGACATGGTTGGGTGGTGGCATTGGCAGTGCTAGCTTAAGGGTTGGACTTGTTAATTTTAAAGGTCTTTTCCAACCTAAATGATTCTGTGCTTCTATGAAAACAGAGACATTGAGCATATGAAGACAATGTTTTGAAGAACAACTTGCAAAAATCAAGTCATTTCTGTTGCTGAATTGATGAAGTTTGCAGTTTGTCCAGTTTGCACTAGATATCTTAACAGGTACTGCTGTGAGCAGTGGAACTAGTAAGATATGATCCCCTGTGGGTCGCATGCCTTCTATTCCAACTTGATCATGTCTAAACAGGTGCAATCACTAATGAATCTTCTTTTCTTCAGGTGAAGTATTCAGACCATGTTCTGGTGTAGATTTGCTGTGATCAAAGAGGATACGAAACAGCCTTTTACTTGCAGGGATGCTAAGGACATCTCTCTCCTCCACTTGCATATTCCCTGCTTATTTACATTAAACCTACAGAAACTTAGTATTTTTGAAACCTCTCTGCATGCTTTGTCAGATTGCTGGAAACTGGATGGAAAATTCAGTAGTTGCTGAGGAGAGATAAAAGTACATGCAGAGGCCGTCTTGTTACATACGCCTCATTTCCTTAGAAAAGCTGATTGTCCCAGTGGGTATGGTAAAGGCAGCACTGGGCGGCTGCTGCTTTGACTGCCAGTCAGAAGGAACTATGGAATAGACTGAAGAGAATGGAGTGGGAACAGTGTGGAAGAAGAGGCAGAAGATAGTTCAGGGATGTGTGCGAGAGAGTCAATTTTTTTTTGGTTTTTGTTTTGCTTTGATCTGATCTGATTCTTTTGCGGAGCTGCTGACAACTTTGGGACAGGATTGGGACCCTGCTTATCTAAATACGATACTGATTCTGGGGAGAAAGTGATTCTGTAACAAGAAATACCAGGTCAACAGATGGATTCAGTACAGATGGTCTCTGGACAGGCAGAGAAGGGGATTTTTGCTCAGTCTGACCAGAGGAGCGGGAAGCAGGGAGGTAGGAAAATCAGTTTAGGTATTTACAAGTCTTCTGTGATGCAGATGGTGAGTGAAGTGCAAGTTTCAGTTTGTTGTTTTCAAATACATTTTTGAAAACAAAATACTTGGAGTATGGCTAGGTTAGAGACAGCTTTGTCAGACAGTCTTGTATTGCTTCTCTTACTGTGGTAGACTTCTTGTGGCACAGCCCTTTCTGAAACTTTAGTTGTATCTGAGCAGTGTAAGAGGACAAGTCCAGCTCCTGCTCTGACAGCTTTTGTTCCTGGTAAGTGGCCTGCAGTTGCAGCAGTAAGCTAAACTTCATTTGATTTCACACTTTAGGTGAAGTAGTACTTTTCTGAATTTTCCTTTCTTCACTCCTACTGTACATAGTGGAGCACAGCACAGAATAAAAGCCGAAGAAAGGCACCAGAAACAGATTAGAAGAGGTTTCCATTTCACCATTCTTAGTATGTTGAATGATTGCATGTCTGTCAGCTGTTTTTTAAACAGCTGTTGATGGTAAAAGGGAATTCGCTGCAGATTCTGAAGTGTGATGTGTTTTATTTCAAGTTTGCTGTTTACAGTTCTGTTTGGGATTTTCTGATGCTTTAAAGGTTCAGGTGTTGCATTTGTCTTTGCTACGTGTGAGCTCTGTATCAACGAATAAGCATACTTAGGATTGTCTCATGCTGATTAATGCCATGAAATCATGTGAATGGCTTCCAAGAGGCAACCAGCAGTAGGTCTCTACTAGTGTATATCACAGGAAGTGCATATAGGGAAATGAAACCCTCATCAACCTTCCCAGAGAACTGGATTTTCCTAGCAGGAGTGTGATACTTCCACATTAAGTAACTCTTATAAACATGCGTATTTGCGAAACAGTGCTTCAAGTCTGGATGAACCATTTGAGGATGCTGGAACTGCTGCATACTTCAAGAGGAGAAGATTTTTCTTGGAGAGAATGCAGTTTAATTCACTAAACCTAGCTCAAGTATTCATTCTCCAGTATGAAAGCTCTTAGACAGATTTAACAGCCAAAGACCAAGAAATACTTGCAATTTTTTTTCAGAAACTGATTTAGCAGAAACATCTGTATTGAAAGACTAGTTTTTCATATCTGTTGGGATTCTTTTGCCCTCACGCTCTTTCCACTGAGGGAGAAACAACAAGCAATTTAGCTGCTTTTCCATTGCATTAAATATCCCATCATACCTTGATCACAGCCCATAGAGCTGAAAATACACCTTGCCTGTTCCATTTAGTGTTTTTTGTGTTGGATACATGAACACTTTCAGATGGAAGGAGGCAGTGAAACATACCATTCCCTGAAACTGCTGTGTAAAAGAACATATAAACATGTCCCTATTGCATGGTAGTTGCAAGTGGATTCATCTAAAGAGTTGTCACTTCAGAGAACAGCAGGCATGACCAGCAGTGGTATAGGCACTGCTCTGATATCAATACTGAGCAGCTTTGTCTTGCATGGGAGGTGCTGATGCATTTCATTGCTCAGCATCCAGCAGTTTAGAGGATGCAAATATTAACACTTCATACGAAATTATGAACCATGTCTCAGAGTTTAGATGCGTGACAATATTGGCCTTCTGTAAGTATGAGAGAGATATTTGAAGAGAAAAGCAAAGTCCTGCCTGTCTTTGTAGTTGTTAAAATTAATGGTTGTGTTACTTAACAGGGAACTGTATGTTGGGTTTTTTTTAAAACAGTTTTATAAAAATCTGACAAGAAGAAATGAGTTCTCAAACAGGAGGAAGGATGCTATTTTCCTGCTAACGCGCTTGCTCTGGCAGTGATAGGTTTAAGCCATAAATCCTTGAGATGTGTAACCATTTCATGTGAGATAAACGTGTGAACCACTAAAAATCAATAACTTAAAGGATGCAGCTTCAGAATCAATTTTCATCAGTTGTTGGTGATTTTCCTTATAAAGTCAAGTCATCGTTCTTAAGAAAATGGTGAATTGGTGGATCATGACCTCCTTTATGAGGTTCACCTTCTCAGCCACTGAGATACTACAGCATTTGTCTAAAGGAGCAAATGCTCAAAGGCTAATGTGTTGAAAAGAGGGGAAGAGCCTTTAAATGTCTTTGTAGCTGTTAATCCTTGTTCCCTGTGGGCCCCTCTCCCCCCTCTCTCCTTTTCTTCTTGGTTTTGCATCAAAAAAGCTTTCACTTTTTTCCCCTTAAAAACAGCTGCATGAGACTCAAAACCGGGTTTTCAAGGGTATTGAAGACAAACAAAGCCATTTGCTGCAGAAATGAAGTCTACTAGAGGCAATTGGTTCTTTTGTTCATTTGGAGAAAACCAGTGAGGTTTCTGAAAAAAGGGCAAAGCCAGCCAGCAGATTTCTGATTTAATATCATCATTTGCAGATCTTCAGGTCTTGTTTTGACTGGGTATTTCCCCTGTGTCAGAGGGGACCATGCAATTTCTGGTTTTGTGAAATGAAGCTCAAACATTTTTCGTTTAATTTATACAAATGACGGGAAATGTTTAAAACATTAGAGGTATTTCTTGGAGGGGTTTTTTTGGTTATTTTTTTTGTTGTTGTTATTGGTTTTGTTGTTTTGGGTTTTTTTTTTTGAGAGTGTTCATTTGTGTCACCCTAATGTCATTCACAGTCCTGTGGGTTTCTATGGGATGATTCCCGTGTTTGCATAATATCCCTATAATTAATGTTACTGTAATTGAACTTAACACCAAGTCTGTTTGTTATGATAAATTGGACCCTGGTGAGTGCTGTGAGCTTTCCTCATTACCCCGGCTCTGTGAGCCAGTGGAATTGGATAGGAGTGGTGCATGTCTGGAACTTTTCTAGGTGGAAGATGGAGAATAGCTAGGAGCAGTTTACAGGGAATGTTTGGATCAAATTTTCTGGACGCTTGTACCACTTCGAAAAGCTTGGTTTGATGTAGTCATGTGAAGAACCTGATATGTCTAAGAACTTGAGACATTAAAGCTTGAGCATCACTTGGAGTAACTTTAATATTTGCATTGAATAATGAATATTTTTTACGTTGTGTATAACTAAATCTGTATCTGGATGCATTAACCTTTTTTTCTCATACCCACATAGGATCTACTAGGCCTTGAAGTGTTTAGTGTGTTTTTCAAAGTCAAAGTCAGGGAAGGATAGTTTTATACACTTTTCTAGGCAGTGCAATATTTAAAACTTCATTTTCTCAGTCTGTTGCCCAAATAGATATTCTTATTTTTGAGCAGTAGTTCGTACTGAAAGAGCAGGGTAGTCATTACTTGGCTTTCTCTGCATGTTGGGTCAGCCTGTCCTCTGTCCTCCCACTTAATCCTTTTCTCTCTCCAAGCAAGTTCGCAGGTGTACACAACTCTTTTTTTTTCAGCTAGTTTTGCACACCCTATTACAGTGGTGGTAGCTAGTTGGACTTTTTTTATAGTTTTCTTTCTATTGTTGCCACTTTTGGGACAATCAAAATTAAATACTTGAATTCATTGGTTTAGATCAAATGGAAAAGTTTTGTTTTGGCTTAGGTTGATTTTACACAGTTCCTGCGGTTCACTGTCTTAGCCCTGTGCTGCTTCTGTGGGGATGGCCACAGACACAGCCTGTGATGCTGCTGAGCTGCCACAGTGTGTCCCTGGGGCAGCCCGTGCTATTGGGAAACACGAGGGAAATGGGTCCTGAAGCAGCTGGAAAATTTAATTTAATAATTAATTTAATTAAACTTTCTGCCAAATTGCAGAAGTCCTGACAGATGATCAGCTCTAATACTTATGCAAGCGTTGCCTTTGTATCACCTTACACTTTATCTATAGTAGTAGTCTAGCTGCTGACCACTTAATTTGGCTTTGAACCCACAGACACAAAATGTGGATGAGGCAGGACAAAACTTGTGACTCTTGCCCCAGTCCTCAGATTCCTGGAAACCAAACATTATGTGGAGCTCATAGTGTGTCTCTGTGTGGAGCTAAGGCACAGAAGCAGACCATCTGATGCTTCTGCCCCATCTTTCTCTTGGTCTCAGAATTCAGTCACACAATGCATCTAGGAATCCCCCATGTTGAGGATCTCAGCGATGTCTGAGGAGACCATTTTAAGTTTACTTCCTCAATGCAAATTTTCAAAAATTAGACACTTTGCTAAATAATACTGGAAGAATTAGGTTAACTCAGTTTTATTCTGCAGGGAGGTCTACAGTTTTACAACATGCAGTTTCAAAGCAAGTGAGGTGCAGATGATAAAGTTGTCAAGAGAGATTTTTTGGGATAAATTCTCAAATATAACATTTTCATGAAGTGGTGGGCTTGACCACCTGCCTGGAACAGGTTTTCTTTGAGCTCTGTTAGCCAACCTACTGTTATGCTGGACTTGAAGCAAGTTCAGGAAACCTGAAGTACAGTTTTAAGGTTGAATTTCCATGGCTTAACCTGTCAATGTAAAATGGAATTCTGTTTAAAACAAAAGCAAAACAAAGACACAGACACATAGCCTACACCTGTGCTCCCCCCGCCAGTGCAAAAAACCCCCAAGCACCATTCCAAACTTGACACATGTTTAAAATGATGGGAAAAAGACTGGTTAAGGGGAGATAGCATAAAGCAAGTAGTCTCCAGCAAGGCAGCTCAAAGCATTGATTTCTCATAGAGCCATAAAGTTTTTTAAGGGAAGGAGATTTGCACTGGTCTTTCCCTTTCTTCTGAGTTTCTGAAGTCAGTAGCCACGTCTCAAAATCACCTTTACTAACTCTGATTGTCATCCCTTGTTGTGCAATTGTAAATAGTGCTCTCTTTACCTTATTGGGAATGCTGCAATGAAAGCCTTAATTCATTCATGTTTGTTAAGTTGCACAAAGAGTACAGAGATGAGTGTTCTGTAGCAATGTTTATAAGATGAAGAAAGGCTTGAGAAGTGTGGGAGCAAATGAACTTATATCCCTTGTGAGAACAGAAGTGATGTGTGCTGGAAAAAGTTACAACCAAGAGCTAATACTTCCTCACTAGCTTTCGTTGATAAACTACAACGAGTTGCTTAACCTGCTGTATTATATTTTTAAGAGGAACACTCACTTTTCCACTCAGTGTATCAGGCATAAACAAAACTCTTCATCACTGATCGTGACCCGTAGTTAATGCCCTGCTTGTTGTTAGACATATATCATGAAATGAAGCCAAAGCCAATTTAACTTCCTAACAAAACAGCTATTCACTGAGTGATTTATTGGAGCTATAAACATAAACTAACTGTTTATTATCATAACAGGTCTTTAAAGGGACAGAATTTTTCAGCACAGCTGAACAACTGCAACGGTGTTTTGTGCCTTTCCAGATCAGGGTAATAATTAAATTCTGGTACTGAAGCCAATTCTTTTGTGAAAATTTTGAAAACTAGAATTTTTCAAGGATATCCATAAATATTGCTAGGCTTGTCAGATAATATTGAAGTGGTGGTTTAAGTAAAATCAGTTGGATTGAATTAGTGCTGTCTATGCACTATACAGAATACAGCAATCCAGTGCACAGATAATCCTTATCCAAGATCCAGTATCAGAGGAATTGCACGAATATTTATCTTTAAAAGTCTTCGAGGCACTTAGTGTTTAGTTTAGAGAATTTGCACAATTACTTGTTCTTCTTGAGGTTTTCACACAGTTCAGTAACACCAGCGGTTGTGAAGTATGAATATTCGAAAAGATTAAAATACTTACAGAAATCTGGAAGTATATTTTTGCCATCTTAGGTTCAGTACTAAATTACTTCATTAGGGTGGAGTTCAAGACTCTTTTAGCTAGGGAAAGGATGCAATCACTACTTATTACACTCTACTGACCAGAGGATACTGGACAGTCCTTTGTAGCCTTGCAACAATGGCACTGGCTCCAGCTCACTGGCACCAGAGGTTATCAATGCCTGTTTCAGTTTTACAGGGTATACTGCATGTATTGAGTTCTGAAACCCTGGCTCCCACCTCCCAAGTAAAGAAGAGAGCAGTTTCACTGTGGGGTTTTGGGTCCTGTGCAGGCTCACTAACATACCTATAGGTTAAAGCAAGTGTGTTCTTCCTTTTCTAGACCAGTGCTCACCAGGCGAATATTCTCCTGATGGCTTCAAGCCCTGTCTGCCGTGTCCCCTTGGAACATACCAGTCTGAAGCTGGGAGAGTATCTTGCTTTCCCTGCGGAGGAGGTCTAACAACAAGACATAGTAGTGCATCCTTGTTTCAGGACTGTGAGACCAAAGGTAAGGTCAAGATTTATTTGATGAACTGCATTGCTCTAAGGCAGAAGTAACTGCTACTGCTGCTACAAGTGGGGCATTCAAAGAGTTATAATTGATTTCTATACAAGACTTGAGAAGAGGCGAGATACATGGAAACTGTGAAGTCGTTGATATGTGAAGAGTCATAAAGGAACAGCAGGGAGAAAAATTCTCAAGAAAAGAAATCCAAGAGCAGCATGCCTTATTGACATTTTGAGTTTTAACACAGCAGCAACATGAAAATGCAGAGGAGAGAGTTGCAGTCATGAAGGATAAAAAAGCAAATAGTTTCTTCATGCTCGTAATGAGGAACTGGCTTGGATGCCTTGGAATATAGCTAGAAAGCCTAGAAAGCATTCAGCTTGACCATGCAGTATCTTAGGCAGCCCTCTAAGTTTGATCAAAGTGGGGCTGACATGCAATCAGCTCCCAAGGTTTCCCTCAAAGGAGTGAGAATCGGGTGGAGATCATATTTAAAAGTGGAGGAATTTCCGTAGCATGTTGGTTATCTAAAATGTAAAAGGCTGAAAGTCAGCTATGAGGTTGTCTTTGGAAATGTTAATAAAAATATCAGTCCATGGAGAGAAATATGAAATGTTAATCAGTGTGGAGGTTTACTGAATGTCTTAAAGCTTGAGTAAAAGAACACCACTTTTATCAAAATCACATGAAGAAAAAGTGTTAATAGAAAATCTGCTGCTGTAGAGTAGAAATAAGGGATAGAAACAAGGTCTTGAGGCATGCATTTGGTGGTGGTTAAAGAGCTCTCTGGTGTCAGTTAAGGTATGTTTACTATTGAGAATTGCAACATAATAGAAGAATTTTGCAGTATTGTTGAAGAATCAACATCACTGGTAATAATGCTATAGTTAATAGACTTTTTTTCAGTGAAGAATCACTGAATCCACAAATGCTCTTGTTTCATTCTTAGAGCTTTAGCTTATAAAATTAAAAAAGAACACATTAAAAACCTTGGGTCAAGATAAGAGGAACTGATTTCAGCTTTATTTAACACAAACAAAACCAAGTCTGTAAATGAAGTTCAGTTTGTAAGTTAGAGTAGAGATTAAAGGAAATTTTTGTATTAATTGGAATGAAAAGCTCAGGGATTTTCATGTAGAAGAGGCCACATGAGACATGGAATCACAGATGCAAGAACTGTTTGGAACTTACATTTGAAGCATTTGGATTGGAGGGTGGAGCACATAGGGAAGGACTTCAGGCTGAGCCGGCTTACAAAGCTCGACAAGACTAGAGTTATTTGGGAGTAAACAGAGCTTAAGAGGAATAGAAAAGAGGGACTGTGCAGTAAAGAAGCCAGTATATGAAAGGCAAGGTACTAAATTATTTTGATGTTAAGCTGAGAGGTAAACTTGCCAAATGAGGTAAAAAAAATAGGAAAATATTTTAATTCCTTTTTAGCCCCATGAGGAAAGAGGGCAAGGAAAAAGAAGCAAGATGGTGATGGAGTTAAGAGCAAAGACAACCTATGGGTGATAATCTTGATTGCTTTTTGTCAGGTTTCAGTACAGATGATGATGGGCATAGATGCAGATACTGAATAGCTAAGCAAAATTAAATGAAAAAAAGCATATTAGAGATGTAAGCAAGTGTTTGGGGTCCTGTATTCTCAGATTGCACTGGGAGAAGAGATTCTTCTTATGTGCATACAGGGATCTAGGAAAGAAGTTTCAAATCTGCTAGAAACCTTTTTCCTTCTACATCTGTCTATCTCATGTCTAAAACTCCACAAAACTCTGTTGTTTATAAAAGAATTTGTGTGTCAGAACGGCATCTTTCTTTGGTGATGCAGAAGGTGCTCTCAGCAAATCCTGTGATGACTATAGCTTATGTGTCTAGCTAACATGATGATTTGCATGATGTGATGAAATGAAGTAGCAGCAGATCTCGTCAGGTGGCTTTACCCTGAGTCATGGCCTGTTGTTGCAGGCAGTATGGGATTGTGAGAGAATGTGACAATATATGAGTTTAGTCACTAATGCTGATGCAATATAACACTTGTAGGGGGCCAAAGTCTTAGACCTCTGCTTGTGATGATCTGATTGCAGGGGTGTACTAGGATACAGCAGAAGTGCACATGGTGCTTGACGTAAGCTGGCAAGGAAAAAAGGTTCAGTTAGTATTTCTACATACGGTTCATCTTCCAAGTCAAATGTCAGTGGCTAGACCATCTGGTAATATACTGTTCTACTTGGTGTCCTGCTTACAAAACTATTGTGATTATGCTCACTCTCCCTTATCTTTTATCACTGCTTCCACACAGAACTGCTCTACAGTGTTGTGTTTGGGGCTTTTGGATTTACATTAAGTGAGGTTCAATTATCCTGCTTTTTTGTCCCTCAGTTTATTAATGTGGCATTTCAGTTATTGAAATTATACTAGGTTCTGTAGAAATGCATAAGATCACATTCTAATGTGCTACTGCCACTTCTAAAACAATGCTGCATGTTTAATTACTCTCCAGTTCAGTGTTCACCTGGCCACTTTTATAATACCACAACTCATCGGTGTATTCGCTGCACAGTTGGGACATACCAGCCTGAGTTTGGACAAAATTACTGTATTTCATGCCCTGGAAACACCACTACTGATTTTGATGGGTCAACAAATATAACACAGTGCAAAAGTAAGTATAGGAAGGTGATTTTGATGATCTCGTGAAATAAAAAGACTGGGCCATTAATATTCAAAGCGGCCCTAAGGGCAAAATTTAGCTTTGCTCCAGGGAGCTTGGAGAGAAGGCAGTGGAATTGCTCCTCTTTTGCTGCCTGCCTGCATCTCATCCCACCTGGCTTACTGAGGTCCATGAGAGACCATTTCTGCAGACTGTTTTCATCATTCTTGTTAAGGTAAGTGATGATTGTGTCTTGCTAGTTGGTGCTGGGTCACTCTGGGTCTTGCTATTAATTTTTTTTTCCTATGACATAGCCAACAGTGTGTTCTCAGCACTCTTGATTTCTTTCTCTCCTATTAAAAGGATTGGGAGTTAGCTTACAAAACTTAATAGCTCTGGTACCATTTCTTCTTAATAACCTTCAAAAGAGGCAGTTACAGAGAGAACCACTGTTCTAGATTGTGGTAGCTCTAGTGTGGGAAGCTGAGTGTAAGTCAAAGCGGAAAGATAGAGGGCGGAGAGGCAACTCCTCAAAAGAATGTCTAGAGACATTTATGCACACAGATGTATATACACATCACATACATAGAAATATATTTGCAGGAACTGTATGTCTCACTTAAAGAATCTGTTCCCGGAGTGTGTCACAGCTGCGCATCACTGTTACAGTGCTGTATTGCCCAGATGCTTGTGGCCACATAAAGTCAGGAAGCACAGACTCCTGTGCTGGGATTCACCTTCTCTTGCTGCCTAGAATATTGATCTGTGCAGATAAAGGGCCTGCTGTTCTCCTTGTTTTGTGCTGCTGCAGGCATGGTGCCCAAGCAGAGCACCTCGGTCTCCAGTTAACTTCAGCTGATATTTCTATAAAAATGTTCTATGTGGTTGAAGTAAGTGGACCATCCTTGTTTTGTCATTCTGTTTCCTCCTACAACTGCATTGCCATCTGGCTGTGACTTGGTTGATAGCACTTACCATGTTAACTGGCATTAATCTATATTTTTATATCTCAATATTGATTAAAACACAAAGATAGAAACAGGCAGCAGTGTGAAGTGATGCTAGCAAAGAGAACTGTACCTGCATTAGATGCCAGCAGAAAAGTTTGTGTGCGTGTCACCCATGTACTGTTTCTCACAGGGACTGTAGAGAAAGCTGTAGGATGACTTCACTTTGCCTAGTCTTGTGTATTGTATTGCTTTTTCAGATAGGCAGTGTGGAGGTGAACTGGGAGATTACACTGGATATATTGAATCACCAAACTATCCTGGGGACTATCCTGCAAACACTGAATGCACCTGGAATATTAACCCACCGCCAAAGCGCCGTATTCTGATTGTGGTTCCAGAAATATTTCTACCAATAGAAGACGAGTGTGGGGACTACCTGGTGATGCGAAAAAGCTGTAAGTCTGAAATCTCTGCAGAGGAATGTGATATCTGTCTTAGTGTGCAATACAGGTTTGTAGCGTGCATTGCTGTTTACATAAATTAAACGTAGCCTGCCTGGTTTCTACCTAAGACCAGAAATATCTTTAAACGGCAAACTGAGAAATCCTATTTGGTGATGCTGCTCCACTGGTTTAGGTGAAACAAAGGTGCAAGGCCATTATGTGTCAGACAACTCTGAGAGAAACATTGTTAAGAAAGGATAGATGGTTCAAGCTGGCTCGTAATGAGGTATGCTAAGCAGTTCTAGCCTGGGTTAGGAAAAAAGGAGTTACATGTGAATAAACAGCTTCAGTTTCTAGGTATTGGCATCTTCCAGCAGTTGACTGTCTTTTAGGCAAAGGCAAAATATTCCTTGACCAAGAAATCCTTCACAGATGGCCTGCCACATTTTGAGGAGTTTTATTAACACCAGGAAGCATTTCTTGTCACATAGTTTAATCTCTTTAATCATTTGTTAATGTGAAGCATTGTCAGAAAACTGCCTATTGTGTGTTTTCTTTGAAAGCTTCTTCCAACTCTGTGACCACGTATGAAACCTGTCAAACCTACGAACGTCCTATAGCTTTCACTTCTAGATCGAAGAAGTTGTGGATCCAGTTCAAGTCGAATGAAGGGAACAGTGCCAAAGGATTCCAAGTTCCTTATGTAACGTACGACGGTAAGTGGATGTGAGCAGCTGAGCCAATGTGGACTAGTGCAGCTGCAGCAGTGCAGAACTCCTTGTGGGCTCCTTGACCCTACTAAGCAGCAGGGTAACCCAATGCTCTTGGCAGTGCTGCTATGAGACTACTTCCAGTAGCTGTTTTCATTTAAAGCTAGTTTAAGAAACTCTGCGTTGCATTGCAGTCCTAAGTGCCACTGTGTTTCCAGTCTTCCACAGATGTAAACAAAGAGCTGAGGTTTTGGGTTCTGACCTGCAAAATACAGAGCTCAGAGCCATAATCTGGTGTTTACGCTTTTTTGTGCCTTTCCAGTTCTGGGTTGCTTCAGGTGGCAGCAGAGTGCCCCCAGCTGGGAACTGGGCAGGGCCTGAGTGCATGTAGTTTATCATTCTGTTGCAACCATCTGTAATCTAGTACCAGCTGGTAAAATATCTATATTGAAAAGAGCTTGATGGGCAAAAGTTTCACCCTGTCCTTGTCAGAGTCACCAAGAGTGAAACTGGAGCTGAAGCTTTGCACTTCAGCATAGGTGATGTGAAAATGATATGGCACATTTCTGTTCACATTGGATTAATTGTGAAGGAGTCGTCCTCACTGTGGGCTGTACAGTTTCATCAACAATAGGTAATTAATTAAAAACATCTCCTTCCAAAACATTCCAAGTTTTGACTGAACAGAGCTGGGGGAGTGTTGCCTTTTTAGGAAACTTCCTGTTATCTTTTTTCTTTTCCTTCTTACTGTAGAACAAAGTTAATAACAGATTGTGGGTATTTACATGAAAGTTTCTGCAGTGCAGTTGTTTTGAAGTGAGCTGCTTTGTTACAGTATATGCTGCAGTCCTAGATGCATTATGATTTCTTTTGCTTTTGATAGATTGATTGGCGTTGAGTAGTTCAGCAGAGTACACTGTTTTCGTAATAAACAGGTTTTTTAGTTTCATTACAAAAAACCATTTGCAGTATTTTACGTCTGCCAATACAAGGGCCAAATACCACTGGTTCTTTTGGGGGTAGGGCTTACACGTGTAAACAAGGGGAGGTATTGAGTATGCAAGTGAAGTGAACCTGCAGATCACTCTTTTGTGCATTCCCTATAGAGGATTACCAAGAACTCATAGAAGACATTGTTCGGGATGGTAGACTTTATGCATCTGAAAATCATCAAGAAATACTTAAGGTATATTCTTTTCACTAAACATGTTGAGTTTGATTGAAAATGACCCTATTTTGTGTCAGTTAGGTTGCCTTGTGGTCTGCATTAAACGTGTTCCTTGATGTACTACCCATATGCCACTTCAGGGGTGAATCAACGTGTCCTGAATGTGCAGAGCAGTGGGTATGAGACCCTGTGC
The DNA here is from genome assembly GCF_032191515.1 of Phaenicophaeus curvirostris. Taxonomy (NCBI): domain Eukaryota; kingdom Metazoa; phylum Chordata; class Aves; order Cuculiformes; family Cuculidae; genus Phaenicophaeus; species Phaenicophaeus curvirostris. The sequence goes on from NC_091396.1 coordinate 12,900,885, forward strand.
CCTGCGATCAGATTAAAGGTGGGTCAGACCTACTAGGGAAATCTGTGGTGAAGATAGTCCCTTGAGCGCAGGCTGTGCTGGAAACAATCAGTGGAGTGAACTGAGGAACATGGGATTTGATCTCTTGGAGAAGCACTTGGTGCTGCTACTTGTAGCCTGTAGATTAGCAAGGGCTTTTCCTCCCTGAGTGAAAAAAATCTCTGTGGAATTCAGTTCTCTAACCTTGATTGGGGGACAGCTGAATGTGCGTGTTAAGTGGATATCATCCCAAGTAAACCTTTCTTTTGCTGGATATCAGATCCTATGTTTGTTTTGTGGGGTATATTTTTTTGTTTGAATTGGGTTGTGGGGTTTTTTGGTTGTTTTTTTCCTGTTCTTGGAAGCATGAGGAGGGGAGAAATGCTGGTGGTGCTAATGATAAATGTGAAACTCCAGTAACTTCCCTGGGGCCTGAGTGTCAGCCTTAATCCGCTAATTTCTGGGCCCCTGAAACATTACTACTTGAAAAGTAAACTGTCCGTAGTATTTTATGAGTTAATCAGTTGTTAAGCTGTGGTAATACTGACCCTAACTCCTATGTGGAATTGCTGAAAAATCTGCTTTTCTTTTTCTAGGACAAGAAACTGATAAAAGCATTGTTTGATGTGTTGGCACATCCACAGAACTATTTCAAGTACACAGCCCAGGAGTCAAGAGAGATGTTCCCAAGATCCTTCATTCGGCTGCTGCGTTCTAAAGTTTCCAGATTTTTGAGGCCTTACAAATAGTTGGCACTATATTTGAAAACTTAACCAGCCCTGGGCATGCACAGAGGGGTTGTGGTAGGTGGGACTGCTTTCTGTGTTTTACGCACTGGCAGAGAAACTCCAGGGAAGCTTGCCAACTCTGTTCTTGGCAGAGTTTGCCTTTCTCAGCTAATATAAATATTTTGGTGAACAGAATTTTGATTCCTTTCCAGATAATACCTTTTGGGTACCACAGATACTTCAGAGGTCTCTGAATTAGAGACTGCCCATAATTTCTGTACCGAATGGTGCCAAGCGGAAGTTTGAAGAGCTCTGTCCTGTTGTTTCATTAGTAGCTCTAAAAGCTAATGAGGCCAGACACGCTAAGTAGTGTGGTTTGGGATGAGCTCTGGGCTGCCATTAATGCATTTTACCTCAACAAAGCTGGGTTCATGTTTGATCTTGCTGAAAGTGAGAACAAGATTAATCTCTCTCTTTTGCTGTGCAGTAAATTCACAGCTAAGATTGAAATAGTTTTAGTCCAAACCAGTGAGTCCAAGAATTGCACAAGGTGTAATTTTTCTCTGAACTACATGTTGTATGAGGCGTACGGAGGAATATGCAAAGGGCTGAGTATTAACTTGAATGCTCTGGGTCTGAATCACACTGTATTCATGCTAATAACCTATTGGTTTAAATAGAGAGATAGCAGAATAAAACCAGGGCACCATAGGAATGGAAAACAGACCCTGGGCTGTGGGACACTTGCATTTTAAGTTGGCTGCAAATGTTACAACAGAAAAGATTTTGTGCTAAATCCCAGTGCTCTCCCTGTGCATAGGCCTGGGACAGCATGAGGCACCGACTCTTCCAAGTGGTATAAAATTCTTTCCTCTGAGCACCTGCAGATGAACACACAAGCCCCACTTTAAATGCAGGCTTTGCATAGATTATTCTCTTGTACATCACTGTTTAAACCTGTATAAGGTTCTTACATGAGCCTCAACCCTTATATTCCTTATCTTGTCTGAGCACCTTGCAGTGGCCTTGTTGAGCAGAGAAGGGCTGTGCTCCCTGTCTTGCTGGAAAGAAATGGGTGTACAAAGATATTCCTTACCAAACTGTGACTACAAAAGTCGTCTATGCAAAGTACTGTTCAAGGTTTCCAAACTCTGTCCTTTTTCTCAGGCTGTTTTTCTTACATGAGAGAGAGCTATTCTGAATGGGCCTGTCAGGAGAACTATGTTGATTAAAATGTTGTCTCAGTGCTTTTCTGTCCCCAATTACATCACTGTCCTCTGACCATGCAAACCATTTCCTCAGTGTCGTGCACCTTCTGGGCTTTCTGTCATGAAGGGAGGTGGCTGCAGTCCTGTTCATTTGGAGAAGAGCTTATGACCTCTATTTTTCAGTCACTGGCAGCACCAAGAGGTGCAGCAAGCGCCAGACCTCCTCCATGTGCCCCCTTAGGAGAGCTACTGAAATTTCACAGTGTGGCCAGGACAAATTCTCCCTTTCCCAGGGTGTGTGGAGTCCAATCTCCTTGAGTTCCTTGCATTGGCACGTGGCATTTAACTGTTGTATGTGAATAATACCATGGCCACGGTGTGACAGATGAAAAGCCTGAAGACTCTTTGTTACACTGTTAGGAGCAAATGAATACTACCAAACGCAGCCTTGCTGAACTGTTGTGCTGTGGCAGCCGTGTTCTGCGGCTTGTGAGGCAGTTGCAGCCTGTGTGGTGAGGAAGCGTCTCGGTCATGGTGTGATGCAGGGGCAGTGGCCTGAGGCCACAGCTAGGAAGCCAAACCTCTCTGGATGGGGTGGTATGATGCTGTCTTCCTCTTGCTACTGCCCTGAAAAAATTGCTATGGTCTAGGCAGAGGAGGGACTTGGCGTGCGTTGCTGCCAAGAGGGAGAACTGTGTCCTAGTTGGCTGCACTGAGGCTCCTGCTCCGTATCAAGAGTTGCTTGTGGGTTTATGTGGCTGCGTGTTGAGTGTCTGTTCCAGCAACGAGGCTGCCAGGCTTGCAGCAAAGGGAGCAAACAGAGCTGGAGGGGTGGATGGGGGCAGGGGTTGGGTTAGTAGGACAGAGGAGAAAGAACCCAGGTCCTTGTGCATTCCTGGCTGCTGTTCATCCTGGACACAGTCCCTGCTGCCTTTGTGGGGCGGGAGGACAGGACTTATCTTGAAGAAGGTTTGAGGCCATGTGGTTGATGAGAGGAATGGCTAAGGGATGCCAAAACAAGAGGAAGGATGGTAGGAAAGGCTTTGCTATGTCTGTGGTGAAGTGTATTTTTATGGTGAGGTCCCAGGAAGGTATTTCAAGCTAGTTTCCCTCTGGCTAAAAAGCCTCTACTGCTCTATGGTTTGTGGCTTCCCCTGCCAGGTGCAGTGTCAGTGAGTTGCAGTGAGCCATCATCTCTATGTGGGAGTGGAGCGCTTTGAAATGGGAGAGATGCTACAGTTCTGCTCTGAGTGCATGGGTGAGTTAAAGGCTTGCTGGTGGGTCACTGGGAGGAAGAGGACCGTGGTGTGCCAGTGTCTGGGCCCAGCCCAGCAGAGTGGCAGAGCTGTGTGCTCTCTGCCAAAGGAAGCAAACCAGTTCTTGCTGTATTCCCTCCCAAGAAGGCTGCAGATCTGAACATTTCTGTTTCATATTGCTGAGTGACACACAAATCAGAGTGATTGGTTTCAACAAGAGTTCAAGAAAACCAAAGTTGTGAGACATCCAAATATTTTTAATTGGTGAGACTGAGCTTTCTTGTTCTGTGCATGAGTTACTGACTTGAGCTCTGCGCTGCACCTCATCTCGTAGGCACACTGATCTTGCTCCGCAGGGCTGCTTTGGGACCAGCAATTCGCCTTCCACCTGTGCAGTGGATCTCAACTTTGATTCTCTGTTGTGCCCATGTGCACAGGCCGTTTTCGTTGTTGTGTGTGGAAGGAGAGGGATGTATCAGTGTGGTGTTGGGTCTGAGGAGAAAAGCCTGCCTTTTCATGAAGAAGAATCCTTTTTCTCCATAGCCCTGTGTCTTCTACATAAAAAGGAAAATGACTCGGAAGCACTTCTGTTACCCTTGATCTATTGTTATGAATCAAAATTTCCCCTTATACTATCAATCCTGTGTGTGCTGTAAAAAGTGATAATTCTGTAAAAAGGAAATTTCTGTCATCTTAAATACTGGAAGAAGTGATAACCATTGCAGAAAGTTGTAACACTTGGCATTGTATCTGCATAGTGATGGTAGTGACTCTGTAGAAATTTTAATTTCTACTTCCTGTGCGGTTGTAGAGTGATGTTATGTTTTGGCAACAAATTATTCAAAAAAAGTTTAACCTTATAAAACAGGATTTAACTTTTGAAATAATAAATAGCGTTAACTGGATGACTTAATATCACCTACATGAGGTAAGCATAAGGATCTTTTTCTTGGTTGTAAATTAATGTAAAGCGTTTCAGACTGTTATTCTTAATAAGAGAAATAAACCAGTGAACTTTTAGTTGCATGAAAACCTTGGCTAATATTTTTAGTTGTCTTTGTGCTAAATAATCGTTTTGTGACAAAATTAATGTTTGCGTAGAAAGTTATTGCACATCAGATAGACTTTATCCTAGGAACATCTGCTTACCATTGTGTTCTGTTTCATGTAGTATATTATTAGCTTGCATATATACCCATGAAGATACGATTGTTCATATATTTAGGGGTGCACATATTTCTGGCTAGTATAATACCAGAATTATCCTGGTGTTAATTCTAATAATTATGCTAGAAATGTATCCTATATGATGAGCTGGAGTCAATTGGCCTGTTGTAACCAGCTGTATGAAGGCAGAATAAACTACTTGAAGCTCTCCAAAGTATTTTATCATTTTGTAGATTAATCTCTCCCAAAAATCCCTTGTTTAAATTTAAAAGTAATAAAACCCAGGCCAAAACAAGGTGAAAATCTCTGTTAAAAGTTCCCATAATATTTTTAAGATTATACCACAGTTTCATCTGAGATTTTCACTTACTTAATTTCTTAGAATTTAAAAATACAATTATAACACAGAAATTTGTAACTGAATTGGTCTATAATAATTTTTAATACTGTTTTTCTGTATTTGTTTCTGTGATAAGTTGAGATTATTAGTTGCAGCCAATCTGCCAAACTTCTATTAAAATAATCCAAGTATCTCCTTAATTTATTCAATTGTTTGTTTCACCCTTAGCTTCCTTTGCTCAGAGGATCAAGGCCTGACTTGTATTAAACCGAAAGTAGCCATCCAGGTTCATTTGGTCTGTTTTTGGAAAATACAACTGTGCAGTTCAGCTGTTAGCTGTAGAAAGCTGATATTGATTTATGTGGAAAAGGAAGCAAAGTAAATGACATACTTTTCCATGATCTTTATATTCCTGTATGGTGCCACGAGGCTAATTGCAGCAGAAAACTGTTACCCAAATATTTTTCCTGGTATTGTGAATGCTACCACCTGCTAGGTTGCAGTGATGGTCACCTGAGCACTTGGATACCCTCAAGGACGAGCAATGTCAATATGAGATATCTTGTGAACTCCTAGAGCAGTGGGAGCTGAAATTCTGACTGGGACTTTTCGGTGTTTACATAACAGAAATAAGTAAGAGCAGAACATAGAGAGCAAGATTTGAAGCTTATTTAAATCCAAGGAATCAGAAGAGGTCTGATAGGGGTAACCAGGAAGGATTGATATTACAATAATCCTTGGGAACAGCATGCAAGGATAGTGATCTGCAAATATTTCTGAATCACATAGAAAAAGCATTTAATTTTATCATGCATATAGATGATATCCCATCAATGAAATAGATGCTGAATGTAAAACCTGTCACAACTGATATGTACAAAATGTTCCTTTTAATGTTGCTCCATTCAAACTGTGTTGGTGCAAGGCTGCTGCTGGAAGAGACAAACAAGTACTTTTCAAAGAACCTGAACCAAATTCAGGGTTGGTTCAAGTAAGTTTGTTTCTTTCTAGGTGTCCCTGGAACCAATCTGTCCTACAACACATCTTGCTGCTGCCTATTTAATTTGAACAATTCTTTTGCACGTAGGCAGATTTTCACACACTGTTGTGGAGCTCGCCTTTCCACAAGATATATCCTGCTGTCGCTGTAGAACACCAGTGAGCAGTGATGCAAATATAGCATCTGCGGGGAAAATAGGAGTTACAGTATTCAAGGGACAGGTTCTGCTCTCAGAAGGTAGGTCTACCTAGTTTCCCTCCACGTCAGTGCAAATAATGTATGGTGTTCTGCATGTTGCTCTTTTAGACACCTTATTAAGCTACTGTTAAGTGGTAAAAAGGGAGAAAAGAAAAAAATCTTCCTCTGTTTTAATGTGTATGTTAGTGCAGCTGTTGCTCTGATTAAACAAATTTTGAGAAGTAATAAAGTTATTTTTAAGTTTATGAAATAAAGCCTGCTTAGTACACAATGAAAAAAATAGGTCAGAAAAGATGACCTTGAAGTCTTTTTCCTTATTGACCATGCCTATAAATATAAAATGCATTAAGGAAGCACTCTCACACTGGATAGCTGCTAACCATGATCTAATGCAACTGAAGCCTGCTTTTTTCACTGGGAAGTTTGTTCAATAGACAATGTAGACTTACAAACCTAGATATTGATCATGTGCTGTGAAATTTTCCATCTGTGACGATTCTGGGGATCGGAAAATGATGGATTCTTAGTTTTAAGAAGAGAAGTTGTTACATTGGAAGCTGGAATATTTTGAAGTGGTCTCTTGATAAATTTTTGTTTAGTGTTTCATTTTATACCAAGGGCACTACAAACATCCATGTAACACTTATGTACAGAGCAAGTTTATGCTTGACTGGTTTCAGAGAAAATTTCATCTTCTGTGCCTGAATCTAATACAGCAATGGTAGCCTGAATGTATTTTATGCATTCTTTCCTGCTTGCTGTGCTAGAAGAAGTGGAACAAAATGCTAAGTGTGGACAAGAGCCTTGATGTGAGTTGGATGGAGAATCTCTATCTGGAAATAAATTGAGGAGATGAAAAAGTGCTAGAGGTGTGTTAAAAACGCACACATGTATTGTGTATGTATTTGACAATAACATAGCCAATGTGTGCAATGGCTCTCATGAAAGGAGAATGCAGAAAATACAGTTGTTGAGCAGAAAAAAACCCAGTGAGCTTAAAAAAAAAGGAGCAAACTGCGCCAGGATGTAAACTTGGGAGGAGTTGGATGCTGGGCAGGTGGGCACAGCAGGCTCTGCATGTGGATGCCTGGTGGGGTGCTGGTGCTTGCTGGAGGCATTGTCTCTGGTTCCTTCTGTGCCTACCCAGGCTTCCCCTGGCAGCTCAAGGTACAAGAGTGGATTGTGATTTTTCTAGGATTTAATGTGGAAATAAAGAAAGCACTCCAGAAAACTGGGAATTCAGCATCTCTGTGTCCAACAGGCAGTCCTGTCTGTGGCACAGCCCTGCTCATGAATCTGGGTGCCCCCCAGTTAGCTGTTACTGGTGTAGTGCTGGTGTGAGGGTCTGTGTGGAAAAGCTGAGAGGTACAAGTTATTAAAAACAAGGCTGGTAGGAAAGTGCTCAGGGGGCCTGTCTGGCTTGCATAGCATAACTATTGCGCCCCGGCTTCTGTAGGTGCTAATTCTCTCAGCAAACTTACAAAAATAAAGCTGTGAAAAGGCTCATCCATGCTGAGAACAGCAACTTCATTCAGTGGAAGAAGGAAGCTTAGCTCTAGGAGCTGAAGGCTTAACACTGCAGGCATTGCTGTCTTCCTCGACTAGTCCAGAAAGGTCCCTCAGCCGGTGCCTGTGGTATGAGATGGATGCAGCAGTGCTGAAATAAGCACATACGAATACCCACTCCATACAGGACACATCCAACCTGACTATTAGTTCTTGGAGTGGATTGCAAAGGCCCATAGCTGTCTGTCCCAGAAGGATGTGTTTCCACACAGAGTAACGGAGAAGTAAAATCTGATGCAGAAGATGGTTTAGGGATGCTGTGGTCATATGCTCTGGCGCACCTTCATTTAGGATGTTAAAGCCTTGACCCTCCCTTAGACACCTCTCGGTGTCTGTTCTTGCCTGGCATATTGTGGAGGGGCTCAAATAAGGAGATTTATGAGGATTTGGGCAGCTGTGATAATGAGGCATATGTTGTGGTGACCCACTGCTGTTCCTGGGGATGCTGGCAGACCACGGCTCCCTCTATTTCTGCCCTGCTGGTGCCAGCTGCTCACGGGGATCAGAGCTGTGCCAGGGAGCAGGGTACCACCCACACGGCTCCCCACGAGAGGGCAGTATCTGGCCCCAAGAAAGGAAAAAAAGCTGTTAAAACCCATGCTGACAAACAGCGGTAAGTTTTGAGTTAGGTCTTTTGTAGCAGGATGCCTAAACCAAACAGTCTGCAGAAAGCTGGGGGCTTCTAACACAGCAACTCATGGTGTGCTTCTGCCATCCTGCTGAGATGAGTTACTGTACCGAGGAAATGCATCTTGCTGGCTTGGGCTGGCCTCAGCAGCTTTGGTGGGTTCTGGAGGAGTATTTCCCCATCCACTGGCAACCCTCTGCAGGACACATGTGCCAAGGTGTGAGATATTTTTTGGGTACCTGTAATAGGAGCTCCAGGCAGCTTTCCTGAGAGTATTGGCACCGTTAGCCAAAATACACAATTCAGATTTTCTTTGTTTAGTAAAGAAAATGGTTTTGTCCTAACCACTGCCTCCAATCAATCTTTTTGAAGAAGAGAGAGCTTTTTTGTAAATGACCTTACGTTTTGCATTATTCTGCTTTTATGAAATGCAAGTATGGGGCCTAGCAAGACCCGTGCTGTTGGGCCAGATATTGCTACGTCTTCAGATTGCAGTGGGAGGAGACCCTCTTCTGAACTGAATTCTGACCATTGGTCAAGGTCTTTCCACCTTCTTTTCCAAATTACTAGTGAGGAAATGTGCTGCCTGCAAGTTGTTGATTTCTAGGCAGAATAAACCTCAAAGGAGGCTGAAGGAAATGGGCTGTGAATGCGTAACTTCAGTTGCTGTTATTTACTTCTGAGAACAGTGAGTGATTTTTGCAATCTGCCTGACCCCATCTCTCTTCTGACTCAGTTCTTACAGAGTTCAATAATGGACTTTGAATGTTTGTCTTTGGAAATAAAATTGTGTGGATAATCAGTGACTAATTTCCTCCATCATTTCAGGGGACGTTGCTCGGCTTGATCACAGTTTGACTCCTATCACTGGCTGATCAGATGATCTTGTGGTAAATTATACCTGAGGTAGGGCAGAAACACCTCAAAGCACAGGTAGTCAATAGCACTGTGTGTCTTATCATTCATACCCGCCATGCACATGCTCCTGCTCTCCTGGGGCAGCTGACTGGCTTCCTTTTCAGACACACTGTGAGCTAAAGCATCTTTCAGTTGACTAGACTGGAGGTGGGGGAGATATTTAACCAGGATACAACATGGCAAACACAACCTCTGTGTTTGGAGGGTTACATTGAGGTACTGTTGACTATTCTGTGCATTAGCAAATATTAGCATGGAGTATCCAGTAATGTGTCTCACTGAATCTTACGTGTTATGAGTTGCTGCAGTTTTGTGGAAGGGCATACAATGGTAGCTCACTTATACTTACAGCACTTGAGAGTGTTGGAGTCTTGACTTCATAAAATAAACATAAGAGCTCCACAGAGGTGAGAGATCCTGTGTTTGACTAACACTGTGGTGACCTCCTCTCTAATGTTGATGTAAATCGTATTTTTATCTTAAATGGATACTGTAAAATAGCTTAGGCTCAGATTTGATTTATTTTAAAGTTCCAAACCAAAGATACTTAGATACATTCAATGAACTCAGGATCTGAATGCTTAAAGTTCCAAAGTTTACATATATGTGTGTGTATATATATATATATCTGTCTATGTATATGTATTTTTATTAACTTTAAGCTTCCAAATCCTGAGCTCATTGAATATTGGTCTGTTGGGAAACTGGGGCAATTCCAGACTTTATAAAGAATATATACAAAACAACCTGTTCCCTCTTCCTCTTCTCTGAATGAAGGATGCATAGTTGTCATTGATGTGAGCTCCATAAGAATTCAGAAATATTTGTCAAATGAAATCCCTTCATGAATATGCTTTTATCTGTTAGAGGCACAAGAGGTTCACAGTCAGTCTTTTTAAAAGTATAGTAAGAATGTTGTTCTTGGTGAATCCCACGTTGGCAAGAGTTGAAGTAAGCACCTGTTCTCAGGGCTTTTGCAGAAGATCTGGGAAATTCCAATTCTGTTCAACTCGCCCACTGCATCACTGGAGATACTCACTTTTGTCACCATCACCTGGGTATTCCACACAGGAACCTTTCAAAAGATAATGCTGTTACAGAGCTGACCTGTACTAGTCCTGTTCCAGAAAAAATGTTGTGGGTTTGGTTTTTTTTTTTGGTTAGTTTTAAATTATGCTCTGAGATTTGTGTCCTCCAAATACTCCAGATTTTTCCCCAAATACTGCTATTCAAGAATTGTACTGCTCCAAAGCATCTGGAATGGGCAATGCCTTTGCAGCAGATTTATACTGAGGTCAGACTGACAGGCCTGTAGTTCTATGGATTCTTCTTCCGACCTTTCTTGTAGATGGACATCACATTTGCTAACCTAAAATTAACTGGGATGTCCCCAGTTTGCCAGGACTGCTGATAAATGATGGAAAGTAACTTGGTGAGCACTTCCACCAGCTTCTTCAGTACCCTTGGGTGGATTTTATTTGGCCCCATAGACTTATATGTGTCTAGGTGGCGTAGCAGGTCACTAACATGTTCTCTTGGATTATGAGAGCTCATTTCTGCTCCCTGTCCCTGTCTTCCAGAGCAGGTGGCTGGGTACACAGAGAACAACTGGACTTACTATTAAAGACCGAGGCAAAGAAGGCATTAAGTACCTCAGCCTTTTCCTCATCCTTTGTCACTATGTTCCCCAGCATCTAATAAGCGCTGGAGATTTTCCTTAGCCCTCCTTTTGCTTTTTATTTATAGAACCATTTTTTACTGTTCCTTACTACAGTTGCCAGATTAAGTTCTAGTTGGGCTTTGGCCCTTCTGATTTTCTCTCCTCATAACTCATGACATCTTTGTGTTGCCTGCCCCTTCTTCTAAAGGACGTAAACTCTCTTTTTTTTTTCTCTTGAGTTCTAGCCAAAGCTCCCTGTTCAGCCAGATGGTGGTCTTCCCCACCAGCTTGTGTTTCAGCATATAGGGACACCCTGATCCTGTGTGTTTTAAGATTTCCTTCTTGAAGAATATCCAGCCTTCCTGGACTCCTCAGCCCTTTCAGGGCTTCCTCCCAAGGAACTCTGTCAACTAGTCTCCTAAAAAGTCTGAAGTCTGCTCTACAGAAGTCCAAGGTGGGAGTTCTGCTGGCTTCAGTCCTGTTATTTTGTGGTGAGGGCAGACTGCTCAGTCTGTGGCCTCACACACTTCCATAGCACATATTCTTTTATCCTGGAGCCAGCATACATTTCACACTGATGAAGACACAGGGTTATGGGCATAACCACCTTGGCTAATGGGAAGCAAGACACTTTTTAGATCCCAGGAGGAAAGGAATGTGGCATGGCCTTCTCCTGGCCCCTTCTGGGCACCTGCCCGTGGTGCCAGTTGTTTCTGGGAATAATTTGTTAGTTTGAAAAGAAATTATGAGGAAGCAAATGACAGCCTATTGTTCCATGTTCACAGCAATCAGTGGGTAAATATTTAAAACTCCTTGCTGCCAAGTTAGGATCAGGTTAGTAAACTACATATGACTGTAGGTAGGCATGGATGTCATTCCGGGCATCACGTATCCCCAGTGCATCTCTGCTAATGTTCAAGTTGTTGACTCAAGGAAAACTTCAGCCAGCTGTCTTATGATTAATTAGCCACATGGCTCTAAAAGGAAACACAGATCTCCTAAGTTTCCCAGGGTAATATATACATTATGCACTGAAAAAGCTTTGATTCAGTACAATTGCTGTAACAAATATGTCATATGACTTTGTGTGCATACTGATATTTTGTGTACTAGTGAGTGACTTTTCAACCATGCTGCAAAAGAAGAATTTTGCCCAGAGAGCCCTCTGTTTGCAATCCCCATTCAGCAAAGCATTTAAACAGGTACTTAAGTGCATCGGTTGATAGAAATGGATTGTTGTATTGGAATATCTAGACCAAGAATGGGCTCCTATGTGTCCATTAAACACTGAAAGATTGCTGTTGGCTGCTAGCACAACTGGGGCTTTGTAATGGGTGCTGTGCAGAGCCTTTGTCCCTTAGGCTGAAGAAAGTAAGAGAATTGTTGATGAGGCCAGCAAAGTGAAAACAATGGCATATCTCGGAGCAAATTCGGTGCTGTTCTTGCTCTTGTAATGGCTGTTTATTGGTGTCTTAGAAACTCTACTTTTTAGATGTCATTAGTCCAGCGGCTAATGGCAGTGAAAGCATCTCGAGCTCTCTTGATGTGGGGAGTGATAACCTCTTTGTTAGGGATGGTTGTGAAATATTTCAAGAAGTCAGTAGGAGCAGACTCAGCAAAATTACGATGCAGCCTTGCCGGGAGGTTGCTGTTCAGCCCAGCAAGCCCCTTAAGGTATCATCTGAAACTCATTTTTTTTAAAATATAATTTGTTGTCAAGCTCTATTTTATCCATATCCTCTGAGCTGGGTCTGTGAAAAGACTTCTAAGGACTGCATAACATCCTTCATTGACTCTGAGATGAGCCAGGGCATCCCAACCACATTGCTGGACTGTGAATTTGATGTTTTTCATTGCAGAACCCGGCTATAAGCCTTTATCTCCTGAGTCTCCCTGCCGTGTCCTACCCCTCAGAGCCAACAACTCATCCCACCAGCCCCTGTGCCTTTCAGCGAGCGACGACAGGCTGCCTGCTATTTTTTAGCAGATCCTGTTGGATGGACTCGATGTGAAGAAGAGCAGCGCCCTCTTCCTCCTGCCTTCCAGAGCTCAGCAACCTTGAGCAGCAGCAGCATTCCAGAGGGACTGGCTCTGCTCTGCATATCAGGTTGCTGGGAAGTTAGAAAAGGAGGGAGAAAATTGTGTTTGTGTAGCGTGAAATGACTCGTGCTGTTTTAGCCTTAACAATATCCCTCCTATATCTTTAATGACCTGAATGCAAAATTTACGGCGTGGAATGGCCCAGCAGCAGAGGAAGCCGTCAGCACACAAGCTGCCTTTTGCAGGACAGGAGAGGGAGTGAAATCCCCCGAGGTTTGGGAAGTCTGAATGATGTAGTTATGGTTGGCACTTTGAATAGATGTGTAGCTTACTTCAAAATAAACATTTGCAGTTCAACTGTAGCGTACGTGCGGGAGGCTGAGAACTAGCATGTATTAACGGTTCTTAAAATTAATAATTTTGAAATCTTTATACTGGAATCATCTTATTATTGCACGAAATAAACAGAGGTTAGTGTGGATGCATAACAGGGAAAGCATCCCCTGCCCTCTATGTGCACCATTTCCTGCCCACCTGCCCAGGTGTATTTCCTGAAGGGGGAGCGAGAGCCTTTTAACTTGAGAGGAAAGTTCCTTGGTGTCTTCAGCTCCATGGAAATCTGTGAAAGACCCAGTGGCCATGTCTGCGCTTACGTGTGCAGCTGGTTTTGTAGCAGCAACAGCTTCTGAGTTGCTCTTGGCTCTTATCTTAGGTGAAAACAACTAGAGACCGATGCTGGGGGCAAAATCAACCCTGTTTTCCCCTATCTGTGAGCAGGTAGGGGAGCAGTTCAATGCAAAGCAGCCACTGTTACTCTGTTTAGGGCTGTGGTTATTCCTGATGGTTCTATGATGTGGAGATCAGGGGAGGCCAGGCTTTCTGTCCCCAGTGCCAGCCCCCACATGTATTGTCCCTTTCCCCAGTGCTCAGCCTGTCACCTGCCAGCCTCTCCCACTCCCCTTGGCCCCCTGTGCCATATTCCTTGCTGGCACATTGAACCCACAGCTTCTTCTCTGGCTCTTGTGGGATCTGGAAGGGGCTCAGCCCACTTTCCCAGTGCAGCACGGTTACCAGCATGGCTTTGCAAGCTCCAGAGCAAAGAAATGTTCTTGTGCTCCTTCAGCCGCAAACAGCTCCTAGCCAGGAGTTGGTTGCCACTAAAGTACACGATAGAAGATCCTTGGAAGTGCACTATTTGTTTCCCTGACCAAATCTTCAGAAGTGTGTTTCAGCCTCTTTAAAATAAGAAAAGTAAAAGTAAAGGAGCTCTTGCGAGACCTGCCATTTTCATGTTTGACATGTGCAGTTTTTGTGTTCCTGAAACTATTGTCCACTTGTTATCTCCACATACGAAGACAATCAGACAGATAAATTCAATTCACTTTCCTCCCCAATGTCCAATTCCTCTCCTAGTGTCACCAGTGCCCCCTTTCCATGCCGGCTGCCACCTGCTTGTGCACCGCACGGAATATGCTGTAGGGGAAAGGAGATTGGAGCTGCAGCCAGGGTAAACAGGGAGAGCTGCCTGGGAATAGCTGTCCCTGTGAAGTGCTTGTACTCGTGCTTGTGATAGGGCCCATATCCCAGCCCAGGAGGTCTTTTCTCTTGGTCAACACTGGAAACAGACTGTGGGTGTGGAGTTAACATAAATAATAGGCCACATGTCTCAGGAATCTCAACCTGATTCTACCTTTACACGCGATAGGATTTCTCCATCTCTGTCTGTAGTCTTTGTCTTGCCACAAATGTTGATTAAGAAGTCCCTAAATCCTTCTGGATTTTCATATGCACCTTCTTAGAAAAAGACTGTCTTCTAGTCTCCTATTTATTCCAGTTATTTTCCTGAGTATGCTAGGGCTGACCTTTGCATATTCTGCACTGATGGACAGAATAACTTATGTTTCTACATCGGTTATTGTGGTTTCATTTTCTTTAGCTCTTCACAGTTTTCCTTCTGGAAACTGATTCTTGCTCTAAAGTTTTCTCTTTGTGCTAAGGTAATTTTTTTTTTCTGTGGCTCTTGCCTGCTTCTGTTAATTTATACCACTCTGTCTTTTCTTCTGGGTTTTCTAGGGCATCTCTGCATCTCTTCAGGATATGGCAACTACTAACAAATCACTTCTTTTTAAAGAAAGATGAGAAATCAAAGAAAAGAAAAAAATAAAAAGGGCCGACCCACCTCCTGCTTTTGCCTGCATAGAGAGAAAGGATGAAATGGGGGTGTGAACAAAACTCGGCAGCTCCTCTTTCCTTATGCTGATTAAGCTGCAGGTGTGACTGGGGACTAAGCCAGTATAAATTGTCTGTAAATGGAGGTATAAAGTTGCTGGGGTTTAGCTCTGTCAGTTTACTTCGTGTGTAAAGCAAGTTGTGTTTGCAGGCGGGCCCCGTGTTAGTCTTCCATGTAGAGTGGCTAATAAGCTCCTGAGTACTGCAGGTCTTCTCCTCTCCCTCCAAGGGCCCTTGTGCTGCTGTTCAGTGCAGCCTTTGTCTGTCCCCAGCTGTGATGGCAAAGGGCATGTTGGAAAGGCTGTGGAGAGCAGCATTTCCCTTGGTTTTCTCTTTGAAGTGGGTTTGGAAATTGAGGACAAAAGCACCCCTGTCTTCAGCTTTGCTGGGCCAAAAGATGCTCTGGGTGCAGGGCAGAGCCCACTTCAAATGTGTGGCAGCTTTTCTGGTACCTGCTGGAGCCACCTGCCTCCCATCTCCAGCACATGCTGCCTGTCCATTCTTGCAGCAACAGGCATCTGGGCTTTGCAACAGAGCCAGCCTGTCCTGGAGAGCAAGCCAGTGCCCCCAGGCTGGAGGGGTTTTCTTGATTGCAGTCTTGTGAAGCCTCTTTTTGATATCAGCGTTGATGTTACATTGTGCAGAGAAATGTGTGTGCTGCTCTGGAGGCAGGAAGGAATGAGAAAAGTGGTTTTGTCCTCAGGGGCATTTCTCAAGTGAGGTGCAATGGTCATGCACAAAGATCTAGTGAGCTGATGGGAATTTTTCTGAAATGTGCCCCTATTTAGACACAACACATGGTGAGGGGAGGAACAGAGCCCTGGCTAATCTGTTGCGAACAAATGATAACTCAGAACTTAACTGCTGGGTTTGAAGTACCCAAACGGAGCCCCTATTTCAGTGTGGATCCTGACTAATTTGAGCAGATGATTTACTGGTCCACTCACTTCTCTTTGTCCCAGGATTAAAAATCAAGAGGGGAATTGGGGGGGCTTTATCTCATTCATTACTCTTGAACACTGGGCTGATTTTGTTCTGATCTGTTGGCAGAAGGTGCATTTATACCATAGAAGAGCAGAAGAGGAGTTATAGGGCTCAGACAAAATGCTTCTTTGCTAAATTAAAGCACGGGCTGCAGTCTTGCAGCTGTAGCGCGAGGAGGGCTTTTCATGTTCCACCTCTCTTGCAGCTTTACTCTTCTTGCTTTCAGCCAGAGCTGACTGGGCATTAACTACTATGCCAGGCAGACTGCTGCTCCGTCACAGAACTTTTATATCAAAAATAGTCTCCTGGTTTCAGTGGCAGTCCTTCTGCTTTCTTCTGTGCCTCTTTGCCTTCGGAAGAGCATGGATGTAGTTATGTGTCTTTATTTAATCACCTGGATAAGTGCCAAATAGCTCCCAAGGTGAAGAGTAAGGCGCTTTTATCCTCCTGGGCATGTTTTCCTGTAGTGGAACAATGGCCCTGCCCTGTAATGAGCCGAGTCAGCGCATGGAGAAAAAATTCTATTTCCCTTCAGCCTGTCAGCACCTTCTGCACACTGATGCATTCACCGAGCTCAGGCTGCCTCATACATAATGGCCTTTGTGTGAGGCTGTGAAATAACAGGTTTGGATTTTATTGTATTCTGCATTTTCATCTGATTTTTTTCCCCCTCCTTCCAAGGTGATACGAGGAGAGGCTGAACAGACACAGTCTGGCCGTGGCTGCAGAGCTCAGATGTATAAGCTCACTCGCAGAGCATTGCCGCTTTGGTGTCACCACAGCAGTTGGCAGCAGCCCTGCTCGGTGTAAGCGTGGGCCACAGGGTGCTGGTGGTGAGGGCACTGCTATCAGCGACCCTCCGGTAAAGGGACTGCTCTGTCTTCAGCACTCTCACGTCAGCTAGGCTTTATGGTTAAAATGTGCCAAGATAAAGAAACAGATGGTTGGTCCTGCACTGTTGAGGCTGGCCCGGTGGCGCGGGTCAAGGTGAGAGGACAGGGCTCAGAGCAGCAGCCCTGTAAGGAAAGGAGAAAAGAGAAACTGTGGTGCTGTGGTTTCAAGCCTGCTCGGTGTTTTCATTGCTTTAATTTTTTTTTCAATGTATCTCAGCTGCTGCAAAGGGAGTGTCTTTCCCTGCCTCCTTTCAGGGGAATCCCTCTTTCCCCTCTCTCTCCTCCACATTACTTCTTGTTTCTTCCCAAAGTATTTTTCCCTGCCTCTTTCCTATCAGAGACAGGAGAGTTTCCCCAAAGCAGACCAAAGGCTGCTGGTGTCTCAGTGAGCGGAAAGTGTGAGTCTGGTCTGCATTGGTGGGGAATAGCAAAGAGGGGTCAGCACTCCAGCTCCTCCTGAAGGTTAGGAGTGCCCTGGAAGTCAAGCTTGGCATCAATCCTTGGCATAAATCTTGTGCTTTATCAAGTGCATCAAAGGTCTCTGTTAGTTTTAACAAGAACCCAACCCAAGGCAGAGGTGGTGTCCGTATCCATACTGCCTCCCTGGGGCAGAGCTGCATTTTCTCCTGCACCTATTCCTTGCAACAAATTACTTGGGAAGCGGAAGGTTTGGGTGATTAACTGCTGCCCTAACTGTGCTGCTGAAAGTGTATGAGCATTTCTAGGTGAAAAAAAAATAGAGGAAAGAAATAAAAAGAGTTTCTTTCTGGTAAGAGATGAGATATCACTTAAAAACTCTCTGTTGCAGTGAAAGAAACCCATGTGCACTGTAAGTCCTGTTAAGGTAACCCTCCTCCCTATTATATCAATCAGTCTTTATAGTATGAAAGCATATTAAGTTTGTTAATGTGTATTAGCTCATGTTATACACTGTAATGTAACGAGGTATTAGTATTTTACTGAAGACTTTGGTATTGTTCATGCTTAATTAAAACAAGCTAAGATTCAGTCTGGGCCCCAGAAATAAGGACTTTGCTTCTTGGAAGCCTTGAGCTGCCCATGAAGGATAAAGAATACCCTTGGACAGCCAGGTAACACCAGCATCCTCACCCTCTAACATGTCTTTGAAACCCTCCCAGCATCATCTGGCATCGAAGGTAGGTATCTATAGCACGAGTGACTCCAGCAATGTCTGGATCAAGCAGCAAGAATGCTACAAAACTATAATTGATTTGCAAAGTTTGATTCTGATTAGTAATCAGTAGGGTGAGTGCCAGTGATCAGTCAAATCACGCTGTACCTGACTGCTTGAGGGGTATAGGAACCAATGTAAAGCCACATTCAGGGTGTCCCAGTTTGGCTGGGGCAATTTTTGTGGCAGTCCTTACCCATCCTGGGGACCTGAGCAGACAGTGGCTGTGTGGATTGGTGCCTGCAGTGCTTCAGTGAGGCCAGTGGCATCCAGACCCTGACCTAACCCCCCCAGCCCTAGGCATAAGGCAAGCAAATCAACGTGGCCTCTTCTCCCAAGTGACAGGGAACAGGACGAGAGGGAATGGCCTCAAGCTTCGCCAGGGGAGGTTCAGGCTGGACGTTAGGAAAAAAAATTTCACAGAAAGGGTCATTGGGCAGTGGCAGAGGCTGCCCAGGGAGGTGGTTGAGTCACCTTCCCTGGAGGCGTTTAAGGCACGGGTGGATGAGGTGCTGAGGGGCATGGTTTAGTGTTTGATAGGAACGGTTGGACTCGATGATCCTGTGGGTCTCTTCCAACCTGGTGATTCTATGATTCTATGTGACTGGTTGCATTGTCTGTGTGAGGCTGCATCACCTCAGGCGTGTGGGGCAGCATCCAGGGCACTGGGTAGCCATCACCTGCTGTGACAATTCAGACTCCCTATCCAGACCAAAACCAGCTGTGCCTACAGAGCTGGCTGGGAGGTGTGCTGGTGCCCGGGGCTGTTTGCAGCTCTGCAAGCCCCACAGCAACCTCACAGGCAGAGCCTCTGTGAGGCTGCTGGGGGTCTTTGAGAGCTGTCAGATGCCTGTGGTTAGTCTCACTTTCAGGAGAGGCGGTGAGGAGGTACGTCACTGATTTATTCCCTTAGACTGAGCCTGAGCTCATCCATCGTTGTTTGTACAATGTGCCCAACCCCTCCTTTAGTCGGCAGCGCTGGCTGGAATACCTGCCGGTCTCCAAACGTCACCAGGCTCTGGTTATAAAGCACAGGCAATAGCCCATCTTCCTGGCCCCATCTCTCCGAGAGGCGCATCTTCAAGAAGCAAGCTGTTTGCGAGAGAAAGATGTTTTATTCGGGTATCCTGACAGAGCCGACAAGGAAAGAAGTAGAGATAAGGGAAGCGGCATCTCTCCGCCAGCAGAGGAGGATGAAACAGGCGGTTCAGTTTATTCACAAGGATTCTGCAGATCTCCTACCTCTGGATGGGCTGAAGAAGCTGGGGACTTCAAAAGATACTGTAAGACTTTATGATGTTTACTGGAAGGAGATTTAAGAAGCTGGTAGGGCAGTGTCTGTTTTATGTCTTCATGCCGTTTTTCTGTTAGGAAGAGAAACTAGTTCCTTGTAGAAATTGGAAAAAGCAAGGCTTTTATATGTAAAAGGAAGGGAATAGAAATATGACACCAGTTATCACCACGGTTGCTTTTTTGCTATTAGGTGCTTTCAGATGCCTGGCACTCTGATCTCAAAGCTTTTAATATTTCTTTTTTACATTTACATGAAAATAGGATACTGTTTTCAATACAAAAATCCTCTCTGAATCAGAGTAATTCAAAATGGCTTCATATAATACATACATATATACACGTAAGTTTGCCGGTGATGCATATATGCGCACAGCATATAAGCATAAATTATTTGGTGAAGTGCAGTCACTAATACTTCACAGTATAGAACTTCCAAGATTATGCTGTGATAAAGACTTATGCATGTACTTTTTTTTAAAAACGAAGATAAATAATTCTAGGTTTCAAAAATTTATATATGCAATAATGTGTGTGATTCTAGAGCTGACATACAATATTCTTCAACATGTCTAGAGGCTGAAGAATGTTTCTAAATACTAATGTGCACAAATATTTGAGATTTCTCTAACAGGAAATGTTACTTAAATGTAACAGCAGAAGTTCTGAGGTAAGGAGCAAAATCTAGAAAATATATCCTACCTAGGAAAGCTCTTTTACTTTTTTTTTCACCAATTCTTACAAAATTCTTGCACCTTGTAACACACAATATTTTCTTTTTTTTCAATGCTTGATACAGGTGGATTTAAAATAGTGAATGTTTTTATTTTTAGTAGTATAGTTTTGTTTTGTCACAACCTACCTGCTCCACTGGGTTAGGCTTGGTTCTTTCTGGCTGAGAGATGTGGCATGAGTTGGCTGTTCTCTGCAGTGTGCATGGAGGTGATTTTTTTTTTTTTTGACATCCCAAATGTTTTCAGTTGTAGGGAGTGAAGCTCTGCCCAGGAAAAGGCTTGGAAGGAGCTTCCCTGGTCACCCTTGAATGGCAGTTCTCAGTCAGGGAGCTACAAAGTGCCTTTCAGAGCATGACGGCGTTGTCATTACTCTTATCTGCAGTGTCTAAATAACACGTCATGGCTAAGCAACCCACAGTGTGCGGGGCTGAGACCCTGATGCCAGGGGTTCCTTTTCTGCCCAGGCAAGAGAGGCAACAGGTAGCAGGAGCCAGGGGCACTGAGCACTGAAGTCCTTGCCCCCACAGCAGTGAGGACCAAGTTTGGTGCCAGTGGCAGAGCATGGGGCTCCTCACTACAGCCCTGCTCACAGAAATGCCACCCAAGGTTTCCTCCATGCTCCTGTGCTGATGCCAGCCAAGCCGTGGCTGCAGCATCGCCCGTGCTGCTACCATAGCCCCTGTGAGGACAACTGCATGGGGAGCGCTCTCCAGGGATGTGCCAAAGCCCTGGGGAGGCCCACAGCTCCCAATCCTCTCCAAGGACCCATGGCATGGCAGAGGTGGGTCTCCAGCTGGGGATTAGGTGAGAACCAAGCTGGAGGGGCCAGCCCACTACAAAACCATTGTGTCCCCATGTCACAGCAAGGGGTGATGGGACAGTGGGCACATGTGGCCCCGACTAGCCTTGGCCACAGCCTCCTGCCCCATGGGACGTATGGGGAGTCCTGAAAATGGCAGCACTGGCATGTGCTCAGGATCATTTCTGCAGCCCCAGAGAAGATGCCATGAATTTCAGAGCTGTTGCAGTGGGTCATGTTGCAAAGCCACCGGCACTGCCACACTTACACTGCATGCAGCCAGGATGCAGTGAGTGTGGCTTCAAGAGGACCCACAGTGTCTCCTTGGTGCTGCAACTGCCTCGATGGCACAAGGGCTGTTCCCAGGAGTGTCTCTGAGACTGGAGAAACACCAAGAGTGTAAATGCGAGACCCCACCATGCCATTGTCCCAAGGTCCAGAAGGATTGAGTTGTGCAGTCAAAAGGCCCAGGGCATCAGGGGTATCTGCCCAGAGTGTTTGAATGCCTTTTTTGTGAATAACTGCACACCTCCTAACAATGCAACACCTATTTGTGTCTAATGCTACGTGACAGCTGTGGTGACGTGGGTAGAAGGGCTTTTGACATGACCAGTGTTATTAATGCAGGGTTTCCTACAGGGGTTTTCCAGTGGCCTCGGTGGGAGAAGGGAGGAGGTAACAGCTCCCCAGAGATGGGGACAGGTGGTGGGGACAGACCTTGCCTGCCAGGGTGATGACTGGCAGTGACCACTTCAGTTTTGAGGAGAAATCCCCCTCCTTTTGGCTGCAATGCAAGGGGTGCTGTGCACAACGAGGTAGCATTAGGTCACCAGGATGGGTGTGCTGGCATCCCCCAGCTTGTGTGCTGTTACTTGGCTCCTGAAGCATCTCTCCTGGTGAAGCCCAGTGTAGGGTGGTTTGATAAATACTTGTGATTATCTGTGCTAAGTTTCTGATAGCTTTTTGGCAGATCATTCTGGGTTGGACCAAACTCTTCTAGCTCCTCGCTCCCTTTTCATATTCCACTTTGTTTGCCTAGTATAAAACCAAACTAGAGCATAGCATACATTGGATTTGGAAAACATAGGGCATGCAGCAGAGAAATGGTTATGTTTTAATGCTTCTCTATTAGCCTCCTTCTAAAACTGAGAAAATTGGCATGAGACAGTCCTTAGCTGGGGTTTGGGCTTCCTGGCACCATAACTGTGACCCCTGCCTAACATGAGCAAGGCGTGCTGGCTGTTGGCAGCTCCTCCTTGTGCTCTGACACTTTGCCCTGAGAGCTGCCAGACGGATATGAACAATAACAAGCAACGACAAAAAAACACTTCCCCCTCTTCCAATGCCCTCTGAGCCTCCCTTGGGCACTCATGTCTTCAGTGTAGCACTGGACACTGCTGTGCCCCATCCCCTGCTCCTGCAGCTGGTGCAATGTTGCAGTTATTTGCAGTGCATTCAGTTTTCCTGTGCTTTCCCACTGCACAATTGCCAGAATTTGTTGTGTCTTGGTTAAAAAGCAAAAAGCTCCAATGTTACATATACTGTCTTGATCAGAGACCTGGCCAGTGCTTGGGTACCTTGGGGGTGCAGGAAAGCAGGGGCATCTCTTGTCCCACCTCATCCCTCTGCAAGAGGGACTGGCAGCGCCTGAGCACAGGCTATTGGTAGAAGAGGTGAATTTGGATGAAGGACGGCAAGAAGAGAGAGAAATTGATATTTCTTGAGATGAGCTCCTTTGGTGTGTGTTAAAACTCATTTGTTCTAATGTCTACATATAGAAGAGAAGGCAAACCTCCTGAGACGGGTTAGGCGAGGAGGAGGTAGTATTTTCCCTGACTTTCATCTCCATCTGAGTAAAACTGTTGTTGGCAGGTCTCATTATCCCCAGATCTAGAAGCCAAAATAGTGGGACACCTGCCAGGGGGATGGATGCTGCAAGCTACAATGATGTGCTTGCTTATAAATTAGAGAGGAACAAAACTGGACAGAATTATTTGTGGTTTTGACAAACAGTGGTAAATAGGTTCAGCAAGAGCTGGTGTCTCCACTCCCTTCTTTTAGACTATTACTGTGACATTTTAGGGGATTATAGGGTTTACAAAATCTCAGGGTTGGAAAGGGAGATATCTTACAAAAAAACCCAAATAGTCCTGATTTGTATTTATATTATGCTGAATGATACTAGGAAATAACACAATTTTTAGCACTGACACAACAGTATGCGACATTTTATTTTTGTATAAAACTTCCAACATTTTTGTCCAACGCATAGAAAGATGGTACCAGATAATCTGGGTTAATTCAAGCACCGGTCCTGGCCTTGTAGCTGGCCCATGGAGGGAGAACACAGCTGCCTTCCCCATTGCTGTCCCAGGGAGGTTTTCCTTCTCTCTCTCCCTCCTAGACATGGTCTGCTTGCAGCTTTCCAGCAAAACATATGTTTGAAAAATGTCCCCTGGCACATGATCTGTTCACCAAGTACGTATCCATCACTTGAGACATGTCCGTGACTAACATCCCTTACTCTGTTGCAACCAAGAGTCAAGGGAAATACAAGTTAAAGTGAACTAATTAATAGCCTGAGACAGGATGATGCTGCAGGGAACCTTTTCAGTCCCCTCTTGCTAGATTATTTCTGTATTGGAGACAACGTAAGCAACATTTGTCCCCCCCCAAGGCAGGATTTGCTGTGGCTTTCAGAAGAGAAAGCATTGACAAAAGACAGTCCCATTCGTGGTGGTAACTCATGTTTGCCGAGCGCTGGATTTTTTCCTTTCAGTGATGGATCCCATATAGGATTCGTAAAACCAGGGCCTGAGAAAACCTACATATGTAACCAGTTAACCATCATAGGAAGACTTGCACTAAAAAAAATGTAGGTTTAAATCAAGGGTAGATGGCAGTTAAAATAGCAATGATGAGCATGCTGGTGACTTGTTCTTCTCCAGCCTGTTCTTTCAAAGGTATTTGGCAATGCGATAGAGGCCAGGCAGATCAGAAGAACATCCAGACTGTCCTGGATGATGTCATTCAGAACTTTCTTCCAGTCCCAACTGAGCAAGGCTGAGCACAACGAGGTGACTTCTGTGCGGCAGGCTATCTCCTGGCCACCTGGAATCTTCACCCATCTACTTTTCCAATCCCGTATTCCAATTTTTTTTGATGATATGAAGAATTAGTCCTCCAGATGCGTGCCTGTGGTGTACGCAAACATAAAATGTAAGAAGAACGTGCCATCCACTGTCAGCAAACCCTGGCTTGCATTTTTACTCAAGTGAGAAGCTTTGTAAGTGATCACAGTGCTCACTGTGCACCTACGGCTTCTGTCTCATGTAATGGAGCCCTCACTTCCAAACCAATTTGCTTGCCCCTTGCCCTTCATAAGTGGAGCCAGTCTGCCTGCCTTAAATCTAGTTAAGTAGTGCTGGTTTCTGCTTTTTAGTCTCACTGGGAAGGTGATGGTCTCTAGAGCAGTGCTGGAGCTTTGTTGCTTTTTGTGTGTGAAGGAGTCAGCACAATGTTGGATCTATTTTCTCCCTCTGGCTGGGAGAATGGCTATGTTATTGCCCTTACACAGGACATGCTCTCTAGCTATTGGTCAGACACAGAACCTGCAACTGAAAATGGTAATGAAATCTTATTTCCTTTCAAGTCACACGTTGTATGTAGAAGTAAGAATGGTAAAAAGTGGGGAGAAAAGGAGATGGAGTGTTCCAGTGACCACTGGTGTTGGCTGCATCTACCCGATCTCGTCAGTCAGGTCCAGTTTAACTGCCTCTGTTGTGCCTGCAGCAGGATCTGAAGTACTAACGTGGCTGCAGTTATTTTAGGATAATGCCAAGTTAGATTAGCCTTTTGTAAGGGCTGTTATTTAACATGCTGCACAGATTATTTTAAAGATGAGAGGCTGCACACAAGGATATGCACTGACTGACTTGGGGAAACACAGCCTGAGTTTTTCAGTTATCTGATCCCATTGAAATTCCCTCAGGATGAGGAATTTGCTGGTTTAGCTGTCTCTGCAGACACACAGGCTCATTTAATATGAATAAAAAAACTCAAGAATAAGCCAGTAAGAAGGTCTTACTGTGGACAAATTAAAATCAGAAGGGAAAGGGCAGTAATGGAGGGAGAGATTAGCCAGGCAGAGAAATGAACAGATAATCAAGCAGAGTTATTTCACCTCCAGCAGAGCATGTGCATCCATCCATGACGAACATTAAACATAAAAAGGCTTTTGGGAAAGCAGTTGGAGGAGATTTTGAGAGGCAACATGCTTCTTGCAGAGCAAATGGAAATGACAGAGAAAGTGAGAAGCTGCCATACAAAGCTGGGGGAACACATATCTACCTACTTCAGACGATACCTCTTCCCCTCCTCTCCTTTCCCTCCTGTGGCGCAGCACCCAGGATTGGTCCCATCTATTCACCCTTGGAAGCTAAATGAAAGTGCAGAGGGAAGAGAGATGCAGGGCAATTTTAGCCCAAATTCTAATTTAAAGGCTAGGCCAGGTCTGACAGCAACTGTAGCTCTGTTCTTGGAGTTGTGCCTTCTTCACTCGCACCTGTAAGAACTAATGCACAGGCACCCAAATCAACTTCTTAAATTCTGTGTTAATTCATGCAAAGAGCATCACTGCAGGTGGAGGCTGAACATGAGTATTTCCTATGCCAGCAATGCCAGTGCTCAAAGAAAGCATCTGCATTCCTTCAGTAAGTCTATATACCTTTTTCCACACTTAGGTAGTACATGTAATAGGAAAGGCTTTTTGTTACCTCTTAAGTTTTCACATCACTGCAGAATTCTCAATGTCCTCATCAATAGATGAGGGCAACCGCAGCTTGGAAAAGTCTGACTTGTTTTGATTCCTATATGAAATCAAATCTTGAATTTGAGTTTGGAAACAAAGGGATCCCTTTACATTTTAGTTAATATTTTGAAAGGTTTATTCCCTCACCAATATAAAGTAGTTCTCTTTAGTCAAAGCCAGGTAAGCCAGAGCTGGCAGGAGAGCAAATAGCTGTAGGCTAGGAAGAGTACATGTAGTCTGGGAATCGGGAGAATGAGACTTCAGGGCATCCCTCCCATGAGAGCAGCGCTGGCCTGCAGGCACCACAAGCAGGCTGGTGATGCAGGTCACTTTGTGGCTTTCCTCTGAATTCACCCTGCTCTTCTCCATGTGTTTTTTTCTTAAAGCAACCACATAACATACTGCAGAAGCGCCTGATGGAGACAAATTTATCAAAATTACGAAGCAGTCGAGGCAGCTGGACTCCGAAGAGTGATATCTCAGTGCAGACTAACAAGCTGAATCAAACCAAACTGGGCATCTCAGGGAAAACAGAGGACGAGTTGCTCATAGTGGTGAGCTGCCAGGTAATAGTCCCTCCACAGCCTTCTGTTTTTTTTTTTTCCTCCCAATTTTTATTTCTGACCATCTCAAGTGGTGCTCTGGTTCTCTGTGTTTCCTGATTAGGATTGCACTTCACCAGGGCTGTCACAGCTGTGGGGCTGCTCTGCCTTTGCAGCTCAGGGCTGCTGTGGCATGGGTGCCCACCTGCATATCAGAGAGAAAACTGATCTGATGGATGTTCTCCCTTGGACATCAGGGTGGAGGGAGCAGCCAGGCTGGGGCAGCACGCTGAAATGCTGAGGAGTAATTATCCACAGCAAATCCCTGTGCTCACAGCCAACTTGTTTCCCTCAAGTGCCATCCCTCTTTTCTTTCCCCAAGAGTAATTTCCCATTTCTCCTCCTTATCCCATGCTCTTTTGTATTTTCTGCTCTCCACAATACCCCTTCCTGCCTGAGGCTTGGCCCTTCTGCTCTTTGCAGGGGCAGATGCTGTTGGGAAGTGCTCAGGACCCAACACCACTTTGTTTAATAGCACCACCTTACTCAAAAAGCAGCTCAAGAGCCAGCTCTTGGGTGCCTATGGCAGAGATGACAACTTGTGTGCAGTGGATTGTGGATGGGCTGGTGCAAGGAGATGTTGGCATTTTGGTAGGGAGAGGTGTGTGCAGAGCAGAGACCCTGGGCACCCTGCACTTATCCCGCCTCCCACATGTCATCTCCCATCTCTGCTTGCTCTTGCAGTGTGAGGGGAAGGAGCTGAAGGCTGTAGTGGACACCGGCTCACAGCACAACCTCATCTCATCTGCCTGCCTGGACAGGCTAGGGTAAATATCCATCTGGATTTCTGTTTTGTGGGAACTCGTGGCACCTGGCAGCACAGGCAGTGCTCCTGGGGCTGGGGCTTTGCTCCGGCCAGCAATGGTCATGCTTGAAGGCAGCACTTTGGGCTGTGCCCAGGCAAGACCCAGAGTCTCCTATTACAATCAAATCAGGGCTTACTGATCCTTAAATGCCCCTGTGGGAGCTGAAACAGAAAACCACTTTTGCCAACCTATTCACCTCTGAGTAAATCCCTTCAGAAAGCTGGATGCATTTCTAGTTTTTCAGTGCCTGCCTGTTGTTTGTTGCTCGGTGCCTCGCAGAACAGCTGAAATCCCCCCTGGCCTTCTGTGTCCCCAGGGCAGGTGTGAGGCTGGCCCCAGCAGTTGTATGGTTGCATACAAGCGTGTGCTAAAAAATAGCTGTCTGATGCTACTCTCAGTAACAAATTTCTCCCTGTTGAAGGGAAAGGAGATGGGTTTGTGTAGTGTTAGAAAGCTGACTGCCAGCCATTCACAGCAAAACTCCCCCTGATCTCTGGGGAGGAGGATCAGGGATCAGCTCACAAGGTATCTAGGAGGTTTGGCACTTTATTCCCATGGAGTCTTTGCTTTTTATCACTGACTTGCAGTGATTATGCAGAAAACAATTGCAGTTGCTCCCTGAGCGCTGCTGCATGGCCTTGGATGAATGGTGACTGTTTTCTGTCCAGACAGTAATTACTTCTTTGCACAGCAGTGTTTAGTGGCTGGAAGGTGGCTCTGCTTACTACAAACTTGTCACAAACTGTGGAGCTACACAGCCTGGTGAATGGATGATAACAACGCATGTGGTGGGGTCTCATCCTGCTAAGATATTGAATTGGCTGCTTGACAAGACACATCCAAGCCACACAGCGATGCTCTGTGAGAGCTTGCCTGCTCTCTGTGTTACTCATGTAGTTTTTGCAGCACTGGTCTGTTTCAGCAGTCCTGCCCTTCAAAGAGCACTTAGGAAATAGGTTCCGGCCAGTTTCTGCTCTCAGGTTGTGGGGGTTTCTCTCCTGATTAGAGTGAAGCCACTTTTGTGGCCACTGCAGTGAAAAGGCTCACATTCTCCACAGTGTTTCTCATGAGCAATGAGAGAACTTTGCTTCCTGCTAGGTGGGACCCTGTGGATACCAGGGTGTGCAGGAGCTACATCGCGTGCACAGGCAGACAGTATGGCCAGAGTGACAGCCCAGTCTATCCCATCCCACCGACATGAGCTGCCAGCTGAGGCGTGCAGCAAGAAGGGCTGTGCTGCAGGCAGCTTCCTCCAGCTTCTTTGCTGTTTGCATTTGTGGGAACATAAACTAAAGCTAGATTAAAAAAGCAGGTTAAAACCAGGGCTTTGATGCCTGGCTCACTCTGCTGTCGCTGCGGTAGGTCCTGTGTGACAACAGGCACTGCTCCAGGATGTTTTACTTCAAAGCAGCCCAGTGCGTGTGGCAGTGATAAAACATGTGTTTTTTTTAAAACCAGCCCTGTAAAGCAGCTGGGAAGAAGCGTGCTGAGTGATTTTTTGTTCTTGTTCCTGCCAGGGCAGGAGGGGCCCTGCAGTGTGCTTTGCTGGGCACTGCTGCCTGCAGTTGAGACTCGACAGCTCTGGGGAAGGGCTCTACTGCTGAGGTCTCTGGGAGTTCAACATGTAAAAAGAGCCTTTTAAAAAACATATTTTTGATCTTGTCATGGTGTTGTTCAAGTTCTTCCCCTCGCCACCAAGAGAAGTTGTGGGGCTAGCTTGCAGGTTGCCACAGCGTAAGAATCACTCCTCAGAGATGTAGGTGCAGCTGCTGTGTGAGCAGTTCTGGTTGCTGCACACTGCTGGGGACTTTCCACTTTCAAACCTATCTCCAGGATGTGTCACTGCATCAGTGGTTTTCCTCACCATGCTGCAGTCTCCTGGCCAGCTTTCAGCCATGCATTCCCCACTTGCTGTCCGTCCATCCATCTTTGGGTCAATCTCAGCTGTGATTAAATACTTTCCTGAAGGTGGCTTTACTCTGTCCCCTCCCTGTAGTCTCTCTGCAGCCCTTGTCACACCTGGGAAAACTATCTGGGCCAGTAGGTGCCTGAGCGAGGAGCCGTTTCCTGCTGTATCTCAGCACCGTTCAGCTCCTGGCTCCAGCGCTGTGGCCTGGGCCCTGCAGCAGGGAGAAACTAGAAGGAAGCAGAGACCACAGCTAAAGGCTGCACGTCTTCCCTTCGGTGGATAGAGAAGCCATTGGAGTTGGCTGCATCCAAAAAAGCCACTCCAATGTGTCTTCAGTAAAGCCAGTGCAGGGCCAAGGAGCTCATAAACTTCTTGATATATTCACGTAAGCATTTTTAAGGTCACTCCCTAAGGGAAAGGACAGAGGCTCCTTCTCTCTGCTACCTCTCCTGGTCTTTGTACCTGTGCTAAACAGTGTGGGCAATCCCCACCTCAGTCCCAGGGCATCTGCCTCTGAGAGGGGCTGCCCCCCTGGAACAGACAGACAGACAGACACGCACTGCTGCAGTGCAGCTCAACAGAAAGGTACCTCGAACAGCTAAAACGGATCCAGCTTTTATCTGAGGGAGAGACCACACCTCAGACTGCCTTTCCATTGCCTTCTTGTCCCATTTAAAAAAGAAACTGAAGCTAAATAATTAATCAGTGTTCTCAAACTAGTTCATGGAGTGTAGACAGAAGAAATGACTGTACCTGAGATATCCCTGACACCTTTTTCTCCTTTTCTCAGGCTGAATGTGTCTGCTCTGTCCCCCTAAGGAAACCCAGCAGCAGCACCCACTGGCAAGTGTGGGTTGGCCGTGCTGCCCTTGCTGCGAGGTGTGGAGACACAGTGTCAGTGGCTCCACTGGTGGAAGCCAGAGTGAGGTGTCCCTTCCTCACACCTCATTAAATTAGATGCAATTTTAGATTAGCAGCTTCCCCAGGTCTTGAGGAAAGGTAGGGAAAAAGATTTCTTGGGCAGAAAGCAAAAGCTAGTGAGGAGCTTTGCTCAAGGCAAGGGCTGACACAGCTCCAGGACTGCATCGAGTGTTGTGTTATGGTCTGGTGTGGGTGTAAGCTGCTGGCTGTATGCAGAGCATCACAGGAAACCTACCAAGAAAGTGCCTTTCCAATAATGGCTTGGTAATATGAGCAAGTTAAGAGCTCTTCAGGTGTAAGTATCCTTCAAGTACTGTTTTGCCAGAGCAGCAAATTGACCATGGCCATTTCACATCAGAAGTGTTTTCAATGACAGGTTAAAGGAGCATTTTAAAGCACTGCCCAGTGAAGATGAGATGGTTTCATTGCCATACAAGGTGAAGGTGATCGGCCAGATCGAGAGCCTCTCCCTCACGGTGGGAGCGGTCCCCGTGGAGTGCGCTGCCCTCGTCGTGGGTGAGTGTGTGTGCTCCTCTAGTCCCCCTGCATTTGGGCTGGGGCTCTACCTCTTGGGGGGTAAAAAAAGCTTCAGAAACACATTAACATTAAAACAGAAATAATGCTTTTTTTCCAATAAAAATCCCCATTGGCTCTTCAGATGGAGGGAGGGAAAAAGGATGCATTCAGTGGGGCCACACTGATGGCACCAGGCGTGTGGTTTGCTGTGCAATGGAGCAGCCACCATGCCTCTCTGCAGGCGCATCCTGCTGCCCTCGTTTGATCATGTTGCCCTCTGGAGTAACTCGGTTCCATTATAAACAGAGTTTTATTTAGCAGAGCAGCCATGAAGGAAGAATGGATTTGCTTACAAAAAACATGGGAGATCATTTTGAATGTATAAATCTGAATGTTCCTTTTTTTCAGAAGACAGTGAGAAACCCTTCTCCTTTGGGCTGCAGACGCTGAAATCTCTGAAGGTAGGGAGTTTCCAGCAGGACTCTCACCCATGCTGGGGGAGCCGTGACCATGCTGAATTGCAGTTTTCCCTCTTATCTAAAGGTATTTATTCTCTACAGTGCGTCATAAACATGGAGAAGAACCATCTCGTTCTGGGGAAGATGGACAGGGAAGAAATCCCGTTTGTGTGCAGCAGCAGTGCTGTGGAGGGAGAGCAGTAAGTTGGGTGGGGAGGCGAACTGAGCTTGGTGGCAGTGTTCCCAGCACAGCCGCACAGGATCCCCCAGACCCCTGCTGCAGGCGAGGAGGACCTCACTGGCACCAGCACAAATTGTTTTCATCGGCTCATTGAGCTTTGAATCAGAGGGTCTGGCTTTTTCAAGCAGCCTTTTTCAGCTTTTGCTGCTTTTTCTCCAGTAAGCATTGTACAGCAAAGCGGTTGTCTGCAAAGACACGTGCAGGGAAGTGCCTTATGAAACATATTTTTTGGAGGTCAATAGGAAAACTCCTTGAGCACTGTTTTGAGAATGTTCCTAAAAAAAATCTTATAATGGAAAATATTTACAAAGTAAGCCCGCACAGCTGTTTTACACAGTGTAGGGGAAAGAGATCCTGCCTCAGGATAATGCTGTTGTTGCTTCTCCCTGCATTGGCTTTGCTGACCTTCTGCCAGCTGCTCCTAGTATCCTGGACCTTTTCAGCCTTATCTCTTCATAGGAAATATGTTCTGTCCACTTTGGTACATCCTAAGTGTGTCTAACTTGTGCCAGGTGGCTTGGCAGCTGCAGGCAGGGCAATCCCTCTCCTTCCAGGCGCTGCATGCGGCTCCTCCTTACTGAGCACTGTGGAAAAGAGTTGTGTCGCTGGCTCCTGCCTCTGACTTACGAAACCAGCAAGCGCTGGGTGCCTGAGAGAGGGGGATTTGCACTTATGTGACTCTCTCGCTTTGCAGGCAGCACTCGTGGTTGCTCTGCAATGAATGCTGCAGACACAGCCAATTAAAAAAGGTTTGCTCACTGCATAAGAAAGCATCTTTTCTGGAGAATGTAGAGCAGCTTCATCTTTAGTTGCCTGTCATGACCAGCCACAGCCTTTTTGAACATCCTGCAACCCCCGTGCTGCTTGAGCCTCCTGTCTCTGGCACCACAGAGCTCAAGGAACCTGAGTGGGAGCGGGTGGGAAGGAGTAGACCTTCCTCAGCTGATTCTTTTTATGCTCCTTGGGGAGTGCACAAGAGATCACAGAATGACAGAATTGCTTATGTTGGACGTTTAAGATTATCAAGTCCAACCATAAACCTAACACTCACAAGTTAGCACCTGGTACAGCACCTCAGGGAAACTGTTCTGCAGCACAAAACTGCAAGATATTTTCCCTGTCTCCTTTGAAATGGGGATGCGAAAGGCACAGTGTAGTTCTGTTACCACGGCCGTGATGAATTATTTCTTGGTACAGCATTCAAAGCCAAATTTTGCTGCCTTTTTTTTTCCTCTGTGAAAATCGCCTGTTTTATCGAATGTCATTTCCTTCTTTTTCAGCAGTTCAGAGGCATAAAGAGAAATTGAAACACCATCCCCACACAAGAGCTTGACATCAAAGAAACCCCGTGCAGCTGTTCCAGATAAAACAGCAGCGTGCTGCTTTCAAAACACTTATACTAGGCTACAGCTTGAGTAGAGATAAATGAAATAGCCAGTAGCCAGTAATTTAGAGATACTGTCATGTTTATCTATGGGTTTTGAGAAACAAATGTGTGCTTACTTTCTGGATTTTTCTATATAGTGTCCTTTTTATTACAAACAGTTGGATAAAAAAAAACTTAAGAATTTCTTCTGATCAGAAAAATACTTTTTATAGTGGCCTCGTATGAGTAATTGTATTTAGCTGTGATTAGAGGCTATCAGAATGAAGTTTTTATTAATGATTTTTCCAGGGGCTAAGCATTTATATTGACTTAATTGATGTTGCCACATTCAAATGGCCATTACCAGTAAGATGCTCAGAGTAAAATTACAGTGCTAATATGACCTAGGAATTATAGCTCATCCTGTTAGCTTAGTATCGTTGCCATGTAATTAGGGATGCAACTGCTGGCTTGATGAGAAAGGGCAATTACAGAATAATTAATGAGTTACAGGCTTCTCTGCAGTGGTGTGGCAGAAGCACAGAAACAGGGTTTGGGGGGCTCCTGGGGTGATCTCCCTCTGCCCCCAGCTTGCTGTGGAGCTAGTGCCTGTGGCAGCCCTGCCTCACTGGGGCTCAGAACCCCCTGAGGAGGGATCCTCCAGGCAGGTCTTGGCTGTCCTCCCAGTAGGATTAGTCAGGAAAACTAATCATTGTGTCGAGCCAAAAAGCAACAAACAAGCACAAAAGTATGTTGTCCAGAAAGCAGCAGATACAGAGCCTTATTGGTATGTCATGAACCACAGGGCCCACTGTGCCCTCAGTTCTCTCCTGCCGACAGAACCGGTGGTGCCACCACCTGCCTGCTCAGCACCCAGCCTGAAGCATCAGGAGCACCCTGACCACATGCTGGTTCGGGTTATCGACTCCAGCTGGACTTCAATGTTGCTGCCAGAAATGCCATATTTTTTATATCTATCTGCAAACTTACTAGGATTTTAAGAACAGCAGTCACCTTGGTCACCCTCAGGGCAGGTAGGAGTTTTCACCTCGACAAACATTTCATTCTGTGTTTCTGTCTTGTAGCGGTAGGGTTGCTGCTTCATGTGCTGCTCACTCGCAGGGCAGAACAAATATATTGCTTGGGGGAGCCTGGCCTCATACAAAAGCAGTTTTCTAGGTTTTTAATAGCTAATGGGAATTAATTAGTGTCATCTGCTGAAGAGGCATCTTTAAAATTCAGAATAATCTCCTTGTGATGTTTTGCATAGGCTGATGGCCAGCCCAGCTGCAGCGGGATCCACAAGAGCTAGTAAGATGTGTGCCACAGGAGCAGGAGCACTGCCCTGGCAGCTCTTACTTAGCAAAAGCCCTTTGGCCCCGGTCAGGCACAGGCTGCAGTGAGCTCTGCTGGGCTGTGCATTCTCCTGTAGGGATTCAAGTGGCTGTGCACTTCCCCACAGACATTAATGGGCCGCTTGCCCAGGCATCCTGCAGTGCTTAGCATCCACCACAAGCACTGATGATGTTGGCATTTCCACTTAGGAAATGTCTTGGCAGCCCTTTGTGAGCACCAGTAGCTCTTGTCATCTCGTGGCCATAGGCTGAGGTCTGGAGCCTGTCCCGCAAGCCAGACTCTGGACAGTGTTAGCCAGTCTGTGTCTAGTAACTCCATCTCATGCCTGCCATGGCATCTATGCTGGAGCTTTGTCTCCTGCAGTGGGTTTGAACCTCTTTTCAATATTGGGTATGACTAGCCAATCTGAACTATCTGTATTTTGAGCTATTTTCTATTTTGGTGGTAGGTTTCAGTGCTTTCTCTACATACAGTATTTTATATAACACAGCTCTATATACATATTATATATTTACAGGGTTGGGCTGCTCAGGGCAGTCCCACTAGAGTGCTGTAGAAATATTTAACTATATATGAAAGATATTTGATTATTTTATATGCTATGAGTTTGGTATTTTGGTACTTCTTTCTTTCCGTGCTTAGTCCTGTGCTAAATGTCAAATTAAATCTAAATAAAGTTAAATTGTTATTGCTGTTTATTTGCCTGTACTCTGGATATGCTACATATTTGTTTTCAGTGCACTTCTCTACTGACAACAGGAGTTCATTTCAGTCTTTACTCTGACAGGGCTCCACAGTGCTTTTGTGATTGTGTCAGGAATCGCTGTTGGATTGTATGGAGAACAACAGTGGAGATGTGCTACCTAGGGAGGCTAAATGGCAGAGGGCACTTGTGGTAAAATGTGAGCATTTGAAATCCGAGCCTTTTGTTGCCATGAATTTCTGTCCCAAAGGAGGTATGGAATCCAGCTTGTGCTGTTTTGAATTTTACCCTTTGGAAAGCTGAGTTTGTCTCTGCCACGCGTGGCTTGCTCGCTGGGGCAATGCCAGCAGTGCAGGGGGATGTGAAGGAGACTTCCTAAACTTTATGAAGCTGGGAGAGAAAGTGATCAGAGCAAAAGACGGGTAAATTGCGTCCAATAGTTATGTGACCACAAAGAGAAGAGCGGAGTCCTGAGATTGGGGTCTTCCCCAAAACTTTGGCTTTGGATTTAGGGGCTTGCTGTCTCTGCCAAGGTAGGCTTTAGGCTGCTTCACTAGTAGTTTCTCTCTCTTCCTGATGAGAAATTATCCTTTTGCCAGCTCAAAGCCCAATATTACAAACCTTTGGTGGAGCAGCAACCTCCAAGCCTTGTAAAAGTGGCTCCCCTCAGCCCTGGGCTGCCTTTCTCTGCGTGAAAAGAAACCAGACTCCAACATTAAAGTGGAGAAAAAATAAGGATAAACATATGGACAAAAATAACTTCTTGTGCTTCCTGGAGCTGCTGTGGGTTTGTAGACTTACTCAGCTGTTCCCAATGCTGGAGAGCAGAGTCCTGGCACACATAAATGAAAAATCAATGGGCAAAATTTCATCCCTTCAGCACAGAGGGGGATTAGCCCTGGTGCCAGTGGCACCACTTTCAGGGGTGGCTCCTTTGAGCGAGATGCTCTGCAAGACAGGACAGCTGCTATAGGAGAAAGGCACTTTACGCAACCCAGAGGGCTTGTAGACTGTGGAAAGTAACATCAGATCCCTGTATCTGCACAAGCACTTACATGGCCATAAAGGTAAAGGGTAAAGCAGCTGAGTGTTGCAAACCAAATAGACAAGCCCTGGGTGCTTGCTCTCACTTACCTCCAGTGCGTATGCCTATGCACCTTTGGGAATCTTTCCCCAACATGGGTTTGCAGGAAGCCTGGGCATGGCTCTGCAGCCAAAGGACCTACTGCCTCGGCAGGTGGCTCTGAAACAGAGGAGAGGGCAACGCCTGAAAATATCTGGGATGAGAAGGACTCAGGAGATAAAAAGACAGCTCTGAGTGGCTGTTAGGAGAAGCCCCTGGGGTGGCAGAGGGTTTTGTTGAATGATTTATGCCCCAGCTGGTGAGGGCTGTCACACAGCAAACAAACATATCACAGGTGAGGACAAGCACAAAACCCCCAAGCAGCCTAAGGGAACGTTAGCCAGCCGGTCCTTGGCCAGAGGGCTCCACAGCACTATCACTTGTACTCATGTAGTCAGCACAGCGAGGTGGAACAAAACATCTGTGTTCCACAATGCCTTGTCTTCATTTTGGTCATGCCTAAAGAGATGAGGCATGCAAAGAGGAGGACATTAACAGGAATCTTAGCAGGTCCATTGCTTCAAAATCTGGTAGATTGTCTAGAGTCTTCGCGGTTGGCTCCTGCAGTTAAGAAGGCCCATGTGATTAAGACATCAGTGCTCATCTGGACAGCTGGTGGAGACTCCCAATTCAAGTTTATGTTTCAGTGTGATACATCTGAGGTCACACAGGCAAACAGTAGCAAAGGAGGAGCACCCCGGGGGCTGCAGAGTGGGCCTCTCCCCATGAACCTACCACCACATTGGTCCAAGCAGCTATGAAGCTGACTGTCCAGTGTAACTCTTTCTGAACTTGCTGCTCTGCAGCAATACTTGCTGCTGATCTGAGTAGAAAGTCAGAGGGCTTTGCCAGGAGTAGCCCTACAGCAACATTACTCACACGCATTTTGTATCCTGCTGAGATCTACCAATGGTTTTTCATTCCCTCTGCCAGCAGAGCAGCTGATTAGACAAGACTTGCTGGAGCATCTCTCCACAGCTATCTGCTGAGTAATCTTGTTATCTAATAGTTCTCCAGGGAGGTCCTTTTTATGGGCTTTTCTATTACTGTTTTGCTGATGATAATGTGATGATCAACATGTTGTGAAAGCAGTTCTGAGTCGTATGTCTCAGAAGCAAATAGCTAGATGACTTATTTTGACATAACCATACGTCTTAGGGATGTACATTGCTTGATTTATTTTACGGGGCAAACATCAGCCTGTATTGCTTTATCACCTGCTTGCTTAATAGATGGAGGTCAGGTACTGTGTTTCCATCAGCCAAAATCTGCCTCTTTAGGTAAGCTGAGTTTTCTTTTTTCCCTTTTTTCATGGGCTGTGCACTGCTCAGGCACCTCAGCCATGCACTGGTCTGCTCTGTTAACAAACACATCACTGACGAAAGACTACAGACTCTGGAAATGACACTGCAGATATTGGTTACATCTCTAGAGATGGCCTTGCTGAAAAGGCAATTGATTTAATGATTTGTTACTGGAGTGGTGCTGCCGCCACTTCCCCAGGCTGAGACTTCATCACTCGCAAAGTGGGTGTGAAACTAGTCAATAACCTAAAAATGCTGGGAGTTCAGGAATAACAGGAAGCTGTGGCAGTGGGAGAACCAGCTGGGGGAACGCTGCAGGGTTTTTCTTTCTCGTTTTTTGAATGCGGCAGGATTGATGCCTGGGGTTCAGGAGAGAGTGATCTGCTCAGTGGCTGCCCCCGCTGTGACATGCAGTTGGACTCTCCACAAAAGCACTGCCAGTCACACAAGGGGAAGAGGTGCAAAGCTACACGCTCACTGCATGCAAAACTGCTGAGTATCCTAGAAACAGGTGATGTATCTGCAGAAGGTGAGGAGCTCTTAATGCCGCTTCGGCCCTGCGTGTCTCGCTTCTGCTGTCCACGTGTTCCCCCTCGGCAGTGGCAGGGCCAGCACTGATTTTCCTGCTCACCTCCTTTCACCTCTCTTTCTCACAGACTGGAAAAAACAACCTTCTTCCTGCAGTGGACACTGCTACTGCAGGTGAAGAAACAGCTACCACCCCGAGGTGTCTTTGGGGGGTTCATTGCTTGCAGGGCTGATGAAGCCAGCACCAGCCCCGTGCCCTGTGCCATGGTGTCTGTCAGGGCCGTGCTGCTGTTTGTTTGCTGGCCCGAGCTGTGGCTGCAGCATCCTCATGCTCTCACTGGGCAGGACACCCATGGGTGACATGGGTGCCTTATGAGGAATGGCTGAAAGAGCTGGGGTTGTTTAGCCTGGAGAAGAAGAGGCTGAGGGGAGACCTCATTGCTCTCTACAACTACCTGAAAGGACGTTGTAGAGAGGAGGGTGCTGGCCTCTTCTCCCAAGTGACAGGGGGACAGGACAAGAGGGAATGGCCTCAAGCTTCACCAGGGGAGGTTCAGGCTGGACGTTAGGAAAAAATGTTTCACAGAAAGGGTCATTGGGCAGTGGCAGAGGCTGCCCAGGGAGGTGGTTGATTCACCTTCCCTGGAGGTGTTTAAGGCACGGATGGACGAGGCACTGAGGGGCATGGTTTAGTGTTTGATAGGAATGGTTGGACTCGATGATCCTGTGGGTCTCTTCCAACCTGGTGATTCTATGGTTCTATGATTCTATGACATTGTAGGTGCGTAAACCTGGTGCCCTAGCTTGGTGGCAGAAAAAAAGGTAGTAGTTGCTCCCAGCAGGATATGATGCACTAAGAGAGGGCTGCCAGGAACACTGGGGCAAGAAACCTGGGCCCGGGCAGCTGAAAACTCACTCTGCTGTAAGTAATGGTAGGCAGGGCTAAGTACCCCTGTTACCTGCAACCCTGTGGTGCAAAACTGGCTGCTGCATTTTCCAGGCATTGCCAGCTGGGGAGCGTTTCAATGGCAACACAGGTAAAGGCAGTGTTGAAAAACACTGCTTAAGGGAAAGAGCAACATTGAGACCTGTGTTCTCAATGAGAAAAAAACATACATTTTAAAGTGTTGCTATAAACCCCAGTCCTCTGTTCCTCCCCAAACAGATCAGATAGAGAAAGGCAAGCGTTCAGGCACTCACTGGCTGCAAAACACACTGAGTCACAAAGAACAAGGGCAAACAGGCTCCATCTGAGAAACTCTGCAACACCAGATGGCTCTGGCTATTAATTTGAAAAGGAAAAATGTAATTGGGGGCGATTCATTGGTCTTCCATAGTTCAAAAATCAAAAAACACATAAAATCCCTGAGTAGGTGACAAAGACTAGCATGAGTGCACTGCAGCCCAGTGACCTGGTTTTATCCAGGCCAACAGAGACCACAACACATAAAAAAATGATCAGGATTTTGCCACTAGCCTTTTCAGGTCCTGACAGAGAATGAAAAAACCCATAATTGGGCAAAATATGACTGGCATAACAGGGAAACTAGGTCTCAACAGTGCAGATGTCTGAGAATCCAGTAAAGTGGATCTGCTGTGAGTGGTGTCCTGGGAAGCGTTGTTTGGCCTTCTGGGCTGGCAGGTTTAGAGATGAAATCTGTGGACTTCAAGCTCCTTCTGCTCACAGAGAGCTCCTCTACTGAAAGCTTCTTATTGTAGGCTTCAATGACATTTTTTGGATTGACTTTTTGGGTTAACAGAAGGGGAAAATGGGCTCTTGTTCCTTCAGAAGGAGATGACAGTGTATTTTTAAAAACAAATTATGTATGAGGGCTAATTAACTTGGCATTTACAGCTTAGCATTCTCCTAGATGAATTTGCTCCAACCGAGACCACATTTTGTTGCAAGGAACCTTCTGCCTAGCATCTCTTTCCTCCTGCTGCTTCATATGCTACAATATGAAGGTCACGAGGCATTTTCTAATGCTCCGCTCAGTGCCTTCCAATTCAGTAATAAGTAAAGCAGAGATCTCAGGTACAGTTTAGCTGTCAGGGCTCAAACATCTCTCAGTGTGGCTCCTTATGGTCCTAGTCAATGTTTTAACTCCTGAAAAGAGCCTAGTGGGACTGGTTGCTAGAGGAGCTTGCTACAGATCAATGATTTAAACAGTGGAGATGCTATTGTTTCTGCTAAGTGTAGAGAAGAGCTCTGAAATGGTCATACTAAGGAGGGAAAGGACACTACCTAGGTGAAGAGTCTATCTCCTTCTCCAGCACTATGGCTCTGCTAAATAATTTACTTTCTGAGCATCCTCTAGTTGTGGTTAGCAGGCTGGGAGGGTAGACCCTCTGCATGGGCAGGGCAGGCAAAAAAATCTGGCCTTGCTACTGCAGGACCTCTGGTTGCTGTTGAGGTGTGCAGGACACCTGTGTAACCATGGAAACTCCAAAGTTCTGTTTGTCTTTGCGTGTGCTGTTAGGTAGCACAACAGGGCAGCACTCATGCCACTCACTAGGGAAACACAGCCAAAGAAACACAGCTTGATATGACAAGGGGTAGTGAATTTATGCAGGCATTATTTGGGTGTTATTTAACTCTCAGCAAAGTCCTTCCTCTCCTGCTAAGATCATTTTCCACCCCAAGGATCATCCCCTGCACTCAGGAGAGCTTCTGGCTGCACTAGTAGGAATTTACGCGTTGTCTAATTAGTTCTTGTACAAGGGAAAAGGGGTTCTCCTGTATCTCTCCAAAGAGCGATGGAGCACAGCTGCAGCTGAAAAAAAAACCTACTTAGAGAAAGCACTGATGTAATGAATTACTATAGCCTTACTAAGGGGAAGTTAATAGGATGCTCTCATTCAAAAATTGTATTAGAAGATGCTGACGGCAATGAGCCTGCATCAGTTGATCTCCCCGCACTTCCGCTCTCTGACATCTCAAATCGAGTTAAGGTGATTCAGATATGCCTCTCACTGTGTTAGGAGAAAATATGGCTTTTTTTTTTTTTTTTCCAAGGGTCACAGATAACTAAAGCAATCTATGCCCGGTGCAGCAAAGGTGAAGTCCTATCCTCAGCAGTGTGAGCCACCATGGTCACAGTGAGATCAGTGGGGTGTCCCTGGGGGGCAGCTTTGGGAGAGAAAGTCTCAGGACTGTGTTTGATGGGAGTCATGTCTATGAAGGCATAAAAAACACCAGCTATAGGACTGGTTTGTGCAAGGACTGCAGGTCTGCAGGACTACACAGTCATGTGCAAACAGAAATTTTGAACTTCTTTCATTCTTTCAGATTTTCTTCATTAAATTTTTAAGCCTTAATTGAGACATCTTCACAGTAGTATGGTCAGTTATTCATTTTACCCATGATACCAAACAAGAAACATAAACAAACCCATAAGACACATACACAAAACCCAAGGTAAACTATTAGTTGTTGTAAAGCCTAGAAGCTCTGATGAGGACTCCAGTATATTAAACAGGGTACAAACAGATCAGACTCAGTGTCCAGCTTTTGGGGCTGGTGACTTAAAACTAGGGCAGCTTGGCCAATGAAGATAGGAGACCAGAAGGGGGGACACAATGAGTTTCTAGTAGAAATAACTGTGTGCAAAAAGGGACCGGTGTTAATAACCAACTCTCCCTCCCCATAGCTCTGCTGCGTGGAATGTGCTTCCTACCAGAAAGACCACCGCGGCTGCATTTAGGTGGGTGTAGAAGCAGCCTCCCAGGGAACACTGCTCAGAGCAGACTACCTCCAGGTAAATCCAACCCTATAGGAAGAAAAGCAAGGCTATGTATTTATCATAATAGAATCCCCTGCATGTATTTATTGACCTCCGCAGAGCTCATGGCTGCTCGGCACCACCAAACTGCAGGGTCTCCCGAACAGCTTTTAAAAAAAGTCACCTCACTCCATTTGAAAAGGGCGCTAAACCTCTATCTTCTTCTTGATGCAAGAAAGCTCCTTTCTCCCCTTGAGCTGAGACAAGCCGGTGCACTTGTCATGCTGTGGACAACCAGAAGCACATCTCAGACGCACATGATGTACTGGGCTCTTTGGAGACTGCTAATGATGTTTGATTAATTTTCATTACCAGTGTGAGTAATCTTTGGGCCTTGTCTGCATCTGTCTTATTTAGAGTCATCTTTTCTTTCTTAGTTAAATGGCAGCTTCTAGAAACAGTGATCTAATTGTTCCTCAGCTCCTGCTTGAAGCCATCAAAGTTATGGATGGACACTGTGTAATTTGCAGTACACATGATTTGGTCTTTAAGGCTCAGATCAAATAAAATGGAATAGCAGATTAGCTAGTAATTGAATGAAGTGGAAGGTAATGTGCAGGCTGATGCTAGGGTCACAGACATGCTTGGGCTGGACATCACTGAATAATGGACAAAATCAAAATATGTTGCAGTCACCAAGTGACAGGATGAACAACCTTTCAGGAGATACCCCAAGCTCATAACATACAAACTGCTTTCGGTCAACCAGGGTAACAAGCTCTTGCAGTAGATTTTATACTGAGTCTTTGCAGCGCTATAAAACTCAGACGTGGCAGCCAGGGCATGATGGGTTCATCTGCTGCTGATGGGGCAAATGCCCGGATGGGTTGGTTATGTGCTGTCACATAGCGGTCTGTCAGCATTCACTGGTGTGGTGCAGGGATCACCTTGTGCTGAGCCCTGAGAGGCTCCTAAGTTGTGGTCATGCAATCTTTTCGAGTCATGCACAGGGAGGTGCGAGGTGAAGGATGCTCAGAGGACTGCAGTCGGAGGAGGGTGCGTGGGGTCCAGCTCACTGACACTGCCACGATATCCTCTTACAGGCACTCACTGCTCCAGGACATCAGAGGTGGTAAGTCAGCCCCTTTCTCATGTCTCAGACAATTTGTCCTTAGTGTAGCCATGGCCATGCCAGGACAGAGCACTTGCCAGTCCCCAGGATTGTTCGTGCACCAGAAAATGGATAACATTGGCAGTGTTCAGCTGCAAGTTCCTTTCAGCTGGGCAGGCTTGGAGAAGCCCCTCTTTGGGTTTCAGCTCTTCGATGAGTCCCAGTAAGGATCCCAGCCCTTTCTTGGTTATCAATCTTCATTTTGACTCCCTC
This sequence comes from Phaenicophaeus curvirostris, assembly GCF_032191515.1. NCBI lineage: Eukaryota > Metazoa > Chordata > Aves > Cuculiformes > Cuculidae > Phaenicophaeus > Phaenicophaeus curvirostris. Next base: position 12,943,482 of record NC_091396.1, read on the forward strand.
CTATTAGGATGACAATATGCACTCGTTGAGGCAAATACTGAACAACTGGGAGTGGTAAATCCAGAGCCACAGACCGAGATCTTGGTCTTCATATAAAAAGCAAAACAAACTTAGAATCTGTATGGGAAAAAATGTTTTAAAATATTTTTAACTTAAAAAAAAGGATACCATCCTGCAGCTCACTATTGTACTGCACTGGACTGGCAGGCAGGAAAACTTAGCTCACTTTCCTCAGCTGCCACCCATTTAGCAATGCCCTGAACTCACCTTTATGCTCCACATTTCTCATCTACACAGACAAAAGCATAATTCCCAAAGACTTCTGCCTGAAGTTGGTTAATCTGTATTTGGCCTTTGTGAAGGCCTTGCTCTTGGGGTGCTCCCAGGAGGCATAAAGCTTTTGGAAGACAAGCAGGATGAGGCTCACCCCACAAAAGCAGATCTTCCAGTCCACTGTAATTACTCCAAACAACTCCTTGCCTTCTACTACATGAAATCAGGAGTTACTTAGTGTTGTTATATTTTAATTCACTGCAGCACACATGGAGAATCAGGCACACAGTATCCAGAACAAATGAAAAAAAATATAGTCCCTGGAGCGAAAACAAAAGTCAGTCCTGATTATATTACCATGTAGCAGCGAGCAGTGTAAAACAGCACACCAGACTCATCCATCCACCTTGTGCTTGGGTAGTGGAGAGCTTAATACTTTCTGCTCTGACAATCAAAACATTGCTATTTCAAATAGACTTTTTTCCCCCTTGTAGAACACTTTTTGTTAATTGAAGGAAAAGGCATTGTCTGGGGTTGAAAGTTGCAGGCTGGGCACAGCTGTCGGATGCAATGAAGCAGTCAGGGGGAAGCTCACAGGGAGCTGCTTTGCAGGGTGTTGTCATGGGAACAGAGCAAGTAGGGCATCCGCTGTGCCGCGTCTTCCACACAAACTCTGGCAAAGTGGTGGCATAAAATCAATGCTGTTCAGTAGCACTAGGAGAGGCAGCTTTTAGGTTGTCTCTAGCAGAGATTTAATCTGAATGAAACACAAAGGCCAGAACCTCCCTTTCTGTGAATGTGGTATCACTCCTGATCTGAATGGAGCAAGACTTTATGCCAAGTGAGTGAACACCTCGACACAGACATCAGAGAGTAGGGACTAACATTAAAAACATTTAGTGGACTCACAGTATCTTCTAAGAACCCTCTGAAATAAGGTCATATTAGAGAGCAGTTACTGACAACCTTTTATTTAGATGATTTTCACTGTTTCTGCACATTTTACCAGCTTATGAATTGGGCATCTGTAATGATTGATGGCTAAAGACAAACTGTTGAGCCCATTTTTTACAGCATCATGTTGTACGACTTAAAATACAAATACTGCCATAGTGTCAATATTTGTGATCGTCTGAAGTATCTGACTCCCTTTACACGATGCTGTCTTTGAATGCACCTTACCTCTTCTGTGCAGGTCTGTATATGTGGAGTTATAAGGATTTTCTCTATGTTTAGAAGAAATACCTTGTGTGATACTGTGGTTGCTAGGGACAAGCAATGGTTGAGAATGGTTTCCTCAATAAAAAGCATGGAGATTCCTGCTCTTGCAATTATAAGGGATGATGTATCAAAACAAAAGGGCATTATTAATGTCACACCGCAGAGACTAGTGAAAGTAGAATGAAATGCAATAGGTAAGCCAAGATCTGAGAAAGGCTGAAAATGGTAACTGAAAAAAAGTTAGAAGAGCAAAACTCAATTCATTGCCTCCAAGCTTTCATTTTATCTTGCCCAGGTTTGCTGACAAAGTAAAGAGCTCCTAATTAAAGCAGGCATCTGCAGTGTAACCACATTGCTGCCACCGACTCTGGCCAGCAAGATGCCGAGTATATGCTCCTCATTTCCTATCAACTCTGAAGTGCTAATGAGGGGTGCACATCCACCCAGGGCTCTGATGTGTGCTTTGGAAAAGTGACCAAAATAGCAAGCAAGGGAAGAAGATGGAGCCGACACATGAAGGGGTTACCAGTTTACTTGCTGAAGCAATTGATTAAAGCCCCTCTGCTTAGCAACAACTTTGAGAAAAGTAATGATAAACTTAACCGCAAAAAGTCCTGTAGTTGCATCACAATCATATCTTGCCTTGCCTTTGATATATCTCTCACTGTCTATGATTTTTCCATGTAGTTGGCAGCAAAGATTGGAATAAAATGGCTGGCACTTGGTGGAGCATGTTCTGGATTCATAGTGACTTTACTTGTAGTGCTGATCCCTTTGAATACAAAGCAGGGAGCATGGATTTATTAGAGTAATCCTTGTGGGTTACTCTGTATGGGGAAGAAACTGTGGGTCATTTGGGCATAGTTGCCTCTGTGCAGATATTCCTCTCGCAAAAGCTTTCCTGAGGAGGAGAAGAAGAGGAAATACAAGACAAAGTGTATGGAACAGTGCTGACCTTATCTCTCCCACGGGCAATGCATGCAGGGTGCCTGAGGTCCTGCCGGGTCAGGTCTGGAGGAGGCTGTTAGTAAATTTTGGATTAAATAAACAAATGCAGAAGGTGTTCTTAATGCTGTGAGTGATAAAGCCAAAGCTGTGGACTTACAGATCTTGGTTAACCAGCTGTAGCCACTTTCTCATCTAAAGGCTGCTGTTCCTTCTATTTGAAGCACATCTCATTACCAGAAGGAAGGGACATGCACCAGGAATTGCATTGATAAGAGCATGACATATGGCACTAATTGAAATCATATGCAGAACACTACATGCTGCCCACATATGTGATATGGGGAGTCAGCTGGCACTAACAAAACGCTGCAGTATGCGAGAGTACTGACTGACCTTGTATTAACAGAGAAGGACCTTGAACTCTTATAGCCCGCAGAAAAGTCAAGAGTGGGTTCACTGAGACAGAAAGATAAAATAAATGCAGAGCTCTTTCAGCACTTCCCTCCATTTGCTTCATATCATAAATATCAATACAAATATAGAAATACAGAGGTAAACAGTTTGTGTAGCTTGTCCTTTCCATATGCATGCATTTCTGTTCTGAAAGGCTTTATCTGACTTCTAACAGCAAATTGCAAAATGATGCCTCGGTTATAGAAAGAAGCCACCAGCCATTACATTGCATTATTGTAACATAATGGGTTCCAAGACAAACTGTATTTGGAAAGCTTGATTTTATTGTAAACCTTGTACCCCTCCATGTCCAGCATTGATTTCTTTCTGTATTCTCCAGAGATTAAAGACCATGAGGTCAGAATACCAGCTAGACCTGATAAGAGCCACTGGGGTTTTGGCCCAAACCAGAGACTCATGAGACAAAAAAAAGTACTGTTTATTGTGAGGTATGCAGTACCAGTGGCAGAACACACTCAAACAGATACTGGTGACCGATCTGCTGAAAGGTAAATTTCTTATTAGCCTAGAGCAATTGACATTGTAATTAATTACTTCCCACGCTTCTTTGCTAAGTAAAGGCTGCTCTAATAACAACTGCTGCCATTGTTTTGATTTTTTAACTGAACATAGGGAATAGACAAAAGAGAATCTGTATTTACTTTGTTTTTCTTTCTGTGCAAATGTCACACTGTTTTCCTATTGGCGATGACTTTACATAATCCCTTCAGATTTTTCTTTTATATCATTGTTGATAATGAACAGATTTTCTCATCTGAGAAAAGGAAGGGAAGCAGGCAAGCTCTGAATGTGAATAGGCTAAACTGACACGAAAAGATAGTAATTTGCTTTAGTAAGAAATTATCATAATGCAGAAAACTAAAATTATAGTAAATACTGTCTACCCTATCTGCCCTGATGAGCTCTCACCCCATGACAGTGAGTGCCTGTGCAGCTGTAGGTTGTAAAGCAACCCTACACGAATTGTTTGACACAGCACAGTAGAGTGTAACGTTATTACCACTTGGTGCATGAAGTTATTTTACAGGGAAAAAAATTAAAATACTCTTTTTCTTGTGTGAATTAGTGCAGCATGGTAGGAGGAGCAGCAACACATTGCACTGCTGGTTACAGGGATGATGTGACTTTGGAAAGGCTCGTGCAACAGGAAAGGAAAAGCAGAAACCCACTCTGCACATGCAGCGCCTGGAAATATAAAGCTCTTTATAAGCTATTTTTATAAGATGACTGTGCAGAAAAGATATGCCTCTGGAGTGCCCCCCCCCCCACCAACACGTGTGCTGCATCCTTCACTGCACAGTCTTGCCTTTTGCTCCCAAAAGCCCTGCTAAGCTTGTGACTTGATGGTCCAGGGCTCACCTCCTCTGTGGGATGGGACCAGGATTTTGCCCTCCCAAGAGCCTCAGAAGTAGAGCCTTTGAATGATGAAAGGAACTGCCAGAAGCTCTTGTGGAAGATTAGTTGCGTGAGTCTTGATGATGGAGACAAATATGATGGAATTTACAAAACTATAAAAAGCTCACTTCAAATTCAACACAGTCTACTGATAGCAAAGCACAAAGTTTAGGTTAGAGAGGCCAATGCATTGTTGCAACTTTCAAAACAGATCTTGTTATTAAAGCATGCTCTATGTTAAAAAAAACCAAATTAGCTGTGAGAGCTCAGTTCCGTTAACTTGAAGAGAGTTGGTTCAGTAAGGACTGAGCTAGCAGTGGAAGGAGCAGCCTACACACCACTAAAGCTCAGACCTCAAAGATAAACCTTCGAGAATTCTCTTGAAGATGAAACCCATGTTCAGCCCTTCTATAAGATTAGGTAGCTGAAGAGCCATTATGGTCAGGGCGATCATTTAATAATCTTTTTTCTTAAAATCACATTTCCTTTACGTTTTTCAACTTTTTTTTTTTAACTGTAGCTTAACATATTGCTTCTGATACTAGTATGCTAACAAATTTAAAAATAAAAATGAAAAACATCTAAATGTTAAGATAAAAACTTCTAGTAGTCTTTAATAATTCATCCAGCAGTTTTGCTTACTAAAATTGCTGCTTACTCTTTTCTACGGGACAAATGGACTCGTCTCCTAGAAGTAAGCTTTACCTCTTACAGCACCAAGAACCTGTTGTTTACAAGCTCCCCTTATTTCTTTATTTTTTTTCTTGGTGTCCCTGGATTTGAGTAAGCTCTAAGACTAGGCTTGAAAGTTTCTAAAGAAATGTGCATTTATTACTTGTGTACTAGAACTCTTTGAGGGTGTTAGAAAATGAGTCAGACTATCTGTTAGAAATCTTTTCCTAGGCTGAGCTGTTCCAGATGCAGTGTTGCCTCTGAAATTGCACATTATTTACTTCAGCTCAAAACTCTGCTCATGGTATTCCAAAGATTCAGCACGTTTTTCAACTCAGCAGTCAATTCAGCATCTCAGAGTATAAGTGTGGGTGGTAAGGAAAAAGCAGAGCCACCTTCACGCTTCAAAACACTTTCATTGCAGATACAGTCATTAAACAGACAAATTGTTTGGCTAAGGCTGAAACCTGCTCATTATACTCTGCCTGCAATTTTCCCTGAATTTTAAATAAAGGTGTTTTGTGTTTCCATAGTAACTCAAACTCCTTTACTGAGACGCCTGATGTACTGTTAGTATTACACAACTTGCTGAATTAAAACAAAGTGTAACACCACTTTGAAAAGCATACTATATCTAAAGGATTATTTTACTTCCTATGAAATCAGAGCCACTTGCAGGGAGCTAGGGAAGGAGAGAGTGAAAAAAGCAGCTTTTGATGATGCATTGCTATTTAACATTTGAGGACAGAAAATGGATGTAAGAAATACATAACGTATAAAAACCAGGAGAGGGAATGAAGTGACTGAGTCATGTAGCCCACTGTTCCTCTGTGAAGTCTGTCAGAGAAGCTGAAACACATCCGAGTCGTTTCCCTGGCTGGGCTTGAGCACTCGCTTGGCGCTGACTGCAGTTCAAGGGCCAGGCTGGGGCCAGCCCTGGCAGCACCAGGTGGGGCTGGGGGGTCCTACTCAGACAGGGGCAGTTCGGAAAGTGCTTAATCTGCCAGATCTCAAGGGATGGCAGCTGAAGATGCTGCTTGTTACCCTCTAGAAGAGGGTGAATGCAACTCTTGGGTGGCAATAATTAACACACTACAAACTGGTAACATTGCTGCATTTTAGTGGCATCTTCTAGTTATCCAAGGAGGGGCTCAAAGAATAAGTTTTGTGCCTTGCTTATCTTCTAGGCTAATAGATTAACAAAGAATATATTCCATGCCTTGTTTGCCTTCTAGGGCTTTTTTTGTAACTTCCTGACATCTGATCAGGGCATGCTGACCCCTCTGAACATCTGATAAGGGACGTAGACACTTGGTCTTGGAAAGCAGTAAACTCAGTAGTTAATGAACTCGGGGCCGAGGACTCGTGTCTCCTCAAGGAAAAGAGAGTTTGATAGAGTGAATTTGTGGTGGTTTAGGGATTATGTGAAGGACATCCGTATCCTAACTAACAATGTGAAAGAGCAGAATAAGCAGTTTTTTAGAGTTGTGTAACATAGTGAATAAGTATTAGATAGGTGTAACAATTGCATTAACTAGGTGGGATCTTAAACATTCATTTTGTATAAATAATCCTTCATAGTTTTTCATTAGGTGTGCCAGATTTGTAGAAAATCTTCCACCAAGCACCTTGCACAGAATAAAAGCCACATCTCCTCTCCAAACAAAATACTTCCTGGCAGAAAGATCTGCCTCTGTGAATAATGTATTCATATTTATATTAAATACCCTTCTATCTTCAGTTATGGAAAAACTGGATTATCTGCAATTTCATAGAATCATGGAATGATTTGAGTTGAAGGGACCATTTGAGTAGAGGCCATCTCATCCAGCCTCCCAGCAGTGAGCAGGGACATCTTCAACAAGATCAGGTTGCTCAGAGCCCCATTCAACCTGACCTTGAATGCTTCCAGGCATGAGGGATCCACCACCTCTCCAGGCAACCTGTTCCAGTGTTTCACCACCCTCAGTGTAAAAAATTTCTTCCTAACATCTAGTCTAAACCTCTTCTCTTTTAGTTTAAAACCATTACCCCTTGTCCTATTGATACAGGCCCTGCTAAAAAGTTTTTCCCCTATCTTTCCTGTAAGCCACCTCTAAGTCCTGAAAGGATGCAGTAAGATTGTGAATGTCTCATTTGCAGCACTACTTATTATTGCTTATAATCTGAAGAGGGGCATTATAACATGTTTAGCTATGCTTTGTTTGCTTAAGTTTAAAGCAACTATTTTGCTTATAACATGTTTAGCTATGCTTTGCTTGTTTAAGTTTTACAGTAGCTATTTCACTTGCATTATAACAATGCTTTGATTGTTTAAGTTTCAAGGTAGCTATTTCACTTACAGAAGCATATTTTCTTCTTGATAATGAACATCTGTTGCCTGTGCCTGGCCAACTAAGCCAGATGATAAGGACTAGTGCAATGATAAGAGAAAGAAGAACTCGCTAAGACCAAGATAAGAGGAAGAAGAACCCGCTAGGACCAGATGCAGCCTTGAAGGGGTGCCCAAGCTGTCTAAGAGCATGCACAAGAAGGAGAGCTGAGAAGTTCACCGTTAAGAAGACTGTGAGCCTTCCTCCAGAAGCCCCCAGCTCAAGACCACCAGAGGGCACAGCGCGTATGCCAAAGGGAGGAAATTTATGTAAATAAATTCCAGGAAATTATTATAACAGACACACCTGTTCCAGGAAATTTGATGAATGTGCATGCGTTAGTGTAATAAATAAGTGACCATTTTGTTTTCTGGTGTGCAAGCCAGGTGGAGCTAACCCCCTTGCACCCAGCATACTGAAGTAAAACATACCTGCTTTATAACTTTTCCTGATTTATAGAGTTCTTTCTGCATGCCAAATCCATCTTGATACTTTTGTGCTTTCCTTTAGAAGAACTGCCAGGCAGTGCGGGAGCAACACATGATTGTAGAATCACTTGTTTTGAAAAGACCTTTGAGGCTGAGTCCAACTGTATCTGTCCACTACAAAATCACGGCCCTAATCACTTCATCTACCTATGTTTTAAATCCCTACGCCATCGTGCATAGGGATGTTCCATGTTCTTCTCCCAAGTGACAGGATGAGAGGGAACGGCCTGAAGTTGCACCAGGAGAGGTTCACATTGGACATTAGGAAAAAATTCTTCACAGAAAGGGTTCTTGGGCACGGACAGAGGCTTCCAGGAAGGTGGTTGAGTCCCCATCCCTAAAGGTGTTTAAAAGACGGTTAAATGAAGTGCTTAGTATCTGATTTAGTAGTGAACAGGTATGGTTGGGCTCAGTGATCTCAAAGGTCTTTCCCAGCCTAGCGATTCTATGAATCTTAGTGGAATATTTTTTATTTAAGCTAAAGTAGAATTAAGTTTCATTTAAGTAATTGTATTTTTTGAAAGTTAGACAGAATGTCCCGCTGGTAAGGTGGTTTTTTTTTCAAAAAGTGTTTTTCCAGACACTGTTAATTCTTTGGAGATGATTTGATAGGAATGGTTAGACTCGATGATCCAGTGGGTCTTTTCCAACCTAGTGATTCTATGATTCTCTAACGTCTCGTGTGAAATATGATCTGCGCCGAACAGATGTCTCTTCTTCTGTAACCAACTCTGTTTGGAGTCTCTTGACATATATTAAAGGCAAGGTCAGGCAGAGCCGGGGGCAGTTCCAAATTAACAAGAGATTTGACTGCTGTGAAGTTTGTAATAACACTGAAATTATTCCTTGGGAACTAATGGAATCTGCACGAGATTCCTGGGAAAACTTACACACCTGCATTTAAATGATAAATACATTCTGTCCCCAGCTTTTGTCTGCTTGCACACGATTGATGGAGATCGCTCCCTCGCGTTGCCCAGGCCTGATAAAGGATTCTTGCTTTCTGAAACTCCAAACCGAGCCGGAGAGTTTCTTCGCGGGCACTTTCGGCGGAGGTGCCGTTTCCGGGGGGGCCGCCGCGGCGGGCGGACGCGCCGGACGTGGAGGGCGGAAGGCGGAAGTGATGGCGGCGGGCGGCGCGGGGCCGGCGGCGGGGCGGCGGTGATCGCTCCGCGGCCGAGGGGCCGGCATGGCGGCCCGGTGCTGGGCGCGCCTCTGCTGGCTGCTGGCGCTGGCCGCTCTGGCGGGGCTGGGCGCCGAGGCCAAGGTGAGCGGGGCGGATCGCGGCGGTGCTGCCGGTACCGGGGCCTCCCCTCCTCCGCCTCGCGGGTCCCTCGGTGCCCCCCGCCCGTTCCAGCTCCCTTTAGGGGCAGGCCGGAGACGCTGCGAGGAGCGGGGCCCGGCCCCCGCCGTCCGCAGCCTCAAGTTGGTGGTAGTTTGTGCGGTTTCGGGGTGGTGGACGGGGGCGCCGTGCCCCGAGCTCTCGGGGAGCCCCTCCCGCGGCTCCCGGGTGCCCGTCGGCTCCTGTGGGGTCGCGTTTGGACTGGAACCTCAGCATCTCCGGCAATGACCGGCGGCGTCGTGTTTCCTCATAGTAAAAGGCTTTCCTGTCCAAGTACCCGCCTGTCTGAATTTTCTCCTTTGTGATGACAATTGGCCCTTTGAATTCTCTATGGCGAAGCCAGAACCCGCTCAGTGTGTAGTGCAGCCAACGTTTTCCAGCTGAGCTGGACCTGCTTAGCGTTACTCTGGCTTGTTTGTTCCCTGTAGAAGTTTATGACAAATACTGCTTAAGACATTATTTTGTTATGCTGTTAGAAATTGCGTTGAACTTTAGCAAAGCCGTGTTTATCCTCTGTCTCTTACTGTTTGTTCAAATAAGTTATTGTGATTTGGGTTTGAGAATGCTTTCATCTATAACTGCTTGCTGACTGCATCTGTTCTCTCCTTAGGGTGTTCTGGTTTTGTGCACTTTGCAAAAGGCACGCATTGCCCTGTTTTAATACACTACACAAAGTGATCTTTTTCTGACATTCTTTTCTCACGGGTGGTAATCTAAATGTTAATTATGGGTACTGCTTCTTAACCACAACTTAATTCTCCTCACTTCTTTCTGCAGTGCCAATTGTTGCTTATGCAAATGTTAATTTGTTTCTCAACAACTTGTTTTTACAAGTCACTGCAATTTTTCACATTTACTTTGCCTTCTATCTGAATTCCATTTTCGTACTTTTATCTCTATCTCACAATATCCTGCTGCTGTTTAAGATGAGAGGACCGTAGGTTATACTGTTCACTCTAGTCATTTTCTTTACAGAGTTCTTTGTCTTGTGACCAGGGGAGATAGAATTTTCCACAGAGGTTTCTTTGCCAGCCTCTCTTTGGGTTAACATTCTTTAATTAGTTTTCAGCTTGTCACTTTGTCTGTTTTACAGCTGTCCCTCATAAACTGAATAGTTGTGTATAGCAACACTAGTAGCTTCTGAATATGTGTTTTCTCCTAAAAAGAATGAGCTTAGCCTCCAGATTTTTCTTGTGAAGAAGGTGCTTACTATCTAAAATAATAGCGTTACGTGGCAAATTGCTCTGCTTGTGTAGTCATTTTGAAGGGTTGTTCTTAAACTTGAAGAAAATCCCGAGCAAGACTTTTCAAAGATAAGTAGTTTGTGTTAAGTATTCCATGTATTATGTGAGGAGTGCTTTCTGGATCCTGCTGTGGTTACTGGTGATGATGATTTGTTCTAAGCATGTTGTTTATTTTACAGAATTCTGAGGATGTTCGATGTAAATGCATCTGCCCTCCTTACAAAGACCATTCAGGCCATATTTACAACAAAAATGTTTCACAGAAAGATTGGTGAGTGTGTGTGGCGTAAAAAATTAGAATGAATCTTACTGATTAAAAATTTGTTCGGTTGTGATTATACGCAAGTCTCCTATGGTTATGCCAGGAGTAACTGTATCTCTTGCATAACTTAGTAGAACTTCTCTTTGCTTATTCTAACAAAGGACAAGGCTTGAAATCCATAGTTTTTTGCCCCGTCTTGTGTCTTTGTTTGTTTGCTTGCATATTTATTTATTTAGACTTGGAAGTAGGAGAAATGAAGAGGGTGTTGTAATTTTAATTCAGTGATCTGAAATGGTGTAAAGTCAAGGGAGCATGGCTGTGGAATAGGACTCAAAAGTACTGTCTCCTCTTTCTCCACCCTTCAGACCCAGTCTGTCATTTAGAGACTGGTGTTTCTGGAGATTTCTGCCCCTCAGAGTTGCAGCCAGGGAGTGCAGTGACACAGCCTGAGTCATCTAACAACATAATTTTTCAGAGAGAGGGAGAGGTCTTGCATCTCTGTGCCCCAGCAATGTGCTCTATTATGTTGTTTAGGTCAGTTATGGCTTTTGTCAGACACCTCTCCAAGCTGAGAACTGATGTGCATGGCCAGGGATGAGGAGTTGGGGAAGAAAGGGAGATGACAGCAATTTTTCACGTTTGTATAATTTCAACCTGAGTATCATTGTCTGTGTGAATCATACAAATAAAACACTATGTTTTAGAGTTGTGTTGTTGGAAGCGCTTGGAGATAAATGTGACTTGCTCCTTGATATATTGACTGTTCCTCAGTTACGTTGAGAATTTTTAAAAGACTTTTCAGTCTGATGAGTAGCAGCAGGTTGGCATCTTGATTACGAAAAATATGTGGCCTTGAGTAGGCCAACAAAAATAATTATAGGAATAAACTCAGTGATATAAATGTGTAGAACTGTGCCTTGACTTACGTGACTTATGGTGAACTGTGAGAAACAACACTGTAAATTTCAGTGCAAACTAATAAGCACAAAATGTACTGTCCATTTGAAATTACTATTCGTGCCCAGCTTGATTAACTTAACATTAGTCCTACTATGTTGCAGTGGTGAAACGTACTGGGAGACCTCCAGCTGCAGCAGACATTTCTGAGTAGCAATGTTCCTGATTTTATTGCTCATTACTGCTCTGAAAATAAAAACAGATTTTTTTTTCAGAGGGTACTGTTTAGTGTGTGCCTTATTATCAGAAAAGACCCCGTTTCCCTTTAAATCAATATTGGTGCAGATAGAAGGAAAAATTATCTTTGAAGGCCTGACTGATTTTATAGTGACAGATACTGATGCATACAGAATGTCAAAAATCTCTTTTCTTAACTTAAATCTTGCTTTGTTGAAATCATTTCATGAGTGATCATTTAGGAACATTTTTATGGCTTTGATCTTCTGTTTGAGGTGTCTTCTTGCCACATCTAAACGGCTTGATTGCTAATTTACGTGCAACCCACAGATCTAGTGCTGTACTATAGCTTCTGCATGGAGCAAGTGACTTGTTATTGAATAGAACTGGCTGATGTGCACAGTCCTGTAGGGCTTTAGATAGTGAGATGAGAGCCAGATGATTTTTTAGTGCCTTTATGAACTATGCACAGTATAATGACCACTTACTGCTGGCTTGTCCAGACATAAAATGAAAATTTAATTTTTAATGTTGAGCCTGTAATGTGTATCATGATAGTCTTATTTAGATGCTACAGTTCTTTCAATGGGAGCTGCCTGTTCTTTGGCTTCAGACTGACAAACAGCACATTCTGCCAACATCAGCATGAGCTGGGGCACTTTGACACCAATAAAAGCATTCACCTTTCTGGACTCAGGTTTGGAGTTATTGCAGGCAATCCCATGCAGATGGGCAGTGCACTAGGCAAGCATAGTGATGCCTAAGCACTTGCAGGGTTAAAGGTTTGCAGTTGGACTTGATGATCTTAAAGGTCTTTTCTGACCTAAATGATTCTATGATTTCTATGAAATAACTCACTTGGAAGGTGTTGGTGTTTGTATTTTGTACTTTGAAAATATTGATGTATAGAGGCCAACTGCAGTGATAGTCATGGATGTGGAGGGAGGTAGGACACCTTGCCTGCAAGCTGAACAAAATGGAAATCTGCGGAAGCTGCCTTTCTGACTAGCCTTGGAAGAACTGCTGCCTTGGTGCTGTTTCTGTGGGTGCGAGGGATGAGGTGGTAATGTAGAGTGGGGGAAATAATTTAGAAAAGGATTATCCTTTTCTATTTTTTCCTCTAAAATTGCCATGGAATCGCAGTCCAAGGAAAAACATCATAAAAATTCTTAAGGTTCTGGTAGATTTTACACTTCTTGGCAACTTGAAACACTGAACTGGAGGGAAAAAATAAAGCTGATACCAATATTCGATATATTCACTTTACAGACTTACTGCTGTTCTTAAGCTACATACAAGCTTTCTGCTATATTTCTGCGGCATATTAGCAAGTTTTCAGTCATATGAGCAGAAATTGTAGATTATAACTTGCACAGGTTTTTGATTTTGTAGCTTGAATGCTGCACTCCTCCACAGAGAATGTAATTCTAGTTTCAGATAAATGAGAGAAATAAGCCTTGCACTTCCTTTCAGAGGATGTGACTTGACACTCAATAGTTTTATTTATGAAGAAGAAATACAAAGAAAACAGAAGAGATGAGTTGATGCCTCACCATGTGTTTGCAGTATTGTAATCTAGCCCAGTAGTGTTGAATCCTAGGCTGCTGCTGTCACTTCAGACCTTTTGTTTTACTGTGCTAACATTGAGTTGCCAGGATAAAGGTAAAATATGATTTTTGTTCTATTGGTGCTTTGCAAGGATCCTGGGATGTGAACTCTGAACAACCAACCTGAGTCAGCAAAAAGACCAAGGTTACATAAATTATTGGTGGAAGCATTTGTCTCATGGCAGCTGGGTGTTAGTGCTGTGGTAAGGTAACAGAGTGTGCATAAGATTGTCAACCATGCTTTTTGGCATGACACCAAATTATGTTTTCACATCCAGGTCCAGGCTATTTATTTGTGATCTTGTTACTTCGAGAAAAAATCCATCTGACTCCTTTTTTTTCCAACGTCTGTAACTTGTGGTGGAAAGAAAAAAGAATCTCCCTTCAGGTAGTTGAAGGATAGAATAAAGTTCTGAGTATGATGAAGAAAGAAGTTTATAGCTGGAATTTACTTTCATCTGTGATGTCAGCGTCAAACGATGCATTCATGCTGGGATTCAAATCCTTGGACTTATTATGCAAATAGCTTTAATACTTTCACTGAAAAATGAAAACATTATTTTGAGTTAGAAAGGTCTAAAACCTGTGCAGTAACTTTGCAATAGCTGTGTTTATTGTTAAGTAAAAGAACTGTGGAGTAGTCATTGTGGAGTAGTGATTTATTTTAATATTTTTAAAATCTTGGAAACCTATCATTTAGAACAGCTGAACTTAAGCAAAAGTGGCTTCTCAGCTTATGCAGGTGGGGTCTGCATATGTAGTGGAACAGGTAAGCTAAAACCAGCTCAAAAGTGAGCAGTTTCTGTCTTTCTTCAGTGACTGTCTTCACGTGGTTGAGCCTATGCCTGTCCCTGGACCTGATGTCGAAGCGTACTGTTTACGTTGTGAATGCAAATATGAAGAGAGGAGCTCTGTCACAATTAAAGTGAGTAATGTAATTCTGTTGGCATACATTAAATACTTCAACTGATTAGCGTATCTATCTGTCTTTAGAGAAGTATTCTTTTTAAAGGGTAAAATTTTCTAAAGTGGCCTAAGATTTAATGTTTTTTCATGATAGTTGCTCACAGTTCATCTTGAGTAGTAGCAATAGCATCAAACTACAGCTAAAGGAGTGGGCTTGAGATACTTTATTGAAGATGTCCACTTTTTTAGATTAAGCTTTACACCCTGCTGAAATTCTTAGTCTTCTAGGGCATTTTACGAAGCTTTGGACTTTATGCTTTTGTTACTGTTTTAGAGGGCCTGTCATTATTCAACCGTCTTACTTGCTTACTGTAAATTTTGTATGTTGGCAAGCTAAAAGGAGCAAATTTGTCCATGTTTGCTCTAACAGATGATTTCTGTGTTCTTTACATTCTTGTCCTATTGGAGCCATTGATCCCTGGCTGAGGTGAATAGATTGTGCAGTGCATATTTTCTTTTTTTTTGTAACAGACTGCTTTTCTTTTGTGTGTTGGAAGTTTGATATTTCTTTTTGCCTTCCCATTTTTCTTAGTGACTGCTTGAATGCAGAACTATGCTGGAGAAGGGAGACCATGCATGAACAGCCAATTTGTTACCCCATTTTAATGGCCAACCTGAACAGTTCAAAGAATCATAGAATGGTTTGGCTTGGAAGGGACCTTGAAGATCACCTGGTTCCAACCCCCCTGCCATGGGCAGGGACACCTCCCACTAGATCAAGCCGCTCAAGGCCCAATCCAACCTGGCCTTGAACACTTCTAGGAAGGGGGTATCCACAACTTCCCTGGGTAACTTGTGCCAGTGTCTTGCCATCCTCATTGTGCAGGATTTCTTCATGGTATCTAGTCTAAATCTTCCCCCTCCAATTTAAAGCCACTCCCCCTCATGCTATCACTACATGCCCTTATAAAATGTCTCTTCCCAGCTTTCTTGTAGTCCCCCTACAGATACTGGAAGGCTGCTATAAGGTGTCCCCAAAGTCTTCTCCAGGCTGAACAATCCTAGCTCTCTGGGCCTGTCCTCATGGCAGAGGTGTTCCAGCCCTCTGAGCATCTTTGTAGCCCTCCTCTGGACCCGTTCCAACAGCTCCATATCCTTATGTTGAGGGTTCTAGAACCGGACACAATACTCCAGGTGGGGTCTCACAAGAGCAGAGTAGAGGGGCAGAATCACCTCCCGTGACTTGCTGGCCACGCTTCTTTTGATGCAGCCCAGGGTATTCTGGGCTGTGAGTGTGCATTGCCGGCTCATGTCAAGCTTTGTTTGTCTTTGTTGGAGTAAAATTTATAACACAAAGTTGTTTTAAGAGGGATAGCATAAGATTTTGAGAAAGGCCTCACTAAGAGAAACTGTTTCAAGCTAACATCTGTCTGGCACAAACCCTTTTAATTCTAAGTTGTATTTTGGTGTGTTTTCTTCTGTTTATGGGTTTTAAGTCATCTGGAGACACTACCAAAGATAGACAGGCTCATCACAAACTTAGTGTGTGCTGTTCTTTTGGGCCTTGCTGCCTGCTTGAGAGACTCTGGGAGAATGACACAATTCTGGCATGAACTGTGCTTGTATTATCTAGGTTACAATCATCATATACCTGTCTATTTTGGGCCTACTTCTTCTGTACATGGTGTACCTGACGTTGGTGGAACCTATACTGAAGAGACGCCTCTTCGGACATTCACAGCTAATACAAAGTGATGAAGATATTGGAGTAAGTTCACCAGAGTGCTTGTGTACTTTACAGTAAAAATTGGGATGGGTAGTTGTTAAATAACTATTTGAAATGAGCAGATTTTTATTTTTTTGCTAGGCAGTGTAAATGCTTTTCCTGAAGGGAGAAGAAAAGAAAGCTGTGTAAGGACTTCTGTGAAGCCACTCTTTCTTTTTTCACTGG
This sequence comes from Phaenicophaeus curvirostris, assembly GCF_032191515.1. Taxonomy (NCBI): domain Eukaryota; kingdom Metazoa; phylum Chordata; class Aves; order Cuculiformes; family Cuculidae; genus Phaenicophaeus; species Phaenicophaeus curvirostris. The sequence goes on from NC_091396.1 coordinate 12,959,771, forward strand.
GCTAAAAATTTGTGAGATGAGGACTGCTTCAGGTATCCCAGGTCTAGGCACAGATTACTTTCTCAGAGAAGAAACAGAATGGGGTGGAGATACACATATGTAGGAGGTATAGCTTGTGTGTTAACGACCTGTACAGTCTTTCTAGTGATCACATTTATGCAAACTGCTTACTGCTTAGATTTCTAAGAAAGCAGAGAGGTTCCATGTCACTTCAGTTAAAATTTGTCAATGCTAAAAATTCAGGAAGAAATTATTATAATGAAGTAAAATAGTACTGATGCTGAAATAATTTCTTAGTAGTACAGCTAGAAACTCAAATGTGATGGTATATTCCAACAGATCAGAGCAACCTTTTTAGGGAGAGGGAGAAGGGAGTAGTCCATTAGTGACTTGGTTTCTTGTCATTACTGACCTTTCTAATCTTCAACCCAGTGTTTTTGACTTCTAATGAAAATGGAACAAAATTGTCTTCATTACCATTACAAGAAGAGAATGTAAGACCTTATAAAACCTTATGTGGGAAAGAGCAAAACATTTCAGTACTTGATCAGTGTGAATAAGGAATACTGATTGGTGGGCGTAGGTCATCTGTATTGAAGGGGGATGTAGAATAGTATAAAAATATGATCTATGGCTTTGCATCTGATGAATCTGTGTGCATCTGAACCTTATGAATCTGCGTGCCTGGGAGGAGTCAGAGTACTGTGAGGAAAGTTTTCTAAACTGGCAGCTGAGTTGGGGATAAATCATCAGTGTTGAACCACCCAAACTGATAACACAGTTCTGAAGTCTCAGTATCTATGTGCTTTCTATATCAAGCTGTCAAGCAGAAGGAGTAAGTAACTTTATTCCTGGTGAAATGAAGTTACGATGATAGCACTTTTTAAAATCAGTTGAAAAGCCTTGTAGTTCTGACTGCCTGTTGCTTCAATGACTTCATAGATCTCAAGGTATCAAAACCAGTAAATGCTATGCTCTGTTATGCTATGTATCTGCCGATTTTAACGTGAGTTGCCCTCAGTTTCACTAGCTGTTTTTAGTTTGGGAGTGACACCCATCATTGCTAGTAAACAGAGAAAAAGCTTATTTTTCCGTTCTACGCTTTTTTCATCAACAGTAGCCACATTACCTATCTTGACTTATAAAGGTGTTTCTGTTCAGCAGAGAGGGATATTAAGTGTTCAGAATTAAGCGTTTTCCTAGATAAATACTTTTGTCAGCTGTACCTTCTTTATTTACCTTGATTTCACAACAGAAATAGGTGATTGTTACCCAAGTTGGAGCTAAAATTGTCTGGAGTGAAGGTTCTTTGGACAGAGGGGTACTATTGCTGTTATGTCGCACTGTTTCTGCATTTCCTTTCATATTACATGGAGACATATTTCAAATGCCTTTGTACTGACGTCTTAAGATTTTCCCAGTCACTTCAAGGAGGATACTGGGGTTTTGCTTTCTTTTTTTTTTTTTTGGAAAGGAGGGATTTGAGTGATCCTTTTTCTCTCTGCGTTCTTACAGAAAATTGGGCAAACTACTACTTGAATTAAATGAACTTGTGTTGTATTCTATACCTCAGACAATTTTTTTTTTTTTTTTTTTTACTTTATACCTTAGATAAATTATAATACCTCCAAATCTGGGTTGGAATCTTCTGGTTGTAGGTGGAAGAAATGAAATAAGTCCCATAGCAGAGCTCAGGTTAACTGCAGAATGAATTTACTTTAAAATCTGGATCCATCTTAAACAATTTCACATTTTGCTGTAACTGTTACTGTGACCATTACCTGTGCTCATGGAATCACTAGTGCTTATCTCTGCAGTGGTGCTTGGAACAAAAAACACTGCAAGTCCTTGCTTAGTACATGTTCCTCCTTCCCTGTTTGTCCTCCTGTGACAGTGAATGTGAAATACTTTCCCCATCCTTGCATTTGCTCGTGCAAGTTCTTGAGGTATTGGTCCCTGTCACACTTTGGAAATACTGTGTACCTCAATTTTGTTGCTGTCTTTCAAGCCAGTATGTTTGCTCTTTCTTGTTGCCCATTGATAGCGGTGGAAACTGAGGAATGTAAGCCACTTCTGTAGACCTCTTTCCTTTTAAGTTCTTCTTTTTCTCCTTGCGGTCTACACAGAAATTGGCAGTAGCTAGTCTTGGAGCTGAGATCGTTATTTATCAGGAAAGCAGTACTGTCTAGCTCATCCTGCATTCTACCTTACTTGATCTGTTTTATAGCAGAAATGTGTTGCTATTTTGATTTTGTTTCCCTGTGAATGAAGTGATTTGTCACCTGTTAACTGCCCATTCTAGTTATGTCAGACTGCATAATTTTTTAGGTCCGATCATAGCTCTTTGGGTCAGGGATTGTTCTCTGTGAGCACACTTCTTATCCCAATGAGGCTCACGGGTGGCTTTTGGACTTGTAGGCATCACTTCTGTGGCTATCATTAATGTTGATCTCTACTGTACTACTAAGAATTATCTAGACAGGCATATCACAAAGTATCCCTTAATGTAACTGTCTTTGAAAAGGTGGGGGGGGGGGAGGCAGAAGAACTGCCCCCCTTTCCCAGTTATTTAATGCAGGACATAATTATGTTAGTTTTCATTATGCATTGTATAAATGATGCTTTCTGACATAGCTTTAGCAACGTGACTTTGTCCGAGACAATTTGGTAGCCAAATAAGAGGTACATTTCCAACTCTTACTCTTTGTTACTTGGTTATATTTACTAGAAGAAAATAAAGCTTTGCAGGTACTGTTAGAAAACAGACAGAGTAAATATTAAACAAGCACTCAGTTGTTTAGCTCTGTCACTTAAACAGCTGTATTGACACTGTGCTTTTAGACAGCTTAGTACAATAGGTTTAGTTTGGTAAACATCAGTGTGTGTTGATTTTATATAGAAGCTGTGTGTGAACATCAGAACTGCGTGATGATAAATGGCCAGGACGCTGCAGAGAACTGACCCTTTAATTCACTTTTAAGTGAAGTGCATTCAGGACAGTAACAAGGAGGCTCACAGTGCATTGGTCTGTTCTAGGTGTCTCTCCCATCAGCTGCTAAAGGATGCAAGACGGTGGTTCTTATCTTGCAGCTCACCATGATGTCTCTGGGCAGCACATAACTAAAAGTACAATGAAGTTTGGTCTGTTTGGGAAACCTGTGGAAGTTACTTTGAATGCGAAATTGTAGTACAGTTCTAACTATTCAAAAACTTCCTTGATCATTATTACTGACCATCTTGTTGAAACAGGGTATTTACTTGAAAAAAAAAACCCAAAACCAAAAAAACCCCTACACATCCTTTGGAATGTAACAACAAAAAAAGACTAATGTAATTGCTTGGTGGAATTGCTAAAATCTAACCAATGATTTTTTTTTTCATTGCAGGATCACCAGCCTTTTGCAAATGCACACGATGTGCTGGCTCGTTCTCGAAGCCGCGCCAATGTGTTGAACAAAGTGGAGTATGCCCAGCAGCGCTGGAAGTTACAGGTCCAAGAGCAACGCAAATCTGTCTTTGACCGTCATGTAGTGCTGAGTTAATTATGTCTCAGTAAAGTAACTCCAGGGAAGTAAAGTGGCCTAATTGAAAGAGCTGACTTAAGTCTTCCTGATCCTGCCAATTCAGAAGTGTTTTCTTGAATGGTTCATTATTGATTTAAATAAAATGAATAAAAAAGTATTTGAACTTTGAAAGAATGTACTGGAATGGAGACAATTTAAAAACATTAGTTAACCAAAAGCTAAAATCTTTACATTTTCAAATGGCTTTTACTAACAAAACTGAAAAGGAAACAAACCCTAAGATATCTTGGGTTGCCACTGTGGAACCTTATTTATGGTTGTGACTTTATGGTGGTTTTTAACTATATATTTCTCTCTGCTATTTATGTGGTTAAAAAGTACCTGGAAACACAGTAATTACTTGCAATTCACTAATCACTTTATGTGAAAACCTTTTGTAAATATATTTGGATTTTCTGCTGACTGTTACTAGGTACTGGAAATCTAAATCTTGCAGTGTAGTTTTCATATCAGAGAATGAAATCCTGACTGGCTGTATTCATCATTTGGTTTCTTGCACTCGTACTTTCAAGATGCTTGTATGTCAAGTGATGTTTGCAGATTTAAGGCAAAACTTAAATGGACACTGATTCTTTGAGCTGCATACTGAAAGTACTGTGATGTAGATAAACTAAATGCAGTGCATATCAAGACAGTGTTGGCATTTTGTTCTATTTTGCTTTGATAGCTTAATATATGTATGTGTAAGATATCTCTTAAAAATCTTTTCCCTTTCTTTTCATGGGTGAAGTCTCAGGAGTTAGTATATGATGAAATATTTATTATAAAAATCTTTCTGCATTTGTTTGAATTAATGGTCTAAGGCACATGCTTTATCTAGCACCTGTCATCTTGGGATTTAGGTGTATTTTCTTATCTGTGATTCTGTACTTATCTCTCTTAAGAGGTATACAGTTGCTAGATGACTAACTTTCCTATATCCCCTTTGGAATGTAACAATTAAAGATAAAACTGATTTTTGAAAAATGCACGTGCATTATGTGTATGTCATCATTTTTGTCCCTCATTTCCCTGCATCTAAATTCCATCTATAAAAGCATTTCTCTGAAGATGTTTCAGAGTAGAAACATGTACTTGTTCAGTGCTTAGATAAAGGACAGGAAGGCTCACCAAATTGCTAACTGAAAAAAGTTTTTAATCCCTGACTCAAATTTAGCCACGCATATGTAGTTATGTTATTGTCTTATACAGTTTTCAGTTCCAAAGTGGAAGGAAGTGCTACATGGAGCAGTACTACACGTTGCCAGGTGCAGTTTTGGCTTGCTTAGTTCACAGCCTGGGGGACAAAATAGCATGGGAAATAAGTGGTACTTGTACACCTGACTGCTGCAACAGGGGTGGAAACAGCCTGTAACAACCTTTGAACTGACTGCAGCTCTTTCACAGATACAGAGCAGTGTTCTCTTGTCAGTCCTGTACTCTTCCAAAAACTGACTTAATCTGGAATTATAATGGGTATGTTATTGGTGGAGGCAGAGGATTGTTTCTTTTTTTTTTAAAAAAGAAAAGCACAAAGTTTATTGACAGAACAAAAAAAAATACAGACTTTGATTCAGTTACGGTGTTCAAGATCCAACCCTGATTTGTCAATAACTGATTACGACAGTGATGTGCTGAAGGTCCCCTGAAGAAAAATAATATAACTTGGTTGTTGAATACATGCCTGTGTACCAGTTCTAGCAGATGTTCTACCTCTTGGCTGCCTTTCCGAGGCCTGAGGCTGGCCTGGGAAGAAGGGTGCAGAATACAGCAATGTTGTGGCCCCACGCAAAGACAGCAGAAGGAGAAAGCTTTTTTTTTTGATGGCTGACAGTTCCAGGAAGACAAGACCAGGTGTCTGTAGCTCCCTTGGTAGTAGATTAAGCGTTTGTAATCTTACGATGTATTCTGAAAGTTTTAAGCAGAACTGGTTTGGGTTTGAATTTTTTGTGTGGTTTTACTTTGATCAATACAAGGGCCAAATACTGAGATGGTCTAAAGTGTCATGGTAATCCTGTAAAATGTAGGAGTTTTGAAGTTTTATGTCCTATTTCCTTGCACCTGTACAACTGGACAGCTATATCCTGATATATGTGGCATCTATACCTATATATATATATACACACACAGATATATGATTATACAGACTGATTACTGATTGCTCCATACTGTATTTCTAAGTTTAAGCAGGACTTTAAAATGTTTGTCTTGGTACTGATCCCTCACTGTTTTCAAATCTTGTCTTCTCTACCTCCGTAAATACTTCATTAGACACCTTTTATATGGTGTTGCACTACTTAACACTATGGGAATTTCCCAGAATTGCAAGTATAATGAAGATTACATTTAAGGATATTAGCGTCCTCATCTCTAATCTGGAGACAAATCCATCGCAAGTGTCTTCTAGATAAATGCCGATTTTTCTGTTTAAAATGAAGCTATGAAAATTAGTTTGCTTTTGCCTTGATGGTAGATATTTAACTGAATTTTAGCTGATTGTTATATTTAAACATTAGAGTCCGAAATGCCAATAAATGAAAATACCACTTTGATAAACTGTAACGGAATACATGCAGGAAGTAAACAAAGTACATTCCTGATCACTTTTTCAGATGAGTCGGTTGTTTTCAATAGAGTTTTAAATTTTCTAGCCTGTAATGCCAAGTTTTGTTGCCATTATAGCTGTGGTGTGGGTGGAAAAACCAAACCAGAAATGAGCAGATCTAACTGTAGGCTACTTTGCATGCGGTCAATTGACTATAAATTGCAGCAGTCATTGACTCAGCGGAACAAACTACATAATTCAGGTAAGAGACATGTGTATTTCTGTATCTAGCAACAGATCTTCACTGAATGATTAGCAATGTTTTTGTAAATCACTTCTACCAGGTATTCAGTAACAGTGCTTCCATAGCTTTTTAATGAATTCTGTTTAATATGATCTCCTATTAAGTAAGATATAAGAAAAATGAACATTAACTTCTTTTTTTAATATCATTTAGATATTTCCAGGTATTATTCATCAGTCTTAAAATAGCACGTCTTGTTTCCTTGGATTTTGCTGTCATCTGAAGACTGGTGAGTCTCTAGTCTAAAAGGAGAACAATCCTATCACTTGCATTTTGCACTTTGTGCAGGTAGTGAGGCAGCAGATAACTTTTTTTTGTAATGCTGTTATGCAGTAGAAGTGTTAGTACTAAGGAGAAGTTTTGCAAATATCTCTTCTTGGGGGGTTGTGTTGATTTTGATTTCTTGCTCTGTAGTGATGTTTTGCTATGAAGATTTTTTTCTGCTGTGTTACAGAATTGTTTCCTCAGACAATGTTAAGTTGTTAGCAGTAAAAAGTTTTTTTTAGACATAACAACCTATTTAAGTAGAAAAGGGAAAGATGACTGTCTACTATTTTCCTTCTGTAATGAGTGTGTATAATCACGTCTGGTTTTCTGCATGTAAAATGGATGTGTGTTCATGTTTTCAGCCGATCAATGGAAGTACCTATGTAAGATGAATGTGACTTTCTTGTCTAACAGCATGCTATGAATGAATTCTTAACTCGTAGGATTTCTTTTGAGATCTGTGTGCATTAGAAAAAGAGACAACGCTGAATACAGAGGATTTTATAGAATATCTTGTGAGGTCCGTGCTGAGTAAAAATTCTCTCTGTATTAAATGTAGCAGGTATGAAGTCATTAGAAAACATTAAAATATCCCCGTATCCTTGTGAAGGATTAAGGGAGTCCCATTTATCTTAGGGCACTGGGGTCAGAACATTTGAAGCTTTGCAAGGTGTTTTTAAGTATGTGATCTAGGTGTTTTAGTAAGCTAGTTTAATGTTCTGTTGTGTTTTCCACTTTAGAGGGTGTAATATAACCAAGGTGTTACAGACAGCGATGTATAGATGTGGAAGTGGATGGTGAGTTAAGAGTGTTTTTTGGATAGATTCTGTGTAGGCAAGTATTGCTTGTGATTTGTGAGCATGGATCACAGTAATTCTTTAGAAACTGACTAGTTATTTAGAATTTATTTCTAAGTAACTATTAGATAACGATCAGTACAGTTATGCTGACATTTAGGTATTTGAATACTGATACTGGGAAGGCACTATAATGTGGCTTCCTATGAAACACCCCAAGATTATCATTCTAATAAATGTATGAGGATGATGTGAGTAGTTATGCCTGCTGTAATGCTGCCCCGAAGAGAGGGCATGTGGTTTTAATAAGCCAGTCTGAGGGGTCAGGCACAACTATGCACAGGGACAACTTGGTTTAGGGACAACTCTGACCCTGACTACAAGCCTAACCATAAACCTATCCCTAACTGCTCCCCGTGGAGAGTTGTCCTTTCCCACAGTTTGAGTTACAGATTTCTAGCAGTGCCCCGATGACTGTTTGCAGCCCTTTCTTAGTAAAATAATTTATAATTGGAACAATATTAATCAGACATGCGTTTTTCCTTTTATAATTGTTTATTTCATAATCCTCTATGTATTTCATATCTGTGTTTCATCTGGAGGTGAATGCAGAAGGAGCAGAAGACCCAGAGATGTTCAGTTTAGCAGAAATTCATCCTTTAAACCTTTTGTAAATCTTTTTATGTGGAATGGATGTAATACCTGACAGACATAAAATTAAGATTGAAATCCATTCCCTGCACAAGTTTTCCGTTTAATTAAGATATTGTAGTGAATGTGACATCAAATGAATAGACAGAAAAAATAATTAATCTTGAAGGCTTTTTGGTATGGATAGGGAGTTTCTTACTGGAATTGTGTATCTAATTTTTTTTGAGGAGGAGGAGGTGTGGAGAGAATGTCTCAGATGTTGACCTGATTTGTATGTTGTCAGTAGAGATGTAAGTTTTCTTGGATTTGGAGAAAGCTATGCCTGCGTGGAGTGTGCAAAGTTAGATTCTTCTCATTTCTAAGGCTGAAGTGAAAGGACTGTTTGCTGTTTCCTTAGGAAGCTTTAGTGGCTTTATTTTCTTAAAATCTATTGTGAATTTTTTTAATCAGTGTTGGTGACTTGCACTTTCTTGTATTTTTGAATGAGACGTTGTCTGCTTTATGTAATGATCTTCCAGTGCGGTTCTGAACTGTCAGAAATGTCTTCAGTCTCTTCTGGAAAATGCCAGTAAAGCCTAGTGTTGGTAAGTCCAGGTGAGTTTTTTTACTCTTCAGAAAGAGTTGTTCAAACAATTATTTAATTATACTTTTCCAGGTTAAACGCAGAGCGTAATGGATAGCAAAATCTACCGTAACCTCATGGACAAGTTGTCTGTCTGTACTGAGACTCAGCCCATACAGCTGGCTAGGCCCTTCTGTGCTGACCCAGTGGTCGCGTTTCATGTGTACCCAGAAACACCAAACCAGGTCACTTGCTCTGAAGATTTGTCATTCCTTCCTTTCATGTCTGAGCATCTCATCGCAGAAAACTTCTACGGTGAACCCTGCACCTTTCCCTACCAAGTGCCCAATCCCAGTTACCGCAGAAGTGAGTACTCCTATGGGCCAGCTTTCATCAGAAAGAGGAATGAGAGGGAAAGACAGAGGGTTAAATGTGTCAATGAAGGCTATGCTAAACTGAGGCATCACCTACCTAAGGAATACTTGGAGAAACGGCTCAGCAAAGTAGAGACACTCCGTGCTGCCATAAAATACATTACCTACCTCCAGTCAGTTCTGCACAGTGATTCTATGGTGACAGAAAGAAATGTCATGGAGCCAAGCCAAGCACCTAAAGCAATTAACAAACAAAACCAGTTCTTGAATACGATCTAAACTGTTCCAATGGATCAGAAGGTGTCCTGTCTTGGAACCCAGTAGCCACTATATTATTAATGTGTGCACATTCCTACCATGTCTTAGGAGGAGATCATAGCATATTTTGATATCAGCCTGCAGAAAAGAGTTTTAGTTTTACAGATAGTAACTACACTTAGATGTGAGAAAGACAACTGTGGAAACCCCATCTGAATGGTGTAAGTTAGTTAATTCACAGAAATCAGAAAAGATTTCTAAAATTGTCACCACACCAAAATGTGATACCTATACATGTGAAATAACTATGTATCATCACAACCTGCATGCTTTAAAATAAAGTCTTTTCACTGATGGGACTGAGATTCCTCTCATTTTCTGTAATGTTACTAGTTTACATGCTCTTTCTTAAAAGATTATTGGCCTAACTGCCAGTGTTTCTCTTAAAAGGCCTTTTCAAAGATTCCCAGGAATTTTGTTAGGTGCCAACAGGAAGGATAACTTAGTTTAAAAGGGGGAAAGTAAAACGAGGGTGGCAGCTTTCTGTGGTTACTGAGCATAAGAAGAGCATAACAGCTTGCAAGTGCCATTCCATCTGTTTTGTTATTAATGAATATTTTAATACCATTAGAAACCATTGAGTTAGTCTAATTTCTAGTGAAAATTGGATTCTTCTTCAGCTGTCAGTACCCTTAAAAATTACCAGGACTGTTCAAACATACACAGTATAAAGAAAATTGACAAGGTCTTGGCCTTGGTTGGGGGAGGCGGAAATATCTTGCAACAGAAATTTTTCAGGACTTCTGCTGATAATGGTTGAGGTCTGAGGTGGTCTTTTGCTGGCCTCACAGCCTGTTCCTCTGTACCACTGATGGTTTTGGCTAAGTAATATAGCACAGATTTATGTAAAGATGGTGAAGAGAGTTTGGGTCATAAGTGGCATTAACATTTGCTGTAGGTAAGGGAATTGTGTTATTGATATTAAACAACTCTTCTTCTCAGACGCAGAGAGCAGGTCGTCTGTGTGTGCAGACTCTTAAGGATTCTTGTCCTTAATTGCAATCATCCTCTCTGTTATCATTGTATTCTGGTATTTTTTGACATGCCTTCTGCAGGAAAAGGGTAGAATTTATGAATCCCTCACATTTATTGTGAAAAGGGTAAGTTTGTAAAGCAGGTTGATCTCAGTTTGTCTCAGCTTCAGCCTTTCTGTCTGCATTTCAAGAGGGAACGGCCTCAAGCTCCACCAGGGGAGGTTCAGGCTGGACATCAGGAAAAAATATTTCACGGAAGGGGTCACTGGGCACCGGCACAGGCTGCCCAGGGAGGTGGTTGAATCACCTTCCCTGGAGGTGTTTAAAAGACGGGTGGATGAGGTGCTGAGGGACATGGTTTAGTGACTGATGGGAATGGTTGGACTCGATGATCCAGTGGGTCCTTTCCGACCTAGTGATTCTATTTATCGCACCCTCTCGTGGTGGGCTTTTTTTTCCTACATCTGAACCGTAGCTTAAAATCCCTTCTCTGTCCCTGCAGTCTTTCAGTACAATATCTAGGTCAATGGGGAGCTGAAAATTTAGCAGACTGGCAACAAACAGTCCTCTCTGTAGTTGCACTGTTTTTTTAACTGATGAGGTTGGGATGTCTGATGCTGGTATTAACGACTGTGACAACCTCCGTAGCAACCAAGAAACACTGGCAGCAAATGGCTTCCTGCGTCAAACAGGCAAAAGGCAAAAGATTTCTGCATCAGAACTAAATCCAAATCGACCAAATGTAGTGTTATCAATAACTGGTAAGTTCAAAACACTGTGTGTCGAAGTACTTGGAGTTATCCAGAGAAAAAAATATCTCAGAGTTGCACAGCTGCCTTGTCAGTGCCCTGTTTCATACAGAAATAGAAGACCTGGCTGTCAGCGGTAACAGCACTGAATGGGTTTAAAATGTGCTCTAATGTAGAATTGATAATTGCATTTCTTTGTGCACAAAGTGTTACTGATTCCATCTTGTTTAGTTTATAATAGAGGAGTTTGTGTAATTGTGAAACAAGTGAATATATTGTGTTGATTTGACATAAAGACATATTTTGCAGCAGCTAAATCTATTCTTGCTGGGTTTGGTGTGCTAGTTTTTTGAAATTGTGTTTCTGTATCATATCTCTTAAATAAGATACAAAATTTTAACGTAATATGTGCACTTAAGTTATATTTTGTAAAGTAAATTAGGCACTTAAATTTTATATGTTGAATTTCCATGAAAATTTTGCCTTAAGCATCGTAAACATTTCTAAGCTGTATTAAAAAAGAATGTAATAAAAAGGGATAGAGGCTTGCCTACTACATCTTGTCAGACTACCAAAACCAGCATCACATAATCAATCTTGGTGTGACAGCCTCTGAATAGTTATCACTTGTCAGATCTGAGCATCTCATTTGTTCTCATGGCAAGCCATAATCCTGCTGCTCTAAAACACGACAGGACAGCTGAAATATCAAAATATTTCATCTTAGTACATCACTGTAAATAAAACAAGTAACAGGCAACTGTAATCTAACATCACGTTCAGAAACTGTCACGTTTACTCAGCTTGTCAACTTCTGTCTTGGCTTGTAAAATAGGGAAGGTTTGGCTGGAGCTGTGTACAAGAAAGCTTTAAAGGAGAGTACAGTGATAAGAAAAGAGAGGTGAATGTTACAAGGAGAAATGAAAGTTGGAGGAAGGTGAAAGCTATTTGCTGGGGATTTTTACAGCATTTCTAGTTTCCTTGGGTGTTCTTGTCCCTCTACTGTGTTGAGGTTTGGGTTACTGAAGATCACTGAAGTTGGTGATACAGGTTCATCTGACCAAATGCCAGTCTGGGTATTTTGAATTCATTCTTTTTAAATAAACAATAAAATCTACTGAGTTCTTGAGGCACACAGGAAAGCAACTGTGCTTGTGTTGGAAAATGCAAGTACATTGTCTCTTTTCTACTTACAGCTCATGACCGAGTCCTGCAGGTAGCTGCTTTTGCAAGAATGGCTTGTTCAGAAGGTTTCCTGCCTATGGGTCACAAATATTGCAGTGCAATGCCAGCTCTGGACAAGTTCTCGTGCTCCAGTGTCATACCTGCTGTTAACCCCTGCTGCAGGAGCCCTTTTGGAGTGCATCCTGCCTGGATTGCTGAACACCTCACCCCTTGGAGGTAAAATCAAGTTCCTGTTTGAGTCTGATTTGTTCTTTTTCATGATATCTGAAAGGATAAAACAGGTTCGTGTGTCAGATTAATAAATCAGCAGCTTGAACATCATTTGAGCTTTCCCCTCCACTGCACTGGCAGTTTTTTAGATGGTATTAACTGAAGAGATTTGCTACCCAGAGAGTATGAAAAGCAAAGCCTGAGTAAACCTCCTTTCAAAGAAACAGTCCTTTAATATTATTTGGATAAATAAGTGTCTTGCGTTAGCAGCTGTCTTCTGTGAAATGCTTCTAATGCTTTGTGACGGGATTATTTTGCCTGTTTTGAACTTGAACCTGTCATCAACAAGCAGCTTTGTTGTTCACTTTTCTGTTGTTCCCTGAATGCCCCAGTTCAAGCCATCAGCTACTCCACTTTGGAGCACACCTATGCTATGCTCTCTGCTGGAGACAGATCCTTTCTCCTGATCTTAAGGATTGCATTTACTTGCTACGTAAACAGCAAAGGGGCTAGTGCAGGTAGTGCTGGCCCTGAATCTCAGCATACTCCAGGTTCACTTCCTCTAAATTCAAAACCAAGTAAATCTGGATAAGAATACACACTGATGGCTTTTTCCCCAAGAGCAAAGCATCGTCCCTGCACAAGCAAGTTTTCTCTTTCTTCCCACATGCTTTGGCATGATAGGGTTCTTAAATCTTACAAGATTTTTTTCTTTTCATGTCCTATAGAAGCTGTTTGCCCAAGTGCTGACCCGTTTTCTTTTCTTCAAGGTGCCAGTGTAATCCACTGTGTAATCCCTCTCCGCGCCCTGCATGGAAGAGGCTGAGCACATCAGGGAGATCAGTGTGCTTAGACAGCAACGTCCCTGTGCTGGTGAGAGGAGAACAAGATGGGTTTTATTACCGAGGTACAGTAAAGGAGGAGATAGAGGTGAGTGGTGGTTGCTGTGTGGTAGTCATGGCTGTGTGTAATGGGGTGTCCAGTCCACCAGCAGTCCTCACGTGCCACCTGAGTCTAGGGTAGCAGTTCTGATTTCAGCTGGTGCGTGAATTAGAGAACGGACCACCAGGACAGCTGTTGCTTGTGGTTAAGTCAATTCACAAAGCTCCAGACATTCCTGATTCCGGGCTGTCCTCACCTCCTGCAGCCTGGCACGTGGGGTGAGCCTTCTACATGCAGATCAGCCTCACATACCAATAAACTAGAAATTGTAAGATCCTTGTTCTTCCCTGCATCCCGTTCTTGAATCCAGGGGTGAACAGGCCTGTTTCAGGGATCCTCATCTTGCGCAGAAGATGGGTACCCTCCAAACTTACAGTTCCTGGGGAGAGCAGTATTGTTGTGCACTTGCTAGAGCAGATCCCCTGCTTCTGCTGGCGCTAGGCATTGAGCCAGGCTTGGACAGTGAGTGGTGATGTGAGCAGTGTACCAGCTACTGTTGTGTGTAGACACTTAACCATCAATAGCACAGGAAAAGCGTTAGTGTTTTATGTACACATTTCCAGCTTGAGTCAGCTACAGACCAAGCACTGAGTGTCTTTTCAGAAATGTTAGTGAAAGCTTTAATTCATTACTTTGTTAGCACTTCAAACTTAACAGAAAAAAGCACCTATTCTTTCTCAAGAACACGGAAGTACTCATTTCATTGTTGATGAAAAGCTTCTTGACAAGCCCTAATTTAAAAGAAAATAAAAATTCCCAACAACCCCTGCAAGAGGCAGAGTTAGTGGTGTATGCAATGAGCAAGGAGTTGGGCATGACTGAAGAACAAGTCTGAATGGCTTCAATGTCCCTTGTTATCTGGTGTGTATGGTGTGGTTTGTGAAACCCAGTGGCACTGTTTCTATAGCTTTTTCTCTCGGATAAGAAAATACAGACCCTAGGGGCAGTCAATCAGTACATATACTTCACTTAGCCAGCTTTCTGGTGAGCCTCATGGAGGTTTTTCTTGCTTTCTCAATGCTGAACACTGCATACTAGTTACTGTTCAGGCTTGCTTGGTATTTTGACCTAGCCACATAGCCACAGAATGGCCTCCCAGTGAAGGTTACATGACCTGACACTTTTACCGACTATCAGAGGAACTATAATTTTGTTCCTGGTAACAGGGTGAAAGAGGCATGTTCCTGGTAGAGTTTGCCAAACCACTTGTGTCACGTGGAAGGCATCCAGTGTGTGAGCAGAAAACAGCAAAGGATGACATCCTGGAATATGTAAACGGGATGAAACACTCCTTACTCCCTGGAGACAAAGTACTGGCACCCTGGGAGCCAGAAATGGCCAGGTATGGCCCCGGAACCGTCCTCATGGGCATTGAGACGAGGGACCCCTTACGAGGTAAGAAAGATGCTGCCCTCTTCTTCCTCACCTTGCTCTGGAACATGAGTGAGACTGTCAGGACAAACCCTTGTCAAGGTGCTACAACCAGAGAAACACCAGTGCAAAGACGACAGTTTAGTGTTGCTTAGAGCTTGCAGGAGGTGATGGAACTTGCTGTTAGATATCTGCATGTAACCTCACCAGTCTGACCCTAAGGAAGTTGTGACCCATGAAAATGTCACCTTCTGTGGTGATGTCCTTTTCATGAGGGATACAAGTGAGGCAGCTCTCAGAAAGCAGCCATTCATGCTTGAATGCCTACGAGTGTACGTGTGTACCAAATGGTACATCTGGGAGTGATTTTGTCACTTCAATGTAGGAGATTTCAACAGCTCATTTTTTTTTCCAATATCTGGCTGCCAAGCTCCACTAACGTATCAAAATACTGTTCTCAGACCATTATGGCTAACTTTGGCAGTAGCAACAAAAGATACTCAGAAAAAATTTTTTTGTTCATCTGATGACAAATTGAGAAGATAGATGCTGCCAGGCCTGTTGGCACACCGATGGCACCCTAGCTGCCCATTCCACCCTCTCTGAGATTATGGTGAAGTATTACAGACAGGAGAGATCCTACTGTTTCACAGGAGTAGATGCATAAGGCTGCAAAGGCTCGTCTGTGTATCTGCACTGCCCAGGCAGGCCGGCTGCTTATGGCTGCTTTCCTTTTCTCTCAACAGCCTCAGAAAATGAAGAAATTGTCGTCCAGTTCTGGAATGACAAGAAAGTGAAACTTCCATGTGATGTGGCTCTGTGGATCCCTCCCAGCCTGTGGGAGAGGATTGTAGAGATGATCCACATGCCCTTCACCAGCAGGGTGAAGCCCAGAGAAAGTCCAAACACTAACTCTTGTATTTTTTCCTGCAGTCCTAAACCAGCCCCGATTCCTCTTTGTGCTGTACATAGCCTTGCCAAGCACTACTTGCTCTGCTCACCTTGCTGGCCCCATTTCCACTATCACTGTGATGGTATATGCTGTTTGTCAGCATACGTACGGTGCATCTGCTGCTGCCATCCCTGTGTTGATGCCTGGTGGCCTCTTCCGTCCAGGTCTCTGGTCTTTCAGAGAGAAACTGAAGAGGCAGAGTCTATTAGTGAGCCCTCTCCACACCTTCTAGAACTGGAAGGCCCAAACCAAGAAGAAACGGCAGCTGTGGCAGCATCTTCTCCCTCTTCTGATTCCGAGGGGGACCCAGCGCCATTCTCCACTAAGAGTACTGTGGTGGACAGTGCTGTTAACACAGACTCCAGCTGTCTTGAGAAGCCCAGGCTAAAGAATTCTGCAAGACCAGAGGGGAAATACTGGAAAAGAAGGCACCACAAGTTCCATCCCAGTAATTCAGGTACCTTTTAATGATGCTTACAGGAAACAAGCAGTCAGGGGGAAATAACCAAGTGTGTTCTGTGCCCCCTTCACCTAGGCAGTCACTCCTCTTGTAGTTGATTGGTATAAATACTATAAATTTCCACAGCAGCCTCTGACACAATACTTCCCCCTCCCTACCATTTCTGCTGCCTCATCTTGCATGCTAGCTCTTCTTTTTGCAGCTTATCCCATGGAAAACTACTTGTCATTTCCCTATGCTTTCTATGACGCTAACATCTTCATTAACTTTCATAGCTAATCCATGCTGAATAAATTGCCTGAAAGAATACTTTTCAGGTTTAATGTGTGTTTTCCACTCTTCTGAAATGGGCGTTTCTCCATTTCAGTTCTGGTTTTGCTCTTAGATACAATTTTACTTCCTCCCAGGACTGAGTAATCCTAGCAGCACATGTACAGAGGGCAAGCAGAAATCCAAAGCCATCTCCATTGTGGATAGGTCCAGCGCTGCCCTGACTAATCAACATGCAGAGTTTGAAACCATTGAGCAGTCACCCAGAGGGCAACTCTCAATGAAAGGTTTCCCAAGAGACCAAGATTGTGAGCCATCATTTGTAATAAGGTAATCTGTATTAATACAGTATTTACTGAAGCATGCGGTTTGTTTGAAGAAATATTCTTGTTAATGGTCTGACCGTTGGCTAGAAAAAATATATTGTTCCTAACCTAACTGCCTGCTAAAGCCACCCACTAGTTTTGTGATAGGAAGGGAACTTCTTCACTAATTAAAACAAAACCAAACCACAAAGACCTAAGGATGGAGAGACGCTACTTGGTAAAAATGAAAAAGATTGTGCCAGTAACTGTGTGAGCATTCAACAATGCAGTTTTCAGTTCAGAAAACTGCCAAATGCCTATTGACATCAATTCAGTGAAGTTCTGTGGAAGTAGAGACCTGCATGAGTAGTAGAAAACAGACAGCTGTGACTGTCAGAAGCAATAAAACATAAGAACAGATTCAGTCTGGAAAAAATTCAGTTCTTCTGGGCTCTGCTAGTCAAACTGATAGTCATGATCTCTGTCTCTGAAAGATAAAAGCAGATATTTTTACTGAACTGTCTCTATGAGTATCTTCTCTTACTCCCTCACAAGAAGCAAGCAGTTTAAGCAGCGGATCCCTACCTTGAAGCTAGAATATACAGAGCAAGCAGACTGTATCACAGCTAGGAACAAGGACAACAACCTGATTTTTAGGCCTGGTTTCTGTCAGCCGTGGTCCCCTCCTGCTTCAGAAAAACTTGGAAAAGAAAACCCAGAACATGAATGCCAAAAAAAGCAAGCACATAAAAGAGGAAGAGAAAAGCTTGCAGGAAGAAGGGGAAGATGAAAGAGAATGGCAGGATGAACAGAGACACTGCTCTGCACAAAAGCACCAGGGGTACATTAATACGTTATATACCAGAAATGAAATATTAGCTCCTCTGTACCTTCATGCTTTTGCAACTGTGAGCTGACTGCAGAGTAAAACTTTGAAAATGCTAAACCTGCATGATTTTCTTTAGGAGAAGATTAATGACATGTCTTGGTAAACAGAGAATATACTATAACTGCGAGCATATAAGATATATGCATTAAATTTAAGCAGCTGCCTACCAACTTATTAAGCGTATGGTTCCTATTTTATTATAATCGTAACTGCACACATTATGCACCTTTGCAATTGATGTCCTAGGAACATGGAAGTTTTAGGCCAGCACGGAGCTTCAGGCGAACATGCTCTATGTTAGCCAGTGTCACACGTGTGCGTGGAAGTGACATGCTTTGCCTTTTGGTAAAACTAAAAATAAACCAGAGTGGCTTCATTCTAGCCCCAAACTGGTAACATGAATTACAATAGTAGGTGCCATGTGGTAAGAGAGTATGATGACAGAGTTTTATTCCTGTAAAATAGCCCTTGGTGTTTTGTAAAGTTATGTAGAAACCCAGAAGATAAACTGCTGCTCCTCAAAACTGCTACAGCTGTCTCATCGTATAATACAGACTGCATCAGAAGTAACTTGCAAGGACCAAGTGAAGCTAGAGAGCAGGCTTCCCAGGAGTGTTCTCTGTTGGCCTAATGTCCTTCCACTGCAGTAGCCAAAAATACTCTTTACTTCCAAAGAAGAAAGGTTTAGTCAAAGCCTAAAGGCTTCTGAAAATCCTGCAGTCTTAGTGTACACTTCTATTTCAGCAGTGAAGTTTGTACTAGCACAGAAATAATGCAGTTATTAAAGTTATGTGAGGCAGAGGTACCTGTCTTACCACCAGGAAAGCAGTAGTTACAAAGATACTGCTGCTTTTTTCAACTAGCCTTCCAAGAGATTTGCTTTCTGTTCCCCAGAAAGAAGGTTTTACAGCATCAGGAAAACAAAGGTATAAAAGACCAAGAAAGAAAACAGAACCAGATGATAAGCGTAAAGCAACTTACACAGGAGATGACAAACTTGATGATACAGACCATATCAGAAGAGGACAGAGAGAAAAAAAAACAGCAAAGAGCTTACTTGCAACAAAGCAGAGAGACACGTGATCAACCCAAATTCAATAAATGATACAGCTGGTGAAGTTCAGGAGCTGAAATATCAGGTCAACTGCTTATTCTATATCAGTGTTACATTTACATGGCAAATCAAGTTCTTACTTAGGTACTGTCTCTGTAGAATATCCTTATGGATAACTATTATATTAATAACTAAGAAACTCTATTTCTAGCCACATGGATTTTCAGCATCCTCATTCTTTACTCCAGGGTGTTATATTAAATTCCTAGTGTTTGGACTTGACTTTACAATTCTGGAGATATCAGGTAAACTAGCATGAGTACTAAAAAGCCTGAACAGATGCAGAACAAGGGTCTAATAAACCTCCAATTTGTCTATGGCCATTTCTTTTTGTAGAAAGAATGGAGAAACAATATAAGCTGACAGCTGAAAGTATCTTTTTCAGGATTAAAGTAGAAGAGGAAATAAATAGCCAGAGTGTAAAGGAGATGCTACTGTAGATACAACAAAATGCTCAGAGATCCAGCATTCGAGCCACTCAGTTTTATATTCCCATGAGAATTAACTTAAACCTTCATACCCTCAGCTACAAAAAAAAAAAAAAATCACACACACATGTATGCATAGAGAGAGAGGGAGATCATGTCACTGATGCAAACTGTGGAATTTGATCCTGCAGGAGAGTTAAGCATCCAGGGAGTCTGCTCATGTTTAAAGCACAGTAACTTGGCCAAAAGCTGCAGCATGCAGTTGCTCAGCAGTATTTTTCCCCTGCAGGACACAGGAGACAATTCATGAATCTACTGAAAAAGGCAGCTGACTGATGTTTAGCTTAGGTAAGAGCCTGCAAAGAGACAGGACTTGAAGTGTTGATAGTTTATGTGCCTATAGTGAATATCTGACGCACATTCAAACACCTGCCCGAGTCGGGGTCCTAATAAGTGAATGTCATTTGCATTTTATTTCTTTGTCAGAATAATAAAAGTACAGATAGGAGAGATGCACAGCAAGCCGGCTGCTTTAAAATCAATGCCAGCCCACAGAAGCTAATGTACATCCATATTCATACCATGTAGATCATGCTCTCTGTGGTCAAGAATGTGATGTGGGTGTTCTGTCTGAGGATAATATAAAAGAAGCTGTCACCACAAAGACTAAATTATGTATTTTATTCCATTGATTGTATCTTTAATCATTTCAAGTATAAAAGCCTGGAATTACATGATCACATAATTGGAATTAAGGCACACAATGTACAAATACTTATAAAATTGGTGTACAAAGTGGGCTGCGTATAATTGCATTAAGTAGAAAACAAATATACAGGCCATAAAAGATGGGAGTCCCAAGGAAGAGGATACTATTAAAGTGCTAATAAGAAAATTATATACATGATTCATTACATGCATTAGGACAGTCTCATATTTATTCCTGTGATTGCCAAGGAATGACAGACATCACAGAACAAAAGTTAAATCAACACTTTGTCCTGCGATGACATCCACCACGTGGGTTTGTTGTACCATGTCCTCTGAGGTTGCTGTGACAGAATAGGTGCCAGGAGAAACTTCAATGTAGATGTCTTCGGAAGGTTTTCTGGTCTTTGGGGGAAAAATTTCGTTATTGTTAGTCATCTTAGATTTCCCACAAAAAAATATTTTTAATTTAGGTTAAAAAATTACATTTCAGCTGCTATGTAAACATACGTACTCAGATTTTTCAAAATATAGGCAGCATGTACAAAACTAAAACATTTCTGTCAATACAAAAATTAGCAAACACCGCACTCAAAGTATTTAATCTAATCTTTCAGTCAATGGAAATAATCAACATGCTGTAATCTCTGCCTCAAAACTCAAAGTTGCCAACCTTTTGAACATAAATCTGGAAAACTTCCATACAAGATGGGTGCTCCCACTAATTTGTGCTGTGATATGAATTCTATGTTTCTCAACTTTTGTGGCTTAGAAGTTCCCAAAATTGATTCAGTAAGGTGCTGGGCTTTGAATAATAAATAAAGTTCTCGTCTCCATGAGGAACGGGGGTCTTCACAAAGACTGTATGAGAGCCAAGTACAGCTGGCTATGCAACTGCTGCACGCCTTGCTGCAAGTCTTTCCACAACACACGGAATGTGTCAGAAGTGCAAATGAGGTGAGACTGGAGAAGTCCTGGGTCATTGTTGCTGATGCAAATTACAAGAGCCTAAAGATTAATCACAGTGTTTGACATTCTGTACCAGCCCAAAATATCAAGTAAACTCTTAACTGATTATGTGCCAGAATGCCACAATCAGGTTTGTAATTAATTGTCAAGTCCCTGTACACCGACTCTACTGCCCATCTACACATACATTAGGGTTATGAATGCACCACTGATACATCATCTGTGCCATCAGAGGCCCCAAACCTAATCACAAATCTGAACCGGCACACTGATAAAGAAATTCTACACCTCAATTTAAAAACTAAATATTCTATAAACTTACATGTTGCTGGCAAGTCCAAGCTCGGCTGGGCGCTACAGAGGCTTCAGTCCTCTGGGAAAAAAAAACCAAGCCAAAACTGTTTTCTAATGATACAACACCAAAGGCCAATTCAGCCCCTGAGACAGGGTATGCTCTCTGTCCATGGAATCTTCCCCTCCACTAAAGGACTGATGTAACACCCATTGGTGCCATCAGAAGTTATTCTGCCTCCTCCCTTAAGAGAAGGCTCACATCAGCCCAGGTGCTCATAAGCCCATGATGTCAAACCACACACATTTAGTATAGCAAGTGTTACAGACACCAGATGCATAACAGCTGTCCCACAGCAAGGGAAGAAATAACCTTTAATCAAACCCAAAACCACCTACTTACTTCTTTGGAGAACTCTGGCTCTCTTTCCCGTGTTTGCCTGCCATGATATCTGCAGATGTGTTTGACTTCATGCTCTTTGCATCTACAGGCTGCCACAAGGCTATAGTACTTCTGAACAATAGAAACAGAAAATATTTTGCAGAGAATCATCAAAGCCATGCTCACAACTACTGCAGATTTACAATTAAAAGTAAAACTGCACGGCTATTGACCTGTATTAATTGGCTGGTTTGTTGTCATGTGGGGATGAAAACAATGCCTGGATGTCCACAGTACAACTGTTTTCTGGTACAAGACTGTCAGCCATGATTTTAGATGCCTGTGTCCCATACATAGGGACTCTTTGATGCCTCAGAACTGAATTCACAAAAATATCAGAAGGAAAGCTCTGGGAACATCTACCTGATCAGGCCCTTCAAGAAAAGCCCTGGTGGAAGAAGGTATAGTTTGTGTGTCCTTAATGGGACATAATGCAAGATAGGTGCTTTGCTACCTAGCCAGTGAAGACTGGTTCTGCAGGGCACATGGAGGCACAGTGCTCTAAAAGCAGAGCATGTTAATACCAGCAAATGAAGAAGTTAAATTGTCTTCAAGGCTGCTAGCAGTAGCATAGCAGTTCTGATAGTATTCAAGTCCACAAGAGCCCTATTCTGGCTCCACGATAAAGGTACTTCAGTCTTCCCCACTGCAAATTTGAGTACAGCTCTGCTGCCATCTGCTGTCACCACAGAACTCCTCCCAGAGGCACCTTTTCTGATCACTAGGACCAAAAAGTTCCAAAGTAGCTATTTTATTTCAGTTATATTTTCGTTCTGTCTGACTGTCAAAAGACTTAACATAGCAAAAATAAGGCCGATAGTAATTCTTATTTCTAAATCTATTGCTGTCTTTTATTCCTTAAGGTTATGCACACTTCAGCTGGTTTGGTTTGCTTGTATTACATTTTACTGTGGAGCTACATCCCAATATACATCAAATCCTCTCTCTGTATCACAGGAGGTGAACCAGAGTCTTTTACATTATGTCACAGAGCAAAGAAATAAAATCAAACTTTTGGTAAGAAAAGTGGGTAAACTTTGGTCTCTAAATAATTCTAAACACGTAGTTTTAATCATTCGCATTCAGGGGCATTCAAGTGCCTAAATGGTTGTGTTATGCTTTGTAAACTTTATCAATGAACTTGTGGGTCTGAGAATTCCTCCCCGCACCCATCATGACTCTTCTCTACAAAAGATGCCTGAAGCAGTACTGTCTTGGCTGATGCATAAATGTGGAAGTCATCCACTGCGTGCTCCCGCTCTATTACATACTCCTAACAGGACACAGGATGAGTCTCTATACAATATATTTTTGTTTCATCATGTGTAAAGCTCTGTTCTGCTGGAGCTGTTTTAGGATTAACTGCTCACTGTGTATGTAATGCTTTGAAATGATAAAGGAGTTGCTTAAGAGCTAATCAGCTGGTGTGTTGAACTACTGTTTAATTTAATTGAAGGCAGCCTCTGTTATTAACTCTGCAAACAACAAGCTCCCTGTTGCGTGATGATAACAGACTCTGAAGGGCACAGACAATGTAAATTGTGATGGTGTGAACGTAGCAGTCAGGCTGCAGAGCTTTTATTTGCAAGGAGTGGCTGGCAGAGATGGCCCCCTAGTCCGCCTGCCCAGAAGAGTAATGACACCTGGCAGCAGGGCACAAGCACAGCTCTTGTAATGCAGTCTCACAGTGAACGTGTGCCAACATGAGAGCAGTGGAGCTGAGCATCTGTACACCATGCCTCAGTTTCTACCTATCACCAGTAAAGATACAGTGCTGTGCAGAACCGACCCCATAATCTAGTAACAACATCTCAGATCAACTTTGTTTAGATTTTATATGAGATTCAGACATTATGGATGTAAAATGGGGAGGTTAACTCTTTGAATTCAGCGTGAACATGTGGAAAAAAGCAATCTCGCCTCAAGATTCAAATTCTCCATTACTTCTCCCACCCAGCACACACTGACTCTACTAACCAGCATAAGCAGTTCATGCTGGCATGATGAAAACAAAGGGTTAACTCTGTCATAAAGCCACTCCTCATCCCTGGAAACAACTCTACAATGTGAAGGGGACAGTGGCTAACAAAATGTAGCCTGTGGTGTCACCTGGTGTTTCTGTCTATGTGACCACAGAGCCTTTCCACCAAGGAGGGGAGAAACCCTCTCCTAAAATTTGTACTGGCCTGCTGGTACTCTGTGTGGTAAATGCGGATATTGCTGTTCATCAGCCAAGGTGATACCCATAGATCAGGATAACACTGGGAAACATGTGGCAAATGATAACATCATGGCAAATATTCCGGATTTTTTAATCTAGGCCTGCATCACAGGCTCACTAGCAAAGCTCTTGCCATGCAATGAGCAAAATGGAAGTCTAATTTTTGCAGTTTTAGTAGGAGCAGTGCAAAGAGGCCTCTCCCAGACACATCACAAACATTCCACTTCACACGGGTCCAGGGGGGAAAGCTCACCTCGCATTCCCTTGTGGCTTGATTCATCAAGTTTACAATGGAGGCAAACGCTGCACTGAGACGCTCTGAATCTTCTTCCTGCAATTAAAGACATCTTTTGTAACTCATGATTTGGTGCTTGTGGCTTAGAGGTATAAAGTGTCCAGGGATTCCATAGCAGATGATCCATTCGTGCCGGAGGCTGTTTCTGGGGTGAAGCTGTGCCCCCCTGCTCTGCAGGGCTTCATCTCCACGCAGCGTGAGTACCGGCTTTCCAACACTGCTCACCCCCAAGGCACCTGCTGCACCAGGGGGTCACTGGATGGAGCGGTCACTGGACTGGACACCTGTCCTGCAAAGCGCTGGGCATTTATTTGCAAGGATCCTTTTATAAGACAAAACGCAGGGGGACGTAACTGTGTGTGAACCTGATCTGTGCGTGTTAAAATGCCTCCAGCTCACTAAAGCACACACACAGCTCAGTCCTGTGCGCATACAGAGAGTGACAACAGGACACGAGTCACCCTAGATAACCTTTAGGTTATTCAAAATGATTTTAAGGTCCTTTCCAGCCGGGGCTGTTCCATCCTGGCATCATTTAAGAGTGCAGCTCCTCGGCGCTTCTTAGTTACCATGTTTCTGCTGCCCTGCAGCACCCACTGGGGGCTCCCCCCCACCTCAATGACCCACTGGAGTGTTGCCCCCACCCCAATCACCTGCCGGGGTCTCCCCTCCATCACTCATTAAGGTCTTCACCCCCATTACCCACCAGTGTTTCCCCCCTCCATCACACACGGGGGTCTGCCCCCCCAGATTACCCACCGGGGTCCCCTCTCCCCAGTCACCCACCAGACTCTCCCCCCACAATCACCCACCGGGGTCTCTCAGGCGCCCATCACCCACAGGGCTCCCCTCCAACTCCCCAGTCACCCACCGGGGTCTCCCCCCCTCCATGAGGCACTGGGGCCTCTCAGCCACCCATCACCCACCGGGCTCCCCTTCCTCCATCACCCACCGGGCTCCTCCCCGCCATCACCCACCGGGTTCCCCCGCCTCCATCACCCACCGGGCTCCCCCTCCATCACCCACCGGGCTCCCCCCTCCATCACCCACCGGGCCCCCCCCTCCATCACCCACCGGTTCCCCACACCCCCCCCATTACCCACCGGGCTCCGCCCCCCCCATCACCCACCGGGCCCGCCGCCGGCCGCCGCCCCCTCGCCCGCTCCAGCACGGCGCGCGCCAGCCCCGCCGTCCGCCCCGCGCGCGCCCGCTCCATCCTGGCCCCGCCCTCCCCCGCTGCGCGCGCACCGCCCCCCGCCTTTCCCGCCCCGCCCCAATCACCGTCCCCGCTCGGCGGCGGCGCGGGGCGTTCGAACCAGAGCCCGGAGGATTGTGTCCGCTTCTGGAATCCCCAACGTAAGAAGGATATGGAAGGGGTCCAGAGGAGGGCTACGGAGATGCTCGGGGGGGCTGGAGCCCCTCCCGTAGGAGAAGAGGCTGGGAGAGCTGGGCTCGTTCAGCCTGGAGAAGAGAAGGCTCTGGGGAGACCTTAGAGCGACCTTCCAGTTCCTGAAGGAGTACAAGCAAGCTGGGGTGGGGGCGACACTCTTTACAAGGGTATGGAGCGATAGGAAGAAGGGGAATTGCTTTAAATTGGAAGGGGGAAGATTTAGACTAGATATTAGAAAGAAATGCTTCACGATGAGGGTGGTGAGGCACTGGCACAGGTTGCCCAAAGAAGCTGTGGCTGCCCCATCCCTGGAGGTGTTCAAGGCCCTTCCAACCCAACCCATTCTATGATTCTGTGATAAGCTGGAGGGCATCGCCTTGGCTCAGTGGGTTGCTGCTGGTGTGTCTGGGGGCTTTACTCCACAGTCTCTGTGATGGAGACCGTGGGGCAAAGACAGCAGTGTGCCCGGGTGGCCAAAAATGTGAACAGCATCCTGGTCTGTATCAACAGTGATGTCGCCAGCAGGACTAGGGAAGTGATTTTGCCCCTGTACTCAGTGCTGGTGAGGCTACTCCTTGAATACTGTGTTCAGTTTTAGGCCCGTCAACACAAGACCATTTTGCTGCTGGAGTGTGTCCAGTGGAGGGCAAAGGAGCTGGGGAACAGCCTAGCGCACAAGTCTTAAGAGGAGCAGAGGGAACTGTTCGTTGTTTAGTCTGGAGAAAAGGAGGCTGAGAGGACACCATAATGCTTTTTAGTGCCCCCTGAAGGGAGGTTGTAGCAAGGTGGGTGCTGGTCTCTTATTCCAGGTAACAAGGGACAGGACTAGAGTTGTGCCACAGGGGGTTTACAATGAATATTAGAAAAAAATTCTTTACCAAAAGAGTGGTGAAGCATTAGAACAGGCTGCCCAGGGAAGCGATGGAGTCTCATGCTCTGGAGGTGTTAAAAAAGCATGTAGACATTGGACTTTGGGAAATGGTTTAGTAGGCATGGTGGTGCTCAGCTGACAGCTGGATTGGATGATCTTCTAGGTCTTTTCCAACCTCAATGATTCCATTATTCTATGAAAGCAGTATTCTCTGCTTTTTTTTTTTAGAAAAAAATAATGATTACAGTACATAGTGATGGTTGACGTAGTGAAACAGGTCTTGGTAAGAGGGCAGAGCCTGGGTGAGCTGCTGGGTCAGACCATCTGCAAGCTCTATCACTGCATTTGCTCTCACAAAGAAAGCCCTGAAAGCCCTTTTGCTGTGGTTGGTGGAAAGAAAGCACAAAGTGCTTTAGCTCACTGCAAGCAAGGTTTACCAAACAAACAAATCTACTCCCTGGAAGCTGCTTCTGGCCCAGGAGCTCAGCGCCTATGTGTGAGGCCTTCATAAACTCCACTGTGTGCAAGGCTGCAGCCCCGCTCTGAGCTACCAAACAGGCTTGGAAAGTGACTGGCTATATGAAAATTAGATGCTCTGTGGCTTTGCCAGCCTCACCTGCAGTGAAATGACAATAGGCAGGGCAAAATAAGCTCAGAAACTTTCCGTAAGTGTGATATAGCCATGGCTAACAAGTAGGCCCTGATTTTTCATGTCCTTGTTTGTGGAGCTTTGGTGGCTGTAATCAGTTTGGCAAGCAATAAAAATAATCTGCTCCTAGTTTACATTTTGTTATCTTCCAGTTGCTTAATCAAGGCAGCAGCTAGTTTCTGTAATAAAGCAGCTATTTGCAGGCTGCTTTTTCTTCAAAACACATTGAAGGCCCCAATTCAATGTTTGAATACAGCTTAACTTTAGGTTGGGTCTCCTGTAGTTAAGAGAAAATTCAGGCAGTTGCCAAATTGCTTGAGGTCTAGGGGAGTGAATACAACTTAAATGTGGGAGAAAAATAACACTTGGTAATAGCAATATTAGCATGCTTGAGATGTTTGTTTGATATGCTGGACAAGCAACCAGAACAGACTGCTTCCTGCTTAATTTGAAGTTTGCTCACTCTTTGAGCATCATTTCTTGTTATCACTCGTCTCACGGGGAGGCAGATGGGTTTGCTACCTTCCTGCACTTGTGAAATATACTTGAAAAAGCCCTCCTATGTAGTTTTTGTAACAGGGAAAGAAAATTGTATTCATATTTTATTCCTGCCAGGTACTTGCAGCAGTAGCTGTTGTTCTGGAGGTAAATTATTCCTTGTGTGTTGAAATTTAAACTCCCACCGTTTTTTGATGTTTGGTGACACAGTACTCCTTTTGCAGCTGAGTAAATACATCTGTCCCAAGAAGGCTGACAGCTGAAACAGCTTTTGCTATGAAACACACATTCATATCAGAATCCAGATGAGGGTTCCCCTTACTTCCTGTACATTCTCTCTTTTGAAATATAATGGAGGTTTGTGAAGTGCTGGACATTTACACCAGATTTTCTTGTGTGGGATGGCAGATCAGAATATCTCAAGACAATATATCTTCTTTTGTTGATGAGGTGGTGAAAGCCAAGAACAGCTTATCCTGAGTGCTTGGCTCTGGGTTCAGAGAAGTATCCTTGTGAAGGAAAGCTCGTAAGCATTTGCCTTATGCTGAGTACCATTTTGATTCCATTTCAGTCAATGGAAGGAAAGTGAGTGTGTGCTTGAAGTTCAAGAAATGTGCCATGCTGGAATTTGCAAATTCCAATTACAGAATATACATGTCACTCTTCTCTTTATTTTTCTTCTGTTCCTATTGTCATTTGGTCAATATATTGTGAAGTGACTTGTTTTATAAATATGTAATACTTCAAGATTTAGGTGCAGTCTTTGTGGTTTGCCATACTCATGGCTCTGCTAACAGCTAGCATCCTGCCTCTTTTTGTATGACTTTTCTATCAAATTTCTTGTGTGGGTTACTCATCTCTTAAACCATCAGGAACACGTGGACAGGTGTGCCAGGGAGCTGGTCCAGACAATACTGTTTGTGGCCTACATGGAGTTCACATGCATTATCGCTTGTGCCACGCAGAGACTGTCTTCACCCTCTGATATTGATTGAAGAAATAGTTACTATTACAAAAAGGGGAATATTTTTTATTTAAGCTAAAGTAGAGTTAAATTTCATCTAGGTGACCGTGTTCTTTGAAAGTTAGACAGAATGTCCCTCTAATAGCATATTTTCTTTAAAACTGTGTTTTTCCAGACACTGTTAATTCCTTGAAGATTATAATGTCTTGTGTGAAGTATGATCTGTGCTGAACAGATGTCTCTTCTTCTATAATCTCATATGTTTGCAGCCTTTCCCCATCTCAAAGGAAAGGTCAGGCAGAGAGCTGGAGCCAGCTCCAAATTAGCAAGTTTGGACTGTTGCAAAGTTTCATAATAACATTAAAACTAGTGCTTGAAAAGTAATAGAATACGCATAAGATTTCTGGGAAAGTTTATATGCATGCATGTAAGTGGGAAATACATTCTGTCCCTAGCTTTTGCCTCCTGGCATGCGATTGATGGAGATCGCTCCTTCACGTTGCCCAGGCCTAATAAAGGATGCTTGCTTTCTAAAACGAGTCTTGGAGAGTTTTCTTTGCTGGCATTTTCGGTATCTGTACGCATATCGCCCTGTGTCCCATATCGCCCCGTCTGGGCCAAGCTCATCACCCGAGCAGGGCATCTCCCTCCCCGGTGCGCAGAGCATCATCGTTCTGCTGGTCCCAGCGGGCTGGATCGGAGCTGTGGTGCCCGCAATGAAGTTCAGAGGCGTGACACCGCCTCCCCCCCACCCTCTTCCTCCGCAGGTACAGTTAGTTCGGGGCTACCCCGGCAAGGAAAAGGCCGGCGCCCCGCGTCCCGGAGCTCTGATTGAATCCATCTGCTCGGCCGGGCGCAGGAAGCGCCGCTCGCTCTCCTTCCTTCCTTTCTTCCCCGGCTCCGCGCGGTTTTTTTTTTAAAACCGAAAAAGAAGCGATATCCCTCCTCCAGGGTAGAGGGAAGAGGACTGTAGGGCTCGGGGAGGGGGGATCGTTCTCCCCTCCTCGCTCTGCCCATCGCATCTCCCCGCGGACCCGCCGCTCCTCCCGGCTGTTCCCGTTCCCCCTGCTCTCGGGACCCGCTCTGGGGGCGCAGGTTTCTTTGTTGGCCGCCGGGTGACTGGTTCCCATTAATCTCCCGCACTGGCCGCGGTCGTCTCCACTTCCTGCCTTCGCATACTTCTCTCCCCCTCGATCTCAGTCCCTTCCCTCCCCTCTTCCCTCCCCCCTTTCTTTCTCTCTCTCCCTCTTCCCAGCTTCTCCAAAAAAAAAAAGAAGCCGCCGGCACGGGGGCTGCGGGCGTTCGGCGGCGGGAGCGCACCCCGGCGGGTCTCGGTAAGGGCGGGCGAGCAGCGGCGGTCGCTCCTCGGGACCTGGGGAGCGGGGCTGGAGGGGCTGAAGCCTCCCGGGATGCTCGGGGGCTCCTCGGGCCACGCGGCTGCTCGAGTCCCGGGGCGGAGAGAGGAGCCGGGGCTGGAGCGCCCTGTGCCACCGCCGTGCCTCCCGGGACGCGAGTTCGCGTCCCGGGAGGCACGGCGATGGCACAGGGCGAGGACAGAGGCGACCCCGAGGGACGGAGTTATCTCTCTGCAGCCAGAGGGGCTCTGATCCGGAGCTGCGGCACCGCTTTTCCCCTCTCGCATCGTCTCTCCGGCTGTAGCCTTGGCGTGTGTGTTAAAAAACGTAGAGGGGAGCCACCAGCGGAAACCCGAGGATCCCAAGTCAGAATTAGCTGAAGAGCTAAGGGAGATGCTCCAGCAGTTCACTCGGTGGGAAAATCAGATGTAGCGCTCTTGGCTTGGTACCAAGTATTTGCTGTACAGAGGAGCAGCGGGTCACTGCAGTCAGAGAGCCTTCTTATGTTTACTTCAGTTTTGTCACTCAAATGTGCTTTGAATGTTAATAGTCAAGCAAAATGAAGCTGGGTGCGTTGTATTATTGCATGGAGTACGTCAATAGTAGTGTTTGCTACACCCTTGTTTTATAGTAGTGTTTGCTACACCCTTGTTTTACTGTTGCACTGACTTTTGGGAGTAGGTTTTCTATAACTTTTATTCTGAGTAGGCAGTCTATGCCTTCAGTCAGATGTTGAAGAATTCAGTAAAACCCATCAAGAGTCATCAAAATTTGTGGAAGATCAAGAATGAAATTGTTAGGTATAGTTTGATTTCTGATGATGTGGAGTAGGATGAATTAAAATGAGGTTGATTTGTCTTTGAGAACTGATAATGTTTTGATTATTCATGATTAATATATAGTCAGTAGATGAAAATATTCCCTATAGCGGAAGGGTCAGTCAACAGACCAAAAGCAAAAGTATTTTATATTTTTATATTATGTGGTTAAGGTGAGACTTGGGAAAATCATGTATGTTTAGGAATGTCAGAATTTAACTTTCATTTTGATGATCAAGTTAAGTAGGTGACACACTGGAAATGTGTTGCCAGGCTGAACAGTGAGAGTGAGATTTATGGCTTTGGTTGTTACTTTCCCTCTTGCTTTAAGATTAGTTATTTAAAGGAAAACTGCAACACATTTAAGCAATTATGTTTAGTTTACATGATTTTTCTATCCAGTTACCTAACGATACAGTGGAGCACCTTTTAAAGGTAGCTACAGTCCATACACCGCTAAGAGCAACTAGTCTGTCAGGAAACTTCCATCTTGCTTCTGGAGTAGAACCAGTTGCCTCTGAGAGTGCGGAGGAGTGGGGAGCAGGGCTTCTTGCGGAGGGGTGATAGGGTGGGTGGTACTGGGCCACAGCGACTGTCCTGCTCCTACAAGTACATAGCATGTATTCTTCTTCCATATGCAGAAATAAGGCAGTCCTGCCAGCCTGGCTTCTTGTGTTCCCTTCAGGGTGTTAAACTCTCCCAGCCAGCTTTCTTAGTGTAGTCACTGCCATTCCTGGTGCTGGGTAGGAGAGGTGCCTTCTGTTCCCTCCTACTTTAACAGCATGTTTGTGCTGTGGTTTCCAGAATTTGCTCCAAGGAGCTCAGACCAAGAGTTGCCATTTTCCTTTAAGTTTTTTTTTTTCCTTTAAGCTTTTTTGCTGTTAAGACTTTTAACATATACTTTAGTTCTTCAAGGAGCGTGTGACCTCTTATTATTGGTGACCCTCTAAACCATTGTGTAATCTGTTGACTGTAACTTACCATGCCAACTTAGTCTCGGTTGGGAAGTCTTGCCAAGGACTTGATGGAATAGCATGATTTTATCCACTTTATTGTTTTCATTGTGTTTCATAAACATCTAAGACCCTCTGGGAAGAATCACTGGGGCGGCTGGGCCTCCTTTCTTTAATTGCTGGTTAAATAAGTGTTGCCAGTTTTAAAAAAATAATGTGGTATGTAGGATCTCAGAATGCCTGGAACTGCTAAGCGCTCATGTTTAGGAAGCAGGACTATTTTTAGTGTAGGGGCTTTTAAAGAAATGATACTAGCCTCTTGCGAAGAGGTCACTGAAATGCACTGAAATGCCTGCTTTTAACTGGAGAGTAAAACCGAGTTTCCCACAGTTGAGTAAAGCTAAAGAACCGGATTTGTACTTCTCCTACTTAACTGAAGAGGGAGAGGATGAACTTTTTGTTAGTTTACAGTAGTGGGAGTGAGTAGGACTAAATTCTTATCATACAAAAAGATATAAAATACGGGTCTTGGTGAGATGCTTAGCTTTCTGATTCCCTCCACTAAGTGTCTGCAACAGAGTTGTAGGACTGAAAGACATTTAACACTTTCTGAGCAGGGATGGGAACTGAATGTCACTCATGGGCTGTCTTTGTGGGAGGTTACAACTGTCTTGAATGGATCCCTGGCTGCCATCCTCATCTATAGCGAAAAGAACTGCGGTAAAACTTAAAAATAAGAAAGAAGTATGGATGCGGAAAACTTGGGGCTATTTGGGATCCTAAATCAATTCTGAATACGGGACTGAGATTATTAAATAAATTTTTCTGGATCCAGAGGAGACTTTCCTCAACTCGGATGAGAAAGATGGCGACAGACTTTTTCAGTAGAGCCTATAGTGATAGCAGAACTACACTTTATGATTACAGTGTTTTATGATGGGGGTGGTGAAACACTGGAATATATTGCCCAGGGAGATGGTAGGTCCTCCATCCCTGGAAGCATTCAAGATCAAGTTGGGCATGGCTTTGAGCAACCTCATCTGGTTGAAGATGTCCCAACTTGCTGTAGGGAGGTTGGCCTCTAAAGGTCCCTTCCAACCCAAACCATTCCGTGATTCTATGATTCTCTGATCTGCTTGGGAAACAGAAGTTCTTGGTTTTGATGTCTTGAGAGAATGTGGTTTAGGTCAAAGTTACCACTGTGTGCTAGACCCATCATGTCGTCAATGTGGTCTTGAGTAATCTAAATATGGTTGATGTAACCCAGTCTCTTGCAGGGGAGAGGACCAAAATGGGGACTGATCAGACTTTCAAAATGTACCAACTGATAGCTGAGTCAAGTCGAGTTTCAGTCTGAACTTCATTGATGTCTTGTTCAACATAAATTTAGTTTAGATTAGGAGTTACTTCTTTCTTTCTTGCCCCCACCCCCTCGAGTCCTGAATGCCGTGTGGATTAGTTTTGTCTTTGTGCTGTAAAGTATGTGCAACTGTTGCTTTTCAGATTTTTTGGTCTGCAGTTGGGATTTAGTTGGCAGCACAGATTGAGGCAAGTTTGGGGAACTGCATGCAAATATTTACATTCTCAATTTGGCTTAGTCCTTGTGCTTGTAAACACTCATAGTCATATTGAACTTTGGTGAGTTTTTAAGTGGCTTTCTGAAGCCTTGGAGAGCCACACCCTACAAGACCTGAAATCCCCCCTTTTGAGAAGAGTTTTGGATATGTTTTTTGGGTGTACGTAAATTGTACAGCAGCTGAGAGTTAGTACTCATTACTCTTGACCCCAATCCGACTACAAAATCTTTTCCTGTATCTTTTCATGCAGAAATGCCTTATACAGATGAGATGTATCAAGTTAAATGTCATGAAAGAGAAATCCTGCCCACCTATGAGCTGCTGTGCAGACTCCAGAAATCCTGGCCTCCTGTGCTGTTCTAGAGCTCTTCCCTGGTAGAGAGGGACTGTGGTGAAGATCCTTCTCCCTCAGTAGCTACCGTTTTCCTGGTCTTTGCTGTTTGGATGTGAAGAAATGAAGTTCAAGAACTAATTAGAATGCTGGGGATGTTTGCTCATAGAGAATCAGATTTAAGTACTCTTTTCATTCATATAGGCTTTGAAATGCTGTTGGATTTTATTAGAAGCTTTTATTCATAGGGACTGAGCCAAAAAGGGTTTTTTTCTGTATGAGCAATTGGAACTTAAGTCCACTTTACCGCAAACAGTAGAGATAGGGATCAGCTAGTACATTAATATTTCATGGCCAAACCACCCTCTTGTTTGGATATGCCTTCCAGTTTGGGTCTGCTGCAGTTTACTGGAGTTTGAAATTAGGTATGTTAGTTTAGTTGCAGAAAACTTGAGTCTCTAGATAAAGGTTATTGAATTACCATGAGTTACAGTAAGCATTCCTACTCACTATTTCAAGTCTGTAACTTAGTTTGGAAGAAGACTACATTAGCTTAATCCACAATGAACATGTTTATCGTAACCTAACTTTGTTCTCTGTCTGGAGTGCATACCCAGATATTTAGAACTGTTCAGGTAAATGAATGCTATAATTCACATAGCCAGTGCTTTTGTTACATTCTGCTGTAAGCTTCTGACCTTGGAGAAACATTTGTTAAGGTGAGGAACACAGGAAAAGAGCAGATGTTCATTTTTAATGCCACCTTTCACCGTTCTTTGAAGATATGTTTGTTTGAGCTGTATCTGTCTGCTGAAAACCCGTCAGCTGCTGCAGTGTAGCTGACTGAGCCTTCAGCAAATTTGTGCAAATGGAGAAATCCTTAAGGACATACTGAAAGCACAGTGGGGTTTTTGTCAGAAATGCACCCTGTATGTGTTCGCACACACAAGAACGGGATGTTAGTTCAGTGTAAGTATATCTGTCTCCTAATTTCTCTTTAAAATGAAGATGTACAAATGCTATGAACATTTAGTGTTAGCACTGGTGCCAACACAGGAAACCAGGTCTTTGAGTTGGAACATTTAACTTTTTTTCCCCAACTCCCACATTATTAAAAACACTAGTTGTGTAAAGTTTTAATACTATTATTCACTTCATTGTTTTGATAGGGTCATCACACTGAATTAATGGTTTGCATTTTTTCCCCCTTAAGAAAAAGATTAGTTGTCTTCCTGGGACATCCAGTCACAATCAGAGGACAGATGCTAACTGGCTAGCATTGTGCAAAGCACCCTGCGCAGCTTGCTATTCCAAGTATTAGGGCATAGACCGAAGTACTTTAGCTGAGCTGCCCCGGAAGATCTCACAACCCTTCAGCGGGGAGCAGATGTTCCAGAGGCGGACTCTGTTTGTTGTTATGAGAAGTCCTTCAGGTCAGGAGATGGATCTGTCTCTTGACATTTTTGCTTTCAACATTTTTACTTCTCTGAGGGAGTGCAGATAGTTTTTGCAAGGCAGGGTGGAACGAATGAGAAACTCTAATGATTTTGATCCTTTGTCCTGGTGGAAACTCTTATCACTCAAGGTCACTGGAAAGGGAAATATATTTGGCCTGAACTCATGTTGCTTTCTGCCTGGGCATAGTGTGGTAAATAAAAATGAGGCATATTGACTCACTGTGTGTGAAAACGCTTCTTATTTGTGCTACAGGATTGTAACGACTGGAATTTCCAGTTTGCCTCATCTCTTAATGCAGGCTCTAGGCTCACAAGATCCTGTTGGCCAGCGTGGTTCAAATGAGCTTCATTAACTGGGAATATTGTTTTGAATCTATGGCAGACCAGCAAAGTGCAAAAGCTTACCAAATTTTCTGCGTGGGAGTTGGCTCTGATGGTTTCCATTGCTAAGTTGCAAATTGGGCAGCAGTTTTACACCACAGCCTGCTTTTACTCTGTGCTGTATCCCTGCCGTGTGGCACTTATGGATCCTCCTCGGCTTTAATGGCACAAACTTGGTTAGAATCATAGAATCACCAGGTTGCAAAAGACCCACCGGATCATCGAGTCCAACCATTCATATCAAATACTAAACCATGCCCCTCAGCACCTCGTCCACCTGTCCCTTAAACACCTCCAGGGAAGGTGACTCAACCACCTCCCTGGGCAGCCTCTGCCATTGCCCAATGACACTTTCTGTGAAAAATTTTTTCCTGATGCAAGTCTGAACCTCCCCTGGCGGAGCTTGAGGCCATTCCCTCTTGTCCTGTGCCCTGTCACTTGGGAGAAGAGGCCAGCACCCTCCTCTCTACAACCTCCTTTCAGGTAGTTGTAGAGAGCAATGAGGTCTCCCCTCAGCCTCCTCTTCTCCAGGCTAAACAACCCCAGCTCTCTCAGCTGTTCCTCATAAGGCCTGTTCTCCAGCCCCCTGTCTGGTGTTGGTATTAACAGACTTCAGGATATCTTCTAAGCCTTCCTCCCTGCTTTCACAGGTGTCGTGCTTTAGTTCTACCCTCCCTAGTGCCAGGTATTGGTGCTGAGGGGTTTCCTGCTGATTGGCTCATTGCTTTATTATCTTCTGAACCAACACCTTGAGTGGAGCCCTCTGAGGTTTTTGCTGCTGTAGTTGCAGAGCAGCCTGCAGAGGTATTGTTCTTTCTCTAGAGATGTCCTGGGAAGCAAGGGGGGATGTCGCTGGGTGGTACAGATGCCTTCTCATGTGATGCCAAGGTGAGCTGGGGATAATTTTCATTGGCCTGCTTTGCTTTTCCTGTGGTTATGTAACTTGGACAACACAGGTGGCTCCCTAGAAAAATAAAGAGATGTAATGGCTGTCAGACCCCTGCTGTTTTATGTGCAAGTAAAGCTTCATCTAAACCCCTCTGCTTTGGGAAAACTTGGTGTTAGGTCCCAGGGAAGCATTTGTTGTTCTTTTTTCTTTGACTTTTCTTAGTGTGTTTCTTGTCTTCTTTCTCTTGAACGTCCACCTCAAAGCTTTAGTTGTGTGCATTATACCATTTAGTCGTGCTGCTGCGTGTGGGCTGCATGTAAGATCTAGATTTTGTGGGTACCACATTAACAGTAGCTTGGGATTCATTAGGCTCTATGAAGGGCATAACTGGTGAAAGAGAGACTCTTCATTCGCCTGTGAGCTTCTTGTCAGTCATAGACATTCTCTCATAGCAGCTGTCTGAGCTCCAGGAAGTCAGCTGGTGACATATTCTTCTGCTTGGCCTTTTTTTCTGGTGTTCAGATTTGTATTCAGTGAAACACTAAGCAGGATGTTGGATTGTGCTTTAAAATCAGGATCATGTAAAATTTGTTTGAGATTCAGCTTTAGTTCTGGCTCTGTTTGCCACTGAGTTATCTCCCTGCAAGACTATTATCTCTGGGCTGGAGAAACTAACAGTGAAGTTGATGAATGTGCAGCTAAGGTGATGTCTCCCAAATGAAACAGAACGAGAGCCGTGAGGTTTGCAGTGATAAGCACATGCTGCAGAGAGAGAATAACAATGGAGGGTAAAAAGTTACGAGAAAAATACTGCTTGTTTATCCATCCACCTCCATGAGATTGCTCCTGGTGGGTGAACACTGCAGGATATATTGCTGAAGGGAAATGATTGTCTTATCTGTTCAACTGGGGAACTGTTGTACAGTGTGATATTTCTGGCAACAGAAAAACTGAAGAGGTTAATTCCTAGTATGAAAGCACAGCCTATAAGAAAGATGAGAGAATTTACTTTCTGCCCTGGGTGAAACTGTTTTCTCTTTTGAAGATTAATGGTTCAAGTCATTATCGTTACTTTTAGCGGAGAGCAAAATTATGCACAGAGCGTATGAGATGAACCAGACTGCAGTTTTTGGCATATTAGTATTAACCTAGTACTGCTGTGAATGAACTGATGTGATAGAGGAAAGCGTGGCCTATTCTTGAGTTTGGAGAGATACTAGAGCTTTTTTGCCTTGTAGAAATGTATGTGAGCTACTGTGCTGGAGGTATGCTCTGGAAACAGAATAAGAAAATTCAGTGATATAGTCATGTGAGAAATTAAAATATGTAATGAATTTTGAGGGACATGCATATTTATGAGCCCATGGATAATGGATAAAACAGCAGGAATCCAGCTCTGGACTCAGGATGGTTTAACGCTTTGTCTTCGACCAGAACTTCCTTTTCCTTTTGCCCTATGCCTTGTAGCAGTACAGCCTGGCAACCACATCTGCCTGTCCAGCCCCGACAAAGATGTAGTCAGAAGGTTAGCTGGGGTGGTGACTACACTTAGCAGCATGATTTAGACCAGGTGAATTGTCCCAGCATATAGGCGGTATCTATTCAACTCTTCCTCACCTGGTGCTGGATTTCTGGCTGTGACTTTTCAAATTGTTTCTGAATCCAACTCTCTCTTGCCCGCTCCCCCTGCCCCAACTTAGGCAAAGAGTAAAAGGCAAGTACATGTCAGCTATTTTGAAATAATTTTTTTTTGTGGAGGCTTAACTTCACACTACGTGTTAGATGGTCAGTGGAAGACTTTTTGATCCAAGGCTTATTGACATGAATTATTATTTTCCCATACACAACAAAGGGACTTATCTTTGTAACTTCTGAAAACTGAATGCCCGAGTCCTACGCCTGCGGCTAATGGAGATCTGCCATTCTCGTCTCAAGGCATATCATGTGGATTTTAAAAATCTGGATGATAAGGGCTTCTGATGCAAATTAAGATTGGTGGTTTCTGGAGTAGGGTAAAAGATAAACCCTAGGAGGCTCATTCAGACACATAATTTAAAATGGCAGAAAGATGATATGATGCATCAGTGTAGCATCTTTCATTTATAAATCTAAAAGCATTTAAACGTGAATGAATGAGAGACTGTTTAATTTTTAGTTGAGGAGAAGCATCAATACAGATGGAAAGATTCACAGAGGTAATCCTGGGAACAGATAAAATCTTTTGCTCCATTTTCATTTAAGTTTTAGGAAAATCGGAGATATATTGTGAGGCAAAATACTTTCTTTTATCTTGAGCTGGAAATAAATATCCAGAGTAGTGCTTTTGAGATAACAATACTGTTGCTGCCCTTCAGTGCTTCAAAAGGCTTGTTATTTTTTTTCCAACTAGAAGGTGATTTCAAATGAAGTTATGTAATTTCAAAATTTGTATGATTAGGTGGCAAGATGAGCAGGATAGTTTAGGCATCTTATACCATGTTTCTTTACTTAATCTCAAATATTTTTAATGGACTAGTCTGTATATTGAGGTATGAAGTTACCAGCCCCCCCCCCCCCGCCCCCCTTATTATAAACCTATGCTGAGAGGCAAAGATGCACTCTTAGATATCAATGTGCAGCCCAGGCTTTCATCTTATGTAGAGTATATTTATCATAACTATTCAAAAGATAGCAATTTATCCATATAATTTCACAAATATTCCAACAGCATTTTCTGTATGCTTTCTAAATTAGCTGTAAATTCCTTTTTATTCATAGAAACAGAGGCTAGCTTTGATACACAATTTAGCACAGCAGATGTTTCGGTTACCCCTGAACTTCATTTTGAGCAGAGAGAGGAGGAGACAAAAGACCCTTTCTGCCTTCACAATTTCCTATCTTTATTCATGGGTTCTCAGCTGTCTACAAAGCCTTAACCAGGCTATATTGAAATAGAATAAAAAACGTTCTGGCTTTTTGTGCAACCCTGCTGAGATTTTCCAAGTCACTTTTGAGAGTTAGATGCTCATTTTCCATTAAAGTCAGTTTGAACCAGATACAAAAATCCTTAGTGTGGCTTTGGCCTAATTGTTTAACAATAAAGTATCCACATGTTCTTAAAGGGAACTTGGAATCTTCGCATTGAAAATGTGATTAAGTATTGCAAGCAAAAGCCAGGAAATTATTGTTTCAATGTCTTCCTTGTATTAAAGGTACTTCTGCGTGTCTGTATATATCTCTACTGAATGGGAAAATTGCCTCTTTCTTAAAACAATTTTACTCCAAAATATTGCTTTACTTTTGTTCTTGGGCTGGGAAGAAAACAACTTTGCTCTGTAATGCGAGTGTTTTTATACTCTTATCCCTTTGATTTTTATCCACTCTGCGAATAATCACCCATAAAGAGGAGTGTGTTCATCTTTCTCCAAAAGAGAATAATTTCTTTTTCAGAGGCAGCTGCTGTTAATCACAAAGTCTACGGAAAGACATAAATCCAGGTAAAGAGATAGTAGCTTGCAAATCTCTTGTCCTGTTCCCTGCTTTGTTGTTTACTCTTGGATCCTCTAAGGCATTCCATTACCTGCAGCCTCAGTTTCTCTGTGCATTTGTAAAGGGGTAACTAATATCTCTCTACATATTCCTGAGATCTGTGTATTAAAGAAGCAAAAATCTACTAGATCTTTGTATTAAGGTATATGATATATACCTTTGCAGTTTGTTGCATTTCTTTCCTAACCTGGAAAAGATGTGATGGGCTGAAATTGCGCTCTGAAGGCAGTTTTAGTGTAAAGTTTCAGTGAGCGGAAGATTGAGCCTGAAAAGGGCATGTGACTTGGGGAGCTCTGAACTTATGAAGTACCTCTTGTTTGCCCTGCACTGACACCTCTAGCCAAGCAAAGAAAAGGTGTCAACATTGGAAGGAGCTGCAGCTATGCTCCTTTGCCAAATATGAGATGAAGCCCTGAAGGAAGGAATAGCAATGATGTATGACCTAGCAAAGAGTATTCAAGGCTACTCCCTTGAAGTAGCTGGACCCTCCAAGGCACCTGAAAATTCACCAGCTGCCAGCTGGGCACTCTTGTTAGAGGCTTAAGGCATACAGGTTTTATAGGCTTATTAAAGCAGACTGTGCAAGGGCTCTGTTATTTTTTTGTGATGAGGTAGACGTTCTGACTTTCCTTTTTCCCCTTTGCATTTCACGTTGTCTGGTAATCATAGTATCCATCAGGTTACACTTCGATTTCAATGAAATAGTACAAATATGTTTACAGTTAAGCATGCTATATAAATACCTGATTTTACTGCTTTATTAAACATGTAACAAATCTGTTTAACAGCCACCTAATAAGAAATGGTGTATAGGTCTCTCTTGCACATTTACTGGGCTCTAAAGTTTTCAGGTTGAGGTTAAATTTGGTTTTAGATAACACTTTCTCTGAAAAACCTTTCCAATAACCTTATGTCTTCCTCAGTCCCCTGGATTCTGTAGGAAATCTGTTATATTTTTATGTATGCTGCCTGCTTGAATTGCTAGGGTGACCTCAGTTCACTGAAGCAAATCTCACTGCAACTTTTCTGAAATACATTTTTACACAGTGTAAATAGATTGCACTTCAGTCAAATTTTTTTGAGCTATGTGTATAAAAGCCAGAAGGAGGAGAATAAGCAGGTAACAGGAGCCTTATTTACATCCTCAACCACAGCTGTAAGTTTTTCTCCTGTCCCCCTGTTGTGGAAGGGGTGCAGGCTGGCTAAGTGAGCTGCATTCTTTTCCTCTCCCAGTAATTGCTCTGGTCCTTTCCTAGTTATGTAGACATCTTCATAGAGTCTGGACCAGGAATTGATCTTTCATTACAGCACTTTATTGTATTTACCAAAAGTTTCTTTCAGTATCATACTAGATTTGTTGCTGCTCTGGAAACTCCTTTCCCTGTAAGCTAATGGGGGGAGATGGTTTAAACCATCTGGCTGGCTGGGTGGCAGTTTCTGACTCGGATGGGGAAAGAAGGAACAGGGACAAAGTGGCTTCAACTCATGTATTGTGAGACCGAATGGAGGTGATTTTTAGTATACTTGCCACTTGTTTTCCTCAGAGCTATTCTGTGGCCTGAGGGAGTAATTTCTGCGAAGTCTCTTGGTTTAGGCAGTTTGTGACCTGCCCTCTGGCCCCACAGCTGCTCTGTCCTCAGGCTGTTTGGGCATGTCTTTATACGGGCCAAATGCCAATTGCATTCTTGGGACTGAAACCCCATGTGGTTTTTTTGAGCTAGAAGAAAAAAATACTGAAAAAGTGTCTGTCTTTTATACTTTGTAAAGGGTGTTGTTCAAAATATGGGAAGTAGACATTTAAACCTTGAACTATAGCAATACTTGAGTTATCTCAGCAAAATGCAAGCACATTAAAGTGTATGCAAACAGCACAATAATATGTTTCTTAGAAGAGGGTAGTGAAGTAATGGGAAAAAATACCCAACAAGGTGAAAATGAAGTTAGGTCTTCCCAGTGAATTTGTTTCCCATTTGGAAACCTGATCCATAGAATGTTTTCTCTAGTATGTTTAGTAGCAACAGCAAATAAGTTGAAAAGCAGGGAACAACATGTTTTTTTCATTGCTGATACTTAACAAGATGAGTGTTATGGATCCTTCTCTAAGGCTGAGTGATGCCCAGTTGTTGTCTACTTAGGAGCACAGTTTTAGGAAAGCCAATACCTTTAATACATTGGTTTTCTACTACATTTGTCTAGAAAGCAGCTTCTGGGGGGATCACTGCACTGTGGGGTGTGTGCTCCTGGTTGGAATTTGTAATGACCACCTACAGTGCTTTTCCTCGCTGTCAGGATGAATCTCAGTCATTTCTGTGGTGATATTTGAATGACTGATTAAGAAAAGTAGCCTGCATCCCGCTCCCCTGTTTCTCAAGTATTTCTTATTCCACTGAATGTAAAAGGGTAAAAAAAAGTCCCAATATTATGGAGTCTTATCCTTGCTTAAAAGCAAATATAAATTTGTTAACAGGATTGGAAGCAGTGTACAATCTGCCTTTGAATTAGGAGTAGTGGGTTTGGCAAAGCAAGGCATGTGATGCACAACTAGTTTTTGCAAGGTCCTTTAAGACTTTCTGACTAAATAATTTCTCATGAGCGAAACAGTACTGGGAAAGGCTCACTATGTGGGTAGGAGACCTCCCAGGAGCATGTTTGGTTCTGTGATTCAGTGCATGGCATTTGTCCCCTGAGTAGAGAAGACGTGTATCAGTGGTTCAGCAAGGAGCTGAGGGCACAGTCCTCTTGGAGACGGTGGTTTTCAAATGAGATGTGGATCGGGTGCTGGACTTAAAGTAACTTAATACTTGTGCCAGTCTGCCTGAAGACTTATTACATCTCTTAGATTTAAACAATCATTCTAGGCACTCTAAGCTCACAAGAATGTAATAATGATTGCCCTGCAACATTAAAGTGTCATCTAAAGATAACAC
This sequence comes from Phaenicophaeus curvirostris, assembly GCF_032191515.1. NCBI lineage: Eukaryota > Metazoa > Chordata > Aves > Cuculiformes > Cuculidae > Phaenicophaeus > Phaenicophaeus curvirostris. Next base: position 13,002,515 of record NC_091396.1, read on the forward strand.
AAGCTCAGCCCACCAACACAATTAAACAATCAAAACCAGTACAGATTGAGTTAGCCAGTAAATCAAACCATGAAAAAGCCTCCTTTTTGCCCTTACCAACCCCTACAGAGACTAGTTTCTTTTGAATCCTCCTTGGAAGATTACCAAATTTGGAAACATGGATATTTCTGACCAATTTGGCATCCAGCACGGGATGCTATTTAAATTCTGCTTTGGTTAACTGCACTTTTGCTTCCACAAACTTCCCCCATTGCTCTAAATGGATACAATTATACTTTTTCCTTTCTGCTCTCTATACTTCTGTGGCTCTGTACTGTTAAATGAGTATTATGCTTTGCTCCAGACACAGGTGTATTTCAGCTGTAGATGAAGTAATCTGTGTGAGTGTCTGCTTTTCGCTATTTATGTTTCAAAGGTGCTGCAAGGTTGCTAATTTGTTAAATGCTTTGAAATTCTTCCTTGAGGAATATCATACGACTTCAAGCAGTGTTTCAGTTAATGAAGGCAAAAAGGTGTTTCTTGTATTTGTTTTTAAGTCTTCAGGTCATACTTCTGCAGGTGATAATACCTATCTCCACTACAGTGCTTTTCATTGCAGTTCTCTGAAGTGCTTTGCAAAGCTCATTTGTGCCATTGTTAAAGCTGCTTGAAAATTTTGGGTTAAATGAAGTAGTATGCTTCTAGAAGCTATGCTAAAGCACATGGAAGACGGGAAGGTGATTTGAGACAGCCTGCATGGCTTCACCATGGGCAAGTCCTGCCTGACCCAACCTAGTGACTTTCTATGATGGGGTGAGCACATAAGTGGACATGGGAAAAGCAATGTATGTAATCTGTCTGGACTTCTGTAAAGCTTTTGACGCATTTCCCTACAACATCCTTCTCTCTAAATTGAAGAGATATGTATTTGATGGGTGGTCTGCTTGGTGGATAAAAAATTGCTTGAATGGTTGCATTTGGAGAGTAGTGGTCAATGGCTCGAAGTTTAGATGTAGTGTGACAAGTGGTGTCCTTCAGGGATCTGTGCTGGGACCAGTGCAGTTTAATATTTTCATTGATGATAGAGAGATCAAGTGCACCCTCAGCAAGTTTGCAGACGACACCAAGCTGAGTGGCGCAGTTGTCACACCAGAAGGATGGGACGTTATCCAGAGGGACCTGGACAGGCTGGAGAAGTGGGCCTGCATGAACTCATGAGGTTCAACAAGGCCAGGTGCAAGGTCCTACATCTGGGTCAGGGCAATCCATGGTTTCAGTACAGGATGGGGGATGAAATAATTGAGAGCTATCCTGCAGAGAAGGACTTGGCGGTGCTGATTGATGAGAAGCTCGACGTGAGCTGACAGTGTGTGCTTGCAGGTCAGAAGGCTGACTGTATCCTGGGCTGGATCAAAAGAAGCATGGCTGGCAGGTCGTGGGAGGTGATTCTCCCCCTCTACGCTGCTCTTGTGAGACCCCACCTGGAGTATTGTGTCCAGTTCTGGAATTCCCAACATAAGAAGGATATGGAACTGTTGGAATCGGTCCAGAGCAGGACTACAGAGATGATCAGAGGGCTGGAACACCTCCCATATGAGGACGGGCTGCGTGAGTTGGGCTTGTTCAGCCTGGAGAAGAGAAGGCTCTGACGAGACCTTACAGCAACCTTATAGTACCTGAAGGGGTACAAGAAAGCTGGGCAGGGAGTTTTTAAAAGGGCGTGTTGTGATAGGACGAGAGGGAATGGCTTTAAATTGGAAGGGGGAAGATTTAGACTAGACATTAGGAAGAAGTTATTCACGATAAGGGCTGTGAAGCGCTGACATCAGTTGCCCAGAGAAGTTATGGATGCCTGGAAGTGTTCAAGGCCAGTTGGATGGGGCTTTGAGCAGCTTGATCTAGTGGGAGGTGTCCCTGCCCATGGCAGGGGGATTCGAACTGGATGATCTTCCAACCCAAACCATTCTACAATTCTGTGATGATTAAAATACGCTATTTCAATGATGCCAAACACTTTGTGGAATTAAGTTGAAGCTAAGAGAGCTTCCTAAGGAGCTAGAGCGGGCTAGAGGCCTAACCAAAACTGAAACAAACCCAGTAACAGCTTTTTAATGGGAAAATGGATGCAGCAGAACAATTTTCTTATTGTACAACATGAGTGTTGGGTTTGGGTTTTTTTTCTCATTCAAGCATTATATAAAAGCAAAGAATGAAACTGTGAATATTGTAATGTCCTTAAATGACTATAGCCAGTATCTGCATTTTGTAGATTAAGAAATCAAAGCAAAGGAAAATAAAATAACTTGCACGACTGGAGTTGCCTAATATTACAAAGGTGGAGCTGGGTTTTTCAGTCCTCTAGCTACAGAGCTACGTCTCTGTTACTTCACCACAGTTAAACAAAGTACTTTCTTTACCACTTTTGCATAAGCTCTCTTATTTTCTTCCAGAAATTAAACTTATGGTTTCAAGCAAATCAAAGTGTGTAGATAAATAATGACAGTGAATTTCTCCTGGTCAAAGAATGGTAAGATAGGTCTACCTTTAGCTTTAAATGCTTACGCTGTAAATGAGAACAAAGCATTAACTGTTTAATTGTTGATATATTGCAACAAACTTTCTCAGATTATAACAGGAGTTTGGGAGCAAAGGTGGAACTGGAATCAATTGTCCCAGCCAAGTAACGCTGTGTTGCCCCACTCTATCTGCGTTCTAAAAGACAACACTTACTCTGCACTACTTTACGGTTTATGAAGTGAGAACAAGGTACTGCCTTCAAGCCAGAAAAGGTTTTCCTCTAACAAATGGCAGAGATTCAATGCCCCATTTATTGCCTTGATGTTTTTTTTTTTTAGCATTCCAGTTTGCAGAGCTGTCTCCAGAGGTTTCTAAAGTATGCATGAATAAGAGAAAAAAAACTCATTCCCATTTTCTTTTGGGAATGTTGTTGATTTTAGCTTTGGGACAGGCCCGACTATCTCTCCAAACTCATCTTTCATTCCTCTTGGCGGGAACTGCAGTGGCCTCCTACCTCACCTTCTGCTTTCCCTTGCATTTTGTCTCTATACCTTCATCACCCGTGCCATTCTGTTCACTAACAAGTCCATGGTCTCCGTGGATGTCTGTTCCATTGGCTGACTTTTATTACCTTTACTCATATTCCAATGTTGTCTTACATGCACCAGTGAGTGATTGAAGCCAGGTTTCTTGATCTTCCTACATGGATAAACTATGCGTGTGTAAGCCATAACAAAGGTCTCTATTTGGTTGGAAAAGACAGATATAAGAAGTGGACAGGACGAGGAGAAATACATGTTAGCTTTAATCCATTACTGGTAGTGTACTAAAAAGTAGTCAAATATGTCATCCTCTAACAATTCTCAGAGCTTGTAGGGTAACTGGGCTCTAAGCAGGTTTGTGGAGCTTTGGTCTTGAAAAATTATGTATGGGAATCTTCATCACATATGGGAGAGAAGTTATGTTTACATCCCAGAAAATAAATGAGATGCTAACTTGAATAGCTTTATAGTGTGGAATGTCTCTCCTTCATTGCTTTACATAGTTCAGTGCTTCCCCTTCTCCATGTCCTCATGCCCAAAGAATGCAGACAAATAGCTGAAAAAGGTTTGTCTCTAGTGCTGTTAGGTCATTAAGGTTCTTGGCCGAAAAATATCCCTGACCTCCCTGGTCAGAGGAAGCCGCATCAACAGCAATAGATTTAAGGAGATTATAGCTGGTATATCTCAGTTGTTGGATATGAGGCCCAAGGGTGCCTAAGGGGATACAGCAACACTTGCTGTAATTCTTGCTCTCATTGTTCTCATCCTTAAGCACGTGTCCAGTAAGAACCTTTATGCTTCATTTTCTGTGAGGGTAATGCCTGCAAAGATAGAGAGGCATTCTTCTTGTGTCTGTGTTTTTGTAAAACTTTGGGAGACTGCCCGTCAAAATGCTGAGAATGGAGGGTTCAGCTCTTTGAAGGAAATGGGCATCAGTTATGCAAGTGTGTAATTGATGCTGAACTGATTGTATCACAAGTTTTTGCCTTTCAAATTTCAGGGCAAACTACTTTGAACAAATCCATGCATGTGGACAGTGAAGCATTTTAATTTTTCTGTTGGCAAGCCATTGGCACAGCTTTCTGCTATATGGTTAATGTCTCCAAGCAAATTTTTCCTGAACTGGAGCTGCCCTGGACCTTGCTGCACAAATGAACCTTTGACAGGTGTGATCTGAGAGGCAGTTTATGACAGGCATTCAAAATCCTGTCAATCTGGCACCTGAAAACCTAATACTTGATCAAAGAGAAGCATCAAGAGCCAAATCCCAGCATCTGAGGTTTCAGCCAGCAAAGTGGGATTCTGCAGGAAGCAAAAGAAAAATCTTGTGGAGTATTCTATATTCTGCCTGCGTTACAGGAGGCTGCTTCTATATTTCTGAATATAATCAAATACCCTAGATTCCATAAATTGTTTGCAAAGAGATCGATAAGAAAACAGTGGTGGCGTATGCCATATCTCTGTCTTCCTCATGCTGAATGCTCCTGGTCCTTCACTCTTCTCACTGATCTTTTGGAGTTCTCTCTGCATTGTAGCTCACTGGGGTCTGCCCAAGTCATGTTTTTAACCTTTAGGACCCAAAACTTCTAACATTGGATTTGATGGCAAGAGGGCTCAGGGGAATATCTTTTGCGTTCTTAAAAATTCTTCTGTTTCTGTTTTCTTGTTTGTGGCACTCCCCCTTATATACAGACCTCTTCCAAACTACTGGCTTGCTTATTATTTCCCCTACCCCCTCTTTGTATTTTAAGTAATCTTTCTTGCTTTTGGCTTCATGCTCCTCTGAAGAATGCTTTTATTCTGTCTTCAGTTGCCTCATTCACCTGCCTTCACTTTTTGTGTTATTTGTACTGTGTTGGGTTTTTTCTTTTTTTGAGTCTGTCAAGAAATTATTTGAATCTTATTGCTTCATTAGAAAAGCTCACAGTAAAGCACTTGATCCTTTTTCCATATGGAAGGTAGAGTACACTGACTGTGTATAAACTGAGCCCTCAGCAGAGATTCTTCTGACGCTGGGAATCCTTTTTACTTGTCTCTCTGAGCAGCTTGAGAACAGTAATCGAAGAACATGTATCCTAAATGCAAATCAATGTGCAACTCACATATGTTAATTGACAGGATAGTGCTTTACTCTTTCTGATAAAGAACCCATATGTGGAGAGTTGACATAATCTTCCTCTAATGGCTGATACCTTATTAGTTTTAGATAAAGTCTATTTTCTTTGTTATTGTTGTTTCTAGTCCCAGCCTTTCCTGTGTTGTGATCCTTTCTGTGAACAGGAAATTTTATGTCTCTGTAATGCAGTATTTATGTTCAAAGGAAGATGTTAGCTTGCAAAAGTGCCTTTCCTGTTCACTATATCTGAGTTTGTAATCAGGGATATTTTGAAAAATAGAATTCTCCACTGTCTCTGCCCACTTGAGTGGGAAAGGATACGCTGAGTTAGCAGAAGCCAGAGTCTCCTCTGTGCTTCTCATATAGGCACAGGGGGTCAGGAAGGGCATTGTGTATCTTTACCAGAGCAGATGTTCCAGCTAGTCCTTGTAATAATACTTTGCATGTGCGTTAAACTGTAAACTCTTCTGCTGTCTTATAGTTGCCTGCTGAGTAATGGGGACTACTCCTCTCTGGAGACTTAGTAGTGCAAGATAGGGATATTCTGCCCTGCAGCATCTTTCATTTAAAGCTTTCCAAGCACTGCTTCCATCTGGCAAGATAAAATAAAGCTTTCCATTAAGGCAGCCTCCCTGTGTCCTGCCTTCTGTCCTGCACTGTTTTGAGGTATGGTTGGGAAGATTCCCAAAGAACCCATAAAAGTGTCCTTGGGTGGTGGCACTGGTGAACTTTATTTGTTGAACCAAATACAATGACGTGAAAAGCACACTGTTGCATTTGTATTTTCATGGCATCCTGCTGTCGTACCCTTTGTATGGTAATTACATTTATGCATGCCAAAGAGAAAGACATTTCTGTATTAATGAAGAGTTTGAGTGAATATGTGTTTTGGAAAAGGGGGGGGAAGAGTGTTTTCCCTGAATCTGTTTCTTTAGAACCAGTTGACACTCTGCTTACACACTAAAGGAGCATAAAAATAAACTTGGTTAAGTGTATGTTTTTGGTTTTGAATATTAATCAGAGCTGCTGAGAAGCCCACGTGCAGAATCTGTTTAGATGAAAGAGCTGGGGAGGGAGAGGTGTAAATTACTGACCCAAGCATCACCCCCCCTAGCTGGCCTTTCCACTCTAATACCAGCTCAGTCACTGGCTTCATTGGCATGTCGCAGATTTCCAGGGACAGGTATTGCCAATCAACATGAGCTCAGGAAATGGTGTTGTTCTCCTCCAGTTTTCTCACGTTTGGTGTTGGATATATATACAGTGCTCACGAGCTGTCCTGGCAGGAATGGCTCAGGATGTGGTGAAATCAAGTTCCTGCTGCAGGGAGGTTACCTTCCCACCCCATAGCGGTGCAGTGGTACCTCAGGTGTCAACAGCCCTTGAAGGGTCCTCTTGGGCAGTCAGAGCCAATACTATTGGGAAGCGGATGTATCTCTTTTAAATATTGCAGCAGGTTAACGTCTTGACCCTGTGGTTCTGTTTGTTGGGAAGCTGTTCCAGGACTTTGCTAGTTCAGTGGTTAGAAACGTTTTTCTAATTTCCAGCATAGGATTATTTGTGGCTATTTTGTTTAAGTTGTTCTCAAGTCAATGAGAAGAAAACGAACACTGAGTGTGGTGAATTAGGTCTATCTTGAACTTATAGAAGAAGCTTGCCGAGCACGTCACAGTGTTGACCTCGCAGCATTAGCCTTGTTGACTCTACACTTACCTGAAAATATTCAGTGCAGTGCTCATGTCCTTCAAAATGAAGGAATGTGTGTCTGGTCCCAAGCTTTGAGAAGCCCGTGGAAAGGCCCACGTTGACTACGGTGGTCTTAAGAATTAAGCCTTACAAGGTCATAGAGCTGGCGCCAGATGCGTCTCCCACCCACGGTTCAGGCAGTGAACATGTGTGCGCAAGACTGGTGCCATTATGAGAGAGTTCAAAGGGAGATGCACAACCAAGGAGAAATTTTCATAGGCTGATTTGTGCCTTAACAATATACTTTCATACAGCAGCCATCTGTACTGTGCGGTCTCTCCAGAGGACAGAACATCAGACGTGGCCTTGTCCCTCAGGATTACAAGTTGTACACAGGTTCCCTGGGGGCTAGGATGAAGTTACTGCATGTGGGGTTCCTGTGTATTTATTTTGTGAAAGTCTTGATCAGGTTCTTTAGGTCAGGAGCACACAGCAGCTTGCTTGCTTGTAGTTTGATCTGGAAGAAAGGTCTTTGGTAGCATGTGTTTTTGCAGTAAACACAGATATTTTTTGGGAGTGAAGCTGAAGTGTAGGTAGCATGTACTGGCTCATACAGAAACAGTAATTGGAGGAATGGCTATGGAGCGGGTTACGAGTTGAGCTAGTGAATGGGAAGATGGTGTTCTCAAACACTATAAACTGTTGAGAAAAGCCTGACGTGCAGATGAACGTGCTGATACTTGCTCCAAGCAGATATCAGAAAGTTTTGATGGTGTGAAACCTTGTGGCCTGTGCTAGTGGATCCCTTTTAAGTTGTTCTTGTTTTTAATCTCCACAAATGCCATTTTTAAGGTATGAATTCCTCTGATTTGCCAAACACAGCTAGTGTAGGCCAGGGAGGAGTTGACCATCAGTAGGTAGGATGTGATGTCTGAGCACAGAGTTGGTCACATCCTCAATCCCTGTCTCCCCAGGGAGATTACACCTGTGTCATGCCCTCAACATGGTGGTGGCATCCTTTAAGAAGGAGTTGTCAGCTTTCACACAGGGAGAAAAAAACATAATTCAAACTACGAATGGCCATCGAACACCTCTTATTTGTATCATTAGATGTAGCATTGCAGATGTTTGGGTCAGGGTGTGCTGGTCTGCTCTTCCAGTGTTCATTGTCCAGTCTGGTTGGTTTCACTCTTCATCTTTATGCATCTTTTAGTGGCTGTTGTTTTGTGGTCCACATGCTGCTGTGTTTTGCTGGCAAGTGAAGCAGGAAGGTTTGCTCTGTGTACAATTACAGTGGCTAAGGACATTTAAAGTGAGAGTGAGGAGTGTTTTCTCACAATGTGCTCTTACATGACGTGATTGTGTGAGGTGGTGGTTGATAAGTACAAAAGAAAAAAGCATCTTTTCATTCTTAGTCTTGTCAACTTTACCAGTTTTTATGTGAATTTTTTTTTTTATATTAGTTGGGTTTTTTTTCCTTCTTTTAAGGTCCATGTTCCTGAAGCTTAGTAATTATTACAAGTCTTGACCCTTTCTGGCTTTTATAGCTACGTGGGAAAGCTTGGAAACGTGAGTTTTGAAGACTTAAAACCTGCAAAGCAAAGAAGGGGTTCAGTCTTTATTTGTACCTAAAATTTAGTCATTTGTTTAGGTTGTCTTACAGCATCTTAGAGACCTGTCTCTATGACATGTCTCTCATTCTCGCTGTCTGCTTGCTGATATGGTGTCAGAGGGAGAGCAGGAGATGAGACTGTGACTCAGCCTCCCTCCCAGCGAGTTGATAGGGTTGACAGAAGAAAATTGGGTCTACCTGGAGCGGTGAAGCAATTTCATTCACTGACTGGAAAGGAACTGGAACCATGTCTTGGGGCAGGGGGTAAAGTGATGTCTTTCATTATCCTTAACACAGATGAGTATCTATAAGGGATGGTCAAATCCACATCTTTGTGCAATCATTATTATTTACAGCATGTCTGTTTTCCTACTGATGTCACTGGAAATATATTTAATATTGCTACCAGCTCTTAGCATGGTCAAAGATTTTGCCAGAAGAGAACCTGGTAGTCCAGAATTCCAGCTCTGTGTAAACAAACAAATATTTCAGTAAATCCCTCAGAATGGAAGCTGGGGGTCTTGGCATGACAAACCAACCCATAAAAAATGGATTTTTTTGTTTATTTGTTTTGCATTTGATTTTAATAACGGGCAAAATTGTCCAAGCAGGAGGATCGCATGTACTGTATGCAATTTGTTTAAAGAATGCTTTCTTTAGAAGGAGGGATGTGGAGGGAGGAAGAGGAGAAAAGGAATAACTTCTTGAAAAGAATCTTCTACTGCTTTTGTTTTCCATTTAAAATGACGTGCTGACTGGTAACCTGGAAGCTTTCTCGTACATCAAGATAATACAGCCTTATGACCCTCCATTTTACTCCTGTTCCAGTAACTGCAATGAAGGTGTTTGATCAGGGCTGTTTGATACCCAGACACAACCTTCCTTTACTAACTGCTTTTCAGAGCAGAGCTTTGCAGGAAATCACATGTTGTTGTGCATTGAAACTTTTTATCCCTGCCAGCCACCCAGATGAGGCTAGTCTAATTGGCTTCCAAGGTTTTTAATTGAGAACAAAATATTTTGAGGTTTAATTTTCAGACCCATGAAGATGTGATTGCTCCTCGGCACCTTTCACTGCCTATCCAGTTTTATTTGGTAGAATGCGAACAGGTTGAAAGCTTTGAAGTGGGTTGTTTTTTTCTCTTGGAAAAAAAAAAAGAGTATCCATCCAGTGCTCCCTTAACCCTCCTCTCCTAAAAAAGCCTTTCCAGGATTTGAAGTTCTGTAGAAAGTTGCCTGTTGGTTCAGACAGTGAGGCATGCGGGAATAAGATCTTTGCGTCAATAATAACCAAATGAGCAGGGTGTAGCTGGTATCTGTGCTGCCTGGTATTTGGACAGCCTGTTATTTGACTGCTTTGTTACAGCATTAAAACTGGGCAGATTGAATCATAGAATAACCAAGTTGGAAGAGATCCACCGGATCATCGAGTCCAACCATTCCTATCAAACACTAAACCATGCCCCTTAGCACCTCGTCCACCCGTGTCTTAAACACCTCCAGGAAAGACAACTCAACCACCTCCCTGGGCAGCCTGTGCCAGTGCCCAATGACCCTTTCTGTGAAGAATTTTTTCCTAATGTCCAGCATGAACCTCCCCTGGTGGAGCTTGAGGCCATTCCCTCTTGTCCTGTCATCTGTCACTTGGGAGAAGAGGCCAGCTCCCTCCTCTCTACAACCTCATTTCAGGTAGTTGTAGAGAGCAATGAGGTCTCCCCTCAGCCTCCTCTTCTCCAGGCTAAACAACCCCAGCTTTCTCAGCCGCTCCTCGTAAGACCCGTTCTCCAGCCCCCTCACCAGCTTTGTTGCTCTTCTCTGGACTCGCTCCAGAGCCTCAACATCCTTCTTGTGGTGAGGGACCCAGAACTGAACACAGGATTTGAGGAGCGGTCTCACCAGTGCCGAGTACAGAGGGAGAATAACCTCCCTGGACCTGCTGGTCACACCGTTTCTGATACAAGCCAAGATGCCATTGGCCTTCTTGGCAACCTGGGCACACTGCTGGCTCCTGTTCAGTCGCTGTCAACCAACACCCCCAGGTCCCTCTCCTCCAGGCAGCTTTCTAGACAGACTTCTCCTAGTCTGTAGCACTGCACAGGGTTGTTGTGCCCCAAGTGCAGGACCCGGCATTTGGCCTTGTTAAACCTCATGCCATTGGACTCTGCCCAGCGGTCCAGCCTGTTCAGATCCTTTTGCAGAGCCTCCCTACCCTCCAGCAGATCAACACTTCCACCCAGCTTAGTGTTGTCCGCAAACTTGCTAAGGGTGCACTTGATGCCTTCATCCAGGTCATTGATGAAGACATTGAAGAGGGCTGGACCCAGCACTGAGCCCCGGGGAACCCCACTTGTCACTGGCCTCGAGCTGGATTTCACACCATTTCCCACCACTCTCTGGGCCCGGCCAGCCAACCAGTTTTCCACCCAGGAGAGTGTGCGCCTGTCCAGGGCAGAGGCTGACAGTTTCCGAAGCAGAATGCTGTGAGAAACTGTGTCAAAGGCTTTACTGAAGTCCAGGAAGACCATGTCCACAGCCTTTCCCTCATCCAGCAGCCGAGTCACTTTGTCATAGAAGGAGATCAGGTTAGTTTGGCAGGTTACTGGGCAGTGCTCTCTGTATTGAAATGACTGTATGCTCTGGGTCAGCTTTGGAGCCTGGTGGCTGGTGTGGTGTTGGCGTTTTTGTGGATACATGAATGGCAGGAACAATCTTCAGCCTTGAAGCGTCTGTGGACAGTGTCTTATTGGTCATTTCAGCACCTGATGAGCAGGTGCAAACACATACTTGGGTGTCTAAAACCTTGGCTAATGGTAGGCATAAACTGTGACTTCAACCTAGATACTACTCAGTTAATGAAGCCGCCTGTATTCAGTGGGTGTTGTTCTTTGTAGAGAGGGTTACCTTGCATTACCTTAAGGTTCCAGTGTTAACCTTGTATAGCCTGATATGCGTGCGTTTGGTTTTAAAAAATTTAGAGGGCATTAGTTGTTTCATCAGTGGTCTGAGTCTGCAGGTCGCAGTCCCAGCTTTATGGGCATCACAAGAGTGTGTCACCTACGAATGGTAACTGTCTGGCTTATTAATAATGACTTCACAGAATCACTAGGTTGGAAAAGACCCACTGGATCACCGACCAAGAAGCTGCGTTTTTGTTTGAGGTAGTGGTTATTCTAAACACAATAAGTATATTTGAATTGTCCTGAATGGTTCCTTGGGCTCAGAGGAAGAGGGTGTGCCACTGTGCCCAGACTGGGTGTCAAACCTACTGTCTCGGGTGCTCCAAGTACAGAGGAGGGGGAGCAAGGGCCACGGGCTGTCTTCCTGGGCAAGGCAGGGACTCCTCTGAGCTGGGGAGCATTGTTGCCTTTCTTTGGACATGGTCCAGCATATAATATGGAGCGTAGTGATGCACAGGTTGCATGTGTTAGAAAGAACTGCAAGTGTAGGAAAGCCAGCAAAGTCCAGCTTAGCAAAGCTCGGCTTTTCTTCCATAACCCACAAACTGCCTCACATTGCAGGGAATAATATTTATTTTATTTTAAACAAACACACAAACTAACACACAAGCAAAGAGAGAGTTATTCACAGGTTTGGGATTTAAAATTGTGAATCTGGGAAAAATTGAGTATCTTCTGGTTTGGCTGCATCTGCCATTGATGGGCTGGTGGGGCTGTGGTGGTAGCAGGGGTTACTCTAGGTCTGTGTCCTCTTTGAGTTTGTAGAGTGCCCTGAATTTCTATTTCTCAATGTATTCCTTTGCTTTGCATTTCACATTCTTGGTGTCTCCCTGTGGATAATCCGTGTCAATTTGTTGGCCTTGGATGTTCTGGAGACCTGGGTGGGTGTAGGTCTCTGCAGTCGGTGGGGTCACTTGCGAGCAGGGTAACTGGTCTGTGCTTCTTAATGCCAGGCTGGTTGGCACTGGGCTGGCACGTAATGCTGTTGTGGGGCTACAGTCTGCTGGCTGCAGTCCCAGACCCCAGAGCCCTGTCTCTGCACCCAAGTCTGCGGGTGCTCGTCTGCCGCCGGCAAGCCCATGGAACCCATGTTGGGTGTGGGCAGCAGCATGTTGCCAGCGTTGGGGTTGCTGGGGTCTGTGTGGGCTTGTGTGGGGTAGCGCCAGGTGTAGCCGTTGCAGCTGTTGTGAGGCGCGCCGTAGCCCATGGAGTAGCAGAGCAGGGTGTGCGCCATCTCCCAGTTTTGCTGTTGCTGTTTCTGGGCCTCCTGCTGGATGAACTGCTGCTCAAAGAGCTTCCTGCGCTCTGCTAGGGACAGCCCGTGGTTGTGCTCAAATCAGACTCTCTTCTTCCAAGGCGTTGGAGTGTCATATGTGTCTGCTGGCCTCTTCCTTCCACGCTCGTATGCTGAGAGCAGTGGCGATGACTCTCTCTGTCTCTTTCCCCAGCTCTGCCTCTCGGGTTCCTGCTGCCCGCTGAGGATGTGCTGTTTGGGAGCAGGCCTCTCATCCCTGTGGCTGATGGTCTCTTTGCCACAACTGGCACTGTTGTCCTTTTCTGCTGGCCTCTTCTTTGGGATCCGATACACGTGCTTGAGCTGCTTCCAGGTGTTGAGCAGCCTCGTAGCTCGGTTGGTCACATCCTGTATTTTGTCTGTTCGGTTTTGGCTTTCCTTGGCCTGCACCCAGCGCTCGATGATGGGAATCACTTTGCTCTCTTCCAGCATGTTCTTGGTAGTTATGGGCAGGAGCTCTAGTGTCTTTAGAATTTCCAGCTGCAGCGGCAGGTTGTTAGCTGCGCTTCCTTTCCCATGATCCATCTCCATCTCCTTCATCCAAATCCAGAGGAGAGAGAGGCCATCATGCTTCAGGAAGGATTTCAGGCCAGATTGTGAGTGCATGTTCTGTAGGATTTGGAGGCAGGTGAGCTTCTGCTCCAGAATTCTAATTCGAAGCATCAGCCAGGTTAACCTGAGACCTTGGTTCTCATTGCTTTCAGTCTCTCCATTCTCCAGCAGCACTTGCAGCTCCCTGTCCACCGAATGCTTCTTACGGGAGCGTGCCTTTTCCATTGTTCTTTTGGCAGGTCTGATGATGACCCTCTTGTCTCCTCCCAGGTAACCCCGGCAGTTAGCTGAGCGGCAGAAGCATTTCTGAGCCTCTTTGCCGTAGTGCTGGAAGTGGTAATCAAACGTCAGCTCTGAGCCCGATGGGACTAGTTTGGTGGTGAAAAGTCCAACTCGGAGCTGCCCATTCACCATCCACTTTTGTGCCTTACAATTTGGTTCGCAGCTGTGGCTCATGAACCGAGAGCAGTTTCCTTTCTGGGTAGCATCAATGATCTCCTTTTCCGTCATGGCCATGAAATAAGAGTGAATGTTCTTGTTGCAGGCATATTCCTTCCTGCGAGCCTTGAACTCCTTGTGATCCAGCACTTCTCCACAGTACTCCAAGACGAAAGTGTCTGGTGGCAGATCTTTGGCAGCCCTCAGCCCCCAGCCTTTGTCTTGAGTGAGGATCACTTCAACATCTGCATAGTGTTTCTTCTGGATGCGCCTGTTGGAGCAGTAGTTGCCATTTGGGCACTGGGAAGAACACTCTATCAGGAGCAGGCGATTCAGACAGCGTTCTCCGCAAGCAACCGCTCCCTGAGCTCGCTGCTCTTTGGAGAGAGGAGGGCATTGGCACACTATGTGCTTCATATCCCGGTGAGATGTTTTGTTGTTCCTTTCTGTCAAGTACATGTTCTCGTCAATCAGGTCAAAGTAAGGGGGCATCTTTCCTAGCTTGGCTAACTCCTTCCAGCGCTGGGGGTCTTTGAAGTCGTCCATGACACACAATGGACTGACCACGGAGGAGTTCTGCCATGTTGCCTCCACTTGCCTCCCTTCCAGTTTTGCCACCTTCTTCTCCCTCGAGTCCATGTTACCCTCAGAGTTACTCTCCAACTCCGGGTGTCTTCTTTTTGTTCGACCTCGCTCTTGTGCATTGATTTTTCCCAAAACATTCACCACCTCCTTCTCCCTGCCGGGCAGCGGCTCCTTGTGTGAATTGCTGCTAATCTTGGGTGCCTGCACTGAGCCTTTTGCTTTCTGGCTGGGCATCTGGCATTTTCTGGAGGGGCTGGGAAAACGAAGCTGGCAGTCGTCATCCCAGCGGTCATCCTCTCCATAGTCCTTGTGATCACCTGTGAGAGAATCCAGTATTTGCCCTTGAATTGGCTTGTAATTAGCTGCAGAAGGTCTGCCAGCAGACCTCGCATCCCCCTAACCGTTGTCTTGCCGTACACTCCCAAGCCTGGCTGGTAACCATAGCCTGAGTAGACCCTGATGCTGCTGTCTGGGTGCTGGTAGTTGCTACTTGGTTTCCCCAGCTGAGAAAACTCAGTCCCTTCCCAAACCACCCACGTGCCCCATCGTGTGAAAACCGTCCAGGCCGGAGAAATCTCCGAGGCCAGACTGGTTAAAGCCACCCTTCCCTTGCCTACCTTTTGGCTTGAAAAGCCCTGTCTGATGCTGAGCTACATCAGCGCTTTTGAAACTCCCTGGCAGATCAGATGGCCGCTTGGTGCTCTGAGGCTTCCCTGGATCAGGCTGCAGCTTCTCTGTCTCCTTCTTGTTGAGATCAGTAGAAGTTGCCGCACTGTCCTCCATGCCTCTAGGAGAACACCTGATCTCTCTGTGTGGGCCACCTTTGCCTGCCATATTCTCCAATCTCTCTTCGTAGTAGGATCCACTAGACGAGTGGTCAGAGAAACACCTCTTCCTTCTGGCTGCTCCAGGAGGAGTGAGTGCTGCTCTGTCCCGTTGCTGTGGTCAAGTCTGTGGTGATGCAACAATGGAATGGAACCGTTTCCATGGGACACCGTCATCGCACCCCCGGTCCTCTATGTCACTGTCCTCACTGCCAGCCTTGCTGTCCCTCTGCCCTGTGTCAGAGGAATTGTGGCCAATGGGACTTTTTGGGCATAGGAGAGTAACGGACAGGCAGAAGATGCGGGACAAGGAAGGCCTGCTTAGAATCATAGAATCACTAGGTTGGAAAGGACCCACTGGATCATCAAGTCCAACCATTCCCATCAACCACTAAACCATGGTCTTCTACACACCTCCAGGGATGGAGACTCCACCACCTCCCTGGGCAGCCTCTGCCAGTGCCCAGTGACACTTTCTGTGAAAAATTTTTTCCTGATGTCAAGCCTGAACCTCCCCTGGTGGAGCTTGAGGCCATTCCGTCTTGCCCTGTCCCTTGTCACAAGAGGCCAACACCCTGCTCTCCACATCCTCCTTTCAGGTAGTTGTAGAGAGCAATGAGGTCTCCCCTCAGCCTCCTCTTCTCCAGGCTAAACAACCCCAGCTTTCTCAGCCGCTCCTCGTAAGACCCGTTCTCCAGGCCCCTCACCAGCTTTGTTGCTCTTCTCTGGACTCGTTCCAAAGCCTCAACATCCTTCTTGTGGTGAGGGGCCCAGAACTGAACACGGGACTTGAGGAGCAGTCTCACCAGTTCTGAGTACAGAGGGAGAATAACCTCCCTGGACCTGCTGGTCACGCCGTTTCTGATCCAAGCCAAGATGCCATTGGCCTTCTTGGCCACCTGGGCACACTGCTGGCTCCTGTTCAGTCGCTGTCAACCAACACCCCCAGGTCCCTCTCCTCCAGGCAGCTTTCCAGCCAGACTTCTCCTAGTCTGTAACACTGCACAGGGTTGTTGTGCCCCAAGTGCAGGACCCGGCATTTGTCCTTGTTAAAGCTCATGCCATTGGTCTCATCCCCGTGGTCCAGGCTGTTCAGATCTCATACTTCTTGACGATAATCCATGAATAAGGCAAACAAGTGTTATAATCCTGCCCTGAGGCACTGAGATTTTGATTTAACTTTGGGTACGATTTTGGTACCATGTAAAAATTGCAACTTAGGGTTTGGAAGGTCTTATTCTGCCCATGCTCTCTCCAGCAGGCAACAGACTGCACCCGCACTGATGTGCACTTGAGATCTCAAGATGTGCAGGCTGGGTGAGAAGGGGAATGTTAGTTCCTGCCTCCCAGCTCTAAGCTTGCCTCTAGGTGACCTTTGTAACTGAGGACTGCAGAATCTCTTTCTTCTGACATCTACTACTGAATGATTTTGAGGAAAAGGGGCTGCTGATCAGGACAGTTAAAATAAACTAAGTATAACAGTGCCGAGAATCAGAATGGCTTTACTTTGCCAGAGAAGAGTCATACTTCACATTTGAATGATCTTCCTTTGACCTAAACTTAAATCATGAGTTCAGGGAACAACTGTTTATAGAATTGGTTAGGTCTGTAATTCACTGTGTGAATAACAGGATGGTCTGAAAGAGAAAACAGAGATTGTAACTTCTCAGCCAAGTTGCAGAATAAAGACTATCAAATTCTCTTGGGTTTTCTTGTTACAGGTGTTGGGGGGGG
Source organism: Phaenicophaeus curvirostris (assembly GCF_032191515.1). NCBI lineage: Eukaryota > Metazoa > Chordata > Aves > Cuculiformes > Cuculidae > Phaenicophaeus > Phaenicophaeus curvirostris. Next base: position 13,019,351 of record NC_091396.1, read on the forward strand.
TTGGGATGTTTTTGGGGTTTTTGTTTTTTTGGGATTTTTTTTTTGTGGAGCAGAATTGGTGGGGTTTCAGAAATACTTTCAGTCAGTGTAAACCATTTCCTATTGTGGCTGGCAGCTGTTCTCTCGGTGTTTGCAGGCACAGCAACGCTCCTTAAGAAGCAATTGCTCGTGAAGAACAGATGAGTCTGAGGTTCTGGTTAAGAGAGAATATACTCCCATTAATTACTGCATTATTATATATCAAAAATACTCTCAGTCTGTCATTGCAACAACCATCACGTGGGATTCTGCATACCAGACTTGAAAGTGGTCCCAGTTTAGCCAAATACTTAAGCACGAGATTGAAAGCTAAGCATTAACTTCAGCAGCTTGCCGAAGGGTTGGTCAGGTCTCATGCTGGTCTGGAAGGCTGCTGTAAATCTCACAACTGTTCTCATATGGTGTTTCCTTGGGTGAGCGTGGATGGCAATATTTGTGTGCTTCCTGTGCTTGTGAAATACCATCATCATTCCTCCTCCTTTGCAGTGCTGAAGTCTCTCTTATAAAATGCGATGAAAAAAACACATTGTGTGGCTGGATCACTGGGGATGTGTGTGTGTGTGACATCTACTGATGTGGTGGTGGTGACCTGGAGTGAGTTGGACCAGGTTCATGCTTGCTCAAAGATTACTAGTTTTGAGTTATGATGTTGCTGTGTGCATGGCATGAAGGACAAAGATAACACGGAGCAATTAAGTTATGTTAGCAAGCATGTCTGTGTCCCCTTAAGGAAGGGCAGCCAAATCAAGAGATGCAGATGACTATTCAGGGTTGAATAATGCTCTTGATTTTCCCTGCCACTGTCTGAGGCTTGTGAAGTGTGACTAGTGCAAAGCCTGCTAGGCAGTCTGCTGCAGGGCTGATATGCCTTAGTCACGATGTCTTACCTTGAATGGGCTGAGATGTGTTATTACTGTGCTGGATTTTGGATATTGTCATACTTATTCCTCCCCCCATGTTGTTTGATAGTGTTTTTCAAAAGAAAAGGCACTAAATCCATCTCAACATCTCAATGACTAACTGACATCTCGGAAAGCTAGTTACTGTGGTGGGTAGGAAGCTGATGATGGTTGGGGTCTGTGCAGCTGTGGGGTAGGAGACTGCAGCCTATTGAGCACAGCTATGCTGACTCGGGTTTTCATACACATTGCTGGGAGATCAGATTCACCGTGCATGTTTATTCCTTCTGTATAGATTCAGCATGCTAAAGTGAAGACAGTTCAATACAGAGATAAGGAAGAGAGAAATAAGGGCTGACAGACATTTAGTCATTTTTTGGCTATAATAAATGCACACTATAAACCAGTTTGCAGAGCTGTACAACTCTGCCTTTGTGTTTTGAGAGTGCACATGATTTACTGTAGAAATCAGTTTGACATATCATAGCTGTGCAGATTCAGCAGGACCTACTATTATCTTGTCATGTTTTTTAGCAAATTGACTTTTACAAGGCAGCAGTTCAAAAACATGAAAGAGAAATGTGCTGAACAACCCATCCTTTCTTGTCCCCCCATGCGGTGCCTGCTGGCAAATCTGCCACAGCTGCATCCAGGGGCATAGTAGTTCTGTGCTCCCTCGCTTGCAGGCATTGGGTGTTCTGTGTGTATAAACTGGTGTGGGTCTTGATTTTATCTTTATCTAACTCTCAAGTTGCTGACTTTTCAGGTATGTACAGCAGTCCAGACATGGCTTTCTGTCGTGTTTCACTTTACAGACTTAATAGGATATCACTGGTACAGCAAGAGTAACAAATGCACTGTTAGCAACATTTTGCAAATCTCCCTGCTTTTCAGCTCTGCTCACCCACAGCCCGCAGTCTCATGCAGACAAAGACAAATGGCCAGAAAACAGCTAGGTTCCTGGGCTTGCCCTGACTAGTGTTGCCTTTTGCTGCCTCTGAAGGCAGAATATTAAGCTAGACACACTGCTGTTCTGGCCCAGAAGGGCATTTTCTGTGTTTTTAAAGTATGTATCTATTCCAATGTCAGCACTGAAGAAGCCATGGATGCAGTATTTCTGTATTCTCACATGGTTGGAAAGTGTGTCTGATTTTTTTTCTTTATTTTTAAGAGGTTAATTTAAAATGTGTGAAACTTTCCTGCCTTCTGGGAATTTAGGATATTCAGTCCATGTATACCTCAGCAAATGGCTTCTATTTAATAACATCTTTTTACATTACCATTAAGAGATGGCTATCTCGGAGAGCTACTGTGGATGTGCCCAAGGGTGAAAAAAGAACAAAAAGTAAGACTGAGGGGAGAGGAGATGGGAGAATGTAAGTTCTTTGTTCATGCATTTTTTTTCCAATGGATAATCTGTGTGAAGGGTAGGGGTGGAGATGTGCTAACGAGCATTCTGAGATAACAAAATAGCTTGCTTAGCTAAACAGGGTGGATTGGAACAACAGCTCTACCCATCCTTCTCTCTCTTCTGTGAACTAACCAGTGCTCAAGTTGCAGTGTTCGTGTGTGGAGCAGGGTTGTGTACAGCTACTTTTCCTCTTTTTTTGGGTTTTGAGATGAAACTGCAGGACTAGTGGTGTTTTCCCTCCCATCTCCTGAGCTTAGCGACTTCTGTGTGGAGAAAGTTAACTGGCCAATACCACTATCTGCTCCTTGCAGCTTGACACGTCCTTCACCACCAGCATGTGCCTGTGTGTCACCGCACTCCATGAACCAGCTCAACAAACCTTGTCTTAAGCCACAGCAACAACTTCATTGAAGATATGACTCTTTCCTCCACAGAACTTTCCCCTGTAGGAAAGTATTTGTTTCCTTTCCTCTGCAGAAACTATCTGTCACTTGAAAGACCCATCTGCTTTTGAAGATTACTTATGCAGATTGGAGATGCCAATGAGGGAGACTCATCCTGATGTAGCAGGTTTCGGATCCCCCTGGAGCTTGTCTCTTGTGTAGATTTTACATCCTGTCGCAAGTAATGTCTTTTAGTCTTTTGAATGGCTTACTCAATAGAAAGTGCTCTAGTCTATATTAATGGTTAATGGGTCTTTCTAGCAGATGTGAAATCCAGTGAAACAGACAGTTTCTTTGGTTTTAACAGGAACAGATGATTTAATAAGCAGCTATAAATCTCTCGGGAATGTACAGACATAGTCAAACAGCACACATCTGCCAGATTTTTAACTGACTAGACTTATAGCATATGAGTCATAGTGGTCTGCTCCACTCCACCTCAAATGCCTGTTGTTGTTGTTTTGGCTTTTAGAGGTGCTCTGTGCTGTGTATGGAAGTTTTCATCGCCTTCTCCTGTTAATGGGCTTGCTCTTTCTTCCAGCAGACAGCGTTCAAACAGTTGAATCTCATTCTCTGTGTGTGCATGACAGTGCATGACATTCATTTTCCATTCCCTAGGCCAACTTGTAATTTAAAATTGTATAGTGAAAATGTTTCTGAGGATTATGTTAATAAAGTCTCCTAAATGGGTTTAGTAGTGGGAATCTGGTTAAATTTCAAGAGGTGTACTTCTTCTCTTTCTTAATACAGCAGTGCTTTCCTTCCAGCAGTCTGTGGCCACCTTATGAAGTTTAATAAATTTATACTAATAGTATTTCTAATAGATTAAATTATTACCAGGTCTTTAGAAGTAAGGAAACCAAGACAGAAAGCAGAAAGCTGTTTTAGTTACCTGTGGCTCATGTTGAATTGCAGGGGAGGGTTGTGTTTGCTGAAGTATTGAAGTGTCATTCCAAATGGCAAAATTGGCACTGTGTTTTACAAATACCTTCTTGTATATTGTGTTGGTTTACTGGCTTTCCATAACTGTTTTAGATGTCTAGGAACTGGGGTTACAAGCTCGCGTTTTATTTTACAGTTACTTCACAAGCCACGTGAATTACACTTGGGAGCGACTCTAGAGGAGGTGAGGTATTAGAATTGCTGAGATTTGCTCCAGGTCACATCCTGGTTAACTAGAGATGGAACCAGTGATAAAACAGGAGGCTTTGTATGGAGTTTTTAACTATTGTGGAGGCTCTCCCAAGTCAGGTGCAGTGCAGCTTATTTTGAATGCACCTGGCTGGAAGGGATTTAAAAAATGGGATACAGCATAGGTGTTTGTTGTTTTATTTTGATCTTGAAGTGCAAGTATCTAATATTTTACAGTGTGACCAGGTACAAAATTTTGTCTAAGATAAATGGTGCAAGTTCTGACTTTATGGGTAGGCAGGAAAAATCAGACTCTTTAAGTCTTTCACTGGCCCTGGACTGCATTTGATTTTGTTGTACTTTGAGACTGTGTAAACTGTGAGGGAAATATCTTATTTCAGTGGCAGGAATGACAAAGAAACCCTGCTCATGTTTGACCTTTTTTAGGCTGAAGGGAGTATCAAAAATGCATATATGTCAACCACGTTAAGATACTGGAAACAGCTTTGGAAGTTGATTAAGGAGGTTGTATTGTATAATGTGATCAAAGACGTGTATTATTTGAAGCTTATGGTGAGATTGCAACTTACTACATTGTTCCAGTACTGCTTGCTTCTGATTTCTCAGTGCTTCAGAAAGCCAAACAGGTATTGTGTTACTAGGTGAAGAAAGGTATCCACGATCATGTAACTGGGTGGTGTCAAAATCAAGAACAACATTTTATTCTTCTGACTCTTTGCTAGGTCCCTTCACACAGTGCAGGAAGCAGAGTAGAAGGTTTCAATCCCATGTATATGCACAAAAACTCAGCTCTTTCTGGCTCTTTCTGGCACGCTGAGTGTGTTGCTTTATGCTTTCAGTAAGCACAGAGCTCTCATGTTTACTGATGGGACTTTCACACATCCGGAAATTAGAAAACTGGAGTTGTAATCTGCATGTCTGTTCTTGAATGGGGAATTTTCCCCAAAGCAAGTTGTGATGTATGCTCTTAATAATTTGAATGTTACAGTTCAGACTTTCCATAAGTTGCTTCCAGCATTGTAGGTACTAACCTGTGTTTGTAGTGAACATAAACACACCCAATTTCAAGGATAACAGCCATATGTTACATGTTTAAATCTCAGCATAACTCTGATTAATTGGGAATGGCCAGCGAGGGTGCTGGCCTCTTCTTCCAAGTGACAGGGGACAGGACAAGAGGGAATGGCCTCAAGTTCCGCCAGGGGAGATTTAGGCTGGACATTAGGAAAAAATTTTTCATAGAAAGGGTCATTGGACACTGGAACAGGCTGTCCAGGGAGGTGGTTGATTCACCTTCCCTGCAGGTGTTTAAGGCACGGGTGGACGAGGTGCTGAGGGGCATGGTTTAGTGTTTGATAGGAATGGTTGGACTCGATGATCTGGTGGGTCTCTTCCAACTTGGTTATTCTATGATTCTATGAATTCTACTTCTACTGTGACATTTAGATGGAGAAGTTAGTGCAGCATGCAGTGCATTGCGGGCCAGGTTAGGGCTTAGCTGGAAATCAAGACTTTTAGTGACGCCTTTGCTAGTGCTTCTTTACTGGCAGCAAGGTCTTTTGCAAACTTTGTGGTGTGTGGTCTTTGTGCCCTAAATGGCTGACACTCTGCTTATCTTGTAGGACTTCACCATTTTTGTAGAACTGACAGCAAGCAGCAGCAGTGCCAGGGAGTGAGTTGTCTATCCCCTTAAAGCAGTGTACATAGCAGTGGGGAACATCATATGACTACATGGACCTTATCCAGTGTTTTAAAGGAAAAAAATATCTATAACACTGCCTTGGCCTATATAAGCTGTATAGTTTTCCCAGACTTGGAAGAAAAGCACTGGATATTTTCCCAAGTTCCACCCTTTTCAGTTTGATGTAAAAAATGTTGATTCTTGCATTTCTTTTGTCTCTAAAATGGGAAGTACTTTAATTAAAAGAAGAAATTATACTTTTTTGTGGCAAGAGGCAAAATCTTATCTCTGAGCCATCTGCTTTGATGACAGTAAAGCAGAACATGTACTTTATTTTTCTTTCTTCTTAAATGATAGCTTCTGTTGTTAGGGGTGAAGAGGAGGCAGAAAGGTGTGTGTGGTTCCACAGCAGCCTGAAAAAGGGTGTCTGGAGAGTCCTTCCTTGGATGTGGGGAACGCGGAGCCATTTTCAGAGGCTTCCACCAGCTCTGTTTGGAAGAGCAGGCAGAATCAGAGGAAGAGGAATGACCTTGCTTTTAAGGCATTCGTTTGGAGCTCGGGGGCTGGAAGCTGAATTCCCAGCGCTGAGACTGGCTTCCTCTGTGGTCTGCAGCATGTTGCTCATGGGGTGTCTGTGCTGCACAATGGAGCTCAGCACAGAGAGCCCTGGAGGTGACTCCAGGAGGTCTGCCTGGCCCCACAGCGCAGTGGGACACTGTGTGGAGGCACGACCTCCTTCCCAAAAAAATACAGCTGTGCTGCTTCAAGCACTGCCTTGTGCTGTTGGGGCTGTGCTGCTTCCAGTTCTGGAGTTATGATGATTGCAGCTCATTTGAGCATCTCCGTACCACACTCCATTGCTAAACCCAGGAAGCACTGAGGTACTGTGACACTAAGAAGAGAGTTTACAAAATGTTTTTGAACTGTCTGTGCTGTCTGGCTTTGAATTTCTTTTGTTTGCACAAGCTCGTTGTAGTCACTGTATGTCACTGACTGTAATTTCCTCTGTGGCAGTGAAAACCTAGCCAGAAGGAAAGCCTGATTTCAGCTGTTGCCCGTGCCCAAGCAAATTGTTTTCCAGGAAGAAAACGTTTTGCCATCCCGTGGAGTTCAGCTGACTCTGACTGCCTTCCAAGTCCCTCCGAACTATCTCAGGGGAGGTAGCAGAGCCTGGTGCTCAGAACCCAGTCGGTCACATACTGTTTCTGAGGAGTCACTGCTCAGCCTCACACAAAGAGTCACTTAATTCCTTTGTTCCAAGAAGCTAGGCAGGAGTGATAGGAATGACGTTTGCCCAGCTTTGTAAAGCCAGGGCCACAAATGAAAGAATGAAAGGGGTTGTATATTGAAATAAGTGTTTTGTTTATCTGCTTTATCCAAAAAAGGGAAGCAAATAGCTTTATTGTTTGTGGCTTGAAAAATCTGCCTGCTGTCATGATTATGGCAGTATGAAAGACAAACTTGTTTTATGCCTAAAAAACCACGTGCTGTTGCTGGCTTTGATTTCTGTGGGGTGTAGGTGATGGGAAGAGTGCTGGACTGGTGCTTGCAGTACCCTTCCTCCCTAGAGATGCCAAGCAGGGCCACGGGCATCCCCCCAGCACGTGACCAGCAGTTCACAGGGTCTCCAGGCCAACTTGGAAGTTCAAGTCATGACTAAAATAAAGAAAACCAATGGTAGAATTTAGTCCCCAGATAAATTATTTCTTTTTGTCCAAAAGAACCTAAGGCTGACACTTTCTTCATAGAGTCTCTTAGCTAATAGGCTTTGGAAGATAAGATCTATCCAGAGAGGGTTGCATAAACTTTCTGTGAACTTTAATAGCTGGTGATCAAAAGGTATCACAAAACATATTGTTATTTATTCATCTATCTATTTATTTACTTAGAAGAGCGCACAGGGATATTGGTTGTGATTTTTCTCATGTAAACAAGGTGACAACTCACTCCCTGGAACTTGTAATGTTTGCTCAGCCTTAGGTCTTACATTTTTCCATTTCGAGTTTAAATTTAGAGCTCTTTTGCAAGGAGGGATGGGGTGGGTGCAAAAGCCCGACTGCCGCCTATGTTCCACTTTAGAAACCAGCACTGCATTATTGACAATACCTGTCCTTGTGTCCATTGCTTTGCTAAGTGATGCTCTTCCCTTGATTAGCTCTGTAGAGATTAGCTCTGCTAGATTAGCTCTGTAGAGCTAATCTAGCAGAGATGGTTCCAAAGAGCATCATTGTCTTTGTGCCACTACCTGATCCAAGTGCAGAAAGGGCTAACTTGACAACAATTTGAAAAATGCCTCTTCACATGGGTATTTCCCATCATTTATGGGAAATAAATCCCCTTCCATCATTTCCCCTTCCCATCATTTATGTCTTCTGAGAAGGAATCTGCCCCCTCTGTTCCCATTAAGTCAAAGCTTCTCAGCACTTGCTTAGATGCACACAGTATTTGGTCCTCCCAGAGTTACGTTTCTGAGTCCTCTTGCATTGCAGTTCCGGGTGTGAGAGGATCTATTTTTTTAAATTGCCTTCTAGTCCCATCTGTAGCACCTTGTGTGCAGGATGTGTACTGTGAATAAGGGCAACAGAACCTTGTCTTTTGGCTTTTATTTAAAGGAAACAGTAGCAACCTAAGACAAATTTAAGATATCTTGCATTCATGTAGGGTCAAATTCCTGTGGAATTTCAAGCAACTCATTGACATCTCACCTGATAGAATTAGTTCCCAGAGGAAGTCTGCTTGTCTCATTTGCCTCTCTTTTTGGAACATAAATCTATGCTTGATGGGGATAGATGCAGTTAAAAAAGCTGTAGGAAGAGACTAATGCTTACAAAGGAGAAAATTCTCTCATTTTGTTGAGACAGGACAAATAGTCTCCCCTCAGGGGCTTCCTCCCTCTATCAGTTTTGGTCCTACAGCTTCCTGTCTTTCCTTTTCAGGCATGCCTGGGATACAGCACAGCCCTGCACAGGAAGGGTGTTGACTGGAGCGCAGATGGATTGCAGACAGGTCTGGCTCTGGAGAGTTAAGGAACAGGACTTACTTACATGAGGTTCCCACCTTTTGGTTATCCCTATGGCTTGTCTTGTGCCTTGGCCTGGTGCCGTCTGACACTTTCCAGCACTGGGATGTTGAGGGCTGGCTGAATTGGCTGCCTGGGCCCAGAGCCAGTTTGTATGGCTTGCTTGGCTTTGCACGGCTTTCCTAGCAGCATGAGCTGCAATATGTGTCTGCTGTCATGAATCAGACCGTAGGTATGGATAATTCTCAAACCAGACATTTACATGAGTTAATTCCACACTGCTCAGTTTTAAAGTTGTTTTATTATGGAATTATTCAGCTTATTGCTCAGCAGATTTTCATCCTCATTAGTACATTTAGCAAAGGGAGTGTGTCCTGGTTATATCGCCAGACAACGTCTTAAAGCTTTAATTGCCAAATTAAACTCTTTCCGTCTCTCTTTTCTAAAATATACAACATTACTAAAGCACCACTTTGGTAAAATATTGTAGCACGTTTGGCATATTTTTAAACTCTTTTGAAGTCAGTGTTTAAGTGCTTTGCTGAATCAGGGCCTAAAACAATAATAGCCAAAAAGTTAGGCCACTTTATTTCTGAGTGAGTGTTTGCATAGGAATCGAATGTGCGTCACCTTCTTGTCACAACCCCCCAGGTACAGATATTCTCTTAGTTTCACCAAATCACTTAGCAACTTTTGCACATTGCTGTCTTGCACCCAGTTGAGACATCGAAGTCGGACCCAAGTACGGCAGGCGTTCATGTGCAGAATGAGATCAAACTGAAATGGGATATGGGGCCATAAAGGGATTGGCAGCATCTCAAAGACTGCACGGCTATGATTAGTCATTTCCTATATACATATAGTACGTGGGTGTATGTGTGTGTGTGTATATATATATGTATACATGCACACTTTTTTCCTGGGTTAGTGAAATCAATTCAGTGCTTCAAACTTGATTCTCATTGGGCTAATAAAGTCCAACTATGGAAACAGTAATGGAAATTTTTAATTCTCCTGATAGAAGAGAGAGTTGTGGAAATACTGTGGGTAAAGGATCTGATGCTGAAATGAGGAAAAAAAACCCAAGTTCATAGCTGACTGATATTAGACCTACATCTGTGCAGTCCCATTGCAACTGAGGGGTTGCACATGTTGAGTCAACACATTTGCTTTATTGTTTGCAGGGCTATGATATGCTTCAGTACTATTTACAAAGATACCACAATCCTTGCAAAACATGATGCAATGAGATGAAGCCAGATTGAAGGATGTGCCACTGAACTCAGTGGAAGTTTTATTCACTTCAGTAGAATGATACTTTTGAGGTCAGAAGTGTTATCTTGTGACATTTGCTCTGTTGCTGTGTTGTTCTGCCCTTGTGTTGGAGTTCTGACAATAGATGCCAGGGCTGTGACTGTTAATTCAGAACAGAGCACAATGATGTTGCAATACTACGAAAAGTATCATAGCTGCTATCCTGGTTGTCATCTTCTTGTCCTACCTGGTAGTCACAGAATGCCCTATTCAAAAGTATTGAGTGCAGGGCCTCTAAGGAAAGTGCAAAGAGCAGAGTTTTTGTAGTGCAAGCACACTTTACATTATGAGCCAGAAGGGGCTTTTTTCCTAATTTCCAAACCTCTACAAGTCACTGCCTGGTAATAAGGAAGTCCTGCTGAGCTGTCTGCCTCTCCCAGTGAGGTCAGCAGGAACTTGCCTTTCCATCATATTGGGTTAAAAATGTATTTTAAGGGCACTTAAGCTTCACTTTTTGCTGTTGAGTATTCAATTTATTTAACAGGTCTGAAGTCACTGGGAAGATGGTCAGTAACTGTGGTGGAAAGGTGATGTGAGAGGAAGTGAAACAAGGTGGTCATCTTCTGTGGGAAAAGGACAGAAGTCCTTCTAAAGGGCAGGAAGATTTCTGAGGAGGAGAAAAAGTCATAAAATGTTTTATTAGAGTATTTTTATGTGGAACTTCATTTTATTTAAAAAATACAAAGGAAAATATTTCTGATGGTGGTGCAGTGATTAAACCCTGTTTACAGCTACCAGAGACTTGTGCTCTTGTTGTGAGAAGCTTAGTCTGCAGCTCATCTCTGTTTTTTTCTTTTTAAATCTCAGAAGTTGATGTTATGCTTTCACCTGCTGAAAGTGATAAATTTTCATGAGTTGTTTAGGAGCAAATCTGATTTTTGTTTCCTCTCTTGTTGCTGATGATCGCTGCTTGATTTCGAAAGTGTTCAGTAAAGAATCTCAGACCGCTCAGCTTGTGGAGAGGGCAGCTCCTATTTCTCTTTCCATTCTCAAGGGCAGAGACGCCAGGTGTGTCCCGGTGAACACTCTCTCTGTACATTCATCTTTTTCAATGCATGTCTGCTCCTGCACGTGTCACGTGGCTTCTGCATCCTGTGCTTGTGACTACAGAGCATAGGAAGGAGTGTGTTCAACCAGTCAGAAATGGGAAGCGTATTGGAAATAAGAAACTAATACATCAGCTGTGTGTGAGTAATGGTTTGTCTGTCTCCTTCAGGGCATCAGGTTACATATTCTAATGCTTTTTTGATCGCAGTGTAGCCATGACAGTATAGATAACCTAATACCAGCTGTTCTTCGTGCCCTCTGTTTGTGATACTAAACTCTGTCCTGATCCTACGTTTTGTTCTGAGTTGTTGATGTGCTCACAGAAAAGGCCAACGAGAAAAAAGTAAAAGGTAGGAATGGTTCTGGTTTCACTGAGACCAATCTGAGTGAAATATTTCATCTTTTGGCAGGGAATTGATTAGGAGAATATTAAAGAAGCTTAGAATAGAAATGTAAGACCAAAGCTTGGGCCATAGTTTTACTACTGTGCTTTGTACCTACATATTTGTGCGTGCATAATATATTTTAATGGCTTCATTTGTTTTGTTTGGAATTTAAAACTGTTACTGAGTGTATATGTAATGCAATGAGCATTTTCAATTGTTTATAAATGCCAGCTTACATCCTTCCATGAGATCCCTGCCGTGTGTGCAGTTGTGGTCACCTAGTGAACCTCTACAGAACCTGGTGATAAACTCTGGAATGGGATGTGGTGCAGATGGTGGGTGCATACTCCCATGCTACCAGCAATGAGGTCTATAGAAAAATCTAAGATCGATCAACCATTCCACCTGTCTATAGATCAATTCCAGTGTGTTTTTTTAACTACTTCCATGTCTTTGAGCACTCCCTTTGCAGTGATGTAGGGTTAAACATTCCTTTCTTGGGCGGAGCTACCCATCTCCCTCTTTCCCCAGTTATGCTGTTGAAACTGTGCCCGCTTGCAGCGTGCAGTGAGTTTAACTTGGTCATACACCAGAGGGCACTTTTCAAGTCAAAAACATGTCAGATTTTTTTTTTTTTTAATTTATCTCCTGTGATCCTGCTGAGCTTCACCGGTGCATTCTTAATGGAATTTAGTGTGAACTTGCAAGCTTAGCATGTGATGCTTTTGCCTAGAAAAACTATTTCATGTGATGTTATTTAGGAATCTTCTGTTTTCTCGACAGCTGAAGTAGCTGTCTTTTTATATCCGTCTACCTGTGAATTGTCTGCATGCAGTTTTTGGTAAACAGTGTAAAATATGCCTTATGTTTGCCTTTGAATAGTGTTTTTGATAGAAGGAAATGTGGTTTAAGTGTACAATCTGCTGGGAGCTCTGTCATTCACATAATGTAGTGTTTTCAGAAGTGCAGCCAATAACATGCTCCAGTGTAGTTTGTATTTTATAATAGCTGTATATAGAACCAGATGTTCTCATAAGACATCTCAGCTATCTCGAACTGTCTAGTTTTTTGTTGTTTTTTTAATCCTACCTTTGCTATCATGTTACAAACACAACCAAAATAATAATGTATTTGAACTCAAATCTATTTGTGTAAAGGCCTAGCTGTGTTGATTATGTAATGCGTATGCACATTTTCTTGTGTTCAGATCTGTAAATAACAGATAAAGGATTGAATATGCTATTTTTATTTTAAGTTTTTAATGCAGGGGCAGAATATCATAACAGCATAATGAAGGTGTTGGTAGAGATTGCTTTCCTACTTAACATGGCATAATCAGCTTTGCAATTTTATGCCCACTAGAGGGACTGTTGCTTATACAGTTCATGGCAGAAATCAGAGTTATGCAGTTCCTTTAGTATCTTTTATGAAGTTTTAAAACTCTGAATGACTGACTCCAGTTAAATCCTCTAAGGAGTAAGTCTCCCAGCTATTTCTCAAAGTTTAAAAAACTTGAGCACAGTGCTTTTCTTCTGAGTCCAAATACTTTAACTGAATTTCCTTCCTAAATGTTGTTTTTCTTTCTTTAAAAAAAAAAATGGGTTTTGCCCAGGCTTTCCTATGTGACATTGCTGAGGATTAATCTAGATTTTTTTTTTTGTCAAGGGAAAAATGTTGTGTGTCTTTATGTTTGCAGTAAGTTTTGTTTTGCAACCATGGTGCCAGTGAATATGGTGAAGTAATCAGGTCTTATACTTGCAAACATCATCAAGATGGGTTTCTCCTTTAAGTGGGAGATAGTAGTAAGATGCATGTAAACTTATAGTCAGTGTGAGAAAATTTCCAAATGTATCTGTTTTTCTTGATTGGCGGGGGGATTTTTTCTGTTTGTTTGTTTCAGTTGCTTGTTCCTGACCTGCACGTTTTTCTTAATAATTACAGAAACATGAAAGAATACAGGAAGTCCTGCATGACCATAATGAATACCTGTGCTAATTAAGTCACTGGCTGGGCACTGAGAGAACAGCAAGGTAAGGAGTCAGGCCGTGCCAGCAGCATTTCTTGTAATCTGTATGATTGTATTTCAACAAAGCTTTAGTGCTTTCAGATATCAAATTCATACCAAGTTGGGCAAAGACAAATAGCCTGCAGGTTTGAACGCAATAGATTTACTTTAGTTCAAAGCGTTGGCAAGCAAACATCTCTGTTTTCTTTCTTGGGGTGGGGGGTGGGGGGAACTGTGAATTCTGCGGTGGGATTCTTTTTTTTAAAAGGCAATATCTGTAATTTCAACAATCGATTCATGACCAAAGCTCAGCTTCCTGGGCTGACTCTAGGGAGGGCTTGGAGGAGGGGTGGAATGCTTCAAAAACGTAGCTGATGAAAAGGCATGCTGTTTTGTGGATGCCTCCCAGAATTGTATAAATCTGTGTGTGTATGCGCGCGCGCTTATGAAAAGACAGAGAGAGAGAGAGAGATCTCCATGACAACTGGCCCGGCCAATCTGTGTTCCCTGCAATCATTTTAGCTGGAATCAGTGCTGCGAAAGGTCATATGAAGGAGTGAGTTGTGGGAAGCACAGCAGGTATTAGACGCTAAACGACTGGTTTTCTGATTGCCTCATAATAAGACAGAGTTTTGCCTGGGAAATACAAATCTGAGAATGGAGTGGAAAGGGAAATGCTTCAAATTTCAGGTAACAAACCCTGCCTTTTTAATGTTATTTCTTCCCATTTTAAAGTTTGGTGGGGTTTTTTTTTTTCCATGGTGTTTACTCCCAGCCGAGTGTTGTCTGAGAGAGCCTGGATTCCCTAGCTCTGGGGAATGATGTCATGCGGCAACAGTTGGATTCTATTAGCCAGGGAAAGAGGAAACATCCTGCATTTTTGAAAAAAATTTGGCTTTTTGCAGAATCTTGTGCAAAGGCTGCAAGAAGTGTTTTAGAAAAAGTTTTTAACAAACTAATTCCAAGAAAATGCCATTTAGGACCTAGACAACACCAAACTTTAAAATCACTGCAACAATTATTCCCAAATGCAAGAGAATAATTATGGGAATGTTACAGAAGAAAGAAGTGTGTTCTGAATTCTTGGATGCTCCTATATTTGCCTTTAATGAGAAAGTTAATTGCACGGTAATTAAGCAGAGGATTTGGTACCTCCATGCACTTGAGATCCTGCTGCTGAAGAGTTTCTTTGGGGCTGGGCTGTGTCTCAATCTGCTGCTTATGAATAAATGGTGCTGGCAGCATTGTTTTTAATAAGGTTTTCAGTCCTGGACTCTTTTTCATAGCTTTAAACTAGCCTTTTTGGGAGAGGACTGAGGGGGAAGAAAGCTGAAAACTAATAATTTCAGCAATTTGAAATGGTCTTTCTCCTCCCCCACCGCCTTCCTCAGAAATGATTGTGAAAAGCTGTATTGAACACTCAGTGTAAGGGTAGCATGCATAGCATCTTAAGCAGGAAAATACCCTAATAATTAATGTACAGCTGCTATGTCTTAATGAAAAGACTTAGAAAATTGATATAATCATACTTACTTGAACATTACAAAAATACACTGTACCGATAACCATGATGAAAAGATTAGGCCACTTCTACACTGTTTAAACTCCCCTCCAGCACATGCTCATTTGTACTTTTATGCTGCTTGCTCCCTTCTGTGTATTTCAGGGATGATCCAAAGCATGTTGGGGTGCATGGGAGTTTCCCCATCAACTTCAAAGGGTTTCAGATCAGCCTCTGCCTGAGAACTTAGCTTCTTTTTCACTCTTCTGACTGCAGGACCAGGCCACAGGCTCTCTGCTTGCTTTCTTGAACTTTCCAAACAGAAGGTCTTTTGTGTTCCTCCAAACAATGCCAGGCACTGCTGACTGGCCTCAGCGTGGCTGCTAACACACATGGGAGATAATAGTGATGCTTATTTCTGCTTTCTCATAAAATCATCTTAGAGGGGGCATGTGCAGTGAATGGAAATTGGATCCTTCTATCCCACCTCCCCTCCTCACAAACAGCTGTTGTTTGTGTGCGTGTGTGTGCATGTGTGTGTCTGTGTGTTCAAATTGTTTTTGAATCACAGGGCAGTATTGGCTGTGCTTCAGGGAGAAGTTTGAGGGAGGCTTTAGGAAGAAAGCACGGTTATCACTGTGATCTGCCATTTGAGCACTCCTGAGGGAGAAGCAGGCTGTCCTGGAGCAAACAGTGTTTCTGCAACATATGTACAGAACTGACAGCTGTCATCTGCCAACTCAGGGCTGCTCAGCACAGTCTAACGCTTTGTGTCCCCCTCTTGCCTATCTCTTTTGCCCAGCTTAATTCTATGAATAATATACTGCTGTTAATGAATATAAATTTATAACCTGGTTAAGTGATTGGGAAAACTATTTTTTCATCTGTTTGGAGGTTCAGAGCAGTTTAATAAGAAATCCTTGTGCCATTCTTGACTAGGAATGAAATTTCTGTGATGCTGGTGTGTTAATTCAAACCACCTCCTTCCTTAATCAAAAATGCTGTGATGATTACCCAAGTTTAAGGCTCATTTGCAGGAAAATGCTATTAGTCCCTGAAATTTCTGAGGCAGAAGATGACTGATTTTCAAAATCAGAACCACTGCTTTTAAATGCTTACATTTTACAGGTGGTCAGCTTGAGACTCCTGAGAGGTCTCTGCAAGGTGGGCATTCCAAAGGCAACAGTTGCTTTTTGGCATTTATTTTTTGTGTGCTGTGATGCAGCAGGAAGCCTGGTGAGTTCTCTCCCAGTGTTTCTGAATGAGTGGCATTTCCCTTAATGGTCTGTGTTAATAGCATTTACTTTGAAAAGTGATACAAGGCATCATTCCCGTAGTCCTTTAATACAATTTCTTTATGTCCTAGCATTCTGAATGGTTCCAAATGAAGCTTGCATATGTTACATGCTTACATGTACTGTACCAATAGGAAATAATAATAATAAAAACATTAGTAAATCATAATTTATTTATAACTACAATCAGCACGCGGACATTAGCACACTATAGTTTTTTCATCCATTAAAGGAATAAGCAACTGAAGAAGGTTGCTGCAATACCTGGTGACACGTGGAATTATTGCAGCAGTCTGTGCAGGTGTAGTGGCTCTGTGTTCATCACAGATCCTGTGCAGACACTTAGCTCGCATGTGCAGCCTGCTGTGGTTGTCACTTTATAAGTACACTCAGTTTTGTTTCTTGAAGAGAGTTGCTTTATGTTGTTGTCCTGATATAAATCTTTTCTTTGGTCCCATACATCTACCACATTTCTGCCAGTGGCTCTATGCCCATATTCTGTCCATGGATGGTCAGTGGCTCTGAGTTTTCCAGAGTTTAATGTGGGGTTTTTTTTTTTTTGTTTTGTTTTTAATAGGATTAGTTGTGTCCCATCTCATTGCACTTAGAAGGATAGTGAAAGGACATGGTAGAAATCTTTTAGTTTCCCGCTCTCCTTGATTGTCTAACGAGTAATTTCTGTAGTCTGAGCTATAATGTTTTAATTGCTTGCTTTATCTTGCTTAACATCATCTTTTGTGTAACTGCTCATACTACCTCTATCCATAGGTTGACAGCATGTTTCTGTGTCTGTTGCAGTGGGTTCCAGGTTAATTGCTATATTAATGCGTTTGTTACTTGGAAATACACTGCTTGCTTTGCAAATGAGATGAGGCTATCTAGAAGCCTAGGACTGAGTTTGTATCATTCAATTCTTGGTTTTGCTCTTACTCTCTTCTCTAAATAACTGTAGTCCCTCCAATTTTTCTCCTTAGGGGAAGTCTATGAAAGACTGGAAAAACTCTGTTGTCTCCATTTCTGCTGTTTTCTTTGAAGGCTGGGTGATCTTCAGAGCACCTGGTGTTAAACAGTTGTAGAAAGGGGCACCATTAAATTCTTGAACATGAGTTCAATATTCTCCACCTTATGCTCACAACAGATGGAATTCACTGTTTGAAAACAACAATGCTGTGTATTTAGATAAGATGCTTATGAGTATGCTCAAATTTTTCCTTATTTTCTGTAAGTCAATTTCAACTCCAGCAGTATAGGCAACTAATTCTCAGAGCTGTTTCCTCTCATGCTGTTTTCTGGTCATGGTGACTCTGAGTGCCTTTATAAGGTATAAAACGTTGCATGCAAAAGGATTTGTTCTGAGCAGCTCAAAGTGAATATGAGTGTGGCTACTTTGTAATTACAGCACAAACCTTGAAATGATTGCACTGTCATTCTGCTCTGCAGTGCAGGCTCTCATTAGTGCTAATCAGTGATCTCTGTTCTGCTTCTGTATCTTTGACCCAGTTTGCTGAACTTACCACAGTTGCTAGTGTGACACAAAGCAGATGCTTGGCTCAGCCTTGATCACAGGGCAGGGAGAGATCTGGCAACTTTCACACAAATCCATTATAATTAAGGCTTCCGGTCTGGAATTTAAACTTCTTTCTCTTAAAAGCCTGAGAGGCTTTTAAAAATATTTTTTGTGTGGAAAATGAACCTACTGCTGGTAGAGGCGAAGTCCACTGCAGGTAGACCTGGAAGAGGCAGGTGCTGCTATTGTTCCTTTGTCAGGCTTTGCAAACACGCTTCCACCCTGAGCGCTTTTTGAACACAGCCTCCTGGTTGTTTCTAAGTTTCATGCGATAACAACAGAGTGCCCTAAAGGAGTGTCACACAGTTGTTTTTTCTCCAGTGCCAACTCTTATTCCGAGTTTAAGCTTCACGTAGTATTAATCTTCTCTGCCCATTTGGAGACAACCTGCTATATACAAGGGGCCGTCCAAAGAAGTCCCATTTCCCCATCCTGTCAGAGGCAGTGCTCCCCCCTTGAACCTTTTTTCCGCCATCCCGTTGCAGTTTGATGACAAGAAAATGAATCAGAGGCTAAAACTTCTGCCAATGGCAAAAGCACAATTTGGCATCCCTTGTGCAGTTGGCATCTGAAGGATACAAGCCATCGAATTATCCCGTGCTCCTGGTTCAGTTGAGTCTGTTGGCGTATGGCCAGAACATCACTCCCCTCTTTAAAACATCCTCGAAAGTTAAAAGACGTCACTAAGCTTTTACCACATTATGGCCAATTTTGACAGTACAGAACCTAATCCCTGCAATGCTCTTTCATGCCTCCTTGGTAGAAAGCAAAAAGCAATTTGAATGCTGCAGTAGTTTGGGAATGCTTGCAGCTGCACAATTCACATTCCCACATTTCAGTTTCTTGCAGGCCTGTATAAACCTTCTATTATTAGTTTTAAAAGGAGAGTAGCTGACAGCTGATTGATTCGAACAGCATATTCCAGAGAGAACTATTTTATGACTGAGTTGTCAAGGTTGGTAAGCCAAATAAGTAATGACTAAAGTTACAAAGAAAAACCTGTGATGTAGAGCACAACCCCGTTTATCCAAAAGATATGTAGGGGAAAAAAACATCTTCATACCACTCTGCTGCCAACATGTTCAAACCCATGCTGGGGGAGGTGAGAAGCTGAACAGCTCAGCCTGTTGTGTTCATCGCCTAGCAGCTCCCAGGGGGTTTCCTGGCACATCGTGACAGGGAAGGGGAAATATCACAACCTAGTCTTCAGAAACCTGCCTAAAAAATAATTTCAAGTGACTAATTCTGGCATTGTTTTTTTGGAGAGGAGTTAAATTAGTTTCAGGGGGAAGAGTGAAAAAAAACCCAAACATGTTTGGACACTGGATATGCTTTGAGTCATCAGCTGATGCACTGGATTAGAGCAGCTCTGATGTGCATCAGACTGGGTTTGACCATTGCACTGGCCCTGCTACACTCATGCTCAGGGCAGCAGATTGGCTTTTGGGAATAGATGAAGACCTAAGGGCAAACATTGATTTCTCAGTGCTCTTTTATTAGCAGCAGCACATGACAGTCAGTTGCAAGTTGGGTGGTATCATCCCAGGACATGTGCAGGTGACTGTCTGGCCACCCATTTAATTTCCTGTGGAAAGAGCTGCTCTTGTGTGCTTACCTGTATGCAATACCCTGCTCCTGGCCTGGGCAGTTGAAGCACAGCTCTGTTTCTCTGATCTGAGGCTTTAGTGAAGAAGGAGAGCTAGTCCTGCTTGTGGAGCTGTATAAGATCCATTTAGGTCTTCCCTATCCTACAGCAATGGGCCACTGACATGACACTGTAATGTTATGGGACTGTTCCCTCTGCCCCTGCTTGGGTTGCTCTCACAAAAGGTGAGAGCAAAGAGTGGCAGGGGGTGCGAAGCTGGACTGTGGGCTGGAGGAGACTGCATGTTTTTCAGCGCAGAGAGCTTGTGGCCTTGAGGGTGATCAGCTGGGCAGGAACACTGTTCCCTTGAGCCAAACCAGAGCTGCTGTCAAGGCATGGAGGAAGTGATGCCAAAACACATGCAGAGGTGAGGCCCTTACAGACCCTGCATGTTGACATGTACTGCCTCCATCCTCTTCCTCCTCGCTTTAGGAACCATGGAGACAGAAGAATGGGTAGCAATGAGAATGAGGCTTTTTCACTCTCTATCCAGCAGTTGAGCCTAGGTTCCTTTTTCCACGGAAGTGTCCCTGGAAATGAGTTTTGCTCAATGTAAAGGTTGAGTGACGGCGGAGGTGGAACCTTACTGCATTGCTTAGTTCACGTCCACGTATTTGGAGCACTTTATATGTGGCGAGGGCTCTGCTATGCAAGTTGGTTGCACAGGGAACCCCATCAGTGGGTTATAATCTCTTGTGTGTCAGACTCAGTGAATAGCATAATATACCGTCAAATCTGGCATTTGCATTAAGATCTGCTTTTCTCTCCTATGGAGACATTATCCAGTTTTCTGCTGTGACACAATAAGAGGCAATATTGCTGCTGTGTTTTATTTGCTATTGACTGACATGCATGGACAGTAGAAAATAAATGTAAACATGACTCGTGCTGTGTACCACAATAGCACAGAATTCTTCCTGGGGATTTGTGACCATCTGGAAGAACAGGGCATCCAAGACACAGCTTGAGGTCATCAGCTGCAGCACCTTGTCCGCAGATCCCAGCGCAGTTCCTGTGCCTGTGGCACTGATGGCTCTGATAATGTGGGTGTACTTCTATGTTCTGAAAGTATGGCCAGATACTCAGACAAAAGAATATGAAGCCAGCAGACTTATTCTAAAGGTTCCCATGTTTTTTTTTTTTTCTGGGAAATCTACGCAGTGCATGTTCTGCATAGGGCAGACTGATTGCAAAGTGATCATTTATCTGGAGATTTCGAGTGTCAGTCATTGGCTGCTCTGATCAGGCTCTGTGGTGTCCTGGAATCCTGAACAAATGGCCACATTTCCCTTCCTCTTCAATAAAATTTCCATGCGCAAACCCAAGCTGCTGTCTTGTGCCTCAGCCTCTTGCAGAGTTGTATCAGGTGTGTAATGCCTTTTTGGCAGTTGTGTAGCTGGTGAGATATATGACCTTGCCTATAGTAGCAATGCACATGGGCTCACTATCTTCTGAGATCTGGCATCATGTGCCTCTTGGGGACACAGTGACAAGACAGACTCCAAAGTGAACTGCTGCTGATTCTGAGAAGGATTTCCTGCTGTCTGTATTGGTGCTAAATGATATGCTGATACCTTATGGAATTATTACAATATTTACTATTAAAAAATGATTTGTCATGAGAAAAGGAGAAACCTGTTGCTTGCAGAGAGGCAACAGTCAGCTACTCCTGAGTGTGGGAGAAAAAGAAGATGCTAGGAACAGGTTGGAGGAAGAGTGTAGAAGAAATCCAGCTGATTAGCTGTGAAAGAGGAAGGAAAACCTTGTTAAAAGGTAATTATTCTTCTGTATGCGTGATTGGCTTTCAGCGAGCTGGGCAAAAGAGGAGCAACCTAAACCCCAGACTTCTGGCTCTTTATAACACTTAGCGTTTCAACATTTGCTTACAATCTGATTTAAAAGCAAACCACTAGCCAACACATCACTGTACACTGAGAATCTTGTAAAATATTTTTTTGGTAACATGGACACTTGGTGTTCCCAAAACAAAACAGTCCAGGACCATTGCAGTGGCAGGTTGACACTGAGACCCTACTAGGCTGTTTCACTGCTGCCCACTATAGAACAGGAGCAGCAAATCCTTCAGCTTGGGCGGATTGCCCTTGTGACAGTGGCTCATTAACGGTTGTCACATCAGTTATGTTTCCAGGACCACTTCAGGTCTGACAACTGTGACAAAGCTGTGTTTTATCAGCAAATCCCCCAGCAAATCCCCTGCTGGCCTTAGTCAGGAAAGCATATGGATAAGAAGAAAAAATTATTCTTCCTGCTCTTTGTTACTTGACTGATTCTGCTCTTTGTGTGTGAACCAGCCAGCTAGGACTAGTTGCATTCCTCTGCAATTTGCAGTATCTCCTGTATGGGGCAGAACCAGTGAGGAATAAATACCTTTCTTGCATTTGTTAAGAAGTTTTATTGATTGTTTCAGTGACCAAGGAAACTTTAAAGGTTAGACTGAGGTTTGGGGAATGGAGCAGAAGCACTGATGTTCCTACTATTACAGGGCAGGCTTGGGCACTCTTGAATCAAATTGGCTCTTTTGCAGAAGGTTTATGGGGATTCAGAAATGGACGTTGGCCAGGGTTGAATCTGTGTGGTGAGGAGTCACAATTGTTTTGTTGCAGTTATTAAAAAAAAAACCAACAAACTAAAAAAAGAGCAGTAACACTTTATTTATATTCAGCTAACATCTTCCTTTGAAATTCTTCATTGACAACTGCAAGATGAAGCAGTCTGCAACTGTTTGTTCGTTATCTATTATTGTTGTATGCCAAATCACACATATACATAAAATGAGGAAAATATTGATAACAATTACAGATATGCAGAGATCTCTTTCTATCATGAATGTATCAATCTTGAAATCTTACAGAATCTGTAATGTAAGTATTTGTCTTTCTTATGCAGAGAAGGTAAAAGATGGGAAATAATATTGACTGAATTAGATAATAGGACATAATAAGAAAATGAGGAAGCCTCCAGAGCTTTGTGAATTATAACATGATTGCCCTTTCCTGAATGGAATCAGATCTGCTCGCAGGCAATCAGTCCATCTCTGCAGGGAACTGCAAACAGAATGCAGCTTTGCTACTATTGGCAGATATTAGAGGTTTTTTTTTTAACTGAAGTGATAGACCCTGGGGCTCTGTATCAGTAGGTCATGAATTTGAATCCTGGTGCTACGCACCGCTCTTGTGCAATTTAGCCAATAGCTCTGTGTGTATAATGTGTGTATGTACGAATTGCTGCTCACCTCAGCTTTCCGTATTTGCAGACTCCAAGCAGTAAAACTCTTGTCAGAAACATTTTATCTCCAAATCACGTAGAAGCTTTTGTTTTACCCAAGAGAGGTTTCCAAGAGAGTAAAGGCAAACCTGCTTAGTTCAAGACTATGTTTTAGGACTAACCATCTCATTTGACCTTAGTAAGCCTGTGCACAGGCAGTACTGAGTAAGTCCTGAGCCTGAGATTTCCAGTGTTATCTCTGTGATAGGAAATGGAAATGCTTCAGCTGATCACTAGTGCACTGTTATTTGTGTCATTCCAAACTTGACTTTGACTGAAACACATATAAGACAATATGTTTATTTTGAAACAATGAGTAATAAATCTAATTATTATTTATGTGGTTACTGATAGAAATTAAGTCAATGCTTTGTCAAGCATATTTGAAAATTCTAGACAAAGCTGCCAAGTGAGACATGTGAATCCTATTTTATAGCATTTGTCTGCTAGGTGCAAAGGGGGAAGCTAAACAAAAAGAAATTGGGATATACCTCAGAAAGACAGAATTTGTTGTGTACTAATGGCAAATGTCTGCTCTCCTGATCTCCATGGGAGCAGTGGTAGAAAGAGGAAACAGATAATTTTTATGACTGATCAACCATGATTGTGTTTTAAGGGATGGAAATGTGTTTACTCTCAAAGAATGCCACGTGTCTCAGCATGGCTGGTTTTTTTCGCTGAGGGAATCCCACTTGTTTTACATTTTTAAGCAAAAACGCATCTATCTCTTGAGAGAGATGGAAAAGGCTTACTAAGAAGGGGAAGGCGATGCTTAATGAATCAAGTATCTCTCTGCAAGATTTGAGATTCTGTTATGCCTGTGACATTGAAAGTAGAAGAGGCATCATTTGATGACCACTGATCAAAAGGAATTGACAACAGTTTTGTGCTGTGGGAACTTTGTGGATAGCCTGACTGACATCAACAGGACTGTTTCCAGAACTTCAGGCAGATGTCATGGGGGAGCCATGACAGACCAAGGAGAGACCCAGCAATACTGAGCCTTGGAAGGAGAAACTTTGCTGTGAGCTGAAGGGCAGCTGGTGGCAGCAGTATGTAGCATTACCAATCAAATTGTATGTTCTTTTTGAAACTTCAGCAAAATGAAGTGTTAGTTGACTCATGAAGTTAACTGCAAAGTTTTCTTCCTCTCCTAGTAACAATCGGTCACAGCAAGCTACCTTCTTTCTGAGGTGCTGTGAAAGTGTGAGAAACTGTGTGAAAACACCATAGCAAGCTCAGGTTGCCATAATGTTTGAAGAGAAACTATATAAGTAAGACTAACGTTTTGGATTTGGTTGTCTAGTGTTCAGCATACTAAATCCTAATCTGTGGCTAAGTTTCTGAGGTAGTGGGTGTAACAATAATTTAGTTAATAAAAACCAGGCCTGATAGGCATTACTGTCGAATTGAGTACAATATTGCTTTTTTCTTACTGTAGCTCTCCAAGAGATACACACATTTTGATTTTGAAGAGCCATTAATTATCTTTTGTTTAAAAGGAAGGGAGAATGAGTCAATGCATATCCATTTGCTTACTACTTTCTCCCAATCCCAACGTGAATCTGAGGCTAAAAAATGCAGTACTTACAAAATCTCTCCCTTCTGTATCTCAGGGGGAAGTTAGAATTTCTCTTGTGTTTCTGTAGCCGGCACATTCCTACAGGTATGCAGGCCAGGAAGAGGAAAACCGGCTTCTCAGTTCTGTGAAAAAGTACTTTGTCTCTTAGCTATCTGCATCCTAGATTGGATTTTTTTTTCTGCCTTTAAAGAAAGGCAGTATTCCCATAAAAGTGACTGAATAATTTTCCTTAGGAATTGAGGGGTGACTGTTGCCTGGAGATATGGTCTTAATGACTAAGATGAGCAGATATTTAGTAATTTGTTGTAAATTTATGTTATGCTATTAATTATTTTTTCTTTTGTATGTAGTCATACTGGGAGAAAATGTCATTATTCTGAGACAGGGTTTTTTTGTACTGATGTAGTAGCAGCCAAAACAAAAAAAATGGGGGTACTTGCAGGGACTAAGATGGAGAAATAATATTCAAACTGTTGTAATGCTAGGTCTCTTAGTCCCTGTAGCAACATATTCTACATTAGCCAGAAAACAGCCTAAATGCGATGACTCATTTGTGAGGCAAAATCATTCTTCAAATTCACAACTGCCCTGTAAAGACACACAGGATCAGTTTTCCAATGTATTTGAACCCATGATTGCACATGGAAATTTTAAAATTAAAAGCAGCAGTCTGAAGTTCCATTGAAATAAAAATTATTTTGATTGGTTGATGGATGTGGCAATTCCACTAAATGGATACCTGGAAATCTTCTCTAAGCCTTTTGGGATCTGAAGACAATGTTCTCTTAAGTTCTGGGATCCCATTGACTTCCAGAAATGTCTTGAGTGCTCTGAAAGCAGAACTGGAATCCTGTAAGCACGTTTGCAAGGTATATCTGTATGCACACTGTGTTCCCCTATGGACTAAAATACTGTATCTTCAAGCTGTTTCTAAAGTCATTGCTAAAACAGCAATTATATTTACTTTTTTTCAGATAGAAAAGTTTATTTGCAGGTGAGCAACTATGTAGCCATTTCACTGTTTGAGAAATGTAAAAGTTTACATTTTTGGTGGAAAGAGAAATTGAAACCAAGTTGTCCTATTGAGCTGTGTAGAAGTTGGCTCAGCAAAGGCAAAGTGGATCCATTTGGGAGTCATAGGGCTTTAAGCAACATTCCTTCACAGCCATGTAACTGAAAAGCAGTGAGAGGAAAACAGTAAGAGATGGGAAAAACAAGAACTGAAAAAAGCAAAAGGGTAATGGAAGAGTATCTATGCTATACAAATTAAGAGGGATGTTCAGTAGAATGACAGTTGAGAGGGGTTCCACTTTCCTTATCATCAAAACTTTCCCATTACTGCGCTTTTTGAAGCAGTTCATGTTTTACAGTCAAATTTTAAGTTTCCCATACTTAAACATAGCTCAGTGGATTGTATATTTGCAGTTTCATGTCTGAGGCTATATTAATAATCCTAAATATTCAGGTGAAAGTAAATAAGGCAGATATCTTTGTGAGGGAATTAACTTGCCTGTAAAGCAGGGGCAATAGATCTGCATTGTATGCAAAGCAGCAGATCAGGTCTTTGAAAACTCTGTTGACTATAGGAGGCGACTATACAGATTTTTCTTATTCCTCTCTCCAGAGATAAGAAGGAATATATACAAAGGGGCTGTTTGGGATATTGTATTCAGTTCTCTTCTTAGTCAGAAATCTGTTAATAGGTGCCTGCACTTCCAATCATGGTGAAGATGTGAGGACAAATGCTCTGAAAGGCAATAGGCACGTAAGGCTGTGAAGAAATAAGGAAAGAAAAGGCTTTAAAAATAATTGAATAATTAGATCTCATTCAAGGTATGATTCATAGAACTTAGTCTTGGCTGTCTTTGGACAGAAACTTTGGAAGAAGCAGTAGTCAAGAGGTGGATGAAAACGCATCACAATTCTTTTGGCATATTGCCTTCTAAAATATATGGTGAATCTTCTCATGGAACTATAGCTGCTGTGCTAAGAATATTTCTTACCTTAGTCACAAACAAAGCCACTCAGAGTTGAGTTTGAAAAAGATACTCTACAGCATCTGTAGTCAAAGGACGGTTCATTTTAAATTGACGTCCATCCTGTGAAATAATTGCCTATTGTCATTCAAAGAAAGTTTGAAGACTTGGAGGGATCTAGAGTGATTCACTCAGTGTTATTAGGTGACCAAGTAGATAATATATTGAAATGCTGTATGAAGGAGACATGGTGGTGGTTTTACACTGGGCAAAATGCATGCTTTAAATTTATCAAATGGAAATCTTTTTACTGGCCTGTGAAAGTTTGGCTAATAGTTGACAAATTAATAAACTTTACGGTAGAAGAATTCTGTACCTGATTGCTGTCATAATTTCCATTGACTTATTTTAAAGGTTTGTTTTAACTTAAGTCTTGTTTTTACCTCTCTGTGTACTGTAAAAGTCTGATTTGTGGTGTGGTATAAGTGTATTGTGATCAAGTTAGAGATTTCTATTGCGATAAGCTTTGTGAGGAAAATTAATATTTAGAAATGGTATGTTAAAGCACAGATTGGGGTTTCTGGACTTCAGATTTCATCCTAGGTCTGAAGGACCACGTTACAAATTTTAAAGGGTGAGGAGTTGTATTGTGCATCACTTGTTTTGTATATTCTTTTATTTTTATCATTATTATCTTCCCTTCTTTTTCTGTCCAATTGAATTGTTATTATTTCAACCCATGGATATTACCTCCTCCCCCCATCCCACCACAGGGGGAGTGAGCGAATGGCTGTGTGGTGTTTTGCTGCCTACTGGGTTAAAACACAACATCTCAGCTGCAGAAAATGCAATGAATGGGAAGCACTAGTTATTTATTTTGGGGTTTGAAGTTGTCAGGGAGCATTACTGTGATATTACACAGGAGTAGTAGAGCAAGCCTGCTTTATAGACAGTCTAGTGGTGAGTTAGAAGCAGAGCTGAAGTAAGTACATTTGAGATCCCACTTACACTGTTACTAACTTTCTGATGCCTTTCCAACTTAAACAGTTGAAGCTGTTTGTATGCAGCAGGTTTCCTTTTCTTCTAGTCATGTGGTATATAACTGGGCTTACTTGTTTGTGTCTCCGGGCAGTGGGATTCTGCTGCATTTTCTCTTTATGGATGATCCTGGTAGAGAAGGCTGCTAATCTCCATTGGACTTGACAGGGAAAAATATAAGGGATATGGTTTTGAAACTGAAAAGTGCAGAGCTATGATAAATTGTGGCTCTCTGGTTGAACATGAGGATAAAATTCATTCCAGACCCTGTGTTCGAATGGAACAGTTTATGAATGGAAGCACAGCCCCTGGATTGTATTTCAGCATTAGTCTCTGGTTTGGAATTGTGCTGTTTCCAACATAGACAAGGATACATATTTTATAAGCGTTCATTCTTCCACTGTTCAGATTGCTCAAATATAAAATTACTTGTGCTGGAGATGGCTATGGAGTATTTGCCATAGGAAAAACATTTTATTTTTGAAAAGAAACAGGTTAGTAACTATGGTCTACAGATTACGCATTGAGAATAGCTTTATATT
Source organism: Phaenicophaeus curvirostris (assembly GCF_032191515.1). Lineage (NCBI taxonomy): Eukaryota > Metazoa > Chordata > Aves > Cuculiformes > Cuculidae > Phaenicophaeus > Phaenicophaeus curvirostris. The sequence goes on from NC_091396.1 coordinate 13,047,178, forward strand.
TATCTGAAGGGGAACTGGCTTATGCTCAAATGAATCAAAATTGTATTTCTGCTTTCCTTCCATTTCTCACTATCCATATCTTAGTTTTATGCCCATCACATGTGCTCTGTCACCTGTCAGGCAGGGACAACTCAACTAGATGGCATCATGGCAACGTGGGTTGCTTACTATCATCTAGTACAATAGGACGTTTAGATGAAAGCCGCTACTGTTGTAAATGTGAATTAGTATTGTATTGTATTCAGATGGACAAACTGGAAGACAATAATGTTGTAGTTATCAAAGAAACAAACAAATTAAAAGGAAACATGCTTAAGCAGCCTGTATTAGGAGTCTTGGACTGAAGTGTATAAACTTTCTAGCCCCTGCTGCACAGAAACAGCAGCTGAGAAATAGATACTTAAGGATGAAGAAGAAGCCAAAACCTCCTGTCAGTTAACATACTGTGGTTTCACTCACAGCTTAAAACTGTTTAGTTTTAAACCTCTCAGATGGATTATGTTATAATGTTGACAGAAACAAAAAAAATGAGATGCAAAAAGAAAATAAAAGCCTAGGCAAAATTTTGAGGTGTTATTTTTACACCTGGAAACTTAACATTTTGTATTTATTCTTTCTACTGTGATATTTAGAGATGCTGAGCTCCTATAACTTTGTTTAAGAAAAGGTAAATTCTATTTTAAGGATATATTTATGTCTGTCTTCATTCTTGCTAGGTCATAGTTTTAAAGCATAGAAATATCAGGTTTTTTTCTTGGAGCTAATAAAAAAAATATTTTCTAAGGAACAGTGTGTGGAGCTTGGAATAAAAGCTGAGGCGTGAGCAAGATTTTTAAAAGCAGCCACCTGAATTGCACCTGGAAGATGTAGGATTGGGGCAATACAAGCAGTTCGTTTTTTTGTTGACCAGTTTGCCAACAGTATCTTTGTTCACATTGGGCAGAAGTAAATGACTGCTTTTATATTGAACTGTGATGAGGTATGCTGGCCTACCCCTGCAGAGAGTTTCCTGTTTTCCCATTGTTCTGAGGTGCTGTTGCCCATCCCACCAAAAGTCTAGGAGTGAAGTGTTTTATCCTGTCTCACCGACTGAATTCAGTCTACCTATAATGATATTAGCTGAGTCAGTCTACATTTAGTCCAGGCAGCTGGAAACAGAAATAGCTTCTTTAATTTACATATTATACTAAATTTATGAGCAGACATTATGATATTGTTGAGAAAGATGCTTCAGAAAATGCTAATTTATTGGGGTCTGTGCATCATCTTAACAGCAAAATAGAAGAAAATGGTGGCTAGTGATATAAGGCTTACGTGTATAATGATGTCTAGGAATTTCTTCATCACAACTAACAAAGGAGAGTTTTGGGTTTGCTTTGGTTTTAGTAATTAATAAGGAGATGTAATTAGTAATTTAGTAATTAATAAGGAGGCTTTGGTCAAATGGAATGCTCTAGCAATCTTTTCAAACATCAATTACTCTTATTTTTTAAATAAATAGGAAGAATTAAAAATGAGTCTGAACAACTTTTCTTTTTTCAAAGAACAAATTGTGATAGTTATTGCAACTAGTTAGTAGCATGGGCTGGGCTGAAGTGGACAGTTAACTAGATATGAAGTAGTCCTGGAATTTCCTGAAGTTAGGGACTTTAGTGCCATCAGGAATTGATGCTCAGGAAGGGAGTCTCAGGGAGGAGCCACAAAGAAGAAATAGGAAAACTCTACAATGAAAGGAGAGGAAAAACTCACAGGCAAATAATGGTGTGTTTTTGAGGTCAAGATGCATAAATACAAAATGAGGACTGCCAGAGGTGAAGTTGGATTAGATACCGCTGTGGATATTAAAACAAATTACAGTAGTCCCATCCACACCCCCACACTCCTGTCAATTTATGAAAACAGGAGTAGGAAAGGGGCATGGGATAGGTGGGATAGTTAATGTGAGAAGAATGGGTTAGTGAGTACTGATACTGAATATTGAGGGAAGTGATTCTGCCCCTCTGCTCCGTGGAGACCCTACCAGGACTGCTATGCCCAGCTCTGGAGCCCTCAGCAAAGGAAACACATGGACCTGTTGGACTGAGTCTAGATGAGGGCCACAAAAATGTTTGGAGGGGTGGGACACACATCCTATGAAGAAAGGCTGAGAGACTTGAGGTTGTTCAGCCTGGAAAAGAGAAGGCTCTGGGGACACATTATTGTGGGCTTTCAGTGCTTAAAGGGACCGTACAAGAATAATGGGGACAAACTTTGCAACTGGACCTGTTGCGATATGACAAAGGGTAAGTGATTTTAAACTGGAAGAAGGTAGATTCAGACTAGATAGAAGGAAGAAATGCTATACAATGAGGGTGGTGAAACACTGGAACAAGTTGCTTAGAGAGGTGGTAGGTGCTCCATCCCTAGAAATGTTCAAGGTCAAGTTAGATGAGGCTCCGAGCAATCTGGTCTTGTTGAAGATGTCCCTGCTTATTGCAGGGACAGCAACAAACCTTTAAGGGCAGGACTTTTATCGCGTGCTTAGAAATTGCAAATATAGTATCTGTGTTGCAGATGAGGAAAAATGCAGGTCAGTAATTCTGATCATGATAAACCAAACTTGGAAGAAAAGGCTACGTGGAGTCTTGAAGTTCAAAAGGAAAAGGTAGATTGTGCTGACTAATCTGATAGCTCTGTCTGACACCTCTATTCTAGAGGCTGGAAAGTGGCAGATGTGTTCCCTTAGGACTTCTGCTTGATAGAAGAACCACAGTGGAAACTGCTAAGTGAGAGGAATTTGGAATCAGGGGAGCAACTAGGAAGTGACTTGATAAAGATGAAAAGAACAGACAAGTGTTGAGAGAGCAATATCATATTGTAGGAGGTTATTAATGAACTGCCACATGAGCATCTTGAGACTGGTTTTGTCCATTATCCACATTAAAATGTTCATTGAAAGGAATGTATTAGCTAAATTTTCTTCTCCTCCACAGCTGAATTCATGATTTTTCAGACCGAGGTAACTGAAGTGGCATGGCAGTGCCATCATTTGAAGGTGAGGACAAGAACCTGGATGTGCTGATTAGTGACAAAATGTGATGAAAATGGCAAATCTGATGTAATGTGCATAGTTTTGGTGGAGAGGCACACAGGAGGCTTCCTCTGGCATGCTGTGGGTGATTCTGCTATTCACATTCATACAGGTCATGTTTGACCTGGAGCAAGCACAGGGAATAGCTGTCAGGATGCTCAACTACATGGAAGACGAAAAAAATGAACGGAGAAGTGGAGATCTGCCAAAACAAAGCAAAATGAAGGCTGGGAGGAGCTTTGATGTGACTCTATAAAGGGACTGAGGAAAGAAGAGGGACAAAAACTGGAGGACGAGGAAACAGCAATTTAGACTGAAAACAGTGTTGTCACAGGAACTAGAATTACTGTACTGGCAGATCTTTTGAATTCCTTACTGTAGAGGGGTTACTTATACCTTTCCCTTTCAACCGATGATTATGATTTTAAATTTTGGTTGTTTTCTGCTTCAGTTCAGATTCCCTGAGGGGTGGTGTGCAGGCAGCAAAATGGGAAAGGATGTTGCAAGATTTTTACTGAAGCTTTGAAAATTGCTGCACAATTGACATAAATTATGTGAGCCAACATGCTTGTGAATTGTTCTCAAGAATGTTCTTTCAAAACAGAGGTTAGGAATCTGGGTCAAATCCATTTGTTATGTGGTGTTTTAAAATTCTTCTATTGCCAAAGCATTAGTTTAAATAGTTATTTGTCCATACACTTCTATTTTTGATTTCTTAATGGAAGTACCGATGTAGGTCTCTTTTTATGCCTCTCTGTCCATAAACCATAATTTGACTAATTTCCAAACAAAATTTTTAATCATAGAGCAGCATCTTCTGAAACTAGTTCTTAAGGGTCTGTTCCCTGTCTGGAATGGGGTTGTTTTTTTCGTTTATAGTGCCTAAAGAGAACTTTGGTTTTCAACCCCCCCAAACACAAACCCCGCGTTTTGCCATGTGATTTGGTGAAAACAATGAGAAACAACTGAGACTAGATGTGCTGAATAACTCTACAAGAAATTGATACAGAAAGTAGGAGACTGTTGTAAATTCAGCCAGTGTAAAACTGCCTCTGTCACATCCTTTGGACTATAAACCTGATGAACCGCCTGTCTGTCTACTGTGTCCATACAAAGCAGGCATGCTGATGTTTCTACAGCTGCATCTGTCTTCATTCATAATGTATGCTTATGAAGACTCTGCCTCACCTCTCTTGCCTCCCCCCTTGCCTCTGTGCAGAATCTTTCATCTCCCTACAGCCTTGAGCAAGGGCATACAATAAAATACGACTTGTTGGCTAAGGCAAAGACTCAAATTACTTAGCCAGTTCAACGGGGTCTTAGGATCCCTTTGTTTAAAGTCAACATTTATTTTCCTCTCCCCAGTTCCCGTGATTTTTCTTTTGAGCTTGTAGAAATCACTGGTGCTATTTAAAGTTAGCCTTAGAAAAAAGATTAAGACTAAAATACAGTGGCCCTTGGCCTTAAGTCCAGGTGCCTAAACTCCTATTGATGCCTGGTGGAAGCTATCAGGGCCCTTAATCACTCAGGCGTAATTCTGTTCATTTCAGGAATAAAAGTACTTCAAGATTCAGCCTACTGGCATAAAAAGTATATTCTGTGAGAATGTTACTCTTGGGTAGACAGGTATTAGTGCACCTTTCCTACTCACAAACTACTGTTGTTCACAGAAAAACTAATAGAAGTGCTGCTTCCAATTGCAAGTGTACTGAGCAAGCAGACTAAGATACTTGATTTTTGAGTAAGCTGATTTCACTTCACTTTTGGGCTGACAGCTTTATCATTAGAGACAATTCTCTAGATCAAAAAGCAAGTAGTTCCCAGCTTTCTGGGCAAGGTGTTTTTCTGTAATCCTGGCCATGTCCTTTCCTCATCTTCATCTCTGTGTAATGATTGATTTCTGAAAGATGAACCTGTATTCTAAATAACTGATTAAGCAGCAAGCGCCCTCTAGAAGGCCTATTTATAGACAAAAGTATTTCTAATTTAGTCTTTGTTTTTCCTTATATGGTTTGGTTTCCAGGTAACTGGACGAGTCAGACAGTAGTAATAACAGAAGATGGAGTTTTTGCAGTATTTAGTGCTAGGCAAAATAACAGTCAAAAGTTGATAAACTTCTTGGGTTTATGTGAAACAAGTAAGGCTCTTGACTAAATTAGAACTGAGTAAACACTTTTTATCTTGGTTTACCCTTGACCTTACTGCTGAATTTTTCAGACAGATTCCTGTGTTAAATCTTCTGTATGATCCATTGACATCAAAGCAATCTTGTTGTCTAACAGTATAATGAATAATGGGGCTTGATTGAAGTAGGGTAGCTTTGAAAGAAAAGACTTAGCCGGCGGATACATTTTATTTTTTCCATTAGAAAAAGAAAAGTTTTAATTGAAATAGATATGCTTGTCCTTAGCATAGGTAAGAAGTACCTTGTTGACAGCGTTTTGAAAGATTTTTGTTATACATCTAAAAAGGTTACTAAGGTGTTTCCTCATGTGGAATTTTGGCTCCACATTTTCTGTCTGTTTTCATTGGGCATTCACTTGTGGAGTTACTCTGAAAAGATGCTGTACTGAATGACATACGCTTTAAGTGTTGCTCTTGTTTCTTGTAAGAAGTGTATTCCTTCTTGATGTCTGAAAGCCTCATTCTGTGAGGCAGGACTGAAAAACGTCTTTTGAGAGATGTGAAGCTCAGTGGATACTCCTTGGAAGGTGCCTATACATGTATGCCCTAGGCTGACTGCTAGCTTAATACTTTTGCATGGAATTAATTGCCTGCTTGAAGCAGATAACATCCAATTTATGTTGGTTGCGAGAGTGATTTACCTTTTAAGTAGCACCTAAAAGATTCACACATTGCATGCTATTGACTTTCAACATACTTTGGCTCCTGAGGACACAAAACATTTCTAGGTCTGGGAACAAGACTTCTGTTAAATGTTTCTGAGAATAGCATGAAGGTAGTGTTTGGTACTTGCCTGGAGCAGTGGTGTCTGGTGAGAGTCTGTTTTCTTACAGCTGGAAAAGAACGGATGTTATGCACTGAATCAAATGAGCAGGGAGAAGATAAAGGCAGGAGCAGTGAGAGGCTGGAATAAGTAGAAGCCTGGCTCCGCTTCACCTGTAGGTAGATATATGCCTATATCAGTTCCCTTGGTGGTGAACTTCTACTTGGATCTGGGATGTTCAGCTGCCCATGCTATGGTTCTTGCATAGAAGGTTTGTTTGGTGCTTTACAAAACTGCCTTTGAATAGTCTTATGTGCTCCCATGTAGAGATTATACCATATGTGTCAGCATGTTCAACATTTCCATGTAGTGTGTGTTTCCTTTCAGGGAGCATCGCTATATTGGCACAGGCAGACTGTAACTCTTGCATGGCAGTGGAAGTAAATACTGATTCTAGGTCTTGTATAGCATTGTTAAGTACACAAAATGCAGAAGAAACTACTCTATCTTCTCTAAGATTTATGTGCAGGGAAAGGATAGACTGATTATCTCAACATAGTAAAACAGAAAATGCCGGATAAATCTTCTTTAGTTACAGATTTAAGTGTTGTACTGTCATGTAAGGGTGTAGCCACAGTAAGCATCTGAAAGAACTCGCTGTCAACAGCCTGTTCAGTTTCAGCTACATTATTCATGATGCATTCCTTGCTCCAGCTGTTTCCACAAACTGAAAGACTTTATTCCAGTTTATAAATGCAATTTCCCCATTGTTCATGCCCACAGCTGTTTTCCATGCCCAAATATCCATCCCCTCAAGACAAGAAATCCTGACCCTATAAAAGAAGGGAGTGGAGTGTTCCTTTGAGGAGAATGTCCAAAATGGCACGATTTTGGAGTTGTCATCTGCAAAGCTTCAGCAGCTGGTATTTCTCTGTTCTGTATCAGTGGCTGGGTGGGGATATTGGGCACACAGCAGAATGTGTGTGGGGTGTTGTTGCATTACCAAAGGGTTCTAATTTTTTTTTTTTTTTTTTGTGGCGGCTCCAGTTTTCTCATGAAAACTGGAAGGGGCAAAACTTGCTTTCTGTGAGAACTGAGTGGAAGACTTGTTTGATGTTTAGTGGTACAGCTATAGTATAAGGAGAATGTGTCATTCACAGAAACTCCAACTGTATTGTCTTTTTTAATAGTAAGATTGATCAAATCATTAAGAAAATACTGATGTGTGGAGCTGCAGACATAATATCTTGAAACTGTGCCATAAAATCAAGCTACAATTTGAAAAAAAGCCTCCAAACTTCAAACCACCTTCATATATGTGTTTTCCTTAGAGCCCCACCTAAAGTATAGCTGCTGTGATGATTCTGCTAAACCAAAGGTAGTGTTTTTCACAGCTTAGCATGACTCTTGCATCAAAAACATAAGACAAAGAAAATCACTTTGATATGGATGTCTCACTGTGCATTCTTCCTTCAGGTTAAACAGTAAAAAGTTTGTCTGATAAAAATGGTGTAGGAGTTCAGATTGTCACAGATATTAGACATATAGCAGAAAGGGGATGCAGTTATTCCATCAGGAATCTGCAGGAATTTGTGCTCTATAGGAACCTGTGGATTCTGGTGCATTTATAAAGCCCACACATTTAAAGGCAATTTCTAAGTTTAAATATCCCATCATCAAATGAGTAGATAATCACGAAAGAAATTTGAGGGGTATTCATAATCTCATAAATCATTACCTTTTGGAGTCAGAAGAGCATTTATTTTTGTTCTAGCAGGATGAAATTTGCTGTTAGTCCGCTTCTGCCTGCTGTACACTAGGCACAGTTACGATTCTATCTGCCTCTGTAATACAAACCATCATCCCAGCATCATAAAAATTTTAACGGTTATTTACCTACCTTTTGGAGGACTAGGGCTGAGTTTTGAATGAACTGTGGCCAAGTTTGTGGTATCAACTGGAAGCCACATGGAATTTGGTAATGCAGCCTTCATGCCAGACAAAACTGATTAATTTCTATCTTGCATGTTTAGATTTGTTCATTAATCAAACCTAGGAAAAAAATATATTATCATGAAAACTCTTCAGTTTCAACTTCACATAATAGATTTTATAAGCCTCGCAGGCCTTATTTCTTTTATGATGATCGAATTTTTAGTAGGAAAGCATTATTTATACTTTGTGTGTATACTTTATTCTAGGTACTTCACTTACTGGAAGACAATTTTTGTTTCTGGAGTTTATTAACAAATTCTGTGTGCAGTATTGTGCACATATAACTGTGCATAACTACATAAACTTATGTACCTGTAAAATTTGTGTATTCGTAGATGCACATTTTCAGTTCTCTGCTTACTGCTCTTGGAAAGATCAGTATACATGCAAGTTAACTGAATGAGGATCAGTGAAGATGTAGGAGACAGGAGAGAATTGTGGGATATGATTTCATTTCAGGGAGTGTCTGAAACTATAGGTTAGCTGACAACTGCATGAGCATAAACTCTATGAAAGCAGACTAGAATTCAGGTTTGCGCTTTTACTATGTGGGCTATGTATTGTGATTGATTATAACAAAACCTATTTTGACATTTTTTTTTGTTGATGAGTTGTGTTAGGAGTCGACAGGTATAATTCTGAAGATCGGGTTGATGCAGTTACTTTTTTATAGTAACCACACTAAGAGATGATAAAAATATTCTTGTTTAGGGAGCAGATCCAAACTGGATCTCTGCTGTGTTCAGCTTAAATCCCTAAGAAAGAAGAAAAGTAACATGAATGCCAACTTCCGTGCTGGTGTGTACAACACTAGCATTTGAAAGTTTGGTCAAATATGGACTCCCATGAGATGCGGAAAGTCTGAGTCAAACTTTCCTGTAGGCTCATTCACTTTTGGAGTGAGAGAGCACGTGTTTAGATAATAGTTTTTACACCCTGGCCTTGTCTTGAAGAAGATATTTCCATATGGGTGCTATACCAAATTTACCCTGCTGTGTTGGAATGCTGTCTGCTTGGCAAGAGGCCAAATCATTCCCTGCAAGGGAGAAGGGGCTGAAATCATATCTGATCTGAGTGTTTATCTATGTCCCCCAGGATAACCCTGTGGCTGTTTCTGTGTGGCAGAAGCAATGTTGGATATGCCTTTTCAATGAGATCATTGCAAAATCAAATTGCTTTTGAATTATATTTTACTCACAGTTTTGAATTGAGTTAAAGTAGGAACACGAGTGCTAAAACTTTGGGTAGAAATGCTGGTGCCGGAGTGACACTCCAAATGCTCTCTGGGTCATTTTACGCAAATATTTCAAGTTCTTGTTATGCGCTTTAAATAATGTAAAACATAAGCGATAGCATATTACGACACTGCAGCCAATCTGAAAACAAGAAAGAGGACCTATTCCTGACCACACTGGCTACTTGTTCTTCCCTCACACATCCAGCTGAATGGAAGGAAGTGGGTTCATGCTTTCTTCTTGACATATTTTTGAGGCTACATACCCTTGTGCCCTCCCTGGCAGTATATCTGGTAAGATGTGCAGCGTGAGCAGAAAACTGGGATTTGGGAGGTTGAATCACCCATGCAAGATGCAGCATGGGAGGACTCTGCACAAGGCTGTGTGATGGGATCTTGGTTGCAGGGCTCATGGGCAGCAGCACCTGTCTGCTGCTGTGGGTCTTGGTCCTCTCCTATGAAAGAATCAGTCAGATAGGTCTGTAGTGCTGCTCCACATCAGGTTTGCTCCTGCTCTGCAGACTGTGAAAAGAACAGTTTCCTCAGTAGAACTCACTGGTACAGTAAATCTATTAAAGTCTGCATCTGGGAGGATAGTTAGTGCCTTCATTTATGAAATTCCTGTCATAGAAGTGTAAGTTCTTTGGAACACGGGCTGGTCACTTGAGAGGTCTCTAATATGTCCTGTTCACAGCAGTGGGTAAATCACTTTCATAAAAGTAAAGAGAAGTTCTTTCAGTCCATAGAGGTTAGGTGGCTGTAATCAGCTCTGGTACGTGTGTGTGTGTGTGTTTCGCTGCCTCCTATAACAAGGAATGTTAAACCAGGTTTAAGTGTTTCCAGTTGTGTTGCTGTCTAGAGGTTGGAGGCTGACGAAAGGAGATTTGTAGCACTTAAGCTTGTGGTAGCTTGTTGAAACTTTCATGCAGATGACAAAGATCAGTACTGTGGGAGAAGAACTCTTTTCTTGAGAAAATTTCTGCTTCTTCTGGTGGCTGCCTACACCTGTGAGGGAGTGATAGCTGGGAAGATGCTCTCTACAAATTCACAAACCAGCCTGTAGAAGTAAGAGAAGAAAGCTTATTTACACAGTAGTTACGAAGGCAGTGGATATCACTAAGAACCATGGTACCATTTCCTATTCAATAGATTCAGTTCTTCATAATTTTGGCTTATGAAAATATCCCTTCTAGGAAGAAAGAACTCCTTGTTGGATCTTATTGGTGTTTTTTCACATTTGTAAGGGCAACTCTTGAAATTCCTTATATTTTTTCTAATGACTTTTCAGTGTTGATTCACACTTTCCTTTTTTGTTTTAGTGTGGAAGAGTGAAATTCCAGCAAGGCTGACTTAGTGAAAACTGAATTAGTGTTGAGGGCAGGAGAGAAATGTAATTTGATCTTCTGTTTCCAGTGCTTGAATGAGGAACTGAAATAATTGTTCTAAGACCCTGGTCAAATTGCCAGAAAATGGAGCAGTGCTTCTGCCAGATAGTCACCGCAGAAGTGCCAGACATTCCTCTCCTCTTTGAGCTTGTAAGTGTGTGTATTTGAGATGGAAAACACATACAGGCAGTGGGGGGCAAAAAGGCTTTTCTCTCTAGATGCTTGCTGAGAGTGCAGTGCTGTGCCCTAGGCAGCACCTGTAGGGTTATCAGTGGGAGACGACTGGCAAGAGGTATGTGCACAGGACCTCAGGACAGGAGTTGTTTGTTTTATTTTTCCACTTGAGCAGTGACATTAACCACTCTGTCTCAGGGCTTGGCAGAGGCTATGAGGTAAAGCCACCAGAAATGGGCCTGAAGGGTACATCGCACACCAAGAGAAGCTAGTTCAGTCCCTGAAGGAGTCATGGCTCACTGGAAGAGGTGATGTTGTCTGCCAACTACTACGCCCAGCTGCACTGGTTAATGATTTGTGCTTTTAATTGAAACCATTGTGCGCTACTATAGCCCTGCCTTGTGGGAGCTGCTGGTACAGTAAATCTTGATTTTTTTTTTTTCTGTATTAGAAAGCTGTATTTTTTTGGGATTTAAAAGTCTTGGACCTTTTTAGCCCCCCACCCCTTTCTGTTGCTATAGCTACTATAATTTTTGTTAACAAAGGCAAAAAGTAGTTTGCTGTGCTTAGTTTATGTTATTGTGATTCTGGCATAGCTGCCAATATTCTTTCCATCTTTTCTCCTCTCCCTTATTCCTCTTCCCAGCCTCTGAGTGAATACTCTAAAGAAACTGCAGGAGTCTGGGAACGGCTAGTCTTCTGCAGTCACTACAAGGCTGTATGTGTGTCAAGGCTGAGGCTTCTATCCATGAATTAGGGACTCAAAAACTTGAGTTTGGGCTTGTATATTGAATGAGCAGCTACCCAGAGTTTGGGCACTTCTCGTACTCACGGAGTTGCACTCGATTTTCGTGGGACAGCATGAGTTTCTGCCTCTTTCAGCGAAGTCTCATGTCAAGTTACCACAGTATCACAGCTCCTTTTTTCTTGAAGTGTCCTTGAGAAAATTAAAGGCTTATTTCTATGAGGAAAATCATAGCCATGGAAACATCCCTGAGCATGAGGAAAGATTGGCTGCTTTCTTTGAGGGATGCAGAGTGCCTTCTCTGTAAAAATCTTTTCACTTCTTTGTTGCCTACCTGTGTTAGTTGTCCTTCATCTTATCCTTGTTCTAGTAGTCTTCAATTCTTCCAATGTTTGTCTAGTTCTCACCCCTCCTCTGCTTTTCTTCTTTAGTGTGCTTCCTCTGTTTCAGTGGCACAGCTAGGAGGAAGGTTGAGGTTCACTCGTTTTGCTGGTGCCATACTTCTCTCCTGTGTTTCCTTTTTGCCTGTTCAGTCATCTGAGGTGGAAGACAGAGCTTAAGCAGTCAGAGCATGGACCACACTCAGTCAGCCTACTCACACCCTGGTTTATTGTCATGGGAGCATAAGGGTCTTAGTTTTATTTGTTTTGGCTTAGGATATGTAGAGTTTGAGGGGTAGGAAGGCAATAGCCAAGCGGATCATGAATATGAAGGAAAGCTGAATCAGAAAACCACTGTGCCCAAAACAGGTGCTCATTGCCACAAGAGATGCCATTTTGCAGTAAGGCAGCCACAGCAGACAGGAGAGGGTGGTTTCATTGACCACAGAAGCTGGTGAGGAATGGCTTGTCTCTGTTACTGATGTGTTTATCATATGTTTATCAGCTGCATGTCTGGGCCCCACCATGCTTCTGGAGAACTCGCTAAAGAACATGTCCTTACTGCTTGTGTGTGAGCTAAGTCATAAAGTTACTCTTTGTTCTTTGGAAGACAAATGGTATTTGGAGAGGTTGAACCATAGATTTCTGCAGTAGGAAAAATCAGGAGCAGCTCTGGGAAAATGGGTCACTCAACCAAAATGCCAGAATGTGGGTGATGGGGTTTACTCTCTGGCCCTGAATTTGAGGATCCCGCCTCTAAGCTGCTTTCCTAAGACTACAAAAGAAATCAGTGTTGGATCCCAAGCATAGCTCAGAGCTCCTGCATCCTGAAGACATTACTTTAAATGCAAGAATGTAATTTCTAAATGTAAACAGATACCACTTCTGGTTCTTGCACAAATCCCTAATGCAAACAGGAGACTTGCATGCCATCCCATTTGCTGTTGTAATGCCTGTGTCTGGGGTCACTTCTGGATGTACTTTGGATACAGGGGAATTAAGATCTTCTCTCTGCCTTTCTACAGATTCCTTGGGTAACTGCCAAGAGCAAAAGAGACAGACCCAAGGTTGTTCTCATCCTTTTGTACAAGCCAAGACAGTTTTGGCTAATATTTTTTGCTTACATCCATGAGGTCTCCAGCCAGGTCCTGATCCTCCCAGGGTGCTTTTCTGTCATGATATGGAGACAATCTATCCAAATGAATATTTACTTCACTGGAATTGTTAGCATTGGCAGCTCAGGTATCACAGATGGCACCTGCTCCTTGCAGACGCTGACTCAGAAAATGATTACTAGGACATAGTGAATAAACAGAAGGAGATTCACAGTAACACCACATATTAATTCTTGGCCTTACTGAGGCACCAGTATCAAAGATCTTCCACTGCTGCTTGAAACTTAAAACAACACTTTGTGACAATGTCAGCTTGCCTTCTGCTTATACCAGTGAATGTAGTTCTCTTTTACTGCATGGTGTTAGAGAGAAGCCAAAGGAATTTGCTCAGGACAGCACCAGTAGCTGCTATCAGTCACTTCTGCTAAAGACCTCTGTTTTTCAATCGTCCAGATGCACACGAAGTATTCATTCCACATCCTTATCCAGGTGTTCCTTGCCACCTTCCTCTGAAGTTAGTTTTCCTGATGACATCTGCATTGCCACAGAGAGTTGTTTATCCTCAAATTATCCTTCACTGGATGCTGTAAACAGCCTTCTCTGGGAGTAAAGCACTATCTGGATCTCTATACAAAGTTGGTCTTCAAATGGTCTCAGATTTTCTTCTACTCCTCTAAGCCATATTGCCTATTCCCTTCTTCTTAGCACTGAGGGAAGGCAGTTAGACACACTGGATGCTGATCCAGGACTTTTGCTTTATTGCTCCAGCTTGAACAATGCAACCACTTTGTTTCTCTTTATTTACAGCCAGGGACAGCATACTGAAGGTCAGCTCAGCAGGCCTGAACCTGAATACTCAGTGTGGCTAGTGGCCTAACCCGCCTCGCTGCGTTTGAGAGTAATATTTTTATCAATCCTTTCTCATTTTGCTGCTGTTTGCTTTTCCACTAAGACCTCCTTTACACAGACAGCCTCCCCCTGCCCAATCTGTCTTCCCTTTTTCCTTTCTTTTTCAGACCGTTTCCTTTATTGCTGCTTACTCTGTCAGGGGAGGAGAGTCAGGATGAGGTACAACTCTGTTTGTCCCTCTTCACTCCCTGCTGTCACTGATCATTTTTCTATGTGGAGGTTGGAAGCAAAGTGTCTTCCTGGCCTTTAGTAGGCGTCTTTCCTCCCCTCTGCTTTTAGGAATGGTTCTGCAGAAGAAGCCTGAGGCAAACATGCTAAAAGAAATCTTGTGTACTTCTGAAAGTAGATGAAAATTTTGCCACCAGCTGCAGTGGCCAAACTGGCCATTTAAACCCTTTGATCTCCATGCTTTACTCAGAGTCACTGTTTCTACATTGTCGCAGTCAGCTGCAAAATGAAAGACCTTTTCAAGGTTTTTGAAGCTTTGTGTTCATAAACTTCACTGCTTTCCCTCAGGGTATGGGAGAATCTCAAGAGTATGTTTGTGCAGGCAGCAGGAAGACAAGTGATTAATTTATAGCTCGCTGCCTGCTCTGAGATAATTCACTGGTTATATTCTTATTCCTAAGCATGCCCTTATACAAGGTAGTTTGCAAAGTGTGTTAAGCACATACTAAGAACATGGGGAGTTTGTGTGGAGGATTTCGGGTGCTGTAAATTCTCCTTTGCATACAGACAAACTCTGATTTGTTTCTGCTTCATAGAGTATGAACTGAGAAATGAAAATTAAGGTTGTTTGTTTACACTGAAAAGCTAACTCAGGTTTAAAGTATAGTATAATAGAGATCTTGTTAAGCCACACTCCGCGTAGCTGAGTATACTTTTTGAGAACAAAAAGAGGCAGAAAGGATAAAAACATTCATCAAGGTATTTTCTGACTATACCTGGGGTAGCACAGCTTGCTTCTACAAACAATGTCCATATGCAGAAGGGGTCAGGGAATAGCTCAACTAGCATGACTTAAGTCACTTACCCAGAGACTCGAAAATATGACAAAATGAAGACTGCATCCCTTTCTCTCAGTCTTTATGCAGCTGCATCAATATCATCCTTCTTCCCATCCTGTATTATTAAAACCTTGTACAAGGTATATAACTGCTAGTAATTTTGCAGTTTGCACCCTAGTGGTGCTCTGAGTGGGAGCCACATGTGTCTGGCTGGAAGGAAGAGAGGTGTGCTAACAATGCTGGGGACAGCAGCTTGCTGTGTGTTAAAGCTGTGACCCATATTTTGCCTTGCATGATGCTCTAATGAATCAGAACCTACAGTAGTTGCAGTCAGGATGCTTCTTGGCTGTCCGACAGACTTTGTCAGTCAGCCTTTGAGCGAGGAAGGTTCAGCCAGAACTGGTGGCTCAACAGGGAAGTTCCTTTTAACACGTACTAAGACTTTCAACTCAGTTTGGTCACTTTCTGTTTCCCCTGCAGCCTGTGCTCCCAGGTAGTGACACTAAGCTGTGGGCTGTGCTTTGAATTGTATAGGGATGTTTTTAGGGACTGGTGACAGCCTGTAGGAAATACCACAGGACAGTCTATTTCTCATATTCTTTGGAATGCAAAAGATATTGATGACAAAGAATCTTTGTTCCTTAAAGGTAATGTACCCTTATTCCTTAGTAAAATTATAATGGTTTTTGTGTTACAAGAAACAATTAATTTTCATGCAAATGATGTTGATATTGCAGCTAGAGGCTATGGCTTCATAGATGAATAAGCAACAGGAGCAGGTGAGCTCCTGAGGCTTGAACTGGTGGTTTCATGCAAATACCCTGAGGATGAAAGGAAAGGACAGAGGAAGTCTAATACCAAGGAGCTGTGATATATGTTAGGCACAATTTTTAAGTAGGCTGTTTGCATAGTGGTGTCTGGTCGGCATGGAAATGTTTGTATTGCAAGGGCCAAATTATATATGCTGCTGATTATTTTGTAATAAGACTTTGTTGCAAAATGTGATGATTGAAGGCTTTCAGCAAATCAGTGTTTAAGTTTAATATAGGGCTTGTTGAAAAGATGTACCAGATTGAGACTGACACTCAAACACAGCAGGAAGGAACAAGAATTCCCTTTTCTGTATTAAGACCTGATCCAGATCCGAGGTGCTTGCTGGAGCTATATATTGTGGATGCTTTGCATCTAAACCCAGGTTTTAGTGTATGAAATCACAACAATTTCTGCTACATCTATATCAGAGAGAAAATATCTTGATGAATATTTTTATCCTTTTTATCTCTTTTTGTTCTCAAAAACCTAAAAGCAAATAGTCTGCATCTTTGCAAGGCCAAAAGTATTATATACACTCTAGGAACAAATTTATAACATTTATAGTGCTGTGCACAATAAAAAAGATTTCTGTCTTAAAGAGAAAGCATGCAAATTTAGTTATAACACATATGTGTAGCCACCTGTAAGTTATGTTTTACTGACAGTCCAGAAGAACCCAAATAAATTGCTGAAAAATCAGCCTCACCAAAACAAAAAAAACCCCACACAACTCAAATGGTGGATTTCAGATTAATCAGTTTCCTGAACCAGATAGCTTTATGAGTGTGATGGACAAGAATGTGTTGCTAATGTAGGCATGAGAAAATGGTCACTTGAGACCATGAGAAAATAAGACCATAGCATTTCAGGTGAACATCAGTTTTAAGAGCAGTGTGAGAGTGTGTTACATGCCTGGCTAAAGCCATGTGAGCTCATGCTGCCACCAAAATGTATAGTTAAGATACCTCTGAGCTTGTAATAGCTAGTTGTACTGTTAAGTACTCGTTTTAATGTGGTATCTGAAATCAAGATAGTTAACCTTGAGCTAGTCAAGATGTTTTTTAAAATACAACCCTTCAGCCTACCCAGGGAAATACTAACTTCTGATTCAATAGCAGCCATATATTTTGGTTAGTGTCTCCTTGCTTCCCTGGGGAGCAATTACTTATAAAGGAGCCTTCAGTTTACTGTAGTTTGATTTGTCAATAAATGTGAATTTGTAACATTCAGTGAGAGCTCTTTAAATACCCATTTAGCACAAATGACTCAGAATACGTCACAGTGAGGTTACTTCCCTGCTGGTACAACAACAGCTGCAATTTATCTGAATTGGAAAAAAGTCTTGATTAGGCTACTAGGTAGATAACAAGTTGCTATCAGAGACTGTACTGGATGTGGCACAAATCAATACGTCTTTCCTTTGCGAAGAAAGGAAGAAAGATTCAGTCTGAAGGCTGGATTTAGTCCAGCTTCGTCAGCTGAGATGCAATTCCAATGATGTAAGAGAGCAAAGAACAAACAAAACCTTATTGATCCTTATTAATACCGAGGCAAGCAAGAGAAAGCAAACAACCTAAGCACCAGAGAGTTCCCATAATTACATTCAGAAGTTTTTCAAATACAATGTGCCCTTCATAGTCTCAGAAGAATAGACACCCTAGTATTAGTGAAAATTCCTTCAGAAATGACAAACAAGTATGTACCGTAGTGGTGGTCTCTTTTGATTTTCGTGTTATTTTCCTTCCAGTTTGAAGCTGTGATTGCCCTAGCAGTGCTGAAAGTAGTAGGAGAGCTTAGCTCTGAATTCTTAAATTTGAACACAAGTTTTGGACTGCAATATCTTTCAGAGGAGGTCTCTTCTCTCTACCACGTATTGCTTGAGGGAAGATAAATGAAATAATAAGGAGGGTGAAGGGGACAGAATGATGAGGGCATGAAATAGGCAGGTGCAAGAATATCAGAAAAACGGGAAGGTGATTTAGGTGGTAGGATAATAGGAAAGGAGGGTGAGGGGTCAGTGAAGAGCTGTCCCTGCTCTAGGCAGTGTACCTGCTTTTCACCTGCCTGGTTGGTTCTGCAGCTGTCCAGGTCTACCAGCCTATGGTGAGAGGAGGTAACTTCCTTCCCCTCTAATATGTGCCATAGCTTAAGTTTTCTAATATTATCAGTTTCAGTTCAGTGAGGACGGTGGGTTCAACAAAATCTAACACCTCTATTGGTTGTACTTATGAAGCCTGTGCTGGAGGTGAACTTGTCTTGTAGCTGTGAAAGCCTAGCTGAGAGACTGTTGACTTGATTGGAAGCAGGCTGTCTATGGATTGTAGGTAGGGGAACTGGATGAGATTGTGGAGTCAATACCAGTTAAAATTGGTCCCTTTTGCACTGATAAAGCACTTCATAAAGATGAGAAGCTTGACAAATCCTCTTAGTTTGCTTCTGTTACCAACAAACGCTGTCACTCGTTCTCTATCAGAGGCTTGGATGTACATAGCTGTGTGAATGGCTTGATCTTGTTTTCTCATTTAGACATTATGCTGAATCATGATATGGCTCAGGCATGTACGCATTGCTGATAGCACAGGGTCTATTTCTCCACTCTAACTTGAAGGAAGTTAATTCTTGTGTCTTGCAAGAACCCTGTTGATGTGATCGTAGGCTATCTGCATGCTGTAAAGACTAAACTTGGGATAAGACGGTTGAATTAACACTTTCTGAATATCTCCATGCAAAGTCCTTGCTAAGCGGCTCATTGAGCTCTTTATATTCTAATAGTTTGCATGGTATTGGATGGCTAAACATACTGTGGCCCAGCTTAGAGAGCAGGTATACCTGATAAAAGCATGTAGTTCTTATAAAAAAATTCTTTGGAGCCTCAACAGAAACCCTCTCAAATCTTTAAAGATTTTATTGGGCTTCCCACTTCATCAGACCTGACATTGTTCTGGGAGGACATAATTTTCTGTTTTACTGGAAAGGAATAGGCAAATTGCCACTAAGTTAAGCTGCCACTATTAAACAAAAGTTTAGCTTTACAACACCTCTTGAAATGTGGGCAAGGTTTCCTTAAAGCACTCAGAAGAGCATATTAATGTTTTAAATGAACTTCTCAATGCCTAGAGATATTGTGCTGCAGCTACTTTTAAGAGAAAAATAAGTAGACCAAATCGGTTGTTATTAATAATGTATTTCCGTGAGTTTGTCTTTATTACAAGGCATTTTTTTTCAAAAACATGGGTTTGTTTTAGCAGCCTGCAGTTCATCCCTATAATGCCTTCCTGTTTTGCGACATACTCTAAGGACTTTTTATTGGAATGGTATATTTAGTGGAAAATATGCTTTAGAAAAATGAGTGCAAAAAATGGAGTGCCATTAATTTGTTTTAAGTCTAAGTGGGGAAAAGGACAATATGAATAGGGAGAGATACTGAGTGTAGTATTAAAAATTATAAAAAAACCCAAACAAACAAACAAAAATAATGCATATCTGTTGAGCTGAAGAAATTTAAAATGAAAAGTCCTCTTCTGCTCCCATTATACTAGCAGAATGGAAGATGGAATGATTCAAATGATGAAAATGTTTTCTCTAAGACACCTGTTGGTCTAATACACGATAAGGCATTTGACAACAATTAGGCTGAATGTTATTCACCTTATACAGAAGGAGAGGAGGGAATCAATTCTTGCAATGCAGGAACTGATGGATACATTGTGGGTAAAAGAGGAGGTTTTCTTGGGACTTCAGGAGACTCTCAGATAGTAGAAATAAGGCACTCTTGATTGCTGTGACTTTTCAGGTGCTTGCTCCAATCCTAGCTCTGTCATTGAACCACTTATGAATGGAAGTGGGCTGAGGACCAACTTGCACTGTAGTGGGACTGGGAGTGGTGCTTCCAAAGTGTTGAAAGGCTTTAGGAAATTAAGAATAGTTTTGAACTGAGGAGCACAGGATTTACACTTCCCCTGCTAATACCTGTTAATGGAATTAAAGTCTCATAAGGCTCACTAGCACAAGGTGTGGTGGTGTTCAGTGCCCTGTCTCCTGGTAAAAAAGGTTCAGGCCGTGCTTTCATTTATACTGTTTTGGAAGAAGAAGACAACCTTTAAGAGGGGGGAGATGATGCACAAGGAGTACTCTGCCACTGCGGCTTCCTGCAATAATAAAAATCTGTTAGGAGATATCTGCATTGCAGCAGGCGTTTTCGGTCAGGGTGATGAACCTTGTCTGGTACAAGCAACAGATCCCATGTGGCCATCACACTATTTTTTATAGTTGTCTGTTGCTTTTACTCTTTGGTTCTGCCAAATGCTTTGTGGTATTTTTAGGCAAAATGGATGTAATGCACACATTATGGCTAAATAAGGGTTTCAGAGTGATTATTTACATTTACAAATGAAACAGAATTATGCATTTTTAGGCAAAGTGTAGTTAGATGGCTAATGAGGCAATGCAGAATCTGGAAACATGAATATTTTTGGGTTTGTTTTTAACAGTGTGTCACAATACTTGAGAGATTTTGGTTTCCATTGCTTTGTGAAGAATAATTTGCAAATGCTGTGATGGAGAATGCTCTCGCACAAGCCCAAGGGATGTGATTCTTACTGTACAATGAGTTATATAAACTTACAAGGTTGTCAGACCCATTTGAAGGCTCTGAAATAACTTGCCATGTGGCAATAAAATTTAGCTTAGTTTTTTTTTTAATCTATCTCTGTTTTGATTTTGGGGTTGGGTTTTCTTTTTTTTATATTAAGCCCTTGTTTCCAGGCACCTCTTGGAAATTGTTGATTGACTGTTTTCTACCATGTTCATGTTATTTGAATTTTCTCTGCATATGCTGATGATACCAACATCACCTGCAGTAAAATATTCATGCAAAATAAGCATTAAAGAATAATTGCATAGAGAATTTGGTTGATATCCCTATGTATACCAGAGTTTCAACTGCATGGGAAGAAAAACAATTATGTCACTAAATTAACATATCCTGGGAAATTTTCTTTTAGAACTCAATGCCTCTTTTGCTGGAAAACAAACCAGTTTGGCCTATTTGACATTTAAGTTAGCTTTGAAATGTGGGGTTTAAATAATCACTTTTTTTTCATGTTGAGGACAATGATTCTTATCAAGCTTTTGGGAAGATGAAATTTGAGAAGGGTAAACCTCCCATGAAAAGCAAATATTGTGATGCATGTGTACTGGGTTTTTCCATTGGATTTTGAGTATAGGAAAGGTGGACTTTTGTGTGCTTTTATTGCTTCAGTTTTCTTTATTTTTTTTTTTAAGTGCCAGGTCAGTATCCCATCTTTTTGAGGGTCCTTTCAGCCTCTTTTGGTCTGGAACAGAAAAATAAATCTTGGAAAGTGAATGTAACACATTCATGCTGACAGTTGTTATTCACTTTATGCCATATTTTTTTTCCTCTTTATTTTTCTCACCTTAATTGCTAATAAATGATTTAAATTTAATACCGTAAAGGCGTTGAACAGGCGAGTGGAAAACATTAAAACAGCTGCTGGCTCCCTGTGGAATGCACAGTCCTAGAAAGCTTGGCCAGCATCAGTGGGTTTCGTTTCTTGTCCCAGGCATGCCTTTTTCCAATCGGAACAGGCAGTTCTTTACAGTCCCATTATCCTGATAGTGTAACACTAACAATAACAGTGAGATGCTGGAGGAATCTGGGGAGCTTCAGTGTCGAAAAAGTGTTACCAGCTGGGAAAAAAAAAAATCTCCACTTAATCTAGGAAAACTGATGCACTCCAGACAGTAGGAGAAGGACAAGTAGACCTCGAGATTGTGATCAGCAGGATTGACCCTGCCTCTGGAGCTGCAATTTGTGGGAGATTTTCTGACCTTATTTGTAGCAGAATGGTTTGGAATAAAGTGGTTTAGAGAATGTCCTCCTTACTGCGATGGGTCTGTTTGTACAAGGATTTTGTGTGCTGTCAGTACCCAGCTTGCTTTTAGCATCACATTACAATTGGCTTCTCAAGCAATCTGGGCTTACTGTGGGTTTGAGTAAACAAGAAATTTAGTAATACTCCTTATTTTTGCATTAAATATACCATTAATGGTTGTAAAAATTGGTAGTTCTAGTTGGACTCTGAGTGGCTCTACTGCAAACCACGGTAGATTGTGTAACCTGTAAACTAAGGAGCGTCTCAGAAACCACCCAGAGCTTATGCCAGCAGAAGTTAGCACTTGCATCCTTGGGATTGCATCCTGGCCCATACCCCTATCATCATAGTCTCGCTTCAGTTGTTCTTATTAAGGTAAAGTGGTGAGGGCAAAATAAATTATGGTACTGAGTTGTTTCTTTGACAGTGAGTTGTAAGATTACAGAAGTAAGGTCCATCTTTTGGGCACATAAAAGAATATAAAGGATTTTTACCATGGCTGAAATTAAATTTACAGCTTTTGTGTTGTTACCGAGTTACTAGGAGATAACTAGGAATTAGTAATGGTTACATATGTTGCCCACGGTCTTAAAATTGTCCCAAGGCAGTTTAACTTTAAGAATCTTGGGGCAAATAGAGTAAACTGTAGATATTTTCATATCACAAGCAGATTTAAAAATTATATTAAACATATCTGCTATTGAATATATTCCACTATTAGAAAATATTTCCATAATAGAATTGTACTTAAAATTGTGAAAAGTTTCTTTGTTCCTTGGAATAGCTTTTTTGTGGCCAAAATGCCAGTCATAGCTATGGTATTTGCAAGTATCACACAGTGCAGCTGCTGGGTTCTCCACGTATACTGACAGATGGAAAAACCACACCAAACCTGTGATTTTTTGTGAACTTGGTATCAAGCTCTGTGCATCAGACATGCCAGGACCTGAAGCATACACCTAATTCCCATAAGATTTCTCCCTTTATAGCACTGGGCTCTGATAAACTTGGCTGTGGATGTGAAAGAGCCGCAGTAGAGAGGTAGGGTTTAGTTTTTCAGGATCGTAACTAGACTGATTGCATTTTATAGAACGAAAACCAGCCCAGAGTCTGCCTTTACACAGCATAGTACTTCTAGCAGTCTTGAAGATTAGTTGTCATTTGGGCTTGTTGAAGCTTAATTGACTTTTCTTCTTACAGATATCCACATTTCTAGAAAGCAGAAATGACCATGACTGCCAACAAGAATGCCAGTGTCAACAGCAGAGCTGGAGGGAGTAAGGTGCCTCAGGACACTCTAGATAGGTAAG
The DNA here is from genome assembly GCF_032191515.1 of Phaenicophaeus curvirostris. Lineage (NCBI taxonomy): Eukaryota > Metazoa > Chordata > Aves > Cuculiformes > Cuculidae > Phaenicophaeus > Phaenicophaeus curvirostris. The sequence goes on from NC_091396.1 coordinate 13,070,156, forward strand.
TTGTGAACTGCAGGCTTTGTAGATTCTGAGAAAGGTTTGTCTGTGTGTGGAACAAGATCTCTGTTCAAAGGTAAGCAACCTCTATTCTTACAGAGCTTTGCTGGGCTCAGGCTAATTTTTGGTAGGGATTGGAGGTACTCAGCATGAGAAAAGGTCTGCTTCTGGCATATTTTTTTGAGCTATTGCCTCTCACCAGATGGTTACGATGAAAGTGATTGCAAGGAAGGACCTGTGTGGAAGGTACTGTGTAAGCCTCAGGTGGTTTGAACTAAATTTCTTGGCCATATGACTGCATGTCAGATTTTCTCCATCGCTAATCTCCGGGTTGTATTTTGTACTTGTTTCTGTCAATTTTTCTCTGCTATATCTGCCTTGACCCTCTTATCTGGTGGGCAGGGACTGCCAGTTGTTAGAGGTCATGCAGTGAGTGTGAAAGGGCTGAATGTAAAGTACAGGGGTCATCTCTGTTGCTTTGCTTATTTGTCCTACTTTCTGAAGCATTAAGTCATTTGATCAGCTTAATCATTTACAGCTAGGAGAAAACTGTAGCCAAGAACACCTCAAGTCTGACAATCCTGAGGGAATTGGTTTATTTAGACCAGACCATAAAATAAAGTGTGCTTGCACAATTATGCGTGTTTACTTGTGGCTAAGAAACACTATCCCAATAAAGTTCTAGTCCATCAGAAGGCTGTGATGTAACTGCACACAGCAATGCAGATTCCTGTAAATTACACATACCTCTCACTCATAAATTAGTACAGCGAAACAGCAAGAATGGTAGAGTCAGTTATTGCTCCCTTGTTCTTCATTTTTCACTGATCAATGACAGTGTTTTGAGGAAAAGAAGTTTTCTTTCAGCAGCTCTACTTTGGACTATTGCTTTGGTATGCAAGTAAACAAGTCACCTGCAGCCAAAAAGTTCACGCATCTGTGTCAGAAGCAGAATCGTAGAATCATAGAAAAACTTGGGTTGGAAGGGACCTTAAAGATCATCTAGTTCCAACCCCCCTGCCATGGGCAGGGACACCTCCCACTAGATCAGGCTGCACATCAAGACAAGTAGTCTTGTTCTCAGCCACAGCCTTTACAAGGTAAGGGTGACAGATTTAGCCTGTGACCTTCACAGGACAAGCCCACCAGCTTCTCTCATTGTAGGAGTGACAAAGTGAGGCAAAACCCTTACTTACACCTACAGTCACACTAGCCTCAGTATGCTTTGACTGGAAAAGTTTTGACAACCATTGAATGAAAGAATCTTTATGAATTAACTGTTTGAACACAGGAGCAAAGCTCTGGACTTTGATGTCATCTAGGTGAGGTGACCAGAAATGTGCAGGGTCTTTCTTCAAATGCATGAAGTATCTATTGATATATCTCTGTCCTTGTGGTAGAATTTTGCCCATTTCTTCAGGGAATTCTTGCATGGGAATATTGTCTTATTCTGTTTTGAGGGGCTGTTCTACACTACCTTACACAATAACATACTAGTGTTTTCATTTTTCTTGTGTTTTAGCTCAAAACGGGATTTTAACCCCATTATTAAGCTGGAGAAGTGGGCCTGTGCGAACTTCATGAGGTTCAACAAGGCCAAGTGCATGGCCCTGCACCTGGGTTGGGGCAATCCCTGGGTTCAATGCAGGATGGGTGTTAATGTGATTGAGAGCAGCCCTGCAGAGAAGGACTTGGGGGTGCTGATTGATGAGAGGCTTGACATGAGCTGACAGTGTGCGCTCGCAGACCAGAAAGCCAACCATGGCCTGGACTGCATCAAAAGAAGTGTGGCCAGCAGGTTGAGGGAGGTGATTCTGCCCCTCTATTTCTCTCTTGTGAGACCTCATCTGGAGTATTGTGTCCAGTTATGGAACTCCCGACATAAGAAGGTTATGGAGCTGTTTGAATGGGTCCAGAGGAGGGCTACAAAGATGATCAGAGGGCTGGAGCACCTCCCATAGGAGGACAGGCTGAGAGTTGGGATTGTTCAGCCTGGGGAAGAGGAGGCTCAGAGGAGACCTTATAGAAACCTTCCAGTACCTGAAAGGGGTCTACAAGAAAGCTGGGGAGGTACTCTTTACAAAGGCTTGTAGTGATAGGACTAGGGGCAATGGGTGTAAACTGGAGAGGGGCAGATTTAGACTAGACATGAGGAATTTCTTCACCATGAGAGTGATGAGGCACTGGCACATGTTGTCCAGGGAAGCTGTGGATGCCCCATCCCTGGAATTGTTCAAGGCCAGATTGGGTGGGACCTTGGGCAGCCTGATCTAGTGGGCTGTCCCTGCCCATGGCAGGGGCATTGGAACTAGATGATCTTTAAGGTCTCTTCCAACCCAAACTATTCTATGATTCTATAAACAGCATAGAGTAGGAATGTGCAAATAACTTGCACTGACCTTACAGAGTGTCTGTACTGCAGTAATACCTTTATGCTAGGTATTGGACATAGAAATGTATAACTCTGAGGCATTAAGGAGGCTGCAGTAAAATGAGTCTGTGTCCAGAAATTAATGCCGTAGAGGAGAAAAGCAGTAGAGGTCCTATTTATTTGGTGGACGTTTTGGGATAGGAGAGTGGGTTGTTACCAATGTAGAGTTAAGTGCTCCAATCATTTTGGTCAGGCAGCATCTGTTCTGGCTGTACCTTAGTGAGGGTACCACACCTGACAAGCTGTACCAGGGTTAATCCTAGCTGACTGCAGTATAGCATGTGCATAGGAGAGTTATATTGGGAGAACTCTGCTGTTTCAAATACATTAGTAAAGACTATGATTCAGTTAAGTACATCACAGAATTAGAGTTTGATTTTGTCCACTTGAAAATTAAGCATCAGAAGCAGAGAGTCAAATATTGACAGCTGCCAGGTTGAACAGCTGCCATAGATGGAGAAGTTCAGACAGAGAAATCGAGGAGAGTTGGCATTAATCCTAGCAGGAAGCTGTAGCTCAGCTTGAAAGTGATGTTAAATACTGACTTGGTTTGGCATACCTACCATTGTATTCTGAACTTTTCCAACAACAAACAATGGAAAAGGGAAAATGTAAACTAAATTCTGACATTTTTGGGGATGTAAGCAATGGAAGAGGTTTTTTTAACAGTTTCTTTCCTGTTTTTATTTAAAGGAAAACCTCTTTTTAATGACATATCTCTGTTTTGTGTTTAAACACTCTGGATTTACTCTCAGTTTTGGTTGTCTTTCCATATTTCATGCATGTGTGGCTGCCTCTGCATTGCCTTCTGCTTCTAATAACTTAGTTCTCTCTTTCAGCTCTCTGCCATACCTCCCCACTTATCTACACGTATTATTGAATCACAGTAATTCCAGGCAGTTTTCCTGAGTTGGATGAAACAGTTTCATTACTAAGGGATAGTTTGGCCTACAAAGTAGCAGTGAATTCATAATCAGGAGCCCCAGGTAGAACCCTGACCCTAGTCCTGTCTCCCCTAGTGACCTCTTTTGTGGCATCGTTACACGTTTCCCATGGCTAAATCTTCCATTAGTCTTATTCACGATTCTTCTTCCTGGTGCTGCTCTCCTTTCACTTTTTAAGTTGTGCCATCAACTAGAGATATAGATAACCAGCATCCATTCTAGTTACTTTTATTAGACGTGTTATGTTGTGTTAAAGCTCAGAAGAAATCTCCTTGATATCCTTGTATGTTTGCTTCCCAGTTAGTTATCTTGTGTGTTTGGCATCTCTTAGTACAGAACAGTATAAATATAAAGTGTGTGGGAGGGTGACTAGAGGAATTTCTAGAGAGAAATATGTGGATATTAAAACCAGATCCCTAATGATATCTGGCATTCTCAAGTTGTTTATCATCCTTCCATCAGTGCAGACAGATCAGTGCTGGGAAGTTGGGTCTAGACTTTAGCAAACTTTGGACCTTATCTTTTGTTTTAAAATCTTTTCCATTCTAAATAGCTTAGAAAGTACCATGGGATATTGAGTTATTGGATAGTAACTGTCAAATAAACTGCCTTTCCTTATCATCACCATCCGTTTTGATTAGAATTTGTCAGGAAAAGTTTTTTTAAGTACAAGTACGGACCTGAAACTAAGGAAAATCCTTGAGTTGTACTTACATGACAAGTGAGGAGATGAATAGATTGTCATGCACCAGTTCTCCATCCATTATTTTGCCTTATGTAATCTTCTTCACCTGTCTTTGTGAACCCTTACAGGATGATGTTGTTCGAGTCAACCATGAAGATGAATCTTCATTTTAGACTGTAAATCAGTGGAATAAGTACTGGCATAATAAAAGTTTAAGTTCAGTTTTAACTGAACAGTCATTGTCTCTTTTTAATGTGGGATTTGACTGGAGATTTGGAAATCTGCAGAGATGCTTTCACTGTAATTTGTGGGAGCAGACTTTCAGTAAGTGCTGCTACTGCCGTAACACAGGTGTATTAAATCTCCTGGTGGCGAAGACATCTTTTTAGTGTCATTTTGTTTTCAGTCCCTGTTTCGGTGCAAGACTATTTGGTTGGACTCAATGACCCTAAAGGTCTTTTCCAACATAAATGATTCTATGATTCTAAGACTCGAGCTGTATTTCAGTGATATAGTGTCACTATATGGTTCAGCTTTTTGTGATTCCTTATGGATCAGACACAAAGGTCAGTAAAGTCTATATAAGTCTTTCCAATTACCTTGACTGAATCAGACCCTCACAGGTCATGGATTTAGATTTTAGTAACAGAAGTCTTCAGTGAAAAGGAGGTGCCTACAAGTAGACATCTGTAGCATCAAAATTCTTGCAGTAACTAAGATTTTCTTGGTCCTCACTGGAGTCCGAATCCATTGGCGTGAGGCACCACAGCCATTTTTCTACCAGTTGTGCTAATGGCAGTTTAGAACTGAGGGAGAGACAGAGCAGACCAAGGTCATTATTTGGGAGGATAACAGAGAGACTGGTTGTGTGGTTCACAGGTTTCTATTGTGGGCACAGGAGGGAAAAACCTTTGGATCTGAAGAAAGTGAGGCGATTTGAATAAATATCCATTCTTTCTGAAGTTATCTGAAGCTCATTCACTGCTTGTTTGCAAATGGACATTTTGTGTGTCTTAGGTGAGACAAACTTGACTGTGCTCTGAATACTAAAATATTGTAGAAAGATGACAAGGGTGGCTGAAGGAGAGGAACTTTTTCACTACAAGGCAAGAATAGATTGACCGGGTTTCTTCATCCTGGAAAGGAAAAGAAGGGAAGAATTGCTAACAGAAGTCTCTGAAATGATACATGGAACAGAGACACTAAAGGGTGGGGAGGGGGAGGAAATCTCCTTCTATTTAAGAACTAATATGAAACAAATGAAACTAAAAGATGACAGGTTGAAAATCAGTTGAAAAGAAGGTACTTCTCTGCAACATGTCGTTAAACTGTGGAACTTACTGCTGCAGGATGTTGCAATCAGACAAATTCATGGAAGAAAAATTTACCAAAGGCTTTTTTACTCCAGAAGCAAAATCTGTGAGTCAACAAGTCTTTAGGCCTTTGACTCTTAAGCTGCCTAAATAGCACTGCATGTTTATCTTGGTCTTACTGTCATCTCTGGGCACCTGCTACTCATCATGGTCAATGACAGAGACGGGACTAAGAATGCTCTTTGGTCTAAGCCAGTGGGGACATTCTGATCTTGTTTGGAACAAAAGTCAATTATAGGAAGCAAACATTAGAGAGTTTGCAAAAGGATTGTTGTACTTGGAAAATGAAACTTCCTGGCTTTTGGTGAACTTAAAGGACACAACTTTAATCCTTCCTTGTGAGGCACTGATGCAAATGCCAAGGAACAGGAGGTTAGGAAAGCACCTTATGTGCAGCTGAAAGCAGCTTCTTTAGTAATTCTGTCAGGAAGCAGCTCTGAAATCTTATTAGCTCTTCAACAGGAGATGAAGGGGCACATGTCTACAACTAGTTCATAACCGTTTTGCATCAAATGACTACTTGGTTTGATTGCACCATACTTAAAGAGGATCAGTGTAACTCTGAGGAAACCTTAAGAGAGCAGAAGTCAAAGAAAAGGCATAGTGCTGTTTCTAGGTCTTTCCCCACAATGTGGCTTGCTTTTCCTTAGAAAATGATTTAATATTTATCTGGAGTCTGTGTGTTTTATGCAGAAACTTTATTTGCATTAATGAATTAATTTATAAAGTATTTGTCTTAATCATGTGTTTGTATGAAGGTAAATCTAGGAATGGCCTTAAAGATACCCTGACACTGTACTGTATTAAAATGGATGTATAGTTATGTTTATGAAGTCATGCTCTACTTAACAAAATACAGGTTTAAAACTTGTAGTCTATTTAGTCTAATGGAGAAAATGAGAAAAAAAATTCTGAACAAAATAATTATGTGTTTAAACATAATTGTATATTAAAATTGCAGCTTAGTTTGAGATGCTAGATGTGACAAGCACCAGTCCAGAGCTGAAACATATTTACAGAAAGTGTGGCTATGTAACTTCTGTAAATAATTCCTAATGTCTTCACCTCTGGCTAATAGGCGATCTCTTAACTTGGGATCTCAAAGCATTTTTTATGTGCTTAACTTGAGCCTTCTCACCTGCAGAATACTACCAGCGTATAGGAAGTGGTTTTTAGAGGAGCCCATCAATTTACAATTTTAATCTGAGAGTGTTGCATTAAGTGTAAGTAATTTTAGAATTTGGAGATACAAACTTCATCCAATGTATTTGTGAGTGACAGAGTTTCCCTTTACCTTCAACATCATCTGTGGCACAGGCTGTGCCTGACGTATGTGTTTCATCTTGTGAGCAAGATGCAAAGCTGGAAGTAGTAGAACTGTTCTCCTGCCCCGTGGTGTTGCCCTGGTACAGGTAGTGTTGGCATGAGAAACGTTATAAATATTAAAAGTCACATTTTTACTACAGGATAAATTTTTAAAATAATTTAACTAATTAAAGACATTTAAAAATATGAACAGTACTCTTCTCCTGTAAGCACAGAATATATGCCTGCAAGCTGAATTACATTAGGCATTAGTTTAATGTCCTTTCTTGAATAATAAGTTTTGGCTAAATTTCTATTATTCTGGAAAAAACCTAACACATTAATCTCTGGTTGTGTAAATGCAATACGTATTACAGACAAAAATAGGAAGATATTTTGATTAAGTAATATATGCACTTTATAAGATATCTCTGTATAATGTCATTACAGATATTCCCAGTTTCTTGAAAAGCAAATAAAGGTGATCGTCCTTTAATTTCTTACAGAACAGTACAAAGTGTAAAACATTTAAAATGTGTGCATAGAAGTTTCACAAATCAGGACTTCAGAGTGAGCTTTTGAAACCTTAAGCACATTTATATGCCATTTACAGTTAACAAAAATTAAGTTTGCTGCAAGCGTTTTACTACTGTGGTGACTTTAATAGTACATATTGAGGAACTGCCATAATGAGGTAGAACAAACATCTTTTTAATTTAGTGTCTCTGGGCTTGATTTGGGAAAATAGCCTAAGCAGAAACTGATTGTGGTTCCAGTTGTGCAAAAGGACTATGTGCTTGAGTAAAACTTTTCTCAGAGGATATGTGTCTGAGGAAAACCACATCACTGGAATCATCTTGTCTTTCCAGGCAATCTGCACAGGAAAGGAGTCACCTTGACTGAGGGTGCTGATGTCAATGGGTTGTACAGCAAGGCATCAGAAATTTGTGCTAGCAAAGGTTTACATCTGCAAATTGCTGTTAAGTTCCTAGTCTAATAATGGTCATAAAACTTGTCCGTGCTAAATACTTATAGTTGGATCTTTGAATCAAATATATTCTTGCTTGATTAAAAGTGAAATCTGATTTCTGAGTTGCATCTCTCTCCTTGCTTGGGAGGAACTGAGCTGGGTACCCACAAACCTCTAAATACAGGCTTTATTTTTTATCTCCCAGCAGCATGTGAGGCCATTCCTGCTGTCACCAGCATTTTGTTAGCCCCATTAGTCTAACATGTTCTGAGGCATGTTTGCACCGGCTTTGTAGCTCAGACCTTCTTCAGAATTTAAGGTAACAAGACAGAAGTTTAATCCGCAGGAGCTAGTTTACCTCCAGCGAAAACAATGGAGATACACCACATAAACCAAATGGCTAATATAACTCTAGAGGAGTGTTTCAGCTGAATAGTTTAGAATTCTTTAAATATCAAATAAAATAACAACTTACATTTCCTGACTACGTGAGCACATGGGGTAGTGTTATGTCCAGCTTTATCATGGGTCCAGTATTAGTCGCTGCTGTTGTTTGTAGCTGAAATCACCATTGGAAGTTCAGAGGGAAGGCCCCTCAGATTGATGCATTCACTTGCTAAACCAGAGGTCAGATCTGGACCTGCTTCCTTGGGGCCTCAATTACTGCACAGGCATCATCGGTCATGTAGGGGGGAAGCCTGATGCTCCCCTTTTGGAACAACAGCTCTTTGCCACGTGCTCCATGCTAGCTTGTTGCTTTAGGATGTTACAGGCGACTGCAGGAGGAACAAGGCTGTGGAGAACTGATTCATGCTGTTAGCAGAGCTAGCAGAGTCCTGGAGTGGTATTCTTGTATTCAGCTTCCAGTATCCATCCCGACTCTTTTGTTTGGAAACCTGGTAAATAATCACTGCGTTTGTGTAAGCAAACAAAACCTCTCTTGTTTGTTTTAGCAGCAGGAGTCTTGATGTTTGAGCATGACAGAACACAGCAAAACTGGGCTGCGTAGGAGTAGTATTGCTTGGGTTGGTTACTAGGAGTGTTGTTTTGGGTTGGTTACCTGTCCCCATCATGCACGTGTCCATGCTCAGCTACTTCATGTGCACATCAAGGCCTTGTGCTTTATTACGGTGTTTCTCTGATGAAGGCAGAAACAGTGAGAACTTTAAGAAAAATCATAGTTAAAGGATGATTTAACGTCTGTGTTTCAGCCTTAAAAAACTGAGATGTACCATCACTTCTAAAGTCAGTTCCAGTCAAGCCAAATTAATTCAGTTTTACAGCAAGTAATATATATATATTTATTTAAAAGTAAAATTAATTCTTGGTCCATGTTAATAAGCCCAATTAAAATACTCCATTTCCTTTGAAAAAAGGATTATGTGGTTGTGGCCTGGGCAGAGGACTAGAAATATTTTGCAGTAGGAATTGAGACCTTGAGAATTCTCAAACAAAAGCATGTGCAGATACATCTGATGTTGGACTTGAACTGTGTACTGTTGCTGTAGTGTGGGTGGCAGAGGCAGTTGTTTGCTCTGTTGGCTTTTCCTTGGAGTGCTCTGTTCTCTTCTCTTACCACAGTGCATTTTTTGATTTCAAAGGTGATCTTGTCTAAGGAGAAAAACCTGTCTGGATAGGGAGAGCTATTTTCTTCAGAGAGGCAATGCCTGCGCAGTACTTTTCTCTCATTTACAGAAATCAGTTCATGGAGGCAACTCTAATGCCTTTTGCTTGTTGTTACCTGATATGTAACAGTATGATTTTAATTTAATTTGCATAATTTCATTCTTTCCGCTATTGTAACTCCCCACCCCTAATCAAACAATAAAACCCCCAAACCAAACCAGTGCTCTTCAGCTCTGTGTTAAACTGTAGACATCGTCCAAATTTGTTGTCAGGTCATTCATCCAGATGCGGTCCAGTCTGCCTGCACTAACAAATGAATTATCTTGTGACTAATGCAAAAGAGCTGGTCTCATGTCCGGGGCTGGATGCCTCAGGGGTGGATGAGGGAGGCTGATGCAGAGCAGCTACCTTGCTATAACCATGAGGGAGATAACTCTGTGTCTACTGCGGTGGAGCCCTGATCCTACTGTAAGAAAAATATTAATAGCATTGTAAGATAAACAAAATGAATTCTTTTGTATTACATATTTAATGTAAATATAAATTTAAAGCTTATGATAGTCGTTACCTGTCCTGAGTTTCCTAAATGGAGAGCTTTGTGAAGAAAACAGTGACTTGGAAGTCAAAGGATGCATCTTCAACTGCCTGCGTAGTTCTAAAACAGTGAGATTTTGTGCTTATTTAAAACTGTAATGTGTACAATTTTTCCAGTAACTATGATGTGATTGCCATTTTCTTAGCATGATTATGATAAAGTATTCTCTCATCTCTTATTCTTTCTTTGTTAAGTATGTGGACAGTGTTGCTGTGAGTGATAGAAAAGTCGCTTCTTTCTCTTTTGAGAATGACTGCATTGCAGTTACAGGTGAAAAGCTGTCTATGCCTGGGTTCTACATTTGATTGCATGGTTTAAAGGAGTCTTCATAAAACACTGGTTATAGATAGTTATAGATAGCTATTCTGTTCTTCACACTTGGATAAAATTTTGTGTGTGGACGATGTTCCCACTCATGCTTAACAGAAAGTTTAGTGGTATGTTTGGATGCCAATTCAATTTGTGTTATAATGATATGCTGTGGGAAAAAATGCTGACATGTTTGCTTCTGCATTAATTGTGTGCTGGAACACTTACCGAAACCAGAAGTGATGTGTCTCAGTGAAACCTTTCTCTGGAGCGGACATGCAGGTGTAGGTGCAGAAAACAGTGACAGAGACGACACTGGGTCTAGAAGTGGTTGATGGTTCTGCACAACTTTAAGAAGATTTAAGCATGGTTCAGTAGGCTAGAGTTGCCGCTTCATGCATGATTTGGTGTACAGGTTTTGGTTTTTAAAGGGACTCTGACAGGGAAGGTATGAGACCAGCTTGGGAGGGAGAGCAAGCCATGCATGCCTAAAACAAGGAGGCAAGTCTTCATTTTGTATGTTTTAAAGTAAAAGCATCTTTTGAGCCATCAGTGATGGGGTAGCTTGGGATGAAACAGCTCTCAGTTTTTCCGGTCAGAGTAGCACTCAGGGGACTTAGAGCATCAAGAGGCCAGTCAGTGGTGTGAGTTCAGCTAACGTGCTCTCAACATGTCCCTGCTTCTCCCTGTTCCCTGCTCCCAGCAGCAGATGAGGCAGGACCAGTACTGCTCGACTCCGCTGCAGGGGAGCTCCTGCAGCTGAGCTTGGCTTAAGGCAAAGAAGTGCTCTGCTCTGAACTGTTGAGATGTATTTTCCTGCCAAAAATATTTGCCTACTGCTCAGAAATAGTAATGAGAATCTTTTAAGCTCATTATGAATTTGTGAAACAAACCTTGTACGAAATGGCTGTTGTCTTGAAAGAAGAATTGTGTTTTAATATTTTGATAGTGAGCTTGAGAACAGGAAGAATCGTGGTTCAATAAAATTCTGCTAAGAGTAAGCAATATGCTAAGTTATTGGAGCTTATGATGAGACACTGCTTTTTTTTACGTATTTTTTTTTAAACCATTGAGGTTTAGAAAACAATACAAATAACCTTCAGCCAAACAACTGTGGAAACAGAATAACTGATGTGAAATCTATTAGCAAGTATCGTACTCCTTTAAAAGCAGAAATAGCTTGAACTGTGCAGCTGACAAATTTCAGCAGGTCAGTTCCCAGCGATGCAAAGTTATATTTGGTTCAGAGAAGAATAAAAGCTGTTATTTCTCCTGTGAGGTTGGAGGTGCCTTTGGGACACAGAGCTCTGGCAGCTCATCTCTGAACCAGGCCATGGAAGGTGAGAGGGTGCCTACTGTCATCAGAAACATCATGAGAAACATCAGCAGTGGGAACAAGTCAAAGCACCGATTCAAATGACCCTGAAACTGGGAAGAGCTTGAATGCAGGCTTTGACTTTACTGCTGCCCTTTAGCTGGATAAGCAGCATTGGTGAGGTGCTGATTTTCAATGGTCTGAGGCAAAATGTTTCCTCCCTCGCTCTACTCAGCAGTAACTCTGGGGAGGTGGATTAGAGGGCATATATTTGAAATCTCTTCAGCAGGGCTGCAGAAATATTCTTGTGAGCAAGAAGGATTTATAAGAAGACGTAACAGCTTCTAATTAGATGAAGAAATGGAATAGAAAAAATGGGTCTGGTTTTGGATACATCTTTTGGGCTTCCTCAGACAGTTATGGGGTAGATTTTACTGTTCCATTCTGTTGCTGCCTATTTTGTTTCATTTCAGTGTTAGGTGTTTATTCAAGAAGCAGCATTACTTAATTTATGTGCTTTTGTCAGTTAAGCAAAAGAATTTTTCTTAGATGGAGGTTGTGTTAATATGTTGCTCCCATTTGCATAGGTTTTAAAGAAAAAAAAACCTACCAAGTTTTGGTTGCATTTTTTTCATGTAGTTTCACATCAAGTTTGCTTTATTATTACTTGGAGGCTGTAGCAATGTTCCCTGGCATATTACTTCCTATTGTAATTTAATTCTCATGGTGCTTAGAATATTTTATGCTTTTATATGCAATGTATCATACATAATCATTAAAATTGCCTTTTATCTTTTATTAACATTTATATTTGCTACAAACACTGGAAAGTAACTAAAAGATGAGAAGTAACAAGTCTTTTAAAAGGCAGAGTTGTAGTTGATAGGTTAGGTTTTTAATGCAACTGTGTTCTGTTCCAGTATGACGACTACTTAGACTAACACTGCAATCTTTATTTGTTTAATCACTAACTTTCATTAGTGTTCTCAGTAGTACTAGGAACTGAACTAAAACTGTTCTGTATTTTTGCAGGAAGTTATTACAACAACATGGTTTTGGAAATGTTTCTGATGTCTTTCTAGTGCTTTTACTGCACTGAAATGTAATGAGTAAAAGCAATGAGCAAGATACTTGCTGAAACAATTACAGGAGTCTCCAACAATGCTATCAGAAAATCAAAGCAAGAGTTTATTTGAGTTTCTGTTTTGAGTGACAGTAAAAAGTGAGACTGCAGTCTGCAGGGCATATAGCATAGAAATGATGTGCAAAACATTTTTACATTGTAATGCAAATATATCAGTTTTTCTTGGGAAGGTTGGTTTTAGGAATGATAATAGGTTGCCTTCTGGGCTAGGAAGATGCTGGCAATCTCTCTGTAAAGACCAAGTCATGAGCATTACTAATGATGTTTCATGTTCCATGAATATCTGTCCATTAGGAGCTGGTCTAAGACCTCCAGCAATTTACACCTGAGCCATTGAAAAGCCATCTGTACGGGAATACAATTTCCATTCCGTGTTCTTATCGGTCAGTATTTGAATCAGTGATTTAGAGAACACAGACTCTTTAATTTCTTACCAGTTTCCTACACTGTTTAGTTATCCTAAAAAGGTATTTTCCACTTCAGCAGAGTAGAAAATTAAAAGAAGACATAGCAGAATTTGTGAAGACTAAGATTGAAGGGATGATCTGGACATAATGAAATAAATATAAGTGAAAGATTTATAGTGTATTTTTTCCCTGATTGGAAAAAAAAAAAGTTTGTCCAGAAAGCCACAGCAAGAAGTGCATTGACATAGCATTCTCACAGTCTTTTCCCAGACTTTATTCTGTAGATAGTATAACTATTCACCAGATATTACTGTGTACAGAAACTGGGAATCAGCTAATTGCTTGATTCAGTCTCTGCATTGAGTATCACCATAATATTCACCCTTGAACGTTAAGAGCAAATGGCCTTTAAAAGCAAATGAAAATGTAACATTTTCTAGAAAGCAGGAAAATAGGAGCTAATGGAAATACCTAGGTGCCATCCATATTATTACAAAACATACATATTAAAATCCCCATAGTGCCTAGGAAACTGCACAAGAAATGTGTCAATGTGAGCGCTGCGTAGAAGAGCAACAGGTCCTGATTATTCTCATGTCGTTATCAGTACAGAGCCAAGGACTTGCAAAACTGTACATAAACTGTGTGTTAAAGCGTAACTACTTGAACTGTGAAAACACAACTCATTGCAGTAGCAGTACCATAGGAGTGCTTTGTGTTTTAAATTCTGCTAGCGAAACCAGAGATGGTCTTTTTTCAGTTAATGCTGGTAGGCAGGTCGGCTGCTGGTTCAGGGAACGTCTGTGGATTGGGATGGGATAGTGTTGGCGACGCTCAGGTATGGGTAGTGTTGGTTAACCCTCCTCTTATCACAGTACGGGCAACTCCAGCTGACTCACTGTTTTTCCTGTGAAGCGAAAGGCTTGCCCGGGGAAGCAGCTGAGGCCATAAGAGACTTGTCAGTGCAGGTGATTGAACAAATTCCCAGTGACCAGACTGCTTTCACATGAAACCTCTACCCCCTGTTTTGCTGCTGATTTGCAAAGCCACTTTATGTCAACATAGGCAAATAGGGGAGATGGCAGGTAGCCCGTGTCTGTTTGAAACTGTTGGCAGAGACCTGAAAGCACTTTAGCATGGATTGTTAACCTCTGCCTTTCCTGTCTGATGGTACTATCACCCATGTGGGCTTCAAGATGAATCTGACAAGCTTGTTCATTTTGTCTGTGTGTCTGTGGTTTAGTACCTGAGACAAGTTCTTTGGTCTGGCAACGGGCAGCTGGATTGCCTCTGTTCAGAGGTTCAGGAATGACTTGTAAACTGTTGCTCCCTGCAACTTTAAAATAAAAACCTAAACAAAACAAGACTTTTGCCAAGCCTTGGACAACTGGCAGGAAACTTCTGGCTTGCCAGATTTCTCACACACCTGTGCCTTCAAAGTCAGCATGCCAGATTGCAGAGAAAGGCTTTGCTTTGTTAAACATTAATGCCAGTTTCCTCCCTTTAAACATACAAAGGGACAGAGGTTTGACAAATGCTCTAGGACGGTGTGTCATTTGTTGCTTGGCAAGTGAAGCAGGCAGCATTCGGGAAGTACAGAGGCTACAACAGGGTATGAAGAATTGAGAGCAGACTTCCTCCATCTCCATTCTTGCATCTTTCCAGGAGGGGAAAAGCTTCTGAGTAAGTCTGGGATCAGTAGGCTGAAGCAATCGTGGTGATGGATAGTTGTGTGCTTCTCCATGCCACAGCACTGAACTCTTTACTGTCCTTTACTATAAACACTTGCATTAGATGGGGTTTCTACTAGTGGGCAGGGACTTGGCACCCAACCTTCTACATATTAAAGTTAGCAATAGGACTAGCTTTAATTTCCAAAGTCTGCAGCTCTGCTGTTTGACAAGGAACTCTGTGGGACTGAAACCCAGTTTTACAGCCCCTCTCTTCCCCTCCTCTCCCTGTCTCCGTTGCTCTCAGATGAAACTTAATTTCTCAGCCTTGCTAAATGCATGTTTCTTGTTTAGCCTTATAAGATTCATTTTGTTCCTCTTTAATTCTTAAAGCTGATTTTTGAGTTACATAGCAATATTCATGCCCATGTGTTCTGCCACTGCTCGCTCCACTCCCCACCTGTCCCATACGCCACTGGGTGACAGTGTGAATGAAGAATGATACCCTTTTGTCTGGCATACTTGACATGCATACCGTGGATTCACTAAGCTGAATTTGATTTTGTTGTTCAGAAAATGTTGGTCCATTAGGGAGAGGCCATACTTATTTTATACCTGGGCTGAATAAGGCTTATTATGACTGTGCTTTTCTAAATGCTGACCAACTACTGATAGAGAAACCTGGTGTTAAATGCAGTGCAGCTGGCACACTTTTGCGTGTTGTGTTGGTTTCGATGTCTGGTTTCAGGGTTGTTTTTAAATATGTTTCCAAACAAACTTGCTTTCAGGCGTATGAGAGAGCTTAAAGTTTTTTTCCACAGAATAAATAGCAGAAGTCGTATGGGTTTGTACTTTTCAAGAAAAAAATTGCAGGTCACATTCGGCAGGGCTCCGAGGCACTTAGGGTCAGAATCTGGGTTTCAATTTGTTGCTTTAAATATTCATTAGTTGAGAGCCCATGGGTTACTGCAAGGAATTTGATGTTAGCTATTGTAGTCTTTAGAGAGCAAATATTTTCACACCTTATTAATGTTGCTAATTGCTCTTTCTTGATCTCTTTTCAATAAATGTTGGTGTTGCTTCATGGCTCCATAACATTTACCTTTTCTTGATGCTTTGTTTGATAAAATCTATGTGTCTTCCTGCAGGGACATGTGATTTAGTTTTGGCTCTGTCCTGAAAGGAAAGGATGGGTGATAGAAGAAATGTCTACTTGCTTTTAGTTGCTCTGAATTAAAGTTTAGTTGCCCTAAATTAAGTAAAACTTGCAGTTCTTTATTACTGTGCAGCATGCAAAACATTTTCATCCTCAGGGTTAGAATACATGCAAATTCTCTCAGAAAATATGAGGAGTAAAAATATATTGGCCAGATCCTTATAAAACCTAATAGGCCAACTGAAGAGCGTAAAACTAAATCCATGATTTTATAAGAAGCCAAGGTCTTGTGAGAATGAAATGTTTATAAAGGATATATAAATCCCCCAGATTTTATCCAGGTTCCAAATTTATGCTTGAGATCCCACAGCTCTTGTAGATGTGGTGAAGAAATGTGGTCTGGGAGGCTCATTTCAGCATGATGAGTAATGTACACGTTTATGTTACCTTTGGTCACCGGGAAGAATGCTTTCTCTGAGCTAACTCTGCTCCTGTTGATGGCTATAGTCAATAAAAAGCAGAGAGAAGCTGCTGTCTGAGTATTTTGAAAAATTTCCTTTAGATCATGTATTTGAATATGAGTGTGTGCAGTGCCCAAGCAGTGGCTGATCAGTCTTTTGTTAATACCCAGTGACACTGAATTAGCGCCAGATGTAGCCTTTGCCCAAGTTAAATTTGGCCTTGTCTGGACCCTTAGGTAAATAATTACAATATCAACAAGCACTGCAAGGCATAGCTTGCCTTTTTAAAATTTTTTTTTCCTCTTTTTCAGCTTATGTGTGTCTACCAACAGACTGGAGAATAAATAGATCAAAGATTTTTTCAAAGCTGTGTTCAACTAAAAAAAACCTAGCAACTCTTGGCTGGCAAAGTCTTTCACATGACACTCAGTTGTCAGCATGCCCAACACAGTTCCTTATTTTCCTGGCTTGTTTAGCGAAACAAAGTTTGCCATAACAAGTCAGATATAGTAACCTAATTTAATTTTTAGTCCAAATGTTAGTTAGACTGAAATTTTTTTTCACAAGTGTGCATTTGCACCAGGTCAATGCCTTAAATCTTCCTGTAACAGTTAAGTTTTGCATCAGTTTGTATCTTTAGCAAATTCTCTTTAGTAACTCTTGATTTGTGCTGACAGAGAAAACTAAACCCTGATTCACAGATACTTAAAGGAGGTGAATTAAAAAGGGCCATCAGTGAAACTGAAAGAAAATTCCCTCTTAAATTGAAGCAAAGTATTCAGTTTCTTCTTAATCTGTGCACAGTCTATATACAGTGTAACGTGTACCAAGGGTAATTTTTGTCTGTCATAGCTGGAATTTAATTTGCATTCCATAAGGTCAGAGCTATTAAAGAAAATTATGATGATAAGAGAGGCTGGGGTTTTAATCCTTCAAATCTTTCCTAATTCAGAGGTAGGATGCAGCCTCCAACGATGCAACACACTGTATATTCAATTTACATGTACAAGGTAGACTACTAATATGTATTTTATGTTATTTCACCCATAATTATGTTCCTTTGCACCTCTCACCATAGCATCCATAAAAATGAGTGTGTCTGTGAATGTCAGGCAGAGCAGCTGTGATCTGTTGTATAGGTTTGGATGGATTGTGTATGATGATACGAGGGATATCAGCTCCCAACTTACAGCTCGGTATAAGTCATAGCAGGCTGCAGTATGTTCTGAAATTCTTCTTGTACCCTCAGTCTGTCCTGATACCAAAATGGTGCTGCAAGTTTGTGCTAGCCTTCTACTGAACGTACAAAATATTACATATCACTTGAGCATTATTTTTGGTATTTGAGAAAGTGGCAAGTGTCCATGGGTTTGTTTTTTTTTTTTCCCCTCTCCCATGCTTTGGCACCTCCATGAGTCATATTTCACTTATCAATCGGTTCTTCTGTTTTCTGCTCTTTCAGGTGCTGACCCCCCTCCCCCCCAATTTTGTTCTTGCAGTTATTCAGATAAGAGCCATGTGTTGTGAGAGATATTACTAGCACTTCTCTCTACAAAGTCTCTTATGAATGTCAGGCTTATTCTTAGGCAAACAAACAAACAAACCAACCCTCAAAACCAAAACTCCCCAGACCCCCTAGAGTTTTGTTTGGGAACATTGTTCCGGCCACCTTCACAGGTTGTGAGGAATGTTGACAACTAGATGAGAGACACAGACAGCTGTCAGGGTACAATCAATTAACTAAGTGACTGGGAAGTTCACGAAGGAAGGTAATATCCTTTCATATGTTGGGAAAGTAGTCCAAGTTTTAGGCATAGCAGTCTTTGGAGGACTAGGCAGAATCTAGAAATCTGCTCTTCTAAGGGGCAAAGGAGAGGGGTTAAAACTTATAAAATAAAGCTAAAGATGAAGAGCAAGTGCGTATTTCTCTAGTTTTATCATTTTAAGAGTAATACACTAACAAACAAAAAGATGTCAAACTGCTTCATCCATATTATAGAAACATGTATTAAAAGTGCTGTTCAGAGGACAAATAAGGTTTTTTAGTGTCATATGACCTGGAGCGTACTGATTGTGTTCCATTATTTCAGCGTTTTGCTTACAGAGAGATTTGCAGAAAGCTGAACTGAGTTGCTGCAGTTGTCTTGACAACAGGATGGCACCCAGTACCGATCAGAGATGAGACCCCTCAGAGCCCCGAGCACCCTTTAGACAAAGTTTGAAATAAAAATTGCTCCCTCTTCTCCTGTGCCTCAGGTAGTCGATATTACTTGTGAACTACCTTCACAATCTGTGGGCTTCAAGTACATGGCAGTCAGTTGTGTAGGCTTTGTTCAGACAGAGCTGATGTTGAGGCTGTTCTGGATTCACAGAGACAATGCAAGAACTTCTGTTCTGCTATAGTTTTTACATTTCTTTTATTTGTGTTTATTTTATTATATTTTATTTTTATTTAATGTTTATTTAATTTTTTTTCCCATACAGTCCAGTAACTCCAGAAGCAGCACAGACATTTGCAGATCTTTTCAAATCATTTTGGTGTTTTCCTGCTGTGACAGAATGTATTTTCCCCAAATATCTCAGGCCTCAGACTTTCCGGATTGAGATATTAGTCGTTGAAATGATGACAGAAATTAAGAATAACTGTTTCATAGGAGAAAGATGGCTAATAGTTTTTAGTTTCATAACCTGCTTTTCTGGGATGTCTTCTCACTGTGTCAAACTACAAAACCAGAAAACTGGAAAAAGCAAATCTCTACAGAAAGCCCACACTGGACTTTGGCAGCTCACTCGGGACCAGAGCTAAGCTGATGGGTCTGGAAAGGAAATATAGATACTGGTAGGGGAGGCAAAGAATAGATTTTGTATTTTTTCTGAAAGCAACTTCCCTGAGTGGATGAGATTAAGAAAGGTTGCTAAAGATGGGATGGAGTCCTTAATTCCCATTCTTTTTCTGTTCCTACTAGATATTTATTATTTGATGACTTTTGCATGACCTACAAATTGATTTATACGTAAAGCAGGGAAAGCAGGCTTGGCTGTATTCTGGACTAGTGTGCAGCCAGGACTCATGACTTTCTGGCTTCCAGCTCAGTTCTTTTCCCTTTGGGTATAGAGTATTTCAGTAAAGTATACAGTGACCTCGTAAGGTTTTAAGACTTGTCAGAGCAGAAAAGGGAATGGACCTATTTTACAACAGCTTTTCCAAACCAGAATTTCAGACTTGAAGGTCACCAAATCCAGAATGGCCTCAGATATGTTAAAAACGAAGCATAACAATTTATAAAAATAATTTTTAACCCTTCCAAATTGTGTACATATAAGTGTAGAAAACTTGCAAAGCTCCAGCATAATTAGTTCCACAAAGTTTATTGCTTTGATTCCAGGACAGATGAACAAGTATGTTGAAAAATAACCTGTGCTTTTAAAAAGCAGAGCTGAGAGCTTCTATGTGCACTGGGATTTTGAACAGTCATGTTTAGACATGCTGATACAGACCAAGTTTCAAGGACCAGCAGTTCTTAAATAGACAAATAAGAGCTTGTGCATTCTGCCTTATTTACGAAAATGCTATCATTTGCTGTGTTGCAAGACTCTCTCCAGCAAAATTCCCAAGATCTTAAGAAAGCAGGTGAGACTTCAACATGCTGAACCATTTCCAGAACATAATAAAGTAACAGTGGAGATACAACAATGTAAATATCTATTGCATAGATTAATATTCAGAACATTTATGGGAAAAAAATAACTGTGAGGGAAGCTTCCATTTCTTGACTTTGAATAATATTGGGTATTAGAGGAGAAAAAGAGAGATGGTCCTATGAAACCATTGCACTGTACTTTAATAGAAGAGAGAGAATTGTGCGCTCTGATAGTTCAGTTTTTGCTTCTGTTTTTTTAATGGGTACAGTCAGCTTCTGATCACTGTGATGGAAGGTGCAGCGCAGGTTAGTCAATCTTCTGCGCTTTGGGTAGTTATTTGTATCTGAACAAGGAGGGTGAAAAAGGCTTAAGCATGGCTTTGTGTAAAAAACGTTGTGATCTTGTCTTGTAACAGAGCAGAAGACTGCTATAAATATGGAGTGGCAGGGAATCTAGCCCTCTCAGTGCAGATAATTTCATGATTTCCTGCTATCTTCTTCACCCTCAGAAATTTCTTGGCAAAAGCATGTACCTAGTGCGCATTGATTCATCACATTTCGTTTTACAGTCATTTGTCATTGTCAGATTTTCTTGCTGTCTTTGCTTTACAGATCCAGTCTAGTTCATTGGTTTTGATTTATTTGCCCCCTTTTTTTGGACAGTTGTAGAGCGTAGCCATCACTTCACATAATTTACTTTGGCAGAACGACTCCTGAATTTCACTGGTGTAAGTCAGACATGAAGTCAGTTCAGCTGTCTTTCTGTGTACTACTTCTATTCATAAACCAACTGGGAAGACCCAGAGGTCTGGCTGGGGTTTTATACGCAGGAATTCACCACAGCACTGTCGCAACTGCGTCCTATGATTTTTATCATTAACTCAGTATTTCTTGGAAGCACAGAGAGTAGAGCTTTTAAAAATGGTACACAGAGCTTGATCTTTTTTTTCTGTTTCAGGGTTCTAGTGGTCTGTCATTTTGGAACTAGTTCTGATGTGGTTTCAATTTTTATTTAAATGGAAAGTATCAAAATTCCTTGGGGAAAAAAATTCAGAAGTACAAACAGGAAAATAATTGGTGTTTCTGTTCTTGTTCTATTTTTAATCATTTTGTTATAGTAATCTACTTTGATTTTATTGCCTTATTCTGAATGCTGGGACTTTTTCATCACTAGCATGTGTTCATGAGAGTCAGCCTATTTCAAATAATCTTATAATGCAAATTCACTTTTCAGCTTGTAAAGTATTTTCTGTCTTGTTTTTGATGCAATCCCAAAGTCAACAATAAAGGCAGTAAAACAATACCTGGAATGCGTATTTCAGGGAATTTTAAGCCGTACTCCTTGTGAGAGCTCAAAAATCATAAATGGTCTAGTGGAAGAGGGGTTGTTCTGTTGCCACTTACATCACTTTCCTTTCCAAGTGAGAGGCAAGACATAACAAGTTGTGCTACTTGCTTCGTTACCAAGTTGAATCAGCTCAAAAAACAATTTATGACTGTGTGCCCAGCACCGAGTGTGAAAAGTTTACCTCCTTTACTCACCATAAGCTCGTATTTAGATTCAAGATAATTAAATATCACCTGTAGTTATCTACTGAAGTTATGTAGAAAATTGCAATACTGTATGCTGTGCCAGAGTGCAAAATATATTCTAATAGAAAAGTTTTTTGCCAAACAAAATTCAATTTAATTTCCGTAATTGAGGAGGTCCCTTTTGTCTGGTCTTAATCCTTAGTTAAAAGGAGTAAAAATAAGATTGCTTTAAAAATCCTTTTCTACTCCTGGTGCAGTTGGTACAATGAAGAATGCAATTAATTTTCCCAGATGTAGTACGCAAGGCAGTTGTCCCAGCCCAGATGCTCATTTATATTTGAAAAGAAAATATCAAAAATTAAAGTATCATCAATACATGGGGTCCTCTTGGGCCATCTCAGCTTAGCAACAAAGCAAAGCCATTTCAAACCATGTTTTTTGGTTATGGTTGTACATTTGACCTTCATCTTACCACCTACCAACCCAGTTAGACCAGTCTCACTACCTGCACTTGTCCCCTGAGCATTTGCCTTTGCTGCCTTATAGTAGTGCCTTGCTGAGTGCTTTGCCGCAATCAGTCACTGCCTTTCTGTCTTTGCTGTTGAGGATATAGCTAGAGGTAAGGAAATAGCACAGTGTCACAAGCAAATTATGCTGAACCTTTGCTTCTTTGTGCAGTGGTTTATTTCGTAACTCATCTCAAAATGCAACCAAACCACTAACTGGTAGTGTGTGATAGCTAAAAGTGGACTTCTTCTAGCTCTTTGGTGGAAAACATAGAGGGAATTATTCCTAGTTTTGTATAGTGAGAGGAAGAAGGAATTTTTTTGGGAAGCATCTCTCAACTTTACTTCAAAGTTGTTAAGGTTTTTTTTTGCTACCTTCAGATTTGTCTGCTTTTTTGCACCTGAAGAGGTATGACTGGAAGATTGCTGTACTGCAGTAGTGTGCTCAGTTTTTGTTTATGCTGAAGTATCCACTCATACCAGGAGCTTTCACAACTGTCTGACAGGCAGTAGAATGCCTTTCTCTTTGTTTGCTGGGTGATTTCCTGGCAGCGGTGCCCTTAGGGAGTGGCATGAAACAGTACTGGTTACAAGAAGCTGTGGGTGCTGAACCTTTTCAAAAGTGCTTCTTTTGTCCAGGTCACAGAAGTAGTGACACAGAAATGCTGGTTCTAACTTGAGCTTCTGTGGCCTCTTCATATTTTCTCTCTTCTGCATCCAGTGGAGGTTAGACGTAACTCTTTCAAGGCAAGTTACTTAATCACCCTCCAGTCGCCTTTAATCCCTGGTCTGAAATACAACTTAATATTGTTACTAGTGTTTTTGAAAAGTGCGTGGATCATGGCTTCAAGCTCTTCCATAAAAGCACACTCTTATTATCCACCATACTCTGATTTCAAAAGACTTATAAAGCCAGCTCTTTGGCCACCATTCTGGCTGCTTTCTGTTGTTGAAAGCTACTTCATGAAGTTGTAGGAGTCGTCTGCATCCATTTCTCTTCTCTTCTGGAATTGATGTTTTGCACTGGAAGCAGGCAGGAGCTGTGCTTCTGCTCGACTGGATCAAAAGATCAGACTTACTGCTTTTTGTACTGACTTTGTATTGCCCACTTTCAGACTCAACTCCAGGAATTAAATTCTCACTCTTCTATACAGCCAAGTGTTAGCATCCATATTTTGCAGGTAGGAGAAGATTCTGCATCATATGTAAAATCAAGTGGAAGTTCAATGGAAATGAGTATGGGAGCAAATCGTAACACTGTTTATCTGTAGCAGTGCATCAAAATGTGCATGATACACTTGATTCAAATTAAAAGATGAGCAGGATGTGCTTCTCTTTCACTTTGCCTTGTCTTGAAAGGATGGATTCAAGTATTCACACTCACAGTGGTTGGCACAAAGTAGGCGCTGATTCTTACTAAAGGGACCTTTCTGTGCTGCTGAACCATTGTGTTACAGTCTGACCATACACAGCTCTGCTTATTGGTGGACATTGTCCTGCCTCTTGCTCTGTTCAAAAAATGTTCTTCCTCATTTTTGTTTCTGCATCCTGAATTATGAGTAGAAGTCAGGTCCGAAGCCATAATGTGATCCATTTCTAGTCTGAATACAAAAATGCAAGTACAGCTTTTTAATGTGGTGAGAAGTGACAGGTGCATGGGAGAAAATACCTCTAAGAATCCAATAATCTTGGTCTCAGGGTTTCTTATGTCACTTGTCTTTCAACTTATACTGAGTGAAGATCTGGACACAGATAAGCTCATCTGTGTACGCAATAAAACCCCGGGATTTTAGGGTTTTTTCCAATGTTCAGTTATAGAGATAATTTCAGTTTTTCATCCTGAAGTCTGAACACACCCATTTTGTTTTCTCAGTAGCCAAAAAGACTAACAAGGTGCCAGAGAAGTGTGGGCCTTACTATTCTTTCCAATGGAGCTTTAACAATGGGTATCAGAATTAGTACTACAAATGATCATTTTTGTGCAATCTTTTGCTTGAGAGAAGTTCTATATTTAAAGAAATGAAGATCATTTAACATAAAATATTATTAATGTATAATGTTGTATAAAGTAATTTGAAAGTTGGTAACTAAGCATTTCCTAGTATTTTCTCTTACAAATTTCCAGAGAATTTTGTAGTTACATTCTCAAGTACTTGAAATTAGGGCAGCATTAGTATCCTTACTAAAAGCAAGTTTTGCTGCTCTTGCAAGGAGAAATTTCTGTTGATTTTGTTTGGTATTTCTTTAAATATTGGCTAGAGCAACAAGAAGCCTCTAGTGTTGTGTGTCAGGCCAAATCTACTCAATACACAAACATGCTTACAGTCATAATGGATTCTGACATTATTATCATTACTCTGAAACAGGCTAGGTTGTCCTGATGAAATGGCACACAATGACCCGAGAAAGCAGAAACCCTAAATAAAATGCTGAGAAAGCAATGTTTTTCTTGCAAAAGAAGGGAGAAAGTCCTGAGGAGTAAAAACAGTGCTGTGTGACTTTGCATGAGCTCACCAAACATCAGTATTGCTGTGAAATGATGGGATTTCAGCTCCCAAGCATGAGCATACTGAAGTAGGAAATTCCCTGAATCAGAGAGCCAAAATCTGTCTTATTATTCTGTAAGTGTTATTTTAAGCAGGGCGGATGGGATTAGCAAAACTGAAAGAGCTGAGCAGCTTCTGCCAACTTGTCTTTCCTCAGCAGAAGATGGTCTGTGGAGTCACTCCTGATGCTTCAGGAGAGCTGAAACAGTGCTGTGGAGCCTGAGCTGCTTAGGTCACAGCAGGACAGTGGAGGTTAGACATAACTCTTTCAAGGCAAGTTACTTAATCACCCTCCAGTCACCTTTAATCCCTGGTCTGAAATACAACTTAATATTGTTATTAGTGGTTATGAAAAGTGTGTGGATCATGGCTTCAAACTCTTCCATAAATGCACACTTTTGTTACCACCATACTCTGACTTCCAAAAGACTTATAAAGCCAGCTCTTTGGCCACCATTCTGGCTCAACACCATTTCTGTTGTTGAAAACTACTTCATGAAGTTGTAGGAGTTGTCTGCATCCGTTTGTCCTCTTCTTGATGTTTTGCACTGGAAGCAGGCAGGAGCTGTGCTTCTGCTCGACTGGATCAAAAGGTCAGACTTACTGCTTTTTGTACTGACTTTGTATTGCCCACTTTCAGACTCAACTCCAGGAATTAAATTCTCACTCTTCTATTCAGCCAAGTGTTAGCATCAATATTTTGCAGGTAGGAGAGGATTGGTGCCTTGTCCAGAACCAGAGACTTTCTGACTTATGGGTCAAATACAGAGTGAGGCTCAGGCGTTTATAGCACCAAGAATCAACCCTTGTCAATCACCACAGATTTTTAGTACAAGCAAGTCAGCATTGCTAGATGCCTCACAAAGAGGGGAGGAATTCAGCTTTTTCATCTTTTGCTTTGTGATGAGTAGGGTGCAAATTAGCTCAAAGCAATGAGGCAAGTGATTCTCTTCTCTTCTTGGTGCAGATGAGATACAGCTCCAGTGTTGTCTACAGGTGTTCACTGGAACTGCTCAAAGGAGATGCCTGTTGATATTAGCCTTTATTAGAGAAAATAATACAAATACATATATTGGTCTGTGGAAACCCTATCTCTATTGAAAGCAGGCACAGAGAATGACAGTTTTTGTAAATTAAAAGTTTTTTCCTTGTTTAGGTGAAGAAAAGAGAAACTGGATATGAGAGACTGAATCAGAATTTAAAGATCAGTTTTATCTAGAGTTCAAAATCCTGCAGAGCGTGATATCAGTTTTCTCCTACTGTGGATAATTCTGCTGATTTGTGAGGGAACAACTCACGGCAGCAAAGCTAAGCGTGGTCTAGAGGGCTGGAAACCACCTCTCGGAGTCTGTGTCTGCTCCACTGACTGTGCAGC
This sequence comes from Phaenicophaeus curvirostris, assembly GCF_032191515.1. Lineage (NCBI taxonomy): Eukaryota > Metazoa > Chordata > Aves > Cuculiformes > Cuculidae > Phaenicophaeus > Phaenicophaeus curvirostris. Next base: position 13,096,142 of record NC_091396.1, read on the forward strand.
AATGAGTCCCACTGGGAAAGTAGTTTCAGGGTCTGTGACATGTTTAAAAGACATTGTGGCCTTTGAGGCTTCAGTTCACTGCTCACTTGCCAGTTAGTTTGAGCACTGCACACCTAAGGCTGCATATTGGAAGAGTATCCTTATCAGATAGGCAATTGGAGCAACAGATTCTCATGCGTTTTGTGAAATGCTGATATTATCAAAGAAATGTCATTGCCTAGAAAGCAGGTGCTGTTGAAGTGAACTTGTTAAGAAATCTAAACTTGATTCCATGATCTATATTTGCACTGTTTATACCTAATATTTTGAAGGTGTGTGTAATGATATGCTTTGTAAAGTGCTGCATGTATCATTTTGTAAGTAGAAAACTTAAATAAAAACATTTTGGTTTACAGTCTTTGTGTGGCAGATTGCAAGCTGCTTGATTATTCGTCTCTGTCCCGTAATATTAGTATTAAAGTCTGTGGAACTATTGTGGCTTCAAGAGAATAATCTAATGGTAGTTGGTTGTTTGAGGAAGGACCGTTTTATTACCCACTGATCAGCTTTTGCCCACTGATCAGCTTTTGGACTTTTTTTTTTTTCATTCTGTTACTTACCACTGCCCTTTAGAGAACACACACCTGAAGCCACACAGACTAAGCTTTGTTTCTGTTTCTTGTTGAATTAGTCCTGTAGCTTCTGTCTGGGTTACTTAGATTTACAGTGTAATGCAATGTAAAGCAGAATATTTTTCTTAACTGTGGTGTCCCAAGTACTTACCATTATATACCTCCAGAGGTCCTGTTGCTCTGCAGCCCGAATCTTGCACAGTGAAAGGGGGTGAGCATTTTGTAACTGAATTTAGGGATTTCATTATCAAGCCTTAAGCATATTTACTTTATTGGGGACCTGGGATTTAAAAGAATGACTCATATCTCTTAGAAGAAATGTTATGCAACTTTTGCAGGTTATGCAAATCATCCTTTTCCACCTTTCCTCCTCTCCCAATGACTCAACAAACCTTTTCCTGACAATGAAAACAACTGAAAAGATGTTTCTTGGAGTGTGAGGGAATGAGGGACTATGTATATGATATTTTTAATATAGTGAGTCAAAGGCAGAGAGAGGACTGTCAGTCTGTACTTCCTCTGCTGTCCCATTGCTAACCATACCCTGGTCATTTTGTATATTATTCTTGCTATTGTCAATACAGATTATCATTCAGAACCTAATAAATAAGTTTTAACATGCTAAAGGATTCCATGAGGCCTCTTTATAGGGTCTGTGCCCATCCCCTTGCTGAATCCTGACGGTGGATTTAGCCAACATGCTCTTCAAAGGCTGCAGTGGGGGCTGTAGTCTTTATATATAAAATATGTTTCCACCAGGTGATACTTGTTTCACTGAGAGAATTGGCAGTGCAGCTCTGGAGCAGGCCTGCATGACACACCGGAATCAGGATAATGTGATCTTAGGTCTAAGCTAGAAGAGCGTTAAGAATAATATACAATTTATGACTTTGTGGCATTAAACTGAAGAGATTGAGACAGGACGGACAGGAATAATGAAGAATCGGGGCACCCCACCAAGTCTGAGGAGGCTGATTTAGGTTGTATCTTCAGGCACTTTAAAAGTTTGTAGGCTAAGGTAATTCCATATAATTCACTACACACTCTGTGCTGTGACAACCACCCTAAACCACTCATCACCAGTCACCTGGTTTTGATCTTCTGCGATCTCTCAAGATATCTACCTGTCTGAAACTGTATAGAATAGCAGGAAATTTAACTTCTAGGTTGAGAAGATTGTATTCTGGCATGCACCCTTCCTGTCCTGAAATGAGGAAGTCTTAAACAGTTGTTAGTGAAGTATTTGCCATTGCATCTGCTATGACATCTCTCTCTTCCTATAGGCACATTTATTTTTCATTAAAAGCTTGGCTTGCAAAGTATCCACTGTTGGAAGCTAGGATGAAATCTACTAAATTGGTTTGGTGATATGTTTGAAGGAGGAGAAAATATACCCTACATAAAAGCAAATATTTCAGAAGTTGCCCTGGTGCTCTGGACTTTCAGATTAATGCAGAGAACTTGGCACCTGTGCCTATAGGTATTGGCTGGAAAAAATCATGTAGCAGCAGGGATCTTTTGATTCTTTTCTCCTTTTGCTATAGTGGAGACATTTGCTCCCATAATTTATTTTGGTCGAATAGTTCTTTCATTTGGATTTTGTGTGTATGGGACAGTTTATTAAAAAAAAAATATTGTCCACAATCTTCATAGAACAGAAACTTAACTGCTTATGCAAGGCATTACTTTTGGATCTTTCCTCTTCTTTTCATACAATTTGAAACAGAAATGTGGCTAAGGCAAAATGTTAAAAGAATCATGATTATTTCCATATGGTTTGTATGTATATATTATGGCAGAACAGTAACTTTCCGTGTTTTTGACATGGTTTTGACTTAATTTCTTACTGCTGGTGGCCCAGCTGATTAAAATGTTGGTTAATTTTCTTTTGTCTTTTTGTTCTCAAAAGTCTTTGCAACAATGTACAAAACCCCAGTAACAACGGCTGATTTTGCAAACCGTGGCAAAAATTTGTTCTGAGAGTTTGGTTGTTTTTTTTCAGGGTAACACTGAGACCTTTCTGTATAGTTTATATTTATCAACACATAATGTGGGCAGATTAATATGTTTTTTCAGTCTGTGATATTCTTTTGATAAGAAATTACTCTGCTCTTTTTGATAAGGAGAATTTCAACTTTGGCCACAACATCAGACCAATAAGACAAAACAGGTTTTCCTTTTGATGTTTTATTTAGTTTACTGTATACATCAAGGGTTTGAAATGCTGTAGCTAAAATACTGTAGCAGCTGAGTATGGAGGCACTTGGCTTCACATGTTGTGAATTAAAGTGACCTCTTTTTAAATTGGCTTCCTTACTGCAACCAGTGAGTAAACCGTGCTCCTTGTTGGTCAGCGTTTCCCATTTTTGTTGCAGCGGGAATCTTCTCCCCAACAGTCCTTTTTTGCTGCAGAGGCACTACTTAATCTGGGAGGTGAAGGAGCTGTTCTGCTGTAGGTGGTAAATGCATTCAAGGCAATGGTTTGCTATGAGTATCTCATCTGTCTTTAAAGCTGGTAAACTTGGAAAAGCTGGGAGTCAAACAGAGATGAGAAAACTGGCTTAGTGCTGAATGCTTTGCTCTCATAAGCTCATAAATGACATCAATTAATTGGTGTTATCCCCCCACCCTTGACTCTGTGGCTGAATGATATTTGGTGTCTTAGGGATACATTGGGGTAGTTTTGCAGTGTGCAGACATCCGCTGCTTTACCTGCAGCCAGAAGAAATTTGGCAAATAACTCTAGTTTCCCCAAGGACTTGATTTTTTATTTCTTTCTGCTTCTAGGTGTCAGTCAGTCTCTCCACCACCTCTTTTGTCCCCACGAAGAAGCCCAGCCTACCCCCTCAGCGATAGTGAAGACTCTTGCCGCTCTACTCGGCTCACCAAAGGCTCCAACTCCAGCCTGCGTTTCAAGGACTGGAGCAGTCGTACGTCTACACTGCGAAGCACCTCCACGAGTGCATCAGACACTGATTCCCCAAGCCACCCTCTCAAAGCCATCAGTGTGGGTGCTTTGGATAAAAGGTTGTCTGTATTCAAGGCTGATGACCAAAAGGAGAGTCCAAAAGAGGCTCAAGATGGGGACGCGATAGGGAGCCATCCACTTGCCAGGAGCACTCTGTCCTTGGGCACTGCTACCAACTTGAGGAACCTCTCCCTCAGCCGAGCGAGTGTCCGCTCCCAGGGCATCAGGCAGAAGATTACAGAATGGGAATGCCGCCGGGAACCATCCCCCAGGATAAGTGCGTGTGTGGACAAGAGAGATGCTGGGGAGAGGTCAGGCAGTGAGAGCTGCCCCAGTGTGTTGACCTCTCCCTGCAGCGAGAAGACATTTGATTTCAAGGGGCTCAGAAGAATGAGCCGAACATTTTCTGAGTGCTCTTACCCAGAAACGGAGGAGGAGGAACTGCAGGACAGGGATTCCTGCCATCGGTTTGAAAAGAGACTAGGCAGGAGTGAGACTCCTGCTGCTGCTTTCCTCAAGGGCCATGTGAGGAAAGAGTCCTCTGCCGTGCTTAACAGAATACAGAAGATCGAGCAGGCACTGAAAGAGCAGCCCGGCAGAGGCCTCCCCCAGTTACCGAGTAGCTGTTACAGTGTTGACAAAGGGAGAAAAAAGTCAGTGACTCTGAGTACTGTGGAGGGACTGAGTGAAACTCTGAGTGACAGTAAAGGAGGGAGTGTTATTTTGGGGAGTGAACCAGAATCAGCTACTGAGGCTGAGAAAAGCAGTAAGATAAAACAGGGGATTACTGCAAACTCGACTGGCCCTAAACTGCTCCTTGAAAGCCCAGCTAACACTGCGGTGAATCCCGTCCCCAAGCCCAAACGCACCTTTGAATATGAAGCAGATAAAACCCACAAAAGTAAACCAAGCAATGGCCTACCTCCATCTCCTACATCTGCTGCTCCTCCTCCCCTCCCATCCACTCCTGCACCCCCTGTGACCAGAAGGCAGAAGAAAGAGTCACGCTTTCACAGAAAATCCCAGAATAGGTAAAATTGAAGGAAATATCTTGTGCTCAATCTTCAAATAAATAAGTGTGCTGTATCTTTTAGTAACAATAGTTTAAGTTCTCCCACAGTGCAATGCTTTTGACTTGAGAAATGCTAGGAATTGTGTGCAAGACAACTATTTTTTCTGCTGGACTGCACTGATGGGATGCCCTACCTTTACATGGCTGCAGTTTTGGAGTTCTCCAGCCTGCATTCCTCAAACCTTGGAAAAGGCTCAAGGTCATCTGTGCTAAAGGTTATCTCGTTCATTTTGGCACAAATGTCCTTACTTGAAATTTTTAATAGAGCATAGTTTCATTATCCTCTTGTAGCATGACCGCAGCTGATCTGTCATCGTCCTGTCTGCCTGCTCACTGCAAAACATACCTGCAAAGGCTTTGTGTTCCCAAAGCTTGTTACCACAGCAGTTGTGTCAATTTTATTCAATGTTGGTGATTTTGTTAAATTCAGTGCTTAGAGATGTTGCCCTAAGTTGCTATCAATAGTTGTACAGGATTAATGCTGAGGAAAGCATCTTTTAGTACAGAAAGGCCTTTATATCCTTCCTGAGTTAATGATGAGCAGAGTATATTACTATGGAGTCTGGCTTGGTTTTAACTACATAATTCTCCTTGACTTTGTGGAAATGGTAAAACTCATTCTGCTCACTGCTTAGAAAATTGTAGGCATAGTTGTAGATAAGCATTTAAAGCATGGCATTTTTAATAAATTCACCAATTTGTGCATGTGTACAACACACACACGCCTTTCGTATTTCATTATGAACTTTTCAAGTAGCTGCTAAACAGCATCTCAGATGCACACTAGCAGTTCATTATCTTGTATTTGATGTTGGCTCAGTTAAAGTTCATGTCAGCACCACCTGACCTGGAGTACTCCGGGGCAGGCGGAGGAGAGGAACCTTCAGATTCTGTTCTTTACTTTCAAGAGACACCTGCTTCTTAAGTGGATCAAACAGCTCTGCTGATGTCTGTTGTTTCTCTGAGAAAGGCCGGGTGGTGGGGAGGTGAAATTTGGAAAGCTAAGCTCTGGTTAGCAGTTCTTATCTTTGAGTTCTGGCAGTAATCTCAGTGAGAGGAAGTGAACTGAGATTTTAACAAGAATTTGTGAAATGAAGCTGACCTCATTCAGCACAGCATTTCCAATGTAGAGAAAACAAACAGTGTTTTTTTAATGATCTGCTGTAAATGATAACCTTTATTGGAAAATTAAAGGGCAAGTGGTAAAATAGTCTGGGGGATGGGTGGCAGAGAGAAATTAATAACAGGAGAAAAATTCTTGCACAGAATCACTATGTGACCTGTGACTAAGTGATTGAAGTCAGTCTCTGAGTACACACTCATCCTGAGTTTGTGACCATACAAATTATCAAAGAAGCATGGTATTTTGTTACAATGATTTTCTGAGATGAAGTTTTGAAAATTCGTTCAAGAAGAGACACTATTCATGCTTGCACCTGCTGTTCCACAGGTTCAGACTCCCATTATAGCGGAGTTAGACAACAGCACAGTTCAGCAATGGAGCCTCAATCCTGGATGGGGCTAGTAGATACAAGCCCACAACAAAAGCCATATTTATTAATTTGTGATTAGTAAGGTATATGTTGTAGGATTTATAGTATTATCATGTGTACCTGATGATTCTTGCAAATCAGTTTGATATAGTACAGAGTAGGTTTCCATTTGCTTGTAACAGCTTTACTTTACTGTAGTTTAATGATTTTTCTGGACTTACCTCTGATTAATGGTGATCTAAGTTTAAATCAACCTCCCAAAATTGCAGGGACTGACTTAAAAGCTGAGTGGAAATCCTAAATAAATTCTTAACTTTATTGTCTTTACTACTATCCTTCCTTTAGTTACAGTGAGGAAAATTCCAGCATTTATGAAGAGCTTGAGACCATGCAAGTCATCTAAGAGTATTTTGTTAATATTAGTTATTGAAATCTCATTCTTTAAACTGTTCTGTCTTTGAGAACAGACTTAATTCATTACATCTACAGCTTGTATCTGTGTTTCAGATTGAACATACGTGTGCTTTGCACTCACTGGAATGTCATAAAAATGAACTGTGGATATTTATTCTTCTAATATTTTGCTTGAAAATACTGGTTTTCTTTGTGGTGGTTAATTTACTATTATAGTAAAATCTATGAAGTCTCTCATATATGCCTGCTGGCATAGAGCCAATCTGTATTCAGAGGACTTGGTGCCCACAGTAGCTTTTATGCTTCAGTTTGATGTGAGCTCGATGTTCCCTGGTGGTTGGAGATCAGCTGGCATTGACACAGGTCAGGAGAGGAGTGTCACAGGACAAGCTTGGGACACATGTACCACATCTGAGTGCGGGCCCACAATTCCTGTGGTCCTGTGCAGCATCACTGCATCACAGCATTGCCTTGAAATCTATACGAGCTGGATATTTAATTAGTTGAGAAAGTCTTGTTTCATACACAGGTATGAATTTGGTGCCTAGACATCTTTGGTAACTGCTAGTAGGTGTGCATTCAATGCAGTGTCAAATGCAAATAGTCACTGTAGGGATACTCTTGTGCCAGCTAAGACGCTGAAGTCTCATGAGGCTTTGCCACTGCCATATGGATATGCTGTCAACCTAGGTTTCACTCTATCTGGGGAGAAGAGGAAAGGGGTTGATGGCAGGTTGGTTTAGTGTTAAGCTGATTCAGGTACCAGTGAGTGAAGTACGGATGTCAGCACAGTCTCTGCAAGTCTCACAGCACCTCAGGATTTATACTCTGACCTGAGCCCATTTTTCACACAATTTCATCCTCAACACTAAATCGATGAAATGAATGCTAGCCCCTGTACAGCTAGCCATGCAAACCATGCACCTCCCAACCTCAGTGTAGATGGTGCCTCAGAGAGCAAGTGCTGGGCAAACTGGAGAATGGGGAGGCTCCTTCTCACCCAGAGCTGCTTGGCAGCACTGGGCCAGGTGTTGGGGAGAGGCAGTGAATCGCCTCTCTTTCAAGTACCTGGGTGGGAGACAAGTAGTGGGGGCTCACCTCACCCAGCTGCTCCTCACTTTCCTGCTAGAAAGCCTGAACCTTCATAGTGCCTCAGTTGTGTTTCTTGCCTGCCCCAGAGAGCCATCATTTTTCTCCTTAATTTGTCCTTTGCTGCCAGTACTTGACACAGGGTGTGCGAGAGAAATGGGTGACTTTCACATGAGTCTGCCTTTGGCATTTCTACACTGACCTTTACATGGGAACATATCTGGACGTTCAAGACATGTGAGTGTTTTCAAACTAAGGGCTGTGTTTCCCAGAGCAACTGGTGGAGGAACGCTTTAACGCTTTCCAGAGAAATGTCTTTCTTGAGGAGAGACTGTTTCTGGGGCCTCTGGCAAGGGCAAAGAAATTTCAAATCTGAGAACTGTGCTGCAAACTTACTTTGTAACCTCTGAAAAATATCGCATCCTTTCTTTGTATTTTCTCCCTGTCTCCATAATGGGATAATGCTTCCAACCTCATAAAAGTGTCACAGATTACTGAAGTCTGCTGCGAGCACAGGACTTGGGGTCCTCTAAAAGTTGGTCCTTAAAGCCAAGTGTGATTTTTTTTTTATTTGTTGGTCATTTTATGTATATTTCTTAGCAGAAAAATGCTCAGCTAAATGTTTGAGTAATTTTACATTCTAGTTACTAATTACTTACTGTTTTAAACTTCAGAAAATCCTTTGAGTTTGAGGATGCGTCAAGTCTGCAATCCCTGTACCCTCCCTCCCCAACTGAAAATGGGACTGAGAGCCAGCATAAGTTTGGATCCAAGAGCACTTTAGAAGAAAATGCCTATGAAGACATTGTAGGTAAGAATGTGTTGCAGTACATGGGCTCAGAGCAGGATGCTCAGCAGTTGTGGGCAGACCAGGTATTGTTGAACTGTTGCCCTGTGCAAGAGCATTCAGTGCTGTCAGTAAAGAGAGATTAAATGGAGGGTAAATGGATTTGATGGATCAGTGCAAACATAACTTTCAGTCTGCACGCAGAAAGCCTTGATTCTTTTGTACTTCATCAGGTAGTATTGGAAACAATCTGTTTCATCAGCTTTTTGCCGTGCTTTCTAAGAACCAAATAATTCTTTTTATCAAGGCCTTGGCTTGAAGCCTTGGGTGGCGTAAATATGTAAAGAACTGAACTTGAGATAGTGTTTACAGAACTATCCAATGGCAAGATTAACCTCACAGGCTTGTGTGGTCAGCTTGAACTTTTCAGGACTCCTGTGCAGACTGCCCCAAAGGAGTTGTTTGTATCACCATTCCTGGTCTCTCCTTAGTCCTAGTTGCTGGTTAAAGAAAAATTAATTTCTTTTAGCTATAGAGCAATCAGGAATGCACAACAAAAACAATGTTTTGATTAATCTTCACAAGAAAAACATATTTCTTTTCATCTTAGAAGGATGGACTATGCATACATTCTTTTAACATCAAAAAAGTTGTTATAATTACTGAAAATTGGGCAGCCCTTCAGAGCACAGATTTTCCACACAAGTGATGAATATATGCATTGTTTTTAACTCTTTCAGTGTTGTATTATTACAACAGATACAAAAGGCATTTCATTTTACTGTGGACAATGAACCTTTATCTACTGAAATCTGGAGGGCTACCAAGATAGTCAGGGGCCCAAGAGTACATGTCCTCTGAAGAGACGCTGACAAGCCCAGATTGTTTAGTCTAGTAAAAAGGAGGACCAGAGGCACTCTAATGCTGCTTACAAATGTTTGAAGGGCAAGCAAAGATGCCAGAACAAAACTCTTCTTCGTTATATCATTTGATACAGCAAGGAACAGTAGCCACAAGTTTCATCTTGAGGCATCTTGTCAGCCTCAGTGAAAACAGGAGTTTACTCTTTCCATTTTCAATTTTACTGTCCCTTTATACCATTAAAAAAAACGCTTTTAGAACACAAAAGAATGTTGCTGTTCAGTGTCTGTTAACAAAAATGAGAGCCTATATGTAAATACTAAAAAGTTTTTTTCTGTGGAGAGTGTTCTTATGCAATCATTTGCCTTCTCCATGAACAGTCAGGCCACCATGCAATTTGCACTTGAAAATGTATTGTGCATTAATTACAGTGCTCATCTTTGCTCTGGACCCGTGAATGTGTTGCCAGATATTAGATGGTAACACTTCTTTTCCTTGCTTTGGTTTGTTAAATACCAAAATAAATTGTACAGGACTGGTAAGAAGCTTTCTTCAAACAAGAAGTCATTCTGGGTTCAGTAAAACAAAATCATGGTGGCCTCTTCCAGCTCATGGAACCATAAGCCAGTTCTCTGCTGATTATAATTTGGGTATTTTGACTGGGCAGTGGGAAGAGAATGCAAAATTCCAGATCTGTGGACAAACACAGAACTCCATTGTTTTAAGCTGCTTCCTAACAATCTCTTTCCAATGGACTTCATTCAATACAGGCAGTGCAAGGGGAATACCAATTTGGCATAATTTGCACGAACTGTCAAGTACGATTAAAGACTAGCCAAAGTAGTTTGATCTCTAGCTTTAAAGAAACTGTTGTCGTTTTGTGTATCACATCTGCGTAATTTATGCCAGTAGTGCTAGACCCAAGTCTCTAAGTAGCACTTTTGTACTCATGCAAACCAGGTGTCTGTAAGGCTGAGTTTATTTTATAGATTTACATCTGTTTCAGAGCTATCAAGGACTCTGTCACTGCTGCTTTGGGTTTTCTTTGCAGACAGTTGCCTTAAAGGTGGCAGTGGGTTTTTTGTTTGTAGCTAGCTGAGTCTCTGCCTCCCTGAAAGCTTGTGTGTAGATGAAACATTGTCACTGTAGTAATAAATTTAATAAAATCCTCTCCCACCCTACTCACTGTTGAATTAAAATGCAAGTAAGTGTTAAAACATAAGAAAAAAAAAAGGCTGTGGATCTTGAGCAATGCTCTAAGCACTCTACTGTGAGACAGAGTAATTTAAAAAAAAATCAGGTTAGAAGGGAGTCAGCTGGTCCAACCTCTCACAGAAGCAGGGCGAGTTTCAAAGTTAGATCAGGTTGCTCAGGTCTACATCTGGCTGAGTTTTCAAAGTATCTTAGGAGGGTGGTTCTGCTGCCTGTCAGTGCAGCCTGTTCCACGGCTCAAACTCCATTGTGAGGAATTTTTTCTTGATATCACTGTGAAGGTATTTTTCTTTCTATCCAGTCAGAATTATCCTTGTTGCTTATTTATGACTGTTGTCTTTCATCCTTTTGCCATACACCTCCAAGAAGCATCTGCCTTTGCGTGTTCCATAACCCCCTTATAGGTAGTGGAAGACAGCAATTGGTTCCCCCTCTAGATTTCTGTAGGCTAAATGGTCACAGGTTCTCTCACTCTTTTCTCACTTATTTTGTATGTCCCAGCCCTGACCATCTTAGCAGCCTTGCTCTAGACTATCTAGATGTTTGTTGATGTCTGTCTGGTACCATGAATACTGCAGATGCAGCCTTGCAGGTCCCAAATAGAGGGCAACTGCCACTTCCCGTGACATTCTGGCCAAATCTTTGCTAATGCAGGCAAGGTGTGGTTGCCTTCCTTGCCATGGGCACATGCTGCTGCCTTATGTTCAGTTTGTTACCTGCTGGGACCCTAAACTTTTCATTTGGGGGTTGGAACTAGATGATCTTTAAGGTCCCTTCCAACCCAAAATTCTATGATTTGCAGAGTTGCTCTCTAACCAGCATGGAGTGCTGCAGGATTACTCTGACCCACATGTGGGACCCTATTTGTCTTTCCTAAACTTCCTGAAGTGCCCATTGAGTCATTCCTTCAGTTTGCTGGGGTCCTCTGGAACATCAGCCCAGTCTGTTGCTGCATCCCCCAGTCTGGTGTCCCTCAGCAGATATCTGTCCCTCACTGGAAGGCAGAGGAGAGCTGTGTATCAGTTGTGAATTACCTATCAGAAGGTATCATATTCTAAAAAGCATATTTAATGTTTGATATCTACAAGATACTGTGTGAGGTACTGATTGCTCTCACTTAGATTAGGAAAATGGTCAAAATACAGCTTCTAAGCCTGGAAGTGATTGGACAAGAGTCATGGGCTTTGAGTTTATTATATGATGCACTCATCTGATGCATATGCGCACTAAACCTTTGTGTTTCTCCTGGTGCCCTTACTATTTTACTGGCCAGAACAGTGATGGAACTGCTATGGCTAGTTTATGTTATTTTGAGAGCTGATGTTTAAAAAAACCCAAACCAACATTTTAAGGTACGTTAAACCAAAAAATGGTTGTTCTTTGAAATCCATTGATACTATGAACTGGACTCTTTGTTTAATTTTATAGTATTTTTGTACACTTTAATAGATGAAATATCTGCATGTTAAATTCAAGACAGGTACTAGATTGGAACATAACGATCCATTCTGCATTAATCAAGAAACATTTGTATAAAGGGGTGCACATTCCTAATATTAATCAGAGCTATATTCCATGTGTAAGGAACCATGTGGACTTCATTCATCTCCTGTACTAGCATTCACATGTGGCAGCCATAGTAAACTTAGCATTGTTTTGCTTCTTGTGGTTTTGAATGAGTCTTTAATCAGAACAAAATTGATGTGGCTTTGTGAATCCAGTTGGGGAAACCATACTTGGCTTTGTGTAAATTCAAGAGTATTAAGAGATGTCTGAGACAGTTGCCTCTGCTGTGTTTCTGGACAACAGTATTTCCTGTCATACGTACGATACAGTTTCAGTTTTCTAGCTTGTTCCCCTAAATGCAGTTGAAATATTTAAATATTGTTATTTAATCTCTGGTGTCCCTGAGGCATTTTTCATCTGACCTCTAGAAGAAAGCACTTGTTGTCATCAGCAAAAAAAAGCTGAATGAGTAAAGTGAGGGTAAGGTTAAGGGCGCAATATTGTTTCATTTGAGAAAATCCAGTAAAACCATGTAAATTTTGTTTGTAAGAGAAATTGCACTCACAATTCAGAAAGTAAATATACACTGTGTGTGTTGCATTGTATTACACATTGAGAATGTTTAGTTTGAAATTGCACAACTCTGTTTGTCCTGTCCAGTAGCTGCTTGGCCTTCATTTAAAGCATTTGTTTTCCCAAGAAGAATGAAAGCGATTGAAATGCTTTTCCTTACTGAAGATGGTAGCTAACAGGGTTTCTTGCTTCTCTGCTGGTTTTGAAGTCACAGGTGGAATATTCAGCACGTAGCCCAGGTGTATGAGAATCAGATTATTTATCTTCTGAGGGGCTTAGTCTCTTACTGGTGCGATAAGAAGAGTAGTTTGTATGAGAATGAGTTTATTTCAGCCACGTATATTAGAACAGAGGTATTGTCCTGGTAAGGTCCTCCATTCTGTCTGACTGGCTCACATGCAAGTCTGGTGCTGTTGCAATGGTCAAAAGCACTCTTAGAACTCTGTTAACTAACATGAAATGTAACACTAATGAATTAAACTCTGTTTTAGATTCTACAGCTGGGATTAGGCTGTACTTTTCTTGGGGACAGGAGTGGCTTGACTTTGTGGCTGGAGCTTTTCTGAGCACTCACCGTGTGAGGCTGTGGTGAAAAAACCCAATCTCTGTGTGGCTTGGCCACATGCATTGATATGTGCCCAGCAGTTTGGGGTGGCATTAGACCTTCCTCTGCATTGGTTGGCAGGCTTCCTTCTAGGCTTTTCCCCGGTGCATAGAACAGCCGGTATCACTGCAGGGCTCAAATAGATATTTCAGTTTATTCCTCTCCATCAAATTCCCGTGAGGCAGAATATAAGTGTCTGCTACTGCCCTGGGGATATTTTGATATTTCACTGGCAGTGAGGTCCCTAGGAACACAAAGCCTGGGGACACCAGCATATGCCAGTTACATACAGCCAGGTCTGGTCTGTACCTTAAATGTGAGTATTTTTTCAACTGATATTTTAGGATATACTGTAGAAGTTGGAGTCCATCAAGTACCTACTGGCTGAGGAACTGCTTTTCTTAAGGAAACTCCAGCATCTAGAATGAGAACCCAGCTGTGGATTAGCTGTTGAAGAGGGATGGATGACTTGGGCAAGAAAAGGATAGTCAAAAGTGTATGGTTCAGGCAACTGGCACACATTCCTGTGAAAAAATCTTTCTTCCAGGCAATGCCACAGTTTTAGGCAAAGTTAAAAGTGGAAATGTTTTTATTTTAAAGCTGAGATTCAGCAATTGAGTTCTGGTTCTGAAAGAGCACAAGCCTTTGGATCTGGGGTTTTGGTATTGTCTGTGGTGGTAAGGGCCAGCTGGAAGGCTTGCCTTGGAAATCGGTTCCATCTTTTCCTCATTTCTCCTGATCTCCACATCACAGTTCCTCTGTGGTCCATTGAGGAGACTAGAGTCAGTCACACATACTTGCTGGGAATACAGAATTCTTCCTGGCTTAGAAATAAATGTTCAAAGGCAGAGCTTGAATTCAGGCCCATCTCTGGTTGTATTTATGTTTGTTGAGAAGTAATTGATGAAGCTAGTCAGAACGCCCTTCTGGAGTCTGTGAAGCTCTCAGTCAGCAGTGAGTCAGATTAGCTTTAAATAAAAGGTGATAGATAAATTGTGTGGGAAATCTCTATGGAGGGGGAAATGCAAGAAAAGGATGCAGACAGCAGAACTGAGACAATTGAAGGAGAAGCATGTGCTGACAGCTTCTGTGTCTGCTTTGACAGCTAGAGCTGAAGCAGTCTAGAATGTAAAGCAATGCCCCAGGAAACATGGTTATGGGATCTCTAAAACCAGGATCAATTTCTGAACGAGCCCTTGCTGGTGGGCTTCCATTGGGAGCATCCTGCAATCCATGGTCACATTGGCAGCTGGCCCTCCTCGACGGGGTTTCTTAAGCACCCTTCTGCTCTCTGTACCTGTTCAGTGCTGTGTTTAGGAGATTTCGAGCCCTTTCAATAGCTGGATATTTCTCTTGACTGATGTTTTTTGCACCTTAAGAGGAATTAGATTAGTGGTAGCAACCTAATCACGGTGCTTCTAGGGGTATATAATTGAACTTTGTTACAACTGACATCTAAGGTGACTGAAAAGCAAAACAGTGTAGTTACACACAGTTGTTTAGCTGTTTTCCTCTGGCAAGTTTGGGGAGAATCATCTTGTTTATGTCTGCACTATAACAGGACAGTTAGCTCTGGGTTTGCATGGGCGTTCTCCACAGTCTGAGTTGGGTGAAAAATAAATCATTATAAAGCCCCAAACCAGTCAGGTTGGTACCAGGCCTAGAAAAGTTCTTTTTTTTTTGTTTTGGTTTTTTTTGTTTGTTTTTGGAATAAAATAATGTCCACAGAAGTCTTGTATAAAAATTTCAGGTAGTCAGACTGAGAGCAAATTGTCCTTCTTTTGGGGTAGCTATCTCTCCTTGAAATTAGTGAGGGCCAGGTTTTGTTTTGCTTGGGTCAGTGCAGTCTTTTCCTGAGAGATGAGAATGGATGAATCTTGGTCTCTTGGCTATTTCCCAATACATCAGAACTTATAAGAGAGGAGATGGAGCAATAGGTCTCAAATCAGCATTACTAAGTGGAGTGTCAGGGCAGCCTAACCCAGGTGGGTGGGTGCCTGAGCAGTTAAAATAGGCAGGTATGAACCTACAAGCAAGATTCTTAGTGTGGAGGGAATGTTCTTAGCTTAACCTTCCTTGTGGAGTCCAGAACAGCGTATCACTTCCTTTATCCCTCGTGGTAAGGCACCTCATCTCTCCTAAACCAATTAGTTGTTTTGAACTCGGCTGTAAATTGAATGTAGTGCATGTCATGTAACAAATGGGATGATTTAGTTGTTTTACTGAATCCTCCACTGTGTGTGCCAAGAGCTGCAGAAATGATGACTGAGGTCCAGTTGGAAGATGTTCCAGCTTGACATTACTTTCAAATTAGAACATTTGCAAAGTTCTTCCAGTAAATGTGGAAAAAGGTTAGAAAGACAGCAAGCTGATCTTTCCAGTAAAAATCCCGTCGTCACATGCCACGTTATTGCCTGTCATGCTTTCATATTGCATTATTGTCTGTCGTGTTACTATCTCATGTCAAAAGGCTTATACAAATCTAGGAGAAACTGGATTTGCTGAGCTGCTGGGAAGCTGAAGCAAATGGAGAGATTGCACCTCTGCCAGTGGTTCTGTGCTAGTTGCTTCTCTGAAAACACCTTGGGTTTTCAGTGAGAACCTTACCAGGAAGTCTCTGGAAAGTTTAGTCTAAGACAGAGCTAGGATTGCTACAAAACAATTGTGTAGACAGTGATCAGGAAAATGTGTGTTCCTGTCTTCTTCCATGCCCCTACTTTACCTTTCACAGTCTAAAAAGCATCTGAGTTTTTGGAAAGTGTAACTGTGGCAATTTTAATAATAGTGTGGGGTAACAGCGGCCAGAGCAGAGAGCATTAAATCAAACAGTATCCATAATGAGTCTGTCAAAGTAAAGCCAAATACTCTAGCTTTCTGATCCTATTGATGATCAGCTTGCTGCTTTGTTGCTACATTGGGATACATGGATTTAAATTATTTTTAATAATCTGTTCATGCTTTATTTAGATCCCTATTTTTCACTATGGAGTCTCACAGCTATGCCATCCACTACAGCTTCTTTTGACAGTCTCTGTCAGCTTTATTGCCTGGTTTTCTAGTCAATGCCTCATGTTAGTAAAACAGAGAGTAAAATGACTGTGAGGCTGCTCTCCCAAATTCTAGCTTATATTCACAAAGACTGTGTTGAAGTCAGCAGGGTTAGACCTCTGTGAAGTGCAAGCAGTTTAGGCATGCTGGTGCTGTGCCATGATAACAGCTGCTCATTAGGTGTTTTCAAGAACATGAATGTTAAATGGATGACTTTTTGAGGTGAAATTTCTTACTCATTTATCAGCTATGCTTATTTTTCTCCATCAAATGCTTCATTATGATTGCAGCTCTAAGCTCTTGCACTCTGTGCAGAGATAGCAGGGAGCTGAAAGTATCTGCAGTGTATCTTCTTATTGCAAGGCAAAGCAAAACTGGAAAAGTCCAGGAATGATAGGCTGTTGTCTACAAACTCCTTGGACCAGGGATCAAAAGGCTGATGGTATTTTAGACTTGTCACTCTGCACGTTACAGGTGCTCTACTACTTTTCCAAGAACACGGTGCTGAGCTGAGACACTGGATGGTAGGATTATAAGCAGGTAATGGCCTGTAACTTAGTGCTATTTGACACTTGCTTTTCAAAGCAGCTATAATGTGCCTTAGCTGTAATTTGATTTTGAAATAGATACTCTTTCTACAGATTCCTGGGGTAAAGTCCTCAGCTGAGATGTACAGTTGCAGCTTCTCTTAGGTTGAAAGAGCTCATCTGTGCACTAAAGATCTAAGCTCAGATACTTTATAAGAGTGTGGAAATTTTGTGGTTTTCATCCATTTGATCCAAACATGCTCATAAACATCCCAGTGGCAGAATTTCTCTCCAGCACTGGCAGTATGAGTTTGTGTCTGTGTGTTTTTATGAATAATATGAGTAATGCATACTCAGAACACACCTGGATTCTCACCATCCAGCTGTTCTTTGGACTTAAGTGTCCAGAGGTGCTGGGGAGCTGTAAATCTGCACAGCATGCCAATCCCAAGCTGTTTCCTCACTCAGGGGTTTATTCCCATTGCATCGTCTTGAAGGGCAGGAAAAGCAGAATTCCCCAACCACCTTCCTCTGCTTGCTACTTTCTTGCTGAGTTTTATTTTATCTTGATGTTCAGCAAGGGCTTGTGTGTTCCAAATGTGCATGAGCCGGATAAATTGGGAAATATCTACAACTGAACAGAGGTCATGGGCAGAGGGCAGAAAAGGTAGTTCAAGAATTTGTAGGTGCCATGAGGGACGATGTTTTGAGAGGAGTCGATGTTGTGCCTCCTGTTGATTTTTACAGAGCACTTGAAAAGGTGCAGGGAATAGTTTTCACAAGTATCAGAAGGTCTTACAGACTTCTCATTTGGGTACCTCTACTTGTCTGTTATTCTGTCCTCATTCTGCCTATTGAATCTCTTTTCCTGCCCGTTTACTACCATTATTTCCAGCTCCTTGCCTCTGGAGGCATATGCTGCTTTTTCCCCAAGTCTGTACTGGGGCAGCAGTTAAAGCTTTCATCTCCCAGTTCACCATAATGTAAAATACATTAATTGCCCTATATATTTTGTGCATGTGCTGTGGTATGCAGGAAATACACTTTTTCATGTGTGAGGTGCTAACTGCCTCACTCAGCCATACAGCTCAGAAACTTGTGCTTTCTATGTAGCGAGGAAGGGAGGTGGTGGGCCTTTAACTTTGGCATTCAGCGTCACCCTCTGGAGACCATATCTCTGTGAGCGTTGGCTCCTAATTTAGCCACCCAAGTTAACACAAGTGAATGAGCCTTTTCTCTTACTGTATACCTGCTGCTTGATTCTTCTGTCTCCCTGGTGGTGTGAAAGGCAAGAGTTATAATCAGCACTCAGTGAATCACTTCATCCCTCTGATAATTATTTCTCCCATCTAGAACAAAATGATGCACTTCCCTGCTTTCTGCCATTTATAGTGAAGATGTCTGCTTGCATTTTTTTTCCCCCTCAGCCTTACTTTTCACTCCTTTCTCGGCTTGAGACAGGCTTGCTGAGCCTGCCTCTGCTTCGTTTGCCGCTTGTGAGAGGATAGTCAGAGGAACGTTTTGTGCTGTCTCAGGACTTGGTGGGGCTGAATTGCAGAGCATCACAGAGTGAGGAATTACAGCTGCTGGAGGAAACTCATCGATCCTTAAGCTCAAGGCACTGCATTCTTCAGGACTTTTGTAAAGATTAGTGGTTATTTTATCTTTTTTTTTTCCTTTCTTCTGTGGGCCAATCATTAAATTGCCTGTGAGATTGTCTGAAGATAAATGTCATGTAGATAAATGTCCTGTGCTAACGCAGCAATTTCGTACGTAGAATTCAAGAGAATGGGAAACTTGGAAAAAAATGCTTATAAAAGGAACTGATCTGAAAGCAGGGATGGTGAGTAGAGACAGTATTTGCCAGTATTTGGTGTGACAATATGCATTCGGGGAGCCTGATTCAGCTTCCTTTGAAGTCAGTGATAGTCTGCTGTTTTGGGTGGCAGTTGGATCAGCCTCATTAAGACAAGCCTTTCCTCTATACTGCATAATGTTTCTCATTTTGGTTTCCAATAGAGATATCCATATGGAAGGAGCAAGGGTGTTACCTTGCTCTTTCATTGTAAATGTGTTTTCCTTTTGCAGTAAATCCCAATGAATGCAAAAACACTTGCACATTGTGAACATCCTTGGGTCTGCAGAACTGATGGTGTTGGCCAGCCCAGCTATGTGGAAGCTTTCCTTTTGTTTGTGCTACAGCAACTTTATCAGCCACCACTGCAGCCCTTTCCCAGAGCCTCCGTCCGGTGTGGGACCTACTTCTGCTGGTGGCCATCAGTTCCCAGGTCTTTCCCCGTGAAGGGAGTTGCAGGGCACAGTGACAGGACTAGATGTTGCTCTTAAGGCAGTTCAGGGTACCCTCACATGTCATTTTAGCTTGCTTGACTTCTCGAGTTTCTTGTTACTTGTGCTTCCTGCTCTTGGCACCCAGCAATCAGTCTGTTTAG
Organism: Phaenicophaeus curvirostris; assembly: GCF_032191515.1. Classification (NCBI taxonomy): domain Eukaryota; kingdom Metazoa; phylum Chordata; class Aves; order Cuculiformes; family Cuculidae; genus Phaenicophaeus; species Phaenicophaeus curvirostris. The sequence continues at coordinate 13,115,357 of NC_091396.1, forward strand.
GCTGCCTAGTGCTTTTTTTTTGCATATCTGGTCTTTTGTTTTCATCCCCCAGGGAGAGTGCATATAGTAAAAAAATGGTATTTGACTTAAGTTTGAAAATTACTGAAGAAATAGACAAATTCATCTCTTTTAGTTTACTGGCTGAACCAAATACTGGATTCAAATGCCACATCACTAAAACCAGGGTCTTTCATATTGCTTAAACTCTTTCATCATCAGGGATTTTGTTGGGGAAGTTTATTCTTTAAAAAAAAAAAAAAGATAAATAAGTGTGGCCTATTTGGTCTCAAGGCATAATTTCAAAATGAAAAAGAAAACGTCTTAAATAATTTGATTTTTAAGCAAATAAGAAAAATAAAAGAAACAAGTATTCTTGAATAGCAAGCCAGTTATCTGAAGAAACTCTCACAGCTCTAGAGAAAGAGTTAAAAAATCCCTGTGGTGTTTCCACTGACCTCCACGTTACACTGAAGAGGAATTTGGCCCGAGCTTTCATTTGGTAGAAAATCTGAGTCAGAAAAGCAGGCTCTGCTTACAGTTCCTTGCTCCTCCCTCTTCTCTCATCCAAGACTTCTCTGGGCCTATTTCTATACTGAATATTTTAGGCCAACATTAGTAATGTTGAGTTTAACGGGGTTCAAGCAATTGTCTTTTACAGAGTGTCTTGGAAAGAGAATCACCCTAAAACTTTTAAATGCTTTACATTTTAAAAAAAGTTTCTTTTCAACTGATGAGCTTACGTCTTCTCGGGAATTTGGATACTATGCAGACTAATGTAATAACATTTGTTTTCACAAGGAAGCATATGTTTAAGGACTGTCTAATGTAGCCGGGTATTTTGAAGTCTGTTAATCCATTCTAAAATGCTTGCTTGACCTATACTTGACTTGGTTTTACAAGAAATTTTATTGTGCTAGTCCAATTAGCTGTGAGTAAGCAACAGCATTTTGCAGAGTTCACCAGTTGTTGTTGTTATGATTATCATATCTAAAGCTCTGGAGTTTACAAGTAACAGTGTTAGTGTGCAATATATTTATTTCTTTTCCTGCAGAGGGAATCAATCAATTCCATACTCCTCCTAGAATAATTGTAGCTTTGAATTTTTGTAGGAATATTTGTTGCTTAAGATGTATCCTGTTCATTGCATTAATCAAGAGGCCTTTCTTCTAAGTACTCTGTGCACCTGAAGGTGTTCTTTCCATGTGGTTTGCGGATTGGCTATGAAGATAGTGCAGCCTCTAAAATCAGATTCCCTCTGAATGAAATAATAAGCTGTGATTGCCAATTCAAACATTCTTCAAGAGCAGCAGTAATTCAGGCTTCTAATTAAAACAAAGCTAGAACATTCAGTCTTGTGCTTATATTTGACTAGACATCTTAGTATGATGCACTGCTGAAACACAACTGTATTTTTACTTGTGTTGTGAATATGTGAACTTGCTAAGCAAAAGCTTTTATCGCTATAATTGATGAATCAAGCAGTCTCACACTTCCAAGCTTAACAAAAAGCAGAAAGCACGAACTGCTTTTGTTTTCTTTTGTAATATTCTTTCTCAAACAAAAAACATGGTAGTTAAATGAACTGGATATTAATCCAGGCCTTGCTTTCAAAAATACCTATGCCTCAACTGTCATCTCTGTAAAAGCAGTGACTATTCTCTGTAACAGTGAGAATAATAAACCACGCTATAGCTTTCTGCTTTCATTTTTTAATGGATGTAGTATGTAGTAAAATCTGAATGTCTTATATTTAATAGTTTGCATTGCAGTATATATTGTACTAAAACCATGAGTTTGAGTCATCTTTAGGTATAAAACCAAAAGCAAGTTGGTTTAAAATCTTTGAACTTCCTGTGTGTTTCAAGTTTCTGCAAATTCCAAGTTTTTAATTTGAGTAGATCACATCTTGGGGGGTGATTTTCTGTGTAAGATGGTTGGAAAACTGGAAAGACCTTGTGTTTGAAAAACTTGAAATTTTGAACTGTTCAAAGAAATGGATTTAAAATATTCATTTTACTGATGAAACTCATTCATCTTCATACTTCTTAGTTCAGTGGGAAGTTTAGTGAATTCAGAAGTTTTGAGAAGATGGTGGGTCCTTAGGCTGCTGAAAGGTATTGGATCTCACGTAAATCTGGACTAACAATTTTGGTTCTGGTTTTCAAATGCTAAAAATTCAAAGATTGCTGTCACCTTTTTGATGTATTTTTCATTCATGTCATATTTAGTGAATAACTGTTCCAGGCTCTATATATTACTGGCAGAATAAGTTTCCTTCTGGATGATTTTAATTTTATATGAATAGAAATGAACAGCTGCTTCACTAGAAGGCATGGTGTGTTTTATAGAACACTTCTAAGATGCAGTTTGGTCAGTGCAGAAATCCCTCCTTCATCTTTTACATTTTCCAGTCCTCTCTCTTGGCACTGAGCTGAAGCATTTATTCTCCCTTTGCCTTCTGTCAAGGGAAGAGAAAATTGAAGGTAGCATCAAATAAAAGTTGTCTTGTTGTGTGTAAGGGTGGTATATTGAAAACAGTTATTTATTGCTATTCGTTTCACCCTGTGAGTGGCTGCTACAGATTTATAAAATCTACTGATACACTTTAAAGTTGTTACGTGCCTTAACTTTTATATATCTATAAATTTTCCACAGCTGTGGATGCTCAGAAGCACGTCTTGAGAAATCTTTGCATTTTATTGACAAAAAAAAGGGCCATTAAAAAAAAGAACCCGAAGAAACTTGTAGAAACTCATAGCCAAGTTCTCCTCCAAATACTTCCAGCTGCAGCTAGAGGGATGAGTCATGCTGAAAGCTGAGGAGCTTTTCTAAAAGCCTTTCACTTGGTTCACATGGTTTTTATTTTTTTAAACTTCACATTCCTGTCTGTTTTTCTTTTTTTTTTTTTTAAAAAAAAACAAAACCTGAACCATGAAGGCGAGTCACCCAAGGAAAACCCGTACGAGGATGTGGAGCTGAAAGGCCGTCACGCGGTCCGAAAATCCCATCAGCTCTCCGAGAATTCCCTGGATTCTTTGCACAGGATGTGGACGCCGCAGGACAGGAAATACACATCACCTCCCCAGGTAACGGCATGACGGCGCCAGTCTTTCTGTGCTCGAAGCTTGTTTAAAACTTTGCAAGAAAATCAGTGACAGCACAGGAGGAAGAGCAGCTGTGCTGAATGATAGAGGGAGTCTGGAGAAAGAGTGCAGGCAAATGCATAAATTGTTGCTTGGAATGCTCTTGGCAGCTTCAGCTCAGCTGCTCAGTGTTGCGCTGCAGAAGCCGATGGCTCTTCGTGCTGGCTGCAGCCTGATGACTTTAAGCAGAATCTTTCCACTAGTTGGTTGTAAGGTGAATCTGCCCCTAAATTATTTGTAAGGCTGCACTGCTTTGTGAACTGCCTCTGTGTTGGCTGCTGGGCTTGTAGGAGGGAGAGGAGGGAAAATGTCAGCAGCTTAGTCTTGCCTATGTATGTATCTGGGTATAAATTGGAGAGGGGCAGATTTAGACAAGACATAAGGAAGAATTTCTTCACCATGAGAATGATGAGGCACTGGTACAGGTTGCCCAGGGAAGCTGTGGCTGCACCACCCCTGAGGTGTCCAAGGCCAGATTGGATGGGGCCTTGGGCAGCCGCATCTAGTGGGAGGTGGCCTTGCCCATGGCAGGGGGCTTGGAACTAGATGATCTTTAAGGTCCCTTCCATCCCAGACTATTCTGTGATTATGTATTGTTATGTGAGGCCTGTTGGGACCTTGCTAATTGGAAGTATATAGTGTGGTACATTTTATTGTAAAATGGAGGTGTGACCCCCAACAATTAAAGAATACTAAAAAAAACGGAAAAAAAATCCTGAGTGTCTGCATTTAACAAGTCTATATAAGTAGTGTTTACAGCATAAAGTAAAAGACCAGGAACTCTACAAACTTTCCATTTTGTGGAGAATTTTCCAAAGCAGTCTGGTTTTTGTGAATGCTCTGAAATGCCAGGTTGCTGTGTTGTTTATGGTATCCTTCTGTTCATAAGGAAAAATACAGATTTCATCACATACTTAATTTTTTAAAAGTACTTTGTTTCGCAATGATTCAATAGAAAATTTGCAGTTGTACACGGGGTCACAACAAATTCCATTTTTGTCTTGTAAACTGACCTAGAACAAAACTGAAACTATTTTCTTCTCTTCTGCATGTGAGCATCACAGCCTAAGAGACAGAAGAAGTATCATGAAGACTCATAGTGTGCACCTAACACATCTTGTAAAACAAGAGTATTCTCAGCAAAGCTACTGAAAAGGGAACAAGTGGAAAGTACTAATCAGACAGAGTAAGGAGAAATAGAAACTCTAGCCATGAAGATAACCTCATAGTGAGAGGCATACTATGGATAGCAATTATTTTTGTCCGTTTGTTAGCAGGAATTGTGTAGCATCTAGAAGGTCCACCATGGTGTACCATTAGGGTAGGAACCATATAAGTCCATAGTAAGATACTGTCTGCTGTTCCCTGTTTCACACAGCATGAAAAAAAATGTACAGATTAAAACTGCTTCTGTGATACTCTCTGGTATCTTTGCTACATGGCTATCTTTATTCTGGTAGGTTCTTCGCATTGATATATAAAGCAAAGAGACACTAAAAGCAGGTCAGCTGTGGGCCTGGGTAGTTCTCCAATGACCAGAAATAGAAATGTCTCAATTTCCTGAAGAGTGGCAGCTTTAGCGAAAATTTATCAGCCATTTTTTCCAGCATAGCAACATAGCTGGATTAGCAACATGACTTTTCAGTCTTGAATGATGATAAACAAAATGGAAGAGATCGGAAAGTCAGCAGGCTTTCAACATTCATCTCCAAAACCAATTTCTTTCGTTATAGACTGCTGCAGATTTTCTTGGCATGCTAATCTGTGGTAAGCAGAGACCACAGACACACTGGCTTGTAGTCATTTTGAATCACTCTGTCTTCTTTCTCATTTGTTACTTCCAGTTTTTTAAGTCATCAGATACAAAAAGAATGTTTTATTGATGACATTGTATTTGTGATGCAAAACCCACATGTACAGAAGCATCAATGTTTAATCCCAGGTAGTACAGTACTGTAATAGGTCAGCCCTACAAGCAGAACAAACAGGACATTTATTACTGCAGGTTTATAGCTCATAATAACTGCTAACAGAATATTAGCAAATGCCAATTAACAGCTGTTTGACATAATAGTACTTTTTTTCTAGGCATGCTGGTTAACCTTCTTACAGTGTCTGTGTTTGGGAGGAGAAGGCAGGGACCCAGCCTTGCCAGCCTTCTAATTAACTTCCTGAGAGTTGGGTAGCGCTCCTCAAAGGACTGCTCCAAAAGAGCCCCACTTTTTTTAAAGACAGCCATTACTTGGTGCCTAATCCTATCAATGAGATTTTCCCTGTCCCCTGACATGGTAAATTTTCCGTTTTTAAGGGAATTTTTTTGTGAACGCAGGACAAAGCTGTAACCGCACCTCTGCACACTGGCAGATCTTAAAACATCTTAGCACTGTGGAAATATAGCAAGCTTAGTTTTCCGCTTTCTTTCTCTAGGATGAAATAGCAACTTCAATGTAATTGCTCTTGGTTTTCACTGCTGCAAATGAAATAGGGTCAGTGTTCCAGTGTCAGCCAAGCCTTTAAGTTAAGTTTGAAAACTCATAGAGTTGATATGATCTGGGTGCGTGGAAATGCACCAAAGCCACAAATACTGTTGGGTTTTTTTTGAACTTTATAGTCTTAGATATTTACCCCTGTCTCTTCGTTTAGACCTTAAACCTTCTTTTCACACATATCCCGCAGAGCAGTGGCTCATCTGGCATGCTGTCCTTGTGTAGCCACCACTCACTCAAAAAGAGCCGCTTCTGCTCTAAGTGTTGCTGAGGAGGGGAAGAGCTCAAGCTGTTCTTGTTCCTGCAGCTACCTTCGAAGCCCAGCAGCCAGTCTCTGCGTATTGCAAACTGGTCAGAAAGGAAGAGTCACCGCTTACCACGGCTGCCCAAGCGGCACAGCCATGATGACATGCTGCTGCTGGCTCAGCTTGGCATTCCCTCCTCCCCTTCCAGCCTCACTGAGGACAGCCTGAGTACCACAAGCGAGCTGCTGTCTACACGGCGGGCCAGGAGGATCCCAAAGGTACTGGCAGCGTCATCAGACTTAAAGGATAGGTCACCTATACAGAGCTTGCCAATTTCTGTCCAGCCTTTAGACATTACAGAAAGGTCTTTTGGTACCCTGAAGGGAAACTGAGATCAAACAGAAACAGTAACTATCAGGAGCCAAGACATACTACTTTTTTTCATACAGCTGTACTGCAAAAATCCCATCCCTAGAAGTGGGTGACTCTGCCCTGGTCCAAGAGTAGCAAACATCTGATTGTCATCTTTGCACAGAGTTGATTTTAAGCCGATTGTGTTTTCCACACTTTTTTTCATTTTTCAAGTTTTTCAGTTCAAACTGGGATGTGAAAATCCCAAGGCTCTAAACAACAACAAAAGCCCCAACAAACCTTTTCTAGTACAACAACAACAGAGGGGGGAGAACCACTCGTATATTTTTGGTTCATGAACAAAGTTGATTTTTACTTTACATCTAGCTCTTCCCTTCTAGCTTCTAGCTCTGTTCTTATTAGAGAGTGTATATTAAAGTACATGACTGTAAATACTCTGAGTAGAGGGAGATTTTTATGCTCTTGTCAATTAGTCTGAAATTCTATCCAAGCAGGAAACAAAGAAAAAGGAGGAAATTAATCCCATGTCCTTAATATTTACTATATTTTTACTTTCTTGGAATATACTATTTTATTGCACAAACATAACAGCACAGACAAATCTCTTTGAGATTTATGAAAATGAGATTTTTCTGAGTTATTTGTTTTTTAAAATATATCCATAGGTAAAGAAGTGAGGTTCAGAATAAGTGAGTCAAACAAATGGAATTCAAAGTAAGAGAGACAAGAAATGAAGTTTGAAATAGTAAAGGTTTTGGGGGGTTCAGCTGGCCTATCATCTGTGGTCAAACTATTTTTTTGGATAGAATTATTCTAAGTCTCTTGGCAGAAAAGTGTTTGACCTTACTGATTCCTCATTTTCTTATTTTGCAGCTTGTCCAAAGAATCAATTCCATTTATAGTGCAAAAAGAGGGAAAAAACGACTGAAGAAACTTTCTATGTCCAATATTGAGACAGCATCTCTCCGAGGTATGACACAAGTGTCATAGTTCAGTGAATCCATCTGAGCGCTACAGGATTAACAGATTCCTTTCTCTCTTCCACATGTATCCTGAGCTCTACTTTTATAACTTTCTTCTACGAACAAAGATAACTGCAAGGGGAGAAAATGGGGATGAGCTAAAAATAAATGAGATTCGCAGCATTGTCAGTCCTATTAAACCCACGATCAGCTAGACTTAACCAGCTTCTTCCCTAGCTCACTTTTTTACTAATTTGCATCTGTCGGTTTTGTCCAAAATTCAAAGTTTTGACCTTGTAATTATTTCGTGCTTTTTCCTGGTATGTGAATGTAACACGCTGTGATTCAGACTGCTTCTGGAAAAGCAGGGGCCAAAAAGAAATTCAGGACATGCTGGTAGTAGGAGTACAATAGAGCTTTAATGCGAGTGTACCTCAGAAATACATCTTGTCATAAGGTTATTTTCACATGTTACTCTCACTCAGTTTGGTGAGTTCTAGTGACTGAAAATGTCGCCCAGACAGAGAAAGATCATAAGGCTTACTTTGACTTCTTGAGTGCTGCGTAACTTTTTTTTTTTAAAAAAACAAAAATCAAAATCTGAACAAGAAGTGGAAATCTTGAAATCTGTTTTCCAAATGGCGCATTCACCTTTGTAGCTTAGCAGAGGCGGGGGGTTCAGTGCAACCAGTTGCTGTGACAGAGAATGAATTTTGCACATTTATCAAAACAAAGCTCTTATTATCAAGCAAAATTGAAACTTAATCCAAGGAAAACACAATCTGAAGAGTCATTCAAACTGTTTAATTCAAGATATTTTAAAACTGATGAGAGAGCATGCAGGGATCACAAGGCTTAGTGTGAGGTATGTTTTTTCCCAGTTTCACCACAGTAAACCAAGTTTGTGTTTGCATTGGTTTTGCATTAACTGATTCCTCTCTCTGCAGATGAGAACAGCGAGAGTGAGAGTGACTCAGATGACAGGTTTAAAGGTAAGGGATCAGCCTTCAGTAACTTCCAGTCAGCCACTGTCACAGGCCTTGTCCATGTGCATTCCTCTGCTACTGCATGTTGTTCCTGTCCGTGGTCTATGTTTTCCTTCCTGACCTGTGCTAGCTCCATTACTGCAGAACTCACAAAGTTTCCAACACAGGAGCATGAACGTGGAAAGCATGGACAAAATGATCTGTGAGGATCTAGCAAGGATTTGGCAACTGTGTCGTATAATGAAGAACAGGACCTTTGATAGATTTGCTTTGTCAGCCACTTCAAAGATGCTGATGTTTTGCAGACTGACTACTGGGTACAAACTTAGATGGATGAGATTGGATAAATATGCTCTCTTCTTATTCATACCCTGCTCTAAGTGTTTACTGCCAGCTGCTGTTGGAGGCAAAATTCTGGGTCTGATCCAGAGAAGCAGTTCTTATGCTCTTTTATATGTCTACAGACTCTAAATGGTAGAAATTCCTTTATCGGTGCATAGCACCTGCACAAACTCTGCTTGAGCCAGGCCGGTAAATTAGTCCCTCATTTCCAAAAGTCCTGATACACAGTGAGAGCTATAAAAAAGTTGAAGGCAGCAACAACAGATTTTATTACTGAAAACCTATCATATTGTTAGTAAGCGAGGGGGAGAAAACCCAAGAGTGCAGAGCTGAAGTTATAAGATAAAGGGCAAGTATTCATGTCTATCTACTGGAGATGTTACCTACTTACTGTTCATGCAGGAAAACAGGCTGGAAAAAATTGTCTTGGGGAAAAAGATGTGTTCCACATAGGTGGTGGTAAGACCACCCAAACCAGGCTGTATGCAACATTGTACAGTGACGTGTGGAAAAGTATTCATTACTTGTAGACAAGTGCCAGCTCGGAAGCACTTTCAGTTCTATTTCTCTTTTAGTCAAAAAATGTAAGGCTTGCTTTTGCTTACAGCCCACAAAAGCAGACAGACAAGACATGGTCTTTCTCTTACTATTGGGGTGATATTCATATTTCACTGGAAACTGGGAAGATTCCCCCTTAATTGTTGTGGAACAGAGGATCTTCATTCTGCTGGCTTCCTAACCAGCTGCTTCTGTGTGACCTTATATTTGCATTGATGCTCTCAGGACATCCTGAGTCAAAGATCCAGCTGTCATGTATAGCATGACAGGGTTCACTGGGTCCCCGTCTGTTGAGATGGGCTTTTTGGTTTCACCTCCTACGAATATGAAGCACTGGCCAGCAATGTGGGTCTGTCTGAAGGCAGGACGAGGCAGGTTAGTTCTCAGGATTTAGCTTCCCTGGCTGTGCAGACACACCAAGACCCAAGTGCTTTATCACAGTAATTCTTAATTTTTGTGTTGTTGAAACAGTTGTATGGCAGCTGATCATGAGGGGGTTTCCCTTTCCTTCTGTCAATTAATTACTGCTGTGGTCAAATATTTGTGAGGTCTTATTTCCCTATCACAAGGGACAGTCTGCCTTTTGCAAACTGCGGGTACTGTCAGTGAATAACATAGCCTTAAGGGATTGACATGTTCTGCTAATAATTCATTTACTATTGCACAGAAATCCTGGTGTGAAGAGGTGGGGAAGAGCATGCAGGAGGCTGGTTTTCCTTAGCTATTTTCACTTATTGGTCTACCAGAACCGGTAATGATGTAAATTGCTAGTTTGCCATGGACATCTAGTGAGAAGTTACTGGATCAAGGCATATCTTTGGATCAGGACTGGGCGTGACCGTGAATCTAAGATTGCCCCACAATTGAGTTGGCACAAGCAAAGCAATCCCAGAGGAGCAATTTACGGCTCTTTTCTTTCCTTCCCCCTACCCTGGAGATTGTTCCATGGCTTTTATGGACTATACCTGTGCTGTAGAGAAGGAGAAAACACACCTTCGGTTATTCTTAGCATAAAGCTGTGCTATGCAGGAGCAGGTCGCAGAACTGGTTTTCACCAGTGTGAATCAGGTCCAAGTCAGGCCTGAGATGTGTTGCCCTGGAGGCCCCAGTGCATTTGCACAGCCACATAAGGACTTATAATCTAGTCTTATATGCAAAGAAAAAGCAGAGCTCTGGCAGCTTTTTTCAGTTATGAACTGCAAATTATTTCGGTGACTTAATGTTGCATCACTTCAGTACTTGGAGAGGGTTTTGATTTATGGGTGCAATTAGCGAGAGAGACTGCAGCATGAAGGTTTGCTTTTGAAAGGAAAACATGCTTGGGATAATAGGCTGGCAAATTGAAAGTCCTTTGTGAATGGCTATGGCTTACACAAACACACTACGGTTCCAGGTAATGATCTCTTTTTTTTCTTTCTTTCCTTTCTTTTCTTTTAAAAATGCTAGCTCACACCCAGCGTCTAGTACACATCCAGTCAATGCTGAAGAGGGCTCCAAGTTATCGAACCCTGGAGCTGGAGCTGATTGAATGGCAGGAACGGGAGTTATTTGAGTATTTTGTGGTAGTGTCACTGAAAAAGAAGCCCTCTAAAAACACTTACCTCCCAGAAGTGACGTATCAGTTTCCCAAGGTAAAAGAAAAATTGTTACACACATTTCATTCTAAGATCAATAAAGCGAAGAAGTGGAAAAATTAATCAAAATCTGTTTTTTAAATGGAGTTAATAATTCAGCTTTCATAATTGTTTCAAATCGATCTGTTATAAAGAGAAGGGCATTGAGATGGTGACTAAAAGCTTACCCTTATAAATTTATCTTCTCCAGTGCTGGAGAGTTTGGCCTGATGGAAGGTAATTTAAAGACTGTGTTTAAATCAGTTTCTAAATATTTCACCTTTAGTTCATTTTGGCTATATTAGGATTTGTTCCAAAACTCACTGAAGTCAATGGAAAGACTTTTGCTGATCTACAGTATTTCTCTTGTGCTCTTGCAGCAGAAAGGAATTTGAATTATGACTGTGTTTTAAGTGGCCATTGTGCAACAAGGAAGTTTTGGGCAATTAGAAAAAAAGAATTAAAAAATCCCAGCAGTGATTATTTCTATTGTACTAGAATCTCTAAGCCTGTCCTGGAGTCATGTCTCACTCTGCCAAGCACAAATAAAGAACAAGCTGATGGGCCCTTGCTCTTCCAAGTTTGTTGGTAAACCCCTATCTGAGAGGTGCTGTTAAGCTGGCACTAACAGTAACTGAATGAACTTCCATTTTCTCCCCCACAGCTAGAAAGACCAACCAAGCAAATGCGTGAGGCAGAAGAGCGTCTCAAGGCTATCCCTCAGTTCTGCTTTCCTGATGCCAAGGACTGGCTTCCTGTCTCTGAATACAACAGGTAAACCCTCCGGTGCTCCTCTGCACGGTGCTGATGGAGTGAACGTGGAGCAGCCACAGGCTCACTGATGCCCAATTAAGGAAACAGCAGTTTGAGTCTTGGCCACTTTAGGCTCAAGCAGCTGTATTTAGTTTCTTTTTCAAGTTCTGTATTATCTTTCTTCCCTATTCTGCCTGCCTCACTGGCCTGTGTGACTGAGGGGAAGAGATCTGAAGGTTCCTCTCAGTGCTAAATGCAGAAGCATAGATGGAAGTAATTTAAAACAAATCTTAAAAAGGACAGAGCCCTGCCCACCACCTGCCTTAGTCATTTACCCCAGAATGCTTGTGTAACATTGCAGGACACCTCTTCATTTGGCTCAAAGCAATGCTATTCTGAAAACTCTTTTTGAGCTAAGCTCTGTGGCAGCAGAGTAGCCCAATCTTCCTTCCCTCAGAGATGAATGACTACGGGAAAAGGGCAAAGGAAGGGAGAACCAGGCTTGCATTTTCTTTTTCATTCAAAAGAAACCTCAAAAGATGTATCTATTTTTTTTCGTTGGCACCAATATGTCAGAACCTGATGATTTGAAAGTGTGGAAGCAGTAGAATAGGCAGAAGAGGTAGAATCATATAATGGTTTGGGCTGGAAAGAACTTTTAAAGGCCATGTAGTTCAACCAACCTGCAATGAGCAGGAACATCTTCAACCAGATCAGATTGCTCAAAGCCCTGACCTTGAATGTTTCCAGGGATGGGGCATCTACTACCCCTTGTCCTATTGTCCTATACAGGCCTTTTTAAAAAGTCTGTCTGTGTCTTTCTTAGAAGCTCCCTTTAAGTATTGAAATAAGGTTCCCCCAGAGCCTTCTCTTCTCCAGGCTGAAGAGCCTCAAATCTCTCAGTCTGTCCTCTATTCATTTTTGTGGCCCTCCTCTGGACTTTCTCCAGCAAGTCCCTGTCTGTCTTGTACTGAGGACTCCAGAGGTGGATGCAGTACTCCAGGTGGGATCTCCCCATATTCCCCTAGAACGTAAGATGGCTTTTTAAGATGCATGTTGTGACACGTGTAAAGGAAGCATGACCTGTTCAGGGTGTGTCTAGAGGGACTTTCAACAATGATAAGGAACCAGCATTCACCTGCAGGAATTACTGTAGCCAGGAATACGGATGGAACTTTTTATTGGCTTACAAATGGCACATGCAACATAGACATTTTATATTCTGTGTTGCTTGTCTGTATTATTCAGTACATAGAAGCACCTGAATAGTGAGTTATTGAAAGCACTGAAGGAGAAGTGGAAAACTGTGTGGGCAATATTGGTAAGAGGAGCACACAGCCCTGCCTACACAGTATTTCACCTCTTCTGCTGCTGCTCTCCTAGACAGACATTTCATAAGCCCATATTTGTGAAACAAGATATCCCTTCTATATACAGCTATAATTATATAAACTCTGCCATCCCAGCACAAAGAAAAAGTGCTTTTTATAATGCCATTTAAAACTTGCAAAGTAGTCAGGAATGTTTCTCAGTCCAGGAAGAAATTCACAGACCCATCCCTTTACCTGTACTGTAATTATAGCCTTAAACTGTTGTTTTACTTCTCTGTCAAAAATGGTACTTATTCTAGACAGGGACATAAAATGAGCTGCATTTTGGAAATATGTGTTGTTTCTAGATTAGAGAATGATTTCTCTAGTCTTGGAAAATATCTAAGCTTCTCCCTTTAAGAAGAAAGTACAGTCCAAAGACAGATCTAACTGAAAGGTAAGGGAGGTACAGCATTTGAACACTGCCCTTAAAATCTCATTCTTGTGCTCCTTCTGCAGTACAAAGGGACTGCCATGTCACTGAAATTCAGCATTTATCTCTTACAGTAAGATAGCTGGGTTGTCCACAACCATGCACGTGTTTTTGCTGTACTGTGGATGGAATTTGTCCACAGAGTTTGTCCGCAGAGTATGTCCACATGATGGGCAGAGGGAGAGAAGACCTTCCAGGGGGTAGAATTGATCGCTGGATAAGGCAGAATGCCATTCTAAGTGATCTACCTCGTAGTTATGTTGTAGTTCTGATAGTAAGATCTGGGCTATTTGTTTTCTTCTAGTGAGACCTTCTCTTTCATGCTGACTGGGGAAGATGGGAGCCGGCGGTTTGGTTATTGCAGGAGGCTGTTGGTAAGTACATCAGCTTCACCTCAAAATGCAGAATTCTGTTAATATCTCAAAACTATAGTTTGAACTTGGAGGATGTCTCTCATGGTTTTAAAAGAAAATGGAGTTACTCGCTCTGATATTTCGAAACGTAAAACAAGAATTCGTAATGGCTGTATCAATCATATAGATACCAAGTCTTGTAGGAAATTTATAAGGACGTGGGAAATTTCTTGTGTGAGCATTTACTTTTTAAATTCTTTGTATTATGTGCTTTCAGGCAGAATCAGAAATACTACAAGACTGCAAACAAAGGCATATGTGGTATTTCTAAACATTTGTGAGTAGTGTTTATCTCTTAGACAGCTGCTTACATCTCCAAAGTAGTTTGCCAGCATTGCCTAATCAGTCTGCAGCAGGTCCCTGATGTAGGTAAATAAGCCACCCTGCCCAGGGCGACAATGGTGGAGAGTATGCCAGGGTCACTGTTTGCTCAGGACCATCCCATAAACTGATGCCAGTGCTGAGAAGTCTAGGTTCTCAGGCTCCTTTTCAATCCTTATGACCGGTTGTACGGTCAGTTGGTGGTGTCGGGACCCAGCTCAACCCACCAAACAACCGAACAGTTTTGTCTCATCAGCTGGAAAATCAGTGGTTACCTGATGAATTGAGAGCATGGCAGTGCATGTGTGTGTGTTGGGAAGGCAGGGAGGAAGCTGCACAAAGGCTTGCAAAGTGTTTTAAGGCAGGTAAAGCACAGTACAAACAGGGAATTTGCTATCCATCCTTCAGACCTGACTGGAGGGCAGCAAAGCATAAAGCAGCTGGTCCTACACCAGCCTGTGCTCATCACCTCTCGGATAGGTTTGGACCTGCTTGTGAGTGACTAGCTAGGGAGCCACAGCTGTTCACGTGACAGTTGCCTACACTTGGTTGGAGAGCTTGTATGGATATTGGATGCTGCTGATTGATATTTTGTATACTCTCTGTGCAAAATTAATATCTGCAACAGCATTGCAAACTTGTAAATAGGTACCCCCTATCTTAAGAGAAAGGGACACTGACACCTTCGTCTTGCTTTCCTCTCTGGCATTGATTTCCTATCTTTCCAAGCAGGGAACACCTGCCTTCAGTAGCTTTCAGTGGCTTCCAGTAGATGGAACAACTTGCTGTCATTAGAACAGCACATTCTACTCTGCGTGTGCCTGTACCTGACCCTGCTCTTACCCTACTCTTTGTCTATGGCAAAGCTTCTTGTCGTGCAGACAGCAGATGCTCTGTCTGGGAGGTATTGCTGTGTGTGGTTCCTGTATTTGTAAGAAGTTTCATTTAAACTAACATAACAGAAAACTTGTTTATCAATTCTGGGGGCGGCATTTGCCATAGGTGGGATCACAGAGGCTCGCTTACTCTGTATAATCTGGTGTGTAAGTGTGGGCCATAACGAGGTTTATATGTGGAAAGGAAATGTTAATGAAGGCTTGCGTTGCAGTAAGTCTAGGGCTGTTTAGGGAGTGATTCAGAGATAAACAAGTGGAGCACCTAGAAGGTATCTGTACTGTTGTAAATAAGCATAATAAGATATATGGTAGCAGTACAATTCAATTACTTTTTTATGTGTTGTCATTTAGAAGGGTAATAAGGTGTATTTGGAAAAAAAACCCCAACATCAAAACCTTAGAAAATGTTGGCTAGAATTAAATTATGGAATGTTTTCACTCTACCAGATAAGGGTTGTTTAAGACTTCTATTTCTGGGAATGTTAGCAAGTTTGGAATCATGGACAAACCTTACATTTGTGAAATGCAAACCAGCTGATCCTGGTCCAGGCTGAAACTGAAATAATCAGCCACTATAAAAAAAGAGACTTACACAGGAACATTGAATGAGGTTGTCAATGAAGGATTAATGTAGGCTTTTTTTTACTTACTTAAGTCTCACTGAAATCCACACTACACTAAATGTGACATAAAAATAGAACACTGGCTTTCAGCTGGTGCAGAAATAGTCTGGCATAGGAGGAAATACCAGGAACAGGTCAAAATCAATACTACATACTTTTATAAAAACAGTGTTTTGAGATAACATTAAAGATTTTTTTCTATCTTCCATTAGCTATGGCAAAAATCAATCAACTGGATAACAAAACGCCAGTTTAGGAAAGGGAAAAATAAGTACTGTCTTGCTAAATCTATGTCAAAATTATAAAGCCTGTGATAAAGCTGATCTGCTGCTGCCCTGGGAGATCACTTAATTCAGGATGTTTCTTCTAGTTCCAAAACCTGACAGGTCTCATCTCACTGGTACAGCCTATCCAGAAGAAGAAGGTGGAGTGATGTGCTTTACCAGTTTATCCCCTTCTGGGGCAAATCCTACAGTACCTTCTGGGAACAAAACTGGCATAGTTTGGGGCTTGGCAAGAAAGAGGATTTTAGAAGCTGCAGACAAACATCTCAGCATTTTTCTATCTGGGGAAATGGCACAAGTAGCAGAGATCTGCCGTTATTGGGATCCTGCAACCTCTTTCTGTCTTGCTGGAAGGAATGATGGAATTGGGGTTGTTACCTGAAATGTCTTTTCCATAGGGTTCAGCAGTGCTCACAAAGTGTAACAGGTTCTTGACCCCTGCAAATGTCAGTGCATGGGTGGAACAGCCTCTTTGATGTGTACCTCAGTGTGATATTTCTATTGACAGCTACATGCAGCCTTTCTTATTTTATGTATGCAAATACAGACTTTGTACATGCAACAAGGAGCAGGTATTACGAATTCTGCAGGCACTGTTTATATGCCAGAGGCTTGGGCTGTAAAACAGATGTTTTATTTAGGTGTCCAGTGTCCTGAGCAGTTTCTAAAAGCTTCAGTCAGGGTGGTTCAGATGTCCAGGAGTGCATGGCATCTCCTCTGATTATTCCCATTCCTGACCCACAAGTTCTGTCACATGATTTGGGAACTACATGCAGTTTTTGGCAAACATTGTGTAAGAGAAAGGTGAGGCCATATTGTGTAATACAGAACCATAAGAAAATGCTAAAGTCATTATAAACTGCTCTGCTTCAAGACAAGCCAGCTGCTGAGAGGCTAATTCCTTAGAAAATATTTCACAGCTGTCCTGGCGAGGGACGCTTTTGTAATACCCAGAGAAAGGTGTCCTACATCTTCTAGAGCATTTGGCAATTCTCGGAAGAGGTCTCAATAGCTGGATGGGCTAACGAGCCTGACCCTGTGAGGATGGCTATCTCTGTCTTCTGTGGAGGCTGGTGTTACGATTCCTTTGTTTATGAAACAACTACTTTTTTGTCAGCATTGTTCTCCTTTGGCATGTTGCAATAGGAACAAACTGCTCCACTTTTTCTTTTCTGCTTTCAGATTTCAGATTCTTCCAGACCCTTCTTTTTTGGGGAGTGTGTGCTAAAACCCTGCCAAAACTACCTCAAGGGATACAGTGACAATTAAGTTCTGTTTGTACTGCAAATCCTGTACAATATCTTCTTTGCATGTATTTATATTGTTTTTGTTTCATTTTGGAACAGGATTAGAATGGAATGTAACCTATTGTACCACAGCAAACAGTCTGCGCTTCCATAGATAGCATGAAGTTTTCCAGTTACATCTTGATACCTCCAAGGCAGTTGTGTAACAGCTGTCCTAGTGACTTGATGTGAGAAGTATGCATCTTCATATGAAAAGAAATGGGCCAATATATTGTAGAGATATTAACTCCCACTACTATGCCATTTTCCTGTAAATAAGACTTTTTTCTTCAGTAACTCAGACTAATTTAACTTTCCTTTCCATACTAATTGATCAATCACCTTGTTAGGTTCTTTTCTAGAGCTGTTCTTGGGCTGTGGCTCTGTGATACACGTGTCAGGAGCAAAGATGATTTGAGCAGTTCCTGCTGATGGCTCAGTCTCACCTAGCCTGTCACAGCTACCTCCAGTGGACATTACAACGTCACTGGTGCTACTATGCAGCAACCTGGGTAGGGGCAGAAGGGAAAGCAGGAGCACACCATGGGGAAGGAACAGGTGTGAAATTGCTGTGAATCTAAGTGTACCTTGTAAAATACTCATTTTTAATTTGATTTAGTGTATAATTTTGTTTTAGTGATTGCCTGGATTTAACATGTTAAATAATTGTTTTCTAATGGATGTGACTGACGTCGTAGCTCTTTTCTATCTATGCAATCCCATAGTAGGATTGTGCCCAGTCAGAGCACAGTGGATGTACAAGGATCACTGTGATGAAAACAGAGACCCTCTCAGTAGGTTTCTGCTGACAAACACTCAGCTGCAAGACCTTCCAGTACTGGAAAATCTGCAGCACTTTCCTTACTGGGATGCCATGAACCATCTCTGTGGCCCAGAAAAGAGGTGTAGACAGCCAGAGAGACATCAGGCCTGGATCCTTTGGGAGATGTTTGTATCCAGTGCAGTTCCTTGGCAGCCTGGGTTGTCAGTGGCCGTATGGCTGGGATCCACAGCTGTGGCAGCCCCTGCCCCAGAGACAGTCATGGCATGCCAGCTGCTGTTTCATGGGATCTTCACAAGCATCTTGGGCTTTACTGCCATGGGAGTTGTTGTGGATGATAGGGGATGCTATATAGTTCTAGCTAGTGGGGCAGTACTGCAGTATTAAGATATTGCATCCTCAAAACGATGTTCTGCAGTTCGTTGCCACAGCTGGTTCATGAGAACAGCAGGAGACACATTTTTATCATATAGGGCGAACACCTAAGAAGACTCACTTCTTAGAGCGGAAAGCAAACCACAATGCCAGGGTTTCTTGGCTGGTAACTTTGTACTTGCCAAAATGAGATGAAAATTTGCAAATTTCACCCTATCCTACCTCTCTCTTCCCTCTCACATAAAAAAAATGCTCCTCCAGCTCTTTTCTAGGCTAAGATAAGCCAGCCCTAGGAGTCAGTGGAGAAGTAGATGCCTGAACATGAAGTATGTACATTAAAACATGAAAAACAGTAGTTAAGTAGGACTAGTTCACTCTACATTTGCTGGGGCAGGAGAGGGGAATTTGTTACACTGTGAAAGCAGCTTTTGTGTGATGCACACTAATGTTATGGAAGAGAAAAAAGCTCTCTGGAAAACCTTTTCTTACCCTTGCTGCCCTCTCTCCATCCTGCCCTCCCGCTAGCACCTTTGACAGCCCTATGCACATTGGGTGCTCTGGCATTAGAAGTTCATGTTTCTCATGAAACAAGGAGACTTTAAGACAAGCTTTTGGATTGAAAACACCCACAGTTTTCTCATGGTCTGATTTCAGATTGGCCCTGACAATGAATCAAGAGCTGCCACAGAAGCTGTCTTGTGATTGATGTATTCATTTTAGACTCTCAACATTTGAATTGTTCTGATTCCGACACCATTAAGGAACATTTCTGTTTCTGGATATGTTGGCTTGCTGGTGAGGCTGGGGCTTGTGTGACTATGAGGATGTGATTGTGTTAAGCTTAAGAGAGTGGTGATATGATCTGACAAAATAACCAAATTTCTGCAAACCTGCTTTTCAGTCTCTGTATTTGTAGGCCTGTTATCATTTAAATTAAGCCAGCAAAATACGCAGACTTCCCAAGAAGGAGCCGTGCTGGGTTTTCAGTGTCTCTCTTTTTCTGAAACTACCAAGACTTATCTAGTATATGCAGAAAAATGTTTGTGGGAGGCATCTCCTTTATCTTCTTCATGTCATTCATTCAAGCTACGCAACCCATCAGCTTGTGTGTGGCTCTAATATAACTGAGCAGGAGTTATATTGGAGATATATATATCTGAATGGCTGGTGACTATGCGCACTGCAGGGACAGCCTATGGTATGCAAGAGACTCTCAGTGCTATGCTGGACTGGAAGGAGGTCTTTGAAGGCTTCCCTGGATTTCAGGCACATGGGCAGGGAGGTATGATTTGAAAGAGAAGAATGGCAGGTTTATTTTTTTGGAGCAAAAGCCTCCGGTTTCTTCTGCCAAAGCAGGTTTTGGAGTGAGCTTTAGTCAGTACATTTCAGATTAAACTCACTATAAAAAAGACTGTCCTGAGCCACTTGTGGGCTAGCCCTGATGTAGATCTCAGCTCCTCCATCTCATAGCCAAGTTCTTGTCAGTTTATGTTCATCCTCTTGGGAAACTGTCTTATCAAGAAAACTAATTAGCATTTTCATTCGTGACACTGGACTAAGGCTGAAAATATCCTGGGCTCCATGTAAACAAACTGAAAACAAATCAAAACCAAAATTCATCCCCTCCATTCGTTTTCTTCCAGCAGGAGTTCAGGGCCTCAAGGCAGAGTCACTCATGCCTCATGGCTCTGCTGCTTTGCCCTACAGCTTCCCTGAACTGGACCTATTCATTGTGTGGAAGAGGGAGCCTTGGAGGACATGACTTCAAGGCTTTGTAGCTACTTTGTAGAGCACAGCCTGCAACTTGGAAGTTTAAATCAGTATTGTTGGCCAGACCCAGTGCCCAAGTGTCCCATGGTGAGGAGAGATGAGTCAAGGCAGAAAAGGGAAGAGTATCATGTCCCGTGCAATATTTTTTTGGGAAAGAAGCAAACTAAAGCACAATGAGCAGGTATATTAGAGCCATCTTTGAGGTGTAAACAGATGGCTGAGAGGGGAGATTATGTGAAGAGTTGCCAGTGTCAGAAATTTGAGAAGTCCTGCCCCTCAGAATGGCTCTGCCTGAGGCTTTTGCTTGCTGCCTCTTACAGATGATTTGTATGGATTTGAGAGGCTGTACTGTTTGCAGGAGAAAGTCTCTGAAATAACAGAAAAGGGTGTCCTATATGATGAATGCAAGGAGGGAAGAATCCCAGCTCTCAGGAACATGTAGCCTTTAAGATGTTTGAAAGCAATGGTATTTCATAAAGAAGAATCTTTGAGTAAGGGCTAAGAAGTTATTGTTTCTGGTCTTATAGATGACCCAGGAATGTGATGTTTTTACTGGCACTCAGTGAGACAGCTCTTGGTTGGGAGCTATCCAAGGGTCCTGGCATGGCTTCGGCATTCCTGCAGATTTGACACAATGATTTTAACCAAAATCCCACATGCTTGATATAATCACTCAGTGCCTTTCGAAAGGGTTTTATACCTAATATGGACAAAAAAGGCTCTGCTTTTTCAGAGATGTGACGTGTAGTGAGCAGGTTTGGATCCAGAAATAGACTCATCTGTATTCACTTAGCTGTGGTATTTTTTTGTGGTCTTTACTCTAACAGGCAGGCACCTGCTGACTGTCCAAGTCTAGATTGCAATATTCAGATTTAAAAAGTGCAGCAACCCCTCAGTTTCTCTTGATTGACATCTGCGTGGCATGAGAATGTCAAACACACTGTGGGGAAGTTAATCACTGTATTGGCAGAGTCTAATGATGAGGCAAAAATAAAAATATACTGGCCATCCATGTGGATACAGAGATGACCAGCCACTTTGGCTAAATGTAAAAGTGAGCAGAAGCTGATGGAAACAGTGACTGACCTCCTTTATCACAGAATTGTTATTAATGGAGATGACTCCATTGCTGCTGCATATCAATAACGTACGGCTGTGCAAAGAGGCTAAGTAATACTAGTTGATTCTTTTACAGCCACTTTTCTCTCCATGTGGCTCAAGCTAGATACAAGGAAGTAGGCAGCCTCACAGATTGTCTCAGACCCCGCTTACATCTTTTGGCTCCTAGGTTGCTGGGGTTTTCTAGCATACCTGCAGCCATTCTGTTCCATGATGGAGATAGCTCCTGGACAAGGCAGTGTCAGGACTTTTTGCATTGTATCTTGGGACCACATGTGACTGCATCTGAAGTCAACACACTGCCTTGTTAGAATAACAACCCCTAGGAAGTGTGTGCCTGCTGATCTGGTGAAAATCAGTTGCAACTACACAAAACTGGAATGCTCCATCACAGCTTATTAAAAATACAGTGGGAAGCTGCTGTGCATGGATGTCACTGCCATCTGCACACATTGTACGCATGCAGGTCACAGGCAGACCAGCTCTCTGCTCTGAGGGCCTTAGTGAGGATAGTTTTTCTAAAGTGCTCAGTATTGACCTAATTCTGCTGCTTTTCCAGTAGTTAAGCTGAATCCAGGAAGTGGTTGTACTCCTCTTTTGCACACAGAGCTGATGTGCCTTTCCCTGCAGTGATATAAGCAGGGCTGCAGAGTCCAGTGTGCTGAGGGAACACGCTTCAGTCATGCCAACTTAAACCATTTGCTTCTATAGCAAATATCTTCAATACGATGGCTATAGGGCACAGTCTTAATAGGTTAGTGGTTTCTTTTGGTGGTGGAAGGGAGGGAGTGTGCATCATTGATTCTTACTTGCCAGTGTTTAAGTTATTTAAGAGTTTCATGCTTATAATGCATTAATCTGTGGAAATTAATGATTTAGCTCATGCAGCTTGCCTTTGCTTAGGTCCATGAGCTTGCTTTCTGTAAGCTGAGCTCTCTTTGAACATCATGGGATGAGCGGGGAACTAAAGCCATTGTAACCTCCCTTTAGCATTGTAGTTCTCATCTCCCAGCACACGGCCCTGGGATGGCCCCCCTCCTCCTGCCACAGCAGGAACAATGATAGTCCAGGCATGAGTTACAGTCATAGTTAAATGTGCTTTTATGGCTGCAAGCTGGAGTGATGTTGGAATACTGCTGTGATTTACAAAGTGGATAAGCACTATTTATGCTTTTTAGTTTCCCGTCTTATGGAAGAAATATGATGCTTTTCCAAGAGTAGCTGTTTTGATGAAGAAATGGATAGTGAAAGATGTCACATGATGGCCAACTGTGTGATCAGAAAGAAGTGTATTTCCTTATGGCTCCAGAATAATATGTAATTTCAATCTCCTTTTTACTGTTATCAGCCAAGTGGAAAAGGCCCACGCCTACCTGAAGTTTATTGTGTCATCAGCCGGCTGGGATGCTTTGACTTATTTTCCAAGGTAAGAAGATTTTTTCTCCCCCAATATTGCTTTTTAATTTGATTGTTTACTGGGATGCATCTGCAGCGATGAACCAGACGAAGAATTTCTTCCTTTGATGAGAGATAACTGTATTTTACAGTTGCTGTTTTGGATATTCCATCCCTGTTATTGGGTTCATCAAAGAATGTCTTATTACTTCTGTGACTGAGGCAGAACTTGATTCAAAAAACATCTGGGTGTCTGTATGATCTGGCTGACTGAAGCTTTTTCCATTGTTTTCTAAAGCCGTTCTGTACTGAGCTGTAATTCTTGGCATTCACTGTTTGAATGATGGGCCAGTACCACTTTTATTCCAATACCCCATGGAATGATGAGGTTGAGAAAAAAAGATTATTTGATAAATGAATTCTATATGCTTAACTCCATTGACATGTTTTTTCTTATCGTAAGAGGTGAGGAAAGCATGGATTTTAATTGGCCTCCACATGAATGAATCCGAAGTTGCACTGTGTGCTGATCTGGTTTACCTAGCTAGTACATTTCCTGAAAGAAGTGTTTTGAGACGATAAGCAGGGCATTGCAGCTAAACAGAGGATTTGAATAGTCATAGAAGCCATTAACTGCCGGTCTGCTCTAAAGCCACAAGCATTCCTCTTTTGTAAGACTAAAGGTTATTAAAATTAACTATTAGTCACATTTCTGATTGATTAACATTGGAAATATCTGCCAGCTTAGGTCCTCCTAGTACTCTGAGAGTATGTCCTGCAAAATCCAGAGAGCATCTCAGAGTATTGTATAGGATTTGCTGGTGATCTACGGAGAACAATGATGGGACTAATATTCAAAGGCTGCCTTCCCCTTTTCCATTTCAATACAGTGTTCCTAAAAATGTTGATTTGCCAGAGATTTTTGCTTCAGATATGAGAGATCTTATGGAACTTACACAGATTTTTCTTCTTCATTTGTATAGGAATAAAGTTAAAAAAAACATGTAATAATTGAAGTTAATAAAAGTCATAGAATTTATATTGTTAACGTGATCTAATAATCATACAGAATGTTATCTTCAAAGCAGGTTTCAAGCTTTTCTGGATTAACAAAAGTCTTGTGTGAAGAAAAACAATTGGGTTACAATAGTTAATTGCAATTCTGCTTCATCTTTCACAAAGCTCTGAAATCAAGGGTTTATAACAATGTCTTCTAGATATAACATGTGTCTAAACACAGGTAGCGGTGAGCAAAATGGAATGCATTGTTCTGGGGGGACAGCACAGCTCACCAAACTTGTGGTATGGGTAGATGTCCTGAGGCTTTTTGTTCACTTTTACGTTTTTTATCTAATTTTAATAGTGCCCTGATTTTCAAATAAAAACTTTTAAGTATCCTCCTTGCAAGAAAGTATCACTGAAGCTGAGGTATAAAGTGAGACGAGGAAGGTCATTGCACCAAAATTTCAAGTAATCTGCTTTCCAGTTCAAGCTGTAACTTCCAAAAAGTGTCTGATCATCCAGCTAAAGTGAACCCAAAGTTGACAATGAATGTAATTTCACTTGCTTCAGCAGGGGCTATTCCCAGTCGCTGTGGCTGGCAAGCCCTGGCCACATGGGCCTCAAATTCTTGGTCTGTGCAGGAAGAAAGGCTCCCACTCAATTGCATATCAGGCCCTGAGTGGGGCTTTAACATGCCTGTGCTGTTTTTCAACTCCTGGGCTCGTGGAGGGGCTGGGTCACAAAAAGACCTCATTGCACTGGAGTCCGCCCGCAGCATCACTGTCCCACAAAGGGCTGCTCGCTTCCTGATGGTACCAGTGCCAGATTGGGAGCAGGGTGTTGGGCTGCTTGTGGGACTGACTCCGGTTCTCAGCTGGATATAGTGCAGCTATTCAGCACACACTCCAACCACAGCATTTGGAAAGATTTAGGGTGAAATAGCTGTTAAATGAAGGAGGAAGACTTTGAGCCTTAGCACCTCTGTTGGTTTAGAAGACAGATAAGATGTGGATGGAGACACAGGTTCTTGAAAAGCGAGATGGTCTCTTTTTCCAGCCTGCTGAGCGGGACTTGGCCTGTCCTAATCGATAAATCCAGTGAAAGAGAGAGAAACAATTATGATGGTGCACTTTGCTGAATTAGTCAAAACAAGGAACAGTTGTCTTTACAGAAAAATGTGAGTGATGAAGGACCATAAGATATTAAACCTTGGATATTATTTATCAGAAAAACAAAAGGAGTCCTTTGATTTATAATGTTAATCATCCTGTTTCTAATAGCCTGCATTATTTTCACGCTCCTCAAAGCCTTTTATGCTGACTTCTGTAATACCTACTGCTAAAACAGACTTGAGAAGCACAGATATCTTTACTGCAGACGGTTCTTTTGGTCATGGTTTCAACAGATGTTTTTGACCATTTTATCTCCTGAGATCACTGTTCAAATTTTATTTGGTTTAAATGCTCCTTTTTATTTGTGTTGTGAAGATTGTTGGGACAGGCGTATGACACACGCATGGCCCCCAACTCCAGCAATATAAAACAACAAATCGTGCCTGCAGAAAAGGACATAGGTGTTGAACACATTACAGCTGTGGGCTGGCTGTGTGCAGAAGCACTAAGGAACTTGTGGCAAAGCCTTCGTTTTTACTATTTCCTATTTGGGCAGCTTGTTTTGTTTGGCGAGGATAGTTTTTGAGCTGCAAATTACATCAAGAGTGAAATTCATATCTTCACTTATGGTTATCTGCCACTTCTGTGGACTGGAATGCAAGCTATGTATACAGGGTCAGCTTTTCTTTAGTTAAGTCTTTACTATGTTGCAAGGAGGAAGGGGAAAATATATACCAGTGAATGCCTGGACTGGCATTAGTGTCACTAGCTATCACTGTAGGTCACTCAATTCTGTTTAAGTATTTTTTAATGTTCTGTTTCAATGAAGAACTTCTCCAAGGAAACAAGGGAAAATGCCTGACTCAGACCCACTAACTCTTGCAGGGCCTTTTGCTCTTTAGTGGTGGTTAAAAGATCAACATTTCAGGTCAAACCTCTAACCGCTTTGAAGCTTGCTTTCTAGTCTTCTTTAGGTTTATCATCTATATGGTCTGTCTAATGTGGGAAAACTTAGCTATGATCTAATTTATGCTGGCCCATGTGACCAAAGAGAGAAGAAAAATAATAGTCCTCTCTATCTGTAAGAAGTTCCATCTGCTTACTTCAAAACTAGATTGCCTGCTCTGCATCATGTCAAACAGAAAATGACCTTAATGCAGGCACACAGTGTAAACAGCTGGGCACGTTTCATGAGGCTGCTCACAGCTGGCTCCAGCTCAGCTCAAACTGTGATGCGATTGCTGCCACGCTATGGTCAGGTCTCTTCCAGGAGTTTTTTCCTGGTGGAGCTTTGCTGGTATTATAGGGTGGCAAGGTTGCTTTCCCTGCTGGTCTGGCTTTTTCTTACCCTTTCAATTGAAATGGAAATGATGACCAGGGCAGAAGAAAGTGTTTCTCCTTAATACAAATGTCAGGATGTGCTAGGGAGATGTGATGCTGACCTGACCTGTGATCTTTCTCTCCTTTGGCTGGCCTGTTGTTCAGCCAATGTCCCAACAATATAGATAATTTTTGCCATGCTGAGCCTACTTTCTCCTTTATAGATTTGTTATTTCTTCCATGTCTCTGTGTTATCTGCATTCACAAACAGGCTCCGTTTTGTAACTCAAAAATGTATCATTTTTTGAGTACAATTGAATCCAATTACTTTAACGGTAATGAAGAAATGCACAGCAGAGGAGAATTAAGCCTAGATCTGCTATGTGGTTAGACATATGTGGGTAAAAAGATTCTTTAGAAGTGTATGTGGTGCTGATATATTCTGTCTCTTTCTCTCTTATGTCTTACTAATGGATCAGATCCTGGATGAGGTTGAAAGGAGAAGAGGAATATCTGCTGCCTTGGTTTATCCATTTATGAGGAGTTTGATGGAATCCCCTTTTCCTGCACCTGGAAAGACAATCAAAGTCAAAACCTTTCTGCCTGGAGCTGGAAACGAGGTAAAAACCAATCGCAAACATTAAAAGTCAAAGCCTCCCTCCTCACCATTCCAATATCAAACAGCAAAGGAAAAACAGGAGGAGACATACAGATATTGCAAGGCATGTGAGGTGGCACTCCCTCAAAATGAGCAGTGCAGGATCTGCACCAGTGTTGATATGCTAATACTTGTTCCCATTGATGATGATAAGCCAATTTATTGTTATGTATTTGTTATATTACATTTATTAATAAGTTGTGGTTTAAGAAAAAGACACATACATCACAAATATACTAGTATGCTTGGCCCAGTGTTGTTAACAGAGGTACAGTGGTGATGGGCTTTATCACAGCGATAACAAGTGAACACAAGTTTCCTAACTGTACCTGAACAGTTCAGCAGCTGGTTGTTGCTGCAAACTTCATTACAGCTGGTCCTGGCCTTGGTAGGACGAGTGACCAGCAGCAGTTAACTGTCTCTTTTTGGCAATAAATACCATTTAACTGGCCCTCAAAGTCTCTATTTGGAAAAGCATGTCATATAAAAGTTTTGGTATATGTGTGTACATGCATATAATGGATTTCACTTCCTTTTATTACTGACTCAAGAAACTAAAAGCCTGGCATAATACAACACAGGCCTTACTGGAATATGGCAATATTGGTGCCTTACCTTTTTGTAACTGGAAGCTTGCTTATCATTTGCTGTGTCAAATTCTGTCTCTGCATGTCCTTCTCTAAGTATACAGTAGCTCCAGTCAGATGGGCAAGCGTATAGGGGAAATAAATTTCTGCAGTTAGGAATGGAATTTGGCCCAGTTAGTGAAACAGGGAAAAAAAAATCCCCTCTAGGGTTATTTTACACTCCTGAGGGTTAGTTTTACAGTGCTGTTACTATTTTTACATTGAATCATATTTTCTACAAGTGTAGTGCCACTGACTTCAATTGAGTGAGCCTGTGGTGTCACTTGGTATGAAATGTAAAGGGTTTCTTATATAATTGACTTGCAAGACATGTTTAAATCTTGGGCATTTTCTTCTGGAGAAGCAAAGGAAAATTAAAAGTCTGATTCTTACAGCAATGGTAAGATCTGTTGATGCTTTTTGATGTGAATATATCTGGGAACCATGGATCTGCAGCTTCTCTATCCTCTGCTCAAGCTTCTGAACTCTCACAGATAAAAACATTGACATAAATCCAAACAAACAAACAACTCTCTTCTGGCTAAGCTCTAGTCTCTGTTATGCTAGTACAAACTTGTTATTTAAATGGAATGCACTGGCCTAATTAGGAACAGAATCTTGCCCTTCCATTGTGGCTCCTCTGGCCTAAACAAAGATGATGATTAATTGGGAAGTAGACTTTATATTTCTTTGTGATGAGCAGACTGAAGCAGAAGTCTTGCCAGGCAACAGAATCATCCATGGTATTTACAAAAGCTGCCGTAACTTGCATTGCATCCTACCCCGCAGCAAAATTATAGCATTGGAAGTTTTGCAGTAAAACCAGCTCCTCATGATTTGACACATAAACATTTAAGCTTGCAATCCTAATGCTCAAGAGTGAAAATGGGAACCTTTACTGGCCAACTTTCCCCCTTTCCCTTCTCTTTTCTGAAATTCCTCAGTAGTTCATCATTTGCTGTCTTGCACTTTGTATTTTTCTCCCTCTGTTGCTCTTTTCTTCATGTTATTTTTCCCTCTTCTTTTTTCTGTCCCCTGCCTTCAAGTTCCTCATCTGAGAATGTCAGTTGCAAAGTAACAGGAAGATATAATAAAGGAATCAAGCAAAAGGCATTTGAGAAAAAGAAGGAGAGGGCCTGAGGTCATGGATGGAGTGTGAAAATTAGACTTTAAAGGGATGTCACACACAAGTCACCATCTAAGACCTTGTCCTGACTTCCCAGTTAAGTATATATATGTACATATTTTTATGACAAAAAAGGTTTTAAATATTATCTACTGAATTACACATCACAGAAGAGTGAAAATGAAGTAAATTTGGTTTAAATTTTACCTGACCCTTAAGTTCAGTCTCTGACTTATATCTAGATGTGAATTTGAATCACTACCCAAGTTTATAACCCAATTTACCTTGTCTTTGTGGCCTTTTTGAACCCAGTAAACTTCCGGCTCTGTTGTTTCCAGTTTATTACTTGCTTCATACTACTGACTCATCCAAGCTTTACATCTCTGACATGGTCTTTATAAGGCAGATTTAATCTGCACTGCTGTATTCTGGGAAGAAGGGTGACTTGATAGTGAATTGTGTAGTACACCATTTCTCTGGAGTGCTGTGCCTTCAGCCTCAGGTTACAAAAGAGCATGGGGGTCACTCTGTGTCCCCTCAACAGGCGAGCATGGAGTGGTGCTGGAGGGCCTGGGCTGGGGTGCTGGGTGTCCCTGGTGCTGTGAGCCCTGGCCAGTCACACTGACTCATGTTTGTTGGTGTGTTCAGGTCATTGAGCTGCGGCGACCGATGGACTCACGTCTGGAACATGTGGATTTCGAATGCCTTTTCAAGTGCCTCAGCATTCGTCAGATCATCAGGATCTTTGCTTCTCTCCTGTTGGAGCGGCGTGTGATTTTTGTAGCAGATAAGCTCAGGTAAATGGTAAAGGGATGTGAACCACATGTTGTTCAGGTCAGTACTCTCTCCCGATACAAAAAGCTTTATGAAATATCCAGAATGGTTGTCAGATTATGAGGGTCTTCTCACTGCAGGATTTAAATGTTTTTTGCATCAGTGGAAGTTATTTATGTCAGGTGGGACACATCAGCTAGCTGTCACTAGCTACAAGCGACTTCTGTCTTATTCCCTGTCTGTAAAATGAGAATACCAGTATGCACCTACTTCATAGTCAGCAAGTGTTTGCATAGTGTTTTGAAGCAAGATAACCCCAGCAATATTTCATTTCAGGTTTTGGAACAGAGTACAACAGTAGGAGAGATCGTCAGAGAGGTGCTTCACATTGGGGACATGCAGTGCAGACAGGCAATGCAGAGGGCTGCTGAGAGGTCACCTGGTTTGCCCCATACAGTTTGTAGTGAGGCTAGGTTTCAAATCCTGCGTTACCAAACCCTCCAGTGTGAGTGTTAAGAATGCTATTATGGTCCATCCCCACTAGTTATGATATTATTTCTGGTGCTTACCTGATCTTAAAATGTTTCTTACCAAAGCTCCATCTTGGGCTTCTTGCTACGCAGTTCCAACGTACCTCTTACTTCTCTGCCCTTTGATTGAAGTCTCCCCTCCTTGGCTCCTCTGAGGTATGAACTTACCCCAGGGCGTAAGGAGTGAGAGTGACAGATCACAACTCCACATGGCCTTTACCAGTGAAATGGGAGTTCTGTGTATGCTGTACTCCTGCCCCACAGTAAAGAATCATCCCTTTTTAGATGCTGTGTAATCAGTATAGGAAAGTGTGGACATTGTAAAGAAGACATTCTTAGCTGTGGCATGATAAATAATAAAAGATGGCAAATAAAAATATAGACCATAAATTATTAGACTCAGGAACGTCTAGCTTCTTTTAAAAGGACACAAAAGACTGTATGGGTGGCTAAAACCACAGATGGATCTAACCAAACAAACTCTGTTAAACACTTTATCAGCCCTGACCTTCCCTGAATGACCGCCAGAAATAATAGCTGCACTTAGTGGCTGCCGGTATATATAGTAGCAAAAAATACTTTGCATAGTAAAAGATTTACAACCTTTAGGAGAGAATTCCTTAAAGCTGCAGACCCTTCTCAGGTTATAAAGTTACTTCCTTAGTAGTCGTCTTTGTTGTCTAGAATAAGGACTTTTTATTGCATCCCTTCCCTTGTTGGTAACCCTTAGTTTGAATGACCATTTGGAGTGACTTAACTTCACATAAACTGGTGAGAATTGCGTAGCTAGACCAGGGTTTCTGCAGTACTTTAGTAAATGTGAGTCATGCCATGAATATTGGGGCAGGTGAATTTTGAAAATACTGCTGGTGTGTTCCTTCTGACTCTTTTTCTACACCATGCTTAATTACATCATTCTGCTTGTTTCTATTTTACTATTTAGCAGAATTAGTGGCACCCACAAGTCTGACTAAATCAGAATGACACAGGTCTGCGTTCCTTCAAATGGCACACTGATAAGAGTGGAAAGTCATGAAACGGGTACAGAAAAAATGAAGGCTGTGCTGTTGCCAACTGTTCTTCTGTTGTTCCTAGTCACTCTTTTGTAATGGTGTCCTGGTTTGGCAAAGTACCCCGAGCCTCAATCTGTGGACCGTGGGCACAGTACTGCAGTGATGGCATCCTGCAGAACATCCTTAGCTGTGAGCGCTGGAACAAAAGGCAGCCGTTTCTTGGAGCATTTCTCTGGGGCAGCTGGCCTAGCCAATGTCATATAATGCTTCTGGGCACTGTTCAGAGAAAGGAAGCAACAATTAAACCTATTTTGACAGGGTTAAGTCAGCGTGGCTTGGGAAACAGTCATGTTGCTGATGTTGAGGGTTCATGGTAACCCAGATCTTCATCAGGCAACCAGGTTTTTATACACATTGCAAGCCTGACTGAAAGCTAACAGCTCAGGCTTACCCATGCAATTACCTTTCTTCTGATAGCTGCCTATCTACAGGCCCCAGAGCAGAGGATAATGGATAATCCTGCTTGCAGCAAAATGCTGCTGCTCTCTCTTTCGACACACAGGTATAGAGCACCAGGACCAACAGGAAACAGAAATAACAATGAACTTTTTCTGTAAACACATATCCAAACATTGCACTCTCCAGGAAAAACTGTTCTCTAGCAAATTGTGGTTTCTGTTGTGAGTGTGAGCTGTCAGGTTAAGGGCCATTAGCTGGTACTTTGAGAAAGAAGGGGAGTCAGATGGATCCAAGAAGCTTATGAGGCTTTGTGGTTGCTCCTCTAAGAAGGAACAGAACCTTTCCTACAAAAATGTTTTTATTTCTATACTTTATTATGGCTATATGTACCCTTTATTATATGCGTGTACTTTGTTTTGTTTAAAAAGAATATGACAAAAATCTGATGTGGTATATAAGGCTCTGGATTAAGACTTCAGAATCCTGAGTTCTCCTTCTGAACTCTCTGACCTGCTGTGTGACACATGCTGGAAACATAGCTCCTCTTTCTTATCTTTTGTCTGGTCTGTCTGGGATTGTAAATGCTCCAGGACAGAAACTGCTTCTTGTTCTGTGCCTGCACACAGCTCTACAGTGTGACCCTCTCAGCATGGGGATCTAGGGGGTACTGTAAAATAGAAGCTAATAATGAGTCCTTTGACAAAGGCCTAGAGAAAGTGACAGTGGATTTAAATTCAATACTTACTGAAGTTTTCATGGTTTAAATGGGGATGAAGTCTAAAATGAAACACTCTGACTTTGAGCTAATAACTGTCTGTCTTGGAACCTTTGCCTTGTCTGATGTGAATTTTGTTTATGGGCATCATGGCTGAGACCAAAGGATTTTACCAGTAATGTGGAAAAAAAGAAGTTAAATATCTTACAGGTCCAGTCTGTGGGCCCAAAGAATGGGAGCAGGAAATTAAAAAGATTTTACAAGGTTTTGATTTCTGCATGTACCCAAAAAATAGCTTAGAAATAAATGGTGTTGAGGTTTAGGCTTCAAACAATGTGATGCAATGGGCTTTTGTAGCTGCCTTTTTAACAGGTCTCCAAGCAATAAATGATTTCACACTTTATACAAGTTTGGGAAAGCCATGCCTAGTGAAGTGAGATTAATACAATAAATTGCTATTTATGGTTCTTAATAGTGCCCAGAATGTGGAAATTTATAGTCATTGATCTTTACACAGAAGAGTTAGTTGGTTTTTTTCAACACAGAAAGTGATGCTACAAACAATGAGGAAACAATAATAAGGTTTTGAATGACAGGACTGTGAGGTTGCTTTCGCTAGTTATGTGCAATTAGGCTGTTTGGTTTTTTCCCCAAAAAGTTGCTTATATAATTTCTCTGCTTGAAATTGGGTAAATAAATCCCTGTGGCTATTTGTTTGCCTTTAAAAGTGAATTTGAATCTGCCAGTGACCTTTCAGTACTTTGTGTTCCATGCGTAGTCAAGAATAAAATGGAGAAATAAAGATAACAATATGAAACTTGGAATAATAGTAATAATAATAATACCACCAACAACAACTGATGAAGAAGTAACTTAAAGCTTCCATTCCTTAAACATCTGATGAAAGTATGACTGAAGTGCTATGTCTAATCTCAGTTCAATCCCTGTCCCAGCTGGGATCCTCTGCTTGTGTTCCTGACGTTCTGCTTGCTCACCCCAACTCTGAAACAATCCCACAACTCCTCCAGCTGCAAAGGGAGAACTGCTCTAGGACAGTTTAAAAAGTTAGGCAGCAGAAGAAAAATCAGTGGGTTCTAGGGCTCGGGGAACATTAGTGTTGCTGCAGAAACAAAGGTAGTAATAGAAAATAGATAGAAAGCAAGCACTGGAAGAAGAATATTTCTGTGCCTGTTTTAGTTTTATTCTGGGGAAACAAATTTGTTGACGTGTTTGCTGAGGAGCTGATGTATCCATGCTTGTGAGAACAACCTTTTTGCCTTTTCCCTGAATGTTTGAAGGGAAAGGAAGGCATTGGACATCTCAATGTCCCTTTGTTATAACCCCAGTTATTATAAATAGAAAACATTCTTGCTGTAATCCACTATATTGTGAAGGACTCTCAGAATATTTTGCTTACATTTCACATGCAGGTCCAGTCCAATGCCAGCTGAAGTCAGCAAAAGTGTTTGGATGGGGCTTGTCTTTTGCAATGGATCTAAATCCAAGAACATTCCTTTCAGTGGCCTTTCTGAAGCTTTAGGAGCTGTGAAAGGCTTCTATAGAGTCCTTGCTCTTGTAAAAGGCAAATTAACTTCTCATTGTTGTGAATTCTGTTTTCATGAGAGGTATTTCAACTACTTCTCAGTGAAGCAGGAGCATGGGCCGCAAGGAAAAAAAACTCTGTTTGACAGCAATGGGTTTTATGTTCCTGAACCATACAGGTGAACTTGGAAATGTACAGGTGACAGTGAGCTAGGCATTTCTCTAAGTGGCAGTGCTAGCTCACCAAGGCCCCCTTCTTACTCTCCGTGTTTACTTCTGCCCTGTGCCATACTCTTCCCCACCCAGGAGGCTGTGCTGGCCCAGCTGCACTAGGAGTAAGTTGTTTGCAGAGTTTCTCCAAACCAGGTGGGCTGCATGGGCAGGTGACACAAGGAGCTTCTGTGCTGGGAGAGGGGCAGAGCAGGGGGCTGAGTCTGGGAGTGGGCCAGAAACATTGGGATGGGTGCACTTCAAGGTGGTGCTGCCCCTGAAAGGGGTCTATCATGCACCATCCTTAGGTGTGAGCTAGCTGAACTTACATTCATGAGATAATTTAAATCTGTGAATAAACCCACCAGCTTTTACCTATGTGCAAAGGAGATCCATAGGAATAAAGCTGAGGAAATGGTGAATGACAGAAGACTTCAGTGCTGCTAAGGCTCCTGCACATCGGTGTTGTCCTCCCTTGAGGATGGCCACAGATGACTTTGTCTTCCCCAGGAGAGCTTTTTTCCCCTCCATATTTCTCTGCCCCTTTGCCAGCACACCCACCCCCTGGCCCAACCCTGACTAGCCACTCTGTCACCTGGTGTGCTCCAGCCCCATTAAACCTTCCTCTGCAGCACTCACCCCATGAAGTCAAGAAGTGCTGCTACATGCAGTAGCCAGGCACCTGTGAGTTGGGAATGCTTTATCCTGTTCAAGGACAAAAACCTCCCTGCCTCTCCCCAAAGTATTTTGGACTGCCAGGAGGAATCTGCCTTCCAGCACAAGTGTAGAAAGTCCAGTCGAATCCCAGACCCGACCAAAGGTTATGGGCTCCAGACAGAAACACTAATATAGGACAGAAGCATAAATATGTAAATACTGGAGGAAGTCATCCCGCAGGCATGTCTCTTGTTAACTTTGTGGAGCAAAAGGGGAGCAGAATGTACTTGTATACAAAAGCAAGGGCTTTCAGAACAAACAACAGCATCTCCCTAATCCCACAGACAGAGATGGTTTAGGGCAGTCTGTGTTACACCCGGGATGTTTGGGGAGTGTTGATGCTTGTCCTCATATTTGAATCTGTTGGTTTGGGAGTCCTGAGGCTAAGCTAGAAAGCAGCACAGCTAGCAGCTGAGATGCAGCCTGGTCTCAGTCTCTCAGTACCTACCTGGAAAAACAGTATTAGGGATTCTTTAATCCAGCAGACAAAATAATAGCATGGTCTTGCAGCTCAGGTTAAAATATGCAAATTTAAATAGATGATAGGTCGCAACATTTTAGTAGTAGGAGTAAACAGTTAATCTTCAGTTCTGTAGCAAGATCAAGTGGAAAAGCAAGAATAGCTAAACTTTAGGGCAGATCACTAAACTGAAAGCTCATTCCCTCTTTCCTTATTGTTGATTTTTTATTAATAAAGTAATCATTACAAACCAGTCACAGCAGTGACTGGCCTGACCAGCCTCACCTGCTGCCTACTCCTTTCCAGTAGTCTGCTATATTGTAAAAATGGTAAAATCTGCCAGCTTGCAGGTTAAAAGGTAAAAACATGTCTGCTAGGACACAGAGAGAAAGCGTACTCAGTAAACTGACAGTGAGCTTTGACCAGTAATAAAGATTTCCTTTACTTTCCCTGTCACAAAAACCTCCACCAGAAAAAAAGATGAGATAAATTTGACAGCAAACACATGCCAAAACCAGCTTGTAAGGGAAATTTACTGTTGCCAGTCTCTAACCGTACCATTTTTGAGCACAGGCTACAGGAGACTCAACTATGTCTTCTTCGGTCACATCTGGCACAGCTCTATATTGGAGACGTTCATTTCTTTGTCTCAGGGAAAACTTTTTTAGTCATCAGCACTGAAGAGGGTGAAATTTAGAGATGCAAGCCACTATACCTGTGGCATATGTAGTAGCTCCCATATCTTTATTTCTAACCCTAGGAGAAATGTGAATGGCTGACAGATCTTCTGGGGTATTTTAATCCAAAGATCTTGAAGTGATTTCTTAAGACTATCAGGATTATTGTACTTGTCTGATCTGACGTGCTGAACACATGCTAGAGAATTTCTTCCACTAATTCCTGCAATGGAAAGAATGAGCAGTCATGTAATTATCCAATATATAATCATGCCCAGTAGGCAGAATTTATTCTACAGCAATAACATCCATTTCTTATCTAAGTAACCAGAGAGTTTCCATGTCTTCCAGTGAGAGCCAGATCAGTGCCCCCTGAGGAGTAATTTAGAACCTGTAGACCACCCCTGCTTTAGCTGAGGGAAAACAACATGCAGCTCCTTTCATCTTTTATAAAAAAAAGGTCTGGAGTCTGTCTGAGTCTCTTCTACCTACTCTGCTTTTCCTTTTATGAGATTTTGATTTTTCTCAGTCTGCTTGCACTATGAAGCAGCAGTACAAACATATATATATATAGACATACATACAAAAAACCTTAAACCTCCTGTGGAGTGTGTGATTATTTGGCTTAACACAGCTAAACTTTCTTGGTACTCTGCTTCTTTCTTTCTGACTGAATACAGCAGACATCTCTGAGGTGGATGTTTGTATTTGTCCCAGTCCTGCAAGATGCTGAACATTTGGTTTTACAGTCTGAATGCTAGAATTGAATGTATTCAATGTGATGTGGAATTGGTAGCTTAAGGTAACCAGCAGAGCTGTCTCTCAAGCTTTCTGAGAGATAAATTTTGCACTTGACTCCACCCCCCCCCAAGAGATATTTATATTTTGTACCACTAGGATGACAATTCTGTGGCATTCAGATTCTGTGGTGGCTGATGCCAACAGAGGAGCTGTGCGTAGACAGGTTGGAAAATTTGTGTGAGGCAGAAGAGAAAGCCCAAAAAAACAAAATTAACTTTTTAAGTCTCTGGCTTGTTTAAGATTCTGCAGTCCCAGAGAAAAGCAATATAATAATGATATTTTAATATGCAATAAACTTTGATGGCATTTTTAATATGCCATATCACAAAACGAGTAGAGCTTTTATGATTTTCCTTTTCCTACTTTTCTCCTGCCCTCCTTTCCAGTGGTATTCATATCACTTCAGGCTTTGGCCAAAATTCTACGGTAGGAAAACATCATCTTTTTCCACTTACGATTTCCGCAATAAAATTATCCCTCCCCTTTTCCTTTGAAAGGGTATTGGATAAGAAGACGATAATGTTGTTTGGCAATTCTCTTCTGGATTGCTCATTAGTGCAATAACCACATGTCAATAAGTTGCCACATTTTCCCAACTCAGCCTCTAGCTCGCAGCAAGGGAACTTAGACAGATTCCCTCTTTTTGGCTTTTGAATGAGTAAGATTAGGGAGAGGGAATTGTTCTTCTCTTCCTTTTTTACTACCTAGAAAAATTCTTCATCCTACTCTACAGCTGTCATATACTATTAATAGTACTATTACCTGTGAAGCTGAAACCACCAGGGTGAACATTAACAAGGATTGGTGGGAATGAAAGCCTCAGTGTGGAAAGAAGCAGTTAACCCTCCTTG
This sequence comes from Phaenicophaeus curvirostris, assembly GCF_032191515.1. NCBI lineage: Eukaryota > Metazoa > Chordata > Aves > Cuculiformes > Cuculidae > Phaenicophaeus > Phaenicophaeus curvirostris. Next base: position 13,152,476 of record NC_091396.1, read on the forward strand.
GGGCACCAGGGCCAGAACCACTTTTGTTATGGATTTATACTAAGAAACTGTCCTGCAGGAAGGGACTGGGTAACTCTGTGGGCACAAAAGATAACTTTCCACTTTGAAATGTTGTGTTTTTTTTCTTGTAATCACCTGATGAAGCTTGGGCAGGTAGCTGATGTGTCAAGGCAATGACTTTTTTTGCCAGAAGTCTTATTTTCTTGAGCTTTGTGGAAAGTATGGTTGAATGCCAGTTGCTTAAAAAGCCAAATCCTCATTCTGAAGGGCACTTTGCATGTCTCTCTCTCTGCAGGGACTTTTGCGTACTACTCTTCTCATGCAGAAGTATTACAGGAGAAAAAATAACGTCTTCATTAAAATCACATTCCCCTTTAATCAACTTTTCTCTGCTTTCTTTCAAGTTAAGTACTTCATAGCTGTTCTCCAAGAGAGAAATCTCCTGACAGTGCATTCTGTGGTCTGCAGCTCTCAGTTACATATGATGCAACCTTGATTTGTGCCATGAGCCAGGGTTGTGATCTGTAGGTTATCTGTGGGACTTCAGACTGTCAGAGAGGTGTTCCAGGCAGGTGGAAGCTGAGTTCTGGAAATGCAGCTCTTAATGAAGTAAAATAATTTACTAATTCATGTAAAGTGATGATAACTTTTGGAAATTTTGCGTAAAATATCTGTCTTCCAATATTTGGATGAAAAACAGAAAGAAAACTTCCTGTATAATCAAAATCAACCCTGCACTTACTTCTTTGATAATAAGCTCTAATGAGTTTGTTAATTATAAAACACTGAAAATCTGAATTACTTTAACTGACAAATTCAGCAGCTTTAAAACAGGAATCCCTGAGAGTACATCATATTTCTGTCCATCTCTGTTTAGCTAGGAGATATCATCTCAGCAGGGTAGACAGCTACCAGGTGCTGGCTGTTCCTGATGTCATCTCCTGGCATGCCAAGTAACATACCTGCTCATTCCTTTGGCCGTTGGCTGTAAATTGCATTTGGGTACAGACTGCTGGAGCAGTGCTCCTGCATAACATGGGCTGCCAGGAGCATCATAGACATGATTTTTCACCCCTCTGCTCTGCATTGCATTGTGTACTGGTAAAGCTCTGTGGGCATGTGTTCAGGTAATTACAGTGAGGCTCCTGATGCAGCCATACTGATAGGATAAGATAGCAACAAGCAGGAGAGGGTGTTGCAAGCTTAACCTAAAGGAGATGTGGTCAGAGAAGAATTTATGAATGAAGATGCTGGCCAGTCAGTTTTCTGTAAAATATGATAAAAAGGGGCCAGAAATGGAACACATGATGCGAACTGTTGAGCAGGCATTTGCTCAGTGAATTGTACTTGTTGACACGGCAGCATGGCAAACCGTGGCTGCATGAATTAAAGTCGGAGACTAGTCGAGAGACTGGGTTGTAACCACTGTGTTTATCATAGAAGGTCTCCTACCAGGAATCATCAGTGGCACAGAAGAATCAGTGCCTGAGCTCTCTGTAACCCACCTTCAGTAGTCACTGAAATGTGTCCCAAAATTAATCACAGAATCATAGAATAACCAAGTTGGAAAAGACCCACTGGACCATGGAGTCCAACCATTCTTATCAAACACTAAACCATGCCCAATGGCGTCACTGATGCCCCACAGATAAGGACCTGAAGCACTGCTTTTGCCAGAGCGGTGAGGCCACACTGCAATTCCTTTATGAGTATTTTACAAGGTTTCCTTTTCTTGGACTGCATATAGAAAGCACCAGAAAAGCCCTGAAGTGAGTCATTGCAAAACAAGATTTGATTCTGACTTGTTTTCTTAAGGGAAAAAACCACCATTTGAGGGGTGTGAGGGATAAGTAGCTACACTCTTTCAGTTGTAAGCGTAGTTAAAATGATTCTGCAAAGGACAACAACTGATAATTTGACTGATGTGATGTGGAAAATATGCATTTCCTCCTTAGTCTTTGCCCCTTTCTCTGCCACTGTTATCTCCAAGGCCTTGTTTGCGCTTCATGAGATATCACAAAGGTCACTGGCAGCAGACGTGTCTGCATTCAAATTAAGGGAGTCACTTTGATTTGACTCTGCCCTTCAGCTTTGGCAAAAGCATAGAACCGTAGAACTATAGAATGGTTTGAGTTGGAAGGGACCTTAAAGATCATCTAATTCCAACCCCCACTGCCATGGACACCTCCCACTGGATCAGGCTGCCCAAGGCCCCATCCAACTTGGCCTTGAACACTTCCAGGGATGGGGCAGCCACAGCTTCCCTGGACAACCTGTGCCAGCGCCTCACTGCCCTCATGGTGAAGAAATTCTTCTTTACGTCCAGTCTAAATCTACCCTTCTCCAGTTTATACCCATTTCCCCTAGTTCTATTGCTACAAGCCTTTGTGAACAGTCCCTCCCCAGATTTCCTGTAGCACCTTCTGTACTGGAGGCTGCTCTAAGGTCTCCTCAGAGCCTTCTCTTCTCCAGGCTGAACAACCCCAGCTCTCCCAGCCTGTCAAGGCAGCTCAGCTGTGCCAGGAAACTCAGATTCACGGTACAGGATCTGCCCTCTTCCCCATGGCTTTGAGGGAGCTGCGAGCCCTCAGCAAGGGGGCAGATGCCTCCCAGGCTTTTCCCCAGTGCAGGATAAGAGCATGGTTAGGTTCCCACTCTTGCACCAGTCTGCTGCTGCCTTGTGCAACAACCCTGGCTCAGGAGGTGAGGAAGCACTGGGTGGACTGTGGAGGCTGATAGGTATGGTGCCATAGACTGCTCTGGGTTTTCTAAATCAGTCACCCACTCTGGGAAATGTTCACCTCCTGAATAATACTTTTCCTTTTTTAATCTCATGTGCAGAGTGAGGGATTTTTTACCTGCTTCTGAACTAAGAGTGAGTTGTTAGCTCACTGCTAATCCAAGTAATATATGATACAGTCCATATCAGACAGGAGATCTTTCATTTGTGCTTTGGAGAGCTCTTTACCCAGTTGCATACATTGACTGTAGCAGCATTTGCTGTAGTGTGGGTGATGATTAAGCATGAAATGTTCAAAACTGGCTGCTGCAGTTGAGTTGGCCCGAATGGACTCAGGTCATCATGATTCTCACATAAATTATATGTGTTCCCTCTGTGATGATCTGTTTACAGTAGGGAATTCCCTATTTTATTTAGACACTAGGAGCAGAGCTTTCTATTGGCAGATCTTCCCTGACAGCAAGAATAAAAATAGCCTAAAATATGCATATAAAGACTTGCCCATATTTCTGGCAAAGAAGAATGTCAGGTATTGATCAGTGATACAGTACTAGCTACATACTTTAGGCCAACTACTAAGGACTTCGTGTAATGACTCTTAGTTTACCTCTTACTTAAGCTTTGTTAGCTTTAAAAAATAAGTCACAGTGCAAAATATTGCTCTGACTTTTACAGCCTGAATTCTCCAGGTATTGTGCACCCAGTGCTTTCATTTTAAACATCTCATTGATTATTCTAGAGAAAAATGTCTTGGTAGTGGCAGGGGAGTCTTCCAATCTGTGTACCTCTACATAGAGGTGGGCCCTGAACAGAAGGATTCTGCCACAGGGAATTCTTGATTAAGGAGGCTGAAATCCAATTTAACTGAAGATTAAATTACATTATTAAAAGTTAATAAATATATTAATAATATATTAAAATTAAATTAAAATTATTTAATAGCTTCAAAAATTACAGCCTCTACTTCCAAACCAGCTTATAAAGACTTGAAGGATTCTCTGTAGTTTGCTTTACCCCTGAAGGGCTTCTAGAAAAGTAAAAAATTATTCAAATTTCAGAAGTTGAAACATGCCTTGCTGACTGTACAGCACTCTTTTCCATGGCAGAGTACTTACAGTTCAAAGGAGGCTATCATGTCTTGAGCGAGTACTTGTGGGCTGATCTTATTAAAATAGAAGTGGAAAAAAAAGGTCTTTGAGGCTTCATTTCAGCAAAATATTTCAGCACAATGAAAGAAAATTAAGGCTGACACTTGTGCTGAAATACTTTGCTGAATCAAAGCCTAAAACAGTATTTTGCCTGCTCCCTCATGCTTTGTTTTAATTGGTGAAGCCAGGCATGAACTGACTGTAATTCCTGCTGCTCCATAATAATTAAAAATAATTTATCTATGTGTGTCCAGAGAAGTTAATTTGGGTCAAAATCAATAAGATAAGCACAAACTCTGGTGTTTTGATCATCATCTTCGGTCTCTCACATACAGGTAAATGTAAATGTTGTGGAGGAAATTAGTCTTCTCAGTTTGAAAATTGTTCCTGGTAGAAACTGTGTCTTTGTGTCTGTGCTTATCACTAGGCTGTGCATGGTAGGACAAGGAGGAAGCAGTACAGAAGAGACTGAAGTGTACAAGCACTTGTTATATTTGATTCATGTCTGTACCACAAGCAGGTTTTGAGCCTCTGTCACACACCTTTAGCTATACTGGTGTCTGACCTTCCCTCCTGCAGCTGCAGTCCCTCTCAGTATCTCTGGTACTGAACGAGGATGGGCAATCAGCATCAACCAACCTCACAGTCCTTCCATCTGCCTATAGCAACAGGGAGGAACTAGTTTCACAGGGACCTAATAATTTGGCTACTTCATCCAGATTTGTATTAAATTCTTTTCCCTGGTCCTTGTGTCACCCAGCCCAGCCAGTCACCATCTTGTCCCTTTGTTTTGCATCCCAACTTCTTTGCCCTCAGTTTTATTTTCATCTGCTTGCCAGGCTCATTTTGTCTTCTTCCCCTCCCAGTTCTGCCTCAAAGGTCTTATTTTTACCTCTTTGTATTTAATTCAGCCTCCTCCCTTCCTTCCTTTCCTTCTCTTTCCGTTCTTAGGGTTCCCTGCAGATGATCTTCATCTCCCAGATGAGCCTCCCATTTCTCTGTGTATCCCAGGGCTACAATGGGAAAGGAGGGTGCAGCTTAGTGTGAATAATTTCATCTGAAGAATTAGCAACTACATAAGTCTCTTCTTAGTATGCACAAAAATATTATTTTAAAGTGGCTTCTGACATAACCAAACCAGAGTGAGTTTAGACATCACTGGTAGAAGTCTTTGGCACACAGGGTGATCCCTCCTGCCAGCCTTCGAGTCCTTGCCACCAAACTATGCCACCCTTGCACAAAAAAAAAGGGCAGTAAAGATGTTTTATATAACAAAATAACGTAAATTTTTTTATCTGGCTTTGGAAGCAAACTGATCTGATGTCAAGCAAGGGGGTTTGATCAGCTGACCTCCTGAGGTCTCTTCCCGCCTGAATCACTTTATGATTATAGTTCTATATAATTTTGACTGAAATGAGAAAACAAAATAGTTATCTAGAGGCAGGTGCACAACCTTAAAAAGTAAAGTGAAAACAAGTTAAATATTGAATCCTGATCATGTTGTAACAGTGCCTCACAAATGCAAGTAATCCTTTGAATGGGCAGGTCTCCCAGACTCATCAGTAACTGCAGACCCTATGATGAATGCACAGAGGTATCCTTTAATCCCTGATCACCAGTGATGTTACTTGTGGCAGCTTCACTTCTCAAAAAATCTCCATTTCAGCTTCGCTTCAGTATCAGTTTACAAGCAGAAAGTTATTTATTGGTTTCATGTTGGCTGGAGCACCTCCCATATGAGGACAGGCTGAGAGAGTTGGGGTTGTTCAGCCTGGAGAAGACGACACCTTATAGCGACCTTCCGTTAACTGAAAGGGGCCTATAAGAAAGCTGGGGAGGGAGTATTCACAAAGGCTTGTAGTGATAGGATGAGGGGCAATGGGTATAAACTGGAGAGGGGCAGATTTTGGCTAGACATAAGGAAGAATTTCTTCACCATAAGGGTGGTGAGGCCCTGGCACAGGTTGCCCAGGGAAGCTGTGGCTGCCCCATCCCTGGAGGTGTTCAAGGCCAGGTTGGATGGGACCTTGGGCAGCCTGGTCTGGTGGGAGGTGTCCCTGCCCATGGCAGGGGGGTTGGAACTGGATGATCTTTAAGGTCCTTTCCAACCCAAACTGTTCTATGATTCTATGTTGTTCCTGGTGGGAAGGTTACCCCATATGCTTCCCGCAGCTGTCTCCTGCCATGGCCCCCTCTCTGCATCCAGTGCTGGACCTCTGAATGTGCCTGTCGTTCCTCAGTGTGTGTGCTTGCACATTCCCAAACTTAGGCTGTGGCTGTGCAATCAGATGGCCCCATCACCATGCTCTTTTCCTCTAGCAGCAATGACTCATGTTTTATTTTGAAATGTCCATGGAGAAGGTCTTTTTGCTAAAAAGCTGCAGAAACATATGATTTCCTTGGTTTGAGTCGAAAGAGAGGAATGGAAGTTCTTTTCCCTTTTAAAAGTCCTAGAGTGGTAATGGAGAAACAATCAGCCATAATTTTGAATGGGAAGAAAAGCTGTAATATCTGACACTTCCACACTGGACAGAAAACAGGAGATGTCCTGCACCATTGTATCAAAGACTTTCTTGAATTTTTGTTTTATTCCTCCCTACCCTGTTTGGTGAGTAGTTGGTGGTATCTGGGTTAATGTAACACGTGTCCTCATAGCACAGCAGTCCCGGGAGTACAGAACAAACCATTTCTCTGGGGTCACACAGTCTTTAAATAGTACCTGAGGGAGTTTAGGCGGTACTGTAGCTGAGCATCCACGCTGGGGAGCAGGGAGAAAGCAGTAACAACTCCCTGTTATCAGCCAGCTCTTCTGACAGGCTAAGTATCCTCAAGGGCTTGCTTTAAAAGCTGACCTCTGGCAGGAATGCTGCAGGAGCTGATTACAGCTGGAGTATGGAAACTGTCATTTATGATACCGATAGGTTTTCATTTATATCTTGTCCCTGATGCTATTACTTAGCCTTTTTCCACCTGAATGAAAGTGCTGCTATTATTTATTCTTATGCACCTAGAGAAACTTTTCAGTGTCTGGGTGTGTATTGTATCTGGCACAGCACAGTTCTGCTCCAAATTACTGCCTGTTCATTAACACCAATGCTATCCACACTCCATCTCCCACTCAAACCATGGCACTCTGCTAAAATTTTTGCTTCCATTTCTTCTTTACTTGATGCTTTTCGAACTTCCTGCTGTGTCCTTCCCCTTGACTTCTTCAGTTTGTATGTGTTGGAGGGGAGATTGGCTGCATCCTTGGCAGGATGTAGACTCTTCTAGAGCCTTCGTCGGAGCCCTCTGCAAACTTCTCAGACCATTTTATCTCACAGAGTTGTCACAGACTTCTCTCTTTGTCAGAGGCTGGGGTTAATCTGCAGTCTGGGGAGGCACTGGAGGTAGCAGGAGTGAAGTGTCGTTAGGCATCTGGTTTTGCTCTGCAGCTATGCAGTTCATCAGTAGCACAAGGGTAGGAGCTGTCACAGAAATGCATGGTCTGTGACAAGGCACGTAGGTGTGTAATACCAGCCTGAGTCGAGGTATTACATCTGAGAAGAATGGAGCCTCCAGACTCCAAGTTCAAGTGGGAGAAAGCTCTCTCGAGCAGACAAAAGGATGTAGGTCAGGGAGGCAACTCAATCACAGAGCAGTTGTAGGCAGAGGCATGTATGTGTTAACACAGCAGATGAAAGAGTTCAGCAAGTGTGGACAGAGTAACATAATTAAATCAGCAGGAAGAAATGAGAAACATGAAAAGGTTGTGGAAAAGTAAACATGGACAATGGAAACACTTCTTTGTGAATGTACTTTTTTTGGCTACATTTCTCCATCTGAGGAAGCAGAGGGACAATATTCTGACAACAAATCCCAGTTCTGTGCATGATCCAGAGCATCGTCGTAGCACAATGCCAGCACCAGCCCTGGGGTGACAGAGCTGGGCTGTGGCTTGGCCCCACATGTAGGAGTGGTCCTGTCTTTCCTGGTTGAGTAAGCTTGTCTGTCCCTTGGGAGACAAGGAGGAAGGGGAAGGGATATTCTTACCTTCTCCTCCTTCAATGCAAATGCCGAAACAACGGTGGAGGTGCATGAGAGTAGCAAGGTAGGATCAAGGAGCCCTGTCAGCAAGTGGCTGTCTGTACTAGAAGCTTAGTCCTTAGGAGGACTAAGAAGGTGTGTGAGAGTCCCCTGGGTCTGTGAGAAATTCAAGGTGGTAGAGGAGGATGTGAGAAGGAATATAACTTTTGGCTGCTGTTATAGAGAAGAGAATTATCAGTGTATCTGTGGAATATTTCCAATCTAAGTAGTGTGTGTTAACTGAATGACTTCTAACATTTCATGAGAGTTGATGACACATAGTATGCAACGAGCCACAGCCCTCTGAAACAGACGCATCCAGCACTAGCATCTGCACTGGCAGTGCTCCCTGCAGCCAGGAGCATCCATTCACTGTTCAATAGAAGACAAGCTCTGTTTCTCAGAATGTGGTAATTGTGCTGTGATTAGATATTAATGTAGTCTAGACTTGGGGTTATTTGTTGGTTGACTGACCCAGTTGACAGCAGACATTGTTCTGTCTAAAGGACAGTAAATGTTCTTGCTGAGTCACATTAATTTGCCTATGTCAAAAGACACGGGCCTAAACCATGTTCACAAGCAGTCTCCACAATTCAGCTGAGTCATGGTAATGTCTAAAATTCGTGTGCCTCAGCTCCTAGTCTAAGATTGTTTCTCCTCAGCCAAGTACACAAAAAAGAAAAGTTTCTATCTGCTATCATGAGAAAATGATTTGGAAAACCAAATAGCCCAGAGGAAGATAAATCAAATTTCAATGGGAAAAAAGTTTTGTCACCTTTTGTCTGTAACATAAAGATGTTTGTCTTTATCATAAAGATCTCTTCAAGAGAAATTTGTGATTAAGAATGTTCAATAAGATGATGTATCTCAAATGAGTACTTTCATGGGGAGAAGATCAAACACTAAAGGGTTTTTTAATCTAGTGAATAAAAAGCACAGGAAGAACCCAAACCTGGGCAAATTCCAAATGACTCTTAAGAAGATGATAACCGTGGAAAAAACACTGAGAGGAGTTATTGCCTGTGTTTTGAAATCAATTGAAACTGGGTGTTTTTCTAAAAATTGTTGACTAATTTTGCTTTAGTGGAGTGCAAATTCTCCCAAGTGACGGGGGACAGGACAAGAGGGAATGGCCTCAAGCTCCACCAGGGGAGATTTAGGCTGGACATTAGGAAAAAATTCTTCACATAAAGGGTCATTGGGCACTGGAACAGGCTGCCCAGGGAGGTGGTTGAGTCACCTTCCCTGGAGGTGTTTAAGACACGGGTGGATGAGGTGCTGAGGGGCATGGTTTAGTGTTTGATAGGAATAGTTGGACTCGATGATCTGGTGGGTCTCTTCCAACCTGGTTATTCTATGATTCTATGAAATTCTTGGGTTGAGTACAGCCTAATGGGATGAGTTCAGTGGCATAGGCTGTGGAGTATGGCTACATAATAGCCTTATGTATCTGTATCTAAGAAAATTCCCTTATCCCACAAAATTTGCAAACACAGTCACCTTTTCACAGTCAGTTACTGTCAGTAGACTTATTCCACATTATGGTTACATGTGCGTGCGGGACAGTCTGTATCTGACAGAGCAGAGAGATGTGCTGGGTTTAAGCAGAAGGCTGCCTCTTCTCAGCATCTCCTTAGAGACAAAGCATCATAGGCCAGGAGAGTTGTCCACAATTTCAGTGTGGGATGAGAGGCTTGACTGTAAGTGCTGTAAGCATGGGGCACTACCTGTGTGTTGGAGGGAAGGAGGAAGGCACACACCAGTGTTGCACTGGGATCCTGGGCACAGCTGGCCCTATGCCATATGGGGGTGGCCAGAGCCCCAGGATCATCATAGCACGGCTCCTACTTGTGCACGACTCTGGCAGCGCTTCCCCTCTGAAGTACGTGATGTTTTATGTTCCTCGTTAGTCAATGACTCATGCAATAGTTTGCTTTCTTTTGTCCATGTATAAAATTACCTGCATATGGGTAATATAAGAAGTGTTTTCCAGTAGAACGACAGAACACTATGTAGCGTTCTGTAAAACTGCACAGGCCAAATGAAAAAGCCTACTCTCAAACCCAGCTCTCTCTGAATTACCAAAACTAACCTATTAAAAAGTGAAAATATTTTGAAAATCTAATGTCTTTGACTGTTTGGTTGCTTTACTTTGTGTGCTTCACACACCTTAAAGAAAATAAATCATCTGACCTTACTTCTTATTTCCCATAAACAAGAACAGTGGGACAATGTGTGGGTTGCACATCTTGAAAGGAAAAATTGAAGTGGACTTGGTTTCCCAGGGTAGGGCTTCCTTTTTTTAATTTACCAAACATGCTTCTCATCCCTTTTAAAAGGATCTGAACTGTATTTTAGAGATTTAAACTGGGGGTTCCCTTACATCCATCATCTCATCTCTGAATTTTACCTTATGGAATGTAAAAGCCTGATTCTGAAGTGAAAGATGTGTATCCTTTGTAAGCATGACTCTTCCTGGCTATTGAAGAGACACAAGTACTTTGTACAAGCAGGAGCTTATTAATGGTGTGTGGGATGCCCATTGCCCTCTGCACAAGCAGTGTCTGGGAGAGAGGGTGGCGGGCGATTCTGGGGGATGAAAGTTTGGAGCGAGTGTTTCATGGGGCTCAGCCTGAGAATTCTCACAGGGAAGGATCTTCTAAAGCTGAATTTTGAAAAACTCTGCAGAGCCTTTAAAATACACAGACCGAGGTGCTGACAAGGGTGATGATGTGACCCACAGGATGCTAGCAGAGCACAGCAGGGTGCTGCTGCAGGACACCCCCTCCATGGCCACCTTCTGCCTTCAGCTGCTGCCTTGCTCCAGCCAGGCCCGGGGAAAGCTCTGGAAGAGAAACCAGTGTCCTGGGCTGGAGCCCGAAGCCTCCCCTAGCGTGGGAACAGCACGCATGAGAGGATGCAGGGGCTGATTTACGTCACAGCACCGTGTGTAAAACAACAAGTTACAAAAGGGCATTCTATAGAAAGGGAAGAAAATGCTAACTGAATATCAGAAGAATGTTTGTCTTCCTGCTTTTAGCTTAACGTGGCTGTTTTTAGCCACTCAGCTAAGATGACTGAATTTGTAGGAGTTGAAAATGCCAGAGTCATTAAAGTGAGCTTGAGAAGTGCTGGAACTTTGTACCATGCTCCACAACTCTGCTGAAACGCACCGCTATGCTTGCTATGGGAGACACTCGAGAACAAAATATGAGGCAATGGCAGCACTGTTGCCTGCTATAAAAAGAAAATAAATTAGAGAAATGCATCATTTTGCAGGAAACCTGTGTCAGGCAACATATGTTATAAAAATGTGCTGTGATGACTAGATTTTAAGGAAATTCCAAGTAAAACCAACCCAACAGATTATTTGCAGTAACGGACAAACATCTGTTCTTCCCCAGTTTTTTCTCTTTTGGTCCTCTAATTCTCACTTTTCCCACTGAGCAAACTTCAGAGGTTAATCACTCACAGGAACAAACAGGTGAAACCTTTCTCCTGGTCTTGTTATAAGCCTCAACTGAAAATACTCACGAGGGTTATTCAGGTGGAGGTCTAATGCCATCTAAAGTCTCCAGCAGGTCTTGCAGTAGAATACATCAGCTTTTCTCCCCAGCATTCTCAAGCAGTAACAGCTCTGAAGTTATTAGTTATTTATAGTCCTTTGTGGCTACATTAAGCATAGCAGAAGTTTTAACTGTGAGAAAATTAGCTCAGTCATGCTAGGCTGGGTACAAATCCAAGATTCTGTCATCCTCAGCCTGCGAGAAGCAGACGTTGTAGCTCAGTCCAAAATCAAAGCACTGAAATGGAGATCCTATCTTTATTCCCCTGATGCTATAACTAGCTTGGTAATGATGTTCCTTTACTTTTAATGTTTGGAATCCATTTGACAGTAAAACGGAGTAGGATTCAGTAGATGGAAAGAAAATGCATGCAAGACATTTTCCACTAATTATATCAAGTCTTAATGTTTTGGGGATACCAATGCGTATTTGAGAGTTCTCTGCTGAGCAGGATTAATGCCTTTATCACTAGATTTGGTCACTAGCCCATCAAAATATATTATAATAAAATATGCTGTTATCACAAAAATATAAAAACTTTAAAAAATGTATTGCTTTTACTAGATATCCTTTAGTTTAAGTATTGCTTTTTGGGTTTTTTTAACATCAAATTTATTAGAGTTTTTATTTAGGATATTTTTTTAATTTTTATTTTATTTTTCATTTTCCATTGTTTGTGCATTAGTGCTCGACATAAGAACATCAGTATTACACATTTTTACCACCGACATGGTTGAAACATTTAAGACCTGAAGTTGCTTTTGAATTTTAAGCATCAAAGTGGCTGCTGTTGGGTTCTGTTGGGAACACTAAACCTCATTTTCTAAGTCAAAGTGTCTCCTGACTGCTATAATGAAACAAATTGATTATATTTTTTTACCTTTAGTTTCAAGTCACCTAGAGGCAAGCATGGGAGGAACTACCACACTGCCTAGTACATAAGCGGTACGGACTGGAAGGGGATGCGAGCTGTCTGACGCAGTGATAGGGCAGCCCCTTGGGCACTTGCATATTAACACACTAAGTTTATCAGCAGATAGTTAAGTGTTCTGGACAAAGAAGAACCTCTGCTAACATGGTTGTTCCCCTCTCTCCAGCACCCTCTCGAGCTGCTCGCACGCCGTGGTGGCCCTGCTCTACCCCTTCTCCTGGCAGCACACCTTCATTCCTGTTCTACCCTCGTCCATGATTGATATCGTGTGCTGCCCTACCCCCTTCCTGGTGGGACTGCTCTCCAGCTCTCTGCCCAAACTAAAGGAGCTGCCCGTAGAGGAGGTAGGACCTAGCACCAGCATTATCTGCCTGGAGTAAAGCTGGCCTTACCCTGAGGAGGGCCTGCCATTTGCACATACTCATATGTTTAAGATTGAATCTGCCTCTTTGTTTCTTCTCTGCCTGATTCTTACGGGCTACTGATTCTTGGTGAAACTGCAGTAGCAGGTTTATCCTCTTTATTATGCCCCTCTTCCCATACCTGGCACCTTGACAGAGAAGTGAACATTAACCTGGTCAATAAGAAAGTACTGTGTAAATATACGGCTATGTTCTGATTTTGTTGTACCTGGAACAAGAGGAAGACATGAAGTACCATTTCCTATGACACCTATTAACGGTAATGAAAATTATGCAGGAAGCCATAGCCAGCACAGAAAAGAAAAACTTTAAGGTTTTAGGTTTTTTTTCCTTCTAGCGCTTTGTTAATACTATATTGGAAATCAAATGAGAGTTGCACTTCATCAGCTCTTCCAGTAAAATACCACAAGGAATACTCAAGGGCATACTCTCCTCTCTAACTCCTATTAGTTCCCTGCCATTTTTCTATGAATTTTTTTTTCTTGGGCTCACTTTCAAGGCTCACCGTGCCTCTGGCCCATGTGAATCTGCTGTTTTCCTCCCACATTCCTAACACTGCTTTCTCACATCATCTCTGTCTCTCAGTGTTGCTGCTTCATGATCACTAACACTTCACACCCTTATCCTTCAGAAGCCCTGCTGCCTCAAGTGACACTGTTTTCTTTAAACACCTCTTGAAAAACTTTTCATGTGCACAATACCAAAAATGATTAGCAATAACTTGCTTAGGTTTAAGAAAAAAGACCTGCCTGCCTAACTCTTTTAGCTTTTTTTACGTATTAATCTAGTATGAGATTTGTTTTATCTATGTTAAATTAGGCTTTAAGCTCTAAAGAAAACCTTCATCTTCTTGTTTTATAAAGCACACAACCTGTTATTTCATAGTAGGAATTTGATTCATGTTGAGGCTTGAGTCCGTTCAGATGATCTTTTGCTATTAAAAGGCAGACACTATTTTTTTCTGTCTCTTCAGATGTATTTCACTATAGTGTTTTCTTTTCTTTAGGCTTTGATGGTTAACCTGGGATCTGATCGATTCATCAGACAGGTAAAGTACAGCATGAAATGTTGCCGTGAAGTCTAGCAAGCTGTTTATTCCTGTAGTATGATTAGGTTTCTTTGATTAGAGATACTTGGCAGGAATTGTGCAGTGGGAAAGAGATTAGAGGAAAAAAAAAGTGCTCACTCTCCTTCACCTGCAAAGAAGTACTTCTTCTCAGGTATGCAAAAGGGATTGAGGTTGTGACTGTCAGAATAAAAAACTGTACTCACAGTGCAAAGAAAAAATCCAAAGATGATGATATCATGTTAGCAAGAAAACTCACACTGTTGAGGTGAAAAGGACAAAAGTTGCAAAAAAAAAAAAAAAAGTTTCTGAGTGAGAGAGGAAAGGTGAAGAATAGTTTAATCTGGTAGGAAAAGCCAGAATCTTGTAACCAGGGAGTTGAAGGATCACCATCTTCCAATAGTAATGTGGCACCAAATACTTTTGAAAACAACAACCTGCGGGTTAGATGAGTAAACTTCCTTGTATGATTCCCAGAAAAATATGGCTGTTGAATAACAGTTGCAGAGCTACGGTTGTTTTGTCTACTTGCTTTTGCTGAACAACTATTAAGTAAGATGAACAGAGCAACAGTGGGGAAACCCAGAAAACAAGATATACTAGAATATAAGTGAAAACAACTGTCAAGGATCAAAGAAGCTGCCTAAATCCAACTAGAACAGCTGTGTGTACACGTAGCTAGGCTTTGCAGGATGTGTATTTAGTTAAAAACAAGTATTTGGACTCTATATCATGTAAAGAGCGGATTCCAAGTTCCTATATGTTTACCTTGCTCTTTGGATTATCATTCCTGACTTTAATCTTATTAAGAGTGACAAGTTTTGTTTAGAAATATATGATAACTGCACACAGGTTTTCGTTGTTTTGTTTATGTAGGCATGACAGTAGCAGATAAAAAATGCTTTTCTCCTGAATTTTAAGCCTTGTAAAAGTATTTGCGATAGTTGCTGCCTAGATTAATGTGATCTAAAGAGTTTCTTTTCCCCTCTCTCAGATGGATGATGAAGACACACTATTACCTAGAAAATTGCAAGCTGCTTTGGAGCAGGCTCTAGAGAGAAAGAATGAACTGATAAATCAGGATTCAGATAGTGATTCAGATGATGGTAAGTTCATTTGGAAAGAGGAACTTCGTATAAATGAGCATGTAGGTAGTATTATGACTTCCAACCAGGAGAAAGAAAATGGGACTTCAGTACTCAAATACCTTGTGCAACATCAAAGATAGTCTCTAAATACATAGGGAATGGGACTGATACCATCAACCTACAGTAATACATCATCGGTGGTCTATTTTAATTTCATTGTAAATGGCATGAGTACGGCTAAAGATGTAACCTCAAGCAAAGGTTTGCCATTAACTCGGCCCTAATTCAATCCAGGTAACTATACATGCTTAGGGATGTGTCTGAGTTTGGAGTTGCCCTTGGCGCGTGGTATATTCAGGGGAGAGAAGCCGGTACCTCCAGAAAAGAGTTTCAGTGTAAAAGGGGCTGAGTTGCCTCTGAAGTTTCTTATTTCTCTCTAGCAATTATAAAACAGCCCAGGGTGAATTTAAATGCTTGTGGTTAAAAGGTAGGAAACAGACCTCTCCGGATTTTCCATTTATTTCTACTCATCTGTGTTACATATGTAGAATCATTTTAACATCTCAGAAATGAGGAAAACTTAAATTCTACAACATGCCCTTTTTGATCAGTCCTTGGTAAAGGCTTCCTCAGAGCAAACATTTTAATTCTGAATAATTAAGAAGCTTCTCAAGAAAACCTACTCGAAAGTTAAAATATGGGGTATAATTTTGATGAAGTACCCACAAAAATTTTAATTTTCTGAGCTGTTTTCTGGGGATTTGTATTTCCCATTGATTCTTGGTTATACAACAGCAATTACAGAGACTGGCACTCTTGATTACAAAGCTGTTACCCTATCAGATCCCTATCAGATGTATATCCAGGTCTGCAAGGAGCCGGTACAATTCCTTCTGGTTCTTAGCAGGGCATCAGTAAAACGACAGATGACATGGCCCCAAGTGAATGACAGTTCTGACGGCTCTGGTAGCAGCTGATTTTGGTGTCTTATTGCCCCCTTATTTTGCAGAATGTAACACCCTGAATGGATTAGTGTCTGAGGTTTTTATCCGATTCTTTGTGGAGACAGTTGGCCATTATTCCCTGTTCCTAACCCAGAATGAAAAGGGAGAACGTGCCTTCCAAAGGGAGGCTTTCCGTAAATCTGTGGCCTCCAAGAGCATCCGCCGCTTCTTGGAAGTTTTCATGGAATCCCAAATGTTTGCCGGCTTCATCCAGGACAGAGAGCTGAGAAAATGCAGGGCAAAAGGTAAGGGTGGTTTTCCTTCCTGCAGCGCGGGGTGCTTGTCTTCAACATAGGACCCGTAGCTGACGTCTCTCTGCTGTCAGAGCTGAGCAAACTCTGTACGGCGGGCAGACCTCTCCGCTTCTCGCGAGCCCAGGTCGTAGCTATGGAGGCGATAATACAAAGCTTTAACCAGAAGGATATTCACATCTGAGCGCCTCGGATCACTCCAAGACAAAACTGGGAACGATCTAGCGAAGGGTGCAGCGCCTCCCCGATGGGAACTCGCCCGGAGGCTGCCTGACAGTGCGCGGAGGGGCAAAACCTCGGGAGGTGGAGCCCGGCTCGCCAGCAGGTCGAGCCGAACTGCGGTTGCCGAGGCAGCGCTCGCAGCCAGGGGCTGGGGGGCCGCGCACCTGTCTGGGTTACAGCGTTCGAGGGCCGGGCAGGTAACGAGTGGGGAGGGCGCAGAGGGGCCGAGGGAGATGGATTCGGCCTGATCCAGCTCATCCCTCTCCCCTTCCTTCCCTTTTCCCCAGGTCTTTTCGAGCAGAGGGTTGAACAGTATTTGGAAGAGCTTCCAGACACAGAACAAAGTGGAGTAAACAAGTTTCTGCGAGGTCTTGGTGAGAAAAATCTTTAAACCTATTTCTGAAATTAATTTTCATGTCTTATTTTTTTTAATTTAAAAAAAGGTTTTCCTGAGGTGAAAGCAGAGAGGCAAGCAGTTTCAGTGCGATAGGAAAACAACAGAAGCCTACTTAAAGCTGACAAAACCAGATTTAATGATGATCCTTGTTAACAGTTCCATTTTCCCTTGGGGTGAAGGAACCAAACCATAATCAAGGATGGAGCAGCTGACTGCTCAGGATTCTGAAATGTTTGTCCCTGCTGGTATTAAGGCTACAGCAACTACATTACAAACTAGACCCATTTACAATGTAACTTTTGTTTGTCTTTGGCTTTTCAGTGTATGGTAGAGACTGATGATGTCCTTTTTTTAGGAAACAAAATGAAGTTCCTTCACAAGAAGAACTGACACCTTTCTGCTGAAGTACTCATCCAAAGACTATTCTGATGCTGCACATGAGATACCGGCAGCATTTCTGAGTTCGATGCAGGAGGACAGCGGAGCAAGCTGACTGCGGCTTTTAAGTGATGACTGATGCTGTTAGACAGTGTGCCAGACGATGGCTCCTTTATGTATTTGGGTAGAATTTGTACATAATGTGCTGTAAGCTTTTGTAACTGATTTTGTAATGAGCAAGGAAAACTGTGGTAAATATTTGTATATTCCTGAGAATAACAGGTGCTTTTTTTTTTCTTTAGTATGGATTGAGTTATGCTTGGTGCAAAAATGAATAGCTGATTATGTGCAGCTGACTGTCTCAGCAGAACCACTGACTTCATGTTTATGAGAGCTACACTGATGGCTGAATACTGCGGGGATGAATGAACTTGGGTACGTGGGAGAGGTTGTACACACAGGGGCTGCTTTTATTTGTCGGAGTTGGCATTTTATTTTTCCTTCGAATTAAAAGAAATAACAAAGTAACTTGATAAAAGGTACTTGGTTCACAATACAGTACTTCTACTTGGTTTGAACTCTGGTCAGTAAACTACTTATAATCCATTCTGCACTAAGACTGCTAAACCTGAGGAGATCTCAGGTCTTTGACATACAAGCTGCAACGAGTAGGTACAGTACATCCTTTCCTAATGTATGTATGTATGGTTTCTAATAAACTGTAAATACACCTGTTTGTTTATACTCATTGCAAACCTCTATAGTATCTGATGTTGAGTAGGTACAAAACCATAGTATATGTCCTGTGATTTTTAATGAATTTGTAATTAAAATACAAAATGGGTATTACAAACCTGTCTTTTAGTAGGTTTGCTATTTAATTTGATGTATTTCACTAGGGCTTAGACAAGGCATTTATATCCCTGTTCTGCTAATTTCATCCTAACAGAAGCATGTCTTCATGGTTTTTTTTTTTCCTTTGGTGTTAGCAACAAATTACTTTTTGTCATTGTATCATAAATACCGCTCCTGAACTGTGATATTTTCAGCTTGGTTTGTGCTGCCTTGGTTAGACAATTGGAATAGAATACAAACAGCTTTAGTAGACATACCCTTTGCCTAAATTTCTGATGAGCTCCTTACCTACTTTTCATGAGAGTCTGCTTTGCTTTTGCATTAACTGCAGTCTGTTTAAGTAGTGTTTGCATTTCAGTGAAGTCTCTTCAGCAGGATAGGAACGATTCCCTTGCTATGGCCTTCTGCACAGCTGTGAATGTTGCCCGAATACCAATTTCCTCTTTGACCTGGTAATGTTACTCCAGTTGGGATTCTCTAAATATTTTCCCTTATTCTGGAGAAGAAAATAAGAAATATTTGCATATACTTGCAATTCTGACAGCTAAAGAAAAGTAGCTAAAGCTTCTTCCCTTAAAAAACACCCCACAAACACACACTACTCTGCATTTGCAGCACCATTTATTTAGGTAGATTGTCTTTGAGGCTTGCGCAATTCCTAACCTGACAGTGGTTTTGGTTTGCTATCAGCCTCATAGAACAAAATCGAGGGATTATTCACAAAAAAAAAAAGGAGAAGTCATTTCCTTTTTCCTTACCTCCCTCACAAAAGCTTCTTAATTGTCCATGGAATGTCTAAAATATCAAGTGCTTTTGATTCGATGGAAATGTCATCACAAATGTTTATTTCCATTAGTTTTACTCTATAATATGCTGTACGTTCCAGAATGACTTCTAGATGCAGTTCTTTGGAGTGGAAAAAGTAGCTTCACTTGTACTGGTGGACTCCAGCTATTTCATAAACAACAGCTGCTAGTAAATATAAGGGGAATGTACTTGTTAAGAAATATATCTCTTAAGAAAATGATGGATGAAGCATCATCATCGGCTGAAGGAAGTGCTGCAGAGAACTGCTACAAAGGCAAGAAAAAGCCCTGGAATGTCAATGTACTTGGATGTGGTGCTGTAAAACCCACCTCCTACAGCAAAGCTCTTTTCTTACATCTGCACTTTAAAATTCTAAGTAGAAAGCTTTTAAATATATTACCCATCAATATGTTATTCCAATTTTTGTAATGTGAATAAGAAGAGGGTACTAGACAAAGTGAGGTCACCTTCTGAAAAATGTGTAGGTGCCTTCTTGGTATTCTACGTAGCACAATCCTAGTGTTACGTGGAGGTAAAAGTTTGAAAGCATCGGATGAATGAAAAATAATTATTTTGCTTTCTATGGTAGTTTTTAAAACTAATGGTGTTCCTGAGTACGGAACTTGACCAGTGCACTATTTAATGACTGAAGAAATCCTTAACAAATCCAGTAGAGACCCGTGTTTTAGATTAGGAGAGTTGTTTAAAGTTTTGTGGTATAAAATATGTAAGAAATCAGCTTAAGGAACAGTACCTCTCTCCAGGAGTTGTTACTCTAGGGGAGACTGGTAGCATTCAAAGACTTAGTATTTATTTTCCCGTTGTTTTTGATATTTAATAAAGAAACAAAACTTGCAAATTTCCCTAAATCCTACTCATAATCCTCCTTTTGGTGTACATTACTGCAAAGGAAAGAAAAAGCAAATCGCGCGTGATTAAGACAGAACAGTACTTCACACCATCAGCCTGCTAAAGTCACCTCCCCTTGGGAAGCGCAGCCGCTCGGAGATGCTCCCGCCCCGCCGCGGGCGAGGAGGGGCACCATGCTCCAGGCTGCTCACGCTTCAAAAACCTCCTGAAGCGCAAACGGGCGCGTCCCACACGGCCACGAACGCCCGTCCCAGCAGCGCTACTCTGCGCCCTTCAAAATGGCGCTTCCCCCCCCACCTCACCGCCCCGCCACGGCGCCTCTGCGAAGTCTCGCGAGATTCTCCCCGGTGCCTGAGAGAAGTCTCGCGAGATTCCTCAGCCTCCTCCCCCTCCCTCCGGCGCCTTAGCGAAGTCTCGCGAGACTCCTCAGTCTCCCCCTCCATCCGGCGCGGAGCGAAATCTCGCGAGACTCTACAGCCTCTCCGGCTCTTGAGCGAAATCTCGCGAGACTCCGCAGCTCCTCCGCCCGCCGCGGCGCCTGAGCGAAGTCTCGCGAGAGCTCTTCACCGCCCTTCCCCGTTCTCGCGAGCGCGGCTCTCTCTCTGCCCTCGCGCACGCCAGCGGGATGGTGGGTGCTGCCGCCGCGCCGGGCCGGGCCGGGCCGGGGACGCCGCTGCTGCTCGGTCCCGCGGCGGGATGTGGCTGGGGAGTAACGGGGGGTGGAGGGGAGAAGCTTCTCCGAGCCCGTGGCCCGCTCACAGGGCCGCGGGGCCGCTCGCGCTTTCCCTCGGCGGCCCGGGGATCGCGGCCTCGGCGCAGCGCGGGCCCCGCGGGAGGGCGAGGGGGCTGCCTCGTGCTGCCCGGTGTGCTCACGGCTGCTCTCCCGCTTTCCCGTAGCCTTCCAGACTAAGGAAGACCCGGAAGCTGAGGGGACACGTCAGCCACGGCCACGGCCGCGTTGGTGAGTGGGGAGGCGGGCGCTGGTGGGCCGGGGCCCCTCGGTGCGTGCTCGCCCTCCGGCCGCTCTCCAGGGCTGAGGGGATGCTGCTGTTCCTCAGGGGTCCTGGAAAAAATGCGCCTCGGCTCCTGCACACGCTGTGGGTGATGGTGAGCGACACTGGAGGCCGCAGTGTGCGTGGGCGATGTTCCTGCTGCAGGGCCAGATGCCACAGGGATGGGCTGATCCAAAGTCCCATGTGTTCTTTTAGACTCCACTGGGTTTGGGTTTGTAACTTAACTTCAGTTGTGCTCAGGCACTAGGCATTGTCTGAGAAAGTGATAGTGTGATATCTTAAAGCTACAGGTTAGTGCTGTGTCTCTTCTAACTCTGGCTGTTCCTGCTTGTTCTTGTCACCCCACTTCACTAGTAGTGATATCTTTTCATACTCCTCTATGGTAACCAGAGGCATACTATGGTTATTTCTTTTTGTCCCATAGGGTTAGTTTTCAGTTGGTCTATCTGGCTTAAATGAGATAAATGCAGAAGAGGGGGTAGGGTCAGAAAATTTTGGTTAAATTGGCATTGAATATACCCTCTAAGCTCATGTATAACGTGTAATGTTCTTAGTGTAACAAACTAAAAATTTTTCTTTTTAGGCAAACACAGGAAACATCCTGGAGGTCGTGGTAATGCTGGTGGTATGCACCATCACAGGATTAACTTTGATAAATAGTAAGCTAACATTTTAAACCTATAATAGCAAAAAGTGTGTTCCTAAAGTAGAAACAACTAACTTTTATATGTGAGCAAACAAAATTTCCTGCAATGTTACGTATTTTTTCCTCTTAACAGCTAGTCAACTCCTGTTCCCATTTATGCTGAAATCAAAGATTTTTTCACTTACACCCTGTGTCTTTAAGAGTTAACTTGACAAAACTTGCCTATTACAATGTGGTCCCTGCTAAACGATGCACACACAAAATGTTAAGTAAATTCAAAACATTACGTTAAATCTGAACTGCATCCTATGTAGCTGTATGCTGTAAAGGTGTAGGATGTTGTCTTTGCTTATTGCCGAGACTAGAGTCACATCTGGACACTTACCTGTTGTCCTGGTGTGCTAGAGTACTCGGACAGTAACCACTAATCTATATTCACTGGCTGTGGCCATTCTTGACTCAGTCAGTCACCAGGTTAGTGACAAAAGCTCTGAAACTCCTCAGGAAGTGGAGTTGAGGTTGCTTCAGAAATACAGGACTGGACCAACCTCACCAGTGAGAGGGATTGAGCTCAAAACAGACCAAATGCTTCAAGAGGAAATAACTTTTCCTTGGTTTGGATACCAGTGATGATTGCACTTAACTACCATGTGTATTAATATGAGTAAAAGTATAATGTGATATTTTGATTACTTCAGTTAAGTAAGATGCTTGTTTCTGTAGTCCTACCCGTTTAGGATGGGTTAAAAATGTGATCTAATGAGGAATGTGTTTTTTTTCACAGCCACCCTGGTTACTTTGGAAAAGTAGGCATGAGGCACTACCACTTAAAGAGAAACCAAAAGTTCTGTCCTACTCTCAATTTGGATAAACTCTGGACGCTGGTCAGTGAACAGACAAGGGTCAATTACGCAAAAAATGAGGCTGGTCTGGCCCCAGTCATTGATGTTGTGCGCTCGGTAAGTTTCTGCTCATGTTCCAGGCTGCAATTCCTGGTTACTTCATGTGCAACTTAGGTTTGCATACTCTGATAGGAAAATGGTGAACTGCAAATAAGCTATGGTGTTTGAATATTTGTGAACTTTGCAGGACAATATCTTGCCATATAGATAGTTCCACAGCTACTCATGGTTTTCAGGTTATGTGACGCTGTGGACAGGAACTCTACCTTATTTTGGAAGGTGGAGAAAGAGGACTTGTTTGAAATTTTATTGAAAGGATTTATGGAAACATGGCAGAGCTGGTCTCATTGGCACAAAGATGCTTCTCTCATATCGAGACTAGAGTCACATCTTAACATGTTTGATTGTCTTGGTGTGCTATAGTTCTCGGACATAAACTTCTGATCCCTATTCACTGGCTGTGATGTCTCTTATCTCAGTCAGCCACCGAATCAGTGACACTCACTACTCCGCCTGCTGAGCGTGTTCTGCGTCCCAAAGTGAGATACCTGTGTTGGCCAGTTACACCTCTTCTACCAAGTGATGATGGCTGTAGTACTAATGGACTTGGTGCCATGATGGTCCTTGTGATTTAAAGGACAGGAATGAAATGACCAGATTCCAGTAGCAGAGAATATCTGTCGCTGTGAAAGTTTGGAAAGCTTCAGTTGTGCATTTGAGATGCGCAGAAGAGTCCTCTGCTCTGTTCAGAAGGACCAAAGTGTCCCACAGCTAAAAATTACCGACCAGAAGTCATTGGGTAGTAGGTAGTCTTGGAAGGCAGCCGACTTGCTTCTCTTTCAGAAATATGGTAGGAAGTTGGAGACTTCTTTACCACATTTCACAGTGTTTTCTGTGTATGGAGTATGAGGAAAAGAAAATCCAGCTTCTGCATTAGACAAGTTCAGTTTAATCCATTTTCTCTGAACAAATGCAGCTCCACTAGGTCATGCAGGTTATTTTTCTCATTTGTACCAATTTTATATTGGAGACAGACTGAGGTCATGGTGATCATGGACTTGGTTTTAACTGATGTGTGGTAAAAGATGTCTGGATGTAGGAGCCTGCAAGCTGATTGGAAACCCTTACTGGATTTTTTAATCTTTCTAGGGCTACTACAAAGTCCTGGGCAAGGGGAAGTTGCCCAAGCAGCCTGTAATTGTGAAAGCAAAGTTCTTCAGTAGAAGAGCAGAGGAGAAGATCAAAGCAGTTGGTGGTGCCTGTGTGCTTGTGGCATGAAGGCCTTTGTTTTATTCAAAAAATTTGAATAAAGACCACGTGTAAAAATGCTGATTTACAGAAGTTCTTGAATTTTTTACTCACTTGTTTGCATTTCAGTCTTGTCCGCTCAGTTATTTCTGACAGATTTTGCCTAGTTTTGGACTGCTGCTCACTGTCTTCTAAAGTTGTTTTGCTACAGTTTCCAGTGTTCTGCATGTACTGATACCTTGTTTGGTCTCTAGGAGGTAGCAGGATAAGGTCTTCTTTATTTGTGCAGCTCCTTCAGTTAGCAATCCTCTACAGTTGTTTGCAAGAAGGTAGTTGAAAAGGATTTTTGTGTACTAAAATGGCATCTCTTGCATGGGCGCTGCTACTTCATTCTTGGGGAGTGAAACAGCAGGGGTGCAGACAAATAAATGTGCCCTCCCATCTGGTCAACTTGTGCCAGTGCTTCACTACCCTTAGATGAAAAAATGTCTTCCTAGTATCTAACAGAAATTTCCCTTCTTCCAGCTTCAAATTATTACCCCTTTTCCTGTTACTACATTCCCTGATGAAAAGCCCCTCCCCATCTTCCCTGTAGGCCTCCTTGAAGGCAGTGGTAGAAGGCTGCTGTAAGGTCTCCCTGGAGCCTTCTCTAGGCTGGACAACCCCAACACTCTCAGCCTGTCTTTGTATGAGAGGTGCTCCAGCCCTCTGGTCATCTTTGTGGCCCTTGTCTAGACTTGCTCTAACAGACCCACGTCCTTCACGTGCTCTGAACTCCAGATTGAACACAGCACTCTGGGTGAGGTCTCATGAGAACAGAGTGGGAGAGCCATGTCCCTTGACCAGCTGGTTACACTTCCTTGGATGCAGGCCAGGATACAGTTGGCTTTCTGGCAAGCACATTGCTGGCTCATGTTGAGCTTCTCATCCTCCAGCATCCCAAAGTCCTCTACAGGGCTACTCTCTTATCTATTCTCTTCCCAGCCTGTGTTTGTGCTTGGGCTTTCTCTGACCCAGTTGTGGGACGTTGTACTTGGCCTTGTTGAACTTCATGAGGTTTGTGCATGCCCACCTCTCAAGCCTGTCAAAGTCCCTCTGGATGGTATCCCTTCTGTCCAGTGTGTTGACTGTACCACACAGCTTGGTATTATCAGCAAAACTGCTGAGGGTGCTCCCAATCCCCCTGTCCATGTCTGCAACAAAGATGTCAAACGCTGGTCCCAATACTGAGCCCGGTGGATGCCACTTATCTCCACTTGGACATTGGGCTGTTGAACACAACTCTTTGGGTGTGACTGTTCAGCCAATTCTATATCCACTATGTGCTCTATCTGTCAAATCCATGTCTTTCCACTTTAGAGACAAGGATGTTGTGCAGGACAGTGTCAAATGCTATTTTCATTTGTTCCTAGAGTGGGTCTTGGATATGAAATTTGATGTGGACTTTCACATTTAGTCCATTTTTTCTAGAATACTTTAAATAGTGATGACATCAGGATGCAACACTAAAAAATCCCGGTTGTGAGTTTTTGAGACATTAATAATTTTTTGCATTGTATTAAAAAAAAAAAAAAAAAGAACCTGCTTACTAACCATTTGCATTGGAATCTACGCTGAGACAAAACCCCTGAAGAGAATACATAGTCCTAACAATAGAGCTGCCGCTCTTCTGTGCTGGGGAAATCCGAGGATCCCAGCTGCAAGTTATGTAGTGCTGGTAAGATGGCCACTGTGCCAAGACATGGGCAGCTTTGTGGGCTCAGACCTGGGAGGTTCAGTCATCTGGAAGGGTAATTCCAGCAAAGATCAACTGTATTTCCTTTTTCTCCTTTGATGCAGCTTGCAAAAGTTTTCGTTGCAGGCTGTGTGTGATGAACACCTCTCAGAATCAAGGATGGAACACAAACTGCAGAACTCTCAATTTACTTTGGGAGGTTTCCAAGAGGAACACTGTCCTGCTTGTGTGAAGTTCAGGTTTGGTGTATAATTTGATCTGTGGTTGTCTTGACAGCTGAAATTTGATTGCTGCAAAGTGCATTTTATTAAATTTTTATAAGGAAGATTGGTAGAAAATGCTGCACATTTATCAAGGCATTCATCACTGCTGGAATGATGGACGTATGATTAGTTATTATGTGCTTTACCTGATATTGATAAAATATTGAGGTGAAATTGTAAAAGCAGTCAGAGTATATCATCGTTTTTCTTGCATGTGTTCAGTACTTCTTGCAGGAAGTGTACTGCGTGTGACAATTCAGCATGGTAACTTTGCAGATCAATAGATCAGATTACTTCAGTTTTTATAGAAGTTGCAAGTACTAAAGAGAGGTAGTGGGATCATGGCTTATAAACCTTAAACCACGCTTTCCTGCACAACAATCTGCAAAGATATTCTTTTTTTTTGTAAGGAACTTCCTCTTTCTTCACAAGGACTTAATAAATGTTGTTTCTGAGAATGAGCACCCTGCTGTTGCCTTCCAGTTTGTGCTCGAGTGATCATGGGTTTTAAGTGAGGGGGTTGTCATGAGCCATTTTGTGACTCTTCGTGTTTTCAATGTCAAACTTGAGCAAACAGAAATGGAAACCCTGGATTTGTTAAGGTATTGTTTGGTGTGCAAATGGGACCTGCGGAGAAGAGACCCCAGAATGCTGCCTTGCCTTCATTCCAGACTTGATTCAAGGATATAGCTGTATTCTCACTGAGTATGAAGTTCTATACCAAGGTAATATTTAAGAATCTCTGTCCTATGCTCTTTATATTACAGTACTATAAAAATGGATTGAGATGTACTTTTTTAGCCTATTTCTTTACAGCACTACTTTAGAAGAATAAACTAGAAGACTCAATATTTGTATGAGCAGAAGGTGGATTAGGAGCAAGTCTTCATTACTTTTTTGTCCAGCTGCAATGTGTTGAGGAGAAATGACACAGGCAACGTAACATTTTCCAGATGGACTAAGTTTCAGTTGCCAAGTATGACATTGTGAATATTTAATTTGCTTAGTTTAACAAACAAACAAATGCTACAAGGTAGTTTCTAGGCTACATCTTTATCCAGTGTTTTGGACATGTTGGATCTTCCCATGGCAGCAGCTGTGGTGATAGTTTTATTCTTCCTTCTCCCCTTTCTGCACTGTCCCCTACTCATCAACATGAAAACATCTGTTTCTTTGTTCCTAACAGAGATCATAATAATTGATAGTAGAATATGGGTATTGTGGTGTACTGGAACTCTTCCTTTTATCTTCTTGTAAATGTTTTTTCCCTGAACCTTCCTGACTTCAGGTTTACACTGTGACTTGCCCTAACAAGCTGAGTAAACTAGCAAGGATGAGAAGCATTTTGTGACTGTGGCTTTTGAAATCCTAAAGTTATTTGTACAGTTTTTGGTAGTGATGTCAATAGAAAATACATAATGTTTTTTGGAATATTACTTAGATCAGAGAATACAGTAATTTAAACTGAATGCGTCTTAATTGCCATGAAGAACCATTCCAGACTTACTACTAATTTATAAGAAGAGCAAAGGCATGTAGATTACTTATATTTTCACAGACTTTGAACTTCAGATGAATAAGAGACATCATTTTTTATCTCTTCCGTAGCAGATTTTAAAAAACATGTAGGAAGAACCCCTGAGGTGATTGTAATCTGAACTGATGAGATAGCATAAAACTAGACAAGTTCAGGTTTGAGAGCAAATGGAAACAAGTGTTAGGAGATCACTTTTGAAAGGCAAGCAAAATGGGAAAGATAAAGGAAAAGAGAATAACTTAATGCCAAGGGAGAGAAGCTATTCACGTGTAGGGTACAGACAGAAAAAGACATACAGTTAGGAGAAGAAGACGGGTTAAAGCAGTCATTTCAAGTAAATGTCTCCTTAAAATTTTAAATGCCCAATTACAGCAGGCTTTAAGTCTGAGGGCCTTACTTTATAATAAAATGCTGTTGAAAGCAACCACTCCATTACTTTTTATGTAACTTCAGTTCATGTCTAAGCCCTTCCTTTATCCCTCTTATTTCTGTTTGCTGGGAAGGTGAATTTATACCACTTGGTGATCTTGGAGGAAGTGCAGCCAGAGATCCTCACATGGTTAAGACATTAGATATTTCTTCAGGCTTCTGAGAGGATCAGGGATTATTTGTTTATAGCAAATTGGAACAAATACTATTTACAGTTTATTTCTGTGTTCTTGAAGTTTCTCTGTTTAATTCCTCATTGTCTTGTAGATAGGGAACTTCTATGGGAAGCAACAAGATTAGAGAAAGGAGATAATGAACAATGATGACCCAGTAAATTAAGTGAGACACCAGGTGCAGAGACTCAGTTTAATATATGAGCAAGGAGAACAGCAAAACAAAAACATCTGTGTCGCTTATTTAAGTCAATGACTGAAACTGCAACCACCATAGATCAGCCAGGATAAATTTGTGAAATCTTTTGATGGTATGCTGCTAAATGTTATTTGTTTTATCTGCATTGGTTGCTGAGTTGTGGGCAGTAAGATATCAGCTCAATTTTCAGGGTTATCTTTAGGTATGATCATGTATAAGTGCCAATGATAAATGGCAAATACAAGTGATAAACCATTTTAGCTGAGTAAACATGAGATATTGCTCACTATGAATTCCCTAAGCAAAATATAAGAATGGAAAAAGCAAATATATTTCCAAGTGAAATCAATCTGAGATTTGCTACAAAAGTATACTTACGCTTGTGGTTTTCAGTATGCTTTTCTATACGTAGTACTATACTAACATAAAGCCCTTTTCTTGTTTACTATTGTTGTGTTAAGATTGCTGAGAAGATGGAGGTAGGAGGTCCTCATATTTGATGGGATTTGATGTTGGAAACTCACTTTTATACCTGTATCTCAGCATTCATGTTTAAGATGACTCATGAATTAAACCTCTGAGATAGCCAGGCTATTATGGAAAAGCTGCATACACATCAGAATTTATTCAGAGCTGGGAGAACTGAGGATTTGGAAGTTATTTGAGTGAAAAAAAGAAAATTAGCTTAGTGAGTTTGGCTCCTACATGTACTTCTAAAATGAAGGTGACTTTGAGATTCTCAGTCATTCTTCCCTTTTTCTGCAAGCCAATGTCACTTCCCTTTTTTCTAGCCCCTTCTTTTAATGTAAAAGAGAATCCACATTCTTCTCTGCAGATCTGCAGGAAAGCACCCATTTACTGTTATTAAATCCACTTAACACCAAATGCATGTTTTATTTCTAAAAAGGGAAGTAGAAAGTGTAGTCCAGAGAGGTAAACTGTTCGTAATGCATATATTTAGTTATCTTAAAATGAATTTAAATTTACTTAGCCTTTCTCACACTGTTGTTCAGCTGCCAGATCCAAAAGGCAAGTGAAACGACGGGGAGTTTAGTTAAATAAATATGAAGCTGTAGAGTGGGAGGTTGTCTTCAGAACTGTTTCCTATAACCTATAATTGGGTCTCCAAGGAAGTGTAAATTATGTCTGCAGCTTGGGCTGCAGCTAATGCTCTCTGAGAATAATTATTCTGATGGTTGTTGGAGAAAAACGAGTGAAGGAATAGATGCAACATGTGGACTGCAAGTATAAAAGTGGTGTGTAGGATAGCTTCACTGTTTGGGTTTTTATGCTAATCAATTCTCATGATAATAATAGGTTAATTATCTGCATTGATTTATTTCCAAGACAACCAGCTTGAGGATTCTTTCTGTTTAAAACTTACCGGATCGTAAGATCTTGAAACTAAACTGTGAAGTGTGGCTTTGCATGTTCAAAAGGTCTTTACGCAGGTACTGTGCATGGTGTAGAGGTTACAGTTTGCACTTACAGAGATGATTGCTGCAAATTACCCACAGCTCTGTCACTTACAAATTGCATTTCTGCAACAGAGCTGGAGTAAAAACTTAAGGATACCCAGAAATTTTAGTTCGTTCTTTGTTTGTGCTTCTTCAAAGGAACACTCGGTAGGAAGGTCACTACCTTGATGTCTGCTTGCTATCCCTGAGATCTGATGCAATGTGGCAACTTTCATTAACAGAAATTAAAATAATGTGGGATGTGAGAGATCTGACCTGAGGCGAGTGAGGGCTTGAAAAATGTATGGCAGAATTGCTGTTTTCCTGATAGCTGATTTTGGATATCCCAAGTTGGGGTGGGGTTGGAGTGTCTAGACTGGGTATCTCTGCCTGACTACTGGATCCACTGCCTCTGAATTTCCATTTTCCCCAGTCTGCTATCTGGTTACTCTTGCTGGTAGGAGTGTGAGAGTGGAAATAAACACGTGGCTTATGAAAAAGTGCTGCAAACCAATTCAGGAATGTAAACACCTGCTGCTGAAACTTTTCAGAGCTCAGAGATGTGTGTATATGAACATAAGCCACACACAGAGGGATGTCTCTGTGTGCATGTTGCTTTCTAGTGCTGGTGGCTTTTGTGGTGGTGCTCAGGTGCATTAGCCTGCTATGGTAGTTAGAGGAGTGGTGGAGCATTGGAAGAATGTAGGTGTAGGGCTATTCCTCCACATCTCTCATGTGATGAAATCTTGAAGGAGTCTGCTCAATGCAATGTGGTTTTCAGTGATCTGTACTGCCTGATAATTCACATACACTGAAAATAGCTTATATGTGGTTTATCCTGCATATAATTCTGAAATAGGGTTTTATTCTCACATCACTATGAAATGGAGCATAAATCCATCATCGGGATCGTTGCTAGCCTTTCTAAATTCTTTGTCATCTCTTTAGCAGTGAAATGTGATGTCATAAATAATGATTTCAAAATATAAACAGCAGGAGGCAACAAACTTCTAAAAAGTAATTTATGAAAATGTTCTTGCCTCCTTCCTACCTGTATATAATCTCCATACAAAACCAGAGCACATCACAGCTCTTTTTTAGTTTTTTACTTCTTCTAGAGATTTTGATAACAATAATGGACTTAATCTGGGCATCATGATTGCACCATAGCTGGATTTGGCTCCTGATCTCTTAACAAGTAAACTGTTGTTTGAATCCTGTAACTCCATGTTGGATTGCTATTTAGATCCAGAAATTGCATCATTCTCATACGTACAAACAGTGATTCCCTAGGGCTTCTGGCTAATTTTCCCTTCACCCACTGTGCTGTAATAATGATATATTTAAATGAGCTGTCTGTGAAGTACAGGTTCTTAAAACAAATTAACAATGCTGTTTAGAGGCAGTGGTAAGGTACGGAAGGCAAGAAAATTATTTAGGGAAAGGTCTGCAAAGTGTACCATGGGAGTGAATGGCATTGTAGGATCTGCTGCTACCTGGATCTAGAAAAGCTCTTTGCTTTCCTTCTGCATACTTGCTCCAGGTTACTCTGAGGACTGAGAAAAGACCCAGGCAAGAAGGGAAGTAGGACGCTGCTATTCATTCTTGCTATGGGATTTTTATTTCACCGCTTCAGGAAAAATACAGCCAAAGCAAGTTAACAGGGGCCCGAATGAGTCTGAGAAGCAAGGGCAAGAAAGAAGGCAAGAGGAAAAAAAAAATATGCATCTTGTAGTGGCCCAGTACATCTTTCTGCCCTGCTGATTTGTCAGTATTTCTGGCAGAAGAAGAGGGGGCAGCCCTGAATAGTCCGTGAAGGGTGTAGCAACTTCCAGCTGCAGCACGGCAAAGCCTGATTCCAGAAACTGCACTGAGTGTGCGGTTCTGCACAACAACTACCCGCTCCCCAACACAAGTGACTTGGTGTGTTGCTCTCTAAGTGACTGTTTATCCAGAGGACAGGTAAGGGGTTTCTAGGGAAGTGTCCTTTACTGGTGATTTGGACTCAGAGCGCGAGCACGGTGTAGTGCGCTCGCTTTGTGTTGTTGAAGTTGTTGCTGCTTGTGGCTATTTGTAGATATGTAGGTAAGGTTTGCTTAATTTCAGGGTAGTTGCTTCACAAACCATTCTGTAATGCATTTATTATGCCAAGCTATCATTAGATTCTTTTGGGAATTTACGTTTAAAAAGTTTGGGAATTTCCAGGGAGCACAGGTTTTTATTAAAGGGAAAAGGAATCAAAGAAGAAGTCGAATTAGCTGAACAAGTATGATCTCCAAAGATACCACATTCAGGGAATTCCTCTTTTTAGCAAGATGCAAATCTGTCTTCTGTGATTTTAATAAAGTCTTAAATATAGAATTCGGTATTAGGACAGGTGAGAAGGTGCTTGCTGATCTCTTCTCCTACCAGTAGGAGGCTACTTCAAATAAATTATTGCTGTGGTGTCCCCATTGTTTTTCCTGTTAAATGTTACACTCTTTGTTCTGATTTTTTTTTATTAATCTGAGAGCTAGACATGTTTTATGTTCATCTCTGGGGCATTTTAGCTTTGAAATCATTGTAATTCACAGCTACTTGGGTATTTAAGACACATTCATTTACACAATTAAAGCTGTACTCCACTTGATAGTCTGTGGTAGTGAGTCTAATACGAAGTTCTGACCTCTGTGTGTGTGATGCTCTCTGTGTATATCTCTGGTAAAACACTGATTTCAGTAGCATAAATTGGATCTAAAACCTGGGAAGAATTATCCATGGTATAATTTTTAGATATTCTCTAATCTACCTCCAAAATCACGACTGAAATCCATACGTGAAATATGTTTTCTTAGGGTGAAAATTATTGATGTTTTCTTTAAAGACCTTTAAAACCACTAAAAATATTATCTCGGCCATTGTGAAATTGGTGCATTCTTTATACCAGGTATTTTATACTTCAGTGGTTTGTAACAAATTAGCAGAATTTAAAGTTTACATGAACCCACCTGAGGCCATGAGAATTTCATTAAATATCATTCAGTTGGTATAATTTGATTTGACATTCTGCACTAACTGAATAGTTAGAATGTAATAAAATATGTAACTTCAATATTAAGGTTTTTTTTTTACCCTATATGGTGGGTAGGCAGAAGTTGTCTTTGCTAAGATAAAGTCCTGAGCACTGTTTTTGTTTCCCAGCAAGCAACTGTTCCCAGGAATCTTTTGCGTAAGATTATGTGCTCATTCATGGCATAAAGATGATGGAGTAATGGTGAGAGTTGTGCATTCCTTACTTCAGAAAGTAACCTGTTGGTAATTTCTGCTTTGGTCAACTTGCAGCGTGTTGTGTAGTCTCAACGTGAAGGTTTTCTTTCTGTATTGGTCAGATCAAGAACTGGCACTGCTTTGGGCAATGCTGTTACGGGAGTAAGAGACTGGTCCAGGGTCTCAGTGGGCTCGAGGTCACTCCTTGTAAAGTCAGTAAAGATGGTTTCCTATCAACCGCACCAAGAATTAGAGCACATCCCATAAGGCTTATTTGGAAAACTGCTTGCCAAGCAGGTATTTTGCTTCCTAGCTTATAAATCAAAATGTATCGGTCTTTTTATTTCTGCTGCTGTTATAACGTTGTTTTGTAATGTGCTCGCAGGGAAACTGTTCCACCTTTGAGGAACTAGCACTAGAGTTCACTGGTGCTTACAATGGGCACCAGTTACAAGGAGTAGAAGGGCACTGTCTGTGGAATGTGTTTTGTATTAAGTGCTGATGTGCTTCTGCTGTTTGTACGTTTGTCTAGAGAACTGAGCTATCAACAGATATCTAAAAGACACACAACCATAATTTGCGAAAGCATGGAGGTGGTTCAGTGTGCCTCATATAAAGCATTCTGTGGTCCAAGGGTGTAACATATGGAGGTGATTAGCAACAAATATTGTAGGTAAATAAGATACCCTCTTAGCCACATACCTTCCATGAAGGATGCAAAGTAGTGGGTGAGTTTAGAATACTTCTACTGCTTTCTGCCATCATGGCCATCTTTATCAGATGACTTTTGAGCTTCTTTCTAACTCCTGTCACCAGCACATACTTAAGCAAGACTCGAGTTACATGCCCAGAAGGTGAGCAAAGCATTAGCAATTGCTTACATTGTCCTTTTCCCTGGGGTGACTTGCAGCTGAGTAGCACAGGCACCCATGGATACCAACTGTTCCTTCTCGCGTCTACATGAACACTAAGTGTTGTATGAAATGCACAGTTAAACAAGTGTGAGTTAGATCATAGTCTGCCACTTCAGCCCCCAAATCACAGTCCTGTTGGAAATGCAAACTTGGAACATAGTGAATAACCTACTTTTACTTTTATAACAAGATTTGGGCTAAAAAGGGCCTAAACCTCATGGAAGCAGTTCTTAGTAAGATGTCCCCATCAAAGGAGGTGTAACAATTTCTTCAAAACATTTAGGAATGAACTTATTCAGCTATCTGACTGTGCAGTGCTTTTGTCAGAAGTGGTAACATAGGAAAGGTTTGGAGTTTGTGTGTTTCTGTCAATGTAAAGTGCTGCTGTTAAAATTACAGTAGCCCGATTCTGAAAATGGGAGACATTTAGCATTGGAATCATGGACCTGGTCACAGAACACGTAGCCATGTCCCAAGAGAAGGTAATCCTAAGCACCTGAAAAACCTGAGAGTATCTAATCATTACTCAATGTGAAGAATAATAGACATCTTAAGATTTAATTAATCTACAGGCCACTCTCCGTATTAAAAAAGTAATTTTAGTTAAGGAAAGCATCACATCAAATGTTATCAGTCCAATAGAAAATTGTCATAGATCTTGATTTTAAAATCTTGCTGTGAGTGAGTTTGCATCATTTAGAAATGGAAAATACTGCTGTTAGTTATCA
Source organism: Phaenicophaeus curvirostris (assembly GCF_032191515.1). NCBI lineage: Eukaryota > Metazoa > Chordata > Aves > Cuculiformes > Cuculidae > Phaenicophaeus > Phaenicophaeus curvirostris. The sequence continues at coordinate 13,186,776 of NC_091396.1, forward strand.
TAAGCAGATTACTTGGCAAGGTGAGTATAGCTCTGAAATTCTGTTCTCAACAGAACAGAAGACTAAAAAAATATTTGAGAAGATGAGGTAAAAATAGACTGACACTCTACCACTGTCTCTGAAGGACTGGACTCTCATCTGCAGTAGTTTACAGAAATGTGATCAGAAGCATGCACACTCCTCTTAAAAAAAAAAAAAAAAAAAAACAAACAAAAAAGCACTAGACCTTCTAGAAAAATTAAAGTCCTGTAAACACACACTCCTCCCCCTGCCCTGGCTACGTATGCACACCCAAAGGGTTCAGGCAAAGGTTCTTCTGGCAAGGGTCTGTTGAACTGCCAGTGACTCTGGATCCTCCAACCTCAATTTGAGAACCTTCCCAAAGGAGCTTCTGCGCATGCCTTAATTTGAGAACTTTCACAGCAAGACCACCCCTCACCTGCTAATAGGCCATGGACTCGTCTTATAAATAGTGGCTGCCAGGAAGGCACGGTGTGTGCCGTGCAGAGATCAAAAGAAGCCTTTTTACCCTCCCTTTTCAACTGTGCAGGTTAGGGTGGGCCCTAACAAGCCCTGCTCAAGAAGTCTAGGAATGAAATAGCAAAGGTGTAAAAATGCAGTTGTACAGTTAGGACAACACATGAACTGTTAGTTCTCAGCCCAGTCAAACACTAGGGTTCATCCCAGTTGTGCTTAGCAACTAATGAAGGTGGAGCCAGGTTCTGCTTCTCATGCTTCTCTTTGCTTTGCTTTAGGAGTGCTCACATTTGGCTGCCTGTGGATTTGCTGTAAGAGACTGTTTGGAATTCTGACTTTTATTTACAAGACTTTTTTTTTTTTATCCTTTATTCTGACTTGTTGCTTCTGTGACTGCTCTTTGACTTTACTTGGATAGCATGTGGCACTGTAAAACTACTATCAGTCAGTGGGTGTTTATGCTTTAATACGCATCTGGTAATGTAAAGCTGGTCTAAAGGAACTGTGCAAGTGTAAGAGAGCACAAACAGATCTGTAACAAGGGAAAAGAGTTTAAAATGCAGTTTAATGTGTACCAAAGCTGTAAGCCCTAATGAATTAATGGGAAATGGGACGTGCAGATATAATTGATAAATACTGAAATAAGTTTCCTGGCACTTAATGTGTCCATGTGATGTAAAAAGCCAGCGATACTGAAATGTGGTTTGTATAATTCCCTGGTTCATATGACTGGCGTGCATTGTTCCATTTGTGATGTTTTCTATTTATTTATTTCAGGTATTCTTTCCTGCCATGTGTGCAAACAGACCTGCTTTGCAAGGGATGTAGTTGAAAATCCCTTTCGTGAGGATTTTCCCATTATTAATTCAGCTATGGCAAAGGTAAGTGAAGACCACTAAGTTGGGTGTCTTCTGAGTTCTTAAAACACTTCCACATGAACACTGTTTGATAAACGGAGTGTACTTCATGTTGAAAAGCAGATGGTCTTAGTCTGTGCTAATGATGCTCTGTAATTACTTCACTTCTGGAGATGGACATCCTGCCTTCAAAGTACTTCTTGAACTTTATTTGAAGAAAGAATTTGACTCTATATACTTAAAATAGAGTAGATTAAAAAAAAATGATACTAGTGGTGTAGGACTGGATCTGTGACAATCAATATATTAGGAAGATACTGAATCTCTTGGATTCCACATAATCCCCTTTCTGCTTTCAACCTCAAGTAAATAGAAGCAGCCTGTTGGCTGAATGATTACACCAAGATTGCCCATTAGATCCTGTGGGCAATTATGATTTTCTGGTTGACTGTTTTAATGATAATAAAAGTCACATCATATTTCAGTTTCCTATTGGGGAATGGATGCAAAGCTTAACTGGAAGGGATAGAATTACTACCTTGACCTGGTATTTACACGCACATGGGTGGATTTCACTTCTGTTAAACACTCCATTAACAGGCAGGACTATTCTTGCACTGTTTTAGTTGTTACTACTTTGGATCTCTAGGAGGGATAGAGAAAGATGTGTATTTTGCCCACCCTGTTATAAAACAAAACAAAACAAAAAATCTGTTATTTGCATGAATAAGATTGATTTCAGAATGTGATAGTATTACCGGTAGCTGGGAATTAAAATGGGTGAAAACTTGTCAAAACTGTTGTATAATCTGGTGACAGTTTTATCCAAATTGTGATCCAAAGCAAGGGAAAAGTAATGAAGAAGCAAGGATACTGGACGTCACCTTCTGAACCAGCTCCTGGACCTCAGTCTATTTCTTTTTGCACTTTTTGATTCCTTAGTAAACTGTGTAGCCACATTCGATATTCAGTTTCAGAGTCTCTAGGTGGAAGGGAATGTTTTTTTCCATAATGCAGGACAGAAGATGATTCTTCTACTCCTCTTGACTCCTGCAGGGGCAGCAACAATTTCTAGGTCAAGTCCATCCCATGCAGAAAGCTTGAGACTGCTTTAAATTATGTAAGCGACTTGCCCAGTGACATCATTGCAAAAAAGTACAGAGGGGATGTACTTCTTCCCTATCAATCATTTCTGTGTTTAATTTTCTTCATTGTTAAGAAGGAAAGAACATGTAACTTAATCCACGGAGTGTTCTGGGAAAATTAAAATTTAATGCAAGCAAAGTGTACTGACATCTTCGGATGTAAGGTGCTTAAAAAGTGCAACAAAGCTTTATCTAAAAGTGGAAGCGGTCTATTCATATGCACTCTTCAAACAAGGAAATTCAGAAGGTATTGCTGAATGTTTAGAATGCACTTATTATACTGGGATTTCTTAATTACTATGACTCACATAATTTACCTTTCAATGAGAATTTGTGTAGAAAGGAAATCAAATGAGACCATCTAATGACTTCAAAAGCACTAGATTATTTTTTCAAACCTTCTTTAAAAGCAGGGCTTTCTTTTCTGTAATCCCTTAGGAATCCTAAAAGCAGTTCAGTACAGCAGATTTCTCAGTGGAGCACAGGAGTACCCTAGAGGCATTTGCGAACCTTCCTCATGGTTTTAGGTTTGCTTCCTTTTATTAACAATCAAGTCATGTAGCACTGAAGCTTTCTTAGTGTCTTTTAACCACCATACCCCTGAAAAACTAAAGGCATAGTTTCACCATCAGTGATATCAAAAGGAGAAGCACCAGCTCATCCAACTGACACAACTGAACTGCCATAATTTTCTTTATTTACCCAATATGTTCAATTGGGAATCTATCAAGGCTTGTAAGAAAGTGTTTAGAAGCAAGCTGTTTCTCAGTGTGTGAGGTAGTGAAGCATAAAGGATAGAATGTGCTATAGATAGAATGTGTAGCAGGAGTTTAAAAAATATGGAGTTCAGAATCTCTTGCCCAAAAGCCCATTTCCACATCATAAATAATCTAACTGTGGGAACACTCTGTTCTCTGCAGCTTAAAAGTAATGTAATGTTAACACAGGCCAGTGTCAACGTAAGTTCTAGTCAGACTGACAACTGAACAGTTAGAGGTAAACCTGTGATTAAGCAGTTTTGATTATTGCAGAGAAGGCAGAGCATCCCTTAACTTTTGACCTGTTTCCTGATCTGGCCTCTCATGGGTGCCTTTTTTCTCAATAATTCTTGTGTTGTGTCATATTTGTGCTTGATTGTGATAGAGCACAGAAAGATTACCAATTTGATTTAAGATCTTCAAATATTATTTTTATTATTTCCTTTTACAACTACATCCAAACTCTTAAAAATCACTTGAATTATGTTAGCCTGAGGAAGAGAAATATTAAGCTCACAGATCTGAATCATAGTCTATTAATGATAACAATTTATGTGGCTAATTTGTTATCCTTTTATGTAATAACACTTTTTGTTCTTAGAGCTGCTCCATGTGTAAAGACAAGAGTCCCGCTCACAGTCTCTGTACAAGCTGCAATAAGTGGTTGTGCAGCTCATGTACAGAGGAACACAGCCATGGCAAGGAAAACGGAGACCGCTTCTTGTCTGTATCCCTGAAGGGCTGCACAGGTACTGAAGATGCACTTTGAAATGTTGTTTTTTTCTCGTATCAGTTATTCAGCTGAAAAAGGAGCAGTTGCAGGCTCTGTGCCACCGGCACTGTTCTGTGTGAGTATGACTCAGAAGGATATGTGTGTGTGTGTCAGTGAGAGATTATGTGATTTTCTTGCCACAATCACCATTCCACATTATTTGAAAAATACTGGGTATTTGCTTTTCACAGAGACATGCCTTTTCACTCTGTGGAGTGATGGGCTAGACTTTGGTAGGCTACAACAGCAATAGTCCTTACCCTTTCAGTATTTCTGTCCTCTTTCAGGTAATTTCCTTCAGGAAGTGACCATAAAGCAGTTCCTGTGCTTAGGGAGAGTCACAGACAGCAAAAGGTTGTGATCACTGTAGAATGTTCTTTTTCTAAGCCTGGAGTGGAAAAGATGATTCCTGAGTGTGATCTCTATATGGCCACCAGCAAGCCCAAATGAAGCCCACTGGTGAATATGTCCTTGGACAGGACAAGGGGCAATGGCCTCAAGCTGTGCCAGGGGAGGTTCAGGCTGGACATCAGAAAAAAAAAATTCACCAAAAGGGTCATCGGAGTTTGGCAGAAGCTGCCCAGGGAGGTGGCTGAGTCACCATCCCTGGAGGTATTTAAAAGATGGGTGGATGAGGTGCTCAGGGACATGATTTAGTGGCTGACAGGAATGGTTGGACTCGGTGATCGTGGAGGTCTTTTCCAACCTAGTGATTCTGTGATATACATCTTACCCTTATACAATGGTGGTCCACAGAAAGGATTATTAGCTTATATTACTGCTCATTATTTTCTTCACCTGTATGCCAGAGATCTGCTAAGGAGCATGCTAACCTAAACTTACATAAGCAATTTGTGACCTAAAGTAAGAGTTTTGTAATTTTATACAATGATTTAAGATTGCACTTTGCTCACATGTGAAGTTATTTGTGTTAGAGAGTTTGTGCTGCACTGTCATTCCATTTCATACTAAAGATGAAGGACAGAACAAGGAATAAACATAGGTGTAGTCCACTAATTATATATTTTATATTATTAATTTTTTTTTGCTTTATGATTTTTCTTGTAGAAGCATATAATTTCTTCTTGCCATACATGGAGTGCTTTTAAGTCCTGGGTGTTCATACCAAAAGAGCTTGAGGGACTTGAGGCTTGATATACCATTGCCACATAGAGTGTAAACAAACAAATAAAAAATCTGTAAGAATAGTAATAATAAAAAAAAGCACAGGTAGCATTTAAATGTTTTCTGGGTCTTTTCTAGAGTATAATATAAACTGAATTCCCCCCAGTCTTCTTTCTAATATCCTGATTGGATGGACATTATGTTTTCCTTCTTGAGTTGATGACTCTTTGTCACAGTTCCCTGTCTGCTTACCCTGCGTATCCTCTCCTGGATTGCCATGGCTCAGTGGCAGTTCTCATCAATAGGTCAATTGAATTAGGGAATTACTAGTGGCAGAGGCTGTGGGTCTGTGTTGTAAGTAGATAACATTGACTTTTGTCCTTAGTTTGCATTTGAAATCTGCTTGTCTCTTAAATACGACACAGGATTAAAAAAAACACTGATTTCTCTAGGATGATTACAATCACCCAAAGGCTAAAGAACTCTTCCAAGAGAGAAAAGTGGAGGAATCATTGCATAAGATTATGAATAAGCTTCATTATACCGGGGCCTTAAATACCGCATCTTATTATAAGTTGGAGTTTAATATGGACAGTTTGATCCTGAGATTTCAGTAAAACAGTTTGCATGCTCATGCCCTGCAGGTGCTGAACGCTTAGAGGAGCTTTTCTAACTCATTAAATTGAGATAGTTATTAAGGGAGTTTTATTTTTCTCTTAAGAGATAATATCTGACCCCATAGGGGAGGAAAAGATGGTCTTTGACATCCCCCTTGGTTATAAAACCTGCTTTGTTTCGTATTATTTGTATTGTCAGGTGCAGATTTTAATGCAAAAGTACATATTTGCTGTATCATCATAAGAAAATTGTTGTTGAGGTCGTTTCAGTTTGTATCTTGATAGAAAAAAACCACTGGAGTGAGCTAAAAAAACCTCTGATCCAATTTGCTCTTATAATAATGCTATCTGTTAGCATTTAATTAAAAAATAATTCAAAATAATAAACTTTCCTGAAGAATAAAGCATGATACTGTAGTAAATAATTCCTAATAATGTAAACTATATAATGCTGTTACATAAAAACCTTGCCCTAAACTGTCACACATTTTCTTCTTGCACATTGTGTTAAGGAGGTGGAGGGGAAGCTAATTGAGCTGGAGGAAGTACATCAGCTATCTCAGAAATGTTTAGAGTAGATAGCAGTCAAAAAAGTAGGAAATTTATCCTGTTTTCTTTAGAGCATGGCGTGGATTTTCTCTATAGTTTCATTCTCAGCCATCAGAATTTTTTAGATTTTCTACTTGTATATTGTGCATTTTCCAATTGGAAAATACAGTGGCTGAATTAATATAGCTTGCTGTACACTGTGTCTGATATTGCAATACTATGACTTCAGAGGTTTAATTCTATAAAGGCCTCTGTTTTGCTACAGGATGAGAGCATGGTCCTTGACACAAGCTGGGTTTTTGAAGTATTTAGATAAATATAGTTAAATAATAAGGTTTGATATTGGAAAAATGAAAGATTTTTCTCATTTTATATGAGCAAATAATGATATATAATAAATAATGTTTTATTGCATTTAAAGTTTATATCAATAAGTGTTATCGGATGATAATGGTTTTATTTGATTTCTCATGTGTTGGCAAAGAATACTGGGATAGTGTCTTTGTAGGAAAACTTTGAGGATGCAAGGATATATCCTTCTCTTGCTGTCCTCATACAAGTCCTTATGTGCTAATAATATTGATGGTTGTGTGGGCAATAGATATGAACACTGACCTGCATAAATCTGTCACTGTACTTTAGCATTGCTTGTGCTTTTTGACCATTTTTGAGAAAATAATGTTTTTCACCAGAAATAATTATGGATGGTCCTTATACTAGTTGGTAAGATAAGGCCCTGAAGACTGTTTCTGGGAACCCAAGGAAAGAGTTTCCCCTTCCCTGCCTTAGCTAGTAGTGTAGATTTGTTTGTGAATGTCTAACTTCAGTGGCAGGATGGGTTTCTCTGCCATGGCTTATTTGGGGGTTTTTTTGCAACATTTCATTTACAGTTCTTGTTATTTCTAAAACAATTCTACTGTATCCAGGAAAAAAGACAAGAATAGATTGTACAGGAGCAACACTTCCCCCTTACATATCCTCTGTCTGTTCTTACTCTTCATCACATTAATCTTTAAAAAAACTCCTTTTAAGGACAGGTTTTTGTGTCTGATATCTACATTAGGTATTAGCTGCTGAGGTTTATGTACTGCATTTACAACAAACACAAGTCTGAAAACTAATTCCCCCTGTTACTTTTTGAGAACAAAGGATTTCCTTGATTCTGCTGTGACTTCAGGTTTATTTAATACGTTTGCTTTTCTACATTTTACAATACTGTTTTGTTGGCTGGTTTGTTAAACCAGGGTATTCAAAGCTGTGAGGCAGTTGCCCAAAATCATGAAAGAGATTTAAAACTCATGAGAGTTCAGAGGACGATATGAATTTGGGTTGATGACTTGTTTCTGAACCCCTTTGATGTGGTCAGTTTGTCAGATGTATAAGGAGAGGAAAACAAACAGAAACAAACCCTGCTTCATATAGTCATATGGTTCCAGGGTCTGGATCTTTTAAAAATGCCATCAAGACTTTCAATAAAATTGTGTGAGTTTGGCAACTCCTTTTCTGAACTATAAAAGTGATAATAATATATAATATAATAGTGATATAATCCTTGTCAATGACACCATTGCTTTATATTCCTCAGCAACTGAAGATGAAGCAAGTGAATTTTCCTTATGTTGTCCAGTGCACACTCAAGAGCTGCTCAAGCTGTTTTGTGAGACCTGCGATACCCTTACATGCTGCAGCTGCCTTCTGGCAGAGCATAAGGATCACAGGTGCCTAATCACTTAATCATAATCCTGTCTAGAACTGTAGCTAATTTAGATTTGAAGCTGTTCATCTGCATGTATTGTCAGCTGAAGATGCAGGCTATCATCCAAAGTTAAAAGCCACAGCAAACTCAACGCAGTTGTCTTGTGCACATGGGTTACTGCCCTCACAGAATCACTCACTGCTCTTAGCACTCTGCACCTTCTCGACTGTATTGTCTGCCCAGACATTATGTATGAATGCTGAAAGGCACAAGTTGAATTATGTATGTATGGGCTGAAAGGCACAACTTGAATTCTGTACTTAGCATCATTCAAATACACCTGTTTGATTTTATCAAAGACATCATGACTGTACAGGACCAGAGTTACCAATGCTGAAGGATGCTGCTTGCCTGTGCAATTGTGTGAGTCATGTAAAGAATTATCTATACACAATGAGGAGACGTGTGAGATGAGCCAGCCAGTATGATGAACAATAAATTTTACCTATGACAAAGAACAGTTGTAGTAGGAAGGAAGAAGGGGATGATGTCCAGACAGGTATTAAGGCAGCCGGTCCCCTAAACTTATCAACTGGAAAAAACGTAGTGTGAGAATTTCTCCTTCTTTTGCAGGTTCAGACATCTTGATGAAGCTTTGAAAAATCAGAGAGTTATCCTGGAAAATGTCGTAACAAAAGTGGAAGAGAAAAAAAATGGGATTCAGATTTCAGCTAAACAGATTGAAGACGGGTAATTGTTATGCATCTTTTTTTTTTATTGAAGTGAGTGATCAGTAAAAATATTATTTTCACAAAATGTAGGTCAACAGAAGTAAATGCTATTTTTTTTTCTTGGAGAGCAGGAAATAATAGGAAGATTAAAAATATCAAATCCATGTTTAAGTGGTACTGACAAGTCATGGCATTGTAATGTATGATTCCATAGTCCTTATAAGGCGTCTGACAGCTGACTTCAGAGTTAAGATTTCTTTGAATAATCTGTTTCCGAACTAGAATTTGAAAAGATTAGAAATGAAGAGCATTTAAAAAATACATTATTTCTTCAAGAAGCTTCAGACCAAATTGCACTTCCAGTCAAGACTAGTAGAAAAATTAAAGTATTTCCTTATATGAACTAGATTTTGGCTACTGATTACCTGTTTGTTAGCAGTTGGATCTCTCTTCTGCATTAATAAAACCATTTCAAACACCTTGAGAGAGTACAAAAAATTTTTAGGCTACCTATACTCCAGTGTAAAGTGGAAGTTTTCTGGATATGGCTTCTTTGCGTGTTTGTTGACAAAGAATTTAAGACTGTTGTTGATGTGATGTTTGGGAGTCAATCAGCATTAGCATGTTGCATCCAGAGAGTAGAGGTCAGTTTTGGATGGAGATGAATGATGAGTGATGTCCTTCAGGGGTCCATATTAGAAACCAGGACTGTTTAATATCTTCATCAATGGCATAATGGGATTGAGTGCGTCCTCAGCAAATTTGCAGGTGACCCCAATCTGAGTAGTGTGGCTGACATGCTTGAGGGATTGGATTCCACCCAGAGGGACCTGGACAAGCTTAAGAAGTGGACCCACATGAACCTCATGAGGTTCAACAAGGCCAAGTACAAGACCTTGACCCTGGGCTGGGGCAACCCCCTGTATCAATACAGGCTGGGGGATGAAGGAATTGAGAGCAGCCCTGTGGAGAAGGACTTGGGGGTACTGGTGGGTGGAAAGCCGGATATGAGCTGACAATATGCACTCACAACCCAGAAAGCCAATTGTATCCTAGGCTGCAACAAAAAAAGTGTGGCCAGCAGGTTGAGGCCTTTAAATGTCCCTTTCAGCCCAAACCACTTTATGATTCTTTGATTCTGTGTTTGAAAGGAAGTGTGGGGAGACTTACGGAAAGTGGCACAGCTTTCATTGGAGTTGTCTGTCAATAGTTGGATAAATGCTATAACAGATATTTACTAAGGGCTGAATAAATGACATACCAGTTTGCTTATCCAGGGATGTGTATCTCTTACCCATAGGTTGCTTGAAGTAAAACATTTATACAAAAAAGTAGAAAATCAAATAAAAATGGCCAAGATGGTTTTGATGAGTGAAATCAATAAACGAACAAACATCCTTCTTGAACAACTTGAAGTAAGTAAGGGTAGTTGCTTTGATACCTTGGGAAATTAAACTAAATTAAATTTAATTTCAGTGCAAATGGAAAGAGTATGGACTGGGAGAGTTATTGTCCCTTTGCTTATGTTTTCAGATATTTCTTATTTTTTTTTCCCTACAGAATTTTCTGTAGAATCAATGGTTGACAGGGATTCAGGATGAAGTGGCTAAATGTTTGTTTGTTTGTTATGAGTTAACCACATTTTCTAATGCAGTTACAGAGAATATGTGTGCACCTTTCAGTACTTACAAAACAAACCAGCTTCTGGTTTAATGTTTAATTTCTAGAAGACTGCTAGCAGCACATTTAATATCCTGTTCTGAAAATGATCTTCTGGTCTACTTTCTGTAAGATCCTGCAGGTTTGATCTTCAGTTTTTGGATGTCCAGTTGAAGTATATATGGTTTTATTTTGAAATAGGCTAAGCACAAAAATTGCTGTCAGATCTTACGATAATTTGCAGTCATTCTCAGGTAATTTTAGCAACAGGGCACTCAGCACTTGCTGACTACCTTTGAACTTCTGTATTTGGCTCAAATCTGGCTACTTGCCTAAGTAGCTTTACAAAAAAAAGGAGAAATGTGTTCTCATTTCTTTATTATTAAACATGAAGTAAATTCAGTGTTCATGTGTTTTGACAACATTTCAGTGTTTGAATTATCTGTACCAAGAGCTGAACTGTGTATACATTTGAAGTATATACACAATGCTCTGTTGGAATGCATGTAGGGGCATCAGATCGGGAGATGCCAGGTTAAAATCAAACAAGGGCAGATAGTTCTTCTCATAAATGGTAAATTAGTGTGGAACTCCTTGCTGCAAGGTATTGTGCATGGGTTAAAAGTAATTAGAGAAAAATCATAGAAAAATACACTGAGGGTGGTATGTAGCCTCTGTCTTTGTGGTCCTTAAATCATGAATTGCTGCAGACTGAAAGACCATTCAGAGGAAATGCTGCATGCTTCCCCTCTTTTTATATTCTTCCTTGGGTCTCTTCTGTTGTGTAAGAGATAAGAAAGCAGTCTGGGTGCTAATTTGATCTAACTTCTACAGCTTTTTTGGATTACATTATTGTGTTAAACCAAGGCCAGAATGATGTAGGTTGATTGCTGTAGAATAAGTCATTGTTCATCCTGAATTCAAACATACCTATTGACTAGAATTTGCTTTCTTTTATGACTGATATTTTAAAGATATTCTAAATAACATTGTCCCTGCAAATAATGCATAATGTAGTGCCAGTGATTGTATGCATTATGTATGTCTGAAGAATGACAACTGTCTTCTACCGATTCACATTATTGACAGAAAATCACCAGTGAAAGGAAGCAGAAATTGGAGCAACAACTGCAAAGTATTGTGGTATTAAGCAGACAGGTAGAACATGTGCAGAACTTCATCAGTTGGGCAGTGTGCAGTAAAAACAGCATCCCATTTCTCTTCAGTAAAGAACTGGTAAGAACAATACCTATTTTCTAAGTAAATGGAAATTGCACAGTAAATGTGAGAGCTGTTTTAAGGATTTAATGTTTCTCAAATAAAATATTTTTCATAATCTTATAATTGTGAATAAAATCATCATCCTCTGATTTGTCAACAGATTGTATTTCAGATCCAGCGCTTGTTAGAAACAAACTGTAACACAGACACAGGCCCTCCTCTGAAGATCAGATTTACTTGGGATCCCTCCTACTGGACTAAGCAACTGTCCAGTTTTGGTAAGAAAAAAATACCGTTTTTTTATTCGGCAAGTTCCCAAAGCTAGACAAGACAGATATAGGCAATACAGTACTTTCCCTAAAGTGCTCTCCTTTTTTGTTTTGACTTCCAGTGTTATACCTCATCACGTTCTGAAGAAAAGCTAATGCGACTGAACTTTCCTGTTTTTCCCTTCAGTTATATAAATTCACCTATTAAAAGACATTATTATGTATAAATATTACCTTAATTACAGTCTATAAATATAATTTTGATGATGTTACAAAGTCACGATTTAAGATAGTTTAGTGGGAACACTGTGCAGGACTAGACAAATAACTTTTAACAGAAATTACTTAAAACATAGCATCTCTGGCTGTCAAACAGCCTTGTCTTTGCCCAATGTATTTGAAATTCATCTCTGTCGCTCCAAGCAATAGTTCTGTACAACACTGTGATGCTGGTAGTGCTGTAAGGAGAACCCTGGGTGAAATGGAGTATCTGCAGTGTGCCTTATGCTGTTTCCTCTGCCTTACCCTTGGGCAGCTGGGCTCCTGCCCACGATATTCAGCTCTTTGAGAATCTTAGTGGCCAAAGGATCTGAGCAGTGCTTGAAGCACAATTAACGGGCACAAAAATGGCTTTAAGACATTGTCTATATAATAATAACACTGTTATTTATAATGAAGGAGCATACTGTAACTTTTTTTCACACCAGCTGTAAATTTCCTGACTGCAGTGGGTTTTTACTGTAAATGCAGTTTGGTGGGCCCATCAATCGTCTAAAAGATTGGATCTCTTCCTATTTTAAGATATTTAAAATCAGATGGCATAAAACACTTCAAATGTATTATAGCAAATAATCTTCTCTAGCCTAAAAGCATGGACAAGATCAGTTCATAGGTCACTTCTATTTCCAGCTTTTATGATTCTAACCTACATAACATCAATCTCTTTCATTTATGTCATTTTTATCCCAGAAGCAGCTTTTTTGTACCTCTGCTTATGGATGAGAACACATGTTCGTACTTTAGTGAAGAATGAAAGTATAAGCCCTATCCATCAGTTAAAATAAAATAAGCTGAGGTCAATTTTTGAAAGTATTTTCTGGTAATTCAGCCATGAATTCCACTGATGTCAGTGGGAGTTTGGTGTAATTTTAAATCACTGAAAATTCTTGAAAATTTTGTTTTGGATGTATATTGAAGGAGTGTTTGGATACCGTATTTGAATATCTTTTATATTTGAAATGAAGACAAGGACAGGACCATCATTCACAGTTTTTATTGTGTAAATTTGTCAAGATCACAGGAGGGAGTAGATTTTCTGGGTTTTTTTTTTTTTTCAGGAGGTTTCAGTATGGAAGGTGGACACATTTCTCACTCAGATGTGCTACTCCGTGGAAATGTGCAAGGATTACAGACCTTGTATCGTGGGTGCCATTCACCAGCATCACAGCTGGAGCCTGTGAGTAGCCAGCCACATCAGTTTTTACCTGCAATACAGTGTCCTACATCTGTCTGTTGTTCACACTACATCAGTGTACCTCACCCAAACAAAGCTCAAACTTCTTACCAAGATCTAAACCGCCATCAGACTTTTCGACAACCTCCTGAACTGCAAGAGCAGCACTTTCCTCTGCAGTACAGCATGCAGCAACGGGACAAAGAGCAAAGGAATGCTTTCCAGCCTATGAAGCTAACACAGTCTGGGCTGGAACAGAAGTCACAGGCAGAGCCAGGGAATGTGTCTGGGAGGATGGGAAAGCACTTACCATCCCAGCAGCACCAGCAGACTGCACCCCTGGGTTATGCTGTTGTATCACATGAGGCTCAGCAAGTTGACATGAACCATCCACAGCCATTCTGCACACAGGCTTCTTTGCAGACATCAACAGTGCAAGTGCAACTTGGTCATCTCCAGAAGATAAAATCTAACCACTTGCAGCAGTTGCCACAGCAGCAGCAGCTGCCACCAGCATCACCACCATCGAGGCAGATTGAGAACACCCAAAAACAGGTTGTCCAGCAGAGCCTGGACATAATGCACCACCAGTTTGAACTGGAAGAGATGAAAAAGGATCTGGAGCTTCTCCTACAGGCCCAAGGACAGCCCAGCTTGCAGCTGAATCAAGCCAAGCCACCTCAACATGTTCAACAGACAATAGTTGGTCAAATCAACTACATTGTGAGGCAGCCAGCTCCAGTTCAGCAACAAAGCCAAGATGAAGCACAAGTAAGTTCTCTAGAAGTTCTTTTCTACTGTATTTAGTCGCTGTGAGTTCAGAAATAGGAGTCACCTTCGTGTATTTGTTTGAGCTTCAGTTGTTGTCTTTTCTATGTTTGCATTCAGCAGAGGCTTCATGCCTCATGCAGATTGGGCCAAAATTTTCTGTGAAGTGCCACATAAAAACATCTGGATCCCAAAGATATGAATCTCTAAATAGACAAGGTGGGCAGCAGGTGGGAGAATAAAAGCATCATCTTTCCTACTTTGTGAATAGGTAACTGGAACACTGCAGTAGTCTCACTCTCCATTTCAACTCATTTTTACTGGAAACTTTAAGCCCTGAGTCATTGAAAAAGAGATTTTCCATTCTACTAGTAAATGCTCTTTCTACCACATCATGTCCTTTTAAGATTTTCAACAGTGTTCATGCATGCTGTTCTGTTACAGTTTTGTAAGCAGAGCTAATTTCTCCACTTTTCCTTAGCTGGTAAGAATCCTGCTTTTGAAAAAGGGACAGTGCTTGGTGGTGAGCTTCTAAACTATAAGGCAGATAAGATACACGAGAAGGTGGTTTTGAAATTCATTCAAAAGAGTGGGGATTGCAGTGAAAATGTGGCTTGGACTTCTATTGTGTAAATTCTGTGGAGTTCCCACCTTGAATAGCTCTCCAAGTGGCCTCCCTGTAAGGGCAGACTGCAGGCTTTTGTAATAGCTGTACATTTTGGTGGCTTTATTGATTTGGTTTTTTTTGAGAAATCTTTCTCTATTCATTTATCTCTCTTACTTGGGGTTACTTCAAACACCTTTGTTATTTTAGAGTCTTTCCAGTCTTGTCACATTGTTTATGCTGTGAGTTGATGTGAATTTGTTACCGTTTTTCTTCCTGAGATCTTGAAAACACAAATTCTTAATTGTGATTTATAGGTCAGTGAGAGCTCCTCTGAACTTGATGCCCAGAAGCCTGTAATTCCTCTTGACAAAAGTGATAGTCCCTTCCTGTCACAGTCACTAGATGAAGAAGCCAGCATCAGCAGTCCCTCCTCTGAAAGCACATTGCAACAATCTGTTTTCCATCCAGTGAGAAAGGTATAAAGAACTTGTATTAAAAATATTTTTAAGGGAAAACATTATTTGATAATATTGAATATAATATGGCATTGGAATTTGCATGGAAAAATTAGAATACAATAAAAGTCAACAAAATGGTTTGTAAATCTTGGAAGACAGTCATAACCTAGCTTAGTGTACAACTACTAGCAAGATGCCTATGCGCTGTGCCGTAGGCAGGATCAGCAACTGTTCTGTAAGCTGGTAGTGTTTAGATCTATCTGGCATGATTATTAAGGATCAACTGGTAAATAAACAGAAGACCTATTTCTTCACTGGGTAAATTCTGTCCAGTCCCCATCTCTAGATATATAACTATCAGGACTTGCTAACTACCGTATGGAGCAGCAGTTAATTTGAAGTAAAAAAAAAAAAGAAGTCAGAGATTCTGATGAAATCAGCCTTTAGAGACGTCCTTTCAAACAGTAGCCCTGGAAATAACAACACTAATTATTACTGAAGATGTGGTGTCCGAAAGGGATGTAATTCTGTTATACTTCTTCTCCTTGCTTGTGTATAAGCAGAAAAATAGATTTCTCTCTCTCTAGAGTATTTCAGCACTTATTAAAGCCACACTTTGATCCTTCCACCTACTGGGAGACACTAACAATTAAAGGAACAGCATAAACAAAACAAGGAGGGATTATTTTTATCAGTAGATCTTGCTGGCTCTGGATATCACCTTTGCATCTGAGACAGAGAAGCTGTCTTTTAGCTCTCTGTACAATTTGTGTAAAACAGTCCAAGCAGCACTTCACGTACTGGTTGCTCATATCTGTCTAGTACTTCTGTCCATGACTCTTGTAGTGTGTACCATGTAGAAGACTTTAATGGATTTTTATTGGAATATTGTGGAAGAACTTGTCTTTCCTTACTAACCCCAACAAGGAAGTTATTTTATCCTTTCTAACGTGATGCTCTTTGGCTCTGAACTTTCATATGTGGAAGCAAATCTCCATTAACCTCTGATGACTAAGCACAGGATGGAGGAAAGCTATGCAAATTTTCTAGGATAGGGCTACCTTTGCTTTAGGATATGACTGTAAAAATTAAAGATGTGTATTTAAGGCCTGAGCAAGACCATCGACCAGAGTACATACCCATACATTTGTGTAGCGCAGACACCCCCTCAAAGTTGCTTATGAAAATGGATGGTGATGCTAACCAACTAGCTTACAGAGGCTTTTTCAATATGCATGTTGAAGAAACTGTCCTTTGTCTTCTGGACTCATAAAGGAAGGTTACTCCCAACAGCTTAAACAAGAAAATTCAGGAAGAAAGTGGAAGCAGATGTGCGAACGAGAGTAGTGTAGTCTGATGGGGAAAGACGAAGAAAAGAAGGAAGAAAACCTGTGTCTTTTTTTTTTATAATGGCACAGAGAAGTGTATGTTCCTGTGCAGAAAGCACAGGTATCTCTGTTTTTTATTAGTTTTCCAGTACCTCTGCAAGAAATGAAGACAGCTACGGTAACCCATCTTTGCTTGTATTTATCTCTTGTAATGAGCTGTTTGGGATGAAGCTGTAATGTACTGACAGCTCTGGCAATGGCTAATTAGAAATGAAGAGAACCAGCATATCCAGGAAACCTTTGAAATATATTCTTCATGAATGCTATTTAAAGATATCTGACTGCTTTTGCTGACAATTGGATTAAATCTAGGTTTAAATGGGAGGTAGTTTCCTATTTAAGAGCAAGGGAATGTGTGTATTTATTCTCATCTCTGTTGCATCAGATCGTTTTCGCAGTTATCTCTAGAGAAGAATTTCTATATAGGTGTTTGTCCATTTACTTTCACATGATCTGTACTCAGAGCATTTTGTTTCTCTTAAGTTTTTGGAGGACATGGAATAAGTGAGTGTGAAGAGGTCTCAAATACTGCACTTGGAAAGTACGGTACAGAAAATATAGCTAAATAAACTTTTTACTATTGGAGAAGAACTCTATTCTGCCTTTTGGAGAATGACTGGTGTTGGATTTCTTGTCTTTGTGTTGCAGTTCTGCTGAACTCTAACAACTTTTGTTGTGTACAGTACTCTTACTGGATTAGGAAATTCTCTGGCCACTGAGATTCTTTCATTGAAGAGAAAGCAGTGTGAACCAGGATGTAAAAAACCTCAGAATTAACTGTTTAATGATATGTTTGCCAAGATCTGTCAAAAAATAAAAGCTTCCATTAGGCCAGTGGTTTTCTTTATTTTGGAAGGAGCAAGGCTTGATTGCTCATGTAGTTAAACATCTGAGCATTAGTTCTGAATCATATTTATGGTGTGTATTTGATACTGTTGACTGATAACTAGATCAATTGTCTTCATATGGGATCATATTTACGTGTGAAGCAATATAGAGCAGATGCTATTAATAGTTTGGGATCACAACGTTACTCATAATTGAGGAAACCACAAGTACGTTATTCAGATCATTCCAGACAAGTGCTTGTGCAGCCGTTACACCATGGAGTGAAGCCGTCATATGCCATGCCTTTGAGTTCAAAGAATGCCTGTTAGAGATAGTCTGAAAAGTACTGTTTTCTGTCCCTCATATTTAAAGTTGGTTATTGACAAAAAAGAAGAAAAGTGAGGATAAAACACTGCACACTTGTTGAATTTCCTCATATGTTGTATTTTGCCATCCATCAGGACAAAAATTAAATCTAGCTTCATTGGGCAATCAGAATTTTGCCTTTTCAGTTGCATAAAGTAGGGTTTTCTATCTGGTGACAATCAGAAACTTGTGGGTAAAGGCTACTGCTGTGTTACTACTGTTCAGAGTAATTCCTGCCTGTGCCCACCTGCTCTGTATGCATATGTATGATATAGTCTGTAAAAATGTAATTTCAGTTATATGTGGGCTTGTTTTCATTTGTTTCTCTATTTTTGGAACATTAATGGTGACATTTTGTCAGCCTTTCTGTCTTCCTGTGCATCCCTCTAATTTCTTTCTCTGTGAATTGATTTTTTTTTTTGTGCAGTATAAATGTTTCTATACTTAGACCACTGATTGTTTGATACAAGTCAAGTACCGCACTTAGCATAACTTCGAGCTTAATTAGCACCTTTTAAGAGTGCAACGCCAGAAACTGAAATTTTCTGTGTCTGTGTAAGATGGATGTAATTTTCTCTTCATGCTTCCCTGTCAGTGTTCATGTAGCTGGGACCTCTCTATTGGATTGTGGAGTTCCATCCCCATGCCTGTCAAATACCGAGCCTCTCCAGTAAGAATGTCAGCAAGACTGATCTCAGTATAACTTTTGTGATACCTGCACTTTTGTTATGGGGAATTGTGCCGAGCAAGCAGATTCTATACAAGCTGTTGAGTTGCTAAGTTGCAGTGTGAAGGAATGAGTACTCAATTAGGTTAAAAATTTTGTGGAAAGCGTTACCAGCCTTCTGCAATGATATGGTCCTCCTGTTGCTTTTACGTAGTATGATAGTGAGTTATTAGTTTGTGCACAGGAGTGGAGTGGTCATCTATTCCAGAGCAGAGGTGAGAATAATAAGATATTTTTGGCCTAATTGTCTTCAGGAGTAATAAAGGGCATACAATCCCTGTTTTGCTTATAGGTACCTAATTGTCATTTGTGGCTGGGATGAGCAAGAGGTCTAAAGGCTGTACCTAGCATTTGATGAAATGTCATAATTACTCTACATCGATAGCACAAATTAGTAGTTTGTGTCTCAGGTACTCCTGCAATAGACATTGACATTGTTGCAGGGCCAACTGGACATCTCTCCTCAGACTCCGTTAGTGCACTTGTTCCTCTAGTTAGAAGTAGGATCTTTACTTCTGGGAGGAAGGACTCCTTGTCTTGTCCGGCTGTTGGAAGGGGAACATTGTGTGCCATCCCTATGCATCCTAGAAATGCAGCTGGCTTGGGCACTTGTGTTTCTAAGCTCTGAGACAGAGATCAGTTGTGAGAAGGTTGGACAGCATTTGTCAGACTCTGGTTTGGTTATGTTCCTTAGCAACCTTTGAGGGTTTCTCTCCTTGAACTATTATTTCACCTTCTGCTTAAAACAAATCTCTGAACATGTCATATAGTAAATTCATCTGTATCTGTTCATTTATAGCTGTAGCCAGTGGCAGATGTTTAGGAAAGACTATAAGAAACAGACAAATCCTTTGGTGATACACCATCCCAGCTTCTGAAAATCAGCATTGTGGGGATTTCCTGAACTGAAGACTGTACCCAGACAACTGAGTTTTGCAACTCTTCAAGGACTCCTCCTCTGTGAATTTGTCTAGTTAATTTTTTGAGTCCATTTATTCAGCATTCTGTAGCAACTGAGTTTTGCATTGCATGAGAAGTTCCTCTGTTTTCTTGCCATAAGTTTGTTTTCTGACAATTCAGTTGGATGTCTTCTAGTACCTGTGTTAGGAAAGCCAGTGAATAGTAACTCTGTATTTTTTATGGAAGCCATTCTATACTTTGGTTCGTTATACCTTTGGCCATATTCCCTATATTTTGTGGTTTTGATAAAACCTTTTTGAGAAAGGGTGACCAGAAATAGTCGTCAAGGTGCAAGCATGTGGACATTTTGTACAGTGCTATGACTGATTTTTATATTGTTGTTTTTGATTCATAATGTCCCACATTCTTAGTTCAAGAACTTTGTCTCAAGCAGAAGAAAGTGCTTGAAAGAGAGAAATCCTAGAAAATATTCCATGCCATCCAAGGAGCAGTCTTGAGAGCACCATGAGAGAGGCTTCTGTTTTGTTCCAATTACATGCAATGGTAGCATTTTATGCAAGACTAACTTAGTGACAGTTCACAACGGAACCTCTCAGCCTCTCCTGGGATGTGACATGTGCGAACTTTGAGGCTCTGACATGCCAATGCTGCTGTTACTAAAGGGTTATCAGAGGCAACAGTTAGTCTGCTGTAGGTGACTTTCTTGGGTATTTTGCCCCAACACATTTTTCCTTAGCTTTATTAATGACGTTTCTTCCATTGCAGCAGCAAGTTCTTAACTAATAGCATGTGAAATTTGTGGTAGAGAGGTTGGGGAGCACAGTGCAGGCTTGATTTTTGTTAGTATTGCACTGAGCATGTTGTGATTACTTAGTCACTGAAAGTAATAATAATTTAAGATCTAACCCCAGGACTTCAATTCTGGGGTGGGTTTGTTGTTGATTTTGTTTTTCCTAATTTATTTTAGGGGGACTAGAAGTGAAGGAAATAATGATAACAGCTCAGAATTTAGGGTGATGCAAATTCCTAAAATATCAGAGTAATTTTTGGCTTTAAAGAATGAAGCTGCTTAGAGCAGAAATGCATTCATGCTTAATGTAATTAGGTACATTTCCCAGAATGTTAATTTAACAAAACCTTTTCCTTTGACCTGGAAAAAAGGATAAATAAAACATGATGCTTGCTCCATGCAATCTCTTCTCCCTCTGCTTTAAGCTAGCTCCAGTTTATTCAGACAAAATGTTAAGGAAGATTTGGATTCTTTTTCTTATAAAAGCAGAAAGGAAATCCTTTGGATTCTATTCTGAAATTGGGAAATATGAATAGGAAGCATGTGTAGACTGTGTTATCAGTGCTGCTCTGTGCTGTGAGTTAAACAACTGGATTGGAGTAGTACATTTGTTTAACCTCCTAGCATAATGAGCTGCCAGGGGGATTGCTCCACTTAATAGCAGCCGTTCATTACTCTGCAACCATTTGCTGCATGTTATTTCTCTTAGAGCAATGAGAATTGGCGGTTCCTAGTTTTACGTTTCTTTATCTGTGACACTTAATGTCAACAGCCTTGAGACTTTGCCAAAACAATCCTAACAAATCCTAATCCCAGTGTTTTAAGGTAAGTATTTGCTTCTCAGTATTCTTCTGTATTAGTGTTGCATGTTTACACTGGACCTTTTTAAATGCAACAGTGATCAAAGAAATGTTTGAACTAAACAATATGTTTATTTTTTGTTCTCTGAAGGCACTTTGCATGTTCTTTCTTCTTACCTTTCACTACCATAGCTATGAAATTTGTGGTAGAAGGCATTTTGGGGTGGTGATGCTTCTTCCATTATATTATAAGGATCATCAGACCAAAATTAATTATGAGACAATGAGAATTCCATTTATAATGACACAGATGTAGTTTGATGTGCCAGGCTGTACATTAAAATGTCAAAAGTTTCAAAATTAACCTGCAGCTGAAGCCACCCTCTACCCAAGAGCATAATTAATGCTTGTTGTTGTTCAAAGGGTGTAATGTAAAAGCAATAGAGCTTTTATAAAACAGCGATTAATTCTTTAAAGGCATCCCATTTGCAAAAAGTAGCTGAACTGTCAAGGGAAAAGAGAAATTTTTGCTAATGGCAAAAGAAATGATTATTTTAGGGAGTGAATTAATAGGCTATTAATGAGCCTTGTTCCCAGTGCATTGTTCACTTCACACTTGACAGCAGCTCCATGGATCAGAAAGGAATGTGTCTGTTCTTAACTATGAGTTTTAATATTTTGCACTGAAAGATCGTAATGTTGCTTCATCATTAAAATAACCACAAAATTAACTTTTGCCCCAGGGGAAAGACAGATGGCAGTTTGATGGCCTCATTATTCTTTTTTTTTCTTTTTAACAAGAGTAAGGCTTTATATTGGCTTATATAATCTAAAAAGATCTCTAAAGAAACCGATGCTAGCTAGAATGAGTAAAAATGATATAGCCATATAATGTAATGGAATTTCACCTTTCTGAAAATGTTACTTATAACGAAGTCTTATGTGTGTGTCTATTTCTTTTTTCTGCAGTAGGAATTGTCCTAGTGACTACTCCCAGTAAGTAAGCTTGTCTCACTGAAGCCAGGAGTAATCCTACTATTATCTTAGTAGGGCTAAGATTTCACCTGCAGTGCATGCAGTTTCACACAGGTGGGTCTTCTTAGGGTCAGGTCTCAGTATGTTGTAGATGATGCACCCTCCAGTAACACAAGTAAAGGAAGATGTGCATAATGATTACAAGAAGTGAATAGCCGTAAGGTCTCCAGTTAACTGGCTATGCAGCTTTGCGTGGTTTGCTGGCCATGTGTGTGCCTCAGCATGCCCATTGCCAATGGAGCGCAGCATCAGATAGTTCCTGTTGACTCAGGCAGGATTTTGTGGATGCTTCATGCTTTTGAGAATCTGGCTAAATAAATGCTTAGCTGCCTCACAGGGACTTAATTAATGCTCACAATGGACTTCGAATCAAGGGGAAAGGGAAGGCTGACTACAGTCCCTCTGTTCAGTTGAAGCACAAATTCTGCGTATTTCAGTGTCATTTTCTGTAAGTGATATGAGAACAGTTCACATGTTTATTTTGTCATCTGAAAAAGACTTGTTATAAAAAAAGTGATGGGATGAAAACATGTACTCAATAGGCCACATTTGTCACTGCATGTGCAGGAACCTATCACAACCAATTTCTGATGGCAAATGAACATTTTTGATCTTTGTGGACTCCTTTAGGATGTGTCATCATGAAAGCTGGATTCCTGACTAATCTACGTATATTCCTTTAGTTTGAAACCTGAGCATTCTTAGGAACACCCTGTCAAACAAAGTATATGTAAAATTGTGTCTCCACCAGTTCTGGGCCCCTCACCACAAGAAGGATGTTGAGGCTCTGGAGCAAGTCCAGAGAAGAAGCCATGAAGCTGGTGAAGGGGCTGGAGAACAGGCCTTATGAGGATGGCTGAGAGAGCTGGGGGTGTTTAGCCTGGAGAAGAGGAGGCTGAGGGGAGACCTCATTGCTCTCTACAACTACCTGAAAGGAGGATGTGGAGAGGAGGGTGCTGGCCTCTTCTCCCAAGTGATGGGGGACAGGACAAGAGGGAATGGCCTCAAGCTTTGCCAGGGGAGGTTCAGGTTGGACATCAGGAAAAAATTTTTCACGGAAAGGGTCACTGGGCACTGGGACAGGCTGCCCAGGGAGGTGGTTGAATCACCATCCCTGGAGGTGTTTAAAAGATGGGTGGATGAGGTGCTGAGGGTCATGGTTTAGTGATTGGTAGGAATGGTTGGACTTGATGATCCGATCCAGTGGGTCTTTTCAAACTTAGTGATTCTGATTCTTTGATTTCCAGATTTACATGTTTGACTAGTTCCAGCTGGTTCCAGGGAGTTACTATAGGTCATAAAGCTTAGATTCAGGGACATTCATTTGCCCCAAGAGAAGGAAAATGGCCAATACCCTAGCTGCAGAGACCAAATATTCTCTGGGTCGTCTGCTACATAAAATGACTGTTTTAAACAGACTTACTAGACCATTTTATGGTAGAATGGCACAAATCTTCCCTAGCACTGCAGAACAGCCTGACCTCTTTCTGTCTCAAATGCAGGCTGTTTTGTTTCACTGAATATAAGTGGTCACTATTCAGGCAAAGCTCCTAATGTAGCATCTATTGCAAATTGAAGAAAAGGATATTAAACTACATCCTTCAGTGGAAATTAATGTCTGTGGGCAGAGTGTTCTCTTAGCACTTAGGTGATACATTGCAAGCATTTAAGAATGACTTCTTTGGCATTACGTAGGCTGTACAGAGGCACAACTGACAGCTCAATCTAGGCTGCTGTCTTTTCCACACTTGTATTCAGATGGACAAAGGTATCAAATTCCAAAATAGAATAACAGTTGAGAAAAATACTAATTAAATCTAGGAAATGGGTCCTGTATCAGGTTCACTTCTAAGTCACTGGGCCCTAAGAGAAAAATAAGTACAACAATGAATTTGAAATCTAATTCAGATGCAATCAACACATTTCTTCTGTCTAGATTTATACTATGATGAGTGCTCTGTACTGTGTTGTAGTCAAATGAAGAGGATTTATTCAGTCAATTACCAAGGGTGAAACACAAATGAACTATGATGAAATAAATGGAAAATTACATATTCAAACAGCACAGATCTGCATACTTCTTAAGACTGCTTATATACTTGTTTCATATGAATGCTAGAAGAGTTCTGATTTCAGTACAGTCACACATTCCTGGATGTAAGGCAGCTTAAGGAAGTCACCTAGATGGAGGGATTTGCTTTGTTTTGCATAACAGTATTTCTGCGGTTTTGACAGTGAAAAATCATGAGCAGAAAATGCATGTTGCTAGAACTATTTCAGAGACTTTGGTAAATATTCCTTTTCTTTGGAAACTAGACATATACGTCCCTTCCTCATTAGTACATGTAGGATGTTTCTGGATTTACACTATGATATTTAAAGGGCAAGTGCCTTAGGTTTTAATGGGGCAGACTCACTAACTAGCATAAAGTTTTCAGCATCATTAACTATGACAATAGTTTAATCCACTTGTGGCAGGTATGAATCTTATTTTTTCTGAATCTTCTTTCTGAATAAAATAATGTGGTGATATTAATGAAATGATAAAATTTCTGTTCTAAATATTATTTCTCCTGGATTAACTTAGTGGAAGCTAGTAGGGTTTATATCAAGATCTGATTTAGTACAGTATTCTGCGTGCTTAGATTTCCTGTTCATTGTAGACAGTTAAAAATCAGGATCCCTTGGACTGTTCAAAGGAAGATGGTTTTTGTGAATCATGGAAAAGTAACCTAGATGTCTCCTTTTCCAGTTTTCAATTTTAATGTTGGATACTCTAAAGCTTTTGGACATGGTATAAGATCAGAATAGATAGTTTCTAGCCCTTGTTGGTTGATTTTATACAGCTGAGACAAAATATGTCATCCAGTGTAGAAAGAACAATAGCATGTTGTTGCTGAAAAGCTTATTAATGTATTGGGTTTGGGTTTTTTATCTTTTTTTTTCTTTTCCCAGCAGTCGGCATCCTCAAGCATTGTGGGCTTTTCAAGCGGTTTGGAAATGGAATTACCTTCAGCAAGGCTATCTAGCTTGGCCAATCCACAGATGCAAGGTGTAACTACTGTGACCCTTGGCACACCCTCAAATGCCCTTTGTGACTGTGATACTCCACCAGAGTTGATGCCCAGCTACAGCTTGGCATTAGGCAGAGCTCCAAGTGACCTGAGCCCTGAGGCTACCTCTGCTCTCCCTCCAGGTGATGCACTCCAGGAGAACACTAAGTGCAAGGTAGGACTCACTCAAACTTCTCCTCTGAAAGGGAATCCTCTTTCATTGATCTCACAAGGTATTGTTAGTCAGTCAGTCAAAGGAATTGATTTTAGTAAGTAAAGTTTTGTCTATCTGGTATTTGAAGACTGATTACAAATTATTTTCTTAAGATGGAAAGAAAGAAAACTAATAAAATTTAAATTACTTCTTTTTCCTCTGAAGCTGGAAAATGAAGACTTTAATATTGTTGATCATCCTCTACAAAACAACTTGGCTACTTCTGGGCAAGATATAGATAATGAATTAACTTTTTCTATGCAAAAAGTGCTAGAAGAACCTATTAATCTTTCGATCAAAAAATCTCGACATTGCACTTCTTCTGAACTGCTCAGCAACACATCTTTCCTGTCTATGAATACCAAAATGAGACAACATGGAAGCAAAGAAGGTACCAGACTTTTAATTATTTCATTTATATTTTTGGTCTTTCTTTCTTAGTGCTGCACATTGCAAGCATTGCAAAGCTGTATGCTTATTAATGTATTTACATATAAATGTGCTTTTCCAGCAAGCTTCAAATATTATCAGAGTACTTAATCCAATGGAAAAGCGTGTTTGATCTCATTTGTGAAGGAAAAACATGGAAATGATATGCCTTGAATCCTTCATCTATGAACCAGAATGAGTGTGTCTGTGTGAAGTACCTGGTGTATTAGTTGCCTTAGAAGCGCTCCCTTTAATGAGACCTGCAGTTATGACTATTGAAGAGCTGGTTTGAAGAGTGCAAATTAAATTTAAAAAAAAAATTACTTCCGAAATGTAATGTGCCTTCTGCTAAGTCCTTCACATCAGTAGCATAACAATTTTTTGTTAGCTTAATAGATTGCACAGTATGTGCTTTTGCTTGGCTCTGTCTACTGTGGAACATTCCCTTCAGCCAAGGCCTATTTCTTCAGCCTAAATGGAGAATTAGACTTTACTTAACTCTTTTCATGGGCAAATTGCCAGCATCCTTGTGCTGCGCTGTAAAGCCTCCTTCCTGCAAACTCCAAAAGCCAATGGGACTATTCATGCAAAGGATTGAAGGATCAAGCTGTTATCCTCTGACTTATGCCAATAGTTGGCTGCTTTCCTCTGTAAAAGCTGAATTAATATTTCTATCTCTGTGCTGTATTTTTATTCAGAGAATTCTAATTAGTATAAAGGAGGCCTGGCTCAGTGAGCCAAGGAAATGTATTTGTCTTCTTCTATGTGCGCTGTGCCAAATTCTGACAATTAAGCCACAATCATTTGTGTGAGTTGTAAGAATCGGGCATATCCCCAAAAAGCTGTGCATTGGTCAGGCTTAAGTGTCTCTGAGAGGACCAGCTTAGTGGTATCTGGTTTGGGTCGTGTGGTTCTATGCACGGAAAGCAGCCCCACCGCACAGAATCTCACTTTCTGTAGCAGATGCTACAAACTCACTTGGTGCAATGCACAGATCCTGTTACGTGAGAGTATGGACAGACTAGAGCGTTGAGTTCTATGCTGTTCGCTTTTCTCAAGGACAGGTCAGGAGTGAGCAAGTCCCATCCTGCTCTCACAGTTTAAAGGTGTGCAGTGAGGGGAGACCTGAGGACGTACAGTCACCCTTATGCAGCATGCACCAGTGAGAGACATTAACTCTCTTGCAAAGACAACGTTGTCTTTGCTAGTGACTCTAGGTGGGACTTACTGGCTTCAGCACTGCTGTGCTGCCAACCCCCCCCACTTCTGGTATCTATCTCCAATGACTCATCCTTTTCTGATATCAAATCTAAACATCTCAGCTTAATTTACAAGAAAATACTTATCCCTGCCCCAAGGGATGTGGTAAGAATTATACATAATTTCATCATTTTTCCTCTTACAGCTGCTTTTCTTCTTATCATGGCTTGCATAAACACCCTCCCCTTTCCTTTCCTAGACTAAACAAATCTGATGGTTTCAATATCTCCTCATAGTTCAGAGTTGTGGCTTTTTTTAAACCAACTCATTCCTGCTGCACTATTCTGGGTTCCCTGCAGTTAAGGGGTGCTGCCCACAGCCAAACCCAGTGCTGCACCTGAGGCCTCTGGGGTGCCGTGGAAAGCCAGGTACGAGCTGCCTGTGCTTTCCATTCCTCACTGCTGGTAATTTGCTGCAGGAAGACATTCACCCTTTTTGCAGCAGCAGTGTTTTGTGGTTGACTTGCATGTAGTGGTCCACCTTAACCCTTAGTTTCTTCTACAGAACAGTTCCCTAGTCATTTTCCTTTGTAATTACATTAATCTGATACTTCATATGCGTAATACTTACAGTTCAGTTTTACTGATTTAGGAGATCTGCTTTTTCTGATGTATTACGATTATTTTTCTTTTTAAATTGTAAATATTCTCCACAGTGTTTGCAACTCTTCTCCTTCAGTCTTTTCCACAAATTTTGTAGGTGCTCTTGTTTCATGAGCCAAGTTGCTGATGGAAATGTTGCTTAATATTAGGAACACAGGACAACTGGAACATCCTCTGGTTTGACTGTGTAGGAAAGCTGTTCCTTCAGCTCCATTTCCTTTAGTAATTCTCTCCAAACCCATGACTACCACTCTTTACCTGAGCAACAATCACAAGGGAATAACAATTTAGTAGTGTGAAATCCACCTTTCCTTGTCCCTCTTGACTGTATTGTGTTTCCTGTGGCTGGGAACAATGGAGCATCTTACAGGCATGTTGCTTTCAAGCCGTGGTTCAGTACCATTGACCCAAGGTGGATTTTCTTTAAAAAATCATGTTCCCCTCGCACTCACTTATCTTCAGATAGCCATGATATTGAGTTTTATTTTCTGGTTAACATCAACTATGTAAAATCTATAGTAACTCCTTTTGTTAGGAATGAAATTTGTCCGTGGACTGGTATTTATGAGGCCATCCACTGGGGCATTCATCTCTACCCCACTCCAACTCTCCAGAGTTGTTTTTTTACTCCTGTGTCTAGTATCACCCAAGAGCTACAGTCACTTGCATGCTTATATAATGGGCAGTTTTGAATTAATTTGTTTCTATGTTCCATACATTGGAAGATAGAGAGGAGTCGTACAGTGTAGCTTTCATCCCTCAGTGGCAGGCAGGAGGCACAATTTCCTTCCTGTGTCAAGAAACTAGAATTATCCAGAAGCTTCTTAGCCATGGAGCAGGAGACTGCAGAGACTTCCTGAGCCTCAGGGGTTCAGACCTTGGTAGGGCTGCTCTTCTGAAGTGAGGGTTGTATAATAAAGAGAATTACTTATGTTGTTCCGTGTATATGGATGAATGTGGCATGGCTGTGTACCTATGTACATCCCTGGGAATGTAACCGTTTTGACAAAATATTTTGGAAAGGTTCCTCATATTCAGAACAGAGACAATTGTTAAAAGCAAAGAAACTGTATCCTAGAATAGAAAATAGCGTACAGATCTTCTAGACATATAGATGAAATGATTCCATAATTTACTTATGATATCATATTAAACACCAGTCAGAAGTACATGAATATTGAAGTACTTTCTACCCTAATCTGACTCTGATATTATAAATATTTTATTCATTTTCTTATCTTCTGTTCCAGATTCCAATAACTGTGAAAAGGAACATTTTGAAATGGATATGAGAAGCAATCAGAATGTCAGGTAACAGCCTTTTTCTTTATACAAAGGCACTGTCCATGAATTTTTATGCATGTATTTAGAAAATTTGTCATAATGATAATGGAGAACTTAAAAAGAATGCAAGGCTCCTTACAGATTATAATTCTGAAAGCTGTAAATTAGACTCCTGAACTTGAAAACAGCAGTTTTAAAGAAGTGGTAGGTCCATGTATTTCTGTTGTTTTGTGCATTTTTCCAGAACGAAAAAATAGTTGCAAACTTATCTCACTTGAACAATTAGAAGCTGTGTAACCTAAATCAAACCTAAAAAATATACTGGGAATAGGGTTACCATTATCTCAACAATTCTATAAAATTTTGGTTTCAGCTCCTGCTGTGATGATATTCTAAGTTTGGTGTGCTTGAAGCCAGCCACACAGAAATGTATCAAGAATGGCTTAAAGTGGAATAATTAAACCAAAAATATATGGAGCAGGGCAAAGTTTTAGCACGGTAGTTTGTAATACGTTTGCACATATGATTAATTTAAAGGAATTGCATTCACATTCCTTAAAGAATTGACATGCAAAAAAAGGTCAAATTTTTTTAGTGTTTAGCCAGCAGATTTGCAGTTACAAACCAGAAGAAGCACAAAAAATAGTGCATGAAAAATGTTGAAACTGAGTAAGGAGGAGAATTTTGTCGAATATAGCCAAATTTAACCAGGTGTCATTTTAATTGTAGAGATGACCCTAAGGAGCAGAAGAACCCCTATGTGCGACTGGAACGTCTTAAAATATGTGTGTCAGAAGCAGGGGAGCTCCCGGTGTTTAAGCTCCAGCCACAGGACAATGACCAGGAGGGCAATTTCCTCCTGATAATTGAATGTGGGATGCAGTCTTCAAGTATGTCTATAAAGGTGAGTGGAATTTCCTTCAGGCTTTCCCTGCTTTCTCCCAATCTCTGGAGGTGTTCAAAAAACCTGTAGCTGTGGCACTTTGTGACATGGTTTAGTGGGCATGGTGGTGTTGGGCTGATGGTTGGACTTGATGATGTTGGGAGGTCTTTTCCAACCTTAATGATTCTATGATGACTCCCTTTTATCCTACTGGCTTATACCCACGGTATCTGAAACTTATTACACACAAAAAAAGTCTGTTGGTTCATTTCACCCTTGGACACATCTGTGATGAGTTGAAGTGATAGCGAGTGAAGCTTTTAGCTTGCTGCATAGCTCCCTGATACTTCCATTTCTGAGATGTCTTTCTCTAGGATTGGAAAGCTGTAGTGTTTTTCTGTTCTCACAAACAACCTGGCTCATCTGTCTAGTTAAAAATATAGGATAAAGAGCTTAAAAGTGACTCAAATGCATATTTGGGTGATAGGAACTGATTCTGGAAATCAGTGTAATGGATTTTTAAAAGATATGTATTCTATTCCTTCCCTGGGGTCTTGAGTGTGAACTTCTGTCTACAGAAGGAAATGGGAATTTCTGGTGGTAACAAAAACCTCTTCCTTTATATTTTGGACCTGCTTACAGTAAAACTTGCAAATAAGTTTGTAAAGTACCCAGTTTCTATCATCTGTACTATGAAATCTGTACAACACTCTCACAGTGCTATTACATTGTGGTATGTGGAGGAAATTACTTGACCAAGGTGACTCGACCAACCAGTGACATACCGAGCTGAGTGTGGGCTGGCTGAACCCCGGTGGCCCTCTCCAGTAGAGTTCACTGCAGAAGAAACATTTTGTCTGCAGATAGTTACTGCTCTTATAGGCTTGTATATGAAAATGGTGATTGTGTGATCTCAGATTTTTCTTCCTTCAAGATAAATAAAGATAGTCCACCTGAAGAACTGAAATCCAAAGAGGGGAACTCAGAGGGCAGAACATTTCTTACACCCCAGGCTGCAGGACAGGCACAATCTCCTCCTGCAGATCCTCTGTCTGTTGACCCGAAGCTCAGCAATGGCACCTCCATTGTGAAGAAATCTCCAGTTACTGAGGAAGTCAATCCAATTGAAAATGAGGATTTCTGTGCTGTGTGTCTTAATGGAGGAGAATTGTTGTGCTGTGATCACTGCCCGAAGGTCTTCCATCTCTCCTGCCACGTTCCAGCCCTGCTCAGCTTTCCAGTGTGAGTATGTATGACATTTCACTAATGTGCCCAGTTTCTGCTCACTGCCTTTGGAGGAGAATATATCCTCAGGGATGTGTATGTCAGCCTTACACAAAGGCAAGAACTACATCTCTCACTTGCCTTTTTTGTTGCTTTTCTTGCAAAAGGAAGTATTGTCTTACCTGCTGGGTTTCCGGTCATGTATACCCTTTCTGCAATTAGCTGGCCAGTACAGCAAAAGAAGTGGTAGACTTGAGCTTTAAAAACATTCTTATGACTTGCTGGAAAAAAAAAAAATCCTGACTCTCATGTAACATCTGTAGATGTCAACTCTTCTCTGCGAGAACAGTGACTAGCACAAAGAAAGGGGAAGCAACGAGTTCCTATTCAGTTTTCTAGCCCATTTTATGGGAAACTTAGGATTATTTGGGCTGTTGTGGAAATGTTTAGGACATTGGTTTCCCTAAAACATATATTCCCTAGCAACTCATTGCAGAGGAATTGTGTGCGACAAAGAGTCAGAACTAGGTATACGTCCACATACCATAAGATGAGACTTGTTTCCAAATACAGTGATTGTTGAAATTTGTTATTTGACAAGGTTTTGGTTTCTTGTTTTGCAGGGGAGAATGGGTGTGCGCTCTCTGCCGTAATCCAGTGAAGCCGGAGGTAGAATATGACTGTGAAAACACACGCTACAGCCACAGTAATAACGCACAATATGGCCTTGATGACTACGACCAGAAGGTGGGAACAACTATATATTGTGCTCTTTAGGAAAGGACGTGTGATCTCAGCTTGAGGCTTTGCCTCTGTTGGAAAGATGACTGTTTTGACTTGGTTGCTACTCGAATATTTCAGAGAGTAGCAAATACAGCAGAAACGTTAGTCTTCAATTATATATTTATTTTCATCTAGACATTGCTATTCAATTTTAAAATGAATGACATGTTATAGAAAGATGAAATGGATGGATCTGGAACTCC
Source organism: Phaenicophaeus curvirostris (assembly GCF_032191515.1). Classification (NCBI taxonomy): domain Eukaryota; kingdom Metazoa; phylum Chordata; class Aves; order Cuculiformes; family Cuculidae; genus Phaenicophaeus; species Phaenicophaeus curvirostris. Next base: position 13,218,728 of record NC_091396.1, read on the forward strand.
TTTCTCCTTTGAACGGGGAGATCTCACTCAGCAGCAAAGCAAGCTTCCCTGAGTCAACTTTGCCTGGCTTTATGCCACTGAATCTTTTTGCTTTAAGACTTAGCACCTTCTCAGGCATCTACTTAGGCCAGTTGCAATGACATCTTTGTGATCTAGACCCTTCTTTACTTTCAATTGTATTAAATCATAATACAATCTTCGTTGGTACCATTAATACCTTTGAAGATGACAGTTAGGCATTGTTAACTCAGTCTAAATGAAAGCTTATGTCTTTATCAGTTTCCTCTATCAAATCTCCCATGAAAAAATGCCTTTTCCTAAAGTCCAATTGGTACTAGGAAGCCACAAATTCCAAATAAATGGCCTGTGTATACTGATGACAGCTGGATAGAGAAGCTAAGTCCACAGACATGAGTGCAGATGCTGAGCTGGCCCTGCACAAATGAAGCCAATTGTCAGGCACTGGTCTAGTGTGAGCACTGTATATAAAGACCACAGTAATGGTTCTTAGAGCTCTGGGGCCCTTTAACAAGGCCTTTGCACATAGCCACAGCACTGCTCAAGTTCGTCTATGCTGTTTCCAAACCTGAGATACTCTGCCCATAAAGAGCTGGGCATAACTTCTGGACACTGATGCGATCTCTGTTCCTGTTGCACTGGGTACAACTGGACAACAATAGTTGGGATCTTGGTGTTGATTAGTGAGATACTCTTTAGAAAATGGATTTGATTAGTAATTCCATTGCTTGTAGGCAAACATAGCTTACAATGTGTTTGCAGTGTTTTGGGTTTTTTTTTGCATCAGTGAAATAACAAAGATATAAACAAATATTTTACAAGTTAACTATGGTTAAATGGAATATTTTTGTACAGTCCTACCAAATTCATAACTTACATCTATTTGTATGAATGGATATGAAGAGTGTGGAACATTTTCCTTTTAACTGTTTCCACACTATTGCTGCTGTTCTTTTAGTCAAAAGCAAAGGAATAGAATCTGGAGTGCAGAAAGGAATTAGTGATAGCGATAAATTCCCAGGAGTTTAATACAGAAGTTTTTACGTAATGATAATTTTCTTGCATTTCTTGACTATCCTCACTTGCAACACTATAAAGACGCTATAAGGTAAAAGTGTGCCACTTTGCATCAGAAATGCACAGCGTGCATGAAAGCTCCCCTTGTTGTTAGTACAATTGATTAACCAAGAGCAAGAATGATGCATACTTGTTTTGAATTGAAATGTATTTCAAATTTGGCTTCCACAGAAGTGTGAAAAGCTGTTGCTTTCCCTGTTCTGCAGTAGTATGAGCCTCCCATTCCATGAACCCGTCAGTCCCCTGGTAAGTATGGCACATGTGTGGGTCAGAAGGAATCCAAAGAATACTCTGGCACACCTTGTGAATTTCTCCTGTGTCGTCTTGAAAGATATTCACTAACTTCTTTCTGAACAGTATTGCTTCCTAGGGACAGACAGGTGTTTCCCTCTTGCAAGTGCTTTAAGGTGTCAGGTCAGAGGCAGGTTCTCAGGCCATGTTTGGGTGCTAATTTAAGATGCTGGTAGTATACTAAAGGCCTATGAGGGGTTCCAGTGACTAAGAAAGTTGATTTACTGCATCCATGGAGAATGTTGCACTACTGTAAGAGAGGTCTGCTTTAGAAATACCCTTGAACTCCCTCTTTTCTGGTGTTTTACACAAAGGTAGTAATGTGACAGTGTTCAGGGGAAGATTTAGAGACATTTGTTTCATCCATGTACTCAACATTTCAAATATTAACTGGCTATTTTGAGGAATATGTAGACTCATGCTGTTGTAACAATGGAACACAATGTGAAAAAAATTGGAGTAGGAAAATTAAAGGAAAACCAAAGGGATTTATGTGAAGGAATAGTCCAAACAAAAATATAGAAAGCATTCCACCTAATAAAGCTTGCAATGGACTTGTGGAACACATTATCTAACAAGTAGGTTTTGACCCAGAAAGATTTAAGGAGTGGGATATGCTGGTAGCTGGTGCCCATTGAAAAAGAATTCTGTTGAACTTTAAAAAGAGTGCATAGTAGTGTATTTTTGGTCACTCTTGGCCGACTACTTCACAGAGTATCAGCTGCCAGTATCTCAGCACATTATTCTTATAACTGCTTGTGGGACATCTTAGCTAATTGTCAGTTACACATATTCTTGATCATGATTAAATGGTGGTACTTAAATCTGGGGAATAAACTTTAGAAAGTGCAAATAGCAGAGTAGTCACTGAAGTGTACCGTTTTCAAGATCAAACTTGCAAGCAAATATGTTTTTAATCAAACCAAAAAGCACCCAGGAAGATGATGTGCAAGTGTAGACACCAAAAGACTAGAGCTCTCTTCCTTGATGTGAGGAGTCCTCTGCAGTAAATTCTGTCCAAAATTGGATACAAGTCACTGGAAAGGAAATGTATTAATTAAAAAGGTTACATTGCAGTGTTTTATTGTTATTGTAGGCTCGGCATTACTATCAGATCATCAAAAGGCCAATGGATTTGTCTACCATACGAAAAAAGTTGCAAAAAAAGGACAAATATCACTATACTTCACCTGAGGAACTTGTGACTGATGTGCGTCTCATGTTTAGGAACTGTGCAAAGTTCAATTATGTAAGTTTCTAATACACATAGGTGGGGGGATACAAACCAGAGGGTTGCTCTTTCAAGCTGTCACACTGGTCTAACTATCAGTTCCGCTGACATCAGAAATGGGATAAAGATGAACACAAGGATTAACCAGTTTTACTCTTTGGAAAAGATATCTTGTTTTTTTTTAAATGACAGAAATGGAGATACATAGGGATCTAACAACTTGAGATACATCTGGATCTAAAAAGGTACATCTTAGTGGACAGCTTTTTGAAACGATGCTGGGTTTGCTGTGAGAAGCCAGTCATAGCCAGCAAAATAACTAGGGAAAATTCAGATGCATAGAAATTCCTAACCAATGATGACTGCTATTCTTTCTAGTTCACTGCACATCTCTTTTTCTTAGAGGTGCAGAAACGTGTTCCTTAATAGCAGCATCTGGTTTTTACTTACATTGTAAATGAAGAGGGACTAATGGGCTGTGAAAAGTGAGCAAGAGACTAATGGAGATGTAGCAGACAGAACCAAGGCCAGACATTATGGTAGGGTAGTCATTTGTTTGTGATCCTTGATGATTTCTGTGTGTGGTAACACCGAGTGGTTGTTTTTTCTCTTACAGCCAGATTCAGAAGTTGCCGAGGCTGGACGATGTCTACGTGTATTCTTTGAGGGCAAACTGAAGGAGATTTATCCTGAAAGGCACTTTCCTTCAATGCAACAAGAAGACTCTGATTCTGAAGAGGCGGAAAGTCGGAATAGCAAAATCCCACCCCAAGACTTTGAGTGGCCGTCATACGGACAGGAGTGCCTTCAGCCTAAAAGAAGGCGGCGCCACGCTGTAAGATTGCCAAAACAAAAGCATTTGGTTGTGAAGTGGCCACCCTGCTAATTCTGTCTACAGCTACTGATGGGAAGTTTTGACACAGCTATGTGATGGGAAAACTGTCGAGCTTCTATCCCAGAGATGTGATCAGTTCTACGATTTTATGTCAAGATCCTTGGAGTGGAGTAAAGCGTCAGTTGTGTATACGTGTGTGAGCATGAACAAATGAAGTCTCCCAGGCTACGCAGTTATCTTTGTAGCAGAAAACTATCAAGACTTTTTAGAAAGACTAAGCCCTTTAGCTCTTCACTGTTTCATTCATTCGCACACAGAAAAGTGAAAAAAACTAAAAGAACGATGTTTCAACCAGCTAACAGCCTTCCTCAGGTATGACCTCCTTAAGATATGAGATTTGCTATGAGGAATCCAGAAGCCTAACTGAGAGAGCTAAGGTGTGTGGGAGGGCAGCAAAGCACTCGGGCTGTTGATTTAAACTTTCCTAATCTGCTGACCATATGCCTTATCCTAGATCTTGTGAACAGAGAGCAGATCCAAAGTGTTTGAATCTGTCAATATTCATCTGTTAAATCATGTATATGTTTTTTCAGTGTTTGTACTGAAATACCAACATTTTGGTGGTAGGAAATGAAGATTAATAATAAAAGTAACATGCTAATAATATCTGATATTGCAGTACCATTTTATAATCTGTTCAACATGACTCCTCTGTTTAAAGAGCACAGGTAACCATGTAAAAATCTTGCAACCTCAGTGTGAATGTTGGCCATGCTTTGTGATAAATATAATGTGGGGTCGTAAAAGAAGTAATCCTGTTGTCTTGGTCAATGATGTTTTCTAGGAGCTTGACTACTCAAGGCCTATGAGAAAGAGTCTAATGGGATTATCTGGTTAGCTGTTTCCTTCAAAGCAGAGCATTTTAATTAATTAATTCATTCATTAAGAATAAGGGTTAATAGTGCTAATGTTAGGGCCCCATGTGAGCTGTTTCTGAGTGCACACTGGATGTTCTAGTTGCAAAAAATTACTCTTCCAGTTTCTAATTCATGCTCTGTAAAACAAGGTGGGATTTCCTTGGTCTCAAAAGTAGCATTTTTATACAACCCAAGCCAGTTTTTTCTTTAAATTAGATAATGAAGTTCAGTAAATTAACTATGAAGCTAATCACATGGCTATAAGAATAATGTCATATTCTTGATTTTCTCTTTGCTTGTTTCTTGTGATTACTAGCAGTGCTAGAAGATGATGATAATGTGTTTGTGTAGAAGCTCAAGCAGAATGAAAGAATGATTTTTTTTTCCTAAATTCCACAATACTGTGGCAGAACATTGCTAAGTGCCAGAAGAGCAGATTTAAAGTTCACTTGAGCAAAGTCTAGCATGTAATTGTGAAGCCTGAAGGGTGGGATAGGTAACAAAACATGACACCTAATCAGAGAGTGATGCTTTGCAAGCTACATATCATCTCTTCTGGCAGGTGGGCCAGATCTTTGCATGGCCAATCCCTTCTTCATGTGTGTGTGAGGGACATCTTTCTTCTTAGAGTTCTGCCCAGTAGCGTAAAGCTGGGCTGTGGTCTGACTCTGGCAGAGAAGGGTTGTTGCAGATCTCAAACGGAGTTAATTTTAATTAGTTCCCTGTAAATAATGATGATATTTTTAGCATAGTTTATATAGCCTATTTGGTCTGGTAACTATGTATGTTATTTTAGATAACGCTTTAAAGGAAAGGTTTATACGAGTGTACAAAATAATAAGACATGAATGTTATAATCCAATATCTATATGACTTACTGTTTGCCACTAACTTCATGGAGAACTAATGTTTTCTTTCCTTTGAAGAAATGAAAACCTGGATATTATAAGCTGACTGGAAAACTGAGATGAAGGGACAGCCTTTACCTTTTCTGTATGTGAATTCCTATGCGTTTGCTTTCTACCTCTTTTTCTTGAAACAGTAAATGTCTTGGTACAGGGAAATGAGTCCAGGTTTGCAACTGAATTAATCACCCCTATCTGTGCTACAGGTATCAACTTTTCTCAGTTGATAATTACTTCCTCCACCAAAGATGGAGGTTAATCTATTACCATTAACAGTGCAAAAATGTTGTGCTGTAGAGCCTTCATTGAGGGGCAAAGGTAGAAATGTGAGAGGTTATTGTTGACTTCCTCTTTTCCTGAAAAAACAGAGTAAAAAAGAGCCTGCTTCTGTTTCTTAAAGGCTGTAAGATTTTAGTGCCATTAGTTTTGGAGAACACCTGTTTTAATAAGATTTATCCAGAGTTTATTCTACCTTTAGTAAATGTAGAAACATACAAAAAAAAATATATGCTCATAAACTTTGTGTCATACTGGTAAGCAGGGCAAAATCTGAACTCATCTGTGTGACTTCACATACTTTCAAACCCAGAACTATGGGTTAGCAACTTCACAATTCATTGCATGTTGTAAGAACAACATTATCCCTCTCAGACTTTGCTTTAAAATTGCTGGCTTGTCATGTTGCTGCTGCTGGACACCATACCACACCATACCTGACTTGTAAATGGCAGGAACATTTACTCTGTTGAATTCCAATTACGCACTGGTAACGGGACTGACAGGTATGAAAGGAAGGGTTTCTCTTTTAAAGTCTAACAGCCCAAATAGCTGAAAAGAGAAGTAGTAGTTTATGCACTTATTTTCTTCTATCTCACAGCCTTTTTCACAATCCAGAATGTGTAGGAAAGGAAGCAGGAAGGAACCCCTGAAGTTTTCCACTGGAAGTAAATGTAGCAGAAACCAGGAACTCTGTGGAAACACCTGTGAATGCACTAAGTTCCTTCAAATGCAACCAAGGGCACAATTTTTCATTTCATCTTCATTAATGGCTCATGTGTAGAATGGGAAATTTTAGTTTGTGCTTAGGAAGTTGGAAGAGAGATTAATTGCACTTCAGTGATAAGTCTGTTGAAGAAGAAATGACAGCTATAAATTTTACTTTCATTCCCCTGCAGACAATTTCTAAGACATACGTCTTCCAGTATCATCACAGCACAATGGCATTGGAGTTAATACAAACAGATGTTTAACACTTCAGATTATCGACTGACTGCATGTTTATATGTATATTGTGCTTTACTGAACAATAAAATATGTGAATATGTGAAATGTATTTTTGCACATCAATCTGAAATTTTTGCTCTGAGTACATCTGCTTTCAATTGTTATATGAATTATATAATATATAATTATGTTGATAACTAGTTACTGCAAAGCAGAATGGTTACAAAGGCAGCTACATTAATACGGGAGATCAGATACTTTTCAGATAACTTCTTCCTGCATAGGACGTAATTTGTAATGATTTCCCTGTAAATTCTATCTCACAGTACATTTTTGCTTTAGAGTAGTCCTTTTTAAGGTAAGAAGATAAGATATGCAAGTTTTCTCAGAGCAAACAGGGTAGTGTCTGAAGGTCAAGGAGTATTTAACTGCTTTTGGAAAGTGTTTGAGATAGTTACCAGTTTTATGGAGGTATGGTTTTATGGAGGTACTGATTTATGGTTGTGCCATGGAAGTTAATTTGAAAGTTACTATTCTTGGTCTTGATTGTAGTGCCTAGGACAATTATGTTGGTACGGAAGTGTTCCAGAGGCAATCTGATACGGAGGTGATGCTTATTAAATTTGTTGTGAAATTCAGTAGGGGATTCCAGTTTTCTGGTACAAATGATAGCGATGTCACTCAGTTATTTTAGGCATAACATAGATGTTCCTGGATGGCCTGTGCTGAGATACCTCTCCCTTATTCCAACATTCCTTCCTTACCTGATGTTCTGAGGTGAGCATTGATTGCCGCACTAGAATGAATTTTTGACAATGTTTCTCATTACCAGCTGTGAGTTTACTTTAGATGGAAAAAAAAATTGTCTATTTTTATCCACTGACATTTTGGGCAGGAAATGAAACATACTTGAACATAATTCTTTGTTTGCTTATTAGCCTGCTTTTTCTGGTGAGAGCAGGAATAGTTCTAACAACTCTTAAATTCAGTACTTGCTCGTTATTCCATGATCTAGTGCTCGAGGAAAACGTGTTGGTGCTATTTCATTTTATACTGTAGACTTCCTAGAGTTTCTTGATGTAGCGCAGGTATGGGACAGATAGGGAAGTCATGAGATGCCTTGTGGGAAATATACAGTGAAAACATTGTAAAATATGCAAATCAGAGCTAATGTTTGGATAGTACCTCTGAAACAGGGTGACATTTTCTCCTATGGATTATTACAAACTTAGCTGGCTGCCAGGTCTTGTGCTGGTTAAATGAACAAAGAAATGCCCTAGTAGTGTTTCCAGTGTTGAATTATGCTTGTAGGAACTCGGAGAAGTTAATCTGGTTTTATATTTGGCCCAGCAAACTTCAGTGTAGAGTGATCATGAAAAAACAGTGGAACGGTACTATCTTTAGATGCTGAAAGTAAAACATAAACTTTGTTGTATTAGGAAAGTTAGGATATTGTAGTGGTGTGATATTTTATGTGGTCATTTCTGGATTATAAGGTAAATTGTAGTCATTGTGTTCATCCCATAAACAACTGAGATTTTGCTATTTATTACAGGTTTAATGTTTCTTGCAACAGCATTAAAACAGACTTGAATGTAAGTCAAGGAAAAAGTTTATGCATATATGTCTACTATACTGCATAGTCTGTGGTGCATAGTACAACACTTCTGAATTTACAGATCGCTGCGCCAAGCTAAGCAGTTCTCTCCAGCAGCCAAACATCAGACGGAAAATACCTCTAATCTCTAATAATGAAAATATTAATAGGATGGTACAACAGCTAGCAGACTGTGCAGAAGTGTTCTGTAAAAGACCGAAATTAAACAAAAACCTTATAGATTATTTTGTTCTATGGCATAAATAAAGAAACAATATAGAGCTTAGATAAAGTGAAAATCATTCCAAAATGAATCCATACATCCTATCTAAACTCTGTGCTACATTTTACACATAATTGCATATACCTCAGGCATCTGCAGTGCAGTATATTAACACATACAGGTGGACTTCAGTTTATGAGAAACAACATTAAAAAGGTCAGTGATTTAAGCAAACACTGGATATTTCTTTTTTCTCCATGGTCTCTGAGGGCTTAAGAAAAATGGGTAAACTGGCTTTGTTCTGTTTGTTACGTACTTATAAATATTTCTTATTTATAACGGTGAAAACCAGCATGATAAGCTAATGGAACAAGTGAGCAGCAGAGGTGGAAATTGAATGTAGCCCTTGAGCCTGTTGCAGGATTATCATCTAGGAGTGTTAAATGAAAATATTGTGACAAATTTCAGGTTTGGGATGCACAGGTAAAACCTTTAATTACAGAGAAAGGGATTTGGCTGTAGCAGTATTCTGCAAATACTGCTTGAGGTTAGCATCTCCTGTCCTAGAGCAGTGCTGAGAATCACATGTAGCTTTTCTTACCTTCATAACTTTTCTTACCTTCATAACTTTTCTTACCTTCATACTGTTTCTTACCTTTCAAGGAATTTTTATCCAGTAAAGGGGAATGGGGCAATACTCAATCCACTGCTGCAAATCATGGGAGCAGTTGCAGTAGCCTGGGCAATGTAGACATTGTAATGATAATCTCTGGCTGAGTGAGGATATATCAGGGATAGTACAAACAGAATAGATTTTCACCAAAGAATGAACCTCATGAAGGCTTCTCAGAATTTTCCATACCATTAGAGAAAAATGAAATTTTCATCTTTCTTTTTTTTATCTTTTAAATACTGCAAAAATCTCTGCAGTGCCAGCATGAGCATTGATTGGCATGAGTTTGCTGGACAAGGTGATAGTCTTACTGCTTGGTCATAGCTCTTGCATCATGCTCAAAACTCTTCTCAGACTGCTGGTGCTGTGTTGGGTTGCATCATGCCAGCCTGAGCTGTGTGCCATGGAGCCTGTATTCCATGGAGGCAGGGGAGAGCCAGCTTGCTGTGGACACATGCTGGAGAGCTGGGAGCACCCTGGAGACATTCAGCCCCTGAGCTGGGAAAAGCATTGCTCCAGCACACACGTCATCTGCTGGGTAGATGAGTCATAGCAGAAGGCTGTTACATGGAAGGAGCATATAGGATTTTTCCTTCCTTTCAGGGTTCCTAATTAGGAAATACGGTAAATAGCTGAATATATTCATAGCCATGGAACTTGGCTTTCAACTCCTCTGGCTAGTGAAGGGAAGAGACCTGTAGAATTAGTCTGATTCTGCATTTACTGGGTTTTACTGCTTCCAAATAATGTATATTCCCTTTACAAATATATTTACACTCATTGCCTCACCTCGTCCCTGATGACAGCCCTATCATGCCTTTCTCATTCTGCATTATTAATTCATCAGTTTGTAATTAAATGACTGGCTAATCAAATTTTTCCCTCAAGAGTACCTGTGTAAATGCATTGAAGACTGATTGATTTAGCTGAGGTCACTCAGTTTAGCCTTCAACCTCATCATTATGAAGGATGAGAAACAAAAAGGAACACATGTCAGGAGGAAAAAGTTCTCTGAGCTGGGGGCAGAAAGACCATGCCTTTTAACCTTCTACATGTTTTCTTGTAATTCCTGTGGGGGTAAAAAAAGTAGTTCTGGAACTAGAGACCCAAAATCACACAGACTTCTGTGTTCACATTACTTTGCCAGTCAAAGCTGCTGCCTAGGTTTTGAAACGTGTCATGACAACTAGCTGCTTTCTCTTTTGTTTTACACTGTCTAACTATATGGAACAAAAGAAGAATTCCTTTAAAGGAATGAAAGGTGAGTAAGAACAGCAGGTCAATACTTTGGGGTGGCATTGCAATGTTGTTACTGCTATTGTTAGTGAACTTAAATGCTACGTATACATATACATATGAAAATGGTGACCTTGAGAAGGCTGAGGTAATCAAACAACTTTCTTGCCTCAGTCTTCACTGAGAACCATTCTCCTCATGCCTCCTGTGTCAGTGGACGAGATGGGGACCAGGGCGTATAACCCTTTGCACTGTAGGGGAAGATCAGGTTTGCTACCACCTGAGGAACATGAACACAGGTAAGTCTGTGGGACCAGATGAGTCCCACAGACGAGTTCCCTGAGTCCCGAGGGAACTGGCTGATGTGGTTGACAAGCCTCTCTCCCCAATATTTGAAAAGTCATAGCAGTCAGGAAAAGTCCCTGGTGACTGGAAGAAGGGCAATATTGTGCCCATTTTCTAAAAAGGGCAGAAAGGATGACCCTGGGAACTACCGACCTGTCAGCCTTACCTTTGTGCCTGGGAAGATCATGGAACAGATCCTCCTAGGAGCTATGGAAGACAGGAAGGTGATTTGAGGCACCTAGAATGGCTTCACCAAGGGCAACTCCTTCCTGACCAACTTAGTGGCTTTCTATGATGGGGTGGCCACATCAGGAGACACTAGAAAAGCAATGAATGTAATTTATCTGGACTTCTGTAAAGCCTTTAACATGGTCCCCCATAACATCCTTCTGTCTGAATTGGAGAGAGATGGATTTGATGGATAGACTGTTTGATGGGTAAGGAATTGTTTGGATGGTTGCATTCAGACAGTAGTGGTTAACGGCTTGATGTCCATATGATTGGATGAAGGTGAATGGCTTTAAATTGGAAGGGGAAAGATTTAGATTAAACATTAGGAAGAAATTCTTCACGATGAAGTTGGTGAGGCACCGGCACAGGTTGCCCAGGGAAGTTGTGGATGCTTCCTCCCTGGAAGTGTTCAAGGCCAGAGTAGATGCGGCCTTGAGCAGCCTAGTCTAGTGGCAGGGGGTTGGAACTGGATGATCTTTAAGACCGCTTCCAACTCAAACCTTTCTATGATTCTACAAAAATGTCCCCACCGATTTGAGCAAAATCGCTTCCACGTCTTGTATGAAAAGATATTTACACAGTAGTAAAGGAACAGGAACAGATGAACATAACTTTTTTTTAATCCTCCCTCAGTTAGCTTTTGCAACCAAATGGGTATTTTCTCAGGTTCCTCAAAAGCATTTAGGTACCGCTCACTTCCAGATGTGATGGCACAGCCTGAATCATTCAGTAAAGTTTAATGATGCAACAAATCTTAGGTTTTCCCAATATTCCCTTTAGAGCAAATGACACAGTGAGGCAACCTACTCCTTTCTAGTAGTGGGATGCAGTCTGCTGGGTTGACTGTAGGGTAGTGAGCAAAGCTGGTACTTTTAAACAAGGCAGCCGGCTCCCTCTGCTGATTTGCAGCATGATTTTAGTTTTTTTTTAAGAATGTGCATTCTTCTGCTTTAGATCTTGGGAGTTCCAGTATCACTGTGCTTTCTGGTTTTAATGTGATTTACTTCTCTGTGCAGCAGCTATGAAGCTATATGTTCCCTCAGCTTAGAATCCGTACAGGCCTTTACAAAGATTAATAAACGTATTTATAACCAAGACTCAAACTGTAATGTGGCAGCTCAGTATAAGCAGTATAGGTAAGACCTCTGTAAAAACTATAATTACACCCATCCATTTCTTTTAACTATCGAGTAGAAAACAGTTAGTGCTTATATGTCTCTTGACAGGTCTCTCTCAATCTGGTGTTATGAGCAAAGAGCGATATTAATTTTACCCTTTACTTTCTTTCTAGAAAAAGTTAATGCTTAAATTCAAATATATGAGAAAACCAAGCTGAAAGTGTTTGTCAAAGGAGCTTTATTTGAATATGGATAGTGTCAAAACAGCAGAGTTTTCCAAAAGTCTGTCTAACCCTTGTGCACCAATTATGAAAAAGACAGAACAACCACTTTTCTAATAAAGCTGTGGCCACATAAATAGATATTAACAAGACACAAGCATACTATTTCCTAAAAATACAAAGTCGAATCAAAGCTCTTGGATATAAAAAGTTTGTTAATAGCGGTAAACTGGATCTCATTAAGAAGATGAGCAAATAAATTATGACCTGGCTGTTATGTGATTATTTGACTAGTTTCTCACGTGAGTAACTCAGTGAATGTTTCAATGAAGGGCTTTGATAAGCCATTTTCCACTGTGGCAATACTGATGCACTGACTCTGAAACTGCTATGTTTGTGTTGCCAAAAAAGGAACTGCTGCGAGACATGAACGGAGGGGGCTCAGAGTAGGGGATGAGAGAATAAAAAATAAGAATTAGGGGAACTTGTCTGCTTGTGGTATTTTTACCACTTATTGGTGACAATTTTAAGGACATCAAGGTTAGGATATTTGACATTAACCACTTTTAAAAAGGCTTTTCTCACTGCACAGACCAATGAGGTTGGCTGACTGGACATTCCAGCTGTCAGACGGTTGCACACCGTGACCAGGCAGCGTTGTCACTTCGTAGGGGATCTTCTGAACTTGCAGCACCAGCTTCCCAGAGAAGATCAGGATAAACTTGCAATCCCACCTGCAGTTGCCACTGTCGCTGCACTCCGCAGGCTGCTGCACAGTGCCCGGGACCAGTAGATGGAGCTAAAGGATCCCAGTCACTAAAGAGATGCTAAAATCCATGTAAGAAGAGGAGGCTGAAAGGTTGACTTTTTCATGTGCTGTTAATATTTGCCCTTTGCTATGACAATTTTTTTTTCCCACCTGAATGAACTTGCACTGAGAACTAAATACAAGTGGAGCACTTCACAAGATTTGTGAAGTCAGGTTGTCTAAAAGAATTTAGATAAGCATTTACTGCTGTGTGTCTCTGACCAAATCATGCTTCCTGAATTTTGCCCACTGTCAGTGACACTGTGGCTCTTAATGTCACATTGTCACTGTCATGGAAATTAGTTAAAGGTACTGGTGCTTGATAAGCTTATTATGCACATGAAGCTTACCTGCTTATGAAGCAGGTAAAAAATTTCTGTGCACCTGTATATATGGAGTTTTACTAGAATTATGTTACTGTATGATAAATTACATCATTTTACATCTCTGCTATCTGTTTCCTCTGGTCTTGCTATTGATAGGGGCACAGGGGAGGACACACGGGGGTGGGGAGAGAAAGCTGGTGGTACTTTATCTACTGTGCATTTAATGCCATACCTATCAGAGACAAAAATAACTTTCTGCAGGCCCTAAGGAGAGAAGAAGCTATACTCACACATTGCAAGATAAGCATTTAGATGTCTAAAGCAAGGATGTCTAAAGCCGTATCTAAAGCTTTCCCATGGACTTCCTGTTAGTACACCCTAATGCTGGCTTCTGTTCAAAGCACAGCTAAGTAACACAGAGAAGTGAGAGCCTTCTAAATTCCCCTTTCAGATAAAGAAGTTTAGATATCACATGTCGAATGTAATGTGACCTCAGGGGCTTCAATCTAGTCCTTAACAGGCATCTCTCACCCTTGAAAAAAACAGCTGGCTTTTGAAACAATGCCTTCTTTCAAGAACTTTGGCTTAATATTATGGCACAAAGGTCAAGATTGTCTTGTACTGACTGAGAAGAACACAGCAGCTTTCACAGTGGTTCCTTCTTTCCTATGTGGCTCTTACTTGTACTTAACATTTTGAACTAAAAAATGAAATGTAGCATGATAAAGCGTCATTTTCTGTGTGAGGCTTTGATGTGTTTTGTCTTTCAGCTTCACTATTGTTGTCGTATTGTCACAATACTGAATGCTTAACTGATGCCTTTTATTTGACAGGGCTACTTACTTTTATTGGTCTTGAGTTTCCTGGTAAGGTACACGTACAATTTCAACTTGAACCTTTCAGAGGAAGGAACACAGAGACAATTCAGCATGCCTCTTCTGTACAGGCTACCAAAGAGGTAAATAAATGGTGGATCTATATGAGACTGTGTGCAAGTCAGGTCAGCTCAACCCAGACAAAATGAAGGTAAATTATAGCACAGGCAGGTTGAGAGCAACCACCAAAAGGCCTGGAAAAGGTTGTATTAAAACTGCTCAGATCTGAATAGAAGGATTACTTCTGATTATAATAAGAGTGTGCATGTTGTATGTGTGCAGGTACTTCAGAAGAGTAATCCTGCTCTAATTGACCCCAAAAGGCAGTTAGCCAGTCAGACAGCTGGCCATGGACAATGGGGCAAAGCCCAGTGAAATCAGCCCCACGCTAGCTTATAGTACATATTTTTGTATCACCCACCTTGTATGAAGACCTCTCACACTTACCCCAGGTGACTGTTGGGTAGCTGTGTGAGCTGGCCCTTGCCCTGCTCTCCTGAATGCGGGCAAACATGCCAGAAATAATGCACTTACTTGGCAAGTGTCAGTCAGAATATCAGTCTGCAATATAGGCATCTTAAGGGGGTCAGAGTTGTTCTTGGTTTATAAGCCACAGTCGTCAAACAAGCAATTTTTCTTCTGTAGCTGGTATGTTACATATGAACTCTTCTAGTGGAAGTGGCCTTTCTTAGATGTACCCAAGTCACGTACTGTCACCTTGGGCTCCACTGGCAGTGATGTATTTTTTACACTCAGTCTGAAACTGAAGTCATCTGGAAAGAATGCTTGGAAGATCAAGAGAGAGAGAGATGGCTTAAGTAATACTGCTTTTCCCAGGTTCTTAAGGTTCTTAGGGATAGTAAATATTGAGGAATTTAAACATACTTATGATATTTATTTTTTTTTTTGCCTCTAAGGCCTTGTTTTTTATTAAATAAGCCTTTGAGAAAACTTTCTTAGCACTGCTACTCTTGGTCAGAACTAGTAGCATCAGCAGGAACAGAGCTGGAGGTGCTGCACCCGAGTTAAAAAAAGATTATAACTGGGGACACTAGCCTGAGGCTCACTCCATGCAAGGAAAAATTCAACACCCCTAAAAAAAAGACAGCTCAAGTGCTCAAATTTTAGTGGCGATACCATGAAACTGTACCCAAAGCAGTTTGTCCCTACATTGTGTCAGTGACCAATTTCACTTGCTTTAAATTAACAATTATTCTTCAGGGAAAAATAATGACAACAAACACTGTTGTACAAGAAATGCATGCTAATTTACCTGGAATAAGTGATTAATGTACTACCTTAATCCTTACAACCCCAGTTACTAAATGGGTAGATATGTGAGTTCTAATGTTAGACTTTGGCAACACCACCTATCTATTTGAATAATATTGGTTTCAAAAGCACAGCTAACATGGTGGTAGCAATATTTGTGGAGAATGTTTTTAAACCTGGCTTTTTAATTCTCGTCTTTAGGACCATTGGGGGACAAATGACTCCCCCAGACGGTTTTGGTAGGAGGTGCCAGACTCTTAAAAATGTACCAAAAGTTCAGGCAAGAGGGGAAAAATCATCTTAATGATCCTCATAGACTCCATTAGGGATGACATATTCAGATACATTTTAATATTATATATCTGCTTAAATTTAATACGTAGATTTTTTTTTGGCCATGGCTATTCAGCATTCTTCTTGCCTTGCTATTTTCTCCTGTGTTAAGCTAAGACACTGAATGTTTAAAACAGTGTACTGTCTGCTGAGGGAAACTCACCGAAACCATTGCTTAGCAGGAATTTGTGGGGGTTTCTTTTGTTTTGTTGTTTTGTTTTTTTCTCCTTTAGCAGCCTTGTAATAGTGTGCTTGTTTGCCTGCCCTCTGCAGTGCAAACAGGGGTGCATGCCACCTCCATGGGTTGATGCAGATCCTCCTTACATATCACAGTTGGAGAGGCCAATGGGATGATCCCCTTCCACTCAGCACAAGCTGGAGCTGAGCACCCTGTGGTCCTTGGGAGAGATCACAGCAACTTCAGCTTCATGTTTCATGATGTATAATGAGCAGAATAAAAGCACTTTTAAAAATAGAACCTTTTTTGCTTTTTTTTTTTTTACTGGAAAACCAAATAAATTTCAGTCAACTACTTCAGACATTTATATATGTAAAATGACAATGAATTTGACATGAAAATATATTGGAAATTTCAGAAAAAATATATATTAATACTGCTTGAATGTAGCTGTATTACCAAAAAGTGCTCTCTCTCGAGCTGGGAGCTGACTGTAGGCATAAGCATTGCTATGACATTGTACACCCGCTGGCTTTACTACCTCTCCAACGGTGAGTAACTTTGGGGAAATGTGTAATTAGTTGAAGTACAATGACATGTAATATTCTTAACCTATATTAGAAATACCAGTTTTAAACAATGTTGTTTTTTTTCTCTAAGATAAACATACCTGGATCTGAGTTAATCTGACACAAAGCTCTTTGTTACAGGCAATCCAGGCAACAACTCCTACTCGTCACCTCCCACAGGCTTCTACAAACAGACCAGAATTTATGAAGACATAGTGCTGGGCCTGGATTCAGCTGCCAGATATAGCCCAGGACTAGTAAGAACAACCCAGAACTACAGTGATAAATGGAATGCACTGGTGAGTCAGAGCGGGTGAGTTCATAGCTTATCTAAGGGGCAGGTGAGACTGGGGTGATGAAGTGTAGCCAGGCAGTAGCAAACATCTGTGTGGAAGCCTTCAGGGGATTGCTGTGAAATTCAGTGCTGGGGAGGAGCAAGCAGCAACTCCATTGGTTTAAAGAAACCTGCAATAACAGTGTTAGAGGCAAGTTAAATTAAAAAAGTTCCAAACAACCAAACCTAAAATTGAGTTAAGGGCACCACAAGCCATGGTATGGGGTGGAGGGCCATGGTGGACTGAAATCCAACCACCATCCTTGCGCAGCAATTTCAGTGAACAGCTTAGGGTCTGAATTTGAGGACCATGTGTGCCGAGGGAATGCCTGGGGTAAAAAAGCGCTATAAGAGTTTGGATTTTTATTCCCTCCCCACCCCTCAAATTAACTGCATAATCTCTTAAATAATTCAAACGAGAGTGTTTTAGACCTTGTCCAGGTGAGACCTTCTTTCCATTGCCCTTGCACTTGCTCACCTACTGCAGGCATGCGTGGAGCCGTATGGGCAGCAGAGCGTAAGTGCATGCAGGGACAGGCTGTGCGGAGCCCTGGCCTTTGCTTCTTCCTTGCTGGTGTGAGCAGACCACTCGTTTCTGCCAGCACCCTGCACACGCGGCTCCACAGTAATGCAGGAGATGGTGGATTTTTTATATGTCTTTGAGTTTATTTACAAGTCACATGCGATTAATGTGTGTCACACAATTTAAATGAGTTGAAAAATACAAAGTTAATTTACCTTAAAATGAGGAAATTTTCAGTACCTAGATTTTTCTAGTCTAGTACTGGAAGATGGTCTTCTGTCATGTTTAGCAATGTGTTAAGAAGGATATGGATCTGTTAGAACAGGTCCAGAGGAGGCTACAAGGATGATCAGAGGGCTGGAGCACCTCCCATACAAGGGCAGACTGAGAGAGTTGGGGTTGTTCAGCCTGGAGAAGAGAAGGCTCCTAGGAGACCTTAGGGCAACCTTCCAGTACTTGAAGGGGGCTAAAAGAAAGCTGAACAGGGACTTTTTACAAAGGCTTGTAGGGGCAATGGGTATAAATTGCAGAGAGGCAAATTTAGACTAGGCATAAGGAAGAATTTCAATACCATGAGGTTGGTGAGGCACTGGCACAGGTTGCCCAGGGAATCTGTGGCTGCCCCATCCCTTGAGGTGTTCAGGACCAGGTTGGATGGGGCCTTGGGCAGCCTGGTTCGGTGGGAGGTGTCCCTGCCCATGGCAGGGGGGTTGGAACTGGATGATCTTTAAGGTCACTTCCAACCCAAACTATTCTATGATTCTATGATCGTATGTCTGTTTCCGTTGTGAACTGAATTTGCAATAAATACAGAGTTTAATTTTGATACTAAAAATATTCTTAATGTGTATTGCTAACTTTCTCTGTTTGCCCATAATAATCCAGTTTATCTGGAGATTACAGTTAAGATCATCTAAGAGTTGTTTTACTGAAATACAGCATGTGAGTGACATGAAATGCCAATTTTCTAAATCAAGCCATAAATATATCCTTCAACTTTACTGCTTTTTTTCCTCTTTCTCAATAATGTAGCTATGTCCTGGGTATCTTGCAGTACAAACACTGGAATTCTTTGATCAAATTTGCTTCATAATTGTGTAGAGCCTGATCCTATAAAGCCTATTCTCTATATAGTAGCTTTGTTTTGTTTTGTATTATTTGTTTAAACGTGTAAGTAATGCTTTACAGTCAGCATATTTTAATATTCTAGAAATGGAAAACAGTGTCTCTGTCAGGGCTAAGGCATGAAGGCAAGCTGCAGTCTTGCTTCTGTTACCATAGCTGTTTTGTGGTTAAGAGATGTATTTCATTTTCCAGTATTCTGATATTATTCATAATTCTGGGGAGAAAGAAAGCACCAGCTAATTAAAAGCAAAGATTTTGATTTATGTAATAATGTCATGCAAAAAGCATACAGTGAAAATGTTGGATTGCATTTGGGTGTTTTCCAACATAGAAAATGTGGCAGAAGCGCTGTTCCTCTAAAGTAAGATACACTTCCTAAAATACATTATTACCAGAGACACAGAGGGTGAGGAGATTTTTATTGATATGATAGTGATTTTAAACATCTCTCTGCCTCCCCTAGGCCCCAGTAGCCATTCACTTATTTCACATTCAGTAGGGCTTAGAAAATGCTAGGAGTGTTTGAAATATTATGTGGTCTAAAAAGGAGTAGGTAAAATAAATTATAATTAATAGGTACAGATAGAATTACAGTAAAAAGTTTTTGAGTGCTTTCCAGAAGGACACACAAGTTCAGACTTCCCTGATCTATTTCCACCCATGTTCCTTTGCAGTCTTTTATTCTGATTCATTTGGGAAGCTTCCTTATCTGTGCATTGCTCAGTAAGGTGTATGCCATCTGCATATTATTGTAAATTAGAGGATCGATCCATCTTCTATTTTAGATGAGTATGGTTTTCCTGCAGGAATTTGTTAAATTGTATAGATTTAATTCTCATATCCCTTCTGGAATATTGAACAAAACCCATTTTGTGACTGCAGGGTTTTAAAGCAGAAAGGGCAGTAGACTAATATAATTAATCATTGTGTCATTGCTACAGAATAATGGACTAATTCTCTTCCTAATTTCCAGTTACTTATCATTTTAAATCTCACAGGGGAAACAGCACTGTACAGACAGCAACAAGGAGGAGCCAATTAAAAACAAAGTGTTTTGTTTCATCATCTTAAGCAAGTGTAGCAGAACTGAGGAAACTCTGGTTGTGATTTATTAGTTATATTTATTCTTTCAGTTTTCACATGCCATTAGATATTTCACTGAACAACTTCACATGGAAAAAATAATGAATTTATTGACATATTTTGTGCATCAAATTTCCATTTTTTAAAAAAACAGTGAAATCGTAGAATAATTGCTTGATTTAAAATGAACAAAACAAGCTATCTAAAACTCTTATCTGGCAATTATTACAATTATTTCTTTTTTACATCAGCTGTGGGAAAATTAAAAATTCCTGCAATTACAAATATTTAGTTGTAATATGACACTGTCCTAGTTCAGGCCACTTGAACTAAACACATCTGTTTTACTTACAAGACTGTTTCAAATATTTATTTCACAGCTGAATTCAACTCTGCCATTCCCGACTGGTGATTATATTCTTTATCAGCTAACATTTTAAATGTATCTACTACCTGCTGCTAGTTTGGGTGGAAGACTGGTTTCTACTAAATCTTCACAAGTTCAAGTTCAGACTGGCACAGTAAAGATGACCAATACCTCCGCCCAGTGGAGAAGGACCTGGGGGTGTTGGTTGACAGCCGACTGAACAGGAGCCAGCAGTGTGCCCAGGTGGCCAAGAAGGCCAATGGCATCATGGCTTGTATCAGAAACGGCGTGACCAGCAGGTCCAGGGAGGTTATTTTCCCTCTGTATTCGGCACTGGTGAGACTGCTCCTCGAATCCTGTGTTCAGTTCTGGGCCCCTCACCACAAGAAGGATGTTGAGGCTCTGGAGTGAGTCCAGAGAAGAGCAACAAAGCTGGTGAAGGGGCTGGAGAGCAGGTCTTATGAGGAGCGGCTGAGAGAGCTGGGGTTGTTTAGCCTGGAGAAGAGGAGGCTGAGGGAGACCTCATTGCTCTCTATAACTACCTGAAAGGAGGTTGTAGAGAGGAGGGTGCTGGCCTCTTCTCCCAAGTGACAGGGGACAGGACAAGAGGGAATGGCCTCAAGCTCCACCAGGGGAGGTTCAGGCTTGACATCAGAAAAAAAATTTTCACAGAAAGGGTCATTGGGCACTGGCAGAGGCTGCCCAGGGAGGTGGTTGAGTCACCTTCCCTGGAGGTGTTTAAAAGATGGGTGGATGAGGTGCTGAGGGTCATGGTTTAGTGATTGGTAGGAATGGTTGGACTCTGTGGTTGTGTGATTCAGGCCTTTTTCTTCTAGAGACTAATGGAGAATATCAAGATGGTGGAAGAGAAGGAAAAGAATGAAAACTGGTTCAGAGGCAGCTAAGGAAGGAGCTGGGGAAAAAGTATCACTGAAAAGACTGTCTGGAGCCTGTGAAGACACAAAAGAATACTAGGTAAGATGAAGGAGAAGCAGAGTGGAAATGCAGGAGGAAAAGGGAGGTGCTTGATGGAAACAGAGAAACAAATTTTGGCACACGTGAGATAGGACTTCATGGGATGGGTAGGGCAAAAGGAGAGAGGGCTAGTAAGATTGACAGGAGTGAACAGAGGAGGAAAATAAATTGGTACTTCCTGTTGCTGTATAGAGTTCATTATTATTTCTGGCAGCAATCATTTAAAGGCTGAGCTTTCAACTAAAAGCTCTCATGAGGTAGAGGCCCAGTAAGCCTATCTGAAAGGTTAGAAGAAAACTAGTAACCGATTTTTTCCACTGGTTTCCAGATAAGTACAGCTAGTTGAACTGAACTTAGAGGAAGTACTGCCTTGAATATTTTTTTTCCTACTTAAACTGGAATTCGACATGAATTGTTTTTTTACTTTGAAGTTTTGTCAGTTTGGAACAACTTAAATCTCTGTTGAACTCAGATTAGAACCTAATCAAATAATTAATGTTTGAACCTCTACTTATATCTAATATCAATTTCAGACAACATTGTTTTCTGCATTCACCAATTCAATTCCACTTCTTGCTTATCCTGCCAGATTCCTTCCAGCCTCCTGCTTTAAATCAGGGGGTTCTATGTGTTGTAGAAGTTTGTAGAAAATTGATAAGGTTTGGACTATGTGAGTAGCATTGCTCAGATTTCTCTTTTTTTTTGGTATTTCTCTATTACTGCTTCCATCCTCATGACAAACTTCATGAAAGGTGCCGAGGAATGACCTGCCTGCCTGTCAGCACCAGGGAGACTATTTCTTTGTGCTCTGTTGTACTGCTAAGGCAGCTGTCCTCTGCCTAATCATCAGTGGAGCACTGCTGTGACAAACCATTCGGAAAAAAAAGTAACAGGCATTGTGTGGGTTTTCATCTAGAACTGACATCAGGTGTTTAAAATCTTTTAAAGAAAATGCTAGAAATTTCACATAGAAATTGCCATGCAACAATTCATGCCAGTTACGTTGTTAGTAAACTTAAATGCTGCACTAGCAAGCTTCTTGAGTCAGATTTTTATTTTACTCAGTCTGAAGAACACGGTGTCAAGGGCCCATTTTTTATTTTAAGAATAGTCTTAAAGATGTGATTGTTCTTTGATCCTAGCATTGTGTTGAAGGTAGTTCAAAGTTACAAGGAATTATGTATGCTGTATCTTAATGAAATGCTTGTCTGAAATTGTACTGATAGCCTGCTGTGAAAAAATCAATTTGCCATCAGCAAACTGAATGTACTTGATGCTCAATTTAGTTCACCCAACTATTTCACATTCTTTCCCTATAGTAAAACAAAAAGGTCCTGAGAATTAATTACAGCGTAAGCATCTGCTCATGGCAGCTTTGCTGATATACTTACTTGAAAAAGACAGTTAAGGCAGGAGTGAGATGGAGTGCAAAGTTTTTTTCTACTGCCATTTCTTGTGAAAATATCTTTTAAAGAACAGGCCTCTCTGTTGATTCCTGTGCATACTTCTTGCAGTAGAGTACACAGTTACTTATAAAATCAGGAAATATTGATCACTTCCAAATAATTTGACACTTTTTCATGGCTTGTATTTCTACAAATACTGTGTTATGCACATTAGATTCTCACAGTTTATGGAATCATAGAATCATAGAATCATAGAATAGTTTGGGTTAGAAGGGACCTTATAGATCATCCAGTTCCACCCCCCCTGCCATGGGCAGGGACATCTCTCTAGATCAGGGTGCCCAAGGTCCCATCCAAGCTGGCCTTGAACACCTACAGGGATGGGGCAGCCACAGCTTCCTTGGACAACCTGTGTCAGTGCCTCACCACCCTCATGGTATAGAAATTCTTCCTTATGTCTAGCCTAAATCTGCCCCTCTCCAGCCTGGCCAATTTTGGCAGCTAAACCCAAGCAGCTGGCTCCCAGTTCCTTCCTTCCCATCCCCAGGCAAAGGGGAAAGGAAAATGAGAGGAAAAAACTTGCAGGTTACAAACTAAAAGTACATTTTAAAATGAATAGTAATAATAATGGTGATGAAAATAATAAGAAAGTAATAAAATATATACAAATATATGAAATTGCACCCCCACCCCACGATGACTATGTGTTGTCACAGATGCTACAGAGCAGACAAATGGAAAGTGTCTGACGCTAGGAGAGAGCTGGGCTTGGGAACTGGATTAAGGAACCCATGGATCCAGGATTAGGGGCAAACAGGCAGATGAGGTCCTCACTGGATGTTGGCTGTTGCAGAAGAGAGGGACCCCGGTGATGTCTCAATTTTATACCAAATACAATGTATATGGGATGGAATACTCTACCGGTCAGATTGGTGTCACCTGTCCTGTCTGCCCCTCTCTGCACATGTGGCTTTTTTTTCACTAGCTCGAGGATGGCCTTGGTTACTGTAGGAATAAGTATGAGCAATGGCCTTTCTGAATACCAATGCCCTGTGTTATCACTTCTAGAGAGAACACTGTCTAAAAAGATACACAGCTTCCAGAAAATGAAGTTACTTAGACAAGACTTAGACTCAGAAAACTGACTCTAATTTAGCTGAAACCGCTTGCTTATCTGAATATTGGTAATAATTTTTCTTCCTTTAAAATAAATTCCAAACATTTCTTGATCAGTAGATGAATGAGAATTTTGCTGAGTTTACAGATTCCTAAGATTCTTAGTATTGAATCTTCTATTAGTGTAATTCCAACCTGCTACGCCAGGTACATTCTGGAACAACCTTGAATGCTGGACAAGCATACTTCTGTTTTGTGCAAAATCTCCTTTGACAGTCTTGTTTTTATTAACAATTAAAAATGTTAGTATGCTAACATGCCAATCTAAACTGAGGTTTTATTGTGCTAAATGTAGACAGAGCTGCAGAACAAGCACATAAAATTTAGGATTTTAGAATTCTATGATTTTGTATTTTAATGTGTATTGAGGCTCTGTACTTTTTGTCTCAGCTTTTTCTTGGAATATTATAAAGTATAAATTACCTTTCTTGGAATGTCTGAGAAAACCTGATCTCTCAAGCCCAAGAGATTTTCATTATTTGTAGGTTCTCTATAATTTCTGTCACGTTGGATTTGAAATGTGCTCATCCATAACATTGTATTTTGAAAGGATCATCTTGGCTTTATGTGGGAGAGTTCCTTGAAATTCGGTCTTGTCATGAATAATTGTGACGCCAGTAATAGTAGTAGGGTTAGTCTTGTTTGCAGTGGAGAACAATATAATTTCATGTAGTTATAATAAACCCCCTAAGTCTGGTGAGGTAAAACCAGATTCATTGTCTTCGGTAATATGAAAGATAAAATTATGACCAAAACTAGATGGAATTCTAAATGTTTTTATCTATTTACTGTTTCATATTTTCTGACAAACTGTGAGCATAAATGGGAAAATTGTGTTTGTGTATCTGATGGTGCAATCTATCTTCTAAGCCTTCAAAAAATTTGTGTGTGGCCCGTTAGTTGCTTGTGGTCTTTGAATGATAAGTCATAATCCACACACATACAACTTTCACTAGATTAAGCTTTTTCTTCTTGAAGACATTTGAATATTCTTTATAATACAATTTGTTAATTTTATTCTTTTCTATATCTATATACACACGACATTATCATTAATGCTTCAGCTCTTATATTGGATACAATTCTTAGTTTTATGTCCATTAGGTTCCCATATACCAAATGCTTTTAACTTCTTAACTTATAAATAAATTGTTGAAGCAGTGCCTGGCACTGGTCAGGTGAAGTGATAATCAATACTGAAGTGAAACAAAAAATACCTGAATTATATATTTCATAAAGTAATACTCCTATAAAATGGTACTAACATAGTGTGACGTTTAATATACATGCCTGCATATCTTGTTTCTTCCATCAACTAAAATTTCAACTAAGCTTTGAAAGAGTGGATCTTTGCTCCCTATTTGCTTAGGAATTGAAAAGCTTTTCTTTGTGGTAGATACTTTGAATGATTCCTGAGCAAGTCTAGAGAAAACCTGGCAAATAAATGGTGGTCTAAGTGAACAGAAACCACAACTAAATTATCAATAACCCTGCTAACAGAATAATAGCCTATCTTGACCTCAGAACTGGGTTATACACCCCCATCCTTTTCTGTCTGGCAAAAATGCACTGCAGTTATGCAATCGGGGAGGTAACAAACAGCTATAAAACTAAGAAATCCCTTTTTCTAAAAACAGGACTAATCATGTGCTTCATCCTTGAGCCTGAGAGAGAGTATGCTAGCTGTATAGGGAAGTGTTATGAAATTAGCAGTTTACTGAAATCATTGTGCTTTTCTCCTCTCAATTTGAACATATTTAATTGGCAAATGTGATAAATACACAGTTTATAATAGAATGATAACTTTGATAGTAAAAATGTCTTATTTTTCTTTAGAAAAAGAAGACGGTTATTTATTGACATTGATGGTGAAAATGGTTGTGATCCCTTTTGATATGAAAAGACACTCAAGTGATATGAAAACTAGTTTTTTTTATGATTCTTGAATATAGTTCTAAGCAAGGTATATGCTTTATATGTTGTTTAGCAGTATTGAGGCAGAGGAGAGTGAGACCAGTCACAAGTGGGGTTTCCCAGGGCTTAGTGCTGGGTGCACTTCTGCTCAATATCTTTATCAATGACCTGGATGAAGGCATTGAATGTACCCTTAGGATGTTTGCAGATGACACTAAGCTGGGAGGAAGTCTTGATCTACATAACAAACTCTAGCTCCTGTGTACAAACCCAGGAGCTAGAGGAGCATAATGAGGCTCCCGTGATCCAAGAGGAGGTGGTCAGAGCCTTGCTAGCCTGACTAGACAGCCACAAGTCTATGGGGCCAGATGGGATTCACCCAAGGGTATTGAAGGAGCTGGCGGATGTGCTGGCCAAACCCCTTTCCATCATCTTCCAACAGTCCTGGAAGACTGGGGAAGTCCCACTGGACTGGAGGCTGGCTGATGTTGTGCCCATCTACAAGAAGAGTCGCAGGGAGGACCCAGGGAACTACAGGCCTGTCAGTCTGACCTCAGTGCCAGGGAAAGTCATGGAACAGGTGATCTTGAGTGCTGTCATGAAACACATGCAAGAGAACCGGGTGATCAGGCCCGGTCAACATGGGTTCACAAAAGGCAGGTCTTGCCAAACTGACCTGATCGCCTTCTATGACAAAGTGACTCGGCTGCTGGATGAGGGAAAGGCTGTGGACATGGTCTTCCTGGACTTCAGTAAAGCCTTTGACACAGTCTCTCACAGCATTCTGCTTCGGAAACTGTCAGCCTCTGGCCTGGACAGGCGCACACTCTCCTGGGTGGAAAACTGGTTGGCTGGCCGGGCCCAGAGAGTGGTGGGAAATGGTGTGAAACCCAGCTGGAGGCCAGTGACAAGTGGGGTTCCCCAGGGCTCAGTGCTGGGTCCAGCCCTGTTCAATGTCTTTATCAATGACCTGGATGAAGGCATTGAGTGCACCCTTAGCAACTTTGCGGACGACACTAAGCTGGGTGGAAGTGTTGATCTGCTGGAGGGTCGGGAGGCTCTGCAAAGGGATCTGAACAGGCTGGACTGCTGGGCTGAGTCCAATGGCATGAGGTTTAACAAGGCCAAATGCCGGGTCCTGCACTTGGGGCACAACAACCCTGTGCAGTGCTACAGACTAGGAGAAGTCTGTCTAGAAAGCTGCCTGGAGGAGAGGGACCTGGGGGTGTTGGTTGACAGCGACTGAACAGGAGCCAGCAGTGTGCCCAGGTGGCCAAGAAGGCCAATGGCATCTTGGCTTGTATCAGAAACAGTGTGACCAGCAGGTCCAGGGAGGTTATTTTCCCTCTGTATTCGGCACTGATGAGACCGCTTCTCGAATCCTGTGTTCAGTTCTGGGCCCCTCACCACAAGAAGGATGTTGAGGCTCTGGAACGAGTCCAGAGAAGAGCAACAAAGCTGGTGAGGGGGCTGGAGAGCAGGTCTTATGAGGATGGCTGAGAGAGCTGGGGTTGTTTAGCCTGGAGAAGAGGAGGCTGAGGGGAGACCTCATTGCTCTCTATAACTACCTGAAAGGAGGTTGTAGAGAGGAGGGAGCTGGGCTCTTCTCCCAAGTGACAGGGGACAGGACAAGAGGGAATGGCCTCAAGCTCCACCAGGGGAGGTTCAGGCTGGACATTAGGAAAAAATTCTTCACAGAAAGGGTCATTGGGCACTGGAACAGGCTGCCCAGGGAGGTGGTTGAGTCACCTTCCCTGGAAGGGTTTAAGGCACGGGTGGATGAGGTGCTGAGGGGCATGGTTTAGTGTTTGATAGGAATGGTTGGACTCGATGATCCGGTGGGTCTCTTCCAACCTGGTTTTTCTATGATTCTATGATTCTATAAGGGTAGGGAGGCTCTACAGAGGGATCTAAACAGGCTGGGCTGCTGGGCTGAGGCCAGTGGGATAAGGTTTAACAAGGCCCAGTGCAGAATCCTGCACTTGGAACACTACAACCCTGTGCAGTGTTATAGGCTTGGGGAAGAGTGGCTGGAAAGACAGTGCCTGGCAGAGAAGGACCTGGGGGTGTTGGTTGACAGTCAACTAAACATGAGCCAGCAGTGTGCTCAGGTGGCCAAGAAGGCCAATGGCATCTTGGTTTGTATCAGAAACAGTGTGGCCAGCAGGACCAGGGAAGTGATTGTGCCCCTGTATTCAGCACTGGTGAGGCTGCATCTCAAATATTGTGTTTGGTTTTGGGTCTCTCGCTACAAGAAAGACATTTAGGTCCTGGAGCGTGTCCAGAGACGAGCAATGAAGCAATGAATAATTAGGATATATTTTCACATAAGTTGTAAGACTTTCAAAACTTTTTTCCTATGTTAGATTTGGTCCAGTAGGTGTGCAAAATCTTGTGCTCTTCATTCTTTGTATTTATTTGAAAAATAATTGTCAAATAGAAGTACTTCTTTTTGAATACTTCAACAAAAGAGAGAGAGAAACTTCAAGGTAATCTCTTCTGTGCTTACAATCTCATAAGAAAGGAATCAATTTAGTGAATTTTTCATTGGTGTGGGAAAAGCTTTCCTCATAACCTAGTATTTCAGACAGATGTGAGGAAAAATTGTGAATTTTGTATACTGCTTAATTTCTCTAGTTGTTGAAATGTTATCATCTGGAGAAGCAGCATATTTGTGTTTAGCATTTTTCATTACCGATGCTAATTAGCAATAGCTAACAAATTATGGTGTTATGCATTAATATGCTGAAGAACATGCAGGAGCTCCAAGAGCAACTGGATCCATTGCTGAGATTGCCAATGCCTGCTCCCAGAAGTTCTCAACAAAATACCAAATGCATAGATGGTATGGACACAGCATGTAGCTTTGATTACAGTTATTTATTTACATATAGTTTTAAACATGAAAAGTGAAAGGAGTAGAAATCCTCATGAAGAATGGTAGGGAGGGAGAGTTTATTTAATAAATAACTTGTTTTTGCAGGAGCACAGGATATTGATTGCTTCCTTCTTCCTGTGGTCCATTATAGTTGATCGTTTTGGTTAATTTAGTTAATTCTACAACAGATGCTCTGTGTGTCAGGGGATTTGAAAAATGCTGTCTGACCTATAGGGCATGTTTTAGTGCGTGGCTTCGATCGTTTTGTGTTTTTTTTCAAAGCAAGCATCCTTTGTGTGGTTGCCTGCAACTGCATGGAATTGAACTTGAAGGTTCAGATAGTCCCAGGTATAGGCTCCAATGAAGGGCTGAGGGGACTATTACCTTTATTAATGTTTTATGTCAGTAAAACAGGGAATAGTTCACTACAAGTAGCTCCTATTTAGCATGTCAGGAGTGTTTCTGTAGTTTTTTCTCAAACCTCAACGTTGTCCTGATTGACTCCTCACTATAAAAAATCATCTCTGTGACAAAAAGATTTTTCTTTCAGCTTTGAAGGGCCTTCATTGCTTGTGTTTCCTTAATCTGTGGTAGCTAGATACATCACATTGTAAGCCTCACCTTTCATAGTAGCAGAAGGTTTTCAAGTCCACTTTAAAATACTCATGGTTGTAATTAAAAAAAAATTCAATACAGGTCTTTCTTTCAAATAATACTCTCTCTGCTGACCCTGGCTGGACACATAGGGCAACTGCATACGTAACAGAAATCACCTTTCTCCTGTTCTCATACTGATTTAGCTCATAAATCTAAGATTGTTAATTTTTTTTGGATAATTTTCGTCAAGTAACAGATTATAAGCTTAGACTAAAGTTATTGTTTATGAGGTTACAGAATGGCTGCTGACTTTTTTATTTTCCTTATCTGCTATCAAAGAACCAATGAAACGTATTTTTCATTTATTTGGTGGGTTTTTTGTTAATTGTCTTGTTTGTTTGCTGCTTTTCAGTGTAACATGCGTTTTCCTCTGCTTCCCTATCCAAGGCTGAAAAGTCTTGATTTGAACTTGCCTAATTTCTCATGTTTTTAGCGTGTAGGTGGAGAAAGATTATACGGGTTTTTTTTTGAGGTTATCTATCTTCTCATTTACTGTTGGCAAAGCCAGAAGTTTAGAGGTAAGATAGGAAATTATATTGGAATAAGTCTTTAATATAGTTTATTGGAGATTATTTCAGTGCCACAAACCAAGCCTAAGATAATTATTTATGCAAAAGGATGCTTTTTTCTTGCATATCTGGTTTTTAAACTGTGGAAACAATTTCCTATTCGTTATAGAGCAGTCTGTGCAAAATCTCTGGAATAGTTTGTGTTGATAGTGAAAAACTTTTAAAGGTCTTCAGACTGAAGAAGTTTGGAACAAATACATTAAATTTAATGGCAGGCAATATTTAAGAAGGAATATAGAAAGCTGTATTAGATAGGCAAAGTAAAGTAACTGTAAGAATTAACTTTTACTCTTGACATTTCTATTCGGTAAATACGATCTTGCAACAGCACATATAATTCCCCTGCTTGTATTCTTAAGTTCTGATAGATTTCTGGGTTTTATGACTCTTCAAATTGCATGTTGATGGCAGTATAAAAAAGAATGATATCTAATTTAGTACCACTGATTTTTTATTTTCAAGAGAGTTCTAAGTAAAATGCATGAATGTGATATACTTGGGAAGATCCTAGGGGTATTTTTCTGTGGCATTTCCCCCCCTTCCAATATTTGAGAGACAATCTTTGAAATTATATTTGATATTTTGAATTTTTGGGTATAAAGAATTTAGCTTAGCATGTGTTTGTGTGTATGCAAACATGTGTGTTCCTGTGAACTTTTTAATTTAATGTAAAAGATAAATTGGTTCCTTCTAAGATTGTATTAATAAAGTGTGGAATTAAGGAATACATACAGCAAACCAAACACAGAAGAACAGCAACGAAAACAAGACAGCAGAGTTAGTGAACTTCTAGAAAGGAAAGAACGTTTTGTTGCTTAGCTTTTTCCCCTTCTTAATAGAATTATGATATTTGTGACTTTGCATTAAAATCTCTCTTACTGCCACCTTTCTGTAATTTATGACTAATTCTTGACTAGTGCTATCTTCAGTGCATTTTCTTACACACAGTAAAATCTGTAATTTATAATATATTTTAAATAAAAATGATATAGCTGTTTACCTATATAATATGTACTAGTATGTAGTTTCATGCAGTGCAGAATACTTTTCTTGGTAGGCCTATATTTAGCTGATGTTTGATTTTATTTTTTAATGATAAACTTTATATAAATTTTAAAATACAAATCTTTAGGTGTAAGTATTCAATGACTGAACTCATTTGATCAGTATCAGATAGGTGTATGGCTACTTTTACATATTAAACTAGTTTTATACACATTTGAAGAATATTCATTTTTAAAGTTTCATAGTGACAGTACCAAATACTAGTACACAGAATACTAAGAGATTTTCTGCTATCACGTCTAAAGCAATTTGTCTTTTATATTTAGTAGATAAATTCAGTTGGAAAGATGTTGAACTGGTTGCCATGACTTGCAAATTGATTCCTTTCTCAATGGTAAAATCAATAAATGTTTGATTTTAAAGGAAGAAACATTGATGATTACTGAATATAAATTCTAACACGTCTTTGTACAGTGGCCTCCACTTTTTATCTGAGATGACAGTATTTATAAAGGATAGGTTGGTCCTACCTAGGCTGTTAAAGGAAAACGTAGAATAAAGATGCCACCTTGTGGATGAAATAAATGATGCAGTACATGATTCAAATTGTTCACCAAATATATTTGTGAATGGTGGCTAGAATTTGAGCTTGTATCTTATACTTTAACAATTATATGGGGAGTTTATATCTGGTATTTTTGTAGGTAGTATCTAAGTAACTGCAGCTGGACCATTCTGGTCTTAAGTATTAAATGCTTGATAAAAATCCAACAATGCAATTTCATTCATGCTCCTAATTACCACAAAAATTTGGTATCAAATTCAATGTATTGTTCATAAAATATTGAAGCACAATTTTAATGCAGTCAGCCTAACCTGAGTGAATAACCAGAATTAATGATTTTGTAGATATTGCCTGTATGAAATGAGAATGATGATGCACTCTTGTGCTGCAATTCTTCTCACTATGTACCCAGATTAACGTGCTATGTATATTATTGTGTCTTCCTTAGCTGCACATCATAGATTTCTTACTGCAGTTAGTGAAACTCCATGTGTCTACAGACCTTGGTGTCATGGTTTTGAATCACCTTTGTCCTGGACAGGTTTATATATTGTGTTTTGGACTTTGAGGACATTACTTCAGGGTTTTTTCCCTTCATTCAGTGGTAGCTGCTGTATATGGGGAACACATTTGAGAGAAATTATATCAATACTTTAAAAATATGGACCAGCAGACTGGGGCTGAGTCAGCTCACAAGAGCTCTCAACTGAAGGTAGTAGTGATGCTTGTGATGCTAGTGATGCATGCCACAGTCCAGCCAGGTATCAGAAATTCCCCATTTTCAGAGAGAAATCTGATTCCTGTTCCTGTCATGAATTATTGTGTAGTGTTCATGTTCAGGCTTGTTGCATAAGAATCTCATACCAAACTCCTCAGGATCAGTTAAGCTTGTGGTGGCCTCCTGAATCTTTGATGAGACATTAGAGTGGGGAACAGTTCCCAGTGTTGTTCGAACTTTTAAAAAAAGTACTCCTGCAACTAAATGCTTCATAAGATCTTTTATTCATAGGTCATCGTGGGGAGCTCCAAGTTGTATGACCCACACAACTCACAATTTAAATGTTGATGCCATACGGCATGTGCATTTTGTTGCTGATTGAGGGAGCATGTTTGTGAAAGAGCATCTCAGTTACCCAGATCTCAGATACAGCAAGAACTAAGCTAATGGGAGTTACCAAGATTGGTATAAGGTTGTCCTGGAAGCCAGTTACAAGTAAAAAGCCAGAATTTAGTGGAATTGTCTATCCTGTGTGAACCTTGGTACTCATTCACCTAGGAAGTAGCACCATACCTTCACTTTTTGTATTACATGTCTTGTAATTGTCCACAGGGTTTTTAACTCCTAGGTGGTGAGATTTTCACAGAATCATAGAATTGTTTAGGGTGGAAAAGACTTTTAAGATATCAAATCCATCCAAAAACTTAACACCATTAAACCACATGTCTAAGTGCCATATCTACAGGTCTTTTAAATACCTCCCAGGGATGGTGACCCAACCACTTGTCTGGGCAGCCCATTCCAATGCATGACAACCCTTTTGGAGAAGTAATATTTCCTAACATCCAATTTAAACCTCCCATGGCACAACTTCAGGCCATTTCCTCTCATCCTATCACTTCGTTCTTGGGAGAAGAGACCAACACCCACCTCCATACAATCTCCTTTCAGGTGTTTGTTAAGAATGATAAGGGCTTATCCTCAGCTTCTTTTTCTCCAGGCTAAACAATCCCATTTCCCTCAGCTGCTGCTTGTAAGACTTGTGCTCCTGGCCCTTCATCAGCTTTGTTGCCTTTCTCTGGATGTACTCTAGCACCACAATGTCCTTCTTCTAGTGAAGGGCCCAAAATTGAACACAATGTTTGAGATGGCTAGCCAGGCATTTCCTGGAAAGAGGCTGCAATGTTTTGATATTATTTTTTGTTTTACAGTCTTCAAATGAGATCTTATTGGTAGCATTCTTTCAAAGGTTAGTATTTTTTTTTCCTTTTGCCTTAGAGATTTTGTGCCTAGAAATTTCCTCCCTTTAAAAGGTATCATATGTAGATGTGTGTCTACTGGAAACCAGGTCGATAAATTTGGTGAGCCTTTAGAGGAAGGGTTAAAAAATTCCAAGCTCAGTCAGGAGGAAAAACCCAAAAGTTCTTTAAAGCTGTTTTCTTTAGCATAGCTTCAAATAAAACAAATGTAGTGCTTGGTCTTCCTACTTATTTCAAGTTCCTATCAGCACCATAGTGTTCCTTTGGTTTGGATTCAGTTTTTACTGATTTGTCTGTAAATTTCAGGAGGATTGTTAATGTAGACTGTATAAACTAGGCATGTTTCTTCTTTTCCATGACTACCTTTTGTTTAGAGTAGACAAAGGCAATTTCTGTCCATTTCTTTTAGTATGGACAACTGGAGTTATGCGGATGGGAGTTCAGCTGGGCAGTTGTGCAAGTCATGGTTGGCAATTTCTTCACGTCTGGCATCTCAGATTATTTTCTAAAGGACTGATTTTACTTCTAGGTAAGAAACGGAATTAGATTTTCTTTATTTGGTAGCTGGAAATGTAGCAGAATTCCTGATATCAGGTCACAGCTCTGAAATCTGCTGCTTGCTCGTTTACTGTCACCATGAACCCCTGAGCAGGGTGCAGGGGGTTTGTAGCAGCATAGACTCTTCCCTGTGCTAAGCAGGGTTCAGACTGTCAGAGGTGCTGTCTCCAGTCCCTCCTGGGGGGTGAGTAGTAGTGTGGTGGCATTTCTTGGCTGATGTTGACCATAAAATGTAAGGTATTAAAAAAACCTTATTGCAGTGTGGTAAAAAACCCCAACAATATAAAATCCTACTTTGAAGATGTTTTAGGCTTTAAGTGAACTAGTTTGTGTACACTGAGGACATAATCAATGACATCAGAAACACCCAAGAAGCCAGGTAAATACTCTGGTAATAACTGCCAGGTGCAGCTTTTTTTTTTGATTATGATTGTGCACATTTTTTAAGCATGCCAAGCTCTGCCTTATAACCTCTTCACCTATTATCACTATGGTGTTTATGTGTATTCAAACACTAACGTAGTGCAAAAAATTAACAACATACTCCCTGATTTAAAATACATTACTGCAGCGCTCTCTTCCTGATGTCCAGTAAGAGTGCCCTTGTTTTGAAAGCTTTGTCTTTCTCATAGCAGCTCAGTATTCTGAGCTTAATTCTTCTCTGCACCTTGCTCAGAAATTACAGGGTTATGTGAAACATACTCTGAAATTCATTCAAACTTTTAAAACTTACTGCATCTAGGACAGACAGATTTAAGATTACTGAGGTTTCTGGTTGAAGTATTTCGAGCAGAAATCCATACTCCATTAGGTTTTGTAACATTATGTGACCTTAATTTTCCAGGTATTTTGCCCTTCAAATTGAAGATAGTATTTAAGTCTCCTGAAGTGTCTTGTAATATGATAGGCTTAAGTTGTGAAATATTTGAACAAAATGAAAGATCAAAAAGTAATTAAGGGTTTTGTATTTTTTTTCATGTATAGCAACATGAAGATATGCATCAAATAATACATTGAAACAGGTGATAAAAGGTTTTTTTGGGTACAGTTATCAGTGAATTTATGTGTACATATTGTCAGCCGTATTTCTTGTATGAAGGTGTTTCTCTGCATTTGATTATTTTGGGCAAAGCCATCCTCAGTGCTTTGAACTTAGGGATTTGTCTCTTATATTGTGGTGTACTTCAAATACAATTCTTTCTGGTCGACAGTTGCAGGATCCCATCTCAGGAGATGAAATAGAATTACAGAGCTATACTGACTTGTTGAGGAATAAGCTCAAAAATTATTTTGAAAAAAAATCTTATAGAAAATGATCAGAGAGAAACAGGTTTTCCCATTAATAAAGATGATATAATCTTTCAGTAGCATTAAATACACGGAAACAAAGATTATTGGCAGCTAGAGGTGTGTGCAGATCCATAATAAGTTAGAACTGGACCTAATAAATTGCAGCCATAACTTGTGATTTTTTACCCTCTAATGTAATCCTCAAACAGTCAAATAGCTATGCAGTATGAGAGACACAAAACACACCTCTTTGGAAAAATCTTGGAAAAACTAGTACTATGTAACTGAAGTGTAACAGGATGTACACTGGATGAGCAATTATTTATATCCACATGTATATTTGTATGTTTTGAGAGTGTGTATTTTGATGGTTACCCTAAGTATTGGGGATTTTTTTTGTCTAAAATAATTTTTTATTTATGTACACAAAAAGTGCCGATTACTAAGTTTTCTGTAACTGCACCACTGGTTGTTACTATATACTGTAAAAGATTAGCATAGATTGCCTCATTTAAAGCTATTAATTATCTAGCTGAGAAAACCAAAATGCAATATCTTTTGTGCAGGCTGGTGCACTGATAACTGCCTAGCAGGTTACATGGAAGTTACAGTGTCAAACAGAATCACCTTAGATATTGGTATTAATACTGAGACACTTCAGGTTCCTGAACTATTTACTGAGCCCAGGAAGGAATTTAAGACACAACTCGGCAGGCAACAGTTAATTACATTTTGCTTGTCTGAACTGTTGTTTTCTTGTTCTTAGATGCCAAACACTGAGATTTTTCCATTGTATTTCATTAATTGTTTCCCAGTCCCTTGGGCTTACCTGTGTATTTGGTATATTTTTCAGATAGTTTCCGATATAGCAATGACCAGTGGCTACTAAATTTGGTCTTACTGGCTGGTCCAGTATTGGAGGAGTCAAAATAAATTCCTCTTGCTGACAAGATTTCCAGTTCTGATTTTTAAGCATCACAGGCTGCCTTGGCACTTGGTGAGTGTGAACATTCACCCTGTATCCCTGCCAAACTTGGAGTAGGACAACTGTGAGTGCAGGAAGTCAGCCAGAAATCTTGAATCAGAGGTGTGAAAATTAAAACCTCTTTTTTTTTTTCCTGTGCTTCTGGATTCTTTTTTTTCCCAAAACCTACCAAGTTGACCTCTGTTTTGCTAAATTTTAATAACTAGTACCTGCAAGTAATCTAACAATGATTGTTCCAAGTTAATAAAGATTGCGTATTTGCTGATTTTCTTGTTTCAGTTAGAAATCTGTGAAGTTTCATGTCTACTTTTCTTACTCAGAGTAATTAACTAAGCATCCTTGCACACTGAAATGCAGAGGGCAAGGGCTTATGGAGACTGCAGAAAGGAAATGGAAATAAAAATATGAAAAGTTTAAAAACATAAATGATTTTCCAACATTGGTAGACTTAAGGAAATAACTTTCAGGTATCTAGAAGTACTGAGTTCATAGAATCACTTGTTTGGAAAAGACCTTTGAGATCATAATGTCCAACAGTACCTGTCCACTACTAAATCATATCCCTAAGCACTTAGAATCATATAATCATAGAATAATCAGGTTGGAAGAGACCCACCGGATCACTGAGTCCAACCATTCCTATCAAACACTAAACCATGCCCCTCAGCACCTCATCCACTCATCCCTTAAACCCTTCCAGGGAAGGTGACTCAACCACCTCCCTGGGCAGCCTGTTCCAGTGCCCAATGACCCTTTCCGTGAAAAATATTTTCCTAATGTCCAGCCTGAACCTCCCCTGGCGGAGCTTGAGGCCATTCCCTCTTGTCCTGTCCCCTGGCACTTGGGAGAAGAGGCCATCACCCTCCTCTCTACAACCTCCTTTCAGGTAGTTACAGAGAGCAATGAGGTCTCCCTTCAGCCTCCTCTTCTCCAGGCTAAACAACCCCAGCTCCCTCAGCTGCTCCTCATAAGGCCTGCTCTCCAGCCCCTTCACCAGCTTTGTTGCTCTTCTCTGGACTCAACATCCTTCTTTTGGTGAGGGGCCCAGAACTGAACACAGGATTCGAGGAGCGGTCTCACCAGTGCCGAATACAGAGGGAGAATAACCTCCCTGGACCTGCTGGTCACGCCGTTTCTGATACAAGCCAAGATGCCATTGCCCTTCTTGGCCACCCTGGCACGCTGCTGGCTCATATTCAGTCGGCTGTCAACCAACACTCCAAGGTCTTTCTCCTTCAGGCAGCTTTCTAGACAGACTTCTCCCAGTCTGTAGCACTGCACAGGGTTGTTGTGCCCCAAGTGCAGGACCCGACACTTGGTCTTGTTAAACCTCATGCCATTGGACTCTGCCCAGCGGTCCGTTCTTTTAAATATCTCCAGGGATGGTGACTCAACCACCTCTCCGGGCAGCCTCTGCCAATGCCTGATAACCCTTTTGGTGTATAAATTTTTAAGAATGTCTAATCTGGAACTCCCCTGGTGCAACTTGAGGACATTTCCTCTCATCCTGGCTCTGGTATGCTCTCCTTCACAATGGAGACTAAAAAATAACTCATACCACAATGCATCAATTCACCTTATCTCTCAGAAGTTTCCTGAGCCATATTTTTTGTAATCCCATTAGTATTTATGGAGATGAGCTTTTGCCTGAGTTTGGAAGGAAGAATCCATTTTTACATCTTACTATCACTAAAATCTAAATAAATTTGTGGCCACTGTTTCCGCAGTTTGCAGAATCACTTCACTGAGTTATGTCAACTGTATGGCATCCATAAGTGAAATAAAATTTTCATGTCCTTCACATTCTAGTCACAGGTAAAAGTAATTATTTTGGTAAAATACAAGGCAAGAATATTTCTGTCTAATGTTTTACAAGTGAAGAACAAAACTTAGTTTTAACTTTGAAGAAATAACATGGTCTTGTCCTTTTAATTGTAAGAAAGGATCCTTTGCCTGTGAAAATTAAATCCTCCACAGTTTGTAGTTGCTTTTCAAACTTGTCAGCCTGACAGTGAAATCATGTAATCTGGTAATAGCATGCCTGAGGCTCATTGCAATTTTTGGGGCAGTGGTATCAGTAGATGATGTGCTCTGTTGATTTTAATCACTTAGGGCTTGATTCTGATTCCACTGATGTGGGTGTACATGCAGAGTAACTTCATTGACTTCACTAGAGTTACATCTGGAACAACTCGGTGTAAATGAAATCCTAATTTATTTCATCACATTCGGGGTTCCACTGTAGGATTTTCAGATTTCACCAAAGAATGAAAGGTATGAATGACTTTTCTCATCTCTTTGTGACAGCTTTCTTATTCAAATAACATTGGTCTCTGACCAATTGTTATAATTGTCATGTATCTGTCTGTGTGTTTGTACTGACAACTCAAGGTCATTGTGCTAAATGCACATGCCAGTTGAATTTTCATTGTCTTGCAGCCAGTTTGAGTTGCTTTAAGGTTCCTGCAGCTTGTCACTACAATTACTTTTTATTCATGAGCTTTTGTGCTGACTTTACAGTCAGTTTGAAACTGATATGAATATATTTTAGTGTGTCTGGATGGATGGAGTAATTGGACATTCTCTAGAATACTTTTTGATAAGGGGCCGTAAATAAAAAACATTGAAATGTGGGACCTAATCCTGCAATCGTTTTTTCCAACTCTGATACTGTCAACAGGAGATCTGTCTACATAGCAGGGACTAAAGCATTAGGCTTGTAGAGAGTAGAAATGTAGCTTGTTCACAGCAGATTTTCTAGCACAGATTTCTTCAGTGGCACAGACATGAATGTTTGCTACTTAGTGAAGACTTTTTCTTAGCACTGGAATCTTGCATTTCAGATTTGTAAGCCCAGGTCTCCACAGCAAATGTTTCAGTAGGTTGTTGGTTTCTTTTAATGTGATAAAACCAGTTAATTTGGTGCTGAGCTTGATGTACATTTTTTCCTCCTTTGTTTAGTGGACCAATGAAAATTAAGGAGAATCCTGTGCCTGTTAGTTATTTGTGGTTCTCAAAATATTGCATTTGTGCATTTTAAAACTTTGAATTAAAGGTGCTAATCGCTGAAGATGAGAGCTATCTCTGTGAATAACTACTGACTGGTGCTTGTAATTAGTAGTTAAGTAGGAACATGTTTCTATAATCTCTGTTAATAAATCGGTCCACTGTAACTTTTAGGTACCCTCAACATAATTTAGGGATAATACAGAAATGTTCAACATAACCAAAAGGATGACAAAGGAGAAGCATGAAAAAAGTAAGTATAGGCAGTATTTTTATACCAAAAAATATCTGTTTATTGTGACATGGTAATATGATTTATCAAACAACAGTCCTAGATTTGACTAAAGTATGGATATGGGGAAATAATTATCTATAATCCTGAAAACACTGGCATAATTAGAGCTAGATCAACAAAATACCTGAAGTATATTTGTAGCCAATACTGTATCGCACTACTTCTAGGTGTTTTAAGTCATGGAGGAGAGTTTAACGGGGAGATATGTCTGCCTTAGAGTAGTGTTTGTTCTGCAGTACGAAGTTTGTCTTTGGTCCTTTTTGTTCCCTGGGCTTCAGCTGCAGGACAGCCCTGAATTGTTCCCCTCAAAGAACCGAGGAGATCTTCACTCTCCTTTAACATGTCTAAAAGAGGAGGCATGGTGGGCTCTGTGTGTGGTTACAGCAGAAGAGATGGTGGAGTCTATCCTGATCCCCAGTGAGCCTAAAATTGTCGTGCACTACGGGGAGAGCATGGGATGTGCACTTGGGCCTGTCAATGACAGGGGTGCTTGTGTTCCCCGTGGTGTGTCTGTGTGGCTGTGCAGGGCATGCAGCCTGCAGCTCGGGCTCCCAAGGGTGAGAGCACTCCTGCAGAAATGCTTTTGGTGCTCCCTGAGTGTCCATAGCTGAGCAGCCACCAGGGTGGAAACCAGATTGGGATTGAGCTGCAAGAGATCTAGTACTTGTGGCAGTTAGGGCACGTGTAAACGCAGAATTTTAGATGTGTGCAGACTCAGAGTGCCTGCAACATGCAGTGGCAAAGGTCACCCCTACACCCTGCCTCATTCCTTTGTGTATTTGGCCCTTGGTGGCTGCAGAATTAAACAGAGATCAGTCTAAAAGGGAAAGTATCTAGAAGTGTTTGACCTAAATGATGCCTTTATCTTTGCTCTGCCAAGTAATTTTTCTTATTTCATCACTGAGGGAACGGATGGTGATGTATCCTAGCACTTCTGGTCTCTGCATAGGTGAAAACTGATGCAATTGTTATGGAGTGTAATGCTGTGTAGGGAAGGCCTGAGAGTGTGAGTCTCCAGGTGCTTTCTAGGAATTCCAGTCCTGCTTTCTAGGAATTCACCCCTCAGCTTTCTAGGCATTTACACTGTACTTTCCAGGATCCCTCTGCCCCCTTCTCCTTTCTAGGTATATTTCCTCATCACATCGCAGGATTATTTTCCACCTGATTTCTAGGAATTTTCCCAATGCTGCCCTGCCACTTCCCCACCATGTGTTCTAGGAAGTGCCAATGAACCTTCTAGATATTCCCTCTTTTATTTCCAGGAATTTTCCTGTAATTTCCAGGAATACCCTCTGTCCCCTTCCTAGGAAATTTACTTCTTGTGTTTGGGGAATTTTCTTTGTGCTTTCAGAGAAATCTTCTCTCCAGGTGGGAAATCTCCAGGGACTTTGTAAATTTTGTCTCTGTCCTTTGTAGGAATTTACTTTGTGCATCTCAGAAAATTTTCCTTGTCCTTTCTAGGAATTCCCCTCTGCCTTCTGGGTATTTTCTCTGTGTTATCCAGATATTTTCTCCTGTAAAATCAAAGAATTTCCGCTCTGCTTTCCAAGATATTTTCTGTGTGTTCTGTAGAAATGTTCCACATGTTTTGGAATAATTACCCCTCTTCTTTCTACAAATTTATCATGGGCTTTCTTGGAATTCATCTTTTACTTTCTCATCTTTACATATTCTTAATTTAAACTGAAGGTAAAAACATAGCCCTTATGAACGGTTATGTATTAATTTATTAACTTATAGGATTGACTACTTTTATATTTTATGTTAGGGCTTTTGTGTTGAGCCTTTATTTTTTTCCAAGAGGGTAGGACCAGTTCCAGCCTTTCTTTCTAAAGAATGGTGCCATGTCAGATTTTTGGGAAAACCTACATAACATGAAAAGATTTTCACTACTTTAATAAAGCAGTTTGTAGTAAGCTATGTATAGGCAGAGACCATCATCTTGCTTTTGTATGCACACATTGCTAGCTGCAATGAGGTCCTGGCCCTTCTTTCTAGTGTTCTAGGTATTGCTCTTCCTATAAAGTAAAATAGCAGGAGGAGGCCACAGAATTAATTAATAGCTCTTGCAGTACTTGTCTTCCTGTACAAATTATTTTTCATGTATTAATATCGTACAACATTAATTGTGATGAGTGGCATTATCTTAATTTAACAGATAAGGAAAATTGTAGCAGGAGGGTGATGTAACTTTTCAGATCCCAAAGGAGGTGCTATGCCTGAGAGAAGATTTAATTTCTGACTCAGTTGAG
Organism: Phaenicophaeus curvirostris; assembly: GCF_032191515.1. Taxonomy (NCBI): domain Eukaryota; kingdom Metazoa; phylum Chordata; class Aves; order Cuculiformes; family Cuculidae; genus Phaenicophaeus; species Phaenicophaeus curvirostris. The sequence continues at coordinate 13,260,171 of NC_091396.1, forward strand.
AAGCAGATATGCTAAGAGTAGAAATGAATAATCAGTAAGGCTTAAAACCCAGCATTCTCATTTGTTTTGCTTTTTAATTAAGTTCAGGTATTGTAGATGCTAAAAATCATAAAGGAATCGAACTAAAAGAAGATCTAGGATGTTAGATTCTGATATATGGGCCAAGTAGCTGCTACCTTTCAACACCAGAGTGTTGAAAGTGGGGATTCCTAGTGTGTGACCATTCTTTATTCACGATGAATGCAGTGTCTATTAATGTACCTGCCTTGAACAGTAACAACTAAATACATTGATGTGAGCTCACATTTCCTTTGGATCCCTCTACATTGTAACTTTGATCAAAACCACCTAAAAATACTTTTAGTTGGAGAAGGAAAAATAACTTCAAATTGCTTTTTGATCGTATTGTCAGTTCACAATGCAAAAGAAAGCAAGCTGCAAACATGATAGGAAAGTGCTTCTATGTGCCTAAAGCTGTAACGTTATATTTCTTCCTCTGCCATTTCCCTGTTTGTGTCACACGCATAATATATTATCCCTATCTTTTAAAACTGAAGTGAATGTTCATCTGCTTTTCCTTTACGCCTTTTAATTGTATACAATGTGCATTTGACATAGTTACTTAGAATGGTTAAAGCAGATAACTCACTGCTGGAACATTTTAGATTGTGGATATTTATTACCAATGGATATCTAGCAATTCTACTGTCTATTCCAGAGTACTTTCTATTCTTGCTGTAGACTGGGTTCCTCTCAGCTACTCTCATTTTTAGCTGTCTGCCATGCTGTCTGTTCATTCTTTAATTGGTTAATTAAAACTGCTGTTACAGTTTCTTGTTCAAGTGATTGAGAAAACATTGCAAAATACTCTGTTCGGTGCACACAGGTGCGATAGGGTTTGCCTGATGTCTTGCCCTGTGGTAGTGACACCCCTAAGGGTCTGAGGAAGGCCCCAGGATCCTCAGCAGATCATAGAAAAACCAGGTTGGAAGAGACCCACCGGATCATCGAGTCCAACCCTTCCTATCAAACACTAAACCATGCCCCTCAGCACCTCGTCCACCCGTGCCTTAAACACCTCCAGGGAAGGTGACTCAACCACCTCCCTGGGTAGCCTGTTCCAGTGCCCAATGACCCTTTCTGTGAAAATTTTTTTCCTAATGTCCAGCCTGAACCTCCCCTGGTGGAGCTTGAGGCCATTCCCTCTTGTCCTGTCCCCTGCCACTTGGGAGAAGAGGCCATCACCCTCCTCTCTACAACCTCCTTTCAGGTAGTTATAGAGAGCAATGAGGTCTCCCCTCAGCCTCCTCTTCTCCAGGCTAAATAACTCCAGCTCTCTCAGCCGCTTCTCATAAGACTTGTTCTCCAGCCCCTTCACCAGCTTCATTGTTCTTCTCTGGACTCGTTCCAGAGCTTAAAGAAACACCCCGTAGTCAGCAGGATGACCAAAATATCGAGACTAGAAAATCTCAAGCAAAACCTAATGTAGCAGCAGTTTTTTTTTCTTTTTTTTTTTCTGTTGGCCGTGGTTTCGTTTAAAACAGCTGTAGGTCCGTCCCTTAGGTATTTATTTTCAACTACTGCTTTAGTAGTAGTACTTCCTTATGGCTATACAAAGAGTTCACAAAGATTTTCTGGAAAAGAAATCCCTTCTTTTTCTTGCATAGTCTTATTGATAATGTTAAAAAATGTATCCTTTAGTTTATTGATTAGTCAACAAAAAACTTTACTCAGTTCAGAAGTTTTTAATGCAAATTTTTTTTCAGAAGCAAAATGTAAAATAAATTTGGAATTTTAGCCCTTTTGTATATTTTCAGGATATCTTACAAGCGAACAAAAATATTTCCACATATCATTAAACTTATCTCTTCTTTGTGCTAGTTATCACATTTTTTTCCCTAGTAAGTTTCAGAGAATCAAATTCTGTAATAATTTTATATTACAGTTAAAAATTTCTTAGATGGTAGGAATAAAAGTACTAATATCATCAGAGACTTAAATATGGAAATAGGATATTAATCACGTTTCATGTAAATTGCAGAATGTAGGCTATAAAGTGAGATTAGAATCTATCTCTCATTATAAAAGCACTATATCAGAAAAGAACATTATCTTAAGTAATTTTTGCCTGCATGTAAGGATTTTGTGCTATTGTTTTCTAATAAGCCACCTGTCATTCAAAAAGAAAAGTCTGGATCTGAGAAGTGAGGGGATAGGAAGGAACCAAAGGACTTAAGGATGTTCAAATGACATCTGAGTTTATCTCTGAGGTTCATCAGAGGTACTGGAGCAGAGGAGACTTTTGCAGAATGCCTACTGAAAATGTGATCCTTGCTTTCTGCAGAAACACAAGATATACACTCTCAGCGTGAGCCAATGCTTTCAATTTTTTTGAAATTTGGATCCTTCTTTTATCTCGTTTGTCTGTCTTGGGCTCTAAAATGCCATCACCCTTGCAGCCTTCATAGGTTGAAGTCCCAAATTGCTTGTGATAAGGGGTGCTGCCTTTCACAGCTGGGCAGGGCTGAAGATGTTTGAGCGTGTGAACAGGTGCTTGGTGAGGGTTGACAACAAATTGAGCGTGCAAATCCTTGTTCTGCAGCAGGTGAACCAGTATCAGCAGCTAAAGGTAGTTTGAAGTGCCTCATGCAAGCCGTCTGGAATGCAACAACTCCCTTTTATAAACTTCACCTTCTTGATGATTTTCCAAGAGTTAAAGATATTTAATAGTTCTCTAATTAATCCCCTAACAGGTGGATTCGCTAGGTGAAGGTATTGCTCCTTCTCAGTGCTGTGCTGTGGAGGAATAGAGTTCTAGGCTTCCTGCCTGAAAATGTTTAGAAACAAATGTCTTCTTTAGTGCTTTTTAACGCCCTCTGAGACTTTTAATGAAGCTTCTTTTTTGAGGAAAGACAAGTTTAAGGTATCCTGTGCAAATCAGTAGCTCTCCAAAGGAATTACAAGAGTACCTAGAAATACTTGCTTTCATTATCACTATCTTGGCAGTACTGCTGAAATATTTCCTTACATGGTGCCAGTTATTACATGGTCCTTATTTTAGAATCAGTATTTTAATAATTTTTAAAAAATGTACATGTTTTGAAGGCTTGAGAGTTTGTTGTAGTAAGCACTAGCGATATTTATGGCAGCTCAATTGTCTTTTGTCTTCTTTTCATAGAATACTAAGTGCATTTGGGTTCTAGGTCATCGCTGCAGCTGGAGCACTGCTTTTAGTTATACATATTTTTATTACATTAAAGGAAACTAAACTCAGAAATAACAAAAATCATTAAATATTTTCTGTATTAATATTAGCAGATATATCTTGTAATGGAGCTGCGTGAGGGCAGACAACTTAAAAAAATTCTTTGTAGTGAAGGACATTTTACAGAAAATGAGACAAGGCACATCATTTAGCTTTGCTTCAGCAATGTGTATCTTCACTAAAATGATAATTAAGTTCCTCTGTTTCTCCCATATGTTCATTGATTTTGCGTGTTCAAACATTTACCAATGGCTACTGATTGTTATCTATCATCTATTAATATATCTAGGTATATTATATCTATCTATATATTACAATATACCTATATATATTAAAAAGTAAAGTATAAAGTAATTATTATTAGATATAGTATAAAGAATAGATACAGTATAAAGATACTCTGATATAGAAAAACTAAAATACACTATATGGATGGTTTCAAAATACTCACATGATGCCCTGGATCAAATTATACTTGGTTAGGCTTCCAATAGTACAGAGTAAGATGCAATGGAATTACTCAAAGAAATTACTCAATTGAAAGCGTTTAAAACATTTCTGTCAGAATATCTTCATTCCAGCTGATAACACTTTATTTCTTGCTCTCTCTTGGCAGATATTGTTCACAGAGATCTAAAACTGGAAAACATTTTAGTTAAAAGCAGTGACAACGATGAAGCAAATGAAATTAAATATAAAGGTAAGATGACAATTGTAGCAGTTCTGCTTCAAGAACTGGTTTTAACATCCAGGTATTACTGGGAGACCTGATTTTGATACCTATTAGCAGCTTTTGAAATTAGCTACTAAATGGTGTTATTAGGGAGGAAAAAAAATCATTTTGAAAGCTAAGTGCCACTGCTGAAAAAAGAAAAAAATTCCTTAAAGCAACCATATCCTGTTCATCTAGCTCTAAATTATCATAGTCCCAAGCCATTAGTTGCAGGAAGCCAGCAGGTGCTGTGAAATGTAAGTAATTTTTAAATCAGGAATATTGCGAATGTCATGTAAATCTGTTAGTAATTTAGTAAAAAAGCCTATTTAGACTGTGCACTTGATTGAAACACAAATGTATTATAGGATTCTTTTGATATTAATAAATATTTGCTACGTAAATGTAATGTGCTATTTGCTTACATCTTTTTATTGAAAAAATAGATTTAAATCAGTAGTAGTTACTGTGAAAATGCAGACATGTTCTAAAATAGCCTTGTTGAACAGAATTATTGGATCATGAATGTACTGTCTTGGGTAGCAAGGTCCACATTGAGAAGAGTTTCAGACACTGAAGAATGTGGACATGTTGATAATTCATGGTGGGAGGAATCCAGGGTGCAGAATTCTTTCTGCTATGTTTCTTAGAGCCTATGTATTTTCATGTAATATTATGCTCATTTTTAGAAGCATAATTTTGGATTTGTCCGTATCAATTAGCTTGGGGCAGTTTGTACCTTTCTTCCTGAAAATGCTAAAGGTAAGCAAGACATTGATATAAGTCTTCTGGTTTGTCAACTGACTTTCTATCCTTGTAAGCCAACTCACCACTACCAGCAGTGGAAACCATCATGGCCAGCTATTCTTGTTTCACGGCCTTGCTTTACATATCCCTTTGGAATAGCAACTATCACACTCTGTCACCTCTCCTTCAAGGTGTAATCATCTTTCCTGGCTGCTGTCGTGTTTATGAGAACAGGTGTTTCTCCATTTTCCTTATTCTCCTAATTTTAGAAGCAAATAATTCCTGAATAAGTTTAATTGAAGAAGTAGAAAACAAGAAAGCAAACCCCAAAGCTGGCATGTCCAGTAGCAGTAAAAGTGGCTACAGGAAATGGAACATCCATCATGCAGCATAAAATGGATAAACGGCTAAGAACAACATTTACCTGCTTCAGAGATTCAGGATTGAGGCAGATGATGCTAAATATGAAGCTAAAGTTCACACCTTCCTGGTTTTGGCTGTGAAAACCAGTCTTCTGAATCTTTATAACTTCATGGTTTAGGGCAGGACATGTAGGGAGAATTATGAGCTGCAAACACAGCTTCCTCCTAGTGGAAGAACATTGATTCTTCCATATGATATATTAGTACATGGCAAAAGAGCACACTGCCACAGGATTTAGATGAAATTTTGTATAGATCAGTATAGACAGACCTTCAGTTTCAAGCCACCTGTAGGTATCAGGATATTTCTTCCAAACTCAGAGATACTGTCAAGTTCAAATATATGTATTGTGTCAAGACTGAGATAAAAAGTGTAAAAATATACTGAAGAAACTGTCTTCTCCACATAAATATTACAACTGAACAGGGTTTTACTATCTATTAAAAAAAATAAAATCAGTATTTCTTTGTACCATGTGAAATGCTTTCCCACATGAAGGATGATGTCAAAGCCCAAGGGACAGGTCCTAACTGCTTCCAGTTTTTGCAGCAAAAAAGATAGAGTTTAGGTATTTTTTTAATGAGGAAAAGCCTTTCTCTGAAAAGGAAAGGAAACAATCAGGTTTCCTGTTTGCTCTTTGAGGGTGTGTGGAGTATTCTGCCTATATGGAAGACATTGTGAGTGATTTTTTTTTTCTTTATAATCTCTCTCATTTTGAACATTGGAGCTTCTCATGATCTTATCTCATGGGAGAGGAAAGGGAAGAAGGAAGTGAGTTTAGGTAATGACAGCCTATTGTAGGAGGCCTAAAATACCTGAAAGGAGGTACTAGAGAACAGGAGTTGCTACTCTCCCCACTGCCCTCCCCTTTCCTTTTTTCCCCCTATGTTAACAAAATACGTACAGTGGCTGAATTGTAGTATCCTGACCAAAAAAACCAAACCAGAACCCCCAACTTTGTAGTTAAAAGTTTGCCCACTGTAAAGACTCTTTTTTTGAAGGTTGGCAGAGGGTGGACACACAAATGTTTGTTTCAGGAAATTCTAGGATTATAACTGGACAAGACAGGAGTTTCTAAATGTGGGTATACTCTCTCTCTTCCGTAATTTGCTCACTCTACTTGCATATAGAATAAAATCCATTTGGTTCAACTTAAACTAAATCAAAAGTAATGACTCTCTGCTTTTAGTTCAGATTTTCTATCACCTTTTGGTCAAATGCTGGAGGTGGTGGTGTACTCTGGTATCTGGTTCAGACCAGCAGAACAGCAAATTGAAGTGACATTTTCATTTTACATCCTCTTTTTCTAAAAGACCAGTTTGAGAAACAGAGCACTGGAATAGGCTGCCCAGAAAGGCTGTGGAGTCTCCTTCTCTGGAGATACTAAAAACCCACTTGGATGACTTCTTGTGCAACCTGCTACAGATGAACCTGCTTTAGCAGGAGGGTTGGGCCAGATAATATTCAGAGGTCCCTTCCAACCCTTACCATTCCGTGACTCTGTGATACTTGTCTGATGATATTCCTTGATGATGCTGTACTGTTTATTGTCAGTAACTTCTTTGCAGCTGTTTTTTCCCCTCTCTGTTCCCCTAGCCCACGAGGTACCCATTACAATCTCCTAGATGATGCACAGAACTAATTTCTTCTTATTTTCTCATGAGTTTTATCATACCCTGCATGCAGACAGCACTCATTTTGCATTGCCATTCTGCATGATGTCTTCAAACTGCCTCAGTCCACCTTATATTATTAAGTTCACTGCAAGTTCAGCCTGGAGAAGAGGAGACTGAAGGGGCACTTCATCATGGTCTACAACTTCCTCACAAGGAGAGGAGGAGGAGCAGGTGCTGATCTCTCTGGTGACCAATTATAGGACCTGAGGGAATGTCAGGAAGATGTGTCAGGAGAGGTTTAAGTTGGTTATTAGACAAAGATTCTTTACTCCTAAGGTGGTGGAGCACTGGAACAGGCTGCCCAGGGAAGTAGTCATGCCGCCAAACCTGACAACATTCAAGAAGCATTTGGACAATGACCTGAGACACATGGTGTGAATTTTGGGGTTGTCGTGTGCAAGGACAGGAGTTGGACTCGATCCTCGTGGGTCCATTCCAATGCAGGACATTTTATGATTCTAAGACTTTATGAAGCAGTCTATTCCATTGTTATAAGGTCAGCTTTTTCTCTGTTGCTGGATATTTTTGAGGCCAACAGTGCTACCTGAATCACAGCACCTCCCTCTGGCTATGTAAAGCTAATTTGTAACTTCCGATGTGCTGCAGAAACTTTTAGGAATCTCCAACTGAACAATGGGATTAAATTTAAAGTTAGTTTTTTCTTAGAAAATTGTCATCCAACCAATGTGTCTGTCCTGGTATATGGCACTGATTATTATTTGATGTAGAAATGGAAGTTGAAAACTAACATGAAAGCAGGTAATTATGACAGAAACTGTTCATAGGGTTTATGATTTTCAGGGATTTTTCTTTGCCTATTTAGCCAATGAATGCTTTGCATTCCATAATATAAAGACTTGTGCCCATTTCTGATTTTATATTGCATGTTATTATAGACTTCACTTTGTTATCCAATATAGCATTCTTTTTTTAATTCTATGGAGTTATTTTCCTCAATGGTATATAGCAGCAATGTATTTCACAGCTTGCTTATGACAGACTGAAGCAAAAAAAGAAATCCTTTTTGGAGGAAGATAATTAGTCCTTCTGACATTTTGATTGATGAAATACTAGTAGTATTAAATACTTATTTAAGTGAGGGGATTATATGGAATGAAATTACTTTCCTGTTTACTAATCATGATGGAAACATAGGGTCTCAACACTGGTAGGGACCTGGAGTCATCTGATTTATTTCTCTGCCCAAAGAAAGAAACAGCTATACGTTAAATGATTTCTGATGAATATTTGTGTAAAGTGTACTTAAAAACTTGCAGTAATGGAGACTCTGTAATCTTCTAAGGCACTTCATTCTGATGCTTCATTATCCTCCTAGAAATTTTTCCTCTTGTCTGCCCTGAACCTACAGTTTGACAATCAGCTTAAACTTATACCCATGGGCCATGATCTAATCACTTTTTTCATTATAAATTTTCAGTTAACTCACCTGCAGCCACATAATTGCTAGAGGTGACCTAAGGGAGGTTGTGGGAGTCTATGTATGGGGCTAAAGAAAAGGGTGGAAATGCACTTCATATTTTCAGGCTATTATTTCTCACCCTATCAATCATGGATATGAAGAACAGGGAGTCACCTTCTTATTTTCAGCAACCTGACATCGTGCTTCTCCCTTGGTCTCTTTTTCTTCAGACCAAATAGGATGAGTTTTCTCAGTCCTGTCCTGCATTTTTGATTTTTGCGATTGACACACCATTCTTAATTACATTACTATTGGGTTAAAAAGAGAGTATCCACACCTGAGCACGATATCTAGTTGAAGCCTCACCAGTGCTGGGCTGCGTGAAAGGGTTGTTTTGTATGTACTGCAGACCTTAGGCTTGTGTATAAAACACAGATGATGACTGCCTTTTAGTAATTTATTTAAGAACTCTGAAGTCCACATAAATGAACAAGAGGTAAGTGCTAGGAATCAGGCCATAGGCTTGTTTTTAACTGGCATATTTAGACAGGCTAACCCAGACAAGAGGAGGAATGTTGGCCTTGGCCACCTCAGAAAGGGCAGGTGTGCACAACGAGGTTTTGTACCAGAGTGGCTATTTTGCACTAATCCTGCCTTGCAGAGGCGTTGTCTGGAAACACTGGAACTGTTAACTCATCTTCAGGTTGTGATTCACAAACAGTCCTTGAGCAGCTGCCTGACCAGCTCTTCTCCTTATGTTTGCATTCTGAGCTTGTCTTTCAATATACTTGCAGTCGTTCCTGGCTTGATATTGTCTTCAGATTTAACAAGCATGTTCTCTCTTGGATCATCCAGGTTATCATAGAATCATAGAATAACCAGGTTGGAAGAGACCCACCAGATCATTGAGTCCAACCGTTCCTATCAAACACTAAACCATGTCCCTCAGCACCTTGTCCACCCGTGCCTTAAACACCTCCAGGGAACTGGAGTTATCAACTGTATACAGTTATCAACTGTAACGGTATAATTCCTAGGACAGACAACTGCAAAACTTCCCTTAATATACAGCCTCCCACTTTGACAATGACCAAGTTACAACTACTTTCTGAGAAAGGTTTTTTGTAAGCGTGTGTGCATTGTTCTTGTGGTATTTTAATGTAGACAGTATTATGAAAAAAAGTTAGGTGAAACAGTATTAAAAGCCTCACTAAAATAGAGATATATGATATTCAGTGTTCCTCCTCTAACCTCGAAGCCCGTCAACCTGTGCTACATGGAGATTTGTTCCTGACAAATGCATAATGGCTGTTACCTCTGTGTTTTCTTCTAGGTGCTTATTATTTCCAGTATTTTCCTAGGAATTAAAATTAATAGGACACATCTGTAATTATTTGATGTCAGCTTTTCCACTCTCTTACAGATAGATACCATGATTTCCTTTTCAGTTTTCAAGCATTTTAACTGTCTTCCACTAGCCGTTCTTGAACAACTAGTAGCTCTGAAAAGTCTTGTCAGTTTTTAAAGTACTCTAGAATTAATTTTATCAGTTATGGCTGATTTTAAGATGTCCAGCCTAAGAACTTGCTAACCTTTTGGTCCTCTGTGAAAAAACTGAGGACTTGACCCTTTGTCATTGATATTGACAGTGCTATCCACTGCTTGCAGTTGACATTTTGTTTCAGATTGATGTAAGAAGATGTTAACTACGTTTGCCTTCTGAGCATCATCTATCAATTGCATTCTTGGTTGACTACAATACCAGCCTCTTTATTCATTGTCTTCTTACTACTTACATACTTTAAGATTATTTAATGTTTAGTTATGTCCCGTGATAGTTGCTCCTCATATTTCCTTTCTGATTGTGTTCTTCTATGCTTCTGTTTTCATTTCACTCTTATTTCCATCTTTGTGTGCTCCCTTCTTGTGTGAGAGAATGATGGAAATTAATGATTTCACAAGGCTAGTTAATTAATAAAAGAAAAAAACCATAATAGCAGCTTCCTGATTCAGTTTTTTTAATTTTTGTAGGAGATATATATAAGGAATATAAACCTATATAAGTTTATAGGCTTTCCCAGGATGTTAGAAACATGACTTACTGCTGGTTTAAAGTGTTTTGATACTGTAAGTTTTGGCCAGTTTGGCAATACTAGTGGTAAGAATCTCCTTTAAGGTTTTGTTTTACCAGTTGTGCTATTATCAAACCATTAAACTAACCTTTAAAAATTCCTTAACATGATAATTAGATATCTGAAGCCTGATACCTACCTATAACACAAAAACCTCAGAAGACAGTTAGGTAAAATTTTTGATTTGGTGGAACAACCCCCAGTAAAATAGATTCTGTCAATCTCCTCTCCTACTCAGTGAAGGATTTAATCCTCCATTTCTTACTGGGGCTAAGGATATCAATGGCATTGATTCTAGAAATTAAGGCCATAGATTTTGCTGTGAATTCACAACCACATCTCCCGTGATACAGTAGATAAAATATGACTAAGATGGCCCCAAATCAGCATCTTAGAGTCATGGAATCATAGAACAGTTTGTGTTGGAAGGGAACTTAAAGATCGTCTAATTCCAACCCCAATCTTTCTGACATATGACTGAAATAACATAAAGTGATTAGTGAATCATGAATTTTAAGTCTGGATGTTAATAAATAGGTTTGAAAATTTTTATATTAAAGTATTTTGGCATAGATTTTGTTCATCATATGATTTATTCAAGCTAAAATGTACAAACAGAGGCTCTTGCATTTTGCAAAACCCCTGTGTTCTTATAGGCTACACTATAACTGGGAGAAAAAGAAAAGTTTGTATGGTGTCTTGCGGTACTTTGTGTCAGTGTGCTATGAATACTGCTTTAATAACTTATGGTGAGGAAAAAGAATACTAAGTTTAATCACACAGCTAATGTCACAGTGTCACCACCCCCTTAACAGCTAAATGATAAAAGTGAGGACGCATCAGCATGAATTGTTAAGGTCTGTACATTATTCATTTAAACATCTGCTGTTGGTTCCCCTTTACATATGGGAATAAATTATACCACATCAGCACATTCTTCATGCTTTATGCTTAAGCATTTAAAAGTTTTTTTTTTGTATTATTAATACTATTTTTTTCTGCTTGGTTGGCAGCCCCTGAAGTTATCAGTGCCTGTGACTACAGCCAACAGTGTGACATGTGGAGTTTCAGTGTCATTACGTACACACTGTAAGTAGCTTGTAAATGTAATATAAAATGCACAGACCCATTTATAATACAAGCACTTACAAATTTGCCCTGAAATAAAAAATAAACCTGTGTGCTAAACCTTCACAAAAGACTGAACTCTCATAATTGTTTGTATGTAAATGTTACAAATTTCTATGCAAAATAAAGCAAACGATACAGTTCAGTGTTAAAAGTTGAGTATTTGATTTATGAACCACTTTATAATCCTGAAATAACAGAAAATTACAGAATATTGCAGTGTAACAGCATAAGACAAAACTGAGAATTTAGGCTTCTCTTTTTCATATGTTTGCTGGATGTATATATGAGAACTAAGCTATTGATTTACAGATTATTGGTTAAATCCTCAAATGGATTGCACAAGCTGTGCAATTAGGCTAAGGGTTTTTCTTCTGCACCTCTGCCTGGGGTAACTCCATAACTGAGATGTTTGAGAGCTGCTGGGTCTCCTTGTACAGGTTGTCTGTGCCCTTTGAAGTTTATTAGTCTGTTGTTATTAAAGAAAGAAATTAAACTATACATTTGTAGAAATGTGTGCATATTTTAATGAAATTTTTCATAATTTATAAAATTTGTCTTAGTTAAAAAATAATAATTCCTCTCTCAAAAATCTTACTCTGCCTACACCATCTACATCATATAAAATTAAAAATAAATTGTAGCAAGGCATGTAATCTACCATTCATATGATGCAGTTAAAAATGAAAATCATGCAACTAAAAATGTCACATTGTGTGCAGGGCCCTTTTTTCCCCATAATGTGTTTTCATGTCCCCCCCACTTTCAGTCTTTTTTGTCTCTCACTTGCCCTTGGATGATATTCTAATGCCAGTGTTTTAAGCGACTTGCTATTTCATTTGTTGTTATTATTTCTGTCCTGTGATTACTTTACTTTTGTTGCATACAGCTGATTTTTTTTATAATTTAAGACTTTGTACATGAGCATGCAGACATAGGCACGCAGTTTCATAAAGTCCTCTTTTCTGGATTATCCTTGTTTAGTTTTTCTTTCCACTTTGGTTTGTTTCCTCATTTTCTATACAATTAGCTCACTTTTCTTCTTGTGTCAGCATGAGGAAGTGTTCATAACTTTATTGCCTTTATTTTATTTTTTTTTATTTCTAAAATCCATATGTACTTCTTATGCTGATACAGAATGAGGCTTACTGTTGTAGTTCATGATATTAATGTTTGCATCATGGTAGTAGGATTTGCACAGCATAATGCAATAAAATATTTTACAAAATGGTTGGTAGAAACTGGATAGTTTGACTGGCTAATAAGAATCCAGAGCAGTGCCTGCAATCAGCACAATTCACAGCTCAGAACTTGTAAAATTCAGAGCAGTGAACTGTGTTGATTGCAGCTGGAGCTTAGAACTTCTGACCTTCTACTTTAATTAGCAATATAAATATTTTTTAAAATTAGCATTTTGTAATCACAGCAGTGTCAGAACCAAGTAACATTAATCCACCCCTTGTTGTGTTGACTACACAAGAATGAAAATACTGTGTATGAATTTATAGATTGCAATTCACACTACTTTTTATTGCTTAATTTGAAAACAGTAACACAAAAGCCATAAGATTATCCTCTGATTTTAATTCTGGTTTGCAAATTACTTTTCTTTCCAACCTAAATAATAGCTTGTGCTCCTGGTGCTCCTCTAATAGGCTTAAAGATACTGTTCTAACCATTATTGCTACCATCACAACTTTGACCCTTCTAGGCTGCAGCTAATGCCTTCCTGGTAATTTGCGAGCTGCCAGAGCTCTTTTTGTGGTGCAGATGGCATGCTCCATCTTGGTACCAAGGGTATTATTGCCATGACAGGCTCAGTCTCTACCTATATGGGGAGCATAAGCCCTGAGGTGATTCATGAACTCTGTTTTCATGAATGTTAATGCACAGGGTTGCCTCTGCATAATGGGGCAATGCCAGTGTGATGGATTTTTATATGTAATTTAAAACTGAGGTGTACTTTATGCTTTCCATTTCATTTCTGTTTTAACATATATTAATAGAAGTACACACGATAGAGGCCAACAAAAAGAAAATCCATTAAAATACAAAACTATGGCAGCACATTGAAAGAACAGAATAACAAGAGTCCTGCTGCCTGTCACCATCTGAGAGGATGGCCCGTGTGCTGCTCTCTATAGGAATGGGTCAGGGTCTTCTTTTTCCTGTGTGATATATGCTATTGAATTTCTTGCTTGGTCTCCCAAGCATACTCAGAGACTCTGGCCTCTGCAATAGGTCTCAAAAACCTTTGTGTAACTAAGGAAGTCTAGAATGCCTAATAAATTATTTCCTTCTTTGCAGCAATAAGAAACCTATTAAGAAAATGTGGTACTTTTTTCTCCTTTCTAAAGGTAGAGAAAATTTCTCCACAGATTTTCAAGGTTCCATGTGATACATCTCACCTACTTAACTTGATTTCTTTATCTGAAGTTATCTGTTGTCTGTCACAGCCTTAGTCTGGAGAGAATTTGGTCTGATCAGTGCATAACAGAATAATGGGCATTGTCATCAGTCAATTCTTACACTATCATGTCTTGAAATGAATGCATTCTTCTCATTTTCTGTATTTTAAATTGAGTGCCATGTGGATTTAAGTCCTGAAGGAGATTGGGAAGGAGAATTGGAGGATAAAAGAAAACAGCAATTTTTGTTGAACACATTTTGAGATTAAAAGTTTTGGGGGAAATGCACTAAACCATTAATTTTCTATTTAACCTTAAAATCAAAAATTAATACCATGTGAATGAAACTCCAGAATATTTTGCTTTGATATAAAGTGACAGGCATCCTTCACTAGGATGTGACAATTACATTTTCAGTAGCTACTTCTGTGTTTTGGGAGTAGAACTAAAACCATAATTTGATGCAAATAATTTATTTGATAAAGTTAGGTTTTTTTTATTTTAAATGGACACAAATAGGTGTATTGGTTTCTTGAAAGTATTTGTTATGTAATTTTTGCATGTCAGTTGTACATGAATACTATGATATAAAATCTATTAGAAACGTAATCTTTCTTTATTAGTTTTGATTGAAAACAGAGATCATATGGTACAGTTTTTCATTTCTTATGTGATTAGTAGAACACAGATCAATATTTACTTTCAAAGTACACTTTATAATAACATTTATAGTTGATGTTGTTGATTAATGCTTCTGTTAGTAAACTGTAATAGTAACAGAAATCACAGAGTAGATTTAAACATTGGGTTTGATATTAATACAATTTTATTCATGAATGTATTTTTGTTTTAGTTTCATATATATTACCTCTTTTATTGCTATTACATTGGTAAGAATATAACTGGCATAAAGGAAGAAGGTGATGCAGAAAGAATAAATTGAATTTGCAGACATTCAGATACCACATTTACTCAAATATTTTACTCGAAATAATATGAAATAGATACAAGGCAAGAATGCAGTCAAGGTATATTTTTATGAACCTGTGCACTCTTAGTATGTACACTTGCAGGTGTATCTTAAAATTTTTCTGACATTTCTGACAGAAATGCTTTTTTATTTTCCTATTTCTTCTGATCTCTCAGTTATGGTTAGGCCAAATAAGGTGCTGTTCACACTTTGTAGCTAGAGGAGATACAGCTTGATACCAGAGAAAAAAATGAAAAATTAAAATGTTTTTTTGTTTTGTCACAGTATTTTCTGCCTTATGTTTTCATTCTGAAAAGAACACCTTTTGTAGCAGTAAAAGGATATTATACACCTCTATATCTTTCTGTGAATCACACTTGCTTTAACTTACTGTTATTCAATGAAGAATAGCAACGTAGGCTGAGAGCTGAACATATTTCAGAGATTGTAAGAATCTAGAACTGCAGCGCACTTGACTTTATGGACAGCAGCAACCACTGTGTTTGATTAAACTGGCTTCTTAAACAAAATAAGGTGGCAGAATGAAACATATCTAGTTCTTCCTCTACTGAGTCAATGGTCTGTGTTTGATCCAAACCTTTTTTTTCAGAAAGACAGCTGATTGGGACTTAAATGCCTAAATTGAAAGTGGTCTGGTTTTTTTTTTCTTGTTGCTGTTGTTACAGTTCTTGTGATTGTTGTTAACTCAGTGGAGTTTTAGCTCACTAGACTAAAACTAGTGGGACATGAACTGCTGATGGTTCATTTTACTGAAATGTAGTGATTGCTAGAACAGAATTGATGAAAGGTTTAATGGAAAGTATTACTTTGTCAAGAAATTGAAGGAAATGGTAAGCATAAAGTTTTTGCAGTGAACAAAATTTGTGTGGTAGAAATACTGCACATGGTGACAATAGATCAGCTTTCAGTTAGCCAAGTGATTCGGGTGAATGAGTTACAGAATAGCAAAATACTGTATTTTCAGTTTAATTTTTTCTAGCCTCTACCATCTGTTGTTGTATTTTGTTAAACCTTTGGCTGTTACTTTAAAAATCCATGTAATATCAATTATCTTTTACTTATGTGGATACCTAGTGACCAAGATGGAATCTCCTTTTAGCCTCATAACCTTTTCTCTTTAAACCTCTCTGAGACACACATTTTTCAGAACTTGAATCACTTTTGTGGAGTTCTTCTGAAGCTTTCCTAGTCCTGCGAACTTTTTGATTTCACAGTGATCCCATAATATATAGGTTTTGCCTCATCAGTGAAAAATAGTAGGTATCTTGTCACTGACCTTAATTTTCTTACACCTTTTATAGCAAGCTTAGAAGAAAATCTTTTTGAAATACTTAGAAAGGGTGACCTATGCTTTAGAAATCTGGCCTGAAAAACAGTTAGTGAAGCTGGTAAGTACACAATGCTTTCACAAAATAAACGTTGACAGTACTGCAAATATAGTAGTTTTGATCTTCTTTATGGTTTTAAGTAGTATGAATTTTCTGAAAAGGAAAATTAATTGATGTTAAAAAAGAAATTGACATAAATAATATAATGAACTAATTTGTTAGCATTGTAAGTAAAATATTCTCTGCTGAATTAAAGCACTTAGTTGAAAAAGCGTTGAGTTGTCAGCAGAAATGCGATGTAGCAAGTTGTGGGTTTTTTCCCAAGCAAAACAAGTATTGAAACTACTTCTGGAAGCCAATCCTGCTCACCAAATCACAGCTAATGAATTACTTGTTAAGAGTGGATAACAGTGAGTTTTAAGGAGGTATCATTTCTTCATCTTGTGTTCTACCTCCTACTTATGTGATATGGAAAAATGCTGTATTGCTTCAGTGGAATTCAGTAGTGTGGAAATTTTTTTCAAACAGAGCCTAACCAACAAAACACTTGTAGGGGCCTTATCAAAATCTCCCAAATCCGTTAACATGTTTTGCTTGGATCCCATGGCCTTCTGATAAGCCCAGCAACTAGGAGAAGCTTCAGACTGTGTTCCTTACCCAAACCAACTTTATGTGATTTCCATATGCTTTGATACAATAAGGAAGTATGGGTTCAGGTCAGGTTGAATTAATTCTCACAACATTCCTGGTACTATAATAAAAAATAAGAGCAGAAGATTGAGCTACGGTGAAATTTGTCCATTCTGAAGGCAAATGAGTTTTAGTGCTGAAAGGGAATCTGTAAGCTCCCAATTCATGGCTGGGCTGCAGAACACAACACTGTGAGAATACTGAACTTTCATGTGCCTGATAAAAGAGTTGTACTATTTTGCAGTCAAAATTAAAGCAGTGGGAATGGATCTATCTGTTACTTAAAGATAACGCTGATGATGGCAAACTCTAATTTCTTCCATAGCTGGCTTCAACACTGTATTGGAAAAGAAATGCTTGTGAATCATTGAAAAATATTTGGGGGAATAAATAGCTCACTCTATTTAAAATGGACCACTGGTTTTGACTCCCATCTTTGTCTAGAAAATAACCATTCTGGACATATAGATAGATGCATAGATGATAAGAACAAGAAAAACAGTCAGCACTGGGATATTATACCAGCCATCAGTCACTTGTTGCTCAGGGTTTCCTGGACCAAAGAGAACGGTGGTAACAAAGCTCAGTCAACTTTGTTTGAACCAATTCATTTGAATATTTTAAAACTCTCATAAAAATTTACTTGTGGCAAATAATTCTCCAACTTCAGCAGGCAGACTGGGAAGGAGAGTCTTCCTTGTTCTGTGCCTTCTACCTTCCATCTGCATGTTTCATTTGAAGCCCCTAGTTGTCAAATTTCCATTCTCCTATGCCGTTTGATTTTCATGTGTGTTACGTATTGCAGTGTTCAAAGTGGCAGTGAAATGTTTTTCCATTTCTATTAAAAACCTTAGTTTTTTAGAGGCGTATATGGAGAAGAAAAGGGCACTTAAAATGATGAGTGACCCCCATGCACAATTCTTTAACAAATGCTCTCTAAGATGTCCTAATATGGCCTGGTTTTCCAAACTACTGAGCACCTGTGGCTCCCACCTTACTTCAGAGGGAGTTGCAGATACTTAGTACCATTGAAAATCAGGACACCAGTTTCTACTTCATGCTTGTGCCTTCACAGTCTTTGTGATTTTACAATAGCCAGATGGGGAACATGAAAGTGGATTATCATGTAGAGAATTCTGTGTGCAAAAAAATTAACCCCTTGGTGCCATGTGACACATGAGCTTCTGCATAGGAGTAAATGCATTTGGCACCACAGTCTCCCACCAGGAAATCCCTACCATCTGTACCAAAAATTTATGAAGTCACAAGTCATTCTGTGTGATTGAAACTGGCATTTCAAACATAGGTGTAGCAATTTTATATTCCAGAACAATACTTTAAAAATAAAAATTTTAATTTAAAAGTTATCATGTACTTGTAGCGAAACAAAAGACCTCAAGCTCAATTCGAGTTAGCAGATACCTCTGGAGGCTTATGTGTTGTCAGTTTGAGACCATATATAGTTTTGACCGGGGGCTATGCAAAGGGTTGATGATTAATTATTTACCAGAAATTCTAATTAATGCAATTCTGTTACTAGTTTCGATTATTATGATCTTTATACCAGTTAAAACTTTTCCAGACACCTTTAACTTTTTAACATTTGCTAAAAAGTAAGAGCAAAAACATGACAGGACAGTATAAGAAATACAAAGACTGTATTCCCACTATATATTGTTTCTGCATAATCTGCAGGAGTGTATTACTTATATACTGCATGCAATATGAATGAAATATAGGGTAAATCTTACTTTGCAATAAATATTTTACAGATACACATGTTTTGGTTTGATACTCTATTTTCCAATTACTTTAAGCTAAATTTTAAAAATGTGCTCTGTTCCATTATTACTATGTAATATGATGTATTTTATGATTTGTGGTGTATTTTGACTGTAAGAATACTCTACTTCCTTTACTTTGCTTACCAGTAGAAGAATTTCATATTTTCTTAGGTCTGATTTAATGGAAGGTAGTGTTTCCTTTCAGATACTGGGGTTATTTTTTTCTTTCCTCTCCTATACTGATTTTCTTTTTATTGTCTCAGAAGAGCACATTGAAGATGAACTTAGAAATCTGTGTTATTGCTGTGATTTTTGGCAAAATTTACAGGTACATGAGTCTGCTTGACTGAACAGTAAAAGCAAGACCCTAAATATAAAATTTATGTGTACGGCATGTGATTTCTTGTTTCTTTTGGAGGCAGTTTGACTTTTACAAGCTAAATGAAATGCCTACAGCCCAAATCCTCTCATGCCTGACTTACAACCCCAGCTCAGCAAAAAGCATATATATGCACTCTTGTCCTGCAAATTATTTAAGCCTATTTCCAAAGCCAGATGAGGACTTGAAAAATTTTATCCAATTAAGGACTGAGATGCCTAAGGATGTTTAAAGTTTCTGAGAAGAAATCATAAAATCATAAAATGGTTTGGGTTGGAAGGAATCTTAAACATCATCCAGTTCCACCCCCCCTGCCATGGGCAGGGACACCTCCCACTAGATCAGATTGCTCAAAGCCTCAACCCTCCAGGCCTTGAACACCTCCTGGGATGGGGCATCCATGACTTCTCTGGACAACCTGTACCTGTGCCTCACCACCCTCGTAGTAAAAAAATATCTTCCTCATATTTAATCTAAATCTACACTCTTTCAGATTAAAACCATTACCTCTTGTCCTATCATCACACTCCTTGATGAAAAATCCCTCCCCATCTTTCCTGTTGACCCCTATCAGTTACTGGAAGACACAATAAGGTGTCCCCATAGCCTTTTCTTCTCTAGGCTGAACAACCCCAACTTTCTTAGCCTGTCTTCTTATGGGAGGTGCTCCAGCCCTCCGATCATCTTTGTGACCCTCCTCTGGACTTGGTCTGACAGATCCATGTCCTTCCCATTCTCACGAGTCCAGAACTGAATGCAGTAGTCCCGGTAAAATCTCATAAGAGCAGAGTAGAGCTGCAAAATCCCCTCACTTGATCTTCTGTTTACGCTCCTTTTGATGCAGCCTGGGATACAGTTGGCTTTTAGGGCTGCAAGCGCACACTGCCTTCTCACGTTGAGCTTCTCATCCACCAGCACACCCAAGTTCTTCTCTTCAGGGCTACTGTCAATCCAAATTTGCTTAGAGGTCCTGCTTTATCAAAGCAGTCTCTCACTTTCCCATCTTAAATTTTCTCAGCTATCTGGAGCTGAATCTTTTTGTGCACGTAGGCTGACCTCCCTTGGCAGTGCTGTGCAGTCTGAAGGCAAGTTACAGCTAAAGAAGGCAGTTTCCTGACAGAATACAGCAAAAATCACAGCTTTCTTTTAATGATTGGCAGAGATGCAGCATTTTTGTGGGGCAGCCTAGTGGTCAGACTACTAGCTGAAGATGCAGGAGACCCAGGCTCATATACAATATAAACTTGCCTAGAGAAAAAGGCTTGTGCTAAGTAAGAACACAGCATTGTTTTTAACTCTTTGACTGAAGTGATGCCATCCAGGCTGGATGGCTTACGAGAGGATAACTTTCTTTGGTTCTGTAGAGTAGTCATTTGACAAGAATGATACAAATAGACTTAACAGACAAACACGCTCACTCTGCACAAAATATGGAAATTGAAACCATGTCAACATTTATGTTACCAGCAAAAAAAGGCATTCTGCTGTCATATCTCAATAAAATAAATAGCAGTTGCTTGATTCATTCCATGATATTTTTCTAGTTCCCTCTTGTCATTTTTCTAGTTCCCTCTTGTCTATATTATCTATAATTACTTGGTTTATCACTGTACTTGTAAGTTTATTCCATCCTAGTTATCTTACGTTTATATTTTCCATTTCTGTAGAACAGTGTCCTTTTTTAATTGACTAATTTGAAAGCACTGCTTTAGCTTTCTTGAGTATAGAAAAAAATAAAAAAATCAGGCAAGACAGTTCCTCTTTTTCTTTGCCTTGTCCATAGTTACGTTGATGCTGTTTTTAAACTCTAAGACCTTTCTGGATGCACAAAGGCTTTTCTCTGACTCTGTCAACTTTCCCCATTGTATCAGAAACATATTTAGAATTTCCAGACATCTTGTTCTTCTGTTTACTGTGTTTTATACCTAGTCTGAAGGTTCTCCTATTGATGCTATAACATTTAATTTTTTCAGTGATATGCTTATTGGCTTCTGAATGTCTGGTAATGAATCAAGAATTTAAGAAATCTGTTTCCTGCCCTCAATTTACTCGTTTTACCTATAAACTTTGCGAGTTAGATGCCTGCGTGGAGAAAATACTTTATTGCATTTTCTGTAAGTAGTTGGACATCTCTGCATTTTTTGTCTTGAATGCTGCTAAAGTTTGTTTCCTAAAAATTGAGCAGAAAAAAAGTTGAAACAGAAACAAAAGGAACTGAAACAACATAGTCTGCCAATTAGAAAACCTCCACTCCTTTTATGTACAGTAGGCACCAGGTGCTAGTGAATTACACCCAACAGGTGTTCCAGAGAGCCAACACAGATAATTAACTTAAATGGCCCTATTTTCTTAAAAAACTGTCAGGAAATGAACTCCCTCTTTGCTTTTATGTGGTACTCAATTACCTAGCACTCTGTAAGGCCTAAACTCAGCCTCTGATTTTGTGGGTGCAATTCACTGCATGGTACATTTTTAACTACATAATTGTTCATGCAAAAGTAGTAGTTAAAATGTATTTCACCAGTTATACCCACAGTTGTCAGAACTGCGGATGTAAATCTGCATCTGCAACAGATGAGGTTGTTTTTCAAAATCTAAACTTACCTTTTAAATGAGTGTTAAATCCTTGATCATGTACAAAACTATTTCAAACAAAGGAAATACTTTCTAAGTACCAGCTCTCAAGTAAAAGAATACAAATAGGAGTTTGAAGTAAGAGTTGCTAGTTTAATAAGATGGGGTGAAAGAGCTCTAAAAAATGTCTCATCTGTGACCTCTTTCCTCTGTTGGATCCACTGTGTGACCTCAGAAAAAGCTATTATAATTATATTTTCTGTGTTGCAGTTTACAAGTCTGCACAGTGCAGATAGATGAACCTACCTGGTAACTATAAATCATTAATTAATATTAGGAAAAAATATCCCTGCTGTTAGTGAAGTGCTCCAAGATTTTCAGAAGATTGGTAGTATTAAAGCAAATATTATCCCCTACAAATAAATAAGAGAACAACTCTAATTTTCAGAATTGCACATAAACTTTGCCTATAGTATGTACTTGCCTTTCTCTCCAAAGCTTCGGATACATAATTACCAGCTTTACCAAATGGCCAAAGTAGACAAACAAAAATTATTCCAGATATTCATTTTGAGCTGAGAGGATGGAAGTCCAAGCAGTCTAAGAAAAAATATTCCCTTTGGACCCATAGATCATTGCACTACCCATTCCAGATGAGACCAAGCAAAATGGGAGGGTTATCTTGGCACCTTCATTAGCTCAGTAATGAAAAGAAATACTGATGGATACTGATGGATACAGAAAGAAGGAGAAGCAGGGGCAGCAGAAAAATCTCAGAGCCATTCCCTAGATGTCTGAGTTTTCTTATTTTTGCTTTTGTGGAAAGAGCTAAAATTCCTTGATAAATTTTTGGGATCTGTTGTTTAAGGAGTTCTGGGGAAATGTCATCTGCTTCTACCCTGACTGTAGTAAGGAGAATAGTAGTAGTGTTTGCAAAAGGCATGACTGCCATTGGAAAACCATCAGATTTTCAGTATCTGACTGTGGATTAAAGTGCAGGGCTTAAAACAAATAGTGCCACTATTCCACTATTACTTTTCTGTAACAGTTCCTAGATTTGTTGAGGTAAAACTTTAATAAAATTTACTGTTATGTCTAGAGTGAAACACATGTTGTCCAGAGAGTGTGGCTTGGACTTAATGAAGGAATGGAATAATTATCTAGACATTAGTGAGGAATGCAATATAGAAGAAGAATCAAATATCTTGGCTACTGCCTGTCAACAGGGTGAAACCAGTGAAGTGCAAGAAAGCTCTGCCAGTAACAACAGTAACAGAACCTGGTGTAGAAGTTGAAACAGAGAATAGGGGTAACAAATCCTCTACATCAGCAAAACCGTTGAGGTTTACTTTCTTGCAATATACAAAAAACTAAATGATGAGTAGAACTGAGAATTAATTGGGAAATGCTAGTGTGACCTAGTGCAAAGCAAAATTGCTGATATGTGGTGAAGCATTTTAATGTAGTGTAAGAATAGAAATAAATTCTAGGATATAAGGTGATCTCTCCACTGCACAACTGGCATGTAAGTACTATGCATTATAAGCAACCATTGTGATTTAGGTACCAAACCCGTAACAGGCAATGTCTTCTGTTCATTCTTTTCAGATGTAGGTGCATGTATATATGTGGGATGGGAGGAATGCAGCAGAGAAACCTAAGATCTTCAGATAGCAATATTGAGGGGAATCGAAGAGGAATCTTTCACAAGACAGCCAATTTTTTGTACGTACACTCTCTAAATAATTTAAATAACCATCTTGTGGTGCTGTCTCTGGGCAGGGAGTTGAGGGGGGAAAAGGAAATAATTGTTCACAAACAACAAATATATAAGCCCCCAATTAATACTAAAGTCAAAAGTTTAACATTTAGGATGGTCATTTCATTTCTTCAGATGATTGCCCAAGATACTGAATTTTGTTTCATGGTGCCTCTTTTGATACTTCAGCCGAAGCAAGGCAAAACCATAATGCAGATACTAAGGATTCTGCATTAGCTGTGACCTCTAAGGCTTTCAGATTTATCAGTCACAAGGTATCTTGCTGTGCTGCAGTCTAAAAGCATCATTTTTACATTGGATGGTTTCTGCTTTCAAAGAGACTACTTAGCAGAGAGTGAGCTCTTGATATGGGGTAATAATGCATATTTATTACAGCTGAATAGTCTTATATGAATTAAAAGCCTGGGGGTCTATAGGCAAAAACAAAAAAAAGATTTAAATACACTTTATATGCCAAAATCAAAGTTCTAGAAATTCTCCTTCAGGCAACCATAACTGGAGATATGGAATCTGCCACCCTTACTTCCAGGCTCCATGGGCACCTAAGAATTTGTCTGCTAAGCATGCCCAGAAATCTCTGGTCTTGGTCTTCAGCCTAGGTCCTTTTGAAGAGCTAGGTCAGGGAATTGTATGGAGTACCATAGGGCAGGATTTTTAAAAAGCATTGAAAACTTTCTGTTTCTCGGAAATGGGCCATGAGAAGATACACTCAAAGAACCCTAGAGCTCCTTCCACAGATTGAGGGCAAGTGCCATGTTTTGAATGCCACTGTATGAACCACGTATACACAAATTACTTCTGGCAGTGCCTGTGTTGGAATTTGCTTCTATTTCCCTGCTCAACTTCCTTCTTTCCTGCACACAATAAAAGGCAGGCCTTGGCTCAAATATTTCAAATAGCGATAGGGAAGAAAACCTCCCAACTTTTCCATACCTAAAGAGCAGCACTGCACTATAGAGATTATTGCTTCTGCTTCTAATGTGGCCATTGATAACCATGTCTAGCATACTTATGTAGGATGTCTCCCCAGGAGACTTGTTTCCTTCCAGATCAATTGAATAGGAAGTCATAGCGAAATAGACAAAACCTTACAAGGTAAGAAATCTAACATAAGAATGTAAGGAACTGGGTGAGATCATCTAGCTCAGTACTCTCGCTGACAGTGACAATGGGAAATGCTGTTTAGAGAGAATATACAAGCCTTGATATTTCCTCCCATGTAGTATCCTGGCATCTGGAATTGTCCTTAGGGTCACTGGAAGATACATCCCAACATAATCTTTTAGTATTCATTATGGATCTGTTGTCAATGAATACATTTGATTCCTTTTTGAACATGCTGATACCATCTGTCTCTGCAGCTGCCCATGGTGGCAAAAGCCAGAGATGCACTATTTGCTGAGTAAAGAAATTTTTGTTTCTGTTTTAAGCTAATCTCTTACTCAGTTCATCAGGTGCCTGTTATTTCTAGAAGTGCAGGATGTGGTAAATAGTTCACATTCATTATTAAATAAAATCTCAGTCATATCCCTCCTTAGTCAGCTTCTCGCCAAACTGGAGTCCTGGACTTTTTAATGTGTTCTCATGTGTGGGTGGTCTATCACTTTGATTATTTTCATTGCCATTCTCTCTCCCTTTTCTAACTCCACTATGCCTTTCTTGACATGCAGAGACCAGAAAAAGATGCAGAGGCAGCGTTGTTTAAAATATTAGTAAGATGGTATTCATCACTATTTTCTCAATCCCATTTCAGCAATGTCAAATGTGTTTGGTTTTCTGGATACCACGGATTGTCAGGCCACTGATGCCAGATAGACTTCTGCAATGTCTCCAAGATTGCTTTCCTGGATTGTGACTGTAACTGCCAGTTTGAGTTGAGCATCAAGTAGACCTGGTTTGGATTATTTTTCTCTAAGTGTATCACTTTATTTCCCCCCCCCCTTTCTCTTTTTTTCCTCTTTTCATTTTTTTCTTCTTTTCTGCAGTCTGTTTCTCTGCAAGGGAAAAGAAATATGTCTTTGCTCAAGTGTAAAAGTGTGCATAGAACATTTCCAGGAGCTTACCTATGTAAGAATTTTACGCAGGAGTTGTCACTTATCTGGACTGCTCCTTTCCCCTAAACAGAGCCATGTTCAGAATTAATTCATTGGTGCTAGTTCTCTAGGGCATTTTTAAGTCTCCAAAATGCTTCATCCCCATCAGTCTTGTTTCATGGATTGGTAAGAAAATAAGAAGCACACTTTTTTACCAAATACAACACTTAGAAAGAAGAATACAACCCTCAAGACTTGCACTATTGTGAGTACCTCATCAAGTGCCCTTGCTAACATTTTATTGAAAGTTTGTTTAAATTAAGAGATAAATTAATGTGTAATTAAACACCAGCTGTTTCATATTTCTACAGTGAAATACTATTTTGCATTCAGGTAGGAAACACAATGCAGAAGAACCAATATTTCCTTTGAGATGACCAGGACTTAGACACTTGGGTTTCTACTTGTATATCTAGGAGCATGATTTTAAGCTTTAAAAATATCGGACTACTTCATCTGCTAGTACTGAATATTATTTGTGTTAGCAGCAGCATTTAGAGATGACATTTTTGAAAGTTAAGAAGTCATTGCTGTACTGAAGAAAAACGCTTAGCTTTTCAGTAGGTATAAATCATCATTATGATTATTACCAAAATCACTGATTCTTATAAATTAGAGATCTATACCACTTACTAAATTTGACTTGTTTTCTGCAGAGATAAATATTATAGTAAAAGTTGTATTTTCTTTGGTGAAGACCATTGATCCTGTCTTGTCTGGATTTTAACAATGAAACAGAGCAGAGAAAGAGATACCAAAGAACATCATTTTTATGAGAGAGGAAGATAAAATTCCTCATCTCACATTTTCTTAAGCTGAAGACACCATTTTAGATTGTGTTTTAATATCATGATTAGTTAATAATATCTGTGATTTTGATTCTAAAGCTTAGTTAGTGAAGATTAAAATAAAGAAAGACTGTATTTAAAATTTAAAGTTAAGCTTGTCTCTGTGTACTGAAGGAGAGACTAAAATTATCCCTTATAGTGCAGCTCTTTTATTTCTGTGTGATCTTATTTTTACATATTTTATGATACATTGTGCAGTAGAGTTACACTAGAATAGTATTTTGTGATCATTCTTTGTTGTACCATTTTGTTCATATCTGTGTTCTTTCCATCTTCTTAGTGAGCTTATATAGTTGTAGTCTTTAACATTATTTTTTTCAAATTGTACTCCCTGCAGATAGGTCAGTATCTCCAGTATCAAATTCAAAGCAGAACCAGGATTGCCGAGAAAAGAACAGAGAATTGGACAAATCCTTGGTGCCTTCTACCCAGGAACTGGTAAATAAAAGCCTACTGAAGTCTGCTGTCTCACTCAGATCCGAAAAGAAATCACAGGACATCCATCAGCTCTGAACAACTTACAAGTAAACAACTATTATTTGTGTCAAAATGAGCAGACTATATAAAGATGGACAAATATATCCTGAAGTGTTTGTCTCTTTACTCTCCTGAACCCTTTAATCAGGAAGCTTTAGCTTTCCTTTAGCACTGAAGAAAATCTACCAGCAGGGCGAACTCCTAACCTGTAAGAGGACATCCACTGGTAGTACTTTTGTCAGGGTACAAATTATAGAATTGTCTAAAAATATATGTAATTTATTTGTTCTATACTAATAGGCACCATGCCAGGTAGGCAGTTTGCTTTCACAAATCCATTTTGCTCTGTTTTACTGGCATTTACTTTCTTTACTTTTGTCACAAACATGTAGGGGAGAAAAAATGAGGTCAGAATCTGTAATAGGGATTCCTGATAACTGCATGCTTTACACTCTGAGAATATTCTAGGAAATTGCTTATAAATTTGCTTGAGGCATTATAGGCACAAGTGCTTCAGTCTATGGAATTTGTTACTGCTATTTTAGGTTGCTGTCAATTGCTTATTTTTAAGAAGAACTTATTTTAAACTTGACAAATACGAAATGTATTTTTAGTACAATGAAATTGCTATGGTTCTCACTACTGTATTTCTGTTGCATTGATTAAATTCTTTAAATAAAACAAGTGTCAGTGTAATGGCCTTTACAAGTCAATTAATCTTTGTTTTAAAAAGGATGAGCTACCATTAAGCTTTGGTTTATTATACATATGTGTAAATTGCAATGAGATTTGCCATTCCAAGGGCAGAGCCATTCTCTAATGACAGGTCTTACCAGAAGACTGGCATTATGGTACATGATGTGAGCAAAATATACACACTCCTGCATTGTGGAAAACCTTTCTTAAATCTATGTACATTCTGTGTTAATGGCTTATTCAAGCAATTCTACTGAGAATATCAGCCCAAGGAGACACCACCTACTAAAATATTTTCTGATATCCACAATAATCTTGAAATTGCTCTTACAGTGATTACAGCCTTGATTTTATCCAGGTGTGAAGTATTTCTATTACAAGGCCAAAATCTCTATACGTATGTGAAAAGTCGGAGATATCCTATTTAGAGTAAATTAAGTAAGAGATTTTGATATCATATAATATTTAAAGGGTTATATATCACTCATTCTCACTGAAGAACATTGCTGTCTTTATAATCACGCACCTTTTGGGGGGTATTAATCTTCTTGTTTCTGTGTTTCAGGTGAGATTGAAGTCACATCTGTTAAGGAGCTGGGCACAAAAGGAATATTCTACAAAAATCAGTAAGCGTAAGAATTTCTCAGGTTTCTGTACTTTTCTGACAGCATTCAGTAAGAATTTCACTTAAAGCAGGAAGTTGTCCTTTCTTTCTCTTTTTTGTTGTGCACTCACACAGTAGCAAAGTCTACTTCATATATGAGCACTAATAGTCAGACTGTTTTTATTTGATGTGGTTCAAATCTTTTACAAAGTCCAGGCTGCTTTCTGGTTCTCATGACACCAAATTGTTAGGTCAGAGTGTGGTCTGAATAGCTATCTCCTCAGCTATTAACTGGCACTGCTCATTCTTTTCATTTAGTGAGACAGAGTTGAGGGGTATATCTGGACTCACTATTAAAACAGTGGCTGCATCGTTAGCTAGTCTCTCCTGGCAGTCCTACCTGATCACTGTAGCTGCATAGTGGCAAACTTCTTTCCCTGGTGGGGCACAGTACTGAGGGTGCCGGTATTCTGTATCAGACGGAATTTTCTGTAACACAGATAAAATTTTCAAAAGCCAACAGACATACTGACATTTCTGCCAGTCCTGCTCTTTTAAACCAAGGAAGCTTGAAAATGTACTACTTCACATCAAAGCTTATGTCATTTTTACAGCACCAACAGAACACAGTAAGTATAATTCACCTTTGGAAAGCGAGCTGTTTTCCTGTCATGGGTGCATTCTCCTAAACTGAGGTATTAAGTCATGTCCCAGCTCTGTCAATCTTAAGACATTTTGGTTAGAGCACACCTTTTGCGGCTGGCTTCTCAACAGGCTTGACTCTGATCTCACCTGTTCCTGTTTCATTCTCCTTTCCTCTTTCCTCTGCACTCCTGGATTTATTTTGTATGTTGTTCTCTTTTGCCTAAATACATTTCTGTTTCCACAGCTCCTCATGCTTTTGGCCACAGACCCATGTCCCATGTTGCCTCGTGTAAACTCACGTATATCCAGTGTTGCACTGACATATCAGAGCATTTTGATGCTGTACAGTGGAGGGCTGTGGGGCTCACATGAGAAGGGGCAGCAGCCTGTCAGATCCATGGCTTGTGACCTGCCTACTGACCCAAGCTGAGTTGTGTCAGGGAAAGGAAGGAGGTGAGGGATTAGGGTGCAGGCTGGAGGTATCTTGAAGGTGATATTGCCAGACTCTTTGTGCAGGAGAACAGTTGGGAGATGCCAAACTGTTGAGCTTGTTTTGGAAGAGCATCATCTTCCCAAAGGCTGGAGAAGAAATTTTCATTATGTGGGTGACTCCTAGTGTTAAACCTCTTGTTAAACAAAACAGAGCTCTTACAATAAGCTCCATGCATTTTTCCTTTTTCTTCCTTATCCTCTTTTTTTTTCTTTATGCCTTTTTTTACTCCTTTTCAATACCTACATTTCCTTTGTTGATTTTTTTCATTTGACAAAAGATTTCTTTTCTTCTTCCTCAAATCTCTTTCTTGTTTCTCCTTTTGATGTGGCTTTTCTCTATGTTTCCCTTTCAACCCTCAGAGCTTACTTTAGTCTCTTCACTGTATTTGCTACATTGAGGAGCGCTATTGAAAAATTAAAAGTAGATTGCATGGGAATTTCTTATTTCTCCTTTTCTTCTAGAGGACCACTTCTCTTCCCTCCTATTCTATGAAGTTTACTATTCTCAAATGCTTCTGTCCTTTACTTCCAAATAATTTTACTAATCTTTTTCTTTCTTGCTTGGTCCTTCCACTTAATTTTCCTCTTCACTTAGCATTGCTTGACATTTAACTTCTCAGGTAGGGTGGGAATTTGTGGTAGCATTCAGATTACCATGTTGTGGATAAATACCCCAATCTGCATCTTGGCCCTAGTGACAAACACTAACTTTCCACCTGCATATATACTTGTGCTTTGTTCCATTTTTCCCATCACATGCTATGTAACTGTAGCTAGGTTGGCAGTACTAACTGTTACAGCCACGTTATAACCACAGTCTTGTATAACCCATTACAAATCAGGTCTGTATGACATTGTAATTTAAATAGCAGTTGCTGGCAGCCTATCTCTGCTTGTCCTCCTATTATTACAACCACCAGTAGAGCTGTTCTAATGGGAAATTTCAAGTGTAGACAAAGCTTTAATCAACAGTAATCTGATCCTTTAAAAATGCAACACCAATTCATTTATTTCTCATTTCACATATGAAATTTTAATAGGTACAATCACCCTTAAGGATGTTTCAAATATTAACATTATGCACAATTACAAAACAGAATTCTTTTTCTGTATGAAACTATCAGCATCTTTAAACCAACTAAGTAGTTTTCTGTGCAGACATCAGGTTTACTATCAATCAGAAAGTTAATAACAGCTGTGTTAGCCCTAATTAAGTGCAGAGCAATGGCAGACTTTTTAATTAAGTCTAATTTTCCTAAGAGAAGACTGGTGTTCCGTGTTTTTTTTTTCCTTTCTCCTCCCCCCTCCCTCCTTATTTACTCTGTAAAGCCTGCTTTAAAAATAACTGGGACACAAGATGGGGCCATTGATACAGGGCAAAGATACCAGTTAATATTTCCTTTACAGAATGACCGTGTGATTATACTGACTGTGTTTCATTCCTTTGGCTTGTAAAAGAATTCAAATTTTTAAAACTTTTCTACAGTGTTTTTATTTGGATTTCTATTTTGTTCTCTTCTTGTCTGAAGTGCATTTCTGGATTTGCCAGAGACAGCAGAAGTACTATTTAGTGTATAAAGTCATTGAGAGAAGGTTGAGGTGCATAACAACACATGCACAAAAAAAGATCCTTGTTGCTTGAGTAGACCTTTGGGCATATACTAGAATAGATAAGGTTCTGAGCTCTTGAGAAAGCATGGGCCTCACAGGTAAGCTAAAATTTAAGAATATCTACCAATGTTTGGTTTTCTTACTCCTGAGCAGTGCCAAGTGGTATATGTGTACTCATGAAAGAGGGAGAGAAGTACTCTGAAAAATGTCTCAATTTACACTTTTTACCTGGCACTATTTAAACTGTAGATCTTCTGTTACCCCGAACAGTTGCTGGATCGTTATTTTGCGCAGAGGATGAGCAGTGTGTGTTATTTAAGAAGGCAGAGTAACTGGTTACTGCTCTTGACAGAGTATTACCAAACATGCATATTTGTTGTTTACCATTACACATATAAAAATGCCTTCACCTGGGCTGTGTTCAGTTTATATTTTAATATGAGACACAGATGACTCAAGGGAAATCCTGCTTTTGATACACTGGCAGCTTATACAAAGGACTCCAGTGAAATGCTGACGGTTTAGGAGGGATGAGTATCTGTTCCTTGCAGTTTAAAGGAGGGCAGTGTCAGACAGTCTTTTGTTTGGATCACCACATGCAAAGAATTTAAGTGTTAATTTCTCAAACCAAACCCAGAGCACCTTTGCTTGCTTTTACACTTCTTGGGCAACAGACTGGTTTCTTCTGAGCAACGTGGTTCAGCAGGTAGAACATGTTCCTGGGAAAAGGTGATTTAAGCCAGGGAAGGGGGTGGAGGCAAGGGAAGGGGAAATCAAGACCTTGGCCAGCAAGTTTAAAAGGAGCAGTAGGTCACTGGAGCCTAAAAGCCATAAAAACCTCACAGTGTTTCCTAGCTAGTTGCAACACTGTGAGCTCTCGGGAGCAAGAATGATCTTCCAAAGGTTTACAGAGCACTTGTTGCAAACTCAGCTGGCCTGAGCCTATTGCGCTAAGGTAGTCCATATGTGGTACACTGGTTCATTGCAGTCAGAGGGGTTAATGAATATCTATTGTTTATACATTATCTGGATATTAAAGCTTAATCAATACTTGAGTCTAACCCCAGCTTTGTTTCCAGGGAGAAAGCAACTGAGATAATGCTCAAGCATATTTAAAGAGAGAATAAGCTTTTTTTATAATGGTTATATATTATTTTTATACTTACGTTATCTTGAATGCATTGGATCGATATGCTTCAGAAGTGTCCAAGTTTGATCACTTTTGTTCTCTTACTTTAATAGAAGCAGAAAAAGCTCATTAATTTCTTCAGCTTCTGCTTTCTGTCTCTCATGCACGTATATTATGTTCATATTCATATTGTAAGAAATGTTTGTCCTCTGACACAGTTTTACTTCTTTGATGACAATAGCATTGATAAGTTAAGGTGGGATCCTTGACATCCAAACAGGATGCTCTGGACAAAGCAGCTTCTTGTGATTAAAACTGTGCTAGAAGCTGCTTTTGGGTAAGGAATGCTAATCAGTATCATGGGAAGGGCTTTCTTGGAAGAAGGACTGGAGGTTGCATGAGAGTATGGTTTTGTTGGAAATGAGTTCAAGGTAACATCCTCTTTCTGGGATTATCCCCTGTTTACTTTAACTGAGACCTTGGGAGGGACTTTTTAAAAACAGCTAGTACTGTAAGATTCCTGAAGCTTCCTCCCCTCCTCCACCTAAAATACCTGCCTTCCAAAGATGGAAGGTTGTTACAGTAACTCCTAGATTGCTAAGAGCTCTGCAACACTCAGCTTGGGCTACTCTATGTCCAGTGAAATGTTTTAGCTGTTGGAGTTACTTTGTTTTTCTGTCTCAAATAAATATATTAAGGAACACTATAAATGATGCAGTGTTTATCGCAATAACTACTGTTCTCTGGCAAAATTTGAATTTAGTGTAGAATTAAGGTTTAATTAAAACATACTCTAAAAGTGAATTTATCTTTCATGTTGATACTATAAAGAAGTGCAGCATAGCTTATGATGCCTATGCTTATAATTTGTATGAAAAACAAAAGTATTGTGCAAACATTACTATATCCCAATTCAGAGTCTGCAAATAAAAGATGGTGATTAAAACCACAATTACTCCCTTCCCATAAGTAAGTTGTTTCCTAATTACCTATAAAGATACAAGGATAAGGCAGTCATAAACTAAGCGTGACTGACTGTTGAGGAACATGTTATGGAGTTGTTGAAGGCTTCTTAGCATTAACTAGAAATGTTTCGGAAAAGATGGTGTGTCACTACATGCTATCAAAAGAAAAGAAACTGTGGAGTAAATGAGCATGAAGAAAAAACAGCAGCACAAGTATGTGTCCAATAAGGAAAGAAGACTAAACCTATCCAGGACAAAAGCCAGCAACATCTTTGAAAGAGAGAAAAGGGCTCTCATCTCCCTTTTCTCCCTTTATTTATTCAGTGAATTTCAATGCTTGCAGAAGGCACCTGGTTGACAGCTCTGTACCTTTTAGTCCATGGTTTATTCCCAGTAGGGTACACAGTACAGACATCTACAGCACCAGTTTCCCTTGTTTGCTGCCCTATGGGTAATAAAGGGTACACTTTTATTTTCAAGGTGTGTTCAGTCACAGGCCTGTCTGCCCAGCTCTCCAGTGATGTGGATATAGGCTAGGGTGTCTGGCACTCTTGGAGGCTGGACTAAAATAAGGCAGATAATGCTGTTGCTGCCCCAGCCATTGTCACCACCATTTGGTGGATGTTGCTACCCCCGAGGCAGTGATGTCTAATCCACTCATGAATCAATTATTGAACTGTTGCATTTTTCAGCCTGGCCTATTAAATTAAACTGACATCAGTCTCATCTCACAAAGACATTAGATAGTGATGAATTTCAGGTACTGTTAACCTGGTTTTGAATTGGCCAGCTAGAGACAGACAGATTTATTTTTCATTCCAGCTGCCAGAACCACTGTCACGTCCTATCTTGCTGTTGTGGGTTGTTGATCAATGGGTGGCCTTCCTTGCTAACTCCTGAAAGGGGCAAATTCGTAAGAAGAAAGGGAGTAAAAGAAAGCCAGAAAGGTCAAAA
The DNA here is from genome assembly GCF_032191515.1 of Phaenicophaeus curvirostris. Lineage (NCBI taxonomy): Eukaryota > Metazoa > Chordata > Aves > Cuculiformes > Cuculidae > Phaenicophaeus > Phaenicophaeus curvirostris. Next base: position 13,294,122 of record NC_091396.1, read on the forward strand.
CCTGCATTTGTCTGTCTTTGTTAGAACTGTGAGGAAGGGAGTGCATATGTAAACAGTGAGATTGGCTGGCTGGTTAAAAAAGGTTCACTGGAAGAAAAGCACAATAGTGGCTACACAGACTTAAAAAGGCACCATATGGAATTAATGTAATTCATGTTGGGGAGCTTACATCCATGGAAAACTGGAAAATAACTATTCCATACTGCCAATAGCACTACTTTATAGCTACAAATACCTGTGACACACCTACCTTATACAGGCCTTCTCTGCTGTATTTCTGTTCACTGGATGCACCTGCTAAGGAAGCCATGGAAATCTTTTAACTGTGATTTGTTAAAAGGTGGAAGGTCCTCGTACTGCTTGGAGATGAACCTGGATGCATTTGGCTTTGTTTGTATTTGTTTCCCTTCCTGGATTCTGGTTTTATAGGTAACTAAAACAAATAGGTGTTGAAATGGAGGTTGCTTACTCCTACAGTTAATCCTGTACCAGGATTTGTCCTGTACTACCCAGGATTTGTCAATGCTTGTAAATATGTATGGATGTCAAGAGGATGGGTCCAGGCTCTCCTCTATGATACCCAGCAACAGGACAAGGGGCAGTGGGTATAAACTGGAACACAAGAAGTTCCACCTGAACATTAGGAAAAACTTCTTCACTGTGAGGGTGACAAAACATTGGAACAGGCTGCCTGAGGAAGTTGTGGACTCTCCTTATCTGGAGACATTCAAGACCCACCTGGATGAAATCTGGTGCAACCTGCTGTAGGTGAACCTGCTTTAGCAGGGGGTTGGACTAGATGATTTCCGGAAGTCCCTTCCAAACATCTAACATTCTGTGGTTCTGTGACTTAGAAGGAATTGCTAAGCAATGAAGTGTGCTTCATTCTGACTCCTCATGGCAAGATGGAGCCGTGGGACAACTATTACATACAGACCCTGGTTTACAAAGTGGGATGGTAACTTACGCCAGTGCCCCATAAACCTGCGTTTGTGAGTGCACTCCTCTTTGAATGCACTTCTCTTTCATCATGAAAAAAAATTTTAGCAAGGAATTCCTAGCAGATATTTCCTGCCTGCTGGAACTGTGGATTCATTACTATTAATAGAACTCTTAATTGACTACTCTACAGCAGCTATAAAAATTGATTAGATGCATATGAGGAAATAAACATGGGTCAGGCTGCAATGGCACAATTGTATGAATTTGATGACCTATTAGGACATTTTTGTGTCTAACAAAGGATTTTTTTTAATAAACATTAAACACTTCACCCAAATTCTGCCCTTGAGCTCTTCTGGCAGTCTAATGAATGTATAATGAAAGCAAATATTTGGTATAGCAAAAAAAGCCCATTTTAAAAATCTCATTGCTGTATATTTTCAAGAGGTTACGTTACTTGACATGTAAAACATCTATGAATTTTAAGTGAGGTCAGATTAGTAAAGCTCTATAGTTGGTCTTTCATCTTACTGTGACCAAGAATGTCCTCTAGCTCACTCTATTTACTAGGAAATTAAAAAGTAGCAAATTGCACATCATTGCATGCCATATGTCCATTCCTCTCCTGGGCTCTGCTCTACAGCAATGTTAATTGACTTGCCTAAACCCTCTTCTCCTGAGTTGTGACCACTCCTGATGAAACAATCAACAATGCTGCTGAACAGAATAGGGAATAACAAACCAAAGCATAACATTGGGCCAGGTTAAGAATAAATTTATTTCTGCAAAATGAAGATAAAAATGAAGTACTGTCATATAACCTATACTTTCGAAAGTAGAATCTTCAGTTTCTCGTGCTCACCTGAAAAGCTGGATTTTCAGGTTTAGCATTATCTGAAACTGAGAGACTTTTAAAAGGCACTTTACATTGAGGAAATAATACCATTAACGAGTAGAAAACCTAGACTGTTATACACATTTGCTTCTGGTTTAGTAGACTTTGAATAAGACACATAAAATCTGAAAAAATATCAAGGGGTCTTAAAAAAGACCATATATTTGTCTATGGGGTAAATGAGTTATTTAATCCATTTTTATGTAATAGGTAAATTGGATTAGATTACATTGAAAAAAATAATAAGACCCATAAGCTTGCAATATGTTAATGAACTTACTTTTTACCTCTTCACTTGGGTCTTCAGAAGACCTACATTAAATGACAAGGTCTGGTTTTTATGTTTAATGCCTAATATTTAGATGAGGATGCATTACCCCTGTTTTGCCTCGTGTAGCACAGCACTGTGAAGTGTTCTGAAGCCACCTTTCACCATAGCCTGTTGGTGGATAGAGGGGCTGGGAGCCGCCCTGGTTGTCTCAGGCTCCTTGCCCAGCCCATAAAAGGTTTTTAGCAGCCTCCTATCCTTCTCAAGCAGCTAAGTTATCACCTCTGGCCCTTCTCTTTGGCTGGGCTTGGCCAGTAGGGCTAAGCACGGCTGTAGGAAGAAGAGAGGAAGAGCCAAGAAGAGAGCATTGAGCATGGCAGGAGCACAAGCTGCAGCCCAGGAGGTTCTTCTGCCCCTATGGCCCCCAGCATCTGCAGAGTACTTGGTGCCCTTGCTGGTCAAGAAGCTTGCCCACATTTAATTACTGACTATTCCTTCTAACCCTCACCTTTGAGGGTGTTTATGTTGCTGTTTCAGTGCACTTCATCCAAACCTGATGATGACTGTGGGATTTTCCAGCTTCTTTGCAGCTTTCTTGTGTTGCCTCTGCTGTTAAGCTTTAAGCAAATTACTTGGTGAAGCAATGTTAGCAGTCTCTGCTAGAGGTATGTTGGCACTTTTCTGTTTTAAAGACTGCCGAGGCATACTGAAGAGGGGAAAAAGTCTTGATCTGCACATCCACTGGACTTAAGAGCCTTTCTTGCTTGTGTAACTCCTGCTACAGTAGCACCTGCCATGCACATTTGTAATGGATCATGAATGAACAGCTGAGTGGGGGAAAACAAAATAGAAAGGAAAATAACTTGCAACTCATACCAAATTATATTATATTATATTTTGTGAATGCAGAGAAAATACTGCAAATATGAAATCTGAAAAGACTCGGAAATGAAAAAGCAAATGTAATGAGTATAATTTTATTATCATTAATAGCCTGATCATTTTCTCTAGCAGTTTCATAATCTTTGAAATTATGGAAATGCACAAAAATGGAGCACAATTACAGCAAGCTGATTCCAGATTTCCTTCACAATGTTATTTATTCAATGATACTACAAGATAGTTAGGAAGTTAGAATTTTAATTTTAGTAGTACTTTATTCTAGGTATGGTCAATCTATCTTTTTATTATGACAAGTTATTTTAAACTACTTAGTATTCAAGGTATTTGCAGTTGCAATGAACAAGTTCATTTAAACACCAAATCAATCAGTATTTTCACTAGAGAGAAATTTTAAAGTACCAATTAAGAATGAAAAAGCGATCTACATCCTCTAATACAATATTAATGTGCTGAGAGGGGCGATCCCAACTGCACGAGGAAAAATGCAGCTGTGCATATGCTTGTCTTAAGAAAGGGTTTTTTTTCTGTCACTTAGAATAATTTAATGAATAAAAAGTGGTTCTTTCATTACCACTAATGAATGGAAATTCCATCAAATTGCAAGGCATCAACACATGCCATTACTTTTAAACTAAAAGCACAGTAGATTATACCAGTGATAATTGAGGATACGAGCACTTTGTACGATGGATGGACTGTACTTGTCTTGCTATGGCATACTGTTACCTTTCAGCAGTGCATATATCACAGTTAAGAGTTATGCTAGGTGCTTAATTCTGTTATTCTCTATTGAAATATCAACCTATCTGCTCATAATGAGACAGTTTATAAAAATATTACAGAGGCACAGGGGAAATCATGTCCTTTAGGTCAGTTGGGATGTTCAGTGGTCTGCTAAGGGGAGTGGTGGCTATCTTTGCTGATGAAGGAACTTAGACCCACACTGATCAAGCAATCAGATACATAATGGGGGGAAGGATCTTACCCTGGTGCTGTGGCCTAGTGGTCATGTTCTCTTCTGGTATTTCCAGTTTGGGTTTTGTTTGCTTTGAAGTAAGGGAAGAAGCATATGGAAAGACCTTGGGGGAGGGGAGCCAAGTTCTTTCCATGAATAAGCCTTGGATGGCGTACCCTGTTTAGGTGGAGATTAGGTTGCAGGGAAAAAGATTTTACAAAACTCCAATTCCTGGAGGCTCAGGTCAGGAGACATTTACTGACAAAGGTGGAACAGGTGCTTTAACCAAAAGAGATTTTAGCACCTTAATTTAGATGGCCTTTTTTTCAGCTTAACACCTGCTTGGTTCTTCAGGTGACAACTTCATCTTATCAAAGTGACATAAAATACATTTTCTTGTCAGCTATGTTTGAACTTGTCTTACTGTAAAGGTATTTTCAGAGCACAGATACCTTGGGGAACATCTGAAAAAGTGCAAAGAAAAAAAACGAAACAAAACCTGAAGTTGAATTGTTGAACTAAAGATTGCCTAATCTCTCCAAGGATTTCATTAGTGACTTTCCTGTGAAACAGTTTCAGAAGCCTATTTGTAACAATTTTGGTTTTCTTATATGAGAAACTTTCTTGCATTAATTTCTATAAATACCCTTTTTTTCCCCTTCTGTGATATTTCTGTGTTATCTAAATGTACAATTTAAAGGACCATTGGTTTAACTATTTTAAGACAGTATCTCTGTGAAATAGATTTAGGACAGCAAAAGATGTATAATCTCATTCTGATTATCTAGGAAAAAATATTTATTATTCATAAATACAGAAGAATTTGAGCATATAAAACTAGAGCCAGTGAAGTTAGCTTGATTTACGCAAGCTGGAAATCAACCCAGCTTGTTCTTAAAACATTTGTTTTGCAGTTTTTGCATGGAGAGTCTGTAAGTAAAACAGTACAGCTTCTGCTCCCTTGTTGAGCTATAAATAGTTTATAAATTAGACATTTAGTATGCATTTTTTAATAAATCATCACTTGTCCTGTAATTCAGGATGCTTTGATTTGTGCATGTTTTTGCAGATACATAACACTTTTATGATGACCTCAGTGCTAATAGCAAACTACATGGAGGCCTTTGAGTAAGAATATTTGAAGTTTTTGCTGTTTGGTCAGCAGCAGCCTTGGCTATATGCCACATCACTCTATTCCAGTGCACTACGAAGTGAGTGTTGTTGGAGATACTGCAAAAGTAGTAGGCTCAAAATTACCATGCACAGGATAAAAACACCTTTGTGCGATATTGCCATGGTAATTCCAGCCTCACAAGGTAAAGCTTCATATCAAAGATCTCTCCAAAAGAGAATAGAGAGTATAGCAATTGGGGAAGTGAGTGGAGTCATGTGGGAAAATATTTGTACCAGATGACTCTTATCCAGCACTATGGATGTCACATTACAGAGCTAATGTGTAAGTTAATGCTGCCTGAGGCAGAATTAACTTCTAATGTGCAGGGATTCAAAATTGCTAATGGCCTACCTAGCACAAAAACCAACCTCAGTGAGAAGGTGATTTACCATACTTGCATCTGTTAACTGGCCATTGCTAGCCCTGTTATGTCAAACACCTGCCACCTGTCCTAGTCCTGAGCAGGCACAAGGTCTGTCACAGGATCAGAGACTTCCAAGACAAGGCAGAATAGTGCTGCTGGTGGTGTGATTTGCGTATGAGGCAAAATCTGTGTGTATGACTCTCTTCCTGATCTCTCTTTTCTTGAGCTGCTGGTGCTGGCACAGAAGAGATTGTGCTACTTTTCTGGACGAGCTCTATAGCTGTTAGTGAATCTCACTGAAGATGGCAAAGGTTTGCATTGATCGTGGATGTGGTACTTCTATTTAGGAGATTTAGCTGTGCTAAGGCTTTTCAGTATGAGAGAATATATTTTCTTGTGTTGATAGAGAGTGGTAAATGTCATGATAGAAGGAGATAAGAGGATGTTGTCTTCCAGGCCTATCCCCAGGTCTCCTCTCCTCCATTTTGGTGGGGTGGTGGGAATCCCTTTGGTGTTCCACAAGTATTGGGGTGAGGTTAATTCCCATTAGAGCCTGTTCCTCTGTGCCCCTTGTCATTTTGGCTGTGAGGATATGGGCTTGCAGTATCGTCTCACACAAGCAGTGCCATAGATTCAATGTGGGTGGCAATTCTCTGGGTACATTTGCCATAGTGTTTTGTATTGCTCATTGGATGCTGCCTTTATAGGGATTAAGTCTTGATGGTACTTCTTCCCTAAGTGTGCTGCTGGGGTCTTACTCTGCTTCCAGTTTCCTCTGGAAAACCAGTCCAGTGTGCTCAGTTGTGCTAGAGACACTACCTCTTCAGATCCTGGCTGCTTGCTCACCTGAAGAGTTTTGCTTCTCCTGGTGTGGGTGCAGGGCACCTGTATCCCAGCTGTGTGAATGACAGCTCCCACCTTCTTCTCTAGCAGTAGTTTCTGCTGATTTGGGTCTCTGCGTGGGAAGTTCTGCAGTTAATCCACTTTGTTATTAAAGTGCATGCTGTTTTAATGTTGCTATTTCACTATCCTCTTAGGATAAAATGGAATCTTGAAAAAAACAAAAGGCGTTTAAAAGCAAGAAAGGTGTAAAACAAATGACTTTTCCTCCATTTTAGAAAACATATTAATTGTGGGTCAAAGAATGCAATTCTTTGACTCCTCCTGATGGAAGAAGTGCTTGTATAGACTCAGTAGTCCTGTGTTTGTTTTTTCTTTCTTAGAAAGAACTTTTCAAATGAGAGCTTAATATTTCTACCTAAAAATAGTATTTCAAATGTAATATCTTTTTCTACATATCTTCTTTATGCAAGTATACTGTCACTCAGCTGTAACGGAGTCAACAAGAGCCATCAGTATCTATCAGTTGGCCTGAAGGTACTTTTTGGTTGCCATATTAGAATTTCTGCTTGTTGTGCAGCTTTCAGACTGAGTGCAGAACATAGAATATTTCTCTAGTACATGTGTTCACAATAGCTATGAGAGGAAGCAGAGGGGATAAATGGAGTTTGTGAGAAACTGAGGCATTCTTTTAGCAGCACCAGCCTGTGTTCTCCTCCCAGTGAACATGGATAACTCAGATTAACACTAATGGATGTTATGCACAAGGGAGAGGATGATCTAGCCCATTGCGTGCAGTGGGAAGTGCAATTTAAAGCTTTCCTGAGGCATCTTTAAATTAGATTTCTTGGAGCATCTGTCTTTGAATTGTCTCACATACAGGACTCCCAGTGACTCAACAGGGCTTGCTGCACACAGATCAATGATAGGGGATTTCTCTTTTGTTACATCTTTTCAAAAGGTGTAAAATTGACAGAGGTAAATTGCTCTTATTGGTTACACACAGATGCTTGCCTGTGTATGTGGAAATGATCTACTTCAAGGCATGCACTTTCAGGTTACGTGAATGCCAAAACACTAGAAAAATAAGCCCATTTAAAAAATTGCCAAGGAATTTCCTTTCCTTCAATCCTGAAGAGCCTATTCTGTGACATTGATTGGAGACAAAAGTTGAAGAAGGATAGATTGGTCAGATCAGCTGTAAAGACGGGTTGTTTAAATGACTAGAAAGGACATAAAGATTTGCTATGAGAAGAATTATATAAACCAAACCAAAATCCACGTGACACAGGACTTGGGTGACAAAATGAGGTACCCATAAAAAGGTAGATTCTATAAAGCCTACATCATGGATTTGAGCATCTTCCTTGAAAGCATCCAGTATTAACTGTGGTCAGTGGTTACAACGGGGGATTCAGCTGACCTCTGAAGCTGATCAGTTCCAATGTTCTGACTTTATCCAATAGGAATCAAACAGTTGGATGTTTTTATCTCTGTGGAAGGTGCACTTGTGTTATCAGTGTTTGGCAAGACACCTGGATATTGCTTGTTAAATGAAGGACGCAGTATGTGAATTGTTCTGTTGAAACTGGGTCCTAAACCAGGCTAAGTGAAGGAGAAATAATATCAGAATAGCATCCTCATATGATGCTGGTGTCTGTAATGCTAAAATGCCATTTTACAGTCTTACCTTATTTCTTTTTACTTCTTTAAACACAAGGGAAATTTTGAAATGATATCTTCTTAAACAGCTTTTTGAAACCAGTGGGGGTTAATTAAAAATTAAACATGGAATCTACAAACACCCAGAAATTATTTACACTGTTGTTAATTTGTTCTTTAATATTCATAACTGTTTTCTGTTAATTAAGAAGAGAGGGAGAACATGAAGAAAAGCTCAGAACAAAAGAAGTCTGCATACAGATAAGGGTCTGAGTTCTCAAAGAACTGGACTAAATGCATGCTGCCTGACCTAAACGAAGAATTTATATGCAGTGAATGTGTATTGCAGCTGAAAAATTGGGTAGACTTAAGTAGGAATCTTACTGTATCAGCATTCAGTGTGATCCTCTTACCACCATGGTTGATATTTCCCTGTTTTCTGGCATTAGACTTTCTGCAATCCTGGAGCAGTCTAATTAGCTCTTAGAAAGTGGGGCTTGTATTTGAGAAATATTTCTAGCTTTTGAAGTAGTATTATGTAAAGCATTTGTAGGAAATGAAGCTGAATAGGGTGCTCTATTTTCTTTGTACTGATAAAGTCATGAGCCTGCTGCTAATCCTTTCAGAGGTATTAGCCATTATCTTAGTAGCATCTAGAGATGATACATCTTAGAGCATCTGGTCGAGATCAGGGTTTCTCCACGTAACACATCTCACACAAATAGACAGCCAGTTTCTTGATGTCATGCAGTACTGGCCAGCAGACATAGGTGATGTTACTTCTCTGTGTAAATGGCAAATTCCAGCCTTTATTTCCATATATGGAGGTATTTGCAGACTCCTCTACACCCAGGACCTTCACCAGCTTTGTTCTTTTCAGTTTGTAGTAATGCTTGTTTAGCTTCATCCCTGTGGAATATTTACTTTCGGTTTCAAAACAACCCTCTACTGCAAATCTCTTATTTTGGCTTTTTGAATACCGGCCTGTTCATGAACTGGGCTGCTGTAGCTAATCAATTTTATACCACTGCATGCAACTTGTCATCTGTGTAGGATCTGGGTGAGTTTTGAATAGTGTTTTTCAGAACATACACATGAACGAAAGTACTGTATTGCCCAATAAGAGTTGGGAGCCCTGTGTTAGCTGTGAATAGCAGAGCAAAGCTGCTTAACAAAAATTTGGAAATGGGAGGGTTCCATGAATGTTAGTCCCTTAGCTTAGTATGGCTCGGTCGATTTTCTTTCCCAAAGGGACAAGAAAAATGATACTGCTTTTTGTTAGAGGTCATTTGGTACCTGTCTCTTTATTCCCTTCAAACCCAGTCTTAAATGGTTGTGCAATAGTCTGCTTAGAATGTTTAGCTGTCAAAAAAAGGTGCAGGAACAGTTCTGTGCAGCACAGGCAACCAAATCACATGGTCATGAACAGTATGTGACTGAGAGTAATGCTTTACTTAGAAAGACTGGAAATGTAAATACTAACAAAGAATAAATTATTTTAAGAAAAACAAGGGTAAACCAGATTGAGAAAAACCACTGCATTCCCTTGTCCTTTCTTTAGCTATACTCCCAGCCCCTTGCAGTAGTAAATAATATATTTCATAACATATTGAATGCATTATAATATTTATTGACCTAAATGCAAGGTTAATTGAGACTCTGCATTTCATGTCCATCAGCAGAGGTAACAGTAAAATAAACAGTGCTTTTTGGCCAGCCAACAGACTTCCTGTTGGATCTCGCTTGGAAGAAACTCTTTCTCATATACGTACAAAATTCATAGCACAATATGCTACAATATGCATGCAGTATGAAGAGATGACAAAGTGACGTGAAGCACCTGGTGCAACATGCTTAGTGAAAGACAACTTTATTTTATTCCTTTCCCATTTTCTTCACCTCTGTGTCTCATCAGGCACAATTTGAAAGACTGTTTGTAGTTGTGAAAATAGATGGTAATATCCAGATGAGGCACATGAGAGAAGACTAGAAATAATTAGCACAGGCCAGGATCATTAAAGTTTACGCACCAGGATAATCCAAAGAAAAATGATCTCTTGAAATAATTAATGCTATGTTCTAACTTCGTTAATGATAAAAATTTGCCTTTGTGCCAAGGGCCGGCACAGTGCTGAAGTTCATCCGAGCAGAAAGTTTAAGTTGGACACGATACCTGTGTTGATTCTCAGTATAGAGATGAGATTGTTGAAAGACTGACCTTAGCTAAGGGTAGATTTCATTTAAGTTGTTGAGTGTATCTGTGTCTGATCTCTTCCACAAGTAGAAAACAGGAAAAAAAATCTAGACTTTTATGAAGACCCCTGTGTAAAATAGCCCGTATGACTGGAATTCCTACACTGATGTTTGCTGTCTTGCAGTGCTACCAAGATGGTACCATGTTAAAGTTTCGGATGCCACCATTCATAGCATCATAGCAATCTTCTAAGAATGAGCTGTGGGTATAATAGAAAACTGGAAGTAAAGAAAAGAGCACTTTTAAATGAAAATGAAATGGATTATATTTCTTATCTCATTTCAAAGGTAGCAATTTTTTTTTTTCAAGGGTGGGGAATCAGGAATGGAGCTGAGGGAAGAAACAGAATTAAGAGAATCTGAGTTCCTCTGTGCTCCAGGGAGGATGTTGCACGCTCTGAGCTCATTGCACTCAAGATTTTAAGCTGTGACAATAAGGTTAAAATTGCAGAAAAATTATTTTAGCAAAGATTTATGGAAAAAGCACAGAATAAAGAGGAGTCTGGAGATAAGAAGCAGACTTCAGGCTCTGGCAGCCTGAACACAAGTTAGAGACCTGGGTGAGAGATGAGTGAGCTGTATGTACAAATACATGTCTGTGATCTTTTTCATATCAAAAAGATCACAAATCATATCAGAAAATACAAGGTCAATAGTAGCAAGTATACCTTGAGGGAGATGGGAGATACAGTAATATCAGAAGACAGCTGGTAATGGGGCAATAGCAGATCTTTTTTCCCTGTCTTAGGGACAATGATAGAACAGTAATTACCGAGAAAGCCGGCAACCTATAGAGTGTAGGAGTGTCTTGCTTGTAGTTAGAGATACTGAAATCTGGCATGTATAGGAATCAAAATTTGATCTTTGAATAATTGAATCTGCAGATGGTGGACAGGTAAGAAGGCAGATGGAGTGAGGAAGAAGGAGATGGAGTAATTGAACACTGTAATACAGTGTCTTCCTCAAAGATCTCATACACACTAGTTATGTACCTTCCAATGTTTGTCTCTTAATGAATCTGTCTCTTTTTAACCCAAATCTTATCTAAAATTGAGCCCATGAAAAGGAGTTGTCCAGATATAAATGGATGCAGCTGGATCAGTCCACAATGTCACCCAGATAAAGCAGTGTGGGTGCACTCTTTGATCTCCTCTGTTCTTCCTCCATCTCCTTCACAACAATATTGTGCTGGTTTAATCAGTGATCTCCAACTCTCAATATTGGAATTGCAGACAGCATTTGCATGGATTGTTGGTGGGAAGATGAAATGCATTAACTCTGCTGTAAGTAATAAGCTGTAATGTAAAAGGAATAGGCATATATTGTTTGAAGTGACAGTGATTTAAGATGCTTGAAGCCCAGTGTGAGAAACCTGAAAAGGGACTAAGATTTGGAGACTGCTAAAAATCAGTTTTCTCTACACTGTCCCAAGAAAATGACTTCAAAACTAGATTAAGCGTCAGTAATCTCATGTGCAAATGTGGATTGGTTTGTTCGAAAAATGCTGTCTCGCAGTGAGACAATTAAAAATGAATGCCTGGGATATAAATTTTTCCAGTGTACTGTCCATGTTTTCTTTCATACTGACTCCTGTGGCTAGAACTACTCATGCTCATCTCTGTCCTTGCTAATATTTCTGTCTCCCTTACCGAAGTAAGTGTGGTTTATCAGGGAATCTTATTTTGCTATTATTTGTGCCACTGAAATCCAGAGCAATCTGCATGTTAGAGGAAAAGCAAACAAAGTCTGAGATTTCAGTGGGAAATAGCCCATTTCCTCTTGTACTGCAGATGCCCCTAGAGTCAGTTTCAGTTTCTCTATTTCTCTTAAAAAGACCTTCAAATAGCTTCCTTTCTGCTTTATGCTGAAAGTCCTATGTGACTTTTGTAAGTTCTTATACTGTATTTATATGTAAGCATAAAACATTCTTCTCTTTGAATAAGAAATGAAACAAGTGGCAATGAAAATGCAACTGAAAACAAAATCCTACACAGCTAAATAAATACAGCCCTTTGCATATTAACGAAGATCTGATGGGATCACCAGAAGATACAGCAGTGGAAAAGAAGTGTTTGAGTGCATCTGTCCGACCCTGCTGTGTGAATCTCAAAGGAGATGGGAGTTAAATGCATTTATTGTTGAATAGAATTTATATGCCACAGGTTTAAAAAAAATCACAGCTGGGTTTTCTTTTGTGTGTGCTTGTTTTTAAGAGAAATAGAGCAACTGATACTGCTTTTCAGTTTTTAGTTATGAACAGAAATAATGTAACATCTACATTGGTCTGTCAAGAGACCACTGCCTGTTTGTGCTTGTAGTTGAAATCTACCAATACAATAAAGCTTTTATGTTTCCAAGGTTAAAATGTTAAGCATTGAGTAGCTTTGAAATGCATGCTTTTTAACTGAGATCTTTCAAGAAGTAAAATTATCTGCACATCAGTGTTTAATGCATGAGACCATGATTTACTGTCTTGAGAACTAATATGGCTTGCTGCAGATGTAAACTCAACCTCAATTAATGTGCTACTGGGCCTGATTCAGAGATGGATGAAGGCGGCAGGTCTTTCCAATTACTTTTATGAGTATCAGATGAAGTCTTTAATTAATGCATCACTGAGTGCTCAGACTCATTTAAAAATTCTCGTTTTTAGATATAATGCAGATCTTTCAAAATGTCATTGTACTTTAAAGCTGTTCTGCTCTCTTGGATGAGAAGTTATTTACACTTGTGTGAATACATCTGATATATTCTTTCTTTCCTCGCACCGTAGTATGCCTACAGTATGTGTTTTGATATATTATGTGTATCTTTGAATACATAATTTATTACCAGATGGTATGTGATTAACAGGGTACACTAAAATACATATACCCATTTGCCCTGGGTAAATGTACACAGTCTGGTACAGTACGTATTTAAAGTGAATATTTCAGGATGTAATTTTGCGGATGACACTAAGCTGGGTGGCTGTGTTGACCTGCTGGAGGGCAGGGAGGCTCTGCAAAGGGATCTGAACAGGCTGGACCGCTGGGCAGAGTCCAATGGCATGAGGTTTAACAAGGCCAAATGCCGGGTCCTGCACTTGGGGCACAACAACCCTGTGCAGTGCTACAGGTGAGACCGCTCCTCGAATCCTGTGTTCAGTTCTGGGCCTTTCACTGCAAGAAGGATGTTGAGGCTCTGGAGCGAGTCCAGAGAAGAGCAACGAAGCTGGTGAAGGGGCTGGAGAGCAGGTCTTATGAGGAGTGGCTGAGAGAGCTGGGGTTGTTTAGCCTGGAGAAGAGGAGGCTGAGGGGAGACCTCATTGCTCTCTACAACTACCTGAAAGGAGGTTGCGGAGGGGAGGGTGATGGCCTCTTCTCCCAAGTGACAGGTGACAAGACAAGAGGGAATGGCCTCAAGCTCCATCAGGGGAGGATCAGGCTTGACATCAGGAAAAGATTTTTCATGGAAATCATCATTGGGCACTGGAACAGGCTGCCCAGGGAGGTGGTTGATTCACCTTTCTTGGAAATGTTTAAAAAACTGGTGGATGAGGTGCTGAGGGGCATGGTTTAGTGGTCGATAGGACTTGATGATCCTGTGGGTCTTTTCCAACGTGGTGGTTCTGTGTGTGATTCTGTGGGAGAGAAAATAATTTGTTGATACATGCAAAAGTTCAGTGTGTTCAGTAAAAGCTACCCAGGAAAGTTTTATCTAATAGGCTACTTCAAGTATTGAAAAACTACCTCTGGCTCTTGAGCTTAGCCTGGTGAAATTTTGACTAAGACTTATTGTTCAGATGCTATTGGTGTGTTCTCACTTCCAGTATCTAAATAGTTCTGATTTGGAATATGGAATACTCAATGTCCATATGACTTTTTTTCAGGTCTTAATCCATAGGGGAGCAAAAAAGATAGTTTCTATTAGATTACTGCCTGCTTGGATGGGGGCATGTGAAAGCCATTGTTTTCTCAGAACAAGTAAGTAAAATGCCAACTTTGGGCTTGTAAACAAAGCTCCATTGTTGAGGAAAACTTATGGACTTGATTCAGATTCCTGAAAATTCAACATTTAAATCAGAAGCATTGACAAAACCTTGCCTGAAATAATGTAATTTGCTGTTGCAATTAAGACTGGTGGTGTGAAGATACCTGAAGTTACGGCCACCTTTTCCTAGCATAGACTTTAGTCATCAGAAATTGAATGCCATGGGCCAAACTTTCACCTCTCAGTAATAAAAATTACACAGTGAAGAGAAATTATAGACATACCAGAAGTGTACTGTTTATGGGTCGATTCAGATCTGGAGGCAGCTTTAGACTGATAACCAATAGAAAATTAATATAAAAGCCTTGGCTCACGTAAATCAATAAGGCTTCCTTGATTGTAATAGGCTAATGCCAATTTATACCACCTGAAGAGCTATTGCCTAGATTTACAGTGTAAATATAATTACTATGAGATAGAACTGCTTTGGTTCACTGAGCTGGCAACTAGCAAGGTTTACAGTATAGGGTCTTTTTGTTCTTGCTTAAATTGTCTTTCTAGAGGGTGGCTGGAGTTAGAACCCAGACCACAGTTTCTCTCCAGTGTGCTGTTTTGACAGTATTAGCATATAAAGTAGATATCATTGCAGGGTGTAGGGCTCATTCCTACAGGCCTTGTGTACGGCGAGCGCGGCAGGGAAGGTCCATTTCAGTGTGTTGTTTGGCACAGCGGGAACCTGCTGACTCGGCATTACCTGCAGGAGACTCAATGCTTTTCAGTGGTGGCTGCTGTAAGTGGTTGCAATTAGGTTTTGACATTAACATCCTACCCTGCATCAGGCTGACTGGGAGAGTGCAGCAACTTGCTAGATTTGATTGTTTTCCTGGGCTCTGCCAGCAGATGCAGTGAGACGGCAGGGTATTGATTTAAAGATGTGAGGCTAGCTTTGCAATCAGATGGGCTAGAAACAGTTTTGAAACTAAATATTAAAATGCTGAAGAATGCAGCGAGCTCCCTGAATAGAAGTGAGGAAATATTTGAGCTTAGGCTGTTCATTCAAACCTATAAACTATGAAAAGTGGAGAATGATTATGGCAACAGAAGCAGAGAAGGCAAAATTATGAACTTTTTTCTTTAAGTTGTGTATTATTTAAGTTGAAAGACATTTCATGTCTTTGGCCACAAGCCTCCACGGACTCCAAAGTATAATGACCATACAGGTCTCTCTTTGCCTAGTTGCAAGCTATCATTTAATTTTCATTAGTTTTCTCCTCCTCCATTCATGCTGTGATGTCCTTGATGACAGCTAATATCAGTAAAAGAATCAATAAAGAATTATTAATAATAATTAAACCATGAGCAGCCCATTATACTGAGTGGGCTTAGTCTCTCCAAGCATAGATTCTGCATTCAGTTTTGCAAGTGCAGCTAAAGAGACTTGGCACAACTTCAGTGATCTCTGGATGTACCTGAGGGCAGGCTGTGGCCCCTGACTGTAGGAGCTATTCTTTTAAATTATTGTCAAAAGCAAGAAATCATAACCTCTTGTTCTAACTGGATGAAATGCCATGTAACTTAGGGAAAACTGTGAGGGGACAAAAAGGCCTGAAGTGAGTTGGTGAGCAAGCTTTTTGAGCTCAGAAAAGAGAGAAATCTGTGTTCAGGTGCTCTTCGTGTCACAAAAAAGAGCTCCATAGTTTCAACACTAGCATCTAGCAGTCACTTTCCACAGTCTAAATGCACCATAAATTATCATGATTTCTATGCTCCTGGGAGACTGTGGACTGAAATAACAAGGGTGCTCCAGGTCACAGCCAAGACGCAATTAACCCTGAGATTGAAGAAATACCTTCCAACCTGCAGGAAGGATTCTCATTTTGAATAGCTTTCCATTAGTTTTCCTGTGGGAATGACACAATATTGGCAGTATTTCTGGAACTAATATGATAGTGCTAGCCAGGGAGCAGTTTAGCTATAGGTCCTTAACACTTCTGTGGTCGCTAGGGTTCTGTGAGCTTACAGTGAGACTCTGATTATGTACTGGTTATTGGGAAAATTTTTTGTCCTTCTGTGATTAAGGTAATTTCATGTGGCAGAAGAAATGCCATGCCTGTATTTTAACAAGAGGTGCATTTGGGTGCATCTGAATTGTGATTTTTGTTCTTCGTTAATTCCTTGTTCTCCCTCGGGTGGCACATAAAGCTAATAATGGTTGTGTTTTCAGCTAAGTCAAAATATTCACATGCATTTGAAATTCCATGGACAAATCTATTTGTATCTGAGGAATAGATAAACTATCGAGTAGGAATACTTATTAGGATTGGAATTTCTGATTATAATTCTGATATAGTCATATAGTTAGTGTTATTAAATCTTTAACAACTTGAAAGCGATCATTTATGGTGAAAAATGAATTAACTATTTGTTTATTTTTTTAATTTACTGTATATTTTTCACCCATCTGTAGCTTGATGTGCATCAGAAAGAGATTTGTCAGCTCCATGCATTCTCTGAATTCCCTTGTCTCTTTTGCAGGGATTGATTGTGTGTTGTTTCTGCTGCTGGATTTTTAGATAAACCAGTATATCAAATCTCTAATCCCGATTACTACTTAATTACTGGAATGTATTTTTTTTGGTTTCTTTTTGCTTTTTTTTTACATAACTCTTTACTGCAAACCCACTTCTGCTGAACAAAACAATGTTCTGCTGAACAAAAGAAAGCTGAACAAAAGAAAACAGAACAAAAATGAAACAAACCAGGAAAAATTACCATGATAGAAACACGAACACTTTAGCGAAATTTGGAGTTTGTCCCTTAATTCTTGGTAAGTGTAGGTGCTTCTAGTATGAGATGATCCTGGAGAGTACCACATTCATCTGGAGAACAGATTTATGATGACTAATGGTTCATTTTATAGCTACTCCTGCAAATTTTCCTCTCTAGGACATGCAACACCAAAGGTCACTGGCTGAAGGAAGGGAGTGACTTCAGTTGGTGCTTGTGAAATTTTTAGAAAACATGGTCAGTGGACTGAGTCACTCATACATGAGAACAGAACTGCAATGATTTCAAAGTCCATGTGATGCAGAGGTAAAACAGCTGTTGTGAAATCAAGTATTACGTGTCTGCTGGCTGCCTGCCTCCTCCTGCCTGTGGAGCCTGACCTGTTTGACTATCCAGGATTGTGACTTGAAAAGTGCTACTTTCATGTATGAGGAGATTATAGGCAGTGTTGCCACTGGCTCATGTTATCTTCGAAAAGCATAACCTGCAGGATCCTGTAGAACAAAAATGGGACAATATCAAAAGCAATGAGATGTGGCTGTAGTGATGAGGAGAAAAATGATAGCTATAAAAGCATCACAGAGGCACTCTGGCTCATCAGGTGCAGCATGCTGTCATGTGTGTATTTAGGAAGGGATTATTCCTAGGGATCACTTCCCACTCTATGAGATAAGTCAGAAATTGAAGTACTCAGAGGCATAAAAAAAGCAGAGAGGACAAATATTCTAATCACATGAAACTGAAAACAGATTATTTAGTTTCCTTAAGGAGACATGAGAGAGGTATAGAAAATTGGAAATACTTATTTACATTTATAGTTATTATTAAATGAACACAAATTTTGGATTTGTTTTGCAAAGTGCAGGGATTTGAACCAGATGCTTTTCTAAGGTCCCTTTCAGCCTAAATCATGCTTTGGTTATTGTTTTTTTTATGAAGCTAAAGGGCAATAAACTTTCAAAGGATGTTTTGGCCTATGGAACCCTTCAGCATAGCATACTAGTGAGTCCATGGTCTTAAATAAGAAAAAGTGATTAGACACCAGCACAGGTAAAACAAAAATCCACAATTGGGTAGGATGGGATACCTTTACCCAAGTGTTGTCAGACCAGCACACTTTGCAAGGCACTGCAAGAAAACTACCTGATAGGTAAAAAGGAGTTTCCTTTCCTTGCCCTAGAGTATTTGTTGCCAGCCACGGACAGGATCAGTTCATCCAGTTTATCAGGACAAGTTCTACGTAGGGTGAGATTCAGCTTTCAGTTATGAGGATAGTTCTAGTAACTTCAGCATCAGGGTATTCTTTGTAAGGCAGTCTGACTTTCACACAAAATTATTGAAAATAATCAGTGTACGAATTTGCCCTTGGTTAAAACTTGCATTTTGTTCAGACACCAAATCTGCTATCTGTTGCACAGATGGAGAAGTCCAATTCATCAATATTTATCAAGGTTTCTGTGCTAGGCTGAGAAGTGTATGAAAGAATTAACTGGGGAAATGCTGAAGTCCAGGCCTTGCAGAGAGTACAGCCAAGTGTATTACACTGGCCTGTGACCCCTAAATCAACGTTACCCTGAATAAAGCCAAAGGTTTCCTATTTTATGCAAACTAGGCCAAGAGATTCTCGAAGCGTTTAAAAAATATTCATCACTTCTTGAGTAAAAGCAGATTAAAAGGAGCTGGTTGGATGTTTTCTAAAATAAAAGCCACCAACCTGTCCCTGTCCAGAATGTATTGAAATAACGCGCTCACTTCAAGAGTGGGTAATAAGAAGATTATTTTTTTAAAAGTAAGAGGAAAAGAATATAAGCCTGAAACCCACTTTTGTTAGTGCTGCAGTATGCATCTATTGCAAGGTTAATAATAGAGTTATCTCTGTCGACAAAGGAAGGAGCCTGACAACAGAGAAGAAATCCAAATGGGTTTGAGTTCCTTGCATAATTGTTATTTTAATTGGTATGTTCAGAAAATGCTTCTGAGGTTCTCCAAACACTGCTCATCTCCAGATGAGATTTACTAGTGCACCACTCACAAGCTTTCTTTTGAAAAGTCACTTTCTTGTTTTATCATGTTTACAAAAAATGAAGTGAGAGTTAGTTATGAATCTTCTGTTATTTGACTCGATGGCAGATGCTAGGAAGGCTTTGCTGTGTGATAGAGTTAAACTCCCTGGGACTGATTACAAAGAAATTCCATTAGCAATATTTAAATGCCATCTTTGAAAGGCACTCAATAATATGTGTGTTGGCGCTGATCAAGAATAGTACCTTTTAAAAATGAAAAAGTAATGTGACTGTTAGTTTAACATAAAAATGTCAAACTGTGGGCAGTCTCTTGTCAATTAAAGAATCTGGGCTATTCCTAATGGGAATAAGGATGAACGGGGAGGGGGGAGAAGAGGCTACTAAAATTGCAGATGTGCAGAACTACTCAGAGATAATTTGTGCTGGCAAATAACACTGTCAGCCAGTCTGGGAGTAATACAGGCAGCTTGATACCTGTTCTTCCTGAGCCACCTTAGTGATTTCTTTTTTCTTAGTATGTTCTTTAACAGCTAGCAAGGCTTTACAGCAAACAAGGCTACGCTAATGGTGTGCTGAGTGGAAGTAGATTTGTGCAGATTTAAAGAATGTGATATAGTAAGTTCATAAAATGCATTAAACCAGCAGACCTGCTTGTTGCTGAATTGAGGGATATACGCGTAAGAAGGGAAAAAGGATCCTTAAACTTTTGAGTCTAGTGGACCTGGTGCATAGATAGGAGTAAAGGGATGAAGATGTGCATCTCTGTTACCTGTCAGTTCCCCTTAAGGTTATGTCTCAGTATAACATCAACCCTCTCCTCCTCTAACAGTAGCTTCCAAAGAAAAAAAAGTCTGTCAGAAGTTCACTTGGAAGAAATGTCATATAATAACTCTCTTAATTAGCTGATCCATGGGTCTGTTGCTTGTTTTCTGGAGGTCAGTGCTTTTTTTTTTTCTGTTAAATTAACATTATTTCCATTGTGTCATTCACATCATCTCTACTTCCATTTTTTTTTGTCTTTCTTTTTTTTCCCCTTTTTTTTCTCTTCCCCAGGCATCTTTCAGCTAGGTTATGTATCTAGTGTTCTCTCTTCCTGGGCATCTCTTCTCACTGTTTAGATAATCACTAAGTGATTGCTTCAGAAAAAAAAAAAATCCTACCTAAAATGAGGCCTGTGCAACAGCTGCTGCTGTGATAGTATGTGTATGCACATCAACAGCTGTCTTATGATTTAAATGTAAATTAGAAAGGAAGAATTAGCATCTTTCTTTTGCAAGACAGGAGCTGAATGTTAGAGTGTGTTTTGACCAAGGTCATGAAGGTCTGTGGCAGATCTAGCAGATGATCATCCCAGTCCATTGTGTGAGCCTTGAGACATTCTTTCATCTTAATCTTCACTTCTAAAGGACAGATTTTGACTTGTTTATCTAACCAATTGCCAAGACTGAAACAGATTCTTTTAATGGTTTTTCCCATGTGGTCCTTTCTTTTATTCTTCCATTTTTTTTTTTCAAATCCTTCTAAATGCTGCTTATAAATTGCCTACTATACTTTTTCTTTCCAACCCAATAGATTGGATATTCCTCTTTTGTTAATCTGTTGCTCTTGTACCTTAATGTCTTGTTTTAATGCCTCTTTTATCACAACTTCTTAAAAGCATTTCATCCACAGATTTGATGCCTTTTCATGTCAGCTTAATACTTTGTCCTCACTCGAGGCCACCAGTCGCTGGCTCAGTTTTTGTCATTGCTAATTGTTGTACTTTGTTTTATTGCTGTGTCCTTCTGTTATCCTTTCCCAATACTTTACTCAAAAGTGCTGTATAAATGACCAAAGTATAGTGTAATGGACCAGCTGTAAAGTAAATCGATCGACAACCTTGCTGTGAGGCCGTAACCTGAGGTCTCCTAGAACTGCAGAAGGCCTGATGAAAGGTAAGCACTGTTTTCTCTTAGCACCACTTTAAGCAGAATTTCTCAGTGTTGTTAAGCCCTAATATTAATATTTTTTATTTGTTCTCTAACACAGAGAATAATTAGAATATATAATAGAAAGCAGGTGCAGTAATTATTTAGATTGCAACACAAAAGTCTGGGTTTGGCATACTCCTAAAAAGGAAATAAATTCCTAGGAATTCTGAGGACCACATCCAAGAGGGTTTTGAATGACCAGCTATTACATTAGGTATTTAAGGGAACTGTTGTTTAAGGAAGCTATAATTGAACCAAATATGGAATGAAATCACTTGAACTGAATTTCAAGGTCTTGTATCAACTGTCATAAGCACGTGTCTTACTTTTGACAAGCAATTGTTGTACAGTTCTTGGCTAAATTCTCACCAAGGGCTGGCCAGATTTGTCTCTAAGCCCTCCGTCATGATCCATCACTTCAGAGTTCTGTTGTGCACACTGCCAGTGGGACCTGACCTGGTAGGTGTTTGTAATCGTTTGTAATGAAGCTATGGTTGGAGGATGTGGCAGCTGTGCTCATTTGGTAGTTGCCTGGTCTAAAATAAGAGACCTGGGTTTCTTCTCCTGACTTAGGGCAGGGTTTCAGGCCACAATTGTGTGAAAATATCCTAGTCCTCATGTTATGCTGTGGGCTACCTGTGTCAGAAGGGCACAGCACGTCCCTGCTGGTGGAGCTTTTTCACAATGTGGCATAACTGGATGATGTAGCTGGCTATGTGGGTTGCCATGCAGTAGCATTTGCAGATGATGCACTTATCAGCTGTTAGAGAGAGTAAAGGCTCCTTCAGGCAAAGGGGAAGTAGTCAAGGCCAGGAGTGTGGGAGGACTCTAGGGAATGACCAGTGTGAACACAAGACACTTGAGAGAAATATCTCATTACTCTTGCTGAATGGAGAAGCTTTGGTATATGTGGAATGAGGTGTGTGAGCCACTCCTGAGAGGTGGTTGAGGAGAGGCTAAGTAGACCAGTCCCTCAAGCAGATGAGATGGCAACTATTCGTTGTCGATTTTGGGGGCTTGAAGGATGCTTTGGAAGAAAGAAACCAATCTCGCTGACTTGGTAAGCACAGACTTCTGGATTTGCCTCCTGCAGAGGGGTCCCAAGGCTCATATTTGTCCATAGTGGGTGAAAGTACCCTGCTTTGATGGAGAAAGAAGTCTGAAGCTCTGGAGAAGACTGTCTGGGTTACTTCTTAGTCCCTCACCCTAGGTGGCCTGGGGCAGGCAGCTTTGGCTGGGAGGCCTACGGATGTTGGTATGTTCCTGTAGGTCAAAAGGTTGAGTGAGGATTTCAGTAATCAGTGGGAGTTTTTAGCATTTCTGTTGTGCTTCAGAGGTCAGTGCAGTGTGGTTGGAGTTACTTTTTCCAGAGCAAAAGTAACTGGAATGGAGCAGCTGGGTGACATGAGACATGTGATGGATTCTAAAAGATCTTTGGCACATCAAGAAATACAATATACAACTGTAGCACAAATTTCAGCTCAAATAATTAAGGACTGTATGTGTGGGAGAGAGTTTAGCTTTTTAAATTTAATTTAATACAATCTCTTACAAACTAATTCGCCCAAAACAGCAGTCTTCCTTTGGTTTTGGCTTTTATGTTTAAAACAAACAACACCATTTATTGGACAGACACAGTATTTTTTTTTCATCAGTCTAAAAATTGATAATGCAGAGAATAGAATTAATTACAGGAAAAAACAACTATTCTGCTATAGTTGCTTGCATATTATGGAACTATATCTAGGGACATAAAAAAAAAATCTCATTTTGCTGTATGAAGCACATGCTGGTCCAAGAAACATCTTGCAGGAGCAGTTTGAGGTGGAACTGCTTGTGCTTCTGGCTTCAAGGTCAAGGAGAGGTTTTTTCAAGTGCAGTTGTAGAGAGAATTGTTGTGCACAAATAGTGCTTCTGTGGAACTCAGGATTTACTATATATCATAACACTGATATATTTGATAATGTCTATAAGGCTGTTCCTCCTGAGGGGTGTCAATAGTGCTAGACCTGTTGATAAGACATGAGGGAAGGCTGTGACAGGATACCACAGAGTATTTCGGAAGGGCACAGGAGAATTGTTAGCTCTTACTTCCCACTGACAGAGTGTCAGAGGGAGAGATGAGCTGGGAGATCAGCAGTGCAATGAAATGTCCAGCAACTCCAAGAGGGACCCAAATCCATTTCTCAGACTTAGCAGTAACAAGTGGTGTTGGGACCTCCAGATGTCAAGAGGAATTTCAAAAGCAGGTATAACACAAGTAATTAAGTCGATAAGAGGCATATGACATGTACATTTCCCTAAAAAAGCAGGAGGTGGCATCAGTTTTGCTTCTTTCTAGGAGCTCTGAATGTGGATGTTCAAATGAAAACGAAGTTCTCCAAGTGTTTGGAGCTTGTTAGGGCAGATGTTACAAAGCAGTGAGAGGATGCAGTGAGAGTAGACACGGAGCAGGCAGTGGGTGGTGTGCATCTCTCAGATTGGACTTGTATATAAGTCTAAGATAACTTTAACTTTTGCCAACCCCGTGTAATCAGCAAAGCAGTTTTTTTTCACATAGCTGAAACTTTGGGCAACTTTTAGGAGAAGCAAAATGTACCTTACCAATTTGATGCAGGAATGTGTGAGCCTTTAAATAAGCACTCTCTAAAAAGAGAACACTGGACTTCCCTTTGTGTAATTCCTGTGGTGGAAACTTGTTCTCCCGAGTTTGATGTGTGTATTTTTAATGTATTTTTTTTTATTATTGCATTTTTATCTTTAAAGAGGGAATAAACTGTGTTTATTAAGGTGGTTGTATTCACCCTTAATGCGATACATTAAGCATCTATTTATTACTATGAAGGCTGCTTTAGCAGAGTGTATGCTTGCAGAAAAACAGAGCTATTGATTAGATTGCTTCTGAGGCACTTTACTCTCATTGCAGTTGGAGCAGATTCAGTGTGGTGTCCTCTGGTTTCTATAAGTACTGTACTATATATGTGTGTTTTGTTCACTGGATGTTTAACAGTTGTTGTTGGAAGAGATTTTCGGTCTTATAAGGCATTGGTATTGTTTGAATGGTGGCGCTTCCTTCCTCTTTCCATTTGCGCTGTTAATGGTAACAATTAACCAGCTCTCTGCTTTCTCATTTATTAATGTATTGATCACATAGAGTATTTTACATAAGGCCTCAGTATATGTATTTTTTGCATGTAATAACACCTCTGGTACCTCTAATATTTAACTGAAAAAGCTTTTAAAAACAAAACAATCTTGCAGCACAAGTGTTCTAAAATTATTCAGGGAACAAAAGGATTTAGCTACCTAGAGACCAATATATGACTACAGGGGTTTTGTAACTCTTTTATTTGTGATATGAAAAAACCCCTACCTTACTGTCATTTCAATACTTCTTGTTTCAGTTTGAGACTTCTGGTTGTAAATTAACTTTGATTTTAATTTTAGGAAGACACTGGAAAATCTCCATCCAGATATTTTCCCTCTTTGGAGCTCAACAAACCTCATTTTTCCTTAGGAAGTTTAAACAGTCCATGTAGAGCCTGTACCTATTTTTGAGACAAGTCTGGGAGATTTTGAGCAGTATGGCATCCTAACGTAGTTCTTTTAAATTCTTATCAGCTACCTTAGGAATGCTAGAGCTGTAGGTGTTTTAGCAAGCTTGAAAATAAGAACTTTGTACAGCTTCCTCTAAGTTAAAAAATTAGGGCTAGAATTGAAACTTAAACCAAGTTTCCTTTCCTGTCCTTTAAGATATGTGTGGATTTCTGTCCTGGGAACCTAACTGTGTAATTTTATCTTGCCTTGGTATGCCTGGATGCAAAGATTCTGTGTTGTCTTCTCAGCAAATTAAGTGAACAGCTGCAACTTCACAACTACTGCAGCGTGGTTGGAGTTTGTCACAAAATCAAGACTGATCATAAAATCAAGGTTGTTCTGGAAAATCCTTCTGTTTCTGTTTGATTTTCTGGTGAGAGGGGAAGAGTTGGATTTATTTGAAGGACCAGAATATTTTAATTAGCAGAAGAAAAAGTAGATTTCCACTAGAGATATTGATATGGATTGAAGTTCATTCTCCGTTTTAAGTAGCTCCTGCAAACTTTTATCTGAGGAGCCTAAAACTTCTTTGGTAGGAATTTCAGAATATAATGAATGGGTACAGTTTTGTCACATGGGTTACTGCTTACGTTTCAAACAGTGTAATGAAAGAAGTAGTGTGCAAGAGGAGTTAGGAAATAAAGCAACGAAATAACAGAATTTAGGGAAATGTAAACCCTGCCCCTGGACTATTTCAGCATGTCTGGCCCATGCAGTAATTAAACAGATTGTAACAACTGCAAATAGCTATTCCCAACATTTTTATCTCTGCCATATTTGGGATTTTCATTGTATCGAAAAACCTAGTTAACCAAGAAACTGTGTGCATAAGACAAGATGACAAAAAGCGAGCCCGGAGATCTATTTGTAGACATATCTTTTTTGTACCAAAGCTACACATTGCAGACAAATCTATGTGGTAGGGTGGTATGTGGGAACCTAGTCCTGGGAAGGCACTTCAGCTTAGATTTGTGACAGTGCTAATAGTCATAGTTAACTTAATAACACTGAGGATGCTTACACATGTATTTACTCTGATAACATCAGTTCAGGTCCCATTTGTTTACATGTTATGTACTTAGTGCCTGGTTAGACCAGGACACCTCCTGCATCGGCTGCTTCTCTTCCTGGTCTGTCCTACAGAGTCTGGTGGCCATTTGGCCAGCTCAGAGTTGCTGCTGCAGAGCACCTTATTTATTGCTTCACAGAGCTTCTTGCAGGCCTTCAAAAAAGTATCAAAAGCGTTTGGAACAGCTGAGTTTTGGAGGGAAAATTGTGTTCTTTGCTTAAGTGGAGGTTGTGGTCTCAGGGACCCCCACTGCCATGAGAGAGGGGATCTCACGGCAGAGGATTGCAGCAGTAAGGGCTGCCAGCTAAGACGGTAGGAATGGAGTGAGATGACAGGCCAGGCAGCAGAACCAGGTGAAGGGGTGAGATTGGTTTGGGAACCAAACCCACTGATCCCTGGCTATGGCCTGGTGCTGAAGAAGGTGCTGTGGGGTGTTCCATTACCCTGGGACTGTGGGGTTGCTGATGACTAGAAAGGGGTGGAACCTCCTGAGGACGGTCTCACAACAATGCTGTATGCACGGTGAGATGAAAACATACTCCAGTTTGCTGAACTAGCTATCCTATCCTTACTTGTTCTTAAATTACATCTTCCTTGACAAACTTTTCTAAGATTCAAAGATTCTTGCACTTTTTTCCCATCCTTTTCTAATTATGTTTCTAAGCTGCAGCTGTGGAGCTGTGCTCCTCTCCCACCAGGACGAGGGTCTCAGGTAATGGCAACCAGTGTTGCACTGTGGGTCAGGGAGCAGGTGAAGGAAAGACTTCCTCATGGCAGAATCGTATTTTATCCCACAGGGAGACAACATTTCTTTGCAAAACACTCCTCTGACTTTAAAATAATACATAATAACTATAAAATTACCAAATGTCAGGTAAACAAAAAGTTATTAAGGATGACCTTATTAGTTCTATCTGCAATTCGCAGAGCAAGGTAATTGTCAAGTCTCACTGTTATTAGGTTGAAATAATAGTTGGGGACCATCAACATTAAAATTTCATTATGATGGGACAAAAAGGCTCATGTATAATCAATAGTAAGAATCCATTATTATTGATTTGGAATGAATGAAGCATGAATGCATTTGTGCAGGTATGAACAGTTAGCAATCTTTTGAATAATAAAGAATTAACACTACACAGATAATGTCATTCTGGGAATTGGACTCGAACTCAAATTGGTACATGTCTCTTTGTTATAAAGTTGGATTCACATCTCTCGGTAACTTCCATTAAGCTGTTTCTTAAAATGCTCTGTCTACACTTGTATTCTTTGACTCTGGCCTGGGAGGGAGGTAGGCAAGCAGGTTAGGGTTGTGCTGGAGTGTGCTCTGTTGCATACCAGGTTTGATGCTGATGTTGGGAATAGTATTGCACTGGGACACTTAATGTAGCAGGCACAGGTGGCTGGGAGCAGGTTGGGAGGATGCTATTGCTTTCTGCCATCCTGAGCTTGGCAGTGGTATTTCAATGAGACGGTGTGTTGTTGCTTGCATTGCAGAAGCCAAGTTGAAATATGTGAGGGACAGTGAATGCCAAATGGAGAAGAGAAGCACAGAGCCTGTGGAAAGTTCTTGTTCCTGGGGACATCGCCAAAGTTGTAGATGTGGTATATGGCATTACCTTGTCTACTGTACATGATGTGCTGAGACAAGCTGTTCCCAGTATGTACTTTTCTGTCACTGTGGGAGATGTCACATTGGCAGTATCGTTAGTCTCTTATTTTCCACTAAGGAGGTGGACCCAAAATGCACTTAAAAAAAACCCCAGCACAAGTCATTATGTTCTAAATTTGATGCATTCAAATTTTTTTTTTCAACCTTACTTTGAGTTTCTATATACTAAGTGCCTTTGAAAGGTGTTATTTAAGGGTATTTTAACCCTGCTTCCAGACTAACAGCTGCTTCACAGCATTATCTTCTGGCTGTGGTTTACCCACTCCCTCATGCTGGCTTCCAGCTGCTACGATACTCACAGTACTCTGAATCTGAGTTAGCTGTTGATTTTAGACTGCAGTTTTACAGGAAGGAAGGTTTGGGTTGCTCCAAACCTGTCTCTACCATAACAGTGAACAACCTTGGACATGTAGTGCTGATTTGTGCGTTATGCAGTGTTCCTCAGTGTTCCTGCTCCCATGTCTTTCAAATTCCTAATCGTGGAGCAACGCAACAGAGATTCTGGTCTTCTGCTATGAGGCATCCCTGCTCCAGATATCAGATATGCAAACTTGCAAGCCATCTCTGTGCTTGCTAGCCCAGCCAGAGGACACCCAGGAACAGTCTCTTCCAGAAGCCTATCCTGTTTTCTCCAGTGTTTTCCTTCTGTAGCATGCCCTATTACTGAAGGAATTGGGAAAGTCACCTGATGCCTTAAAACAAAGTAAAGAGATCTTGTGGCTGTGGTACTTGACAGGCTCAAGACTTTGTGGGGAATCTGGGAAGTCACTTTTTCTTCAGCTGTGAAATGGGAACAATTATTTTCATAGTCAGTGGAGAGGGAATAATTATTTATTACCTGAATTACGGTAGCACTAA
The DNA here is from genome assembly GCF_032191515.1 of Phaenicophaeus curvirostris. NCBI lineage: Eukaryota > Metazoa > Chordata > Aves > Cuculiformes > Cuculidae > Phaenicophaeus > Phaenicophaeus curvirostris. The sequence continues at coordinate 13,322,330 of NC_091396.1, forward strand.
GAACTGGTTGGGCTACATGCCCAGAAATTGAAGAAGTTGTTTAAGGAATGAAGTACAACTTTTTGTTTTTTTTTTTTTTTTTTGAAAGGTACTGATCATTCTTTAGATGGAAGCTGCTGCAAGGGAATGATTGGTGTATTGCAATGGCACCTGCTTTAATCGATTAGAATAGGTATAATTATGAAATACAGAGAGTGTTATTTCTTTTCCACCTTTACCAACAGTGCATTTCTTCTTTCCTATGCTTAACTTTCAGATGTTTTTCAGTGCTAAGAAAGGAAAATAACTGAGAGACAAAGGGCAGTAACCCAGCTGAGCAGCCCATCTGTTGCTGGAGGGGCGTAGAAAGGAGGAAAGGTACCACTGGTATGGCCTTTGAATTCTGTTCCCTCTGCCTTGCTGTTAGGGAAGTGGGAAAAAACGGAACTTAATCCTTGGCAGGAGGAAGGATTATACAGGCTTATTTCCAGTGTCCTCTTTTCTGAGAAGGGGGCTAGAAGAGGGGGACACCCTTAACCTTTCCAGCAATGAAGGGCAGAGATGCCAACAGTCTCAGAGCATATAACATATTTAATTTGGCTTAATACTCAAATCCAGTTTCAAACGATGTGTGTGCCTCCTTTTTCATTGTTTGTCCTTATGAGAGCAGGTGTAATGGGTATCTGAGGTATCTTCAGTGAAAGAGACTGAGGAGAAACATGCAGAATTATGAGAGGCATTGAAAATTTTTGGTCTGCTGAAGGCATGAGCTACATTCTCACTTCTTTTTATTTTTTAACATTTTTTTGCTTGTTTTGGTTTTGTTGACTCATGATGTGAGACACTGCCATTTCCTTTATCTGCCCGAGAGTGAGGAATAAGGAATATATGGGTGTGTTAAATTTATGAAAAAAAAGACACAATTTATATGACTTTTTTGGGGCTGAACCGGATTTCTAAAGCAGTTCTTCAATTTTAATTTTTTATTTTTAAGCAAGAGATACATGCAGAGAACATAAAAACATTAAGATGGTTTTACAGTGTACATACCATAAATCCATGACTGAGTTGTTCAGAACAGCAATAACAATGAATATAACTGAGCATATATAATTCTAGGGAGGAGGAAGCCTCTTTTTCTCATCTTGTCAAGACTCCTACTGATTTATAAAATAGATGAGTAGCTAGAAAAAAAACATCAAAGTATGCCCAGGAATTATATAAAAGTTTAAAAATACAATACTGTTGTATTCACAACACAGAGTATTCATCACTAATAGAGTTCTATAATTATAATTGTTAAACCTAAGTATCCCAAAGCAAATCTGCTACTTTATTAGACTGAACGATCACTGCAGAGTTTGTCTACCTAGAAAAATCCTCTTTTTCTCCCACTGAGTTGCACCAACTTGTTTTCCTTTTAATGCTAAAACTAATTTCAAGTAATCCATTTCAAAGCTGATTTTTTACCATAACTAAGTTTTCAGTTAAATTGTAGTTTTAAACCTCAGATCTTTCAAATTATTTTTCATACCTAAAACTAGGAAATGTATGCTATAAAACTTTCAGATCTTGTCTTCTTCTGGGTGTCTGCTTCCCTACTGTTCTGTTTGATCTCTGTTGACTTCTGAGTGAGCATTTGTTTCCATTTGTATACAAAAGTTCTTCTTGTACCACTATCAAGAACAGGTAACATCTGGGAAAAGACTTACCTACTTCATTTTTTTTCATAGGCAAAATATTTCAGTTCTGCCTTTCTTGCAATCTATTTCTGAAACTTTGAGGCAAATGATAAAGGTATAGTATCTGCCATAAAAAGTAACATTTCAAGTAAAAGCATTTACTTATAGGTCATAATTGTTTTTAAGTAGTATTTATAAAGGGTAAATGCAGTGCAATTTACTATAGTTTAAGCCAACCATGAGAATGCTTCATGCTCATAAACTGCATTTCACTTCTAAACTGTTATGAATACCCAAAAGGCAATGAATTTGCGCACACACACATTTAAACCCTGGGGTTTCTTTATTTCTTTTTTGTGTGCATGGAAACTTCTTCCTTGCTGAATTGCTACCTCATACCTCGACTTGTTTTTATTGCTGTAGCATACCCACCCCCAAATAACTGCAAGTAGAGGGAAAGTCTAATTTTATTCCTCTTTATTCTTACCATTTGGAGAACACATAATACTGCTGAAGAAATGTAAAGAGAAGTTTCAGTTCTATTAAGGTAAGAGCATCCCTGAACTCAATAGAAGCCCTTTTTATATGACCCCTCCACTAATGCAGCCCTTTGGATAAGAGAGAAGGATTTCTTTTTCCTTAGTAATAAAGTAACCTACTCACTGGACTGTTGGTACAGCTATTTCTACTTCTGCATAAAAGCCAGTATAATGACAGAAACTGTAAGGTGTTACTTTTAGTGGTTTATTTTTATTAGGGGAGGGAAATAAATTTACTGGTTCTATGTGGTCTATCTCCTTCACATTTTAAACAAATAATGATCTTCCTTACCTTTCTCCTAGCCATAGTGTCCAAGGTCAAACAAAAGCAATTGGTTTTTCCAGCTGACTCTTTTCAGGATAATTCACAAAAATTGACTCTCTTTATTAAAAATAGAGAAGGAATTGTATCAATTCAGTCCGAGTATGTGCAAACAGTTCTAAAGTGTTTGTAGTCACTCCAATGAAGTTGGCAAGAGCTGCCATGTTTAATGTCCATCAAATGAAGAAGAGGTGTGAGCCATTGTGAAATGAAAGTCTAGTCTTCAAAAAACAAATCTGTTCAGTTTTTTGAGTGCAAAAAGCATCTTAAAAAATTTAACTTCTATTTCTTTGTCACTTTTTTAACTAAGAAATGCTAGACAAGTGTTCTTGAACTTTAGAAAAACTTTATGAATTTTGCTGGATATTGAGTGGTGGCAGGAAGATTCTGAAAAAAATACTTTTGCTCACATCATCTTCCAAAAGTTTAGGTCCTTATTTAAACTTGTTTCAATCTTTGATCTCACAGATTGACTGGAGCTCTCTTGGCCTCTGGTATTTTGTTGGGTTTTTTTTAGAATTTCTTCCACTGTAAAAATGTTGTGAGAAAACTCTCTCACTTGGCTGCTTTCACTTCTGTTGCCAGAGAAATCAGGTGATTGAGAGACCTAGACCTTAGTGGGACCTAGATCTGGACTTCAAAAACATGTGGGATGGAGGGAGGGGAAATTCAAAGCTGAATTTTCTAGAATATTTTGATCACAGAGAATTTTGTTAGCCAAACCAATTTTGTTTCTCTTTTGACACAGCCTTGTCTTACCTAAACTGTGTAGAGTTCTGTAGTAACTACATAGAATAGTGAGGTCTCAGAAATACTTTAGTTGTTTATACCTCTTAGTAATAATTCAATGAAAAATTTTTCTGCCTGTCATAGGTAACTATTTTCCCTGTGATGTTTGAATTTCCATTATGGCATTCATTATAACATATAATATAAAAAGTTCTTTGTAATTACATTTTGACAAATACACATTCCATGTTCATAACATTATAGAAAATACCTTGTCTTTGTTTAACCCTTTAGTTCTGCCCTGTTTTTATTTCCCTATACAGTATGATTTTACTGTTTTTAGGCAGCCTTCTTTTTAAAGAATGCATGTATGCCACATGTAAAAAAGTGCAAATTTGTGCTTTGTGTGTTCATATTGATCATATTAACAGACCGCGGTCTTAACAACTGACATACTTGACTGAAAGTCAGGAAAAAAAATCTCAAAGGCTGTGTTATTCCCAAGCTGGTTTATTTAACAGAGTATTTGGGTCTTTAATTCCCAGCTTATTTTTAACATGTCAGAAAACTTTTAGAATGGAATTAATCTCATTTAATATACCCATCAAGAAGTTAAATGCCTAGACTAAGCTACTCTCCTGACCTCTTTCTGTGAAGGTCAAAAAGTACTTCTGGATTTGTCCCACTTATCTTACAAACCCTACCCTATTGATTCCTCTCTAGTGCTCATTGAGTGATGACACTTCTACTAATATAATGAAATAGAACTGTGTGCAGTTCTAGGTCCCACAATTTAAGAAGGATAACAAGGGACCTGAATGCTTCCAGAAGAGGGCAACAAAGGTGGTGAAAGGGCTGAAAGGAATGTCCTGTGAGGAGTGGCTAAGGACTTTGGGTTTGTCTAGTTTGGAGGAAGGGAGGCTGAGATGTGACCTCACTGTTCTCTACAGCTTCCTAGGGAGAAGTGGAGAGGGAGGTGCCTAGCTCTTCTCCCTGATATGCAGTGATAGAATGTGTTGGAATGGTCCAAAGCTGCATCAGGGGAGGTTTAAACTGGACATTAGGAAGCATTTCTTTACTGAGAGGGTGGTAAAACACTGGAACAGGCTTTCTTGAGAGGAGGTTGATGCCATACGCCTGTCAGCGTTTCAGAGGCATTTGGACAATGCCCATAATAACATGCTTTAACTTGGTCAGCCCTGAAGTGGTCAGGCAGTTCATTCCATTCCGTTCTAAAGTCCAGTCCATTCCATAATAAAGAAGCTACAAGAGACATCTAAAAGAACATCTAAAAGAAGCACAGGGCCAATGCATAGTGCCTGTGTAGACAGGCTTGAGAAAAAGTAATAATTGCTTAGGGTAGTTAAACATTAGGGCAAGAAAGGTTGCTGGCAGCAAGAAATGTCCTTTAAAAATTAAAATTGAGTCTGAATGAAGTAAACAGAAAACATTATGCGTTACAGTGAATTTCAAAATAGAGTCGTGTAAAGTAAAAAAGACCTTAAGCTGATGTGTCCTCTAAACGTTAGAAAAAGGAATATATGCTGAAGACAAAAAGCTGTTTCAAGTGGTATAGACAAGAGCTGACTATAAGCAATTGCAGTAAAACCTTGGGAGAGAGAGTGACTAGGCAATAGCTCATGATATATAGTAGATGTGGTACATGGGAGAAAATAATCCATTTCACACTTAAAATATTAGGCTCTGTGATTATTTTGTTCTTTCAGGAGAAGGAGCGGTTTGTCTTGTGTTGTGGAGGGATCATCACGCTCTTGGTTTTGTTAGTTTTTTTAATCATTTTGTATCTAATCAGTTCCTCAGGAAATAGACTCCTCCTCTTTGTATATAAATTGTAAGTCTAAATGCCAGTGTGAGTGGCATTTGTGTGTTTTAAGCAAGAAGGGTTCCCATTGACTCACATAGGTGTCATTTGGAATCAGCCGAAGCTTTCCTGGTGTTTAATCATCTCTGGAAATTGCTGGACAGCAAAGGGTGTGCTCTTTATTTAATTCTTGGAGAATTAAAAGGCCTTGATTCCTCAGTTAAGCACAAGGATAGATAAAGCCATGTATCAGCAGAATCCTTTAAATCCTTATAAAAGTAAAGGTAAAATTCTTTATGTTACCTCTGGCACTTAGCATCGTTGCACAGCATTTTCTGCTCATCCAAAAAAGAGGAATATGCTATGCCTGGTGACGATTTAAATTTGGTTTTATGCCGTTTATTTTGCAGGAAAACATTCTTAAGTTTTCTCCACTTTTAGGTTTTATGCCTGTCACTTTGTTTTTGCCGACTGCTGCTTTCTGTGCAGATCATTCATGGATGAGGCCTGATAGGGCTTTTAGGACCGATACCTCTGTGCTGTCAATGAGTGGGTAGTTCTTGTGTTCAGTATCATGTGTTTGGTTCTGAAATCTGCCTTTGTCTCCACAGAACCAACTGTTTCACTCAGCTGTGTCCAGTAATAGACCACCTTGTATCATATTTATTTAAAAAAACATGGGAAAGTTGTTAACAAAACCAGCAAACCTGGAATACATTCAATCCGAAGAGATTCTTTTCCCTCTGCACTCAAGGCATCAAAATTATTCTTCCATCAAAACATAACAATTGTTATGAATGATATCATAATACTGTGAACTGCTTAAGAGCTTCCACTTTAAAACTGTAATGGGCCATGCAGACAGAATGGAAAAAAAGGCTAAAAGCATAAATTGAAGATAATCAATGTGAATAGACCTTACCCATTGTGCAGTTTGAATAGGATAAGCACACATTATCTGGCATAATTGGTTCATGTGATTTTTCTAATTGAAGAGAAGAAGTAATTAGAGCCTAATTGAAGGAAAGTAACACAATGTCTGTCAGCATTTCTCCTTCTACCACACATTGTGTTATTACCTGTCATCTTTTACTTTACTAGGACTGAAAAAAAATGAGGGACAACCCCCCTTTCCCTCCAATATAAAACCTTTGGAGTTTACCTAGCCAAAGCGAAGGTACGGATAAAAGATACTAAATAAAAGCAAACAGGGCTGAGATTGTATATACTCATGGATGCTTCCTAACTAAGTTTGCCTAACTAAGAAATGGATTGCATTTTGTAAAATGATGTTATAAATTCAGTCTTGGGAAGAAGAATATTTAAAACATATTTGATTTGATTCAGGGCTGTATACTTTCTGCTTTACATATTGAAGTGAAAAATTTTGTGGTCTGCAGTGAAAAAGAAAACTGTTGTTATTTTTAGCAAAATGGTGGGGAACACCTTTGCTGCCTTCTCTGATGATTTTTTTAATGGAACAATTGTATTCTGAAAACAGCCTAACATGAGAAGACCAATTGCTGCCAGTGCAGAAGAGAGATTGTACTTGGAAGATGTCTGGGAGATGCTTTGAATAAAGAGGTGGATGACATTGCAGGATATTCTCCATCTCTTGGGAAAAGAAATATGGTTTAGGGCCTTTTATTTCTGGGGAGAGAGAAAAGAGCCCACGTGATGCAGTATTTCTCTATGCACAAAAAAATTGGGTGTAACTCAAGAAAACAAGATTCATGAGACAATATAGACTTATTAAGGGTAGGTGCTATCTTAATGTAATAAGAGACTGTGTTAAATAAAGATGGGAGAATATTTTTGGTAAAGGAGTTTTAACTCATCTCCACTTCCCTTATTACTATCATGTATTTAATCTTGTGTTATTGCCAGTTGACCAGAATAGTGAAAATTAGACATCTATCATCTTCATGTTCCAAGACCTGTCAGGTTTCTTGCTGGTCATCATGACATCAGTTATTAAGCCATGCTGCTAATAAAAGAAATTGCATCTCAGTACCCTTTCAATGCATTCGTAGCTGCTGCTACCACTTGTCTCCAGTGCTGGGTTCTAAAACACTGGGGTATGATGTCATTGAGACAATTTCTGAACAAAAAGGTGTTAGAATCTTGATTTCTCTCCTGCATCTTATCTGTAGGTGAAAAAACCCTATCTGTTCTGAAAACAGTGACTCAATCTTTACTGCCAACAATGTGCTTGACCCACTGGTACATTACAAATATGGCATTAAACTTTAATCTGTATCTGCATTGGTACTGGACAGTGGCTAACTCAAATGTTTAAAATGGCCATAGGCAGCCTGGCTTTGATTCCTTGAATAGTAGTCTTCGAAGTGTGATAAACTCTTATTAGTATTCTGCTGCACTGAGTTGCACAGATTTGGAGTCCTTTGACAGTAGATGATGACCCAGATCTTCAAACAAAAGCTGCTCTCTGCTCTGATATTTAGTTGCTGTGGAGTTCATTAATACTTGTGCTGGTGGAACTGGCAGCTGTTTCTATCTACTTTGTCTGTTTTTAACACTGAACTGTTTTCTGCAGGGTATTTTCCAAGTTATCTTGCTGTTCCTTTGCAGGGGAAAAAGGAAACAGTGAGGGTGGGAAACTGGGAAGGTCTGGTAGGCAGCAGCTGTGCTTTTTAGATCTGAAAACTCTTTACTGGAAGCAGTAAGAACAGCACAGTAAGGCAAACCGGTTAACCATGACTACAGCAAAGCAACCAGGTCATAGCCAGCAAGTTAAGAAAGGCTTTCTTGGGCAACTTCATAAAGTAGGGTGAATACAGAACAGCTAGAGACCAGAAAAGCAGAAGGATTGCTAAAAGGATTTTTAAAGCTTTTATATTTGATGGGCCTAAATCTATTACATTGAATTGAAAGGCCTCTTGTTTTCATCCTACTGCTGTTTGAGTCAGAGAAGACATTTCACAGTATAGCTGTGTCCCTGTTTGGTGAAAACCATGCCATCCTGACTTTCTTTGGTTTACTTGTGCTGCAATTTGGTTTACTTCCCACACGATGAAAGTTTAAAATTAGGCTTTCTAAATTCTTGGTCAAAATTTGACTTTAACTTTGAAACTGAAACTTCTAGAGGTTTGTGGCCCGTAATATTTCTTTCACAACATGGTAATGATGGGAGGCTCTGGGTGCTACTGCTGCTACCTACTAGTTTTTCACGTGTTCACTTTCCCATTTTATATTGTGACACTGTAGGTAGAATCTGCTACCCTCTCATCTGCTGCTGACCATCACTGGGGACAGGCTTATTTCTGAATGTCATTTACTATTCTGAAAAACGTGCTTAGCAGTGAACTTGTAAAAATGATTTGCTACATCATGTTGCTTTTTTAAACAAAACACTTTAGACAAAGTAAATATTAAAATAGTAATGACTCCAGATGCTGGCCCTGTCAAAGATGCATTCACTCCATTTATCAGTCTTTTAACATGAGGGCTTTTTTGTCCTGTCTCGAGTAAATGTGGTGCAATTTGTCTGCATGGAATAGAAATTGAATGTAATGACATGCTTTGCACAATCTGATGAACACAAAGGAATTAAATCTGTCACCTGGCTAGGTGGAAATTCCTGGTGTGAGAAGCTCTAACATTGAGCCAAACACCTGATTCTTGCATCACCTCCTGTTTGCTCTGATGTAAAGCATATGTTAGCAGGTGAGTTTTAGACAGTTTTCCCAACCTGATCAGCAAACACATCTTGACAATGGATATCCAATTAGTCTCCTTGTTTCCTGCACCACCGCCCCTCTGCCCAACTGTCTATGCAGTCTGTGTAGGGCACAGATCTGCCCAAAGGCCTGAGGAGTTGCAACCATCTCTGACAAACAGCATGCGCAAGAGGCACGCATGGCAGCAGTTAGGGTCTACAGGCTTAACGGATACCCTGCTGGCTTGCTTTTTACCCTAAGATTGCAATAAGCTTGTTCTGATGTGTCTTCCCTTCTGCTGATTAAATTAGTTTGATTAAGACTAGCACATACATGACTGTACACTCCAGTCATACATCCTGGCTGATTGCAATGTCAATATATGTGCAGTTAAACTCGTGTTTTGCTTTGCTGAAGCAGTGTGAAACTTTAACTGAATTCTACCTTTAATAGCTCTACAATTTATGTTCATTGACAGCGGATGCAAAACAAAACGAAATTCAGATTGTAGTGAACAGCCTCTCTCAATCTCTGTGTTTAATTAAATGGTTCTTTTCAGGAACATGAATGAAATAAATATGAAAAGCTTGTTAGCAGAAGAGACAAAGCTAGTAATGTATTATGTAGGCGGTGTATGCTGGAAGTGAGGTTCTGATCTTTTTGTATATTCTTTTTGTTTGACAATATATCTCAATAAGGTTTCACTACCAATGCCTCCAATTCTCCTTGAGGTGTATTGTGCTGATGTTTGAATGTGTACTTACTTTAAATGCTTCTTTGCCTTGTTGGCCTTAAGTGTGGGAGGAAATGTGTAAAGATCAAATGGATATTGTCTGTGTATCGTCTGAACACTTTTCATCTCTTCTTCCAAAGCCTGCAAGGAGCATTGTTGAGGATATTAATTGAGAAGAATAATCTCAAATGAAGTCAAAGGCCAAGCTGTTTTTATTTTTCAATACAATGAGCCTCATTCATTTAGAAATTGATGGAAAAATGAAATTAAGCATTTGCATGTGCTGTAGATTGATGGAGGTCATACTTCCAGCTTGCTTTATGATTACTTATGTTGCAGACTTCCTTACAAAGCAGAAAAATACTGTAGGTAATATTGCTTAGGGCAGATGTGGCAGGAATAGTTGTTTGCATATGTCCATAATATTTAAGTTGTATTTTTTTAGTGCTCGGATGCCAAGTGCCAAACCCAGGCCTTAGGAATACCCTGTCACTCCACATGCAGCTACATCAAAAGGCAGGCTCTCTCATGGCTAAGGGAAGCTGAAGGTATTTTGTGCTTACTCAATTACAAGTTGTTATAGTTTAGCCCTGTTCTTTTTGTTAATAGCTGAAAGGGGAGAGATTGAGAGAACTTAATAACAATGACTGGATTGTAAAGATCTCTTTTACGAGTCTTTCTCATCTGTGTCTCCCAGTACAAAAATAAAGAGGAATCAAACAATATTATGGGGAAGTGGACTGGAGGAAAACACAAACAAACCAACAATAATGATGTTTCTTTGCATCACCAAAATGGGGGGTGGGGGTGGGGAGAGAGAATGAATGAGCAAACATATATCCTAATCTTTTCATCTCATTAAATGAGGGCTCAGTTTATAAGATTTCTTAATGGTCAAGAGCATCAAATAAGGAAAATGAGGAAATCTTGATAAAGAATGGTCTGTATTATATCAGTAACACATCCTTTTGTGAGCTTGAGAATTATGAACTTTGATGTTGTATATTGCTCGTCTCATACTACTTAGCTATAATATGCCAAACTAAGTGTACTAATTCTAATTTCTGAGGGATTTTTAAGGCTCAAGTTAGACTTTTAGAGGCTAGGCTAGGCTGAAACTGTAGTCCTGCTGTGCCTCTGTAAATTATAGTGAGGTACTATAATATATTTAGCCATCTGTATGTAATATTGTGCCAGCAAATAATTGCATGTGCAAAAAATGAGCCAGGTTTTCAAACACTGGCTTCCTTTCTTATTGTGAAGTAATCCATTAGTAACAAGTTAAAGTGCATGCTAAAAATTATTTGGACATCTTCATTTTGCTGAAAGTACAAATGTTGAAGAACTATAAAATCGTGATATGAAGGAGAAAGAGAAAAATGCTGCTCTTGGTCACTTCTCAGTGCAGAGACTACTCAGTGCAAAACAGAATTTAAATGTATCTACCTGTATGAACATTTTCTACCTGAAAATGTTCAGAAGTGATAAACTAAAGCTAAGAATATGCATTAGAGCAGTTTTGCAGCAGTCCTGTCTAGAGAAGGATTTAAAATATATTTTACAAAAAAAGAAGCCCTGAAACCATCAGCTCACTATGGAGTTGCAGTCAAACTAAAGCAAATGAGTACTAGTAGACGTTACATAAGTAGTACGATATAAAGAATCAAAGATGTTTTTAAGCAACATCAAGGTTGGAACTCACCTAAAACTATTACAAAATATGTTTAAAAAATGGCTAGTGAGGAAGAAAACCCCCAAAATGCTGGTCAGGCCCAATATCTGGTTATTGGCAATATTATTAAAAAGTAACTCTCAAAAAGGATTAATTTCTAGTATTTGTCCACCTCTGTTTAATTTTGGCTTCCTGACACTAGGACTTCATCTTTTGCCTTTGAAGATATTTTCTACCAAGAATTGTTCCTCATTTATGTTCTTACAGACTGCAGTCACAGTATACATCCTAACCTTCTCTTGTTCAGGTGCATATTCAGCCGTATGTTTGCGATGATGGAGTTTCTTCCAAATTTTCATTTTTCTTTAGGCTTTTCATATCTCTGATTTATTAATGGTGTTTCTGGACTGTGGATATGAAAACTACTCTAATACCAAACTAAGGGAAATAAAACTTCTTGATTCCGTCTTGCTATTTTCAAGCATTTTAGGATCAGGTTAGCCCTTTGGCAGCAGCATTGTTTGGGATCCATGCTCAGATGACTGTTGACAAGGACTCTGAAGCCTTAGTCACAATTTGTGCCCTGGAGCAGAGAAGCCCACAGCCTGCATATCTGCACACTGTTGCTGGATTAATAGCTTTAGTAGTGACATAAAAATATGCTCACTGGGCAGCAGGTTGTTCAGATTCCATGCAGCTCCAGTATTAATTAGGGGTAAAGATTTCAGCACTAGATAATATGAAGTGAGATGATGGAGACCTTAGACAGTAAAAGCTGAATTTTTATGTGCACTAAGTCAAGGTGATGATACATTGCCTCTGTGCCAGTAACTAATTGGTATGCATAGTTACTGCTAATGACTCCCCTTCCTCTCCATTTCAGGCCAATTTAGCAGCCATACTGGTGCCTCACAACACCATGAGAAAACTTTCAAACTGAACATCCCATCATCGAGCACTTCTGAGCTACCATCTGTTTCATAAATGAAGGAATCCAATGTTCCTTAAGAAAGAAAATAACACAACCGTTGTAGGTAATGTTATGCAAATTGACTTAAGCCTCTTATAGGCAGTCCTCCAAGCTGCATCTACCCCTAAATATTTCCTGACTGGTATTTCAAAGCAGAAGTGTATGTTTCTTGTCAATGTGTTTCCCTTCCTTGTTTTTCTTGTGAGGTGGAGCTTCAGCTTTAAATAACAAAACAAGGATGATAAACCACTGTGTCCCAAAATTCATCTACGTTTGGTAAGATGAGCGACTGAGAGAGCTGGGGTTGTTTAGCCTGGAGAAGAGGAGGCTGAGGGGTGACCTCATTGCTCTCTACAATTACCTGAAGGGAGGTTGTGGAGAGGAGGGAGCTGGCCTCTTCTCCCAAGTGACAGGGGACAGGACAAGAGGGAATGGCCTCAAGCTCCACCAGGGGAGGTTCAGGCTCCACAAAAGGAAAAAATTCTTCACTGAAAGGGTCATCAGGCACTGGCAGAGGCTGCCCAGGGAGGTGGTTGACTTGCCTTCCCTGGAGGTGTTTAAGGTGCGGGTGGATGAGGTACTGAGGGGCATGGTTTAGAGATTGGTGGGAACGGTTGGATTCCGTGATCCGGTGGGTCTCTTCCAACCTGGTGATTCTATGATTCTATGAAACATTTGGTTCTTACGAAATATCTCGCACCCTGGCTGACTGCTGTTGTTACTGCAACTTGTCTCCTGTGCCCCATGTCTTGAAAATCTTTAGAAGATGGAGGCTAAAGTATTTCCCAAAAGGTCATGTGTTTTCTGCAGTAATGAATTGCAAGAATAGACTACAGAAGACTGCAAGTTCAGGAATAATCTGAGATCAAATGCATTTGGACTGCTTTGTGGCAACTTCATCTGTCTTTCTGTCTATATATAATAGGCCTTCAATCCCACAGAAGGCTGTGTTTTCAGTTGGCTTCCATAAACTACTGAGCAACACAGGCTAAAATCAACTCCTTGATATTTAGCCCAGGCTTTTGTGAGATTTGATTTTAATAGTAACTTAAATAAGAGTGCAAAAGTTTATTGCCTTTGGAGTCTCTGTGAATATGAAGTCCTGTTGCAGAACTGTCCTCCAAGTAGACATACCTCACGCCCTTCTTGTCCTGAATTAAATTAGCAGGTATATTTTTCTGGGGAAAACGGAACAGGGATTGGCCAAGTCTTTTCCCAAGGTCTTTGGTCCTTCTATAAAGTTGTATTATCAGAACCACTTTGGTGCTGCTTTTAAAATGTGACAATTTTCATTGGTAAACAGGAGGTTGGAGAGAACTGTCTCTGAACCTATCCTCAGCTTGTGTTATTTTATTACATAATCATACAAGCTAAATGATTAAAGGCACTATGTATTATTTGCTATTTCATGTTTGGTAGGGGCTCAGAACAAATATAGCATAGCTGGAAAATACAGTTTTATGAATTTATTTCCAGAAAGTGACAAAACTTCTATCTCAGGAGTTTAGTCTTTATAATAATGTATGCCCTTATAAAAAAATGAAGAATTCAGTTACAAAATGGACAAATTCAAACAAGAATATATCAAAACCCAGAAATTCTAAGAAGTCAAGGGAAAATTTGGTTTAGATATATGTTAATGAAGAATCAAAGTCACTGCATTTGGATTTAATGCACTTAGTTTAATTGCTCCCAACATGCTGAAAAGCTAGAATAAAATATGTAGCCATGTAGCTATTGCTAGTATTCTTGGACCTTTTCCAGAAACAAGTCTAGGCAGCACTGATCTTTAGTCTCCTTTAAAAGAATATAACCCTGAAGTCAATTACTCAAAATTTAGATTTAAACTAATGTAGAAGAGAACAAAATGTGTGTCCTAACATGAGCCAATTGATACTTAAAAGGAGTCTAAATTTGGTAAAGTCATGCTTTCATCTCCTGCATTATTAGCATTATGATCACAGGGATTTCTTGTATGCTATATGCTATCGGAAACTTACAGCTGCTACACTTCTGCTGGGCCTGGCATTAATTTATCACTATTTAACTTATCCATATCTGCAACTGGCTCTGAATTTGGCCATTCCATGTTGACGTTATTTCTTTTTTTTTAAAAAAAAAACCCAGACTCCTAAAAATTAAAAAAAATAAATAAATCCCTCTTTGTCACTTGCTATTTTCTACCCAAATTCCCTTTCTCTGTTTCTGTGTTACTGACTGGAGCTTTTCAGATCATTGGAGCTTCTCTCTCCATCTTCATCACTTCGTTGGCTTGAAATACAGAAGAGTTAGTGGTCTTTTTTTCCCTTTGACTTATAGGTGAAGGCTCTGGGGACAACAGAGGAAATTATGCTGGCAGCTTAATACAGGTCCATCAGTAACACTTGGTATTGATAGTATGCATGGAATGAATCTATTAAAAAGTCAAAGAATAGCATTTATGAAAATACAGCATTTACAGCAATATTTTGCCTTAGCATCAACCAAGAAATATATTCATGTAGAGCGACATAACACTCAGTGGAGTGGAAAATAGTTTATGTAAAATTGCCCTCACTATGAAATTGTATCTGTACACAGGAAAAAAGGAGGTATTTTTTTAAATGTAAGAAGCAAAGCTGTTCTGTTGCTTCATGAAAAGGTTTTTACATGTTATAAAAATTATTTTAGACAGCTAAGCAAAAAAGCTAATTCATGGTAATTACCAAAGAAAACAAGTCATAGGCACTGTAAAGAGATGTTACATTAAGGTCAGGACCTCATAAATGATCATGACAGAAAATCATATGCTCTTTTTTGTCTGACCCGCATGAAATATCCATGTCTGCTCTAACTCATAAATGATATTAGATCTGTAGTCTGACTCATTCATAAACCAGTCTTTTATAATCATCTGATGGATGGTCATGGTTTCCAGTGCTGGAAGATATTAATAGTCGGGTGTTTTGGATGCTCCTCGTGCAGGTAATCTCTTCCCACAGAATCAAAAGAGTGTAACAAGACAAAACTCTTCAGTGAATAGGTTTGATGCCTGCCCAGATCTTCTAGCCTCTGGGGATGTGTGGAAGGCCAGAGATGTCTTTCAAGCCTGAGTTCTCACTGTTCTCCAATATCACTGGGGTTGTGGCTCTGAGGTTCTCATCAGCTGCTGCTATTGCTCTTCACGGAAATATAAAAGGAGGTATAGAGTAGTTAATGGAGCCTCAGGCTTAGGCTCCATGGTTGTCAGCTCCATTCACTTGCTTTTCCCCTTTTGACTGGGCCTACAGCCAGATCCCCAGACTTTCTTTAAAGAAATGGTGCCGGAAGGGCATGGATGCAAGTGCAAAGGATTATGCACTCAATTACTTTTAGCCAGATGGTTTCTGTGAGCCACAAAATCCCTCCCAAAGGGATGAAGGGAAGGGTGGGTGAGTTGGCCGTTTTCTTTTCAGATGCCTTTATATATTAAGGATCATTGCCTTATGTCTATAGTTGTAATACAGTGGTGTCCAAAGAGATTTTACCTTAAAAAAAAGTACACCTTTACCTTTCTAGCTGTTAAGATACAGTGGTCTACTTGAAAATCTAAAACTGTCATCAAGTTCTGAGTTCTGGTATTATGTAGTTTGCATGCGCTGCTTTTTACTGGTCTTTTCCTTGAGTAGCTTACATAGCTAATATTACTTAGAAATGCTGGTTAGCTTAGGAGAACCAGCTTTCCAAAATTTAGCACAAAACACTAGGATTTTATACAAAAGATGTTGTTAATCTGTTTCTGGGTTTAAAAACAAAATTACTATTAATTTTTAAATGATTAAACAGGAAAACAAATTGCTTGGACAGTCAGAGAGAGATGATGAGGAACAGCTGAAAATAGGGATATGACAGTCATTTTGTTTCTCTTGGGCAACAGGAGGAAGAGGGCTGCCAACATCCTTTAAAAAATGACATGATGGGATAAGTTTAAAGTATTTAGAGTGAATCTGACGCAGCCATCCTTTGAAGAAGAAGATGCGAAGCTGTGATTTTGCAGGATTGTCGGTGTCTCCAAAAACTGATTAAATGAAATTTTCTTATAGAAGGGAAAGCAGGGAATGGAATCAAATCAGTAGCACCACAAAAGTTGGCTTTTCAGAGCTGCTCAGCACTCTGAGTTTGTACCAGTCCCACAGAATCATTTCCTCCAGTTGGTAGTTGGGCCACATTAGAAAATTTTCTTGTTCTCCATTATTTATAAACCCACAGTTTAATTATGATGACTGTAAGGAACCTGCCTGGTGATGAGGGGAGCATGGGTTTGGTATCCCTGCGTGAAACTTGAAAATAGTATGGGGAATTATGAAACAAAGTTGGGAAAAAGCCTGGTCATATAGAAAAAACTGCTATTTACGGGATAAGAGTTCTTGATGTATAAAAAGTTGTCCCCAGAGAGAAAGCCAAGACTGATTCACTCTTGCTTTAACCTTCTGTGCTGAAAGCAAACAAGCTTAAAGTACAAAGAGATTGGAAATTAATTGCTATAATTAACATTTTGTGATTATAATGACTTCTAATCAATACTTTATGCAAATAGCTGTATTGATGTGTTTGAACAAAGGGTGCTAGTTGTATTTGGATGGGGGAAAAAAAAACCATTTTAAAGCCCTAATGAAATTCAAACCTTTCAGCGCAGGTAAAGTCCTGACCATGTCTTTTTCAAGGTAAAAAGAAGATCCTTTAGTGACCTACTTAATTAAAGAGGCTCTGATATAGCTGCTAACCAAACTTGCTGATGGTTCCCTCTGTAAAATCACTGTTTCATCAGGTTAACAAAGCAAAACAGAGAAACTGACCTGATCCAAGCTCACAGCAGTGAGAC
This sequence comes from Phaenicophaeus curvirostris, assembly GCF_032191515.1. Classification (NCBI taxonomy): domain Eukaryota; kingdom Metazoa; phylum Chordata; class Aves; order Cuculiformes; family Cuculidae; genus Phaenicophaeus; species Phaenicophaeus curvirostris. Next base: position 13,339,298 of record NC_091396.1, read on the forward strand.
CCATTCCTGTGGTAGGGGCAGCCTGAGACCTGGTTCAGATGCCAAAGCATTGAATGGGATATCAAGAAGATTTCACAGCCAGGAGGAAAGGGTTAGAAACCTCTTTTTAGATGAGTGAATAGGATGTGACTTCTTTCTCTGTCTCTGGAAATCACCTTCAGATTGTTCCTCAGTTCTTTTTCTTTCTGAAGTTGTAATTAGAAAGGGTAGGTTAGTGATCAGAAAAGGTTAGATAGGAGCTGCCAGTCTTCCCACGCTGCAACCTTCAACTTCATGTGGCAACAGTACCTTTAGCAACCTTATTTGCCAGTTGTTCCAAATTTTTTGTCTTTCAAATCAGAACTGGAGATCAGGTGGCATAAAAATGCAGTCACTGCTAAACTTAACTCAAATATTTTATTTAAATATATGATGAAATAAAAAATCTTTCGCTTTGAATCTTCATGTTCAGAACTAGCAGGAATGGGTTTGGAATAGCAGTTTGTAAATCTTCAAACATAAGCATGCTTAAATGTCACAGAATTAGTCTTTCACAATTAGAGATGAGCATACATTTATAGCTGGATTTGATGATCTTAAGGATCTCTTCCAACTTAATGGTTCTATGATTCTATGAAATATTCAGTTTGAATGCTGATGGATATCTTCTCACACTGAACAGGAGACTATGAGTGACAGGCCTTCATCAGGGCAATCTAAGGACTGTGACAATTCAGGTTGAAGGATGTTAGAAATACAGTCTTCAGAACACAGTATAATTGCGTTTTGTGATAACCCTACATTTGCCCAACACATTTCAAAAAAGAAAACAGTATCTAAGTACATTAGCAAGGACTTCGCACATACAAAGTTGATCTTGTTTTTAGAGATGGAATAAAAATACTTTTGTTGTGATTTTTATTCACAGGCAAAGCCACCTTGGTGCCTTGCTGCTAGGAATGTGTATAAGGTTACTGGAGTTTCTCGTTAATGTGATATAGCTTTGTAAAACTTGCAAGCCTTTGGGCTAGTTATAATGAACCATTAAGCTTTTCAAGACAGCCTGATAAGCAAACTCCCCTAGTCCTCAAAGAGGAGGCAGTTCATGCCAGGTATTGGCCAAAAGTAGCTGTTGGGATTTCACCCAGTAAGTGTGTATCTCATCAGCATTCTGTGGTGCTGCCAGAGTTTGCTATGGCATGAAGGAGAAAGAAACAATGAAACATAAGGAGAAGGGGGAGAAGGAAGCTAATGAGAAGAAAAATTGCTTTTTAGCCATTCATTGGAACTATTTTGGTTTCCCAGTGAACCTGAAAAGCATCTTAGGTGATAATGTAGGGAAGTTAGCATTTTTGGCACCTGAGTAGGAAACATTTGCAGTTTGGGCACTCTGAAGGGATGGAAAGAGCTAGTTTAAATGCTTTGCTGAACAGTATTGAAATAGAGGTTTTGTGCATTCCTATTGCCTTGCTGAATGGGGACCTTTGATTACATCCTGTGGTAAAAGTGCCCCAAACAAATCATGGGTCTTAGACCTGAACTGCCATGAACCACTCTCCCTTATTAATGAAGTGCTCATGCTTTGTATGTACATAAATGTCTGTTTAACTGCCCTGGAATGTAAAGGGACCTTGAAGTAGTTGTAAATGCCACATGATACAAGACTTTCTTCTTAAGTGACAGCCAAGCAATAAGTAGTTCTGTTTGCATAGGGTTGTTTTTTTTAGCATAAAACAGTGTAGAGTGCAGCTACCCAGAGGGAAGAGGCATCCAAAGGAAATTTGAGGAGAATCTTGGTCTACCTTCATCTAATATTGCTTTTAGTATGTTGCTTGGAATAGCAGATAGTGACTCTCCCTCTGAAGAGTTCCTCTCGTTTGCAGCTGATAATGCCCTCACTGTTCTGATGGGGCTGACAGAAAGACTCTGTTGAATTCAACATGTTAAACTCCAGCCACCAGAAATAAACCAAGGTGCATGTCACATTTTTTAAGGATGTAAAGCTAAAAAGTTCAGAAAGTCACTTAGCAGGACATGGATGACAGCCATACTGCCATTCTCTTTTCCCTAGAGAATCAATCCTGGTGAATTTTTCTCTAAGTGGATACGGCCTTTTCTATGCATCTGTCCTCTTTTACCTTATCTTCTATCGATAAATTTTGAATTACGTGGTTAGTTAGAAGCACAGCAGTCTCAAAATATTGTTATTACATATTTCATGAAAATAGAAATTGCTAGTGCCCTAACATACAAACAGGCTGCTGTGAAACCATCATCACATATTGAAGAGTCCTTGTAGCCAAGAGTCCTTATGAATGATAGGAGAAATATGTTTGGTGCACAAGATACGAGTGTTCGGGAACTTTATTTGACCTCCTGCTTCCAGAACTGCTTGTCTGGAGACAGGGGAAGTGTTGTGCTGCTTAGAATAAATTAATGTTCTGACTTCTCAGTGTTGTGAAGGTCTTTTACAGCTCTACCTATGGTGTTTGCTAGCGTACTGTAGCCTTGCCTGATAGTAATAAAAGTTCCAAAGTTCTGTCTTCACTTATGGTATAAGGAGGATTTGACAAATAGCAAAATTTACAGGCTCTAAAATATGTATGCAAAAATTCAGTTGCTCAAGGGGTTCTTCTGCTTTGTCCCCAGCACAGCATAAATCGTCAAGAAAGATGGAATCCAACTGATAGCTCTAATGTTTCAGCTTTGTTGAAAACAAAACTACAAAAAGCCTTTTCTGGGGATGTCTTTGATTTGGCTAAGGAATTGGAGACTGCTCTAAACCTACCTGAATTCTACTTCTGAAAAAAATGAGATAAAACATTTCTACCCTTTGTACCTGTAAAAGACACAAAACTGAAATCTGAAGAGTCCCCAGGGACTTCAGGAGTATTCTTCAGTCCATTTACTGGTTTAGTCTCTTATTCACTTTCAGATTTGCTTTGTATTTGGCTAAAATAACAGTGGCTTGAAATCAAAATACTTCAAATACTCCACCTCAGTAACTTGCTGTGTGTATCTTGTGTGCTACTCACCTTCCAGAGGATTATAGCCATATGAAGACAGAGTGTTGTTTCTGCTGGCTCATGTCATGAAATATCTTTACTTTAACACTTTTGACTAGTGACAAGTGACATTTATTTCTGGCATGCCTCCTGGTTTACTTCTACTGTAAAAGCATGTAGTATGTATTCTGTATACACTTCTGAAAGGCGGGACTGGGAGAGGCATTTCTAAGCCACTTAGGTAATTTTGATATCTTTAAAACAATGTTTTTTGGTTCATATTTATTTCTGCAACAACTATTCATGCTATCGTCAGAGGCACACTAGAAATGAAAGCCACATTAATAGCATCAACACCTTTTCAAAGCAATTAATCCCTTTGAATCCTCTTGAGGGGAGGGAAGAGGGAGGAGGAGATCAGCAAACCCAAAAATAGCCCTTTGAAAAGAATTAGCTTGAGACCATAAGACAAATTAGAAGAGAAACCTGACAAAGTGTACTGGACAAGTACAAATTTACAGTATTCTGCAGCCTATAGAGAGCTGTCAAGCTGGAACATGGTGCTTACACTGTAGAAGCTGGGATTGTGAATGTAGGTTTACCAGACAGAATAGATGGCTTCTAGTGACCTGTCCCAGTGTTCATAGAAGCAAACCAAAGTAGTTGGCCAGAAGAAAGTTTTTATAGAGATTGTGCACGTGTGTGCTCTATGAACTATTTTCTCACTGAGCTGTATAGATGGCATGGGCCAGCAGGCCTTGCGATAGAGACAGACATGCTGGAGAGATAGCATTTAGGAATCCTAAAAGCTGATCTGGATTCTAGATTTCTTACAGCTTTTAACCAGGCCAATCTTTATTTCTGCTCTCTAGTTCCTTGGCCTTAAATTAGAATAACAGTTGTGAAACCTTCATGGTCCACTTCGTTCTGCTGAAGGTCCTTTTGTTTGCCTCTAGGTGAGCTCTGGTATGTAACTGAAATTAAACTACTTTTGTCCTACTGTAAGCCTGTACCTCCATTTATTTCTAAATAGTTCTCCTTGAACCGGTCTGCTGATACTGGTAGAGCTGGACTGAGTGCATTTTTCCTTTCCTTCTTTTCTGGGTGAGGATGAGAACAGGCATTTGTCTGAGTCAATACAATATTTGGTGGGAGTCCTGTTGCTGTGGTATTGTACTCCTGTCCTTCCCTGTGTTCATTGACTGTCCAGTGTCAACATGATGTTTAAAAAACTCAGACCCAGTCCTTCCTCCTCAATGGAAGAATAGTCAGTGCATCCTTGAAGAGAATTCAGTGACCTGAAGAAGAGATTTTTTAGGAAGACTGGGGTTTGTTTACACCTGATGTGTGCTAAAATGAGGTCAGAAAGTTAAGGCAAAATTTGGGACTTTTTAAGTATTAATGTTTGCCACTTTGGCCATATAATTGAGATAGATAGTAGTCTGTTTCATTAGGTATAGGTATGTAGGACAGTTGTCTTCATGATGCTCCATCTCCACAATGAAAACATGCTTTTAAATTGATTATTTACACTTGAAGCTTTCCTTGGGATTGTGTCCATTGCCATATTCTACAGTCACAATTAAAGCTTTGAAATACCTTGTTTTTAAAAAAAAAGATTAAAGAAAAACAATAAATATTTCTTCCTTCTCCTTAAATGGTTAGTAAACTGTTGTGGGGTTTTCTTTCTGTGAGAAATATGTGAACAGATCATAGATGATTAAATAGTAAGGTCTCCTGCAGAGAAAGAAAGAATATTTATAAGGTGGACAGTTTTGAAATGGTTATCTTCTGATTGGTAATGAAATTGGACAATGCAAATCAAGTGAAAATGAATTAGAGCTGATGTCTGGCAGACTAGTTGTTTAACAAGATTCTTCTGTGTGCTCTAATGTGTGGGGTATTTTTGCCAAGACTTACTAAATGATGAAATGATACTGCAACTAGAATTAAGACTGGCAGAGACATTTGTTAAAATTCTGCTATTTGTTCTTCAAAACATAATCAATTTAAAAAGGGCCTTTGAAAATAATGAGAACAAATGAGAAGTCAGGAAGTAGCCAAATAATCACATGACTGCTTCTATTTAGAGAAACCAGAAAATTCTTCCCAGTCAAAATAAAAAATTAAATTACATAAATTATGTTCTCTGTCCTGCGAGTTCGTGGGGTGTGTGCGTCTGCAAGAGAGAATAAGCTGTAAAAGTGTCTACTTGTCTGCAGGAGAGAAGGTTTAACCTCTATAAACAAAATCAACACAATCTGAATGAATGAACAAAAAAACCCCGCATTTACTGTTCCAAATGTTCATGATCTGGATATTACAGTCTGAAAAGAGAAAAATGATACCCCAAGTAATTATAGCAAAACTCTGAAAGAAACAAGGAAGCTGAAGAGAACATAAACAGGTGGTTATGTTTTGGGATTTTTTTTCTGTGTGATTGGATACTGAGAGCCAGCTGGTACACCGTTACCTGCTTCCAGATCATACATCTTCACTTATGGATTGAGCAGCCTCACTATCAGTAGTGAATTTTTGAGATGCCCACCAAGAAGACTTCACAAGATTTTATGAGAAAAAATAGGTACTCAGTTTTCTGGAAAACTTAAAGTTTTTATTAATTAGACCAGAGTCTGATGTCATGTTTTGGAAAGAAAACAAAAAAACAAGCACCGCCCCCCCCCCCCCCCCCGATTCCCCTCCCCCCCCTGCCCCCAGCCACAGCCTAATACCTACATGTAGAGACCAAAAACTGGAGAAAATTCAACTAACCTTGGAAAATCAGACTTGAACAAAATCATCTCTTGTAAAAATTGGCGTCTAGAGCATTTGCATTTTAAGATGAGATCTCTAAAAGTTCTTCAGTTCCATTGCCACTAAACTTACGTGCAATGCTTTTGAGTCTAGAAGGATTGACCACAAGATAGATTATTCCATTCACACAGGATAGTAGTAATTAAATGTACAGTGAAAGCCTTTGCAAGATTCAGCCAAAATTACTGAAATTGCATTAAGCCAAACTCATGTCTGGTGCAAATCCATCTGTCAGTGGTCTTGCTACATTTAAGCACAGAGTGATGATGAGTCATGAGGAAATGTGTATTTTATAGGAAACAGAGGGCAAATGGGTTATTGTAGTACAAGTATGAAGCAAGTTTCTAAAATTATATTTGACAAAAGACACTATTTTTCATGCTTTCCCAGCTGGTTAAAATTTAACTGAACGATTTTAGTTTCAGGAGAAAGCACACAGGGTTTGGTCAGAACTGGTGTAGGGAGGGGAAACCTTTCATAAAGAATTGCTAACAAATGGGATTCAACACTCAAGAGGCTCAGATGGCCTATTAATCCTGGTTCTGGCTTTCTTCCAAAACAACTGTGCTTCTCTTTTAATTCACGGCTAATTTCTATCAGCGATACCAAGAGACTATTTCTTTTTTCAACAGGAAGCATCCGCATTGCTTAAATGGATTCATGCAAGGGGCTTTAGTGAGCAGACATTGATTGGCTCGTCTCTGGGGTCTGGCAAAGGCCTAACGGGTACTAGTTTGACACAGGCAGCAAATGAAATACGACCTCCTGTAAACAGGCCTGAGCTTTTGGGCTGTTGTGGAATCTGGTAGCTAAGGACCTTTTCAATCCCTTTTAATTAATGAAGTGATTTGACTTGACTGAGATTATACTTACAATAATGAATTAAAAAGTAATAAAAAAGAAATCTCTTAACAAATATGCAACAGGGAACAGGGACTAAATCTGGTACATATCTGATCCCTGTTGTATATCTTATTACTGTATGCACTTCAGATCAATGATTTTAAAAGGGAGGCTTTTATTTTCCAAGCACTGACATCTGCATACTTCATCTTTTCAAGTGCTTCTGTGTAGAAGATTAAAATATGATGATATCATATGCCTATATGATTAGTTTAGTCCTTTCTTATCTCTGTCCTACTAAATCTTTGTATTCCTCAGGATTCTTGACATCTTATCGTAGCCACTGCAGTGTTGTATTTTCTCCTGTGGTATGGCATGGGTTTAGATGTGTTTTGCTGGATAGCAGTGAGAAATGGTCACTACTTATATTTTGTAACGGGAATGCAGTCATCTAGTGTCACTTCTGATGGGTACATGGTAAACTTGAATCTATGCCTAGCAGCTTAAATAATTTCCCTCTGTATTCTGAATTCACTCTTGCTCCCCCTGCCCCTATTGCACTTTAAGATGACATGCAAGAGAAATTATCCTAAATTTACTTAGAGAACAGTCACATTCTAACTCTGTCTGATGGGTACCTTATAAGTTTGGCGATATAACTGTCACTAGCATTTTTTCCAGTCTGTTTTGAGTTGAGGTGTGATTTAAGTTGAGGTAAGCCTAGAAAAGCTCCACAGTAGTGGCTTGGAGCCATTCTCATTCAAGGAAAGAACTGTGACTAGCTTAGACTTTTCCCTGATGTTATGTTTCAAGGTATCAGAAGTGTCTTGCTTGCTAACAGAGAGTGTGCTTCGCTTAAACTCTTAATTTAAACGTGCAAACCAAAGCAGTTGCTAAAATCTAGGGGCTTCCCAGAATATAAAGTATATTTAAGTGCATATATGAGGTTAGCCGTGCAAGACCATGGTGGAAACCTCTATACTAGGAGTTATATTTGCCCACTGTTTTGTGTGTTTGGCCATGGATGCTCACAAAATACTTTGTGTGAGCATACAGTGGTGAAATGGGACTTGCGGAGGTGTCTTAGAGACTTCCACATACTCAGATTTCCTCTGTGAAGTCACTGCAAGATCACTGTAGCCATCAGTCTGCTTTCTTGTATTACAGCACATGCTTAACTTTTCAATTCAGTTTCTTTCCCTTTATCACAACAAATTGTCTTCCTCTGCTATAGCATAAATTTATTCTGTTTGCCAGAACCTGAGATTGTTCTTTCATATGTGGCCATGGAAGCCATTCCTTTTACTGCTGTAAAGAAGAAACCATCAAGGTAAGATTGAAGCAGAAAAGTTACAATTGTTTGTCAGATTTTTTAAAGTATTTCATCATTTGACAGAGACTAGAGCAAAAGAGGAGTATAGGTGTCATAAAGGCCTTGTGTATGATCCACTGGGAGCTCATTATAAAGCAGTTATACTTACTTACTCTTAGATTTTTAGGATAAGACACATCTTAACATGTAGAAGAGGGGGATTTACAGTGGTAAACAATGAGCAGTAGTGTGGCAGTTGTTAAATAACAGAGCGCAGCTTGTTTAGTTTTCAGCATTTATAGCTTGGTTAAGGTGTCACTTAATTACACAAAATTGTACGAAAAAATTCCTTAATTGCTGAGGTAGTGGGAGAATTCACAGAGAGGTGGTTTTCTTCTACTTTAATTTGTTCTCTCTTGCTTAGATGTAAGTGACCTAAAATTAAACTCCCTCCTGATCTCCTGAGAAGTTTTATTGCAGATTTAAGCTTGGAACTGCAATCATGAGATGTATGCATAGACTTTTAGACTAATTTTAAATTAGGAATCATCAATGAATGAATAGATACAGTTAATAAACGTGATTGTACAGGCCAAGGATGCTTACTGGTATTCTGGAAGGAGAATTAGTCCATGGATTATAAAGGTTTTTTAAAAACCTACATCATAGAATCATCGAATAGTTTGAGTTAGAAGGGACCTTAAAGATCATCTAGTTCCAACTCCCCTGCCGTGGGCAGGAACTCATAGGGTAAATGTTTTAACACGGTTAAGTCAGTCTTGAGAAGGCAGCACTTGTTAAAAATAATTATAAATTAAATGTGAACTTTTTCTCTATGCCAATAGCACATAGTAACGGTCCTTTCCCGTTGAGTCAGGGTTGTAAATGTGTTGTGAGGAAGAAGTTTGGGTGAATGCTATGAAGCCAACAACGTGAAATTAAGTGCTTTTCCTTTAGGTACAAAGAATTTTCTTACCACTCAGGTAAGTAAAGCACTGAGCCGTCTAGAGGGGTAGCCAGATTTTTATTAGCAACACGAGAGGTACCAAGGAGACCGATAGAAGAAAAACAGAGCAGATTCGGTAAGTTTGACTATATTTTCCTTTGAAACTTATTTTCAGTCCTTTTAAGCTAACGCTATGTTTTTGGCAAGGCACATCGCTGAAGATTTATTAACTCTTTTCTTGTCACCATCACTCGTAACTCAGAACCTGAACGGCTGCACCTGAGCTTCCAGCGCGCCCCCATCGCTCTGCCCGGGCTGGGGGGTGGGGGGTGCGTGGGGCGCGGCTGGAAATCGCGGCTGGTGTGAATTCCCGTGGAATTCCCGCTGGTGGGAGCGCGTGGGAGGCAGCCCCGAAGGCTCCGAGGTGCAGGTAGGGCGGAGGCGGCGCGGCAGCAGGTGGCAGCACCGCCCCGGGGATGGGAGGCGGCGAGCGGCGCGGGGACCGGGGGAGGCGCCAGAGCCAGCGCCCGGCCTTGCGCCTCCCTTATTGCTCTCTACAACCACCTGAAAGGAGGGCGGGCAGAGGAGGGAGCTGGCCTCTTCCCCCAAGTGACAGGGGACAGGACAAGAGGGAATGGCCTCAAGCTCTGCCAGGGGAGGACATTAGGAAAAAATTTTTCACGGAAAGGGTCATTGGGCACTGGAACAGGCTGCCCAGGGAGGTGGTTGATTCACCTTCCGTGGAGGTGTTTAAGGGACGGGTGGAGGAAGCGCTGAGGGGCATGGTTTAGTGATTGATAGGAATGGTTGGACTTGATGATCCACTGGGTATTTTCCAACCTGGTGATTCTATGATTCTTTTCCAACCTAGTGTTTCTGTGAAAAAGAAAATCACACAAGACATCTCTGTGGGAGACAGCAAGTTGGCTTGAAGATGGAAAGGTGGAAGTTGCCCATAAGTTAGAGAGAATCGTAAATTGGAGAGGGGCAAATTTAAGCTTGATATAAGGAAGAATTTCTTCACCATGAGGGTGCTGAGGCATGGGCACAGGTTGCCCAGGGAAGCTGTGGATGTCTCATCCCTGGAGGTGTTCAAGGCCAGGTTGGATGGGGCCTTGGGCAGCCTGGTCTAGTGGGATGTGCCTGCCCATGGCAGAGGGGTTAGAAGTAGATGACCTTTAAGGTCCCTTCACACCCAAACTAGTCAATGATTCTATGATTCAATGATTCTATGATCTGCACTTGGATATGATTGTGGTAACTCAGTTGAGTTATCTAAATATCCTGGTTCTATGACTTTTCTGTAAAGTGGATGCATATTCATTTTCTATACATGAGTGTACTGGATTTGTTTTTTAGAAATAACTTGAATTAACTGGAAGTATACAGTTGAGATCAGAGGAATTGGTGTAGTAGAAAGAGCACAGACATGTTGGGAAGGAGAGCAAGAAATAATGTATTTAATTTATTTATTTATAAATAAGATGTATTTATTTGGCAAAGTGGTAAGAGGACACTGTAGCTGGATGGTGAATTAGCAGGTGAATTGCAGAGGGCTCAGAGAACCTGACAGAGATAATCATTTGGAAATTGAGATCCTTGTTTGAAATGTGTGTTTTGTTTTCTAAGCTGGAAACTTTCTCAGGTGGGATCTGCAACCCATTTACCTTCAGTTTTTCTTAAATCAACTCTTTGGGTTTCACTAGTTTGACATTTTGTCTGAGATTTATTAATGATATTTGTGCTGTGCTACCATATTCCAGTTCCAATGTGCATGTTGTTTCCTGGCAGCACTCCTTTCTATGATCCCTCCAAAGTCCTATGAGAAGGTGATGATAGTATTTCATGAGTTTTCCTCCATGGATCTAATAAGGCTTTATGATAGTAATCAGCGTCCTTATTCTCACTGTATAAATGAAGATTCTATGCCAAGGATTAAAGAGAGTTTTGAAGGTAGAGGCCTTAGTTACTCGTCAGCATGGCAGTCTGGATGTACAGTAATATGGCCTGGAAGATGTCTGACTTCGTATTTGCTAGAACGTACACACAAGGAGAGATGTCAGCACTATCTACGCTCTCTTAAAAGTCTACACTGATGAACACAGCTTGCTGGGCTGTGTAGGCTGTGATCTGACCCGGCACATCCATTTTTGTGACTTCTGTGGCTTCACATTATGCATGTTTGCCTTTTACAATAAAGCAGGTGATTTAAAAATTAAAAAGGAATAAAAAGGAAAATTTCAGGGAGCTCTATATCACCCTAAATGTACTACTAGGTCGCAATGTTTAATGCAGCACTTACCTGTGGCACTATTTACATTGTGTTGCATCTTCCCAGCCTTGTGTCATGTGATCATCTCTCAGTGCATTGCCCTCTAGTATTGTCTAAATAAATACAAGAAGAGTCAGCTACAGCAATTGAGTTATTTTTACTATTTTCATGTAATAACCGTGAACCCTGCAGGCTTAGTGCTGGCAAAATACCATACATTTTTCATTTAGAAGCAGGAATTTCTGTATAATATCCCAAATAGAAATTTGGTCCCCTCTGCTGCACTGAATTTGTTATTGTCACATGTTTTTCCTAGTGTTTCTAATGAGCTGTTAATGAGCTGCTAACTATGTATGTAAATTAAATGGGGTTAGACATTGAAAGGTTATCAAGAAATAAAATGCCATATAATACTTCAAAGTGTTATAAAATAAATTAGTGTCTTTAATTTTGCTGGCACAAAGTTGGTATTTAATAACCTATAGCCTCAATTCTTCTAAGTGATGTTAATTTAAGACATTTTCAATCTGTACCCCAAGTGACATAGCAAGCAAGTTCTTTCATTCACCCTTCATTACTAAGATATATCTGTAGGATATGTGTGGGTTCCTGTGTGCCTCAACTAAATGATCAAGTTATTAAAGATAGTTCAAGACCAGCGGAACTTCCTGTAAATATTTTTGTTATGATTTATTACCACAGGCAAGGACGTGGCAGTGGTGAATGGTAAGTGCTTTGGCTATGGTGATCTTTTAGAAACTATGATACTGGCAGTTCCAGTTACCTTGATTGACGATTGTGGTTACATTTTACCACAATAATAAAGTGTTGTGGAGCAGGCTTTACACAACACAAAGGTGCTGTGGTGAAACTGCTTACTGCAGGCCTCCTTCGCCTTTGCAAAGAAGGGAGAGCATGGCTTTTTCTTTGTTACAGTAGACTGATCTTGAAGAGCTGGCAAGGCACAGCTCTGGAGGTTTTACACATGAAACCGAGATACATTGTGTAAATATAAATATTTAAATTAGATATACTGATATAGCAAGAAAAAGGAGCTCCTTATTCTCTCTCAGTGCTGACCCTAGAGCTCACTACTAAGAGCTCAGTGGCTACCTCACCTGTGGAAACCTGACCTTCTCCATAGGTGAGAATGGGCAAGCATGAGTTGAGCTGAACAACTCATGCTTCAATGCAGTTTTCCCCTGGACTTTATGGTATACAGAACAACCAGGCATCAGCTCAGGGCTGTACAGCTCTCAGTGTGGTAGGTGTAAAAACAGTCCAGACTAATTTTTAGTTTGGCCAATTAGGAAGCTGGGAAACACCACTGGAGTGAAAAATTTTGGATTCTGCATCAAAAAATGTAGTTTAGTCATTTGTTTGACAAGTGTAGTTTAGCTTAAATAATTTACAATAATACTTCAGAGTATGCTAGGAAATGTTCTGCACTATATTTTGTAAAATTAATGACGTTGTGGTAATATGAGACCTCACTACCACACTTTGCCATTAAATGTTTGCTGAGAAGTGGGACAGGTCACATTTCTTTATGGTGACTGACTCATGAAGAAGTCTGGTTAGTCTACTAGGAATCTGCATTATTCTGCCAGACGTCAATTTAACTGAGTATTTGCTGTCTCATGTTCAGTACTACAAAGTTATGTATAAAATGTTTAAATTTAGTTTTTCTTTGTCATGATTTGAACGTTTGAAGATTTTGCGGAATGTTATGGTTAGATTAGCAGAAGTAGTTAAATTGTTTTGGAAAAAAAAGAATTAGTAGACAAAAAGAAGCAAAGCAAATACAAGTATGTTGTGTTTGCTTGCCTTAGTTTCACAGAGCAGCTGAAGGAATTTCACTGTATTCAGTGATGTCTCATGCCATACCATATTTACTGCCATACCTAGCCCAGAAGGAAGGACTTGTTCTGAATGTCACTCAGCTTGGATCCTTAACTATATTTCTCAGTGCTTTCATGGAGCTTCCAGTGAGTCACTATGCGACACTGAAGCAAAGGGTAATTTTTTTTTTTTTGTTCTGTGCCATCCTTGTCCCTTACAGAAAATAAGATATGTAATTTATGTTCATTCCCCAGGAGATTGACAATTTTGTCCTAAAAGCCTGTAGGGACTTTAGTACTCCAAAGTCAGCACTGCAAAGGCCAGTAACATAAAGCAGCACTCCACTGTAGACAAACTAATCCTCTAACAATGTTTCATTCAATCAAAAATGCTGTGGATTGAAAGTGTTATTGCATGCCTGCGTTTTCAAGAGATTATTATGAATGAACTGTATTTTCCACTGAATAGTAACAGCAAAACAGCCATCTAAATATTTCCCATGGTAATTTTACCCTAAATGAGCAAAGATTGGGAAACAAGTAATTTTTTGTTTTAACCTTTTACCCTTTGAGTATGTGGATAAAAGCTGTTGTGAAAAAAAATTAATAATTGTGGTTTAAACTTCTAAGGTCTGTTTATTTTATATTACCTGGTGCTAATTACTTCTCAAGCTGATTAGATCCTCGAAACTATACCTGGTTTTGTCTTGGACTAAGTCTGAAAAAAATTGCTGAGAAATCTTGTTATGACACATTTGAATTTATTTTGCAACACTGAGCTCCAGAAAGTAGCCACTTCTCCCCATGCACCTGTTCTCCTCTTCAAAATCAATACTTGATTGATCTTTTCCAGTTCATGCACAGTTTTCTACAAAATCTGCAATAACAAACTCTACTGCTTTGGACGAAATCTTGTTTCTGATGTTGTGGTTTTAGCAGAGCACCCATATCCATTATTTTCTTTTAGGTGCTCAACTATGTACTTCTGCGTCTGAAAGCATTTACGTGTGTCCTGATGATAGATCTGAATATTTAAAAAAACAAGATCTGTCTGCAGAAAGAGGTAGTGTGGCCAACAGCTCCATAGATGAGACGATGGGTGAATTCCCAGTTTTGCCGTTTCCCTTCATTAAAGGCTTTGAGACTGATCTGAAGGGTCTCACATAAGATAAGATATCTTATCACATAAGATATGAGGGGCACAGCCTTGTGCTTATCTCGGGATAGGATGAAAGTTACTGCAAGTTCTCCCAAAAAAACCTCTTCAGTGAAATGCAGAATGATAGGTGATGGCTCTGTTGCCGTTCCTAGTGAATGCATATTTTTCATAGCAAAAATTTTGAAGCCCCAGAAAGTCATTGTCAGATTTGGAGGGGACCTGTTGAGTTGGCTCATGTGCTTGATCGTATATCCCTGTTCAGACCTGTTTGGGGCAGAACAGTTTTTCACGTTGGAAAATACCAGGCCTGTCAGGTGTGCCTGTTTTGGTGAAGTCAGCCTGGGTAGCTCTCAGCTGGATGTTTTTTGGCAGACCCATAGTTCATTCTTAAAAGAAAAAAATCCAAAGAAGGTAGTGAAACTAGCTGAACAGATAACCCAAAGCCAGAGATGCGTAGGTACGTTGGGAAATCTACCTTACCGAATCAGCTAACAACATAGTGACTGCTTTAGCTGTGGACTGCTGTTTATTTCTATTCATATCTTACTACTTCTTAGCGATTAAAATATTTTCTTTCTAAGGTTCAGAGCCCAGCTTCACAGAGATGAGGTGAAATTTCACCCTAGATTAAAAAGGTTTTTACAGTGAACTGCAATCAAGTACTGCAACACTGCAAATGGACAGTTAGATCTTATTAAACTGGAAACAGCTCCACTGATGCACGCCATCCTATTTGGCATTTTATATGGCTGAGACCAAAGATGAGGGCATAAAGGTGTGATAATAACTAAAGCAGTGAGGGTAGGGAAGTGGTGATGGTGAGATGTTTGCACTGTTAATTATTTTATGAATAAAACAAAATGAAAAGGAGGGGGAAAGGAAGAAGAGAAAAATTAGTGTAATGAGTGGTGTATTTGTGAACTGAAGCATTCTTCCCTTAAAGTGAGGGGTGAAAGGGTCTTTTAGCCAAAAGAGGTCATTCCATGCAAACCTCTAAAGGAAAGAGGATTTTGTAATGATAAAAGGAGGGGAGAGTATGCTTCTTACACTTTAATGATTTCTTTGCTGCTCATAGATAGGAACTGGAACTCCACACTATTAGCCACAAATGGCATTTTGAAATGACTTTTTTTTTTGGGCAAACCCAAAAGACATTGCTAAGATTTACATTTTCAAATATATGCTGACCTTTTTTTCCTCTTTCTTTTAGTTCATTTGTCATCAGTATGTAATTGAATCAATATATTTCCTGATCAACCCAAAGATTGAATAAGGTCATGGGAAGCCATGTGTGGACATTAAAAATCATTATTTTACTCAAAATGAGCAGAGATGGCATAGACCATTCAGAGTTCCAAATGAAATTCTATTAGATTCTATTACACTTTTACAATTATAGAGACGTTCCAATATTACAAGGGGAAATGAAGTCATAATAAAAAAGCCCAGAGGTGTATTACAAAGAAATGGGCATACTATTTTTCTAGTTAAAAACTTGATGAAAGGAGCTCTGCTACTTTTCAGTTGCTGAGATGTGACCTTGTTCAGAAAAAAAAAATATATATATGAAAATAGGAGGAGCTAGCTTTCTTCTTACTCTTACTTCTTGGTTCACAGCATGTTTTTAAGAAAGACGGGATATTTAAGCTGATTTTTATTGTAAAAAGATTTAGAGAACGATGCACGATAATAAGTTTGATGTATTTTTTCATGTATAATTTTAGATTCTGTCTCTGGAAAAGTAGTTTTGGGGAGCTGCTTGCCTGTTTATCGAAGCTGAAAAGATATGAGCTTTTGACATGTAAGAGCCAAATTTGATCATTTTATAACCTTTCTTTGCTGTTTGTCTTTACTTCATCCTTCCACTCTCATTAAAATCCTACAAATCCTGGATTTGAGGTGAACTTCTTTTGACCAGAATTTCATTGGAAAGCCAGAATCAGTATCTGTAACAGAACCCACTCATTTGTCCAGGAACACACTATAAAGCAAAGACCCGCAGCTAAGAATGAGGTTATTGTAGAGTTTTAAAGACACAGTCATTGTCTGACCAAGGGTCATCTTATCTTGGCATTGCATTGAGAAGACTGAAAGAAAACAGTTTGCTTTGCAGTTTTTACTTTTTTTTACTTTTATTCCAGACTTGCAGGAATGGGAAAGGATTTAAGTATAATTTTTTTTAAGAATCAAACACTCTGTTCACATTAGATCTATATTTAAATGTTGGCCCAGATGCTGATGAACTGTTTCTCTACTACTGCATCCAAAGAAAGAAAGCAAAGTATTGAGGTGTTCAGAGGCAAGTTAATTGACAAATGAATCATAGAATCATAGAAAAACCAGGTTGGAAGAGACCCACCGGATCATCGAGTCCAACCATTCCTATCAAACACTAAACCATGCCCCTCAGCACCTCGTCCACCCGTGCCTTAAACACCTTCAGGGAAGGTGACTCAACCACCTCCCTGGGCAGCCTGTTCCAGTGCCCAATGACCCTTTCTGTGAAAAATTTTTTCCTGATGTCCAGCCTGAACCTCCCCTGGTGGAGCTTGAGGCCATTCCCTCTTGTCCTGTCCCCTGCCACTTGGGAGAAGAGCCCAGCTCCCTCCTCTCTACAACCTCCTTTCAGGTAGTTATAGAGAGCAATGAGGTCTCCCCTCAGCCTCCTCTTCTGCAGGCTAAACAACCCCAGCTTTCTCAGCCATTCCTCGTAAGGCCTGTTCTCCAGCCCCTTCACCAGCTTTGTTGCTCTTCTCTGGACTCGCTCCAGAGCCTCAACATCCTTCTTGTGGTGAGGGGCCCAGAATGAACACAGGATTCGAGGAGTGGTCTCACCAGTGCCGAGTACAGAGGGAGAATAACCTCCCTGGACCTGCTGGTCACACCGTTTCTGATCCAAGCCAAGATGCCATTGGCCTTCTTGGCCACCTGGGCACACTGCTGGCTCATGTTCAGTCTTCTGTCAACCAACACCCCCAGGTCCCTCCCCTCCAGGCAGCTTTCTAGACAGACTTCTCCTAGTCTGTAGCACTGCACAGGGTTGTTGTGCCCCAAGTGCAGGACCTGGCATTTGGCCTTGTTAAACCTCATGCCATTGGTCTCAGCCCAGCGGTCCAGCCTGTTCAGATCCCTTTGCAGAGCCTCCGTACCCTCCAGCAGATCAACACTTCCACCCAGCTTAGTGTCATCTGCAAACTTGCACTCAATGCTTTCATCCAGGTCATTGATAAAGACATTGAACAGGGCTGGATGGTATGGCATATTCCAATCTCCTATCTATGTGACAAAAAGTTACTAAGAAAGCATGAAACTGAGAAAGGTCAATACAGAAATGCCACAAGCCAAGGATAAAGTTGGAGTCCTATTCCTTATGTAAGGTTTCTGGATATCTGCAGGGAAAATGAGGTTTATACTGGGAAATATTTTTTTGGTGTTCATAAAGTTGTGTGTACACATTTGATTCTAGACCTACGTAGGCTGCAAAGGTAGCTCAGTTTCCATGGGAGCATGAGGAAAGAAACAAAGTCTTTCACAGATCTATAAGTCAGAGGGTAACTTAAAAGGGCACTATTAAACCTTAGAATAATGCCTGTTACCAACCACAATAAATTATAGTAATTTTCAGAAATGAACACTTCAGAGATCATCTAGTGGAGTAAGAGAAGGGATAGGATAAGTAATGTAATATCTTCTTTCCAAGGTTTGGGACACTGGCAGAGCCGTTCTGGAAGAATTCATAGTAATTAGGTCACCACTTGTCTCCTTTCTGCACGGTTAAAGGCAGAAGCTGTGATTCAAGACAGAAAGAAGTGCTTGAAGAGGCCCCTGGTAATTTCAATGAGCATTAGAGTGTTAATCTTTCCTAATGTTTCCAGTGTTACCTTTTACGATATTCCCTCGGTACCTGAGCTTGTTTCTGCAAGTTATGAAGTAATCTTGGGACCCTCCTGATACTTTCAGCATCACTGCAGTGTTACTACAGTTTACGCAGACAAGGCAACACACTGTGGCTGCATTTCCAAAGGCAACCGATCTGCAGTGCTGGATGGGTGACTTCTGAGCACATTTATGATTTGGCTTTTATTTTTAATCACTACATATATGGAATTAATTCCTAATTTCAGGATATAGATCACAGGTTTACCCTTGCCTCTCTTTGAAGCTACCAAGTAGTCTATTTAAATGTGCAGTGAAGGATAAGCTCTCTAATGTGTTTCATTGGTGCCATTGTTTTTTTTTTTCAGGTACTTGTTATGTATGCGTAAGAGTAAATATCCTTTGGCTTCTCTTAACTCACTTCCTTTCAGAGCAGTAGGTGTTATCTTGATTTTGCTTCTTGACAGCCACCCTTCATCTGCCATTTTGATCTTTTAAACTGCAAACTGTTTTCCCATCATTTTGTCTGTTCATCGATGATCCTTTTGTCCCCTGGGGAAGAGACTTTCTAACAGCTTGGCATTTCTTGGCATCTCCTTAGGAGTTGGACAACTTTACAGTTTTCAATCAAATACTTGCAGAATATGTTGCAGCAATATGAGTAGCTATTGCAACAAATCTAGATTAGTTCACTTCTCTCATGCAAGTTGTTTACAATGGTAACTCTTCTTAATGAATCTTGCTTGGATAAATGTTTTGAACTAGCCTTGGTCGTATATACCTTACAAAGTCCTGTGCTAAGCATATTGGAACACAACAAGGAGGAAGTAAGCTCCCTTAATGAACTGCACAGTCTGTATTAAATTTGGCTGAAGTCACCTCCAAAGCAAGAGACTGAAGTTGAATCTTGAGCATAGACTTCTACCTGCTATATCAAAGTTGGGCAGTGAGATTTGTTTTCAGCCACTTGTGTAATGAAAATATATGCAAGTGTCATAGTAACTTTTAAATGGGTAAGTAATAATTGATGAAACAGTTAATTGCTAGAATGACCTCCCCAAACCCTCCCAGCAGTTACTGAGACATTAAAGTGACAGAGATGGGATCAAGCTAGCAATTGAGAATGTGAAATGCTGTCTTCTTTGAATGATTTTCACTCTAAGCAACTCTATTTTAAACCCAGTATATTGTGCAACAGATTTGAAAGAAAATGCCATATGAAAAATTGCATTTAAATGCCATGACTGTTTAAGGGTATTTTTCACCTAAAAATATTTATAGTTTTGCCATTATTCTTACCCTCTCTGTTCCTCTGTCAATGCACTCTTTCTATATGGATAACATAGTGATAACAACAGGAAAATTCAAAGAAGTAATCTATTTGCAGAACTACTTTCATTGCACTGGTTTCCGAAAGATTTTTTATCTTAAAGCTTGCAAAATATTCTTTTTATTTTTTTTAAGCCATAAAAAAGTTTGTCCAGGTCTATTTACTACTATTCATTCTTTGGAAATGTTAACTAAAATAATTCATTTTGGCGAGCATCTTTCAAGAAAAGAGGTGTATAAATTACTCTAGTTTCACAAAAGTCAACTGATTTGAAGGGCAGATTTTTCTTTCCTTTCGAGTACTGTGTAGTACCTGCCTTTCTCCATGAGGAGAGCTATTTGAGTCTGACCTTAAAAGGTTTGTTGAAAGCCAGAAAAGGAGTGAATGTTAGAGTGGAGGAATTTTGGCTTCTAATCCAAAGTTCAAATGACTAAACCATATATCTGATAAAATGAAACTTAAACCTGTGACACTGCATACTGTATAGCACATTTAAAATGCATTTACTTCTCCACCCCAGGAGCTTCAATAGCTCCAAAATAACTTTTAAAAATAAATTGTTTATTGAAAGATTAAGAGCCTTTTATTGACTTTGCAGTTACGACCAATTTCAGTGCATTTTTGTGACCGTATCTAGTCACAGATAGTCTCTTTCCTACGTGTGACGGTTTCATTATGTGAAAGAAGCCTACCTACTGTTTATCCTTCCCTTGCTCTCATCCTCACAGTCTCCCATGCTCCCCCAATGCTTTGTATGTCAAACGATCTCCCTGTCTCAATTCAAATCCCTCCTTGAGATACGACTTCTGTGCAGATTTCCTATAATGATTCCCCCAAGATATCCATACTGATTTGAGACAGGACTTTCATCTATTGTAGTGCATGTAGCTGATGACACAATTTCTGAACCTAATACTGCTGTGTTCAGAACAGATTTGAAAAAATCTTTAAGAAAAACATCAAACGTTTTTTTTTCCTTTTGCTTGTCTTTTTTTTTTCACTGTGCCTCTGTAACAAAAAAGGTTATTTTAAAAGCAAGGTGAATGAACAGATCAACTTCTATATATGCAGAATAAGTGATAATTAGTTCAGAAATAATTCAAATATAAGCATCTCTACTTAAATCTTGTAGTGCCCTCCATATCCTAGTGCATATAGAACTGTAGTGAAACCGAATGCCTCCATAAATTGTGACACTTTGCTGACTCTTGCAGCCCTCTTGAACAATCCTTTCCAGCGTTTGCAGTGTATATTGCTCTAAGCTTGGGGGTTAAGGGGTGTTCAGGGCTGAGTGTGGAGCTTGGGTGCTTTTGCACTCAGTGTGTACATCATGAAGAACAGGGGGAATATGTCCTCTGTGGGAAGCTCCTGACTTGGAAGTTTGCTTTTGCTCAGTTTTTTAAAGCAAGGGTTTAGTATCCTGGAGTGTGGTGCCAGAGTTACCTTTTCAACCAAGCCTTTGCCAAACATTAAATTAAAATATGACTTTTTTTTTTCTTACTTTTTTACTTAGCTGATTTATTTCTTCTTTCCCTACTCTACTGACTTCCATGTTATCACAGATGGATTTTTTTTTTAAGTGATATAGGCTGCTCTGCATTTTTAGTTATGAGTGCACAATATGTTATGAAAATATAGGGGTGGATTTTTTGGTAGTTGCACATATGACTGTATTGAATGCTATTCTAAAGCACCTGTATGCTTCTAATTTCTGCAAATGAGACAGAGTTAGTTGCCCTTTGGTCTGCTCTGGTATTGCAATTATTATGTTTGAGATACTTTCTGGTAATGTGCTATATGAAATCACAGAAAATTAGGTTGAGGGGAAAACTCTTGCAAACGTTTTGTTCTGTTAGTTTCTAAACTGATTTACTCTTTTTTTTTTTTTTAAATGTTCATTACATTAGGGAAAAAAATTAACCAATAATAGTAGTGATGCAAATGGAACCTTCTCCTAACATAGATTGGATGGATATTAAATCCCCAGGAGCCCAATAAACTCAAAAGTGTTCTGTAAAATGGCATATTATTGCATATGGATTTGTAACTTATGACCACTGTGCAAGTATGAACAAGCAAGCACGCATAAATATAGACTTTATGGAATTGTGGTGATTTTTCATCATAAGCCTAAAATGTTTACAATATTTCAGTCCATGCTTGTTGAATTTTGGACTCGTGTCTGTCCTGTGACTTCTGTTTGGAATAATGCGCAACAGAGGTGGAGGAATGGCTTTTCAGTTCCAACACAAGAAAAGTTAGCTTTTGGCAGGTGGTCTGAAAATATGCAAGCCAAAACATTCTTTAAAAAAAAAATAGATTCCTTTCCAGTCCCCCAATTTGTTTTGCATCCTTTGAACTGGAACCTCTGAGATAATAGGTGTATCATGGATATAGATCTATAATCCACGACCTTATTACAAGTGATAAATTATTATTTCCAAACCTAATTGCCTCACTAATGTGCACCCACACCTGTCCTAACTTACTTCTTCCATTTTTCAAACTGCCAGTGAAAGCAGCTGACCACCATTCTCTGCTGAAACATATCTACAGATCTAGTGAAAAATAATATCCTACTCACACAAACAGGAAAAAAAAAGAAAGGTACTATAAGAAATGTGGACAGAAATGTTTTGAAAGAAAAGTTGTTTAACTTAAGAGCTTTGAACACAAAGCTGTTTAACCTACACATGTACCACCTTGAAGCTAGGGGGCCAGGACCAGTAAAAATGAGAGAAGGATCTGGTCACTTGTATAAAAAAAAAAATTAAAAAATTAATTTTTTTTTTTGGCCAGGGGTTATTTTCTCATCATTTTCTGAAGCTAGTGTTCCATTAGGCTACAGCCTCTCTGATTCCTACGTCTGATTCCTGCCTTGCTTGGACAGGCTCACATTATAAGTCAGCAGAAACCTGACCAAGTAACATTTGAAACAATAAATGTTCTTGTGTCATTTAGCAAAGCATGTCTCTGCAGGATCTGGTCCTGTTAGACTTCCTGAGTAAAGCTGAATTAAATCACTGTGGCCTCTGTGTAACCTTTCATTGATGCAGCAGATTTCATAGCAGGTTTCATCTCTAGGTTTCTTTTTATGATATGGTGATCTGTAATGTTGTGGTTAAAGGAAACAAACAAATACTTTAGCTCACTGCTTCTCCTCTGGACTGTAGTCCAGAAATCCAACATACGTTTTAGTTCATTTGCATATGACCCATACAGCTCCTCATATACTCAAAGTTCCATTTTTTTTCTCATCATCTTAAATTTATAAACCAAGTATTAATACTGCACTGCAATGTTTTCTCCATTGTTTTTTTTTATTCTCCTAAGGACAAAGTATCTAGTATGCATATCCGTCCCAGTGCACATGGTGTTTGGGACAAATTGATAAATGGGAATATATTGATTAGGAAAATCACTTAGCTCTAATTTCTCAAATGTCACTGAATGAGAGATCGCTTTCATGTGAAGCAGGATTGTCTAGCTTGAATACTTCTAGGATTCTTCTGTAATCCCAGATTTCCATTTCAGAAATTAGGAGTTTGTTGCTAATAATAGAGGAGGGTAGTATATCTTCAGTGTCTTCAGACATCCTTGCCAATACTAAACATGTACCACACTTAAAAACCAAACAATAAAACCCCTCATCAACCATCCCATGCAATATTTCAACTTAATGCTCAAGTCCTTGAAAATTGAAAGATCCGTGAAAATCACAACAGATGTGAAATGAGAATTAGGTTGAAAATAAAGTGGAGGGTCACAGTGGGGAAGGGTAAGAAATCGAATGAGAGTTTCCATAAAGAAAGTTGGTATATTTCCAGGGGCATACAACAGGCTATTTTAAAAGCTGACGTTGAAAGAGGAAACAAGATATGAAAATCAGAGCAAGATACTTAGAATCCTGTGTGTAAAAGCCACAGGTGATTCTTAATAGGCAGTAAATTAGTTGAAGGATAAAGAAGAGTACTTATTTATGTGGCAACAGTGGCTTTCAAATGTGGCTTTCATTTTCTAGCAAGTTTTCAACTGAAAAAATTAACTGAAAAGTAATGCAAAGAATAGGAGGATAATTGTGAATTAGGAGCCAAATTATGCCAGGCACAATTGAATAAGTTCTGACTTTTCTTACTGACAGACATGTATATTAATAGTTGGCACTTATTGAACCAAATATGAATATTCATCTTCATTTATATTTCAAGGCCTTTCATTCCTCAAGGACCACGGTGCTTTTGACCAATTTTCATCCACATTACTAAAATGACAGCTTTCACTCCTGGGCCCTGACAGAGGTCTGCAGAATTCATTGGAGGTCCTGGGAGGAGGGAACCAGCTCCCGCTCCCAGCTGTCCACAAACACTCATTAAGAGAGGCAAATATCCAGCAGAATCTCTGTGAGAATTTTTAATCACGCAAAGGCTCTGCTAATTAGGTAGCTGATGGGGCATAGAGAGCACAAGGACGAATTCTTTAAACAAAGGACTAGAAACTTTAAGAGCTTTAATTACTTGGGCGCAGAGTTCATTTCAGAACTTGGGAGCAAATTATTCTAATAACAATAAGACCAAGTAGGAGGCCATATTATTGAGAAATGTGTAGAAAAGTTCAATTTTCTTGGGCTGTCACAATTGTGATTGGAGCATATTGGAAACTGAGGGGGATATAAAGGTATTAATAATAAACTTTATTGTTAAATGGATTTGGTGTAGAAGATTTACTATTAATGCACATTCTGCTCCTCTCTCCTGTGAGTACTGCTTTGCCAGGGAGTATTGCATTGTGTCCCATACCTCAAAATCCTCATGTAGCTCAAGAGGTGGATACTTTTACACTAATGAAGAACAATGGTTATTTTAAAACAAAATCCTCCCTTTTACTTGTTGCAGCAGACTGTCTCCAAAACCTAAAACTTGGAAATATGTTGCTTTTTTGTAGGCTAGAAGAAAATCTGTTTTGCTGGGTGAAAATTATGGGTTTGTTTTTTGCATGCTTTCTAAGTGCATAAATAGCATGGCTGTGCTGTAAGTTTTCTCTCACAACACAATTTAGGCTAGAACAATTTCCAGGATCCCTTTCTCCTGGGTGGAAGAAGTAAAAGACAGACATTGCTGTATAAAAGGAAAAATGAGAGAGCTTGAAGGATTCAAATTAGAGAACTGCTCTCCTACCAGTCAAGAGAAGAGTATAAAAAGTTTACAGCTTTTAATCCCTTGGAAAATGGAAACCAGCTGATGCGCTACTTTTGTCATTGCAGCTGAGAAACTTAGCAACCTGACTGTAATTGAGCACAAGGGGCACATCCTGCCAGCGTGCTGGATGAAAAGCTAATTTCCTTTGGGCAGAAGCTGGGCTGACCAGACAAGAAGCAGCATATGATGCCTCGTGCAGAAGGTTTGCTTGCCTTGGATACCTACATGGTTGGAGGAACCACTGTATGGTATACCTGGTCTATTTTCTATGAAGATACTCAGCTTTCATACTTTCTTCCTTTTTTTTTTTTAGAAAGGACTTGTCTGGGGGTCAGTTTATGACAAGAAGGAAGCTGGTAGCTTTTACCATGTGTTTATATACCTTTAAAGAAAACTAGGTTCTAGTGCAGGGCTTATTTTTCAGTAGGTTTGGTGCGAACCACATATAATGATTGCTTATATATTAAATGCTAATTAAAACTTTAGTACCTGAGAAAAAATGTGTTAATTTTACAGCCAAGGGACTCTGCTCACTGCTAGTGAGGCAATGGCCTTTAACATGTCAATTGAACATATACGAAGTTCCAGGGAGGTGCAAAGGGACAGATGAAAATGTAATGTGTAATATTTGAGGGCTAATTATGTTCAGTGGGCAAGTAGTGGACTGGTGTTCAGAATTGCAGAAAGAAATTGAAGAAGAAAGAAAGATATATCTGCTCAGAGAATTGGTCTGAGATAAAACTTCAAGGTTAGTCTTGAAACTTGAACGAATCTTCTGCTTGCATTTGATGTTGTGTTTACTGCATGCTTTATCTACTGTAGAGGAAAGGCATTGCTGAAGAGAAACTGCTGCAGTCTGTGATTGTAGACAAGTTTTCGTTTTGTGTGGACTTTCCCCACATGAATAAACAGAGGCCTGAGTGAAATAAACATAGCTGAGTTGTTCCATTAGGAAGTCATTCTGCCCACTGTAGTCCCTCAGCCATTTGTGAAAGAAGCTAGAGTAACAAAATGTAGTACTGACAGAAGAGCTTTTTCATCATTGTTGCTTTTTGCTTTTGTTTTAATTCCCAGGAAAGCAGGCTAAGCTGACATGCAGGAATAATTCTGTCACCTTCGTTCCTAATATTTCTAACAGCAGTTACAACAGAATAAACAAGTAGGTAAGGGAGAAAAAGTGAACAGAAGATGGGGAGGGGAGAGTGCCACATCATATTTTCTTTTGAAACAATTCCTTTTGTATTTTGAAAAGCACTTAAACTTCAGGTATGCTGTGCTGCTGTTCCATCCTGGATACTTTGGGGGAGTGGGAATAAGTTTGATACTTCACTGTGCTGATCTGTTCCATTCCTCCAGCTGTTGCCCAAACCTACTTGCAAGTCTGGTCTTGGACACACACCACACAAACAGAACTCTCCCCAGACTGATGACATTGCATTGATTTTTTTCTTTTTTTTTCCTTAAAAAGTGCTTTTATGGCACATAACTTTTGAACGCACACAGTTTAGCAGTTCTACTAATATCTTGGTCTCAAAAAAGAAAGTGATACAGAACAAACATTGCACATGTGTTTCATTTTTTTTGGAGGAAATATGATTTGTGGCAAAGGTGCAGGGCCCTGCTGCATCAGCTTAGCTGTTGTGACTCACGTGGGATATAACAATCCTGTTTTTCATCAGTTGTTCTACATATCAGATGTCATTACAGTTTATTTTCTTTATAGAAGTATACTGGGACTTCTTCTTCTTTCTGCCTTTGTTTGGTATTGACATTAGCAGTCCAATTTCAGAGTGTACTCTGAAACTATATTCTTTCACCATGTACAGAGATCCTTAGCAGAAAGAAAATGTGTAAGAGAAGACGACATACAAAGAAGTTGTTTACCAGCACTGCATTGAACTTTTAAGTGGATCCCTTTTAGACAGATTGTCAATATCAAGATACCAAAATATGAACATTTTTGTTTGCAAAGGTAGCTGTCAATGCACATTTGTCAACTGTTATGTTCTGTTTTTTATAGGAAAAAAAAAATCATTCATCATGTGTCCAGTGCAAAGCTGATCAAGAGGCTTAACCATTAATTCCTATCTGTCTGTAGAGGTCATCTCTAAAGATGCATGTAGCTTGTATCAAAATAATAAAAATATTCAAATAGTTGAACACAAGAGTCTTTAGAATTCTCATAATACATAATTTTGAAGGAATTTACCATGAAATGGGAATGTGAAGGAAGTTTAGAGTTGCTACATGCTTGGGAAAATAACGCTGGAACTGCAGAAACTGCAAATGGCTCTTGAGTGTGGTCTCTTAACTAGAAAGGGAAATGGAAAAGGGAGAGATATTTCTCCTAGTATTTTAATGTATTTTGATGGGTTCATGTCAAGAGCAGCTCTGAGACGCTATCATGATGCA
The DNA here is from genome assembly GCF_032191515.1 of Phaenicophaeus curvirostris. Taxonomy (NCBI): domain Eukaryota; kingdom Metazoa; phylum Chordata; class Aves; order Cuculiformes; family Cuculidae; genus Phaenicophaeus; species Phaenicophaeus curvirostris. Next base: position 13,366,282 of record NC_091396.1, read on the forward strand.
AAAATGCTGGAATTCCTAATGAAGAAAGAAGAGTTGCATCCTCACTAAAGTAAAAAAAAAAAATCCCTCCCCTCCATTTTAAGTTAAGTGTTAGATTCTCTTTAGTAAAACAGTGTAGAAATTATGAAATTATGAATATCAGTAAAATAATTGCTTGATAACAACACTGATAATGATCAGCAAGTTTTGTATGAGCAGGGTACACCTAATAGATCCCATACTGATTATATTTTTAAGATGCTGATTGAGAAGAACTTTCACCCTAACTGATGGGATAGTCCTATTCTTCTCCTCGGTAGGATTTCCCTCTCTCCATTTGGAGCTGTGACTGGGCCTTTGACAAATGCTTAATTTGGAGTATTCAGGCTTCAAATAGAGACTTTTAAAAATCTTTAATTGGGGCTAAGTGTGAGTTCCTCATGCAGTTCATTGTTTTGAACAAGGAAGCAGGACTAAAGAGTTAACTGCTTCCAATTGTAAATACATCAGTAGTAGGCACATTACAAAGCTCTATACAATCCTGTAGAGTAAATGGTGGGCAGCTTATCACAATTAGGCATGGTCATAATGAAGAGCCAGAAGAGAGAAAAGAGGGCATGGGGAAAAACAGACCTTTTACAAATGTTTTATATGAAGAGAAATTATGGCTAAAAGGGATAGTTAATTAGTTTAAAGAATAGGTGGTAATGCTTTCTATTTGCAGAAAAGGAAAACTTGAAAGCCTGGAAAATGGGTGAGTTTCTAGCTGCTGATCTGGAAAAGGAGAAAATAATTCAAAGCAATACTGTACATGGGTGTTTCTGAAAAAAGATTGTGGTGGGAAGTGTGCAATCTGAGTAATTTACTCTTAGCAGAGACAGTAGGCACTGTTGTGTTTAACAGAGACCTGCATGTAGCCTTGTTTTCACTGGAATGCATCTGTGTTATTACAGGTGCTTATCAGAGACATAGATGGTTTGCTTCCCAGCTTTGCATACCTTTTAGGAAAGCGAGAAGCCATATGGTTTATGCTGAGGAGGTTGCACAGAGGAGCAAGGTTCCAATGAGGTTTGCTCACTAGCCTTTCTGCAGTGTGCTGGCTAACTAGTCACCTGTAAAAACAACATGCACTCTGAAATACATTATTTGGGGAAGAAATAAAGAATAACAATTATCTGTATCTGTTGAGTAGCAGCATGTGTAATCTAAAGTTTTGTGCTGCCTGTGAGATACAGTCTGGGGGACACTACCTGGAGATGAAGCTTTTCTAGTATCAATGAAGTCTGCAAGTCCTATCACAACTTCCATTGTGTGTGTCTTGGATGTTGGATCTGTGTGTTGTTAATAGATACATGTACACTCCATGTAGACTCTCTGTTGTTTGGGTATGTGTATACAGCAGTCATTTCCCACCAAAGTCAGTTGAGTTTCATGCTGCTGAGCTTCCTTCTTCTACAGCTGGCTTGGGTATTTCTAGCAGAAACAGCTGCAGTTATTTTTGAGAACTGTGTAGTAGATTTAACCTTTATTTTGTAGTCTGGGATTTTGGAATTCCAGTGGTCATTCCCTATGACAGCTATGGAGATGATATTATTGGTTAGCACTGTCTGTCTGTCAAATGGCACAAAATAGATTATGTGATCGTAATGAATGGGATAAGAGTATTTTTTCTCAACTATTGCTGCACATGGTAGTATGTGAAGCATGCCTTGTACTCACAAAGAGGAATCATATTTGTGGCAAGAGCCTGATTCTCTGTTGGTAAGCATGTGACTGTTAATGACTGACTGTTACGGGACTGCTTCAGTCTCTCTTTGGCCCTGGGAAAGAAAAATGGCATGTAAGGAAGTAAGTAGGAGATTAGTATTGCAGTTGTTTCGAGTGTCTCCTGGTTCACCTGAGTTCTGTTAGTACCCCTGCGACCTTGCTTTTGCAAGCTGCCTACTTCTACCTCAGTCTCCAAGGCTAAATATTCAACTACATATCCCAGGAGTTGTGATATTGCCTCAACAATTCATAGTTTCTGTTGTGTTTTTTGTGGTTAAAGCTGGGATACGTAAACCAAAATTTTAAAAAGGACTTGGTATTAGTCTAGTTTTCTTACTATTAAAATCAGTGGTAAGACTTGTGTGGCAACAAAGTTTGACTTGTTTTCAGCACTTCCAAAAATCCTTCCTGTACAACATTTTATTCTTTTCATTCATTGTACATGTTTGCTTATCCTGGCTTCATAGACAGGAAAAGATTGTCTTTTAGCGTTGTTCACTTGTAGACCCAAAATCAACATATTGGGTGACTTCCCTTTTCCTTAAATCCCCTCTGATAAGGTCTGCTTTAGCATTTGAATATGTGCAAATACAATGGATTCATGCCCCCAATTAAATTTGTCTTGTACATGAACAAACAGTATGATTAGAAATTTAAAGGACAAAACCTGTGTCAGTGGCTTTGTCAGGAGTTTTGTGACTATAAGCCCTTTAAAAACTACACTTTATTGATACAAATGGATGTAGAAGGGAGCCCAGAATCACAGAAGGCAAATGTACTGCTGAATTCAATGCTCTGGAGGGCAAATGCAGGGGTGTAAATAGTATACAAATTAGATTCTTCGGCTCTTTCTACATACTTCTTAAATTGTATTCTGAGAAGAAAAATATATATTCACATCATATAGTTTTAAAATAAAGCAAATCACCATTTTCTGCAGTCTTGCATTTATTTAGAATTATTATAGGGCTGGTGTGGGCTGTGGGATTCAAAATGGAGAATGCAGGATGCTGCTAGGCTTATGGGCACACAATGCTGTTCTGAAAGTCTTGTGTCCCTAAAATCATATTGTGCAGATAAAACATTAGGGACCTGTGTGAAAATATAGAAAGAATGAATAGCGTTCTGTACCATATTAAGACACACAAAATCCTAGGGTAAAAAAGGAAGATGGAAGAAAACGCATTTTTCCACTCAGCCTTCTAAAAGTAAATTATTATTTCTTTAATATCTATAGTTATGTAGAGACTGCAGTTTCAATAATTTATTCAGCTTCTCTGCAGTAAACTATCCTCAAGCTGTAAAAAAACCCAACTCTCTTTAACTCCAATCTTTAGGTGGGTAGTGCATCCGAAACAGATTAGCCCACTTCTGTAATTTTAAGGAAATATCCATCTTGGAATGGGAAGACTCAGAACTTCAACGTAACAGAAGGAAAGCTTTTTCATACACTATCTAGGAGCTGAGGCAGAGAACTAAACATCTCTGAAAGGTTGTTTCTGTGAGGTATTTTTTATTAACCATATGGTTAAATAAGGAGACAAAGTTGGAGGTGACCCAAACCCAAGAATATGTAATTAATTATGAATGCATACGAAGAACATGATTGAAAGAGTGAGTGAGAAACTGGAGACAATAATGAGAAAATCTAACATTTTTAGAGGTGGCAGGGGAAGGTAGCAACTGAAGAAGGCCAAGCCTGTAATATTTCTTTGTTTTAAACAAAGTTTTAGTGAGTCCTTCCATTGGTCTATGAAATATAGACAAGATTTTGGGAAGACCCTATGTAAGTTGTCTGGTACAATCCCAATGCAAAAAGAATAGAGATGAACAGACCAGGACAAAACTGGAAGGTCTGTGGATAATGTAGTCTCTGCTGAATTGCACCTCAGTTACGGGCAACTACAATGCAGAAATCTTTCTGTTTTGAAGGGTCTGGTTGTTCTGGAGGGTTATTTGGTAAGACTGAATGCAGCAGCCTGACCACCTTTCCTCTGTTGTGATGGTTAGTGTGTTCACATTGTTTGCTGTATCAGACTATGACTGTAGACCAAGCTTTTTCATAGGCTACCATTTATGTAAACAGTAATATTCATGTTAAGCTTTGTTGTCTGAAAATGCTAGTCTTGATTGCTAGTGTTTAGCTAGAAAGTGTTCTCTGCGACCAGGTATTCTTGTTACTTCAGAACCTCCCAAAATTTCCTTTAACTGTAAGTTCTATTCATAATTGAAAATTTGTTATTTAACCTAGAGTTTAAATGTAGTTACATATGCCAACTTAATGCCACAAAATAGCCTAAGAATATTCTTAAGCAGAATGTCAGCTAAATTTTATTGCAGGTCCATTAGTATTACCATTAAGCAGCTGACTAAAGGTCATAATGAATACTTCCTATTTTATATCACCCAGGAGGTACTAAACACAGCTGGAGTCTATTTCACCACTTGAACGCATATTATACTCAAATTGTCGATCAGTGGATCTGTCTTTCTTATCAAAGTACTTTGCCTAAGTATGTAGCAATTTTTTCAGTGTGCATTGCATAATAGACTGTGGGATTTTTTAAAAAAGAAAGTTCTTACTAAATGGCTTGTTGTTACTATTCTATTTTAGGTACTGCTTATGGTTTTGTCATTGTGCTGATATTTCAGAAACGCAGTGAGGTCTTACATGGTTCTTGCTGACCAGTTTAACAAGTGGGAAAACAACTATTGAGATTTCTGATGTTCATGATGATGAAAAATTATTATGGAGATTTTATGCTATTGATGCTTTGTTAATACTGTTTTTCATAGTTTTCCAACCATAAAATTCCTCCTACTGATGTCAAGTTCTGTTGGAACAGCAATAAGATTATGGCCCTACTGTAATTTTTTTAACAGCTGTTGCAAAATAGCCCTTAACACTTCACAAATTGGTTCTGTGCATTGATTTTTATGTCTTTATACTATAGTTTGTGAAAAAAAAACCCACCAAAATAAATGGCTTCCTTTATATAGTGAGTTGAACTTACGTAACTTTTCTTTCTTGTGAGAAAATAGATAAGATCTTGCAGAGTTGTGTGAGCAGGATGGACTTAGGATCCATTCAGCTGTTATTATGCATCTCATGGGTTCTCTGTAGTTCCACATAATTTGCAGTAGGAAAGCCCTGGCTTTAAAGTAGAAGTACTTAAACTATTCAAGCAGTAGTTTCTGCTGTTTCCAGTGGATTTTATGAGTACACACAGGTACGTACGACAAAGGGACACCTTTATGAAAAAATATTCTGCAGTCCTCTTGGTCCTATTTGTTTTCACTACAGAAAGTCTATGAGACTTAAGACTACATTCAATTTCCCATTGATTTCAGCAGCAATGACACTGTAAACCTACTCATTTCCTACAGGGCTTTTGCAATATGTATTTTAGCAGAGACATTCAGCAATGACTGACTTTTGATCTAAAATGTCCTAAAAATACTTTATTATCAAAAATTGTGTGTATGTGAATGAAGGAGAAAGGTTAGCCCTCAACTGTGTTTAGCTTGAGTGTCTTTTGACATTAACTTGTTCAAAAGAGAATAATTTATACTCAAAAACATTTATATTAACAACAAAAATAAGATGCTCATCTGAAAGTTTATGCTGATAAGCCTTTAAGTGAGTGAGTTTCTTTCCTTTTCCTTTTCTTCCTATAAAAAAATTTTTGTCTTTTCCTTTTCAGTTGCATGTCTTTTATCTTTAGTCCACTAGTGCTAGGCAGTCTCTTACTGTTACTAGCAAATTGCAAGGCAAAGAAGAGCTAGATTTTTATGGAAGACTATCAACTTGGCCTTATTGGTCTAAGTAATTAGATAATTCGGCAGCCACTGTTCAATGGGACTTCGTGTCTGAATGTTGTTGTGCACTACAATTCATTCTGGCTGATGCTGGGTATGTAACTGAGATCACAAAAGAAAAGGATTGCCTTGGAAGTGTCCTAAATCTCATAAGTGCCAAAATATGTACTTGTCTTATGGTCAACATTTCTGGTGAAGCATAGTAAGCTACAAGTTGAAATGTTGCCTTCCCATAAAGGAATGAAATAGATGCATCTTAGACTTAAATTTTAATTCTGTATCAGGATACTCTAAGCTGGAATATTTTAACCTAGGGAGAAAGGTGAAGCTACATTGGGATGCAATAGAAATTGAAAAATGCATGCAGAAAAATGGGAAGGAACTTTGAGAGTTATTTCAAAGAGTACCAGAGTCAGAAAAAGCTGGAAGTTCTGTTCTGGTATCGGAAAGACATAGAAGCCACACTTGTGGCTTGTAATTGTGTCACAATTACTATTATGCCACATATACACTTATATAGAAATTGAGATATCCAGAAATTTCTTACAAACTAGATGTCATTAAGATTGAGAAGAGAAGCTAAGGCATGAGGGATGATGCTGACAGGATCGAGGACAATGGTTATGTAGCATATTTAGGGGAAAAAAAAATTCCCCAAACTACCGACAAGCCCAAAGAATTGTATAGACTGTTTATTAGATGGAAACTTCCAAATTCTTAATTCTGCAGAAAATAAAACAAGTGTGATTAAATAAACCCTTGTGCTAAATTTGTAAAGAAACATTGGTTTGTGTTCAAATACCCTATCAATGCAATTAACAACTCTAAAGCCAACATGCATCTTAGAGAAGGTATTTTGAAAATTAACACTTATTTCAGTTCAAGCAGGCTTAGATAACCTCATTGCAAGAATCCTAAAGGATTTTGAGATGATTTCTGGTCAACTTGTTTATTTTAATTAAAGCATGTGATTTTGTGCATATTTTAACACAAGTTGTAATATTGTGGTCATGTTCAGAACAGCAAGCAGAATGGTTTTGATCTGTATAGATTAGTCAGCTTGCTATTGATTGCAGATAAACTAGTGGAAAAGGTGATTGTGAATTCAATAGGCAAAGAATTATAGAGTGGAAGCCTAGTTAATGGCTGTCAGCATAATTTTATGGTAAAAAGACCTTGATAAAGATTTCAGTTTCTTCATGTGACTACAAATCTAACAAAAATTGCCTCACTGGCAGATGCCAAGGAGTAGTTTTCAGTAAAGTGTCCTTATCGCATGGGATCTTTTCAATGGTATTTTGCATGGACTTCTGGTAGTGTTGGTATTATCTCCAGTGGCTGGACACCAAGCCACAACAACTTGGCCAAGAATATTTTTGACAAAGATTGGTGGCAAATTATGAAGGAGGGCATCCTCAGGTTTTTATTGTTTCATATGACATAAACTCCATCTGCTTGGCATAAAATGGTTTTTGACACACCCAAAGATTGTACAAAGGACACTGTCAACAGAAATGGCAACTGCATCCTGTGAAACACTTGCCATCTTAAAAGAAGATATAGTGAAAAGAACATTGTAATGGAATTCTAAGGAAATGCTGTGCTCAGAAGGGCTAGTGGGGGTCTCTGGATGTTTAAATGGCAGTAGTGTAGTGGGCTGGGAAGTGATTTTTACCTCCTACAACTGAGTATCTAAGTATTTCCTAATCAATACTTTGCTAACTGTTCTTTACAGACCCTCCTTATTATCTGTGGAGGCATCCTTTCATGCTTCTTTAGCTCAGTGTTACAGGCAGAATGTTGTGAGGGAAAAAAACTAAGCTAAACAAGTGATTTCTTAGGAAAAAAAAAAAGGTACAGAAAAAGTACTGTTACCCTGAGATGCTCTGTGGTCAAGGCACTAATGGAAGACTTAGGTGTCCTGGAGCTGGTTTCACACAGCTTTTCTGTGTGACTTTAAGCCATTCTTAACCTCTGGAAGGTGCAGTGGTGGTGAGGGAGAGGAAATTCTGATCTCTACTCTTGGAGTGGATGTCCTCTGTGCTGTTGTAGAAATGGCACTCTTTGCATTGGTTTCCCATTTACAAAGTAAAGCCAATGCCTCTTCCCGATCCTGGAGGCAGTCTGAAGATGGGCACATTGATGATGGTGTAAGAATACTGCAGCAGAGAGCACCTTGGGGAAACCTCTTCGGGAGGTGAGACACACATGCGTTATGTAGAGCAATATAAATGAATCTGCTAAGAGAACCTCTTGCTCACAAATACTGGAGACAAATACCAGCCAGTCTACATGAAACCTGACAGCAAGTTTGTTTTAAAGATATTTTAAAGGTTTAAGACTTAATTTTGAATGTGTTGGTGTTTGTGTATTTGCAGAAGGGCTTCAGTTCCATTTAAGTACTGGATATACATTTACAGTCAAGAATGTATCACACTTCTATTAAATATATACTTTGAGGTCCTGATGTACTGACTTCAAGTAGTAGTTCTACATTCATGTATACTTTATCCCTTCTAAAACATCAAGTTCTATAAAACATTTAAATCCTTTGCTATCTACAAGTACTGTGGTAGCCATACACATGAACAGAGAAGTTGAAGATTAGCTGTTTATTAACATGTTGATTAATAATTTAAAATTCAGCAAGTCTTTTTAAGTGACAGCTGGAAAGACATCATCCTACAAAAGCATTTTTAGGCTAACTGTAGTTTACTGAAAGACAGGAAAGCGACATTTATTGGAAAACCACAATAATGCTCAAAGTGATTAAAATAAAGTATATATTTGTTTTAAAAATTGTTTACTGATAAAAATTCTAATATTCGTTTCTTGCTTTTAGGCAGCCAGAATCTTCTTATTGACATTTTTTCCAAATTCTTTGCAGGGTGTAGAAGCTAAGTTATTTGATGGCCAACTGACAATAATTAGCCTATTATGATGATTAATGCTTATTCAGGACATTTAATTTGCATACTATAAGCACAGTGAGACAGCTAATTTGAAGTTATGCCAACTGCAGTGTTTAGTTTTTCTATACAACATTTGTTTGGCTTTCCAAATGTAAAGTAGTTGACAAGAATAATCATAGCTGTGAATGTTAGGTCAGCAAGTTTTCATTTTTCCTTTTAATAACAATGATGTGTTACTTAGTGAACCAATTAGCAAGGTAAACTTTACTTGCATTAAAAAAAGCATAAGGCTAAGGAAGAATTTCTAAATTGTAGTTAATGGAATGTCAACCAAGATGCATATTCTGTCATTTTCACCCAGGTGAAAACCATCTGTCCTAGATAGATAGCATTTCTCCAACTTGTCACAAGGAAGAAGGATACAAGGTCATTTTTATGCACCTTGTGATCAGGATCGATCTTATATATATATATATATATTTTGATTTATGAAAGTAAATTAAACTAGTAGGCCTGAGCCTTAGGTTCAAATAAATAGTGAAAGAATAAATTTATTTAATCATGGCTACAACAAAACTTCAGTTTTTTTCCCTTAGGAAAAGTCCATATTCATGCAGATCTTGCACCTTGTTCAGCATATCTGGAGGGGTAAAATTTCACTGCTACTCCTGATTGCCCGGGTTCTTTGACTGGAATAGCAGAGCGCATTTTAAAATGTGATGCTCTGCACCAAAGACTTCAGTGTCCCTGAATTCTCCCTAAATATGCTCTCCAGAATTGTGCTCTGTAAAGAACAACCTAATACGGGAAATAGGTAGGGGTTTGTAGAGGAAAAAATATGTCTGCAGTTGTATATGGAAGGCAATTTGAAGCCTTTGGGAGATAAGGGAAAGACATTTTTCTCTAACTGTTGACATGTTGTTTAAAGTCTTTCTTGGACTTCAGCCTTTGAGACAGAATACATTGCAAAAATCCTCCATGGACATCGCAGAAAAGTAGATAACACACCTACATCAAACAGTAACAGTCAGTCAGACTTGTAGTCTAATCATCTCAGCTTAATGAGCATTTCTACTTGTTTTCTACAAAAGGTGTTTCTGGCTGTTCTCCTCAGCTAAGCAAATGGCAGTGGCTGGACTGTTGTGGGATATTTCTTCTTGTTCATGCCATTATTTTCTCAAACTGTTGAGAAAGCGAAGTGTCTGGGTGCTTTCTGACTTGGAGCAAGAAGAGGAGGAAGAGGCAATTGTTCTCCTAGTGGTGATGACAAAACCTGAATTCTCTGTCATTTGCCCAAGGTTCTTCTAATCTTTTGTTATTTGGAGGAAGCTGGCAGGCTGTATCAATCTGTATGAAAATAGTGGACCTATTTCTGTCCACCTGACGTCCCCTGCCTTGAAATGATCACAACCCCGTAGCACAGGTTATACCCTGCATTTGTCCCTGTACTCCCACTTTATTGCTGAAGCACAGTCATAGCATTTACCACTTTATTGCAAGAAGCCAATTAGTTTGTTCTGAATCCAGTTAAAGGAGAATAGAGTGGCAATGTCTGCACTAGTAAACCAAGCAAGGCCAGGGCCACTCAAATGCAGCACTACAAACGTTCTTAGAGCTTCACTGCTGCCACTCATGGCATGTTTTCTGTTGATGCCAGCTAGCCCTCTGCTTCATGATGCCCAGGTGGGAGTCAGGAATTTAGGCCAGAGACTGTTTCTAATCAGGAGGATGAATGAAAGTTGTCCCCACGGTGGGGGTGGGAAGAAATTGGCCCACAGACAGGAGCCATGCCACACTGCTTAGGCATTTGTCCCTTTTTGTTTACAATTATGGCCATAGCAAAATGAGAAACTGTTCACTGTCTTTCTCAGGAAGAAAACAGGGAATCACTGGTTATCCACCACCTATTTAGAATCTCTTTTATTTTTCTATTAGCATCTCCTAGTACTTCATTACCACCTTTGTAACTTAGAGGAGCGTGGGGACTAATTTAAAATCCATTCAAAGAGTCTTCAGCTTTCTGTTGTGGATCCTGGATCAAGGCCAGGGGCTATGACCTGCTAGTGGCAAGTTTACAACAGTGCTCCAATTGTAGGTGCCACTGCTGGAGCTTACTGAGATGGCTGAAGATTTGAACAAAAGTGATTTTGCAGACAAGCTGTGTGTTCTTAGTGGGAACTGTTTCCAAATTTTAAAAACAATTACAGTTCCCTATCCATGTCTGCTGGAGTGTCATACAATTCAAGCACAGGAAAGCTTGACAGAGGATTACTTTGGCCATGCTGAAGCTCCCTCCGTCTTTGTATTCTAGCTAATCTAATCAGACATTAATTTGCCTCTTACTTTATTAGCTTCATATTCAAACACACACAATGTAGCTGTTTTGTGAACTTACTTCTGACATAGATTATAGCAAGGTTAAAAAAAATTTATCCTCCTAGCATTGCATTAATATCCACTTAGTAGTACACTAGTCATGCATTAAAAATATTTCTGATCTGGTATTACCAGGGAAAATGAACTGTAAGCTGAAAGGAAAATTGGTGCATCATGCTTCAGTCTCAATTCTACTCTTGCAGTCTTGGATTTATACAGATCTAGTGGCTGAATAATTTAAGTACATTAGTCAGTAATTTAGTTCTTACTTATTAGCAGGCAAAACCATTGTTTTCTTATTTTGATAAAAACTGTTCTGATGGAAATGCGAATCTTCAGGAAATGCACTGACATGGTTTAGATTGTCAGTTGCCTATTTCTGATCACTTATGTGGGGACAAGGTCTACCCTGGTTGAAGCAAAGTTCTCAAACTACAACATGAAACACGCTCCTGGGAAAGAATGTCTAAGAAAAGTGAATATCCTGTTAAATTCTACCTGTGCTGGTAGTGGGAAAGAATAAGGTTGCATTACTAATGGATAAACCAAACTAATGACTTATTGCAACAAATTCAATTTTAAAAAATTGAAACAGTTCTTGCTTGAAACATTTTGAAGCTTTCAGAGGAAAGCATTCTTTCTATTTCTTTTTTGTTTGTTTGTTTTTGTTACATATGTGACCATTTATAGTTGGGTTTCACTGTTGTTGTTGGAAACTTAGCTTAAGCTTGCCCTTGTGAAACTTGAAAGCATTTGATGTAGGTGTGCAGCCTTGAATTCGCCATGCACAAGCTAAAAATCCAGTGATATGAAAGTTGCAGTGATGATTTGCCAGTAACCAGTGGCTTGTGGCTTACAAAACATTTCTTCTACTATTTCGTTTGTGATTTGCTGCATTCTGCTCTCATCTTTAAAAATACCGGTAAAGGTCCCTTGTTATTTGTGTATCACTGATACAATTCTTTTGCAACAGAAAAACAAAAGAAGGCACTAGTGCTTTGAAGAGAGGGTGCCTGATTGATAAGCTAGTTGCAGCCAAACCTGCTCTGGCTAATTGTCTTTCAAATGCCCTCATTAATCAAACAGAGGAGTAACTCTGACAGGAGGGCTGTCACTGTTTTCATGATTTCCTACCACTCACCTCACAGTGTGAGACCTGGCTGCGTACCCAAATCATGGCCTTTAAAGCAGTTTTAATGCCTGCTCACTGCAGAGCACACCTGGCTTTGGTGGGATGGGGGCCTGCCCAACTCTGAGGCATGATCTATCCCTGGAGACCAATTTAGCAGTTATTTAATGATTCATAGCTTGATGTCTGGAAATGAGTGCTCCACACGATAACATACATAAACAAATTTAATTAGTTTTCATCTTTTTTGCATAAGTAGCCACTAGTGTATTAAAGCTGCAAACAAACCAGGTAGGCTGCCTGGAAAGTCATTGAAGCTGGATAACAGCCGATCTTTGAAAAAAAAAAAACTATGGCGATTTCTTTCATTTGCTGGTAGTCACTGATGGCTCTTTAGTCAGGTCCTGTATTTACCAGGTTAGCATATTACAGAAGAGGAAAGCAGCTATCACAATTATCTTCTACCTAGATGTTAGAATTTTGTATCTACAGGGAAAAAAAATTAGTCTTTTGTCTGCTCCATTCAAAAGCTATAGAATACAGTATTTTCTTGGAACTTTTTTAAAGATGTGCTCCACGTATTTCCTGTTGCAGTCTATTCCAAGTATTATTCAGTTAACATCAGTCTAAGTTGTTGTCCAGATATAGGGGAATTATGGTTTTGCATTTTTATTGAACATACATGAAAACATTGTAAAATTACTTCTAATTGTGCATGATAAAAAGCTGGGTATGAAGTGTATGAGGCTTTTGTTACACTGCTGTTGAGTGTTTTGTACACTCCATGGAGCAGAATTCTAGACTTCATGGTCCAAAATAATATATTGTCATTCTCCTAAGCAATGTAAGGGAATGTGTCTTGCATGAAATACTGTTGTATTTTGCATATATGCATATTAAGTGAAATTCTGACTTTAATAACATGTCATAGGACTGAAAATTATTCAGTGAAACATTTAGAAATATTCTATGCTGGAGCGATCGTATGTGTTTTCTTCTTCATTTGGGAACAGCTTCCACCTACCAAGTGCAATATTTATTCCCATAAGAGGTGCCATTTTTTTAATGGGGTGATTCAGTCATAAATATTTGCAGATCATGGTTTTAGATTGCAAACTGTCTAAAGCAGACACCTTGATTTTCTGAGTATGCAGAGGAAAATCATAGCATGGAACATGTCTGTTCAGATGTCCTGCAGTCATCACTTCATAAACATGATTGATCTCAGAATTGAGCAAGGGAGACCAAACCTTGATATAAGATGATACTGTGCTCTCCACAAGTGAAACCCTGTCTCCAGCAACTTCAGTGGAGACTTTATTATTGATCTCAGTGGGGCAAAATTTTATTCTGTGTCTTTACTGTTGTTGAGATATTGCCAGTGTGAAAGCAATTTGGACTGGGAGAGAAGGTGGGGACTGGGGACAAATTGCTTTTGACCTTTTTCTTTTAGAAATTTAACAGAGACCTTTAACTCATTTGTGCTAGTACCTCCCAACACCCATCAGAAAAAGTATTTTCTCTGAGTCACTATTAATTTTATATTGAGGCATTTTATTTTACTATGAGAGTGAGGCATCCAAGTGCTGTGATTTATAGGAGATGTATACTTGGGCAGATGCTGCCTCCTCTTTTCTCTCCTCAATAACCCAAACCAAAAAACTTAACAGGGGTACATTAAAAGCTGGGTATCTGCTCCTAAAATTCAACTGACTTTCACAAAATGAGTAGCATGTGAATAAACATTTCCAAATGCCCATGATTAATTGTTCAGACTCATTCAATGCCTTTAAGTTCGCATTTATGGTGCCAATACTCATGTGTGTGGACACTCATAAGGGTTTCTGATTAGTGTCACCACGCCCCCTATAAATCTTGTTTCTCAGAACTTTATATCTTGGTAATAAAAGGTTGTCCTGCGCTGAAGGGTCTCAGCATAATATGGAATTATTATTATTTTTACTGTACTTGAAAAGCACTTCTTGCATCTTGCCCCCACCCTCCAAATGCACGGTCTTTATTTTTTTTCTTTTTTTGCTGTGTATGTCACAAACACAGTACGTTTGTGGGTTTGGTTTTTTTAGTTGAAACGTGTAGGCCATTAGCTACTATGGTATAAAGAGTCTGAAGGGGAATCAAACCTAAACTTGGCTATAAAAATGAAGCTGTGAACAAAATAGTTTCTACTTAAGAAAAATATTTGATGGTACATTAGTACTCAGAGAATATGATACCTTCTCCAAGAGACAGAACAGAGCTGAGGGATTTGTGACTGTGTGGCAGTGAGAGACCTTTGGACAAAGGAGCAATTTTGTCAAGTTTGGTTGTTTACTGACTGAGATTGCCTAATTAAAGTTCATACTTCCTTTCTGCTGTAGTTTACTGTGGGCTGTACAGTTACAACCTAGTAACTGTCACCTGGCTGCTTGTGCTGACCCCTGGCACCCTTAGTCTCTGGCGCCCTTGCCAGGGAAAAGTTGTCTGCTTCTGCCTCTCTTCTTGTTGGCTCCTTCAGACCTGGCTTCCCCAAATCAGGGTAGCTCTTTGAGATACAGTGAGGAATCCAACTTCGTGTCTGAGGGTTTTTTTTATCAAGAACTATGAGAGCTCACACCATTTTAAGAATTCGGGTATGGGTACTTCAGACCTTGGTCTGATGTAAACAGGAGCCCTTTCAGACTTAGTCATCTTAAGTTTTGTATGTGTTGAATTCAGCTGATTGGTCTGTTAAGGAGCACAGAGATTATTATTATAACACAGGATCTGCTAAATAGGTGTTAAAGTGCTTAACTGCTTTTGAGATTGGCCAGAAGCTGATGCTCAGGTAGTACAGGTACCATCTTGACAATCAGAGGTCGTTGTACCCGCTCCTCAGGGAGATTTCTGACTGCTTTAAAGGCTGTGCTGTAGAATTTCACTTGAGAACATTGCCTTCTGTGTAAGAGGTGATGTATCAATATTGGGATAAACGAAGAGTTTATTTTTGTTGTGCTTCCTCTCCTAATGTCAGCATGTAGTGGTAGTGATTCCATGTGATATCTGTGCAGCCAGCTAAATAAAACATTTGCTTGGGAAAGAGATTGTTGAGAGGTTTCTGTCTTAGATCTGTATGTAGAGTATTCACTGTATTTTTTGTTGAGAAAAACAACATAGTGTTCCCATTCGAGATCAGCCATGGGCTTTCAGCTCGGCCTATGCTTAACTACATTCCTTTCTTGGGCCGTTATTATGAATCACTGCAAAAAAATTGCAGAGAGCTTCCCTAAAAGTACTGTTAAGTGTAGCATCTGATTGCAGGTATTAAGCACAACAACGTTTAAAATGTGCTAAAATTCAGGAAGTGAATAGAAGTTGGCAGATGATAGTTCCAATTTCAATTAGAAGTCTAGAGTTAACATTAGCTACAGCTTTGTGCACACTGTGGTCTGGAGTCTGTGTTTGCGTGAGCAGGAAAGGAGGATCTGCCACAGGGTAAATGCGAGATCAGTAATCAGATGCCTAATAACTTGACTAACTGCCGTAGGCATATTTTTGAGCAAATAGATGTGCACTGGAGCAATACAGCATAGAGCGATATTGTAGGTTAGGCAGACTGAAATACATGGGTAGAGTGGAATGAAATTAATTAATTTTTTGATTGTTTTAGCTGGTCATGTGCCAAAATTTATTTTCTTTTATATAGTGGTAATAGTTGTGATGTATTAAAAATGAACAGGATTACAAAGAAGCTCTCGTTAGTGATAAATAGAGTATTTCATCTTAGTTTTTCTTTTGTTTTTCCCATGTTGTTTTACTTGTATACAATTTTAATTACTATTTTAACAGTTATTCACTGCAAGTTTTTTAAAAAACCAAGAAAACCCACAAAACTTAAGTAAACAAGGTGGTAATAAAATACTTAGAAGAACATTTCATATTACAGAAAGAATGTTGCCAGTTCAGATCTTGCTAGAGAGAGCTAGGAATACACCAGTGGAAAAAGATATATATGGTAAGGACTTGTCACTAACAGAAAAACATACAGGACTATCATTTCAGTTAAATGCTGACGGATCATGGAGTAGATTCCATCTGAGGGCTCAATTAGCCTTAAGGTATAGAGTATATCCATGAGTACAGCACTAATGGTGAATGTTGCTCTAATGGATCATCTGTCCAAAAATAGTAATTGAAAGGACCTTTCTGAATTTGTAATATTAGTGTGTCCCATGGGAAAAAATGGGTAGCTGGAAGAACTCTGTTATGAAAGGGAGATGCACAGAACAATTTTTTTCTATTTTAATGGTGTCCTGTATTTAATTTCTATGTTGTTATGAAGGCTTAAAACTAAAAATTGAATTTTCATGTCAGGCTGTTGGGCAGAAAAATGCAGTTACTGATAAAAGATGCTTGTTGCATTTTGGTTTATAATAACAGAAGTATTTGTACTGAAAGTGCTTCACTGATAGATTCAGAAAAGTTACCTTATGAAACTCAGCTCTGAATAACATGGAACAAACCAAAGCATTATTACTGCATCAGAATAAAACTAATTTTTTGCCTTTTAATTTTTTTTAATATGTCAACTTACTGGATTGAAATTATGACTTATTAAAACAAAGGCAGTAGTTTTATAAGGGACAGGATTGTGAAAGCCAACTGAAATATCATCTAGGAGTTTGTGAAAATTTCAGTTTCAAGGAACAGGTCCTTAACACCATTCATTTGCTAGAGGTGCTGGATTTGAGCTCTGAAAATTGCGGGTGAAATTCAGATGTCTCCACAGAGACAGAAATGTCAGAAATGTAGATATCAAGTCTGAGGAAGTCACCCTAGATTCACTTTACAGTCAATTGAGGAAAAATGGGCACCTTCAGAGAGTCATTCATCTCAGCCTAAAACAGGCAGGTCAGACAAATTGCCCCCTGGAGATGCTGGTTTCTCTCCATTGACTGTAGAAGAGCCTACAGTGACAAACTCAGAATTAAATGTCTAACCTTTTGATGTTTAAAGCTAGGTTAGATGGATCTCACCACGTGTTAATAAGGACAGGCTCTGCTATCCGTACTAGTGTTGAATAACAACTCCCTCGAGGTACTCTAGTGGGGCTGTTTCTGGAGGGAATTGAGAAGGTCTGACTGAGAAATTCTGGGGGTCCCCAAGCAGAGTGAGCTTACTTGATGATTTTAGGTTTCTGTTTCCTTTTCAGATTCATTGACAGTAGCTGATTATTTTTAATCAGAAAAAGAAAATCTGGATTTTTTTTTTTTACCCATAGAATCTTGAAAATGAACGTTTATTTTATTGTGTTGAGTGTAGCAAGTTGCTGTGGGTCTTTTTCGAAAGCAAATGACTGCCTATTATTTGTTGCCCAAATTTTCTTTCCTCATTTGTTGTGTTGCAGAATATAGTTAGTGTCTGCCCTATTAGTCTGGTAAGCATAGCAGAACTGAGTGGGAGAAGAGGGAGTTTTTTAAAGGCTGTCAAAGTATGACAGTCTTGGGGAACGTCTGTGAAATTGAACACCTAGCTACATTCATAATCAAAATTCTTGCCATATTTCAAAAAACATATCTGTTGTTTTAAAAATGTAAGATTGAGAAGGATGTGAGAATGAATGGTGGTGCTATTTTATATAACACTTGCTATTAACAAAGTTAACCCAGAAAGGATGGGATGTTATGAAAATATTTAGAGAAAAGTTGTGACTGTGTGTAGTCTACAAATCAGAAAACCAAGAATAATCAGAAGACCTTTGATTAAAAGGGAAAGGGACTAAGCATTAAGCTGTACTGTGATAGAATATTTTCAGCCTTTTAGGTCACGGGAAACTTCATGCTGAACTATTGTAAATACAAACCAATTTGAATGCAAGAGGAGCGGGAGGGCTTTTTGCTTCTACCAGAAATCCCCAGATGTGGCAGGATGGAAAAAGTCTAGAGAACCTGTCAAGCACATAATAATTAGAACATTTTCATTAAGGTCATACTGGTTCAGTGAATTTATACCTGGGCTGATGTTTTCAGTTACAGATGGTTCTGAATTTTCTGACGGTCATAGATGGGGCAAATTGGCTCAATGATTCAACTTACTTGTAGCCCCCTTTCACCCATGTTTTATTATTTTTTCCTGTTTTGACAGGATTATCCAAACATCTTGAATGTACTAGAAGATTTTGGGTTTTTTTTTTTCTCTAAAAGGAAAGGAAGTCCAAGCAAACATAGAGAAAGGAAGCTTAAACCTTTACAGCTTTAGAAAATACAGATTTGGACCTTCTCTTGCTCATTTGTCCATGAACTAAGTCCCTTCTTATTTAAACATTGCCCATTATTACCTACCATGCAAAAAACTCTTTTATGGAGTAATATGTGTATGAGTTTAGCTTCTTTTAATATACCAAGAAAACAAGAAAAAGATGCATAGAAGGCAGGCTTCATC
This sequence comes from Phaenicophaeus curvirostris, assembly GCF_032191515.1. Lineage (NCBI taxonomy): Eukaryota > Metazoa > Chordata > Aves > Cuculiformes > Cuculidae > Phaenicophaeus > Phaenicophaeus curvirostris. Next base: position 13,384,681 of record NC_091396.1, read on the forward strand.
CTTTGAACTGTATTTGTGCACTAACCTCAGCAAATCCAATAGGATCCCTAAAGAGACAACATCTGTCCTGATATGCTGTATCCTTCTTTGAATAATTTGGAAATGAGATAGTTTTGCGCATGTGCTGCGAGTTGTGTGTGTGTGTTGCTAATTGATCTTGTGTGTACAGCTGTCTTGACAAAGGAAGTCCCAGACTTCAGTGAGGGAGTCTTGCATTAGTAAAGATGCTCAACAGAATCATCTCTGTACAGTGGGCCGCTTCACCTACATTTACTTTTCAATTAACCCTGTGTTAAGTTCTGAAAAATAATCTTTGAAGACCGTTCCTCACCCCTATCATCTCTCTGTTTTTGAAAATGAGTGATGACAAAGAGAACTAGAATAGAATTCAGCCTCTTCTCTGTAAGAGCCTTAAGAGCAGATAAAAACTTGACTTTAATAAAGGTGTATGATAATACTGCTGTTTTAAGGTGCCTTTTTGACTGCATAAACAGCCAAAATATAATCTGACTCTGTTATTTCTGTTATTGAATCCATTTCTTACCATGAACCTGCTTAATTAATGGGGAAAATCCTTCATCAGAAATGTGAACAAAACTGAAAAAAATGGAATATATTCATCTTTTGAAAGTTACTTCTGTGGTTGTTACTATTTGTAATCTGGAGGCTGATAAGACTGTTGAAATAGGAACATTACTTTCAATGCAAGTAAAAACTGGGGGAGTGGGATAATTCTTTCAAGAGCAGAGAAAAGCATTTTACCTTAACTAAAAATCAGGTACTGTCATCCCTAGATTGGGATGTCTGGCAAGTAATTTTATATATCTATATCTATTTTTGACTCAGTTAACTTAGGTCTAACTTATTTACTTAGAAAATGTTTATATGGAAACATATAGTGGAGTCTTCCAGCTACTCTGAATTTTGGAATAGTGGAAGTCTTGATGGCCTTCTTCCAGGACTGCCATGATCAGAGAAAGTCTATATTCTGAGTTTTACTGAGCATCTTAGTGAATTCCAACTGTTATGCCTTGAAAAGAGTATGTATTTGCATGGGGTTTAAGATGTCTTTCAGTGTTTGATATCCAGTGAAATGTCTCAGGCTGTTGAAAGAATAGTTTGCGTAACTCTCTTAGAAACTCAATGCAAGGACATGGTTGTTTTTGCACTCACAGGAATTATGACATGATTAGCCTGTTAAGAAGGCTGTGACATCACTAGGAAAGGTATTTCTTTGTTTTGAAGTCTCCAGGGGTTAGAATATTTGTCATTTTGAGAATATACTTATCAATCTTGGATTCACCAGAAAGTTTGATTTATTTTTTTTTGATGTTATCCCACTGTTCTGTTGATGGATTTTTTTCCTAATTCTTCTGTGTGTGTGTGCTCAGTGGCTTTGAGTGATTATTTTCCCATAAATTCCTTGTAATTTTTTTTCCTCTTTGACTGGGTTTATCTCTATCAGTTTGTAGCAAGGAATAATGTCTTACATTTGGAAGTAAGAGCATTCTGGGTGTAGAAATTGAATGCTCAGACTTGACAAGTTTACTCTGGAAAAATTGGATATAGCATGGCTGCTGCTTAATTACTTTGTTCTTGTTGAATTCAAATTCTGTTGTTAGTAACAGACAGTGACTTGGGCAAACTCAATACAAATTTTCTTGAAGAAACAAGACAAGAAGTGAAATGGAAGGGCATGTAGCAGCTCATGTTAGTTGTTCTAGTGAAGGCAGTATTTAAATTTTGGTAGTATTTCTTCCAAGTCTCAATTTTCTCTAAGAGTACATTTACATTAGTGTTTTATTCAGATGAAAAGTGTACTTTGGTTCTCACTTGCCTTGCTTTGGTAGTAGCAAGGGAATTCTGAAAGTGAAAGGCCCAAAACATCCATGTGGTTGTCAGGGTCTTGGAACCTGTTGCAGTCTAAAGGTCTGTTCCCACTGGGCGGCTTTTCTTACTAACATAGACAAAGTTTAGGAGACCAAGGGTGAATTTATAAGGACTAAGAAACATCACTTTACTGCATAGGTACTAACTGTTATATCACTTTCTCTCTGTGCTTATCAAATAACCTATTCGAAAGACAGACATCTTTGTCAGTACAGTTGGTTATCTTTACCCAAAATGCTCTTCAAGACTGACATTACCGGCTGTGCCTCATAAAGGGAATGCAATATAAAGTGAGCTTCTACTCTTGTTAACATACCAAACATGTCTTGTTTTGCTTCAAACACCACCTACCTTGTGTTTGCTTTCTTAATTTCCTTCTTCCCATCATATCAGATTTGTCTCTCATTAATATGTGTCTAAAATAGATTTCCAAGTGAGCTTTGAAAACAACAGAACCAACATATGGGAAAAACTTTGAATGCAAAGTTGATTTATTGACCATTTCTCTTGGACATCATTGCCAAATTTCTGTATAAGGTTGCGGCTGCAGGTACCACAAAATTGGCATGATGTTAGATGAAGAACTCAATAGGTGAAATGTGATCTAACAGCCTATAATGAGAGAAATGGAAATGGGCAGACACTGGTGATATAGAACAGAAACAAGTTTTTTGCTGGGCAAAGCAATAAATCCTTTAAAAATAGATGCTTTAGGCATTTAATGACCTCTAACTGCCGTCTAACTGACAAATATAATCTAGTGCTGTCTAGTGCTCTTGACTACCTTTGCTGTTTGTAATAAGGAAGGACCAATTCCCTCAACCATAGACGCAGTTTAGGTTGTGAAATGTGTCAATGCCGTTTGGGAAGCCCTGGTGATAAACAGTTTGACTAGTAACTGGGGTGATGGGGTATAGAGAACCTTAGCTGTCTGTCACATTTTCAGCAAAGCAGAAGTGTTTGCTTGCAGTACATGAACGCTAAGAATATTTTGATTTGATAGACATTTCTGAGAATAATGGTGAGAGGTGAGTAAAACTGCTGCGTTCTCTAAAAAAATGGTCAGTGTCTTTTTCTTGTCCACCAAGGCCAAAGGGTGAGAGGTTAAGTACTTCTCACTGGAGTGGTCTTCATCAAACACGAGTCAGCATAAGCCCAAGCCTTTAACGCAGAAACTTTGTAACACCTCACAGAATATTTGTAAAAGTTTAGGTATGTATTGATATATAGTCATGTGTACTATTCTGTATACATAACTTTTCACCTTGGGATGGAGAAAAGGAGCTCATAGCCACATGAAGTACAAACAGGACAGATTTTAAAAGCAGAACTTCATAAGACTGCAGTATCTTTTTAAAGTTGGAATTGCCACAGGCAGAAATATCTCCCTTTGCTTTAGCTGAGACCTTTGTGTTCCATCATCTTAAAGAAAACACAGCTGGGCCTTGGAAATAGTCTGTCTGAACCAGTTATTTATCCACTAATGTGTTAGGATAGCTGAAAAATAGCATTGGTGTTATTTTTTTAGGTACTGTTGATTTCTGATAGGAAATGAGATGCCAGTCAAGCTATATGTCATTCAAGACTTTATAACGCTTCTTTCTTGCCTGCATTGATCTGCAATGAACTGACTGCACTGGTGTTTATGACGCCAGTATTAGAATTTACAGCCAAGTCTCTGCTGAGATCAAGGAGTCACGCCAGCCATTCCCCTATTTTAGGTGTATGCAGACTACATTTGTTTAGCAGAGTTTCTTCTCAACCAATTCTAGCAGTTCTTTGGAAAAGAGAAATATAATAATAGACTTAAAAAACAGTTATAAGGATTGAAAGCATACAGACCAGACTCTCACAAAAATACCGGATTTGAAGACTTGAGAAATACTATTCTGGTCTTATTGAAGCAAGCAATAATTTTATATTTTCAGAACTGACAAACTAGTACTTCACTGAGATTTGGGTTTGAAAATTCAGTTTGGACCTAATATTATTTTTTTTTTAATGTTACCATATTTAGCTGCAGTTCTAAATCACTGCATGCTCTGAGTTTGTCAGTGAAATGCTAAATGTCAAGTTTTGTAACTAGTGAAACTTGTGTGTGTGTGTAGCCTGCAGTTGAACATGTTGTCCAGAGATGGAAGCTGCTTTCTGTGACAAGGTCAGGTTAGAAACGTTGCTACATTCCCTGAATAAGAAAGGCAGAAGGCAAGCACTATTTCATTAGACAGCCCAGGACTCCTTTCTCACAGAAAAGGAGGGAGAATGAATAGTATAGAATTTTAAAATAACTATTTTGGCTCTTCTGTAGCCTGGAAAATATTACTCTTGGGCAGTATTCTGTTAATGACCACTACTGGGCCAGATGTTCAGCACATGTAAATTAGTGTATTTCCATTGGTTTCAGTGGAACTAGACCAGTTTACGACACGTGAGGAGCTGTCCCCTCAGCTTTCTTTCTATACCAGTAGTGATTTTAGGTAAGAAGACACAGTAGTATCTGTCATAGTTCCAGTTTCCAGCAGAGGGGAAAAAAATATTGAGTATTTACCTCATCAACTTGTGAACAGATTAAACTGTGATGAAGGATCAAAGTAATTAAAATAATCAAATTTAAGAATGCTAAATGTAATAGACTTGCTCTGTTTTGCAGTGGGCGTTTTCTTTTTCAGAATAAAACTTCATAATTTCTAGATGGCTGCCTAGTTTTTAAAGCTTCTGAAGTCACTTAGGCCAGTGAAGTGGAATAAATTGAACATATTAACCTGAAAAAGATCTCAAATTTTTGTTGTTTGTTGTTGACTTCTTTTTTTTCTTTTCTTTTTTTTTTTTTTAAATTAAGACAGACCCATGCAGGGGCTCTAAGAAATGGGATGAGCCCTGTGAACCACGTGCATTCCTTCTGCCTTTCTATTCTGCTCCCATTCAGCACTTATAATGGTAATGAAGTCTAATTACAAATGCATGTGACTGCCTGTTGTAATCTGTCAGTGTGTTTCTGAAAAACCTTGTGCCAGTTCAGTATTGGTCATTAGATAATAAGGATTGATAAAACGTAAGGGGCAAAATGTTAAAAATGCTACTATCGATTAGAACGCACCTTAATAATGAAACCATGGGCCTGGGGACGAAAGCCATGGATCATTTTGACAATTCGGCCTTAGATTGTGGATGAGACAGAGTGGGGACAATTAATCCCTCAGAGCCACAAATCACAAATAAAGTAGTTGCAACTCATTACAACCTGACCTTGCTAAACGGCCTTGAAAACATAAGTGACCTTCTAGTATTTGAAAAGATTACAAAGCTCTATTGAGAAACAGCTAGTTTTTTAAATGTTTGGGAATGACACGACTTTATTTTAACAGAAGTATCTTGATGAAAGAAGCTTTTAACTTCCCAGTCTTTCATGAACCACACGGGTAGGATCTCACAGAACTGATGGCAATACTGTAGGGAATGTTTGGGAAAGATCTTAAAAGTCAAAGGTCTTGCTCTATGCAATTAATCAGTGGAAGATTGTGCTACAATGGCTTTGAAGAGACAATAGTTTCAATGGACTATCTAGTAATTCCAGTTAGGGCTTTTATAAATGATCTGGCATTATTGGAGCACTGCATAATTACAGGAAAACATACTCTGTGCATTGCAGCTAAGTCCAGTCCCAAAATATGGGAATATGTTCAGCAAAGTATTTAATGAACTCTTCTTATGTTCCCATCTTAAGAGGGAATAAAAAGAGGGCATATATTTTGCATTTCTGAGCATTCACGTGCACTGCACATGTTCTTTGGCTAAGTGTGTGTATGGAAATCACAAAGTATTAAGGTAGCTTATTGCATGACTAATCAAAGATCCCATGATAAATAGCTGGATTCACATCCCTAAATATTCTATTTAAAACTGTACACACGTAACTGACTTTCTAATGGTTTCTAACTCACATTAGTTGACAGCTGACTGAATATGAGCCAGCAGTGTGCCCAGATGGCCGAGAAGGCTGATAGCATCTTGATTTGTATCAGAAACAGGGTCGCCAGCAGTACCAGGGAAGTGATTCTGCCCCTGTACTCAGCATTGATGAGGCTGCACCTCGAATACTGTGTTCAATTTTGGGCCCCTCATTAAAAAAAAGACATTGAAGTCCTGGTGTGTGTCCAGAGAAGAGCAACAAACCTGGTGAAGGGGCTGGAGAACAAATCTTATAAGGAGTGGCTGAGGGAACTGGGGTTGTTTAGTCTAGAGAAGAGGAGGCTGAGGGGAGACCTTATTGCTCTCTACAACTACCTAAAAGGAGGTTGTAGAGAGGTGGGTGTTGTTCTCTTCTCACAAGTGATAGTACAAGAGGGAATGGCCTCAAATTGTGCCAGGGGAGGTTCAGATTGGATGTTAGGAAAAATTTCTTCACCAAAAGGGCTGTAGAGCACTGGGACAGGTTGCCTAGGAAGGTGATCGAATCGCTATCCCTGGAGGTATTTAAAAGACAAGTAGATGAAGTGCTTAGGGATATGATTTAATAGTGGGCATGTATGGTTAGACTTGATGATCTTAAAGGTCTTTTCCAACTCTGTGATTCTATGATAATGAAATTGTCCACCTTAATTACTCACTGTGTCATTTTCAACAGCTTAATGGTCAAGCAATCACACTTTTTAAGTTAACACTTTGTCTCCTGGCCTTCCAGTGAACGACTCCAACTGTTTTTCAGAGACTTCTTCAGAGCTTCAGCTGTAGGCAAGTTCTCCTAACAGTGATAGTCATGGTCATGCACTTGTACACACAGTAGGGCACTACCCAACTCAATTACTAGAAGTAGGATTGGGAATCAACTAGAATAAAATGATTATTTGTAAGGTAAAATCATTCAACCATTTATTAAGTACAGGAAGATGTTGCAGGTAATTCAGTATAGAAGTGTGTGAACAGGATTATTACTTTGACACTTCAAACTTTTTCTTTTTGAGTGGGGATTTAAACAAGGCTTCAGATATCATCAAAGGTAATTTAAGAATCAAACCAGAAGTTTCCTTTACTTTTCTTAGTAGCTTCACTTAGTAGCTAACTGGATAAAATACCATTTGCTGTAGCATCTGTGTTACCTGATGCCATTGTGCACGTTGCTCTTTCCCTCAACCCTCCTGTCTCCTGCAGATACATGGTGCCACTGAACACTGCAGTAGTGTCAAAGACTGGGAAGTTCCCTAACTGCAGAGTGGAAAAAAATCCCTGCTGATTTTCTGCTGAACTGAGTTATCCTTGTATGAAACCTTATGTCTATGAACGTATCTATTGAGTTCTTGTGTAGTTCTAGTTTCCTTTGCAAATTCGTAGGTCAAATGGAGCAGTGAATCATAGCAGCTCAGCATGCAGCCTTCCACCTTCATGGATGACACTCTTTCTGCTTGGATTCAATCTGGCCTCCTCTGCAGGCTTTCTGCTGTTCGAATCCTCATTGTGCTTTATTTGATTTCTGGCTTCCGGGGATGAATTTGTCTCCCTGTACACTGCATTTACTGGGGGATTTGATTTTTAGGGGATATTAGGCATGCTTGAGGAATACTTTGGGGGCAAATTCTTCACAGGAGCAGAGAGTTTCTGACTTCAGTAAGGCGAGATGCCTATTTGTTCATCTTCATATAAAAGCCAGAAGTAGTACTTCAAAGCTAAAAGTAGAAATAATTGAGGCAGCTGAGGAATTTCGGTGTTTCAAATGCTTGTGAGGAGCAGAGAAGTGATTTTCAGGTACATAGTTGTGGATGTAAGTAAGTACTGTTTTTTCAGGCATGTGATATCTGATTTCTCCAAGCAGGAAAACTCCCAATAGCTTTCCTGAAGAAGTGGTTGTTTTGGAGAATGGAGTTAGTGGTGTAGGTGTACATCTGGCATCTGGATGTATGCTTAGAGTTATGCTCTAAGAGCTTAGATTGTATAAGCATAGTTGCATATGGCTTGCTCTCTAATACAGGAAGTGTTCGGCATGCTAACTGTGTAATACAGAAAATATTTGGGCATTACAGAAGCTCTGTAAGTACTCTGTAAGTTACTGTAATGAAAATGAATGAACTTTTCCATTGTATTTAAGCACATGGCTCTCTTGTAGTATGACAAAGCAGCAAGATAAGAAGGAGTAGTCGCTCCCAGGTGTAATTGTCTAACCATGCTAGTTGCTGTCTGGATCGTAGTGCCTCAGAAGAGCAGGAGGCTTACTGAAGGTAGCTTCCCTGGCTAGCTACAGGACCTTGCTGGTTAGGAAGAGATACACCAGGAAAAGGCACATAAAATTCTTGTAGGCAGATCATAGGAGTGAAAGGGAGCCTGTTTCTGGGGCATGCATTCGACATACAGAAAATTTCTAGTATTTAGCCTGCAGCTTTTCTGTCTTTCTTAGTTGGTGAAAACCACATCAATGTGATTAGCTGCTTTTCAAAATGCATAAGGTCTGTTTCTGCATAGAAACTTAACTGCTTCATTTGCTTTTGCTCCTTAAATGAATCAACATTGTTAATTTTGCTGTCTTATCACTATAACATTATCCAGCAGTTGTGCAAGTGGAGTCTTGATTTAGCGTAGCTCTTTCACCATGAGTAGAGGTTTGAATATTCTTGTGTGTTCACAACTCCGTTTCTGCAGGTGTTCCTCTTCTCCCCCTCAGCACTGTCCTGCCAACTAGCAGCTATTCTGGCCAGCCCATCTGAGCGGTTGATATCTCAGCTTCTCATGGCCCAGGCAGCTGCTGCAGCTGTGGTCTTGCTCAAAGGTTGAAGAGCTCACACTTGTCTGTCACTGCAGCAGCTGTCATTTTTATACTTAAAAGTCCATGTGGGGTCTCTCTAGTGGGTCTTTTGATCATCTCAGATACATGCCTAAATATCAGTGATCATCTGGCTACAGAGTAAGCACTTGCATATTCTGGATCTTTATATCTACAGGAGTAGCCTGTTTTCTTGGTTCTCTCCATTTTTGATAACTGAAATTTGTTCTTATTTATGACATGAGTTAGCAAGTGTCTGTGCCCAGTGTTCTTTGCTACTTAGAAGCTGAATAATGTTTTTCACAGTGCAAGCCAAAAATGGTGCTTCAGTTTCCTTTAAGTTTGTATATTGAGCACTGACCTGCATATTGAATTGATGTGATAAACCACATGGATTTCAGGCCAGGCCTAAGTTATGTCAAATATAAAGTCATGATTCCTAGCTTAGGTAATTTGTTTTGTTCTATAATGCATACAAAAACTCTTTCCTCTACCCTTGTTTAAATGTACAATAAAAGAAGCTAATGGCATAACAGTTAATGTTTTCATAAGAGACCTATTTTAAAACCTTACATAGAGTTTCTTATTTCAGCACTGTCTGTACTGAAATTTTCTATTCTGGATGCCTGATTCACCCAATTTTTGTCTGTCTGAAATTTTTTAAATTTAATTTTTTTTTGAAGTTCCTATTTGTTCCAATTTTATGTGTTCTTGTATGTATTTGATAAGCTCAATCACACTGTCCTTCAGCCTCAATTTAAAAATCTTGTGGGATTTTTGTCTTTTGCTATTCCAATGAAACTCCATTAGGGAAAAGACTGAAAAAAATCTGGTTTTTTTTCACTTGTTGAGTAGAGATTTGGCAGTAGCTGAATTCCCTGGAATTATTGTCTGTACAGCACATGCCAAGCTCGGTATTTAAGAAGCAGAGCAAAATCTTGTCAGGGATTACTTTTCATAGATTTTTAGGTTACTGTGTGGTATCAAGCACTGGCAGTTCAAGCATGTACCTACCCTGTGCAGTGCAGCTCACTGCTGGGGTTTCTGAGGTGAGGAATTCAGCTCCCTGCTATGAGCAGAGTGCAGGCCAGCAAAGCTGAAAGAGAAAAAATGCTCTTGAGGTTTTGAGGTTCTCTTTACTGTTGCTTAGACTGGGGAGGAGGAAAATCTACAGAGCTGAGAAGCTGTAAAAAGACTTGGCTAGGACTGGGACCTAAAAGTGAGCAAGAAAGCACTCGTGGAAAGAAGGACAGGAAAAGCTGCCATTGGCATGAGAGCTGACAAGAGAAGGGTGTGGAGCAGTGTGGGTATGAGTTGGGCTAGGAGACAGAAAGAAAAGAGGTAGGATTTGGAACCTGAGCATTATGTGTAGGAGAGAGACTGGAACTAAAAAATAAGAGTAAGAAGTATAAATATTTCTAGGGTGAATTTGAAGAAGCTATTGAATTTGGACTGGAGGAGTTTAGGGCTGCATTTGTGAAAACACTGGTGTAAAACAAGTCCTGGGAGTGGGGAAGAACATGAAAGAAAAGTATTTGCAATGTAAAGTAGTAGATGATGATCAAAGGTCATTCATCTCCTGACCCGAGAAGGAAAGCCAAGACACGTGGTGCCCTACATTCCTGTGCTGCAACAGGTCCCTGCAAAACCTATGTGCCTCTCTGCCCACCCTTTAGCCTGCTCTGTTTGAAGGCTACCATTGCTCTTAGTGCTCACGTGGCCAAAGCCTCTGCTATGGACTATGAAGGACCAGCACTGTATTTCATTATCAGTGCCATTCCATACAATAGATTTTTTACAGGCTTTCCTTTTCTCTCCCCTTCTATATTTTCTCTTAACAACCTATGAAATTATAGATAAAAGGGTACAAAACCATGATGTTGCAATAAAACCAAGCACTAAAAAAAAAAAGAGAGAAAAAGAAAAAAGAATAATGCCATCCATGAAGCCTTAATTGGGCCCCCTTGTGTGTATACATTTTGATACTGTCTCTAATTACATAGTCACACACTGCTTTTTCCCATGGACCCCTGCATCATTCTTTGCACTAAGTAAAAGGTGTTTGCTGAATGAGTGCAGCTTGAAGTTATTTTATTCTCACTGTGGCACAGGTAGTCTCAGCCTTGCCTTACTATATACTGCTTAATACCAAGACTGAGCACACAATTACTAATGTCTTTGTGGGTTTTTCTTTGCTACTTGTTTTGCAAACGATAGCATTTGTTTTGAAATGCACTTGCTCTGAGATGAATGGTAAGGCTCTCCTAGTCCTGCATGTGGGAAAAGGGGATGTAGGGTAGCTGAGTCTGAGATAGCAGGGACATGATGTTTTCTTGGTTATCCATGATGTAATTCATGATATGTGCTCAAACCAGGCTGCCCATTGACTCCAGTATGCAGCTGATGGGTAGGGAGTCTTCTATTATATGGACCTCATTCTTGGGTGCTCTTTCTCAGGACACAGAAAGTGAAGATGCTACAAATAATGAATGTCATGAGAAGGCAAGGGCAAATGACCTGTTTGAGATCTTGTAGAAGCCAGTGTGGAAGACTAGCTGTAATCTCCAAGGGCAGAACTCAACCAGCCCTACAACCAATCATTCTTTGGCTTAATCACTTGTCTTACTTCTCTCTCATTTCCTGTTTTCTGCAATGAGCACATGAAGGTTGTGTTATGCAGGCAGTCTCCTTCACTGCTGAGGACAAATTCAAAGTATTGGTTTGGGATGAATGATGTTGGGATCGTCTGGGGAAGAGGTCATTGTGCAGTTGAACAGTGTATCATCATGGACATGCACAGGGTGGAGGCTGCATTGTGATTGTGCAGAGGATCTTAATTATGGCATCTTCAAATTTCTGAGTGCTTTGCTTTGCAACCTTGATGTTCTTCTAACATAGTTTGTGTGTACATGTGTTTGATATATATTGTTTTTTTCACTTGTGAAAAGATGCTAACAGGCTACACTCTTCAAACACTTTTATAGAAATCTGAGTTTAGCTTTCTGAACAGGTTTTTGAAATCAATACAGAGAGAGCCGCTAACAGGAGGTAAACTGCAAACCACAAACACTTTCAATAGGATAGCTCTTTTTATATAACATTTGATATCATTTTCACAGCATGGTCTCTACTTTCATACTGTGATAGCTTTTACCTGGAGTTTAGATGATTCATTTTTGTAGTGGATACTTAACTTTTATATGAGGAAAATGCAAGAGAAGCCAGCACAGCATTAAATGAACTATAGTTGCAGCATTAAATGAACTACAGTACAGTAATAATGTAGAATGCTCAGATCCTTGCCACTATGCAGGGTTGGATTCATAAATGCTCTATTGATCCATAAGTGAGGAGATATGAAGGCCTGGATTTTTTCTTATGGGTTTTTGGCATAGCTAATTCAATTTTTAAGAGCAGATTAGGCACTTGGAGCTGGTTGTTAATTGTTAGAAATCCTTACAGGATTCTGCCTGAAAATTGACTATACTTTCCTGTTGGTATGGATCTCAGAGAGCCACATGCCTACATCAGTGCAGTTTCCTCATCTTTTCTTTCTCTTAAGTTTTAAAAAAATAATTGAGATGCCCAACTTTGCACAGACTTCTACAGACTGAGGGGATACCTCGTCACAGTCTACAGTTTCCTCACAAGGTAGGGAGGAGCAGGCACTGCACTCTTCTCTCTGATGACCAATGATAGGTCCTGAAGGAATGGCAGCATGATGTGCCAGGGGAGGTTTAGGCTGGATATTAGGAAAAGGTTCTTCACCCAGAGGGTGGTGGAGCACTGGAACAAGCTTCCCAGGGTGCCAAACCTGACAATATTCACGAAGCTTTTGGACAACATCCTCAGACACATGGTATGAATTTTGGGGTTGTCCTGTGCAGTGACAGGAGTTAGACTCAATGACGCTTGTGGGTCCCTTTCAACTCATGTCATTCTATGATTCATTTTTTTAAACTTTGAAGTTAATGGCAGTTATTCTTTCAAAGAAATCCAGATTTCTGTGTGGTTTCTATGGAGTGCATGGGATTAAGTCTGTTGTTTTGGCTTTTCTGGAAAATATTTACTGTGGTCAAGGGTTTTTGAGCTACTCTCAAAGCTTCTGGGTTTGCATGTTTGTAATTTCTTATGACCATTTTAAAATTAAGTTCTCTGTTTCCCAACCAGTTTCTTGGCTACTTATTTCTAAATAATGCAAAAATGAAAAAAAAACTAAAAAATATTGTTTAGATCCTGATGAAAAATAGTTTAAAGGTAGAAATTGAATAGTTTTCCTTATTTCTTCTGTTCATCCCTGCATCAGTCTCCATGCTTTCTTCAGGTTTCCATCACATTCTAATTTTAATTTTCCTCTCCAAGAAAAATAAACGTAAAAAATATACATCTGAAGTGGCCTGACAGTCATAAGCTGTTACAAATTTGTCAAACTCGACATCAGTCATCAAAAATCATCCTTGGAGTTCCTGAAGAGAAAGAACAAACATTTATAACATAGGTCAGGTGAGATCGAGCTGGGTTCATTTTTTTTTAAGCACTGCTTAAGATTTTTGGTTCTTGCTTGAAACAAATAATAAAGGAAACCTTAATTCCTTACTACAAACCAAACAACCCTTGCTCATTTCAAAACAAACAAAAAATCTCATATTTCTTCTGCTGTTTTTATAAACTAAGGATGGACCCAATTCTATCAAACAGTATGTTGCAGGGCCTACATTGCTCTTGATCAAGAGGAAGGTGTTTTCCTTTTTCTGTGTTTGTTATAATTAAATATTGTAAAGCCATTTTAAAATGAATGAGACAATTGTTTGAGCACTATGAGCTTTGTTAATAGGTGCTGAAACTCCTGCCTTGGAGTTTCATGCACATTTGCAAGTAGGTACCCTTGATGATTATCTCCTGTGCTTTTCTGTGCTGAATGGCATACTGTGTTGAATTGATATTTCTTCTGCTCCCTGAGGATCTTAATTCACATGTTCAGAAAACTTCATCTTTTATATTCCTTGAGATATGCTCTACAAAACCTCAAATACAAATAGAACTGCACATTAAAAGTTCCCTGTTTGTACCACATCTGTATGAGCTTATCCCCAAGGATGACAGAGTGAGATTTGCTTTAAAACTCAAACCTTTGTGTGTAGGCACTCTCTTCCCAGTCTAGCGCTGTCTCAGGACTCTTCTGTTTCTCCTGCTGGAAGTCGGGAGATAGTTTTTACCTACAGGGTATCTTACTGTGCATGCATGACTGCAATGTGTGACTTCTTCCCACTCTGCTGTTTAAGAATTGCGTATCTGAGCTTATTTCTAGAAGGTTAAATTATTCCTAACCTTAAGTAGAATAATGTTATTTCCAGAGCCATGTAACATGGCTCCAGAGCCATGTAACATGGTTTTGAAGAAGAGAAATGTTTATGGGCTCTGGAAGAGGGGACGGGCCTCTTGGGTGGACCACAGGAGGGAAGTGAGATTGTGGAGAGAAAAAATCAGAAGGGCTAAGGCTCAGCTAGAAATCAGATTGGCCAAGTCTGTGAAAGATAACAAAAAATCCTTCTTTAAATATATAAATAATAAAAGGAGGACTAGGGAGACCATACAGTCCCTATTGGACGCAGAAGGAACAACAGTGACAGGGGATGAGGAAAAGGCTGAGGTACTTAATGCCTTCTTTGCCTCAGTCTTTAGTTGTAAGGAGGGTCGTTCCGTCTGTGTACAAACCCAGGAGCGAGAGGAGCAAAATGAGGCTCCCGTGATCCAAGAGGAGGTGGTCAGAGCCTTGCTAGCCCAACTAGACACCCACAAGTCTATGGGGCCGGATGGGATTCACCCAAGGGTATTGAAGGAGCTGGCGGATGTGCTGGCCAAACCCCTTTCCATCATCTTCCAACAGTCCTGGAAGACTGGGGAAGTCCCACTGGACTGGAGGCTGGCTGATGTTGTGCCCATCTACAAAAAGGGCCGCAGGGAGGACCCAGGAAACTACAGGCCTGTCAGTCTGACCTCAGTGCCAGGGAAAGTCATGGAGCAGGTGATCTTGAGTGCTATCATGAAGCACATGCAAGAGAACCGGGTGATCGGGCCCAGTCAACATGGGTTCACAGAAGGCAGGTCTTGCCAAACTAACCTGATCACCTTCTATGACAAAGTGACTTGGCTGCTGGATGAGGGAAAGGCTGTGGATGTGGTCTTCCTGGACTTCAGTAAAGCCTTTGACACAGTCTCTCACAGCATTCTGCTTGGGAAACTGTCAGCCTCTGGCCTGGACAGGCGCACACTCTCCTGGGTGGAAAACTGGTTGGATGGCCGGGCCCAGAGAGTGGTGGCAAATGGTGTGAAATCCAGCTGGAGGCCAGTGACAAGTGGGGTTCCCCAGGGCTCAGTGCTGGGTCCAGCCCTGTTCAATGTCTTTATCAATGACCTGGATGAAGGCATCGAGTGCACCCTTAGCAAGTTTGTGGATGACACTAAGCTGGGTGGAAGTGTTGATCTGCTGGAGGGCAGGGAGGCTCTGCAAAGGGATCTGAACAGGCTGGACCGCTGGGCAGAGTCCAATGGCATGAGGTTTAACAAGGCCAAATGCCGGGTCCTGCACTTGGGGCACAACAACCCTGTGCAGTGCTACAGACTAGGAGAAGTCTGTCTAGAAAGCTGCCTGGAGGAGAGGGACCTGGGGGTGTTGGTTGACAGCGACTGAACAGGAGCCAGCAGTGTGCCCAGGTGGCCAAGAAGGACAATGGCATCTTGGCTTGGATCAGAAATGGTGTGACCAGTAGGTCCAGGGAGGTTATTCTCCCTCTGTACTCGGCACTGGTGAGACCGCTCCTCGAGTCCCATGTTCAGTTCTGGGCCCCTCACCGCAAGAAGGATGTTGAGGCTCTGGAGCGAGTCCAGAGAAGAGCAACAAGGCTGGTGAGGGGGCTGGAGAACGGGTCTTATGAGGAACAGGTGAGAGAGCTGGGGTTGTTTAGCCTGGAGAAGAGGAGGCTGAGGGGAGACCTCATTGCTCTCTACAACTACCTGCAAGGGGGTTGTAGAGAGGAGGGTGCTGGCCTCTTCTCCCAAGTGACAGGACAAGAGGGAATGACCTCAAGCTCTGCCAGGGGAGGTTCAGGCTGGACATCAGGAAAAAATTCTTCACAGAAAGGGTCATTGGGCACTGGCAGAGGCTGCCCAGGGAGGTGGTTGATTCACCTTCCCTGGAGTTGTTTAAGGCACGGGTGGACGAGGTGCTGAGGGGCATGGTTTAGTGTTTGATAGGAAGGGTTGGACTCGATGATCCGGTGGGTCTCTTCCAACCTGGTGATTCTATGATTCTATAATTCTATGATTCTAACATCATTTTTATTTCTTATGCTGTAGAGATCCTAGTCAAGGTCATAGCCTGAGTATGATAGCTGCTGTACAAACATATTGTGACAGTTTTTCTCTGGAGAAGGGCCGTAACTCCTCAGAAGATGGCTGATTGTGCTTTAGGGTTCCTGTCCCTTAGCGTAAAGGTTTCAGTGTGAATGCTAGGATTGGTGAAGCAGAGCTGATTTACACCTGCTGAGGACGCTGCTGAAGAACTCAGTTAATTTTGAAACTCTTAAATTTACATTTATTTCTTTAAAGCAACAGAAAATCTTCAGGACCTTGCAGGTGATTTGCACTGTCTGTAAAGTTTCTTGAAGGGAAATAGAATCCATTTCCATCAACTTGTCTTTTTCTCGAGCTGTACAAAGTCATCAAGATTCTTCTGCGTAGATGGAGCTTGCCATATATTTAAAATATGATATGTCACGGGGTAGGGGTAGGAGAGAGGGGGCAAAAGTCTAAGATAAGCAAATACTGGGCTTTCTGGCAAACTTTTGAGAATTGAAGCTGAGTACATATTTCTGCTTCAAGACATTACTATGTGCAGCAGACTTGATATTACAGTCATTTACCTTTCCCTTCACAGAACCTCCTTTCCAGCCTGGCTTCCAGTGCCCCCGCTGTTGCATCTCAAAAGTGTATCCAAACTGAGTAGTGCTCAGGGCAAGTATCTCTCCCCACTCTGCTCAACATTTTCTCATTATGCTCACCTCACCTGTGCTCTGGGATGGACATTAAGGATTATTGCTTGGAATGGGAAATGCTCTGGGGGGAAGCAAAAGCTACTATAAATAACTGTACTTGGAAACAAAAAGGTGACTCTTCCCTGGGAGGTTTCTGCACTGCAACAGAAGCATGGGCTGATAGAAGGCATCTCCCAGTGCAAACAGAAGTCAGAAAGGAGTCTTGGCAGGGAAGAGGCATAGGTGCCTGGGAGCTGTTCCTTAGGGGCTTTTTCTGTGGTGACGGCTGCCTTGCTACTGCAGCTTTGCAGTAAAGCTGCAGTCTGGAGGCCTGGAGATTGGAGATCTCCCTCTGTGATGTAGTTGCATGAGGTAGGGAATCTAATAAGAATCAAAGGTGGCCAGAGGGGAATCCTAAGGCTTTCAAATCTTGGTATTCCTGCAGTGAGACTTCAATTACCAGTCTTAACTTCTAAGAGACAGGTCAAAGACACTCCCCATGAAAACCTTTTCATTTAATTAGACTTTCTTATGTGATTAAAACTGTCTTTGATATAGTTTATTTCAGTCTCAATCCAAAATTAACATGTTACCAGTATAAATCTGGACATTGGTCTCTGACCCCTCCTTTTTGTGTTAGGAGAGGTTTTAAGCGAGTCAACATCTTGCTAGGCAAAAGAGAATATAGTATGAACTAAGCAACTGTGTCTTACAGAATAGCTGTTCAGACCCTAAGGGCTGAGATTTGTCTTCATTGCATGCAAAGTTTTGCAAATGATAAAATTATGTGTTATCAGCAGAAGGGTAGTTTGCCTCTTTTTTTTTTAATTTTCCCCAGGATGAGCACTGGAACATACAGAGACTCTTGTTAATTGAATAAGAGCTATGTCAATGCTTGTAAGAACCTAATAATGAGGTTTGAAATTGTCTGTTATTAGGCTCTATTTTTTTTTAAAAGGTAGTAGGTAACTATCACAACCGGACCACAGATGAAGTAGCTGACAAGCCAGATAGTTTAAGTCTTAAGATCAGTGGTATCATAAGGTTTCTTGCCAGGTCAGAATCTACGTATTCTTCAAGTCCGAGGCATCCTGGTTAGATACTGTAAAAAGGGCCAGGCACAAAGTCAAAGTCATTTTTGTTTCCTTTCATCTTCAAAAGAAGCAGGATATCAACTTCACCTTGAGGTAAAATTGGTCCTCTGATCTGACAAAATCATTATTTGACAATACAATATGGGACAATTCTCCTATTTGTTCCCCCAGCCCCTGCCCTGTGCACAGTGGCACTCTCTTTTCAGTTTCAGCTTGGTGTGACAGCAGCTTTTGATTGGAAGCAGAATTTACCACATTACCCAAAATTATACCTCTGATTAACTGTCTCGTTGTGGCCGCAGAGGACTTGACATCCCAAATTAAGAGTAGTGTTTCACTCTCCTTCTTGAATCTGCTGCCATTTGGTGACAGCATCCAACAATTAAACTTTAGTTTTACTTACAGGAGTTGTCAATAGGAAGAATAATTAGGCTTCTGTCATCAAATGAGACAATAAAAATACACAGAGAACTGATGTTCAGGCTAATTTTAAATCAGAATTAGAGAAATTATTGTTACAGGTATTTATGCCTCCACTTCTCAATTTTTTTTTCAAGAGCAGCCCCTCATTTCATTACAAGAAAAATCATCCCACAGGCAGAAGAGCTGATAGTGACTCTAATCTGATGATTCTAATCCCAACAGCATTCTGACAGAGAGGAAAATAACAAGTGTATTTGCCCATTAAAAATCCAAGTTGCACTTTTTACCATGATTTAAAAAGATTGCCTTTCAGAAGATTTAAGTATGAGCAGGTGTAAGTGATGTTTCTTTAATTTGCCTAATAGTGTTGGAGTTTTTTCCCTTCCTCCTATTATTTGGTTCACTGTTTTCCTTATGGCATCCAGCTGTGATCCAGATTTACAATTGGACTATGGTTTTTAGTCAAGTTCATCAAAAGTTAATATTGTATCTAATAAAGTCCAATAATCATTTAGTATTTTTATGTATGAAAACACTTGACAGAGCTCTGCATGCGTGAGTTAAAAAAAATGACCAAAGCAAGTAATGATAAAGACCTGGTCAGCTCAGTTTGTTCAATGAAATAAGCAGCATCACACATTGGAATATAGAAGGCTTTTAACTACTAGAAACTACTATTTAGAGAAATTGCCATTCATAGTTTTTTTAATGCTTCTAGTGGCCCTATACATAAAGGTTTTGCAACTAAGCACATATGGTTTAAGTTACATAATAAACTGAATGTGTCCTCACATCCCTGATAATGTCATACATCATAACATACAGGCAGTATGTACCCCAAGTAGAGTAATAGGTCCAAAGCAGCTTATTTGTAACTGGTGATGTTATAATAACAGAGGTAGCTGGACTGTCATCTGGTGTTCATTTACCCAAACAACAAAGATTTCTTTGGCCTGGCCAAGTTTGCCTTGGAGTCACAGAAACTGCAAGTAAGGAGAACATGTGACAAATATAGCTCCAGAGTGTCTTTTTGTACACGTTCAGTTGTGGGATACATCAAGGGCTTGAGCATCGATGCTCATTTTTGTCCTGAGATGGCCCCAAGCACTATCTTTTGGGACAGTAGGTGACCTCTGGATGTTACTGAAATCTGACCACACCCTTTTCCTGATTTCTGTCCTTGTTGTGCAAAATAAGTGTTGCAGAACAAACTCTGTAGGTGTCTGACATCACAGGGCTTTCAAAATAGAGTACTCCTATATATTACAAGTATAAATTTGAATCAGGCACAGTCAGGATGCGTATTTTGGTCTGTAGTGTTCTAAATTTGATTTCACTTCCTAAACTACTTAGCAGCTGATTTGAACGGGTAAGGTGAAGCCTATTCTGCTGTTCCAGGAGCTAGTCAGTAGGATGTTACCATTATATTCCAGGTCTAACAGTTATGATGAGCTGACCACCTACTAACTTCATAATCATCCCTTGTCAACATGGTTAACATTTTGGCAGGGATTTTTATTTTAATATCCAGTTTTGAGAAAGTAACATGAACATTAATAGCAACCAATTGTCATTGTGCTAGTGCAGCTAAGCTTCTTTCCACTCAGTTTTGCCAGGAATATTTTGAAACTTTAGTTTTCAGAAAAACCCAAACTACTGCTGCCCAGAGAGATAGGGAATACAACAGAGGATATGACCTTTCTGAATGTTTTCTTATCAGGCAGCGTAAGTACTGTATGTCCCACTAAGCTGCTTCAATAGAACCTTGTCAAGTTATCACATTACTCGACATGTTGCTGATAATGAATACATAAAAGCTTTAGATATTGAGGACTCAGAGGAAATAAATAAGATTTACTGAAAAACTGCTCAACATATATCCCAGGGCAATATTCTTTTTTCCATGGGGGTTTTGTGCTGCCTTTGGTCCCTGAGATAAATGGGATGATGCGAAAGTTTCAGCTTCTTGAGATGTAAACTGCAGATGTGAGGAGATAAATGACGAAAGTAAATGGTCATCTGTCTCCATTGCGGAGATCTCAATCACATTGTAATCATATCAGTCTTTCTCTCCAAAACTGCCTGATATTTTGCTTTTCTGCTATCACATGCTCCTCATTGCTGGTTGGTATCTGTGATACCTTCTCTTGTTCCTGTATTCTTATGCAGGCTAATCGCTGGGGAAGAGCTCGTATTCATCTTTGCAAGTTTGCCCTAATGCAGATCAATTCTCATGACTTTGAGGAATTAAAGGAAAAACAATAAAGCAAAACCTGGCAGACAGCTCTAGGATCAACAGTATCAATGCCTTGTGTCACTGTGGTAGAAGGCGGCCTTCAGACTTAGGTATCAAACAGCACTTGCTGAGAGGCTGCCCAGGATTTCTCAGCCGATCCCTTCCCTGGCATGAGGATACACAGCAGGATGGTAAACTTCAGGATCTGTTCAAGGGGAACAGGGTGGCTTACTGCCCCCTCACTCCTTTTCTGAAAACGATGCATTAGTAGTCACGTAGCTTTGAAATTATTTTAGTTGGTCTTGAGTCTTATCAGGGTCTGGAAAGCTTTGTGTGTCTCATCTGTCCCACTGGCTGAGGATTCACATTTGGTTTATTAGTAGTCTCCCGGTATACTTGGGCAACAGGAACTGACAGTGTTGAGAAGATTTGTTGCAAAGAAGCATTTGAACTTTGGATGCAGTTTTTGATAGTTATCAAGGATTTACTCAACAAGAACTGTTTGTGTGCCTTTGACTGTAAAATGTAACTTAATACCTTCTCAATCTGATCTCCACAAATTCTGACTTGGAAGAGCTGTGAAATTCATGACAGTTAGCTTCTTAAATAAATACCTAATAAGGTATTTTTAGTAATCTCTACCTCAAAAATATGCATTCTGTTGCCTCTCTAATTCCTGATTTTTCATGTTTAGATTAAATGGATTCATTCCTTTAGTGAAGATGACTTTGAGATTTACTTCAAGTTTACTCATTTAGTAGACTGCTGTATGCTTAAAGCGGAAAATAAGAAACTAATATTTTCCAGTTTTAAAATGACTCCAAACACCTGTAGGTTACTAAACTAAGAAGAGTCACCAGTAGAAGTTACTCTTTATTTTCTTTTGGTGCCTTGAGAGAAACCTCTCTGTAGAAGGTTTTGCTTTTCATTCTGGGCTCCTGTTGTACGTAAAGGGGAGATCTTCTGTCTGGTATCTTGGCTGCTCAAAACTTTTTGTCGTGTTTAAAGTCACCTCTTGTATTTGACTGATCAGGAGGAACTGGAAACTGCTATTATGGCACGGTGGCTCGCAGTGGCTGTAAGCAATGATATCTAACAATGCCCTGAGGAGCTAGTTAAAAAGTGCTTCGCACACTCAGGAAAGCACTTTAATGTAACTGCATTAGAAAGCTGTCAGTTGCTTGTTGGGCAAAACAGACTTGTTTTGCGCTGCAAGGATTATTGAAGCATTTGTTACACAGTAATTTGGAAATCATAATAAAACATTTCTAATTTTATTTCCCCCAGCAAAAAACTAATGGATCTCGTGTATAGCAAGCCCAGATAGCATGCTACAGAGCCGTGAAATCTTGTTCATTCTCCTAATTGGGAGAGCAGGGGATAGAAGCTGTAGCTATTTTTTTTTAAAGCGTTCTTCCCAGAAATAGAATTTTCAAAGACAGAGGTAGGAAATAACTTGGTATCTTTTCAACTTTTCCTCTGCCCCAAACTCTTGGTATGATTGTTTAAATACATTTTAGTGTTGTTTAAATGAGATGTCAAATGTTGATGAAGTGTCAGAACACTAGCAGGTGACTTAAATGCTCTCAGTACTCCCCCATAACAGGAACCTTGGCAAAATTGTGACAGATGAATAGCAGTCAGATTTTACAAAATGTGGCAGAACTGCTCTGTAGAGGGCGTCCTTCAGCGTTCTCTACAGGCCAACGTCCTACATGGCCAAAGAGAAATGAGTGGTACTTGAAAATTATAAAGAAAAAAATAGTTTTCTAAACTGTTTCTTTAGACTAACCTGTCTCTTTATCTCATTATGATTTCCTTCATGAATTCTCTTTGGAACTGGAGAAGTAGAAATTTGGTCCATAAATTGCGCACAAGCCTTTAGCAGCTGTTATAGAGCTAATTTTTGGATATGCCTAGGTCCAGATATCTGAAGATGTATTTTGATATTCTTCAGTTAAACTTGTAATACAGATCTATAATTAAGAAAAAAAATAGCCTCACATCAAGGGAGGAAGAATAAAAGAAGAGTGATGAAGGGTGATGATCTGTTGAATTTCAACTTTAAGTCTTGCTTAAACCTGATCACATATCACTGAAAATGTCCACTGTTATTGTTGTGTGAATAAGTTCCATGAATTTGTGTGGAATAGGTATTCCCATGCATCCAAAATGTCACAGGTCTGAGGATACAGCATTGACAAAAGTGCATTAGGGAATTCATAAATGTGTTGAATAGGATTGCCAGTGGAAATCCAGAACGCTCATGTGCATCTGAGCAGAGGCTGGTACACTTTGTTTATTATTCACTATCCTCAAAAAATTCAGGTGAAGTTACCCTTTAAAAAATACTCCCAAACCAAAAAAGAGCGACGTATCTTGGGAAGATCATTTGAAAAAATAGTGATACACAAATCACTATTTGTTTTTTATCAGCTAAGGCAAAACCAATTTATTATGTCATATATTCCAAGCAATATAATACTTCTTGCAAACTTGCTTTCTCAGATTCTGAGATCAAAATGAACATTGTCCATCAATCACACTTACCAGCTCTTCATGAGCTAAGGCTTATATTATTCAAACCTAGATATTACATAAGCTGTAGTAGAGTATGAGTCATAGAACCTGAGCATGAAAAACGCTGGACAGCATGCATTTTAACTAGAGGGGACATGAAGCATTAGCTTCAAAGGGACAAGCATGAATACCTGTGTTTAAATCTCTGAAAAACAGGCTCTGACATGGAGGACAGAATTAAAAACTGAGTTTGAATACCTTACAAGTCCTGACTGATACACTATGGCTACTGCAGAATAACCTATTTTCATTTTAAATTCAGGGCTTTTTAAAAAAGTCATCCTTCTGTTTTCAGTCCTTCTCTTTTTTTCAATATGGAGTTCCATGTAAGTTAGACTTGAAAAACTTAGAAATATTGTCTTTCACAAATTGGTTATGTTTTGTGTCAAATATCAGGATGAAACATAGTGTTGAATATGTTTATTTGTTCTCGTAATTTCGACATATGCTGTTAAGCAGTGTCTGTTCAGCTAACCATATGACACACAATGAAACATGGGACGGAATACAGGGAAATGGAGAATGAGATGGAAATCTAGACAGAAAAGATCAAATATCTGGTTTTATTTTTGAACAGCACCACACATGAGAGATTTCTTTAAGAGATCATTGCAGCAGAGAGGAGGACGAGAGGAAGACAGAAGGCGCTGGAAGAAAGTGGAATCAGGTTTCTGAAAAGTGCAGCCTTTACAAAGCAGGTCCTTTAGATACAAATAACATGCAGGTTTACAAAAGAGAGAAGTGGGTTTAGAATTAGGAACTCAGAAAACCAGTGAGTGTCCAACAATGAATCTTAGCAAAGAAAAATACCTATTGCTGTAGGAGCTCCAGTTGTGCCTTGAAAGTACAATGGAGAAAGGACAGAAGTGAAAAGACAAGTCTATTCTTCTTTCCATTCAAGAAAGGACTAGCCTTCTCTTCTAACAACTGTCATCTCGGTTTGTGCAATGTAGCCCTTCATGAGACCTGGAAGGATGCGTGATGGTAAACTGTCTTCAAGAAAGAACTGTTCATTACAAAAAGCTTTAGAATTTGGGCCTCCTTAACAGCCTTTCAGATAAAAGAGACAGACCAGTCTTTCTTTATATGATTTAAGTAAGAGTGTGATCACTGAATAGATCTGCAGGATGGCAACAAGGACAGAGATTTATATAAGAGCTTTAAGAACAGAGGTTTATAATTAATTAGTCAGCAGTGAATCGGTGGAGCACTGGGAAGAAGAAGTAAAGGAGAGACCCACAGTGCTGCTTGCAGGTTAGTCTGAAGTGAAAGCTCTTGGGGTGTGGGCCAGACTGACAGAGTTCTGCTAAAAGGAAAGAAAAGCATTAACCTGTGTTCATGCCTGGATTTAATTCCACAAGACACTGCAGGACCTATAGCAAACCAATTGGGACCTAAGGTACATCAAGTAACATTTAACCAGTTGTATGTTCTTTTTATGACTTCTGTTTGTGAGGGAGATAAATGCATGTCTTAAGCAATAAAACATTTCCCCTGATTATTGCAAATGGTGTTTCTTTTCCCTCAAGGGATGTACTAGGAATATCAATGTTTTATATCTCGTATTAAAAAAGCCCAAGTTTGATAAAAAATGAAACACATTTAGTAGAGTTGTTATCCCAGGTAAGGTAAAGTACCATTACACACTGTCATAGGCACAGAACTGTAAGTACGGCAGATTCACTTACTCACTGTGAATCCAACCAAACTTATACACACTACATCCAAAATACAGATGATTTTGGAAAGAAAGGCGAGTGACCAGGCTTTTGTAAAGACCACTAAATCTTTAACCAAAGCCTGGTGATACCTTTTATCAAAGGTAACACCTATCTCAATAAATACAACAAAAGGAATTTTAAATTTGGACACTAGCTTGTATAAGGGAGGGATGGTGGTGGGGAGGAAAGCAGCTGAGAGAGCGAGAAAACAGAAGAGAACCAGCTCAGAAAAATAATCCTGGGAAGTATGTCCAATTTTTCTTACATTTCTAATCACTAATTTCTCCACAGTTGTATGGGTTATCTGTGAAAGTAGAATTTTCCCCAATAGAGTTTGAATCGTGTGTTAAACAGATGTTTTATTTCAGGAAGGTAAGCATGTAAAATAGGTATGCCAAAATATTTTCTCTGATGTAGAGTAATAAAATCAAAAGAAGGGGTGATACTAGCCTGCTTTTCCCTTCTGCCTAGTGAGCTGCAGTTTTGCGTTTAGTTATATAGTTATATGGCTTCTGGGAGAAAACTTTTCCAAACCTCCAGTATTTCCAGGAAGTTGGTTCTTTTCCCTTTCTGTGTTGTGACAAAACAACACTCTCCCAGTGTATAATTCCTGTCTGTCCAGCAGAGGCACCTGTGCTAGCACAGCAAAAAACTAGCCTTAGAGGAGGCATTCTCTCCCTCAGGTGGTTTGGAGCAGGGTCCATGCCTCTGGGGTACCCATCTGCATGGCAAGTGCTCTCATCATCAGCCTTCTGCGCTGGCTGTTCTAGACAAGGCTGTCCATGAGCAAACTTTTGTGTTTAGATGGGAGTGTGTGTGTGTGTGATGTGCAAGTGTAACACGCTAGGAGTGCGCTTGCAGGAGCTTAAGTAACTTCTGCAATAGTGTTCTGTTGTGTCTATGCAATAGGATAATGCCAACAGTAGGAACTGAGACACCGTCAAGACTGTTCTTTATGTTTCAGGCAAAGGACTTTAAAGTTAAATGCTTCTTCTTAGATTTTAACAAATGGAGATATTCAGAAAAAGAAAAAAAAGACAACCAATGAAGCTGTGGGTCTCCTTTGAGATAGTTCAAGTTTTCTTTCTAACACCCTAAAGATTCATTGCAATAAATAAGAAATTATCTATATGTTTCTAGGAGAGCACATGCTGTTTGACATGTTCCTGCATAATTTCTTAACTTTACCATTTTGCTACCAGACTAGTTCCTGCTACTTCTCAAAACACCAGGTACAGTATTGTAATATACAGGTGTAAGTTGAGGTTTCATGTATATTAAGTCAGTGTTCTCATGAGTCCAATCTTCTGAAGGAAGGTGTTTACTGCTATTTAAATCAGTATTTCACTGAAAAATTATGTAGTATAATTTTGACTGTTAATTCTCGTGTAATGAGATTTGTTATAGCAGCCAAGACCTATCTATCACAGACGAAGTTTTCAAAACCAGCATATTAGTGCAGTATTGAAGGAGAGTAAAACATGGTTTGGTTTGTGGCTGTCTGGGGTGAAGCAGATGCAAGGAGCCAAGAGCTGAGCTGATGGCAGCCGTCTCACGTTTGGCTTTCATGGTGCGAGTGTCCTTCAGTCCTGCCTTGAGTGGAGTCCAGCAGGCTGTAACAGAGATTCCTGCCTGCCAATACTTCCTTTGCATTGCTTTTAAGATATAAAATACAATTTCACTGAAAAAAAAAATATGTAATCTGTATTTTATGGAATATACATGAAGTTCAAGGAACAGATTTCAGGCATTGTACATTGGCATGATTTATTTTATTTCATGTTCTGTATATGCACTGGATTTGGTACACTGTGGTTTTACCTTTGTGCTAGTTTATGTTAGCTGTAAATATGATCTCAGAGTGTTTATATATAGTGAACTGAAGCTTCTCCAGCTGACAATTGCCAGGGTGTTTCTTGTGCTGCACTACAATTGAAAATCACAGATCCTACAAGATAAACTTGTGCAGAATTTTGTTTACCTAGATATTGCAAAGCAGAAAACCAGTTAGTTTAGCTTATCTCTTCTCGTGTTTTCTGCCATGCCGGCTGGAATTTTTTCATTGATAAAAACATATTTCTTTTTAAAAAAGTCTGTCTTCCATTCTGTGAAAGTGAATAATTATTTCCTGAAGATTAATCCCACAAAGGTTTCAGTTCTGTAAAGTCACTTCTGACCTCTAGTTTCATGGGCTTTTGCCAGTAAAAATTGAAAACCATAGAGAACTTGAAAATCTTGAAGAAGCAGCCAAGAGAATAAACTTTAATATCAAAAGATGATACAGTTATGTAGAAGTATGGAGCCTCTGTTTTTTTCAGTAACATTATTAGATGCTTTAAGTTTTGCTTAGCTCCCTTCCCCCCCTCCAAATGCTAGAACTGAGCTAAACTAAACATTATGCTATTTTTTTAAAATATTGTGTTTTAACATACATTATACTTTTCAGATTATCTCACTTCCTTTAGAAGTACAAGTCCCTGAAAATGTGGTTATGATAGCCTACATTCTTAGGGAACACACACTAAATTGGACAGTAAACATATTTTTCTAACAACAGCTCGCACTGCTTTTTTAATATTTTAAAATATAACTCCATGTGTTCCCATTTTTTGCACATTTAAATATTAGTGGAAGTCTGGGTGAGGAAAACCAGTCCTTTTACCCATATTAAATTCTTAGACTTCCTTTGAAGGTTCTTTGTAAAATATTTAAAGAATGAAAGGGATGTAGTAGTTTTATATTGTTACCAAACCTCCAAAATTCACCAGGTTTGCTAAAATTCTGAAACACTGCCTTCACACCATGCATGTATATATAAATGTCAAAATAATGCAGAAGGCTGCATGTGACATCGTAGCAATGCCACAGCTATGGCAAGTCACATCAAAGGCCTGAAGCTTTGCAGCACCTTTGCAGTCACATCAGAGTCACAACAGATAATAGTCAGTCTGTAGTCGCAGCACAACACAGACACTTCACATTCATAATACACTGCAGTCACCTATTAGGATGATCATAGACACGCTAGAGCATCATTATTTACCCTCTAGTAAAATTTTAGTTGCATCATGTAGTATTCATGTCGATCCTATGGATTAGAAGATTTTACTCAAATTTCCTTGTTTTTGTTCTTCTGTAAATAGAGTCAAACAGACAGGCAGGAATATACTTTTTTTATAAATCTGTTGTATTACACATCAGATCTGGTTTTGTTTCTATTATTATTTCTATTTCAAGAAGTTCACGGAATCTATAGTGATATTTTTCCTCCCTGTATCCATTTAGATTCTTTTCTGTTTAAAAGAAAGAAAAAAAGAAATCTCACAGCAAAATACGTTATCATAAATTAATACATTACAGTCATTGGTGTTGAAGGCCTCAGGTGTAATACGTCAATTTTGCAATTTTATTCAGAAATTTGAACTTGCAAGTGATGAAAAACTCTACAAGAGATGTGTACAATGTACTCTGCCTTGCAGTGTGTCATTTGAGTTATAAGATACACGCTGTCTATGGATCAAGCAACAGCTGCAGTATTTTTCATCTGGTTTAGGATTTCCTTTTGCTTTGCAATGATTTTATTTCAATTCTTGGCTTTTTCTGTGATTTAATTTATTTTGGAAGTCTGACACTCGTAAACTGAAGCTGCAAGTGTACAATACCATGGATGACACATCAGAGTTCCCACAGGTAGCTCACCAGCTCCTGGGGCCACCTACGTTAAGGATCAGCTCTATTTTACCCTCTCTGGGAACAGGCAACATTCTTTTGTCAGTAGCATTTTTTTTTTCTCCTTTTGATTGCAGAAAATGTAGCTCTGTTTCCTTGGCAAAGTGGTATACAGTTGGAAAAAAAACCCCAAACCAGTCATAGCTTTTATATAATGTTTTGAAATCTTCCTGAAAACGTAAACCAGGACAGGTCTGTAACAAGTCCGCAGGACAGGATAAAAATTTCCTAGAGAAAGGTCATCTTTCTTTATTAAATTACACATATTTTTGGAAGAGGTTTTGTAGGAGCCAAGTGTATTGTGCGGAACCCAATTTGCGGTGTTGCTGTTTAAATCCTATATGATTTTCCGCGTAGTTTGTCGCTGAGCGCACAGAGCCCAGTGCGAGCGTTGCCCCCCGTTAATGACCGGGTTTTCATGGCTCTCGCATCTGTCCCAAGGGAGGAGCTCGTGGGAACGAGGGGGCAGGTCATTCTCAGCAACAGGCTCCTGGCTCGGGATCTCGCTCCTGCCAGAAATCTGTCTGAGCCTGAGTCTGGCAAAGTTTGGGAAGCAGGGTTAAATGCACCTCTTTGTTCGAGGCTTCCACTAACGGCAGGCGCAGGAATTTCACTTGGCAGTCGGTATCCTGGCTACCCTTTTCAGGGCACTTCTATAGCCCTTTCAATAGCTGGGAGGGGCACGGAGAGGTTTTTGAGGAGATTTAGATTAGAGGTACATTATCTAAAATGCATCCAGGTACTGTCCTAATTTTCCGTGATGTTAAATATTTGCGTGCATATATATGATGTCGGTTGGCTGGTTTTTAATTTTAATTAAAAAAGGGAGACTTTATATAATTGTAGGAAATTATTAAGCTTGAAAAAAATAAGATCTGTGTGTAGCAGGTGAACGGTTTACAGACTTTGTATCGCAGTGTGTTTCCCTTTGTTACTTTGGGTAAGTACTACAGCTCTGAAGTATGGAGCGAGTAAAGGTTTGTGAAAACCAAATTTATTGTTTAGCCTTAGGAACAAATATGAGTATTGAGCATTTCATGTCAATTCTCTTTTATTTTCCTTTATAGAATATGCTTCTGATTTAGATGCTGATTTCTATAATCAAAAGGTGTAAAAGTTTTTGCACTGGACAGATTTTCCTATAGGTAAAAGCACAGTAGTGTTTCAATACAGAATAACAGCTGTGAGGGCGCCAGAGTCCACCTTGGGCATTAGCTAATTCCATTGCCAGAAGGACTGTTGGTTTAGCCCTTTTCAGCAATGAGCTGATGTCTATCTCAGCAGGCAGAAGATCATTGCCTGTAGGTAATTCACTACAATGCATGAATGCATTGGAGTCTAGACATTAAAACAGGCCCTTGTGGAGGAGTGCTGGCTTGTCTTTTCCAAATTCTGATTGACTTAGTCATTTGTATTTCTTTTTGCTTGTATTTTGCAACTGCTGGGCAAATGTTATTGATGCACACAGACAGACCTAAAGGGCTGCTGCTGCTGTTGAAGTTAATGCAAGAGTTCCTTTTGCATGTTGTTGCTTGTTTACTCCATAGTCATTTAGGTGTATTAAAAGGTATTCATGCATGAGCAGCATTTGTTCTGTGGCTCTGAATATGTGTTTGTCAGGATAAGGCCCTCTGACTAAACAACAGGAAAACACAATAATACAAGTCCCACCATTCCCCATCCCTCAATATATCTATCCAATAACAAGTGGATAATTCTTTACAGCTCCTGTGGCAGAGCAAGAAGCTGAAAAGAAAAGTAGAAAAGGCAACAAAGGAGGAGAGACAGGTAGAGGGAATTTAATATTGCTACAGGTAGTGCTGTAAGACAGAGGTCAGGCAAACATGAGAAGTCTTTAAAATTTCCACGATGCTGAAGAGGAGCTGCTTGAACTTTGCTGTAGGGGCAAAGGAAAAGACAAACAGAAAGGAATGTGTCTTGGTGGCAGGGATTTGACATGTCTGAAGTGACAAGTGAGATGTTGAGTTAGTGGTTGGGTTCCTGAGGCGGGGTAGAACCAAATTTTTTTCCCCTCAAGGTACAGGGAAATAGTTTGAAAAATAACACATCCCAAGGTTCCATCCCTGCAACTCCTTTTCCAGACTGATCACAAAAGAAAGTCCAGAAATCAGAGAACAGGTTCTTGAACTGTACTATTTCCAACCTAATCTAACCTGGAGAACATTTGCCTATGTGTCAAATCCTCATAAGGACTGCAGCACAGTTGTTTGAAATCAAGTATCTTTAGATATCTTCAATATCGAAGCATTCACTCTTCAATATTGAAGCATTCACCCATCAATACACAAAGTATGAAATCACAATTACTTACTGAACTAATGCCTATTTTTAAAGAACATTTTCTCCTGTGTTCTATTGCTTTTTCAGCAGTTTTTTGTGAATGCTACTTTGCCCTCACATCACAAGAGAAGTGTTCTGCTGGACTGCCCAAATATATTCCTTCTCAAAGTTGATTCATTCCTACTGAGTCCAGGTACCCAGAGGATCACAGTGTGAGAAGCTACTTGGTTTTATCTGTGAGTTGCAAGGAGATCATGCCCAGTCCTGATGAGTTAAATACTTGCTTACATTTGCACACAAACTTTGCTGTCATGAGTCATTGTGAGGAAGGAAGCCTCATGTTCAGGACACCAGGTTTCTTCAGAATACCAGGAGGTGTTTAGCAACTAGCAGCATTACCCACCACTGACTTACTCCCCCTTAAAGATAGAATATGGTTTGAAGCATCTGCCAAGAATTGTAGGCCTTTCTGTGGACACGTTTGCTATTTTGGGACCACTTCTTCCAGTTTGAATGTGATCTTTCATTCTCCACTGTCACCGGGAAACAGGAGCCAGATTGGGAGACTTAGGGCTCTAGGAGTCAAAAGCTTCATAAGATCCTGGTGAGAACTGCAGAACACTTGGGTGGCGTGACATTGTCCCCTTCACAAGACAGCTCACCAAAATGCCAATCTGGTCCTTGTTGGGGAAAGGAAGGTAGAAAGAGACATGTTGTGCATTGCCAACCTGTTTGCCTACTTGAGTTAGCAAAATGCTGTGACAGTGGTGTTTCTAAGTAGCAAGACTTCTATTTCACTCTTTTCAAACAACTTGGAGGATTTCTTGGGTTTAATTTGTCAGTACCTATTTATAAGGTTGCCTTTTTACTAATTCTTATGCTAACAATGCTAACAAAGATTTTTATATAAAGCAAGCTGTTTTACAACTTGTTTTTTTTTCTTCTAAATTATACATTTTAATGACTAATAAGTGTTATGAATGAAGATAATTGAAACATTTCATCACTACATACTTAATCCTTAGATTTGAGATGGACCCTGGGGAAAGACTTTGCATTGAGACCTAATGGCATAAACACATTCTTGCTGTAATTGTCAGAAAGCAATTTCATAATTTCTGGTTTAGGGAGTCCTCAGTTATACGCACATTTAGAAACCTTTTTAGTTGTCTGAAGTTTGTATGTATGGGAATGCAATTGTCTTGTTGCATACATTTTCATCCTGTTACATTTCATATAATTTCTCTGGGATCTCAGTCTAAAGAATTTTCTCTTATTGTTCGTTGGGCTTAATTTTGCTTTGGAAAATCAAGCTCTGTGCTCTTTTTGTTTCACACCCTGTCATTTAGAATCAGACAACAATAATTCCGGAATTGGAATGTGCTTTCTGTTATCTGGCTGATTTTGATGGATTGTCATGCGTCAGTTTGACTTTGCAGGGGTTGAATATAGCATTAAAATGTTTTGAGCAGTTAACTGAACAAACATGCCATGGAAACTAGAGAGAAAGGTCACTGGCATAGTGTATGGCGAACAAAGCTTTGCAGGATTGTTTTTTTTTTAACTTGAGAAAAGCTTTGAAATAGTGTATTGTAACACAGTTTGCAGATCACTGAATTATGTACTGTACACATGGTTAACGATTTATGGGACCATGAGTTATTTAATCGGGTAATGCATATACTTTGTACGACAAGCAAGCAGATGAAATTCTGAATGCAAGAAATTGTTCATCCTCTGAATGACACACATTATATGCGGTGTTATCAAAAAATAATATGATCTTTTTCCAGCCAAAAGTTGTCATTTCTAGTGACCATTGCCTCATCTGAAAACATCAATTAAGCAGAAATGTATAATAAATCATGCCAAGTGCGAGGCAAAAGAGAGTGATCTTAGACTATTGTGTTGTCATTGCTGTAAATTTTGTTGCTTTGCAGAAAGGACACAGCCTGCAACAAGGTACTTGATTTTAATACCTGTGTTCTTGCTGTAAATAGATTTTAATCCTAATGAGTGGGAGGTGGTGGATGACTGTAACAATGTTTTGCAGGGTAGGAACTAAAAGGCAAGGATAACCAAGGAAAAGCATTGTACTGATGATGACAGAGATGGCTTTTTATGGTGTTGTCACAGTGCTTATCACACTGGGGTTCTTATTCTGGATTAGGATTTCTTGGTTACATACAGATGAAAGGAAAACAAAAGGAAGAAAGAGGGCAACGAGCATGATGAAGTAGGAAAATACAGGAACCAATTAGAGAGGAACAGAGGTAAAGTAAAGATGGAGAAAGCAAAGTGAGTCTCAGAAACAAGGTGTGATGTGAGGAAGAACTTTGAATGTCTTACTGTTGAGGAACAGCCTTAATCTTCAAAACTGTGTGGGACAGAAACTGTTTTGGTTTGACATGACAGTGGTGGATATGTAGAGACAGTGTCTTGTCTAACTTACTATATCTCAGTGTCCTTCCCAGCAACTAGCACCACAGATCAGATCAGACAGGTTGAGAAGTCGTCCTTTAAGAATAAAAGCAGAGGCGTTATGACAAAGAAGGCTTCCCCAAAGGAAACAAAAAAGCATCATGGGCTTGGACCCTTCCATGTAATCCTGTGGGCCCTTGAGGGCTGATTACACTCAAGAGCCATGGATATATCCAGGCACTCAGACTTCTATAGAGTTAGACAGCCTGAATGACATGTTCTAGATGTGAGTAGTGTAGCCAGAGCATTGCGGAGCACTTGTGCTCATCTAGAAGGCTAGAAAGCTGCACCAAAGTGACTGATTGTCACATACAGCAGTGATGATATGCCTCTTCTTCAGACATGTGTTCTTTTCCTCTATTTTAAGCCTGAGGACAGTGCACTGTTTTCTCCAGAGTTGCTACTGAAAGCAGCCTGGGGAGCAATGTGCCCTGCCGGGCAAGTGGGAGATGTGATGGAGCAATGCAGACAAGCGTGGAGCCTTTTCTGTGGCACAGTGTAACCCCATGCTCAGCAGAGCTGCTTGTGTCCTGCTGCACTCCTCACACCTTTCTGTGAGCATCTCCAGCTCACAAAGATCTGTTCAGGTTATGTTTTTTTCTGAAAGCTGGAACACTCATGGGAAGAGAGGGAGGTGTCCCAACCTGTCAAAATGGCATTGCTGCACATGTACTTCTGGAATGGCTAGGCTCTCTTTATATTCTTCATGCAGTTTGATTATTTATTTATTTATTTTAACTCCTGAGAAAGCACGCAGCTTTGAAATTTTCCCTGTATATGAAGATGCACAGATCTTCGTTCACTCATATTTCCAGTATCTGACATCAATAAAAATCCCCAAGGTTTTCTAGTTTTAAATTGTACTTCTGTGAATAATAGTGACTCAAATATTCCAAAGCAATTTTAATGTTTTCCAAATCCCTCAAAATACCGCTGCTAGGTCCATGTAACTAGCTTTGGAAAGCCATGTGAAAATGCAAATGTTTGCTTCCTCAACCAGAACTGAAAAATACCAAGTATTTCTAAAGGAGAAACCAAACAGCATGTTCTATTTTCCTTACGTATTTTATAAAAAATGCATATATAAAAAAATGAATATAAATTCTTTTAGGAGCAATTGTTTCATAAAAGAAACATGAGTATGCTTTGGCAAAGATGCCTCTGATTTATGGTTCATTCTGTAAACTTAGCCAAACAATTTCTTTCTCCATTATGATTGGAGAGCAGAGCTGTTGGGGGCAGGGAGTTACAGGATGGCATCTGTTCTTAGAGCAACATGATTATGTTTATTCATGATTAGTTTATGCAGAAAATGCATCAAAGAGTTTATTTGAATTTTTGATAAATTTGCCTTGTAGAAAAGAAATATTTTTCTTAATTGGACCTTGTAGAAAAAATAGCAGTAATGGCAAATGCAAATGAGAAATAATCTGAATTTAAAGAGCATTTTTTTTCAGAACCACTAGCACTCTAAATAGGGCGAGGCCACTGTCTTTGCACTTTTTAATAAATTTTGGGCTTTCTTCTCCCCTTTAATTCCCTATGCATATTCCTTGGTACTACAGTAACGGTTTAACATGTAGCTTCTTCATGTGTCTTTACTGAAAGAAGGAGATAAGTTTATCAATATACTGCTCAGTAGCCTTCTTTCCCTGCTTGCATTTTAGTGTTGAATAAGGTTTCAGAAAGTGCCACCAACCATGCCCGTTTCCATATTTTTGACTCCATGTAAATTTTTGAAGAGAGGTAGGGAGAGCAAATGAAAGATTGACACTGGAGTCTCCTGAAATGTTCTCTCCGTTTTTTTTAAGCAGCTTGATTTTCCTTATAGCGTTGCCAAAACCTAACAGATGATGTTTTCAGAATCACAGACAAGAGATTGAAATGTTGCTAATGTCTGTAGCACTTAAGTCACAGAATTCTGTAAAGAAATGTGCCATGATTGATCTAATTAATTTTTAGATGGGTGGTGAGAGAGAAAGAAACTTCTTTACCGTGCAAAATTCTTATATTTATATAAGTGCTTTTTAGACACTGAGCTTCAGGGTCCTTGTAATATTCTGACATGGATACCTTGAACTCAGCAATTTCAGTTGAATTGAGTAGTCTTCCTTTCTGCCACAAAGTTTTCTACATTGGCCTGACTGTAACAGAAATGTCTTTTTTCACAGTTCCCTCCCATGAGCAAAGACCTGTGGGATCCTTTGGGAAATATAAAGCAACGTGGCAGACAGGCAATGCTGTTACTGTGGGGAAGCTGTCCACTTTCTGTGAGGAGGTTCTCAGCCTTTACTCAAATTGAGGGTTCATGGCCAAAAAGCTTCAGGTTATATCTCCTCATTCTCAAGATTAACTGTAATAGTGGATGAACACGGATGCTAGCTGAGCTGGGGAAACTCATTTAACTGACAGTTACCCCTAACCTGTCATGATCTACAGCAGACTAGCCGATCAGCCTTCATTCAGTCTAACGGAGCCAGGAGACCTGCTGCTTGTATGGAAAGATTCCAGTCCTCCCTCAGTTTCTCACTACTGTACTGAGGCAGGAGAGTAGGTACATTTCATGCTGGTGCTGCCAGCCACAACACAATTGTTACAGAAATTCTGGTCTCTTTTTGCAACCTGGATGAGCAATTACCTGATGGGTATCTCATGTCAAAGTGGGTCTTTCCAGCCCTATTTTTCAGCTTCAAATGGTGCAACACTAGATAAGTGGAGCTAAAGACATTTTCTTTTTCACATGAATTCTTCAAAGTTCTCTCTCTCTCTGAGCAAATATCAGAAGGCAATATTAAAACACATACACACAATTCATTATTTCCTTAGCAAGGCCATAGAGCTTTAGCAAGGATGTCAAACCCAAACATTATGCAGTACAACCAAGGGGCAGAACTGGTCAGACATTACAAGAATATAGTTGTATTTTGGGAGAAACAGACTTAAAAACCTCTTTCTGTTATTCTTTAAACTATTCAAAGTGCAATAAGTTAATTTGTTACCAAAATTTAGAAAATTCAGAATATTTGATCAAAGCTATTTGATTTTCTCTTATCAGAAACGTGCCAAGTGAACACCCAGAGCAACGCACATGAATAATAGGCTTCCATACGGTTTGAGTTCCAACTTTATATGTTATTTGTCCAGTGCCTAGAATGCCATGCAGAACTTAAAGAACTTATTACAATTAATTGTATCATGTTGGAATAAATAATTTCCTAAATATACGCTCAGTCATGGTGGACACTGATAAGAAATTTAATTTGAAACTCAGCTCTTGGCTTCTGGAAATCAGCTTTAACTAAATTGTTGCAGTCATTACATGTTGTAAAGCCTCTATATTTCACACCTCATTTTCTATCCAAATGGATGACAGCCTACTTCAAAGGGAAAGAAGTAAACCTGTGGTCAGAGTGTTCACCTGAACAGCATGTTCTCCCTCAGTTCCGCATCTGGAGTCGCACATATTTTGAATTCCCATAGGTTTACAATTTAATTGGTCAAAAATCAAAGCATGTTCAGGTGAACTGTAACCCCTTGTAACAGGGTCAGAAATTGGGGGATAATGTTTGATGCTCCACCTTTCCTGACATTTCACTGTTACACAAAAATTTCAAAGATGTTTCGATGAGCTTTCCAGGCTAGAAATGTTAACCCCAAGCATTCAAAACTTGTAGACATGAAGTTTATATCTAAGAAAGACAATTTTAGAGCCCTACTTGTTGTGCTTACTAGATGCTATAGTACAAGAAGGGAAAATATGATGCTACTTTTTACCTTGTCTGTACTCACATCCTCATTCAGCCCCTGTGAAGGTGTCTGGTAGGATTTTGTCCTAGAAAACAACATGGTAAACATACAAATATTTCAGACTCTGGTGGCAGGATCTACATGACCCTCAATGTTGTTATTTCCATGTCCAGTCTGAGAAGACTGGTTATGTTCCTGGTTACACGCACCTCTGTGGGCACCAGTCCCTGGGTATTTCCTTTGATTTTGGTTTTGATGTGTTGAGATTGTTGAGGGAAATGCCCAGAGATGGAAGGTAGGAAGTGTTTGAAAGAAGACTGAAAATAGAGTTGGTATGAATCTGAATGGAAAATTAAGCTTCATTACTGCCATAAGGTTTACTTTGGAGAGTTTGCATTAAGGCACATCTTTTAGAACAGAAGCTTCTTTCAGATACGCATCTGTGGGCAAAATGTAATTGGTGTGGCTGACGACCAGGGCTCCAAACTCTCTCCTCCTTTCTCTCCTCTTTTTCCATGCTTGCTGTCTTGGGCAGTAGAGGGCCGCAGCCTCTAACAGGAGGCAAATGTCAAGTCATGCTGAGGTTTGGAGAAACACTTAGCTCTGCCCTACTTTCCTGCTGCCTTTACTGGTCCCATCTACTGGGAGGGAATGCAGCAGGAGATTTTTGCCAGTGGTGACATCGTAATCAAGACTGGGACCATGGTGTCAGAGTTACAGTGTGGACGATTTGTAAACAGTGAAATGGCAGCAGAAATGAAAACTCTTAAAATTTTCAGCGATTGGCTGTGTACCACTGTTTCACCAAATGTCCCATTTTGAAGGATGATGTTGGCCTGTCTTCATTTCAGTCCATCCAGTAATTTGTGTCAACACACATAGTGTGCCGTTCGTAGAAAGGGAGATGCTGTATTGCTGTGGGAAATGTGTATAATGGCTATATAAATTGAATTTGTATGGGGACCCAAAAACTCTATTAATGTTTACATTTGTTATTTTTTTTTTCTGTCCCTGAACCAAACTCAAATTGTTTGGGACTGTGTCACAACCGATAGCGTCGTTCTTTGGGGACCTCAGTGTTATGTGCAAGTAATAAGGGCATTGCCACTGTTTTATCTGATCAGAGATTTTTAGATTAGTACTTTTCAACTTGGCTAGGCAGGTAAGGTGAAGGAATTTTTAAACTATGCATTTCCATCACAAAACTGATTTGAGCTGGTTATTGGTAACACTGTTTATATGTGAATAACTGCTTTTAAAATCACTTATGTTCACATAGGAGCTGTTTATTTCCCTTTTCAGGAAAAAGAAAAAAAGAGGAGATTCATCTAGATAATCAGAAAAGGGTGGTTATGCTAGAAAATATAAATACTTCACACTGTTAATCATTGCTTTTACTAAAAGCAGCAACAGACATTTTTTAGGGTATGAGCCACAGAAACTGGCCACCCAAGACAGACTGGATAAGTGGAGGTGGCCTCTGATGCTTTGATGCTCTCTCTGAAGCAGCTGCAGATGAGGCACGTGCCAATTGTAGCTGTCCATGCCAGTGCCTGAGACATAGAAAGGAAGGAGAGTGTGCCTGTAGAGAAGCAGAGGACAGTTGTACGTATGGCCTGGAGGAAGCAGATGCACAGAGTTCTGTTGGAGCTCTTGACTGCTGAGCAGCATGTGATCTGGTTTTGTATCTATGATATTCATGGAGACAGATCCCTTATAAATTTTATTTTAAAAAGCAAGTTTGTTTTGGACAACATCTGTTAGCATGAGCTTCTCTTCTTAATAGCAACTAACTAGTAAGGCCTTAAATACCATTTTGTTGAATCAAAAGGAACAACACATAAAATACAAATAGATATAGAAAGTCCAGCTTTCAGGTATGGGGCTGAGACAAGACACGTTGTAAGAGATTCTTAGGAAAATAAGCTTAGGAAGAGAGCTTTCTAAGATTTCATTCAAATAATAAATGAGTTATTTAATATATCACTCATTTATAGGGAAAACATGTTTATTTTAAAAATTCTTATTTTCTGCCCAGATTTATAGACCTTTCTCTTTCATTCCTTGTTCAAACCATTCATGCAAAAGCTGGGACGTTCTACCATGACAGATGCTGGATATTTATTTATTTATTTATTTATTCAAGTTTGTACCCAACAATTGGTCCTTTTCAAGTTATACCTGTGCTAATTGCTATAGCCTTCAAAAATCTAACCAACAATGAGTGGAAAGTGAATTATATAAACTTACCCTCTCATGCTCCCCCCCTTTCTATTAGCTACCCATTTCACAAGCATGTATTTAAACCTGGTTTGGCACGGTATCATTATTCTGTAGTAGGTGTCGATTGGGAGTTTTTTATATTTCAGGATCCCTTGACCTTTCTTCTGGGCACACGTACAGTGTGTTAATGATGAACAATGTCCACACATCAGCACTAATTCAAACTTGAGCTCTTCTAGAGTTTGAAATATGCATGGATAAAGTCTGTGCAGATGGCCCTGAATTTTAATATAGAAAAGTCACAGTAAAACAAAGTTAACTTTTAAAATTCTGCAATAAATCACAAAAGGCAGAATGTGATCCTCTGGATGTCTTAATTAGATGAATTTCTTTCACTTAATCAGACATTCAAAGTCAAAGGGACAAAAGACGCTGTCTTTCATAGACACTAAGGCCTGAATAATGTTTCAGTGGTCAGAAGAGTTGATTAAATTACTTACTGTCACTCATGTTTGATTGTATTTTTTTACTGAATAATAACTTGTACATCACTGTTTCCAATTTCCAAGAATATCCCCAACAGCTTTATTTCTGGGCTTCTTTCTGCCACACAAGGGTATGTCATTGTGTACTTCTATGCACAAATATTTAAGGAATGGTTAGTTTGCAAGCTGAACTTCAAAAATGAGAAATAGCTGAATCAATATTATCCACATAACCCACTTTCATAGGTATCTCTGGTAGGAATCACCAGAAGCAGTGAGAAGGGCAGAGGTGAGGGCTTGGAGTGTCCTCAGGACTCAGAGAGGTGCACTTCACCCGCTGTGTGTTGTTCAGAGCTCGGGTTTGTGAGTGCCTGAGCTCACACAGGGCACATGGAGGCCTTCAGACTTGAGCAGCTGGACTCTTCAAGGACTCCTAGTTAGCATGTGCAGATGGCACATTTAAGGAACTTCACATATGGCTTTCCACATGAGGAAATTAATAAATGTCCGTCTGCTTCAGGGTTATCTCTCTATGCTGAATTCCCATGTTTCTTCTCCAAATCTTCAAAATGTTCTATTTTATTTTTAAAAAAGTCATTTGTGCTGGCAGTCTCTCCAGATTTTTCTACCCTTATTGAAAACATTTTTTGCTGAAGCAGGATGTCTTTGGTTTTGTGTGTTTTTGTTTCTTCCTTAATTTAAGCTAGAGGTAGAGCTGGAGCATGGAAACATCAGTTGCTGCTATAAACAAAATTTTTAGAGAACAGGGGAGGAAGGGAGAGCCAGAGAACAAGGATTTGCAATGGGGAAGTATTAGACAGGATTGACTCTAGGTGTCACTGTGAGCTGTGACTATAACTGCAGCTCCATTTCCACTTTTATTCAGTGACCCCCCACTTTCCAGCCTTCTTGCTCCCTTCTGTTTCCCCATCTACTTCTCTCTCTGACTATCTCTTTAACACACTCGTGTACATGAGCAGAGAAATGTGTGCAAGATAATAGCTGGAAGCAAGGAAATTACTGTGACCATTAGAGAACATGGCATTGATGTAAGTTAATAGATACTTAATAAAAAAGCTAGTTAACTGAATAGTTACGATATGTGATACCTTGATTATTTGAAGCCCTGGAAATTGAATGATTAAAAAAAATTAGCTTAGCTGTCTTTTGTCCATTTGTACATGGCTACAGGTAAGATCAGAAAGAAAGCACCAGCAGACAAGGTACTCTTCCAGTCTAGCTGATGAGGATTGGGCTGAGGCAGGGCTAGATAGTTTTAGGAATTGCCAGGCTTGATTGCAAGGATGAGGAGTTCTCGTAGACTTTGAAACTGTACCGACCTGTATAGACACTTGCGGAAGAAACCTCATTCTCTTAATATTTTCTCTTCACTAATATTAAGTTAACTTCTCAATTTGTAATTCAGAATACTTTCCTATAAATCCACTTAGAGAATACTAACTAATGACATACAGCAACATTATTAAACACGTTAGTGCCTCAGGGTGACAGACTACAATGCATCCTTCGAAGTAGCACTTAGAGACTGTATGAACATATTCTGTCACCTTGCAATCTTTTATAGTATAGCTGTGGGAATATGCAGGGAGATAACATGGAGCAGAATAGAACAAAGTCTGCTGGAGTCACACTCTCCTTAATGTGATGAATTATCAAGATGCCGTACATTTCCTGGTTAGGTCCCAAACAGATGAACTTTTGTAAATGAACAAATCTAAATGCCTTCTTATCACACGTAGGCAGAGCACAGTTTTCCTGGTGTTACTGAAAGTCTGATGTTACTTTTAGGTGACTTTGTGCAGTGATCGGTACTTCGGCCCTAAATACTAAAAAATAATAAAAGCCTTCGATGTAAACAGTAAGCAGAAAAATAGATCATCTAATATTTTCATTCAACTCCCTGCCAACGCAAAATTATCCATTGCTGCATATATATTCTAATTTTTTTCCCTGTATCGCTTCTGATTTCCCTAAACAACAAGCTTCCATGACTTCATGCTTGTTTCTTTTGTGTTTGCTTTTTTTTCCCTGGAATTTAGTATGACTCTCCTGAAGGACAATTGTTAAAGCTGCTTTGTAGAACTCCATTTCCTTTTTGATTTGTGCTGCTGAACCTCAAATTTTTGAGGCATCGTGTGAGAAAGGGAAGGCTGTCTGCAAAATACAAATTTTCCTGGCTAATCTTGCTTGTTGCTGTATGCAGCTTCTAAACCATCTCTCCTTGGTTTTCATCCTTGCCTGGTGGCTGCTTCGCGTACTGTACATTCAATATGGTGATGACTCTGAGATGCACCCTGTCACTAATCTAGTCACTCCTGACTGCTGTGATTATCCACTGTCTCTATCAAATTACTCTTGGACAATGTCGTCAGTGTAGCCTCACCTCTGAATGGAACAGCCCTTTTTCCTTTCTTTTTTTTTATTTTTAAATCAGGATTAAGCAGTCAGATCTGATGACACTTCACACAAGTATAGTTGTTTGAAAACATACTGTCCTTTCAATCACAGTAAGTGACAGTGTGCACAGTGTGCACTCTGCCAGTGCCACGGCTGCCTTTGATGCCTGCGTTGACATGTTTTAAGATAAATAGTTCAGAGAAAAATTCTTTACAGTAGCAAACTAATTTTGCCAAATTGTTGGCTCTATATAATTCTCTTTCCCCCCTTTTTTCTTTTTGAAGGAGAATATAACAGGGATTTATTTGGGGGAGGGTTGAGTAGACATTTTCTAGGATGAATGTTTTCTTTACTAGGGACAGGCTTAAATTCCTGCACTTTTAGAGCAAAGGAGTGAGTGTGAAGAAATATGTTGAAGCTCCCTGTCCCCATCTTTATGCCCAGTTCCTCTCTCATGGATATTATAAAGGCTTGAGTGGGAATTTGGGATTTTTCAGTATGTGGGAGACAGCAAGAGGCAAAAGAAACCTGTGGAGCTGAGTAGACCACATGATTGC
Organism: Phaenicophaeus curvirostris; assembly: GCF_032191515.1. NCBI lineage: Eukaryota > Metazoa > Chordata > Aves > Cuculiformes > Cuculidae > Phaenicophaeus > Phaenicophaeus curvirostris. Next base: position 13,427,347 of record NC_091396.1, read on the forward strand.
ATCTCTAATTTCTGATCTTGCACTGTCCTCCGAGTAATGAGATGAAGGGGTATGAGTCTTACTGACTGTAGGACAGGGAAGAAATGGCATCGCTGATCTATGGTGGGTCCTTGTTGGGGATCTCCTTTAACCGTGGAACCCCACAGGGGCTGGGCTCTGTGGGCTCTACTGGGGTGTCCCAAGTGGCAGGAGGCAGGCAGGAGCAGGGGTGGAGCACCTGGAAGCGGTGGGTGCACCATGTTATGGAGCAGACTGGTCGGAGTGTGGGAGGAATGTAAGACAGGGACCAGCAGTGTGTGTCACATCACATGTGAGGAAAAGCTTCCCTGGAGAATTGTAGCACACTAGGCAGGATATGGACATCTAGAGGAGAAACATCAGTTTATGCCAACTTCTCATTGTCCCAGATCCAAAGGCCTGGCGCCAAGTCACGGCAACTGCTGAAGCAGTGTCTGTGCCATGTAGTAAGAAGGCCTGAAGTCACTTCTGCTCCACCAGTGGTCTTTGTGGTCACTGGGAGGCCAGAGTGGAGTCCGCACTGACCTGTGCTGGTGGCAAAGGCTGGGGCAGAGTTGGCTCACCTGGACTGGATGCTCACTGACAGGCTGGGGGACAGAGGAGAGATCCCTTTCAAGAGATGTAAATCCTAATGTTTTCCAGCAAAGAGCTGTCGTGTATTGTAGAAGAGATGTAAAGGTGTAGAAAATACTTCTCTGCAGGTCTGGTGAAGTGGTGTATGGCATTTGTAGCATATATTTGCTCTTGCAACAGAGTTTAGGGATAAAGAATGTTTCCAGCAGGGGAAACTGAGAGGACGAATCTTACTGGAAAATGCTCTTAATCATAACAGAAGTTTTCAGTAAGTGTTTTTTTCTAATTTTTTTTTCCTGTAACATTTTCTGGTGCTGAGTAAAAGTAATGCAGCATTTAAATTCTCTTTATCTCGGATGATTCACTGAAGGTCAGGTCTATTGAAGTAATATTTTCTTTCTTATCTGCACCTGATCAATCATGTCATATATAAAAAGGCCAAGCAGTTGTATTGGTGCTTTAGTACAATGTAATGATATTAGACCAATCAAAATAAACTAATCACATATTAGAAATTATTTTAAATTGATACTGAAAAAAAATACAAACAAACTACCAAATCACACAGATAAAATAATACTCACTGGTCATTACAACAGAGATAGTTGCAGGTTTTTTTCTTCTTATAGGATATTTAACTGGCTAGCTTCTAATATTTCTTTTAATGTTTGCTTTTGCCTGGCAGGAATGTGATAAAATTATGCAAAGCTGTGATTCACATAGAACAAATACAGATTGCAAACTATATAATGTTATCCCAGCCTGATGTTTGTAAAGCAATGGATATGCCTGCTAACTTTGTATGCTGATGATTTTTTGCAGCCAGGTTCGTATTTGGATGAATGACCTTTACTTTTTCTAATTATTATTTTACACAACCAAATAATTTACCTTTATAATCATAAGCAATCATCAAGGAAGACCCTTGGCAAGTGGTGGCATATTTTACTCTTCGTATCATTCAGTAAATAGCCTTTTTCTGGTTCTAGGCCTTCTATTTTGCTCTGCATACAAATAATGTGAATTAACACTTAAATCAAGGCAAATGGTCTCAATTGTTTGTATATGAGTTTGCATAACACCACAGGCTGTCCTACTTGCTGATACAGGGCTGTTGGGTAAATGGCCTGATGGTTTTGAGGCAGCCTCTGCTCAAGAGTTACTGAAGAAATCAAACTCTTCTCACCAGGACAAACCGTTGTCAGCTTTACACTGAGTCTTAGGACTTGGAGAAAATCTGATAGTTTCTCAGTCAATGCCCCCAGAAGTGTATTGTAACCAAGTGGTCAGTTTGCCCAGCCATAGCCAGTTAAGCAGAAGCATGTGAAAAGGCTTGCTCAGTTTCTTTACTATTTGAGTCTTTCTGAGTGTCTGAAAGGTCAGAGTCTGTTTTAAAGCACTTACAATAGAATGGCAGTGACTGAATTGCTGACAACATAGCATGCAATCTTGCTCAAGAAGTGTAGCATTAGTCTAGAGACAACATGGGTAGTTCAGAGACACCTGAGCTGTTTCAGCAATAACACTGAACTTTCATGCTTCAGCTCTTTCTGATACAACTGCTTGTTTCACAAACAGGTGTCTAAAACTGCTGTGAAAGTCACTTCAGCTGCAGACTGAGCAAAAGTCTACTGACTTTTCATGTGATGGAAGACTGTCATGTAATAATGCACATGTTACTGTCACCAGGGAATTGCCATTGGGAGCCCCTGATCTTTCAAAATGAGAAGAGACCTGTGCTTTGGGGGAGCTGGGAAAGAAATCTGCCAGAGGATGTCCTTTGTTTTACTGTGTTTTCCCTCTCTCACCAGTGGAGCAAGTTCTAAGACTGCTAGCAAAGGGACAAATTCTGCTGTGTGTATTACAGGATTTTTCCCCTTTCTTTTCCATTTCAGGAAAAAATTCATTGTTTGTTCCAGTGAATATCTAGAAATGCCACAAAACCAATTGTTTCTGCAGAGTCTGCTGCTGGTCTGCATTTCTGCATAAGAGTGAATGTAATAACCATGTGACATGTTGACAAGAGTAATTATACCCAGAAGGCTTGGTAATTTATGTTGGGTAGCAGGTGGTATCATTTCCTGGTTAGTCTGTACCCTAACTTGTTATTATCCATGGCCATCAGCAGCTAGAGTGACACCTACAGAGGAGACCTTGGAGCTCTCAGCAGGAGCCTGTTGTTCCATTTGACTGTAGATCGAAGGAATTCCTACCGTCCTTCATACTGTGTGTAACATAACCTTTGATAATATAGTAGACAAGGCAAGGCATGACTCGTCTTATTGGCTTTCCTCTCTTGTACATGACTTCTTAACATGTTATGCTTTAGAGAGAATGTGTTGCTACTTACTTTCGACCACCATCGTTATGCCACTGATTCAGTCATATATAGCATGCCATCTAAGTAGCTACTGTCCCTAAGGAGATATTTTTTACCATAATATTTCTTTGGTTTGGCAAGTTACTTTGTTACTTGTTTCTGAGTACCCCATTGTTTTGGTGTACAGACACATAATTAGAGCTAGAGTCTAGCTCTGACAAGCTTTTGCCCTTAAAAGTAGAGAAAGGGAAGAAAATGTTGCTTCCGTTTTGAAAATGGAAAATGGATGTGATGAAAAGGTGAGGTTAAGTAAATTTCCAAGGAAGGTCATGGAAGTGATCTGTGATGGAGCAGAGTTAATCAAGTTTGTGGAAGGGCCAAATGCATTAAGCTTAATAACACACTTGTCTGCATTTTATCCCCTGTTTTCTTAAATCAAGCCTGTTCTATTGCTGTAGTTTCTTTAGAACCCTGCTATATTCCAGCTCAAGCAATTCATCACTGTCCTAAGACCATAGTGCAGTCTCATCAGTCTTGTGACTCTCTCTGGACTCCGGAGAACAAGAAAATCTAGATCTAGCATCGTCTTTGATCTTTGAGGTTTTGTCAGCTCCTTCCATTTCCATTTTTAACTTATGTACCCCATTTCTTCCAATTCTTCAATCCATTCCTAATCCTTGAGATTCTTACCTTTTCCTTCTCCCTTCCCTTACCAGGTATTAATGACTTTTCCTCATAACTGGTGTCATAATCCTGTTTTATTTCCTCTCAGATCTCATCTACTTTCCTTTTCCTCTGTGTTCTTATGTTGATTTTTTTAAATGTAGCCATGGTTTGTGTCATTCACTTATTTTATCAAGTGAGAAGCTCAACCTCTGAGTCCTGCAGGTTTGTTCTAATCCTGTTTACATGTCTGTAATCAAACAGCAGAGTTTTCTTGGTCAAGGATCTAGGTCCATGTGTGCGATCCTGCATTGAAGGTATTACAGTAGCTGTCTTTCTACTTCTGTGTGGTTTCTGTGCTGCATATGGCTTCTGTGCATGCATGTCCAAGCTAGCTCCAGACAAGTGTATCCACTTGGTGCTAGGGCTGACTTTGTCTGTAGTGTGTAAATTATTCTGCAGGTGGAACTGTGTATTACTTAGGTGGTTGTAAAAGTTTTACCCTACACTTGGATTCTTGATATTTACCATTTATAGCTGTTACAATCCTTGAGGTGGTATTTCTCTTAATCCATGGGCTGGAAATACTGCTGATTGTCTTATGTATTGTGTAGGGTTTTATGAGGATATTATGAAGAAGATTTTTTCTTAGATTTTTTTAGAGAAACTATAGAAAAAGTGTGTAAAGATAATGGCAAAGAGCTCACAGTGACTGTCATTGATATATTTACTTTTTTTCCCTTTGCAACTAGAAGATAACATTACTAGAGTGTTCAAAGTATTCTTCAGAGCTAGGCATGGAATGTTTAGTGTAGTGTCAGCCTTTCTGTGATGTTAGTTAACTGCCAATGAACTAGTGACTTATATACTGCTTATATAAGGTCTTAAATACTGAATGCTCTAAAAGCATTTTACAAAAAGTGTTCTAGAACAAGAAATGAGCAGCACCAATAAGTTGCAAGGAGCACAAGAAAAGTAGTGGCTCCTGGGTAAATGTAGTACTTTCCCCAGTAGGAAGAAAGTCAAGATAGCGGGGTTTACACTCCATTCTTAAAAACAGTCCCTAGGTGTTAGTAATGTCTGTGTGTATTCATGAGTTTTTAATACTGTATGCCACTGAGTAGAGCCAAATGAACAATCCATGGCTGGTCATTGCCAGGTTCTCCAAATGGGATTGAAATGTATTGTGTGGATATTCCAATACCTGTTCAGTTGTGCTTATGAAATTGAATGCATTTATGTGAGCTACCAGAGAGGACGATGTGATTTGTGATCAGGTCTTGTCCTGGAGGGTGGGATTGAATCTTCCTTTCATTCCATACTGGTTCTTCTGTAGCAGTAACTGTACTAGGATTGAAGGATGAGGAGAGTCACTTGGACACTGGAACATAATTGACAGGCACAAAAAATCTGTGTGCGAAACCAGAATAAAATCTACAGGGGCCACATGTTTAGGAAGTGTAATTTACATGCAGAAATACTGGTAAGTCATTCAGGAAGAACTGGACCATCTGCACAACTGGAGAACTGAAAATGGGATTAAACTTGTATGAAGTACTCATGGTCAAATTTCAAAATCTTTCCTATGGCAATGCCAAGGGAAAAAGAAATGGACAAGTATTTAACAAGATGCACCCCTGTGAAATGGCCATGTAAAAGACAAATGTGGTCTTCAGATGTTTCAGAATATATATTTCTATTGATATAAGAAAGTGTGACTGTAATGCTACAAGTCCCAGGTGTATATTCTGGTCTTTTATGTTTAAAACAGAAAGTAGAGATGCAAAGAGGAACCTAATTTTGATCAGGAGAATGGAAAACCTTTCTTGGTGGAGGAAATAATGGGATCTGCTTTGCTTAGCTTAGCAAAATAAAACCCATAAAGATTTTAATGACTAAAATCATGGAAGCAGAAAAATAACTAGCAATAGTAGTGGCTGTGAGTAAATGTGATCCCAAATTAGAAGACCACTTAGGCATTAGTGGAACACGTTTCTTGAATATCATACTGAAAGATTATGTTTTCCTTGAGAAGATGGTAGTAGCAAACAGTGAGCCAATTTTGAACATTACAGAGTGGTTATACAAGTTTGTTGCTGCTACTGGAACCTAAACCCAGCGTCCCAGGACAGGCCATTCATTTATACATTCTGGTGCCATAAGCAGTTTTAGCTTAATTTAAGGAAAACATGCTATTCCAGAATTTTTTACCTTCTAGTGTATCTTTTGGTGGACTGAATAATAATCTTGAGTCTTAATGTCAATTTAACAGTTTTCAAGTGAACTTCTCCCTTCTGGGGTTACCCAATTTACCAGCAGTAGCTAAATGAGCCATTCAGTTTTGTCTCATATTCCGCTCTAGTTTTCGTATCAGGGGTACCGAACTCTGTACCAAAATCCTGTGAAAGAAGCCTGAATACTTAGTGATAGTAAAGTTCTCCACAGGGACATCTTGTACCCCAACTAGCTGAATTCAGCTGCAATCTGGTTTGGGTTTTTTTTTCAGTTTACATTTTTTAAAATTTTATAATACCTGAGGGAATTAGTTACTTAATTCTTATTGAATTACAATGTGAGTTGGATGTATAATTTCTTTAGACTTGTTTGAAAACCTCACATTGTTATTCTAATATTATTCATACTACTGCATGTGTTTTCATAGCCAAAATCTGCAATAAATAAGTTTCTGGAATCATTAATAACAACAATATTTACTAGCAAATATTTACAAACAAAACTCATATTTTTATTAGATCATGTAGTTTTTATATATAGTTTTTTATATCTAGATCATTTTTTAAAGATAAAGAAGTTGGGCAAACTGGTTTACATAACAGCTACAGATCATATAACTACTGTGATTTCCCTAGTACTGAACTTTAAATGAGAGAAGACAAAAAAAATGTGCCAAAGGTCAAGCTTTGAAATTTCAGTGCCTGATTCTGTAAATTGGTCAAATAAAGGTGAATGGCATTAATCATAAATCAGACTAATTTTCTGTCTGACTTGTCCCCAGTTAATGGTTTCTTCAATGTTATGAATGAGAATAGGAAGCCTGTGTGTTAAGGGAATCATGTTCCCTTAGCAGAAAGGGAACAGATGCCTTAAGTTTGTGTATCCCTGTTTTATTTCTGTGGGACTTTCCAGCTCTAGGGTCAAAACAGCATGCTAAATAGTGAGAACAGAGTGGAAAAGGACAATAGAAAGAGATGAAATCAATAAGATAGGGTTCAAAACATATGTCTGATGAGCTCTTTCTTGTAGATAATGTTGCCAAAGAATAAAACTGAGCTGGAAGGTGATGTGCTACCTTTCTGTCTAGTCAGTTCACTAGAAAAGACTATATTTGATTCAAAGCTCTGGAGAGACATCTGAGAGATACCTTTTTTTCCATGATGTGCAGAAAATCCTGAAGGAATTAAAATACTTATGGTGAGACAGATTATGCGGCATTCTTCCCATTAACAAGGGGGCTGACAGCATTTGATGGTCTCTCAGTCTTTGACTTTTCTGGAGATTAAGGTATTTCACATCATTTGGTGAGAAAATAGTCCTGGTCTCTTCAAGGGAGTATAAGACAGTGGATAAATTACCACCATGTGCTAAGAAGCTTTGGGCTAAAAACCTATTCCTCGAATGAGAATTGCTAATAGAAATTCCAACAGGATTAGTACAGCCCTTTGCTTCCCATATTTTTTGGGGGTGATCAAAACTTTGTGATAGTTCACGTAGCTTACAGGTGTTCAGAAAGGCCTATCATGAAATGTCTTCCACTTAAATCACATTTTATGATGTCACCTAATAGCATTTTCAGGTTGGAAGAGTACAACAGCTTTCTTCTAGATTTGCAAAGGGGGTGATGAATTTTACAAACAGCAGTGAAATTCTTCCCACTGTGTTTGTGGAAGCAAGATACTTGAGGCCCTCTGTCATCACTGCAGAGCCTGAGATGCTTTGAGAGGAGGACTCATCTCAAAACCAGTACATATATAGACATTAATTACCTTTGGTGCTGTTTAGAAAATTTGCTTATATTAGACACCTAACTTCTAGAGGACTGGAGTTAGGAGAGTCCACCACTGTCAACTGATTCCTCTGAGATCCAGGGATTGAGGATTGGTCAGCACTCACCACACAGGTCTACTTGCTGGATAAATCCTTACTATATATCCTTACTATATACACTTCTTGAAGAAAATGTATTAACCAGCCTCTGCTTCACTCATGAATAAATCCAAATCTTCTGTATCCTTCTATTTCTTTTTTGCAGCTAAGTCTTTTGTTTGGCACAGAACATGCTTATCAGAGTAAAAAGTTTAATGATCTTTGGGCCTGGGCTGACCCAGGATCAGAGTAGCAGTTTTTTCCTCAACTGCAGTGGGAGGTGAATTCAGAGCCTGTTTGAGAACCCAGATTTACATGCAGCTCAGGTTTAGATAGGGGAACCTTGTGTAGTGAAAGTCCTCTGTGAAATTAGGTGACTCTATGTTGGAAGAGGCAATTTTTTGATTAAAAGAAAAAAAATCTGATAAAAGCATGTGTTTGTTTTTGGAGAGCAGCACGACAATGTGTATCGTTTTTATCTGTCAACAGCCATCACCTTGTCAGAGTTTGGCTGCTGTTGATTTATTACAACCTATGAGAATGTATAATTGGTAGGCTGGTCCTCAGATCTGTTGAGGAGAGGCACAAGTTTGGAAGCCAGATGTCCCATGGTAATGCACTAAAAGAGAGAGATAATCACCAAAGAGCTGAGAAGCCCTTCAACTTGTTACTCTTATATACTCTTTTAGCCTTAAGATTTATCTGTGTTTGTAATGAAAGCATCTAAAATGAAAACAACTTATTAACTTCACTAAAGACACCATCTTCCACTCCCCACAAATAAATCTTTTATCGTAATCTGCACTGCAGGAGTCCCAGCTTTTTATTCAGAAATAGGGGACATTCACTGAGGCGTGCTTGTTTAGCATTGCTGTCCCAATGCCCAGGATCACCTTGACAAGGGGAAAAGATTTTGGGATTGGAAATTTCCTGGCAAAATGACTCGTGCAAAAAGTATTACGCTCGTTTGTGGAGTTCAGGGATAATTCTTGGACCTATTTCATCAGGGCTTTCTGCTATTTCTGTGCCAGAACTATGGTCCTACACGTAATGTTTATATGGCCAAGCCTTAAAGTCAAAGAGCATAGTATCTGAAAGGCATAGCCTACCAGACAAAAGACAGAGAAGTAGTCCTGGCAAAGCTCTTCAACTGAGGTGAAGGAACATTAACGTTTTAAATACCAATTTATAGTTTTAATTCACTATTAATCACAGTGGCTTTTATAGTGTTTGGATTTCATGAGGAGGCCATGAATTTTCAAAGGTGATGTTATTTACGTGAAACTTGTTTTGCTGTTGGAATGCTGGCTGTTAGATTGTAGATTAGTGAAAATGTTTGGGAGACTACAGAGAACACCACTTGGACTAGAAATCAGGGACAAGAAGGCAGAACTGTAAAGCCCACGTGTAAATTATCATTTGTCTTTTCCCTCTAATTCAGTCCTGATCTGGAGAGAGGATAAAGCTATACGACACTAAACGAGTCTAAGTGGGTTCCTAGACCATGAGATATACATCCTCTATTTGCCTTGGACAAGTACACGTACATCTTTCTAATGTGATTAGGCCATCATACAGGGCACAGAACAATTTATTATTCTGCCTGAGAGCACCATGTTCCTCTTTAAAAAATTGTTACTCCTGGAGTCGACAATTACTTTAAAATAAATTTACCGAAGACAAAATTGTGCCTCTTGGGTCAGTAAATGACTTCCCTGTTTTTTCTTGAAGAGACAAGGTGTTTATTAAAGACCTCCTTAGTTTACAGTGTTGGGTTTTTCACTTTGAATAATTGTCCAATTAAATATAATTTGGAAGTCCATGCTAACCTACTGCTTGTATTGTACAAGTAAGAATATCTCTGAAAGATGTGCATTAATAAATCCCACTGAGCCCTATCTCTTTTAAAAAATGGCTTCTTTTGTTTAATTTTTAGAATTTTTTAACAGGGCTCTAAGCCTTACATTTGGAATTGCTGCTGTTTTCACACGAATAATTTATATAATACATTTTTTCAAATTCTGTAGAAAACAGTTTTATCATTTATTGTAAGTTAGATTTTTTTAATTATTATTAACCTATTGTTTAGGTTTGGAACATATTTTATAGTCTATACCTTTACACATCCTATTCTTCTTTTGTGTGTGTCTAGGTATTTCTAGTCCTGCTTTGCAAGGAGGAAATAATATGAAGTTAATTAGATTTAGAACTATGGACTCCTTATGACTAGGAAAAATAAGTTGAAAATTATTTGCAAAACAGATACTTAATGTTGACTTTTTCTTTCTCTTTTTTTTTTTTTTGTTTCCTAGAGGATCAGGACTGATGACAGTTCATCTTTCCTTTGTATGCTGGAAAACTGACAAGTATAAGTCAGCAAAAGAATAAAAGAAAAGTAGTTAAATGTAGCAATTAGATGAAATTTTAGCAATCCAAAATAGAATTGGTCAATAAGAGACATGTAGAAAGATAAAGAAAAATGATGTTGTCCTGATGTAACCTGTTCCATAGAAATATGTAGTCATGTAGAGCCTATCAGTCTGAGCACAAGGCTGGCAGCAGGACCTCTGATTTTTACTCAAACACAAACACTTTAATGTTTTTTTATCTACAAGGATATAAGTCACTCCAACTGTTTTTCTTTTATGGATATAAGGCTTTTATTCCTAATAGGAATACAATGAGTATTGATTAGCTAATCAGTCTAATTAATAAAGATTTTTAGAACTGGGGAAATAACAAAACATATGGGGAAAATTTTATCTCACTAAGATATTAAAAATAGGTAGCTATAACTGACATAAAATGAATCCCTAAAAATATTTTATGCTTCTGTAGCTACACTTTTAATTGTAGTTATCATAGCTTTTATTGTATTAAAAATATAATTTTGTTTTGATATAGGTTGGAACAGACATGACATTAAATTGCCAGTAAGATTGAAATTAACTGCCTACTGTATGTCCTTTATATTCTGGCTGCCTTCACCCTCCAGTGAAACATAAGGAGCTGGAAAGCTTATTTGCCTTTCCTAGTCTATCAATGCACAGGACACCTAATTAATATTGAGGTCAGTAATACAATCTGCTGTTCTGGAAGAGTTAAGATCCAACAACCATTCAAACACAAGTATAAGCTCCAGCCAAGAATTTTCCATCTGTGGCACCCAAAATAAAACAGGAGTTAATCAGTACTGCTGTCTTCAATGTAATACCATCCATGGGCAGGAACATACATATATCTGCATGTCCGTATAAATAACTGTAGAGATCTGAAGTACTTCATTCATTTCCAGCTGAGATGGGAAGCTGCTTAACTTTTTTGAAGATTGACTGAAACAGAAGAGAAATAGAGGTGTCTATGTTATCCAATATTTTTATAACATAATTCTTCAGGAAAGAGTCCTTAGAGAGGAAAGATCTTGGTTGAGTCACAGAATCAGGAAGATATGGGATATCATGCCTTGATTGCAGATAAGGGACCAGTAATTAGAGGCTGCTGTTGTCCAGCCGGTATAAAGCCATGTTCTGTTGCAACTTTTGGAATGGGCAATAGGTTAAAGAGTAGATTTTGAAAAATGTCTGTTTGGGGAGGATCTAAAGATAAGGAGAAATTGTAGAGAAGTAAAACAATCTCAAAATCAAGTGCAACAATGCTAGAGTTTCTGCATTTTTTTTTTAAATGATACAGAGAGCAAGACCTAGCTATATCTATTTCTCCTCCTTTGCTGCATACTTACCTATGCAGAATCCCAACAATCTGTATTCTGCTTTGGAATGATGTATTGATTGCATTAACTGCACTTGCAGTGCAGCTAGTTACTAAGAACACTCCTCTTCTGCAACAGTTGTTCCATTTCCCAGAAATATTTTTTTTATGCTGATTCAGGAGAAAGCAAGCCAAACACAAACTGCCCAAAACTGTGTGGAAGGATTGGCTTAAACACATACTTATTCCTTTTGGAAATATGGGAGAATGGCACTTTTGGAACAAAATGCTTTTCTGGCTCCTTAGCTGTCTGCCTGACGGATATCAGCAGCAATGACACCCCTAAAAACATCCATCTCAAACACCACCTCCAAGGTTTTCATACTTCCCTGCCACGCTAAGCATCCTAAAGGCCTGATTGCATTCTGGGGGAAAAGTGGAAGCCAGAAGTTTGTTGAAATTGTGCCATTTTGTGAAACAGTACTGTGGGGATAAGTCAGAAAATTCAGACCTTTTTTTATCAATATTTTTCCAGCCAGCTCTTCTTTGCTCTCTGTTGTGAGTGACTTTACAGAACGCAGTGCTCAGTTCACACCGTGGTTACTCAGTTAATCAATAAACCCTGTCTTTTTTCTCTGTCTTCTGCTTAAGCATCTACTTCACAGCCTTTTAGCTGAGTGTTGATAGTCTGAGGTTTGCAAGAGTATGTAAGCAAGACATCATATCTCTGCTTCTGCTGAAAAAGTCCCGCATGAGCTGTTCTTACATTAATAAGCTTATCCAGGTTCTCCAAGTAATATTAGGTGGATTCCAACAGTACTTCTCTAAACCAAGTAGCAAGTTTCTTATTTGGAGTGGTGTTAACGTGCCTGTGTCTCATGTCAAAGAGCCACACTAAGTATGGCCTGAAGACTGGGAGCAGATTTCTAGAATGGATTTTTGTAGGGTTGGAGGCTAGGCAACAGTAATTTGCTATTATGGATTGTAGATCTTCACTGTCCATTAGTGTGTGGGACATTGCAGAGATGCATGGGAACCAGTAATGCCCTGAAGAACTTTTATCAATGCCAGGAAGAAAGGAATTGGTGTCTGGTTTAATGCACCACTTCCTTCTCTTAAAGTGCATTTTGTTTCAGTGTGTATAAGCTCTTCAGGACCACTGTTGTGCCAAACAGATAAGGAGTTTGTTACTGTAGACAAGACTGCTGCTTGAAATCCTGAGACCGTGTGTGTTCATGATTGTTAGTTTTTAGTGACTGAGCCAGCTGACTACTTGTAAAATTTTTCAGTTTCCAAATTAGCAAAATCTGAGCCAGTCTAGGATAGCTTAATGGATAAGTGAATGGAAACAAAAGCCCTGTTATTGCTCCCTCATGTTGCTTTTAGACCCACTTATACAAGCTACTGCTATAATGTTAGATTTGATTATAAATCAAATTATTTTATATTAATTTTAAGATCAAGCACACACAGTGATTAGTAGCCAACAGATGTGGCAGTTTGCTCAGCAAAGGGCCACATGGATGATTAGGGGATTAGAGGATCCGATGTGATGAAGAGCTGGGATTGCCTTGTTTAGAGAAGAGAAGACTCAATGGGATCTTATTGATGCATATAAATACCTAATGTGATGGTGTAAGAGAGAGACTCTTCTCAGTGGTGCCAAATGATAGGACAGGAGGCAGTGAACACAAATAGAAATACAGGAAAAATCTCTTTTAGATAAGAAGAAAATTTTTTATTGTGAGGGTGGTCAAACCCTGGCACAAGTTGCCCAGACAGGTTGCTGAGTCTTCATTCTTGGAAATGTTCAAAACCTAGCTGGACACTGCCCTGAGGAACGTTCTGTAGTTGCTTTGAGCAGAGCAGGAGCAGACTAAACAATGTCTAGAGGTGGCTTCCAAACTCAACCATTCTGTGATTCTGTTCCCTATCAAAGGCCAAGTTTCTGATGGGTGATTCAGTACTAATTGAAGTTGTCTGGTGTCTTTACATCAGCTTCAGTGATCATGGTTCACATCAAGCATGAGAGGAAAAAGAAACAATGTTAGTAGAGAGAGAACGTGGGATGAGATCTAGAAATGGATCTAGGAGCAGAAGGATCAGAGGTACTAATACAAGCAAATGAATAGCAGCTAAAAAGATATGTGCAAAAAAGTCCAGAATCCAATATCAAAAGAAGGAGAGATCTTTTCAATACCAGCTTCTGTGCTAAATAGCACTTCTACTTTGCAGCTGATCAAGTGCATGAATTTTAAAAAGAAATTTGCTGGGCAAAACGTGAGTCTTATACTATGCTTTTAGTAGTTGTCAAATTTTCAGTCCAGTCTTAATTTTAAGTTCTTACGTTGCAACTATCATAAAAAAAGAAAATTCTTATTTTATTCAAACTTACACTTTATTCAACAAAGCATCTGAATGTATAATTACCAATAACCTCGTGCTTGGCTGTAGACACTTTTAAATGTTGAGGACAACAAATTTTGACTTGATGCTAATGTCTAATTGCAGTTTTTAAGCAGGACAGAATTTGTCTTAAGCATCTCTCAGATCTTCTAGGAGACCTACTGGTTATTTAACTTCCTATGTTTCACTGTTCTTAATGTGCTGTTAGGTATGTGGGTGGCTTTATACGTTTTCTTCCTTACAAGGTAACATGAATTATGTTATTTTTTTACAGAAGAAATGTGCAAGTCAGTGGTCCATCTTCTAGAGCAGTGTTGGTTTTCAAGTATGGATGATGAAAGCATGGTCAACAGGTCAGTGTTTTATATAGATTTCTACTCTTGGACATGTGTACTTCTCAGATCTACTTATGAAGGTGGAAGCCGCTGGTCTTGTTTATTTATGGAAGGTTTATGAATCATTTACCATAACGGTATTAATTATGTTCTCATGAAGAAGCTTCTGAGAGAATTATACTTCTCTGGGGCAGCAGAAACTGGACTATTCTTAAAGAAAAGTTTAAAGACTTGGGTAGTGTATGGACGTGATGGTAATTCAGCTTGTTGAATGCTTTAGGAAGTGAAATGAGTCAGCCAGATGCAATAATCAGGAGGCAGTCAGCACCTGTAAATTCTCTGCCTTGCTCAGCTGCCAACCTGGCACTAATAGTGAGATTTCTTCTGTAAGTTCATGTGCTGGAAATAAGAGACAAGAGGTGTTAATGGTTAAGAACTGTCAGCATGATATGATGGTGGAAATGGTTGAAATGGCTCTAGGATGCATAAGACAAAGACTCACCAATAGAGATTAATAAAGTATTGAATGATTTGTAAGGCATGCAACAAAAACACAGTTGTGGCTTCCCATGTTTAAGGATTAATGGAGTTTGGAGGAGATGTGTAGAGATCTTGACCTTAAAAAGGAGACCATACACCTTGCCTTGTTTAGCTCTGGAGAACAAAGGCCTGGAGAAGATAGTATTTTTAATAAAATATGGAGGGCAAAAGATGGAAGCTGCTAAGAGTAGTTTAAGATACAGGTCAGTGCTGACCCAGGAATGAATGAGTATGAATTAAGCATGAAAACAGTGGCCTGTAAATAAGGAGATTTTTAATCCCCAGAACAGGCATAGTGAGAGTGACTGGCACAAATGACTAAAGTAATTTTAACATGGAACTGGTAAATTTGAGAAAGGAATTCTATGATGCCCTTTACTACAAAAGGGGAAGGGAACTCCCTGGCCTAGCAGGTCACTTGCAGCCCTGGATTCCCACACCTTAGGTCATTGGGTAGATTTTCTTCAGGATCTGTTCTTTACACTTTGTTCCAAACTGGTGGTCTCTTTCTACCATCTGTCACCTGTATCAGGACTAAATTGGGTTGTACTCTGTGAGACATAGAACGTGTGATGTGAAAGTTAATGCAGTATTTGTTCAGTGTATTTGCATTTTTGTGCTTGATGCTAGTAGAAGATACAGCCCTGGATTCCTCCTCTGTGGGCTATGATTCACCTTCATTATAAATATTTCACATCAGCTTCATGTTTAATGATGCTGTTGGAAGGGGGAACATCTGGATTCTTCTACCATGTGCTGTAGCTGGGTCTTACAAGTTGTACGCATTGCTTTTACTGTCTCTATTAAAAATTAAAACAGGGAAAAATATGCCTAAATTCATCTGAACAGCTGATCTTGAAATTATTATATTAGATTATTGTATAATTCCCACCACTGCAATATTTGAATAACACCCTACAATATTCATGTGTACTTAGAGGAACTGATGTACTGAAGAGATAAAGGGATGTATTCAAGGTTATACGAGAAGTCTGAGGTGAAAAAAGCCTGGATATTTCTCTAAGCATGTCTGACTAGTGCTCTGTCTACTGGGCTGTTAGAAAGGATGCCATCTTCTTGAAAAGGATGCTATTTCAACCTCAATCACTGGTCATTTGACTCTTCATATAGAATCATCTATAATTTTTATTCTTGAGGAGATTTCTCAGTTACAGCACAGGTCATTCCTTTTGACATTTTTGTGCATCCAGAACACATTGCGTCCTGCCTAACTACACTTTTCCTGTTCTCCATACCTATCCCTCATTGCTTTTTTTTCCAGTACTATGCTATAAACAGTGTGATATCTGTCACTGAAATATTTACATGTGCTGTTAGCAGTGTTTTGTCTTCCCGAGGTACCTATGTACCTTCTTATCAGTGACTATATTGCGTATTCACAGAAATGTGTAGCATATAGGTGATGCAGGGCTCAGTGCTAGCTTTCTGGGAAAATTCTGACTAGCAGCATCACTTACTTGGGTGGATATTGGTTGGAAGAATTATCATGAGATATCCCCCAAGCTCTATCCTTATCAATATCAGAATTACTTTGTGAAGTGAGGTAACTAGAGGCCAATATGAAACCTGTACATCAAGAAAGTTAGAATTGCTTCTACATCTTCCAAGATCAGGTTTTGTTGTTCAAAATTCATTTTAAATAACTGAAAATATAGTTCCTGGTGTGTAAGACTGTCATTAAAAAGCATTAAAACTCTGCTGCTGATGATCTCCTTTTCTGGAATTTTATGTAGTTAAACTACTAATGACCTAGACCTTTCCCTTCACACCATAAAAGTGATGTTGATTTTATGTGGCAGAGACTGAGCACTGAGGCAGAGCACTTTGCATGGGGTGTTGAGAACCAGAGGAGAAATTCAGCTCATTACAGCTGTGATAGCATAGCTCAGGGGATGGTAATAAGATGGTGCTGGGTTTATTATGTTAGCGCCAGTTTGCTGGTGTGGTCTGCTGATAGGTGTTGTTCAAATCCTTTAACACAAAACAAAGTCTTTTAAACCCTTCTCTTTCAGCAATTCATTTAACAAGAAGGAGTGCTTTGAAATTAGTCCTTAGATATAGTGTCTTCAATTTACGCCCTCAGTGCAGTCAGCACTTAATATATCCCTTTCAGAAGCAGATTGTCACTGCAAAGTGTCTGTACACAGTCTGTCTAATTCATCCACAGAGGTCCCACTGCATTTCAATTGTGTCTTTTCTATTGCTTTTAGGAGCAGGGCTTGGGGTGCTGCACATTCTTGCCACCTTTTTCCACTTCACTGAAATCATTCACTTGATTTAAAAACCCTACACAACTAAATTGATTCAGTAAATCCCTTTTTCATGTACAGTAAGTGGTTTGGTGTAAGGCACAAAAATCTTTCTACTTTTACACTTCCTTTCATTTCATACAATTGTCCTTAGAAAAGTAAGTCTATAAATGATAAAAAAAAAATACAAAGTGGAGCCAAGTTAGAAGGAAAAAGTTTTAACTAGCTTTTTTGTCAAGCTTCAAACAATGCTTTCTCTGAATCTGACTTTCTTTTTTTGACCAGTGTCTGTTTACAGTCACTCATCATTAACTTACATGTAGTTATCAGGATTTGCAGCCATCACTGGCCTGTTTGATACTTCTCTTTTTAAACAAAAACACCCTCAGAAATTGATATGGTAGCCAAAATGATATTCATAAAAAATTTAAGAAAGAGCTCTCAGCATTAAAAAAAAAAAATTTTTTTTTGAAGGAGCTGAAAAGAAAAAGGTCTTGGAATTACAAGCAGTTAGACTTGGGTTTTTGCGTAATGACTCCTGGTATCCCACTGTGAGAAGACTTTCCCCAGCTTCTCGTCTGCATTCTTCCTCGTTCCCTGCGGGAGAATGAGTTGGATTTGTCTGCCATATTCACAGCAATCGAGGTGATCCAGGTTGAAAGAAAATCAATAAGATGTGTCCATTTATGCCTCACAAAGGAAGAAAGGTCTAAAGAACAGACATGGGACGTGATTCAAGCACTAGAGACTTAATAAGACTTCTACTTGTGTTTGAAGGGGATGGTAATTTATATTTTACTTTGAACTTTTTTTTATACTTCATAACTATTGGGATTCGGGCTGACATGGGAAGCAAGGAAAAGAAGGTTTGATGCTGTCTTAGAAGACCTAACCCATTTGGGAAGGCCATGCTCAAAAGTTCAAAAAATTTTGTTTTAGAAAAGATTAAAGAGACATCATATCATCATACTGATTTATCGCTATTGATAAAACTGGTTTAAAGTATTTTGGATTGGGATACAATAAAAAAAGTCTTTCTTCGAGAACAGCTGCAAGTTTCTCATTATTGGCTGTCTTTTCTGTGTGTTTGATATCATTTTGCTTAGAAATAGAGGAGCAGTCATAATGGGTACCCTGGTGCCACTTGAAGCTTTGTCAGAGCAGCTCCCCAAAAGTGGTTGTTGTTCTTCTTGATGTCTGTCGTGTCAGCCACCAGGGTCCTGCTGTCCCAAGGGTGTACTTTGTCAGCTCTCAGCAAAAATACTGTCTCTGCTTTAGCATATGTTGTTTTTTCAAGCCAATCTTGCAGTGTACATTTGCAAGTGAGATGTAAGCATGCTCGTATTCAGCAGGAGTTAGGACCTAAGGGAATTTTGGAAACAAAACCCCCAAAACTTAAAATAAAATAAACCAAGACAAGCTCCAGACATGGGTCTAGTTATTGCAATCTTTTTTGTTTTGTTTTGTAAAAGACAAAAATGAAAGCAACCCTTCCTACCAAAGGAGCAAATGGCCTCAAAAATTATGTTTCAGCAAGGCATGAAATAAAAGCTTGATGATAAATGAGGTAGTATGACAGCGTGGTGGAAGAGGAAATATTCTTTCTTTTTCTTCCTAGTATTTTGGCTAAATATTCCCATCAAAATGAAGGCTGACACTGAAAAGACCTCAGATGAAAGGTCTCAGATGGAGAAGGTGTACCCAAGGAAAAGGAATTCATATTTTGAAATCTGACTCTTCTTGCTAAGTAGCTCTTTAAGAAAGTTACAATTATAAGAAGTATTTTCAAGAAGAAAATTGTGCTTAGTGCTTTATGCAGGATAAAGTTAAGGGTGTAAAGAGGATAGAGAGAGGTTTAGAGCCCACTTTAAAGGTATGCAGAGGTTTATCATTATTAAAACTAGCATTTGTTCCAAATCGGCCCCTTTTCACTGAATCTTTGGCAGACTTTTGCAGTTTCATCCAACTTTTCAAAATAAATTGCAAAGTGAGTTTGAGAAGTATTCAGACTATTAATGGATTTTTTTAAGGCTTAATTGGTATCAAACAAGATTTTAGTGAACACAGCCAAGTGTGCCCATTGCATTGTTAAATGAGCAAAGCTAGCATTTAACTGAGATTGACTTAAACTACTGTCCTTCACTTTGAAGAACTGTGCTTAAGCAGGGTGAGATCAGAATATCAAAGCAGCCCAGGTAATGTGCAGTGGCAAATTTATTTTTTTATTGGAATGTTTCCTTCATATGTGTTTCAACATGGTGCTGTTGTGGAACAACCACTATTAAAACAGTTAATAAATAAAAAGAGGTGCTAACAGAGCAATTGTGCAACAGTGAATGAAAATCAATGTGTGTCAGGCTGTATTGCCTGGAAAGGAAATGTAAAAATAAATCCCAGCAAATTGGAAAGGGATTGGATGGACCAGCTGACCAGCCTGCCACATAGAAGTGAGATTTTGTGGTTTACAGGCAGCCCTTTTTCCTTGGAGGATCTGAGAAGTGTTTTAGTATCTCATTTACATAACAAAAGAAGTCCAAAATCAGCTTTGCACACAGGGGACTACGCGAGTCTGCAACTGAGTCGCACTGAGGGGAGAGGCATTGAGAGCAATGACTGCTCGCCTGGCCCCTGCCCAAGGTTGCCAGCAAATGTTCTATGTGGTAGAGGTATTTCATGGCAGTTTAGGGCTGGTGTAGCTGCTGCCTCTTTGCCTTACACCTAACAAATGTAAATATCTGTCCTGCTTTTTCAGAAGGACCCACCAGAGAAAAACTAGTTTCTTGGCATCTTGTCCTTCACTGCCTTTCATTTCCTAGGGGATGAAGTGGATTCCTCTTGTACTAAGCCACAGTGGCAGTAAGCGGGAGCCTGAGGTTATTTCTATTGATGAGCGTTTCCGTTCGGCTCTTTCCGGAGCTCTTGGCAAAAGTGTTGTAGAGTTGCGAGACCACCCTCACCACTGTGCTGCTTTTCACCCTTCTTCCCGGAGCTGTCCTCGATTTTCACAAAGCTCCTCTTTACTCTTTGTAACTTGTGGTTTAGATAAGTCACTGAAGAAATTGGTGATTTAGGGTCTTCAAATTCGACATTTCTGCAAGCTGTAAACAGGTAGACAAAATATCAACAGTCCCACCTGTGAGATGTGAAGGCATTTTTATCTGTGTGTGTCCCTGGGAGGAGAGGAGGATTCCTGAAGCAACATTAGAGGAGCTTTGCACTGGAAAGGGGAATGATACTGCCACTTCAGAATTAATTCATTGGTAGAAGCTGGGAGTCTGGAAGCCCCACTATAGTTTTAGAAAGAGTGCATTGTTATTTCTGGGTATTTAATTTTTTTGTTAATACTATTGAAAGGAAAGAAAAAACATTACTCTGAAAGAATAGAGAGACCCATGCTACAGGAGGCCACAGGCCAGGCTGGTGCTTTACTTGGAAATGGAAAAGCACCTTCCCTCATCTACACACAGTCACTGGAAAGAGCTGGCCAGCAGTGGTCTTGGCACTCAGGGGTGCACTGCATTTTCTACCAAATGAAATGGCTCTTCTTCCCCAAAACAATTTATCAGAGGGAATGGGGTAGGTTGGAAAAAATCACTGTTCCAGCCCACCCTGGGTGAGCTGCCAGACCTGCCTGTGTCCATACTGGCCTGCCAAGGGAGGGTGTGTTTGCACGTGCATGCCTGCAAGCACAGAAAGTCTCAGTTGCCCCTAAATGTCTTCGCCAGTGTCTTTAGAGTATCAGGTATTTCAGCATGATGCAGTGTTTGCTTTGCTGAGTTCCTTGTCCACAGGCAGAGCTCCCCACTATCACCACAAATGCAAAAAGGAAAGATATTGAAAAAATGTATACAATAGGAAGAGTGGGTTAATTCACTCCCTATGCAGCCTCTGCTACCACTGAAAGCTACATCCAGTTCCCAGAAGAAAAACATTATGTCTCTGTGGAGTATTCACCCAGGAAGCCAGCTGTAGGACTATGTATTAATGGTGATCCCTGACTGTTCAGTTCATTCTGGGGAAAATTCTGAAGAAAAAATGAAATAATTTGGTTTCATTGATGTGTTTCTTGATTTGCTGCAGCATTTCTGCCCCAAAGTAACAAACCCTTTATTAAATAATGATGAATGGGAGATACGAAAAAGAAAGAAAGCAAACCCCTACACCTCGAACACCCAGAACTTAAAGTAAGTGAGCTCAGTTCTTCTTTACAGAGGAACTGAGAGAATTATTCTTCTTTATTAAAAAAGAAACTCTCATTGGAATGCAAATTTTTATTTTGATTATCTGTCATGTCCTGCTTTGAAGTTTTTCAGACAAAAATAAATATCTCCATAACAGAGAGGATTATAGTAGTCTTGTTTAGAATCATCTGACTAAGAGTGACGTCTAATCTCAGAATATGTAAGGTTTTATTGAGGCCACAGAGACTTCGAAAGAGCTTGACTCTTTTCTGTTTTGTAAATTTTCTATAAAAGGTTTAATAAGGTTTTTAGTTCAGCTCCCCCAAAAACAAGGACTGTTTCCATCAACCATATTGTTGAAAAAATATAAAAGACACATAATTCAATTTAAATAAAGCTGTAGCTAGGTTATATCATACTTATCTCAGTAAAAAGTATTTTCTTTTACAGTCCTAAATAAATAAATATCTGTGACTCGACTTTGAAGGCTTTGCTTGGATAAATCAGGTTTTGGCAGCTCTGTAATTCATGAAACAATACGTCTAGCTCTACTGGAATGGGAGTGGGATGTTTCAAGCTTTATGATTCTGTTCAATTCTGGAGCATTAATGGGGCTATTTGTAAAGAAAGAAATATAATGAGTTATCACAAAACACAGCAAGAACTCTAGAAAAGGGCAGCCTCCCATCCATCACCCATTCTAGCGTATTCACAAAAGAACAGGGCAAGAAATCTTGTGAGGACAGTAGGGAATTTTGCTTTTACTCTAACCTGACTTTCACAAATTGTGATGGGCCTGGAACATTATTTTCTTTACAAAATGACCCCAGCTCGATCCTAAATTCAAAGTGGGAGAGTGTGTGGTACGGATTTTTGTAGAGCTTTTTTTTCTATTTTCCTCTACCTTATGGTTTGCGAAGACATTATCTTAATTAAGATTTATTTATGAAAATAAAAGTATTATATCATTTTTATCTGATATAGAGGCTAATTCAGCATATCGACATTGCCATATTTCTGTGGCACATTCTGGTAGGGCTATAAGTAAAGCTAACTGTCGTTTTCCTTCTCTCCCTCCTCTATTTTGGAAGTTTATGACTAAGCCTTGAAAAGTTCTTGTGGGCTGACACTTTGACATATGAGTTGGGAACCTGAGAGCAATTTTATTTTGAACATTAAAAAAAAAAAAGAGCAAACCTACACCGAGCTATTTTTTTTCCTTTTTGTTGATTGTTTTTTTTCAGTTGTAGAAGCACAAACAGAACCAAAATTCTAACTGGTATGTGTTGTGACATAGCTGCAGTCCTGTTCTCTCTCTCTTCACTCTCAGTATCCCTAATGAAGCCCAAAGAAGGTTTTGAGTGAATATTGTTTTTAAGAAAGACTGAAGGTTTTTCCCCAAAGATAATGAGATAATTAATGTATTTCATAGTGTAGTACAGAGATGGTGAAACGGCTTGGAGTGATGAAATGAAACACTCATACCAAAACAAAGGGCACAGCAGGAAATAGTCTAAAGTACATGATAATCAATTTTCACATTATAAGATTTTGCATCTCTCCTTCCATATATCCCATTATAACAGGGCCTGTTGCTTATTAAAAAGGAGATTGAGATGTTGCTAACTGTGGAAGAGCAGATCCTCAGGCAGCATAAATAAGTCTAGCTGCACTGACGTCAATCACACCAGCTGTGGATCTGACTCTGGATCCATTTGGTGTAATAGGTCGGTCTTAATCTGGAACACAGGAGTCTCACTCTTAAATCTTTTCATGTTTTGAAGGCTAGAAGAATAAATGAAGCTTTTTGGAGCTTCACAATGTAGAAAAAAAGACTCATGCCTACTATCAGCAGAAGCTTTAAGAGTAGAGAGAGCACCTTGCCCTCTCCTGATGCTGAGTGACTGGTGCTGGAGTGTGACACTTCCAGACAACCCTTTTTACATACCCTACGCTCTGCTTTCCATAGGGCCATTTCCTTCAGTAATGCATTTCCAGTGCCTAGGAGTATCTGGCTTTGTACTGTCTGGCAGATATTGACAAAGGAAAAAAGATCTTATACTTCTAGCTTGCTTGTTGGAGAAATTGTCTTTATTAGTACAAGGAGTATAAGGGAGATACTGGGTTTGCAACTGAAGTACAATTTTGTACAGTCCACTGTACTAAGTATATCAACTAAGCCCATCACAACAAAAGAAGCTCAAAGACTTTTACTGCAGTGCCTCTCCATATGAGATTTTCTGAGCTGATGCCCCTTCTCCTCCCTGCCTCAACTGCTTTTCCCCAAGTTAAACCAGAAAGCAGAGGGATGCACTCAACCTCATAGCAAAGACAACCTTGTCCTGAAGAGTTTTAACATTTAAACAAGGCACATCTGAGGCTTTACCTTGTGCTGTGGTATCTGGATGGTGTACTTCTGACCTAGCTTAGTTGACCTTCCAGGATTCAAATTGCCTTTTCCCTTTCTCTTTCTTAATACAACAGGCACAGACAAACCATTGCAAAACAGCTTCTGTGACTCCAATGTTGCCAGGACAGTGCTGAGGCTTTTGCTGCACAGAGTGCAGTTGGGTGGCATGCTCATTGATCTCCTGTCTTGCAGAATTTTTACAGATCTACAGACCTGATCAGTATATTTTTCACTGATGAGTCCCTTGTGTTTGCCAGTGAGAGAATTATTTTTAAACCTGGGCTTCATGGGATTATGCTCTCTACAATATATAAGTATATCAAGCAGTACTTGAGGGATGACTCACGTGCTTTGACTCTTTAGCGATCCCCTTAACACTAATGAAAATAGCTGTCATTTGTCAAGTATTTGGCTCCATAGAAGTAAGGGAAATTCATACGTGGACATGAAAGGTTGTGGCAAAATATTCAGCATGCTGCATCATTTTAAGACAGCAATTTCCCCATGTGCTGTAAGACCAAAGCATCATAAAAACCAATGTGTAACACTTGATTTCACAGTATCATGAAGCCTGACTTGAGAGGATAGTGCACTGTGAACTGTGGAGTTGGTAGCAGTAAAATAGTCTTAATGAGGTTGTGTTTGGAACTGTTTTCTGCAGAAGAATATAACCTATCTCCCACAGCCATCAAGGCCTTTGGCCCTAGATGAGCAAGATAATTAAAACTGATTCTTCCTCCCTTAAAGCAGCAACCTGAGATCCTGCTTACTAATTCCAAAAAGCTACAGCTTGAAGAAATGTAAAATTATACATGTTTTGAGCCTGTCAAAGATTGAGCTCCATGTGGCTCATGCTACCAGTCTTCATGCAGCAGCATCTGTGAAGATTTTTTCATTCAGAAAAAAGAACATTTAGCTGCTTGTGACCATTACCATATTACTCACCTTCCATCCTTCCCTTCACAGCTAAATGATTTATGTTGGAGTATTTTTTCAGGTTTGCTACTGATGCTCAATGTAACTACCTGTGATCGACCACAGCTCTTAAGTAAATCACTTCAGGGACTCTCCTGTCCATAGTATCTCACTGACTGTTTTCCTAATCAAGGTGTAAAATGAGAAGGATTCAATCACAGTGCAGCACTGGAAGAGACCTAGAGCAATACGGGATCCTATCCTGTGTCAGGTGAAATGGTGATGACTCTTTGTCAGCAACTAACCTTTCAGACGTGAAGTTGTATAAGTCTAAATTACTGCTAGCTGCAATGGCAGAAAAGCGAGACCATATGCCAAGGCACCTGGTTGTGTGGAGGAGTTACTTGTAAAGCCCCATGGCCAATGAAAGGAGATTGTTCAGGTGGCTTTGAGAAGGAAGCAGGCAGGATTGCTTTATATATTATGCATTTCTCAGGCAGAGGAAGCATATTAAGCCTACTGAAGAGAGATTTCCCAGTCAAAGTTATATCAGTCGCTTATATATACAGTGCAACATCCTCCCCCTCCTACTTGCCTTGGGGGAAGAAGTGTTTTCTTCTTTTGAAAATTTTGAGATACTTTCAGAGTCACAGAGAGAAGCCCTGTGGGACAGGAAAGGATTTGGATGTATTTAGAAATATTATGATATAAGCATTAAATATAGAGGATATTCCTCTTCCTTTGATTTATGAGGACTAAAATGTAACTTTTGGCGGCAGCCAACATTTTGAGGTGATTACATAGTACAGAGAGGAAAAAGAAAGTGCCCTACCTCTTTGAAGCTACTTAAAGGTGCTGTGTTGGAGTTGAGTCCGAATTTTTTAGTCTTTTCCCTTTCAAATTTTGATTGTCAGGGTTTTGAATCTGGTCTCTGTTGTAGTCACAGAATCACAGAATCACAGAATAACCAGGTTGGAAGAGACCCACCGGATCATCGAGTCCAACCATTCCTATCAAACACTAAACCATATCCCTCAGCACCTCGTCCACCCGTGCCTTAAACACCTCCAGGGAAGATGAATCAACCACCTCCCTGGGCAGCCTGTTCCAGTGCCCAATGACCCTTTCTGTAAAGAATTTTTTCCTAACGTCTAGCCTAAACCTCCCCTGGTGGAACTTGAGGCCATTCCCTCTTGTCCTGTCCCCTGTCACTTGGGAGAAGAGGCCAGCACCCTCCTCTCTACAACCTCCTTTCAGGTAGTTGTAGAGAGCAATAAGGTCACCCCTCAGCCTCCTCTTCTCCAGGCTAAACAACCCCAGCTCCCTCAGCCGCTCCTCATAAGGCCTGTTCTCCAGCCCTTTCACCAGCTTTGTTGCTCTTCTCTGGACTCTCTCCAGAGCCTCAACATCCTTCTTATGGTGAGGGGCCCAGAACTGAACACAGTATTCGAGGAGTGGTCTCACCAGTGCCGAGTACAGAGGGAGGATAACCTCCCTGGACCTGCTGGTCACGCCGTTTCTGATCCAAGCCAAGA
Organism: Phaenicophaeus curvirostris; assembly: GCF_032191515.1. Taxonomy (NCBI): domain Eukaryota; kingdom Metazoa; phylum Chordata; class Aves; order Cuculiformes; family Cuculidae; genus Phaenicophaeus; species Phaenicophaeus curvirostris. The sequence continues at coordinate 13,453,325 of NC_091396.1, forward strand.
TGCCATTGGCCTTCTTGGCCACCTGGGCACGCTGCTGGCTCCTGTTCAGTCGGCTGTCAACCAACACCCCTAGGTCCCTCTCCTCCAGGCAGCTTTCTAGACAGACTTCTCCTAGTCTGTAGCACTGCATAGGGTTGTTGTGCCCCAAGTGTCCTTCTGTTGTCTAGGCAGAGATCACAGGGATGCTCCCAAAGCCAACTCAAACAGTCCTTTGGGGAGTTTCCAACTGTTTAGTGCCTTTCCAAACAATGCACAGCTACTGAAATGCCTTTTTTTTTTTCAGTTTTTCCTTGTATTGTGCCTCTTTCCCCTCCCTGAGTATTGTATGGATGAGTATGCTTGAAGAGATGTTTCAGAGAAGGTGCAGGTAGCTCACTCCACTCTGTTCTTAGCTGCAAAGAATAGCCCTTATCTTTAGAGCTTGGGAACTGCTCTGGTTTGTCAGGACTCGATGACTCCTGAGATGTCCCAAGGCTCCTGAGAGTGACATCTTCCCTGACACATATCAGGTTCAGACATAGCTCTGTATCAAGGCCTTGCCACCACGCACCCAAATCTCGATTCATGTTCTAGACAAGCAGCACTGAATAAGTCACATATACATATATTCTGGGAACATTTTATCGTGATCGCTTGTGAGTTCATTCCTCGCCCTCTAACTGCTAATCAAAGGGACAAAAAATATTCAGAAGGACCTCTCAGCCTCTGAATACCAAACAGATGCTTCTTCTCCCTGCTCCTATAACATTTGTTCTCCTGTTGGATGCATACACATAGAGTGCATGCACAGTTAGCACCAGGAAGAATACTGTGGGGCAATCGAAAAGAAGAATTAATGAAAGGTTTTTCAGCTGTGTGCAGGCAAGAAGAAGCAGAATAAGGAGCAATGCATAGAGCTGGTTCCTGAAACATGGACAGTTTGCACTATTCAAGCAGTGACCAAATTGTTCGTTCTGTGGCAGTAAGGACTGCGTCTTTCTTGTGGTTTGGGGAGAACTGGTGGCACCACTCAGCCTTTAGAGGGAGGAGATCAGCTAGAAAAACTCTACTCTAAGCGCAGTAGGGAAGAAAATCCGTCTGTTTGAGTAGCTTTAATAGGGTCCAGGGACCTGCCACTCTTGTCAGATGAATTCTTGGCACAAGGCTGATGTTGCCAAGAGCTCTGCTTTCCTTCTGTCTATTGTTGCTAGGAGGATAGAGGATAGATAAGAGCTGAGCAGGGTTCTGTGTAAATGGTCCTTCCTTAGCGTCTTTCAGTTTAGCTTTCACTGACTGAGGCCCCCAAAGTACTTAGCATGAGTAAAGTTTTCGAAAGCATGAGTAATTTAGGAGATTAAAAGGCATTTTCAAAAGAGTCAACTTTTCAAAGTGCCTAATTTCCAACTACTTTCAATGAGGTTTGGGAATTTTAAATCATCTGGTTGATTCAGTGAATAGCACTGTTGATTGCAGTGTAATGCATCATCGGTTGGTATCCTGTTTATGTCAGAGGTCAATGCTGGGTGACTCTGAGGAGGGCGTACGAATCCCCATCACCACCCAATGGCAGGGAATTCTTCCTGTCCCTTCCTGGAGGTGACTTTGAGAGCTCAGAGCTTTTCTGAGTGTCCAGGATAATTACACAGGGATACAGTAGGAGGAGTCCCATCACTCTCCTTTTTAAATTACCTGTGTTTTCTTCAGGTATTAGTGACAGGTGCTGTATCAAGTTTTACTCTGACCAATTGCCCCTTCATTTTTCTCATTTTGCTGTATATAAATTTCACTCATGTCTATGTTCTATTTTGTAGTAAAAGTCTTTATCTACCTATGTATTTTTATTAACATATATAGATATAATTTAATATGTGAAAACTCTCAGTGTAAAAAATGTAGGTTTCTTATGTGGATCATTGGTCTTTGAAACAGTCATGTGAAGAATGAACTTAAATACCTTGCTGAATTGTGCTCATAGAGGGAGAGATGCACATGTTTAGGAGGAGGAAGGGCTCAGCATTTGCATTTGGATGCATGTCTTATGGCTTCAGAGCTCTTTAGACTCCTGAGTGGAGCAACTCTAAAGTTCAAAGCGGTGTGATTTTTGGCAGAGTTTTTTTTCCTAAGACTTCTTCTTCGGGGCATAAAATATTCTGCCCTCAGTGCATGTACATAACTCTCATTGGCCTTAAAAGAAGTTACATGCCTACATCAAAGGAAGGATTTACCCCATAATGATTCATCGTGAGCCTGACAGGCAAACACAACAGTGGAGAGCTCACAAGCTGAAGCTTCTGAGCTAGGGGGATGACAGAGTTCAGATCTCTGCTGATCAGCCACATTGCAGCTCTGATTTTCAGCAGTTTTTAATTTTTTTAATTGTTTAGGTACAGTAGAGATCAAACCACATGTTCTCCATCTGGTTGAAGAAACGGTAGGAATCAAGCACAGGAGACAGCCCTTTAACATCTCATGTGGGAGGTAAATCAGGGTCAGATTAAATTGTGATGCTTTTTTCCTGGAAAGTGGATGTCCTTATCCCTGGGTTACGCTGGAGACACAGAACCACAATATTCTAAAGCAAATTAGAAATACCTTTTTTATTAAATGTGATTGCAGAAAGTCTTGGGAAGGAATGTGTTAATGACTGGTGATTGAATGCAGTGGTTTGCAAGCTCTAAGCAGCTTTAGTGTCTCCTACCACAGCCCTGATTTAAAATTCATAAATGCTAATCCTCCATAATTTACGGTTTAAAAAGCAGCCCCACTCACAGGCCCTGTGGCTACAGCTCTGTCAGAGTAATTATGCCGCCAAGCTGAAATTGGACTACTAACTGAGATATTAAACAGGGTAGGAAATCCTCTTCCCTGGCAGCCTACCCAATTATTCCAAATAAGCAAACAGATTAGTGAGTAATTTTCCAGTTAAATCTGGTGATTGGTGCCAGAATTGTATGTTAAATATTCAGAAGTAAATAGATTAAAGATGAAATGTCCCCTTTTCTCAAGCTTAATTTAGTGTGTATATTAAAACTTTTTCGGGGGAAAAAATCTTCATTGAAGTGCAATACGCTTGCTTTGAAAACAGAACCTTTCTTGGCTTGTTTGCACTTGGGGCAGTGCCGTTCATTAGCTGGGGCACGTTGTGCCGAGGGAACCTTGTGCCACATTAGACACAGTATCAGCCCTGCTGTTCCTTTATCCCTCACCTTGGAGGAGCCCTCCTGGGTGGCAGCGCTGTGAGACTGCACACAGCTCTGCTCAGGACCATCAGGGACAGCTTTTCACCAGGGGCCGGATAACTGCTGTGTGATATAGGGTGCTGCCAATTCAGTATTGGCAGGAGAGTAAGCGTGGGACTGTGAGCTGACTGGATCATTTTGGCGATTCATTTGATAGTGTGATTTGTAAAAGTTAATAGTAAATTTGGGCATTTCTTTTTCATTCTAGTTATTGGAGTGGGGAAGTATATTTTTGTTTCTAAATTCAGTTTGAATTTCCCCACTCACCTGCCTAGAGTTCACATTTTTTACCTTTCCAAACGCTCCTTATAATGTAGTGCTTGTCTGGGACCCAAAACAGATGGAAGACAGGGGCAAAAGGAAGGAAAAAGTGGACTGAATGCTCAACATGCACAACTCCTGTGTCAAGTGGCAGGGGAGGACACAGCTGAGCTGGGGGTTGTCCAGGAACACAAATAGTAGGGCTGTCCCTGTGCTCTTCCTGCACCAGAGGTAACACATGCTCGTCCCAAGGAAAGAGTGAAGTTAAGGGTCTGTGCTCTAAGTAGAGACATCAAGCAGCCTTTGGCGGGTGAAGGGTGCTGTTCTGGGAGAAGCCTGGCACTTCTTTAGAGGTACCATGCTGACACCTAGACTATTTCAGAAACAAGCTACAGCTTGTGGCACCTCTCTGGAAGCAAGGCCAGCACCTCTCCCCAGAAGGGCTGCAGCAGTAGTTGCTGCTTTAAACTGGGATTGGCTGTTTGCTGCTGGGACTATGATGGTAGACTCTGGAAAACCCAGGTGGTGCACAGTGCATTTTGGGACTTTAATATTCTTTCCAAAAGAAAGTCTGAGGGGAATGTTTTTGCATGCATGGATTAAAGCAAGGACTTGTACCTCTTTGCTGGAAATGTGTATGTTTCAATATGCAACAGCGATGAAGACAGCTTACCAGGAGGCTTAAGTACAATGGTGGTGCTTCCTGAAAAGGCAGAGCTCTGGTCTCTGCTTCAGGAAAGAGTTGAGCTGAAAAGCTGCATAATATTGCTCAACCATCCTCCTACTTAATTAAGTTTGCACCAGCCCATTTTCCCATTTCTGTCACTTGGGAAGAAGAGGTGGGTGTAGGGCTTCATGTGCTAGTTGTGGCTTGGACTGTTGGGCAGGTAAGAGGAGCAGTTCATTCTTAGGTCTGAGTTTAATATTTTCTATATTTTATGTCATGATGCATTCTCTAGAGAGGGCAACATCGAGTTTTTAAAAGCAAACTTGCCAGCATTGGCTGTCTTGGGCTACATGGGGTGCATGATCTCTCTCCTTGCCGTGAAAGCCCAGGTTTTAGTTATGGAGTGGTGGTGAAGGGATCAGGTCCCCAACAAGAATAACTTTTTCATGAAGAAGTCTGCAGCTGTTATACCTGAAGGAGGGTTTGATTCAGCCTCCTCTCACACCCAGGTACAGTGTGCGAAAGGAGGCTAGAACTTTCTAGCCATGGGCCCACAGATCTGCCTTTCCACTGGGAAGTGTGAGGGCTGCAAGTAGGTAATGCCAAACACATGCATAGGCAGGATTAGCTCAACTCCTGCACATCCCAGAGGCTTTCTCTTCTGCTGTATCCTCCCTGGAGAGGCTTTTTCACCTCAGCCCTCTGCTGGAATGTGCCTTAAAGGCATAATCGAGCTCATAAAAATTAAGTGGTGAGCAATCGTTAAAACGAAACAAAACAAAACAAAAAGACCTAACTAAATTTTGTTCAATAAATTCTCTAGAATCAATCCAGTTATGTTTTTATTACTGTCAGAGCTCACAGCATAGTTTCCCTTTCTGTGCTTCACAAGGCTGCAGGAGCTTTACTTATTTTTTTTTCCACACTTCTACACATGGTGACATTTTGGTTTTGTACAGAGAAGTGTTAAAGCCAAAACTACAAGTGTTTTTTTAAGTAGTAAAGATCCTTTGGATCAAATCTAAATGCATACTTGTTCAAAACTGGAATAGATTGATGGATGTGGAGGGATCCAGAACAAGCCACGCTATTGAAGATAGAGCCCTGTGAATGCCAGGTAGTTAGTTACATGGCACTAGAAATACTACAAAATTTCTGCCTCTCTGATAAGTTTGCTCAGTAGGGCTAAAGATGTGCTTTCTTGCTTATGGTAAAAAAATGGGAGAACTTGTGGTGCCCTGCCTCCACAGATCCTTAGCACACCCTCTTGCTACCATAAGCACGTTGCTGATGGTTCAGCATGTGCTGCACATTTCAGACCTTCTCTGTCTTGAAGGAGAATTGTGAATCTCACTGCTTCAAAGCACTCCAAATGTCAGCACATTCCAAGTATCTTGTGTTCCCTGTCTGCTGCCCTGTACCTCCAACCCAGGGATTTTATATTTTTTTCTAAATATGACAGAAGTACCTTAAGGAATGCCATTCCCAGACAGGTTTGTCAGTTGGGCTATTCTTCACAGAAATCATTTGAGTCTTCTGCACAATAAAATATAAAATGTTTTCACTTGACTCCTAATTCTTTCCACTTGACATCTTCTCTATAAGCATACTACTTCTAGCTTGCCTGTTAAGTCTTTATATTCAGCCTGGGTTTTGTGTACTTTTGGTTAATCTTTCTAAAGTTGTCAAGGGCTATCACTTGGGTTCTAGCCAGTAAGTGGACGTGAAGCAAAGAGCTGGACACAAAAATTGTGAGAATGGATGCGGTCAAATATTCATTCATCAACTGTCGTTTCTAATCTGCCTCTGTGAGTGGCTGTTTCTGAAGTCTTTAAGCAATCTGGATTCATTTTATTGGTTCCACCCGTCATATTCACCTACCATTTGATGAGTGAAGAATTTGCTATTAGTCTCTGGTTTTGTTTGTTCTTGATTCCTAGAAGCACAATGCTTATTGGCTGTTAACAAAGATTTCTATGTAGTGAAAGTACTGATAATACCTGATTGCGTCCCTAGAGTAGCTATATACAATCCTTCTCAAAAAATGAAAATCTCTCTCATGCTTCCTCAATGATATCCTCCTACAGTGAGTTCCAAAGGTTAATTATATATTTTGCTCAAAGCTACTTCTCTAACAGGGTCCTTGGGATGAAGGTTGATGACCCTTTTAAACCAGCGTACTGAACCAAACAGCAAATCAACCAACTGAGGTTGTTGTCCTGTGGGGGGCTATTTGTCTCAGCTCCTTTTTGTCACAGCAGCCTTAGGAAAACATGAGTAATCAAGCTTTTCTCAAGTAGGTGACCAGATAGTCTTGGCTGGCATCATGGAAAAGAGATCAATCTGGCAATGGTTTCCTTGTCATTTTTCCTAAATGTTAGTTCTTTTTGTTTTGAGAAGAGGTTGTGCCAAGATCACCTTTCCTCACTGCTGGAGACCCCTCTGGTACCACACAGAGGGGCCTAGGCAGCCCTGGCCTCTGTTGCCTTCTGAGATTTAGGAGTAGCTAGGAGGAAGACATGAGTTCTCTGTTGCCAGTTACGTCCACAAATGCATTCCCTCTTTGCAGCATTTTAGATTTTTCTAAGTGTGAATGCAAGTAGAAATAATTTTGGAAACTTGGAACAGAATGCCATAAACAAGAGTTCCTTAAAGGGATAAAAAGCATATAATTTAATCTGTGTTTATAGCATTTAATCTTAAAACTCTGTGATCTTACATACTTTGTGTATCCATTTCCCTTAAGAAAAGCAGATAAGGTCATCCAGTGGTTCAGCAGCTTATGCCAGTTAAAATGAACCTGAAATGGAAAGCACGGTTGTAAATAAAATACAAGTGGCCAGGGTCCACTCTCATTAGCTCAGATTTGCCAGTGGTGCTGTGAGTATTTTAAGGGAGCCTTTCTTCAGCTGGGATCAACAAGAGTTTCCAGTCTCTGGTGACCTGGATGCCAGAACAGCTCAGACCTTGTGGACAGGTGTTGCATATGAGACTCTGATTTTCCAGCCCTCGCACTGGTTCTGTGGTTATAGGAAGGAGAGAAAAAGGGTTCTAGATTAGCTTTCCTGAACACGTGGCCAGTCACAGCCAGGTCGTCTGTCAGTAACATGGCGTAAAAGAGGACTCAGGAGAGTAGCTGGTGTTTGTCACAGTGAAGAGACCAGTTTTGTATTTCTCCTTGAAATAGTCCTCTGAAGCTTTTCTCTGTGTGAAGGCTGATGAGGACAGGTTCCAGGCTCATGCATCTCCTGTTAAAGACCCGCCCCCACTGTCCACCCAGGAAAAAAAAAAAAGTAAGAAGAGCTGGTGGTTCTGAATTACTACATAAGATTTATAAGGTAAGATTATATCTCTTAAGTAACTTCAGTCAGTGCCTTGAAATGTATTTATAAGCAAATAGAGCCAGGAGTCTTTTCTACTACTAGACCGGTTCAGCAAATCACTTAAGCATTACTTAACACATGCTAAGTCTACTGCACCCAAGGCAAACTCTGGATACGATAAACTCTTTGTCCATAAAATGTTCACCTCCAGATAATGTAGCACCATTTTATTGCTAAGGGTGATCATGCCTCTGTCTGTCTCAACAACAAAAAAACTGGTAGTAGAGCTTCTGTGCTGTACCTATATTGTTTGTATGATTGGTTTGCTAAGTGTATAAATCTTAAGTGATAGAATTTTGTAATATACAGTATAACAATTGGCAATTGTTGTACTTTTATTTTCAAAAGTGAGGGAGTGACCCATAACTCACATCCATCACAGTACATGAAAGCACAGCTCACTGTAGTATAGCAAGCAAGGGAATCATTCATACATGGGATGTTATTCACTTCAACCTTTCCCCTTTTCTGAATGCAGTCAGGATCTGTATGTCTATTGCTGCATGCTCTGTGCACTGGCATAGACATATGACGGTATCACCAAAACTGGAAGGGGAAGAAATAGATGGGAACAGAAAGGGGTGTGGGTAAATGTTGTCTGAGCTGATAGAAATTTAAGTGGTCAGGCTTGTCAAGGAGAGGGAGAACTGCAGGGTTGGAGAGTGACTGAGATTAGGACTGACTTTTGGAGAAATGAGAGCTGAGATAATACCTTTCAATTCAAAAAACATGGGTGATGGCACAGGGTGAGCATGGGAGAACTGGAGATTAAAACAGTAAATAAAATGGAAATGTATTTGACGTAGGGAGGAATGAAGTATTTTTCATCCTTTTAATTCTGCTCTGGTTCCTCTATCATTATTCCCAAATCTAATACTGTACTTTTCAACATGATCTTCATCCTGTAGCAATTTCCATGAAAAATCTCCTTCACCAATTGGCCAGAGCATCTGAGGAGAAACATTCATTTGGGAACTCTGTTGGTGCTTGGTTCCTAGCTGCTTTCACCAGGTTTGCAGACCCCCATCTGTAATCCACATTAAGTCTCTATTTTTAACTCTGTACCATGTGAATAGTAAAATAGCTGTAATTAATTGTATACTGAACCACTGAGCACCTAGAGAGATCATCACCAGGCACTTCTTTGCTGGCAACTGTGCACACAAGATGAACCCTGTCCTAAATTTCTGATCAATCAGGAGAGGGAAAGGAGGGGGTATGGTTATTTCCCATGTGGAATGATTTCCGAGATTTGCCGAGGGACATACAGGACTAATGTGTTAGAAGGAAGAAATGAGTCTGGATCTCCCAAAACCCAATTTAGCAGCATAACTGTGAGATATACTTCCTTCATACTTGAATCCAGTTGCAGCAGGGTTGCCATTCCATGGGTTATGTTTGGATAGATAGTTTGGGAGATCTCTTGGGAGATGAAGAAGACAGCTACAAAGATAGGCATCTCTAATAGGAAAGAAAAAGTTTCTCAGTTGGCAAGTTGAGAGCTGCTGGCTTGCTTTTAAGAGTGTAATCAGTCTGCAACTTCTGATGGGGTTTAGTAGTTGGTTTTACTCTCCACTCAGGTCCTAGCCTGTAGCACATGCTACAGATAATAACCCAGCACACCTCAGACACGAGGGATCTCATGTGTGCCATGGGGTAGAAGGAGGTAGTACCCAGGTGTTTCTAACCTTGATGCCGAGGCAAACTTTTTCCCTCAAGACCAACTTCCTCTGCAGTGAGTGAAACACTTGTCATCTGCACCGTGCACCCCTTTGTCATTGCACTGCTGGACTCACATCCTTGAACTCAGAGCACAAAAAACCCTCTCGTTTTTGAACTGATGGTTTGTTTGTTTTTTTTCTCTTTGGTCGATGCTGGGATCAGTGATGTCAACTTGTTCTATTTGTTTTGACAGGAAAATGTTTTCAGAGTTCATTAGGATGGCATCAATTCTAACATTTGGCACACAAACATTTGATGACCTTCATGTGTGGGAAGAAATATGTAAGCAAAACTTCCATTAGTTTGAAAAAATGCTTGCACTCAGCACCGTTCCGATTGCTGAACTGCAGCTTCAACCTGAAGTTTTGAACAGTCCCTGCTTATGAACTGCCAGAGGGCTCCAGACATGAGTGGCAACTGAAACAATTGAGAACCACCTGCATACTTAGTCTGGGCTGAGATTACATCTGGGTTCAGCTCTCCACTTACCTCTAACAAAGGTGCTGCCAGCAGCCCGTTTCCACTTGAACAATGACCATACAGCTTCTTGGCCCTGGTCAGCTGAGTTGGTAGTGTTGGTCCAGTGTAAACACATAGGCAACTGCATCCTATGACTCCAAGTGCAGAAAATTCCCAATGCTTTCCTGGTTGTTCCCCTCAGTGAGATTATTTCATTTTGCAACTTTGGGGTAATTTTCATCTGTGACAGGGCTCATTAAAAGAGCTGGACTGACTGGTGCTGCTAGCAGCTGAACCACTAGACTTATCAACAGAGAAGGAATAGCAGGCACTTGCTCTTCCCTCGTCAGTGCATCTGCCCTATGATAACAGAGTCACTATCTCTCAAAATGGGAGGGAAGATGAATGTTCATGGCTTCCCATGGCCTCTAACAGTGAGAGGACAAATATTAGCAAGAGCTTTTGCAATAAAGAAACATCTTCAATTGTAGCTGGACTGAGCACACTGAATTACTCTCCCAGTGACCACTGCAGAAGTTGCTGAAAGCCTCTGGTTACTGCTAGCCCACAGCAAGGACAAGTACTAATGAGAGTACAGATATGTGCCACCACGTGTCCTTTGAGCCTTCCCACTCCCTTTGCCTCACAGATGGGAAAGTACTGCCAAACCAGTATGGTTCTCCAACTAGCTGCCTTCAGGCCTTTCCTCTGACCTATCTTAGCTCTTCTTTACTTTTTTAGGATTCACCATGTTTTTATGTTTTTTGATCATATCCTGTAATCAAGTGAAAGGTGTCTCTATGGATAGAGGGGATTTGTACTTAGCCTTTGTTTGGTGTTTGCTCTTTCCTGATCATGCTGTCTGCTGTAAGAAAAGCCAAATGCTGCCCATATGTGGCTGTGCTTCCTTAAATTATGGAGAATGAATGTTTATGGCTTCTCTCGCTGTTGCTCTTTCTCCATACTCTTCTAAATGATACGTTTTCACAAGCAACTACTGAGATAGGGAGTCAGGACTGGTTTTTGAGGTGTGCCACTTAGTGGTCTACATATAAAAAAAGGGAGACAGGAGGAGGAGGATGGCAGAGGTTTAATATCATGCCTTGCTTAAGAGAATGTCCTTCAAGTGAGCGGAATTCAGCACCTTGTAGAAGTATGACTTTAATTTTGCCTTTCAAATGTGAACTAAGCAGGGCTGTCAGCACATACTGTGTTCTTCCTTGTCAAACCATTTCACTTAGTCTGTCAACTGTAAACAGCTTAAGAGGCATGTCATTCCGACATTATTATAGCACTTTTAGATTTGTTTTTAGATTGGCTCTGTATCTGTTGCTGCAAAAGGTGTAGATACAGAGATGACATGGGTTATTTATTGTGTTACTGCAAAATGCTACTTGCTGTTTTGTGGTAAGCACAGAGTAACTCCATTTCAAATAATGGGCGCTGCAGAGTAATAATCCTGTAGTACCATGGTAATACCATTGCCATACTTTGTCAAATCAGTTGTGTCAGTAGAGCAGTGTACTTACTTCACTGTTGGTGTACATGGCCTTGCACTTCACATGAAGTTTTCTTTCCCAGAAGATCAGGGAAGCAGAATTAAGATGTCTCAAGAAAGAACTCTGATTAACAGACTCTGTACTTTTGGTTTCTCAAGAAGTTGCATTACATATTCAAATAAACAGTGTTTAAGCTGTTGATGACAGCTTAACTACTTCATCCCAGAGCGTTTTGACAAGTGATTTCCAAGGTTTTGGTTTCCCAGGATTTTGACAACCCCCCAAAAACATGAACTGATTTTATATGTCACATGTTTAATGTATTTGAGATGCATGTATTATGTTGCAAAAGCAATAAGGGGGGAGTTAAAGGGACAGGGTGATACACTCTATATTTATGATCATCAGCTTCTTCAACATGTCATTACAAGAGAGAAAATGTTCAGATGTATGGAGTATGCAAAGCAGTTGAACTTCTGTTGCCAACCTGTCTGGATTGTGTTTCCTACAAATTGTTGGCGCAATTTCTCTCTGACTGCACTGAAATCCACAGAACTGAACCCATTATCATTGCAGGGAGCTTTATCTGTCTCCCTTGTACTTCATTTCTGCTCTGTGTGTGTTCTTCCCACATTTCTGGCTATGTGGCTGTGGGGATGGCACAAAAGGGATTTAATGTCACCTGGATTCTGAGCAAAGGGGAAGGAGAAAGGTAGATGTTTTCTCACTAGAAATGGATGAATTTCTGTCTGCATATATTTAATAGGACTGCCATTAGAAATTACACAAATATGTAAACTGATCTTCACTTTAATCTCAAACTGAAATGAAGCTTAAATATTTTAAAGGAAAAATTGATTTAGCTCTGCTTTGGGACTTTTCTTATGCACTCTCTAATTTTGAATTGCTTCTTTTTCTCCGCCTACACTAAAGGAGAAAAAGATGGGGCACAGCCTTTGTCTTCCTCGGCCCTTGAGCAACAAGTGGGGAAAAGTACAGGGAGCGAATTGATTTTTCTAAAGCTCCTGGACTACATTAGATGTTGAGAAATGTGAATAATTTCACTGAAGAAAAGTTCCATATTTCAAAATCAAACCCATTTGGATATTATCCAGTGTCTGTTGGTACTTTTGCCACAAGTACTTGATATGCTGGCATAATAGGATACTTGAAAAGTCCTCATTTGTCATGTTCAAAACTCTGGTTATCGCTATCCTTTTTCTGTACCAGAATGCCACTTACTTTACCATGTAATAGAGCTACGTCCATCAGTACTAAGCAGCCCATGTCCTTAAATTTTAAAGTAGGAAGAGCTATTTTATTTTAACTGATCATTGACATATGACATAAAACATACCGGTATGAATTATTGATTTATAATAATGCTGTGTATACACAAAGGAAAACCCATGCTTCCTAAGTAAAATCTGAATCTTTCTGGAAGCTGTTTTTATTCCCCTAAACAAGCACTATTTGAAGTATTTTTCACAAAAAAACCCAAACCTCTTACATGTTTCATCTAATTGTGAATTTGTGCTTTTCAAGGAAATTCCCATAAATCGCAAAACCTAATTTCATTTAAATAATTAATCATTTCATTAATCAAAGTGCTAATGATGGAAATCATAGCTGATTTTTCAGACATCCTAAGGCCAAGCTCCTGAGGCTGTTTAGAAGAGATATCCAGATATTTGAAGATGAAACTTGGATGAATAACCTTCCCCAGAGACCTTGTGAGCACGGGACAGGTGCAATTTGCCTACTCTAGGGTTAGTTTCTGCATTTCTTCTGATATCTGAGAAGTAGAATCTGTCTGATAATTTGGGAGTTTTAGCAGATACTTAGTACCAGACTAAATTGACTCTGAATTAGTTGCATTGCGTGGCTATAGTGTTCTCTGCAGTCTTCTACTTGCCAGAAGTGGAAGGAGAAGTGTGGATAAAGAGGAGGCAGTGTAGCAGTTACAGGGATATCAAGGGTTGAGGGAGGGGGCAAAGGCAGAGATATCAGGCAGTGACCTCAGTGCATTCTTTAAGAAGTCATCTATCAGCAGCTAATATTTTCATGGACAGAGAGAAGCAGGGAGTTGGTGAGGGGCACGATGAGTGCATAGCATAGCACACTGATCAGGTAAGAGGTTGTCACGGTGTCTGTTAGTGTGCATACTGCCAGTACCAGGCTCTGGTAAGTGTGACCTCAATCACAATGTGGGGCTGCCTGAGTAAGCACTCCCCAAAAGTCCCCAGCACTGTAGCATGGCCCAACCTGCAGATGAGTCAGCCCTGCTATGCCTGCCAGGAACATAGGTGTCCATGGTAGCTCGCTGGTAAGCCAAGAACAGGCATGTTTATTTTTGATTTTCCCCTGATGAAGAGGGGAAAATGGGAGGAGACGTGACAGCTCTTGATAGCGAGAGGGTAGATAGACCTGCATCTGTCAGGTAAAAACCAGCCACTTTTGCATAAACAAGTGGTTAAAAAAACAAACCCCAAGCATTTTCAATATATTACAAACAAAAAGGGCAAGATAATTATCTTAATGTGATTATTGACCAAGATAAATTTATCTTATTTTATGAACTGGGTAACAATTTGAATCTTATGCAAAACCTAGAAATAAATCTAAAAAATATGATAATGTAAGAAAATAAAAGTTATTAGCAGTTGAAGTACCATATTATAGATGGTAAAACCTTTTAAGTTCCAAGGAAAATAGGCTAGTAAAACTGGAGTAAGATTCTGACTTTAATCACTCAATAAATAGCTACAATGTTTGGAAGAATTGATAGTGTCATTATAGCAACATCCCTTTTTATAAACAGCCTGGTGCTGATTTGATTCTAATTGCTGCCAGAGGAACAGTATCAAAGTAGTGTGCTTCAGCAGTGTAACCTGCAGGATGAACAGAAGGGGGATTAACTGTCTGAAATGAAGAAAGTGCAGGTTTTTCAAAGGTGTGGATTCTAATTCCAGGACTGATGGAGGAGTCTGAGTAAATTCAGTATCAGGAGAAACTACAGGGAAAATGCTTAAGGAAGAGAAAGCAAAGAGTAGTCAAAACAGGCTCCTCTGAGTGCATTAAATTATGGAAAAGCAGTGAGAAAAGTTGAGAGGTTTGAGCATGAGCGTGTGTTCGTTTTCTTGCCAGAAAGGATTCTCCTGCTGGGCTGGCGTGGTTCTGTCACCAAACTGCAGCTCCAACCTCCCTGGCTCTCTGCTTTGCTTTACCAGGGACATGGTAGCCTCATTTGCAGCCCTTGTTTTATAAATGGCTTTCCAATATCAATGTCTTAATTTTTTGCACGTCCTCTATCAGAAAATAAAGGCCAAATTTTAAATACATTCTTAATTATTAATGACAGCTTCTTCATATGCTTGTGGGCATATTGTCTACCTTTTGGTGCCCACGAATTCACCTAACAAAGAAAGCTGCTTTTGCAAATTGGATCCTTAGCAGTGCTGTGTTTCAGTTCTTGCTCTGCAAATCCTGGATTTGACCCTTCTTGGGCTTCAGAGCTATTGCGGAGGTATCAGCCTTATACTGATGATTGCTACAACATTTGAAGGCAATAAATTTATGTTTATCTAGGAAGAAATCTCTAGAACACATGCTTCTAGGCTGTGTCTTCTCCCAAAAACTACTAAGAAATTATCTTATTTTGCGAATAGTAGCAAGAAAAGCAGGGTCCCGTAAGGAGAGAAGAAGTGGAACTCACTTGATAGTTCTGTCATGTTAGCAGCAAACCAAGAATAAACAGAAATGCAAAGGGAAGAGGTACTTTTCTTTTTACACAAATCATGTGATAAGCTTCTCCCATAAAAATTGTAGGCTAAGTGAAATATGTAAAATAGCTTGTTGAAGAAAAAATTGGTTCATGTGGGACTGAATGGCTCAAAAGATTAGTGAGGGGATAATAGCTTTTCTCCATTTAAGTGGCAGACCAGTTCAAATCAATTCTAGGTCTCTCGAGACTGAAAGGTGTTGCTATCCTGTGACTGCTTCATAGTTATTTGAAATGATTTTTTGGTCTCAATCCTATCCTTAGTTGCCAGAAAATTATCCCCAGCCCCATCAGCACTGAATTACTGTGAACTAACCGTTGTCTCCTCCCCTAATGATGCACAACCTTCAAGGATGTGTGTATGAGTGGCAATTGTTTTAGTGCTATATTTCTGATCAGAAATATTTTGTTTTCCATGGAATGGACAGATTGCACAAAAGAAGAGAGATCCTGGAATATGATGCAATGTAAAATTGTTCATTAAAAATATATAATGTGGTTTTCTTGGAAGAACAGGGCTACTTTTGGACACCTTCAGCTACCCCTCACTTATGCTCAGAGCTGCACCTCTTCCACAGTTCATGAGCATTCCTGCCTGCCTGCAGGCTATGTTGGGACTTTCCTCTACATAAGTATAAATCATGAAGTAGGGCCACAACTTAGAAAACAGCTATTGCTCATAAATAACAACTGAAAAATTCAAATTGGTGGCTTGCCCTCCAGGTTTGTTTCAGAGAACATATTTAATGTGTGAAGTCAGACCAGTGAAGTGATGCTAGGGACATGACAACTTACAGTGGCTCAGAATCTTGCCTATCAATTTTATTCTGAATGATTATAACAAGTGAAATAACAGGCACTGATTTTTCTGCCAAATGTCAAGATTATGTAAACAGTAAGAAGCAGTGCTTACCAAGCTGAGAAGCATTTGGATCTTTTAGTCACTGTAACAATAAGTCCAGAGTTAATGAACCACAGCAGAGTTCATGTTATTTAGTATACCAAAAAAACTCAAAAAGGACTTGGGATTATTAGAGAAAAATCTCAGCAGTTCTGTGTGTACGACTGCATGGAAGAAAAATTAATAGGATATTATGACCACATAAAGGTGTCAGAGAATTGAAATCACATGACTATAGTCACATTTTCTATAGAACTGATCCAATATGGACTCGATTGAACTCACCTTGCAAGAGAAATTTTATTTTTGTTTAAGCTTAGACAGCTCCAGGTTTAAGAATGCTCGTTGAAGGGGAGAAGGCTGAAGGGGTTAAGGAAATAAGGTGCAAGAGAATGACCTATGGGAACTTTCATTGTTATATGGGTCCTTGATGAGTGAAATGAGAGGAATTACTCTCCATCATGAAAGGCTGAAATGTCGAGGGAGCAATTGCAAATTAATCTATTAAGAATAAGTAGGAGGTTGAACAGTGTGACTCCAAAGAAAGAAAAAATATGGAATAAACTGCACTGTAGATTCACAATGATTTCTAAACACAACCTAAATCCACCTATGTTTTTTTACAATGCAACAGTAATTTATATATACATGTATATATATATGAGAAAGTATATGAGCAGATAAAATAGTTCTCTTTCTATTAAGCAGTTCACGATATGTGTAATGACTGGGCCTGAATGGGGAGTTCTGTTCTGAATTGTGTGGCTTTAACCAGAACAATGTGCCAGGAATTTTTCTTTTTTAAAAGACACACCAATAAAATGCCTCACAGGCAGTTTTCTCCGTGATGATTTTTCTGTTTTGCTGTGACATTTTTAACTTGAATTTAGTGTTCATAAAAGGTGCTATTTGACAGCATTGTGTAACTGAAAACCCCTTTTACTGACAGATCATCCACACTCAAGGCTGTGGAAATTTCTCTATGTCAGCCTGGTGAGGGACACCCCCACAGCCTGAAGAAACCAGCTTCCAGGAGGAAAAATGCTAAGTCCACATCAGTCAGTCCAGTTTCATGTTAAATGTCACTGTGTGATTATTTTAGAGAGCTTACATCTAAAGGATTTGGAGAGAGGCATGAAAAGTTGCCCGACAGGACTGCATGGGTTATTTTTCTGTTCCCCAGCAGTGATTGCAGCTTTCTGGAGTGTTTGTGCTTTGCCCACTTGTAGCAGAAGAGAAACTTGACACAGATCACCAAGTATGTTTTGGTGGAGCTGATCCTGCGGGATGTAGCTACCCCTTACTGTGGTACTTCAGAAGCAAGGGTTTGTTCTTTGCTCAGTGCCCATCCCTGACACCAGTCTTTAGGCCTCAATGGTAATAATTTTGTGAAGCTTGTGTAGTCTCAGACTTTTACCCTTGCCAGCTTATTATAGTCCAAGAAGATGAGATGTGACTATGCTGAGATACAACCCCTAGTGATGGCACTTCATAATACTGTATTGCTATTGTAGGCAGAGAAAAAGGCAATAAAGCAGCATTGATATCCTGCCTGCCCTCTTATAGGAGTTATTGAATCAAACCTACCAGAACTGCCAGACAAACAATTTGCAGCTGCAGTCTGAAGCCTGACAATGACACAGAATCAAAAAGAAATAGTTGGCTTGTGAACTCCTCTGTGACCCACCACAGCAGGCTCCCTAGGATTGTTCTCCTCTTTCTGGTCCTTCCCCTGTACAATTCCTTCTCTTTACCTCCCTTTTCCCCTCTCCCCCAGTTTCTCTCCAATGTCTTGCCATTTTCAGCTACTCACACCTTTTGTCCTTCCTTTTCTTGCTCTCTTTTGTTGCTTCACTATTTCCTTCTGTTGCCTCCAGTATACCTCTTACTTCTTGTTTGATTTTCTTTTATTAGTTCTAGTGCCCTCCTCTATTTCTCATTGTTTGTTTCTTTGATTATTTTCCTTATTTTTGATTAATCTAATTCCCCTCAACCATTTCCCATACTCTCTCCTATTCTCCCTTCTCTGCTGTTCCTTTTTTTTTATTTGAATTTCCTCTCCATTTTATTGCTCATTTTTTCTCCTTTTTCTGGCAGTTGTTCTACCTTCATTTTTTCTCGATACATTTTTAGTCAGTAGCTGAGCTTTATGTTGCTCTTACTTCTCAAACGTGAGGATTTCAGCCTTTCCTGTGCACTAGGATTTCCAAAGTGCCAATCCAGCTCAACTAAGGGGAACTGATGTGGTTTGGCTCTAATGCCTACAAAGAGAAATACTACAAAAGCTAGAATAACAGTAGCACTTGCAAATACTCTGTGGCTCATGAGCTGGGCCTACACTTATAGTTAGGTTCAAAGCTTGTCAAATTAATAGGATCTGGATCAGACATACAAGTACCATCTTCTACCCACTCAGGTCTTATCACACCTCTGTCCTTTATTTCAATAGAAATCTCAGCACTCTCAATTTCTTACAGTATATAGTTTTGCTTTGGCTCAGGATATTCTGATTTTTTTTGGGGGGGAAGGGGGTTGTTTTTCTTAATAATTTTCATTCTAAAGCACATACAGTGTGTTGTTCAATGGAAAAGGGCTATACTGAGAGATGTGTTCAGGCTTATACACACACACATGCACATATATATAGAGAGAGATATATATATAAGACTTTCCAGTTTTTGCAGGTTCAGAACAATTATCTGCTATTTGGGGGACGATTTTTCCATTCCCTTTCTTCTCTTGCAAACAGTCTAACAGTCTATAAACATTACCATTATAAAATTTAGATGTACAGGCTTCTAAACGGCTGGCAGGAAGGTAGATAGTACACAAATACTTCTATCCTTTGTTTGTTTGTTTGTTTGTTTTCCCAACTTGTCATAAGTGACAGGCTCAGGTTTTGTTCAAGGATTTTTTAAGTTCCTTGGTTTATTCTTAGTTTCTCTGTTCCATTTCCCCACCCACTCCCACTTAGGAGCATTTTGATTTGTTGCTCATGACAATTTCCCACTTTTAAAAAGAGGTTGCTGTTACTTGGCAGTCATGTGTTATGAAAGCCCGACTCCCCAGCCCTCCAAGATGACCTCTCAGGAGTGGGCTGCTAGCAAAGCCAATTCCCATAGTTGTCCTTTAGGTAAACCAGGGCCGTCACATCCCTGGACAACTCTGTAGAAGCTGCCTGAGAAAAGGAGCAGAGTGCTCACTGTTCCATAGCTGACCACTAGCAGGCCCAGGAACCAAGTCAAGCCTGGATCTTGTTGACAGGATGCCACCTGTTCTTGTGTAAAATTATGTATAGTTATGTGTAATATGAGTGTGAAAGAAACTCTTCCTTCTTCTCCCATTTTGTCTGCTTCCTTCTGAATCTCCAGCTACTGCTCCTGTGTAGTTCAGTGTTGGTGAAAATGGAAAGAAAATCAGTTGCTGTATAAGTCAACCATTTTTGCTCTGATTGGATTTTACCCCTTTTGTCTGCTTCTTTATTTGATTTAAAACCTTAAGCCCCTGGAAGGCTTTCCCTTAAGATTTTGAGCACAATTTGGAATGGGAGAGCAGTCAGAGTTTTACCTAAAAAGTCCTAGTTTATTTTTAGCTAATTGGAGAGAAGGGCTGATGGGATTAGCCCAGCAATGAGTATCTGATGCAGAGTGCTACCAACACATCAACAGAAGAAGGGTTAAGTATAGTGTCTTTCATTTTCTCTCACTCACTCCTTTTACCGTCTCCTGCTTTGCCTTTCTTCACCCAGTAAGTGACACTTGCAACAGCTGTGTAAATTCCTGTGCATGTTCTAGTACTGGTCAATATGGGTCTAAATCTTGCAGTCCCTCCTGCTGTTTCACATTTGCCACCTGACAGTAGCGGATGCTCAGGAAGACCGAAGGGTAAGGTTTTAAAGCTTTAGGCTTGGCTTTAACCATGTGACATCTATTAAAGCAATTGGGAGCCAGGTGGCTAAAACCCAGTGTAATTCTTTGTAATGGTACCCCTGAGAGTGCCCATCTCCTTTCAGCACTAGTATTGATTAGGCAATTCTTGACTTTGAGGAACAAAATTGGTGTGTGCATCAAGGTTCTTTTCCTCAATTTGGCCTGCTTTGAAATTAATCGTTCACCTTGAGCCATTTTCGTAAGCAGCTTTTAGCTTCGTTAAATTTCAGTGTGATTTGTTTTTTCTATGACCTTTCTCTATGGAGGCCTGTTGTTTACTAGTCTTCTCTACAACATCTCCAGAGCTGTTTGGTCTTTATCCTCATCTCCCGCATTGATCCTGGTAAGTTGTCCAGTATGATTGTCCAAGCTCAGTAAAATGCTAGGGACTTTATTTAATGGCTGCACACAGTGCACAGTTGGCAGCATTGAGGCCAATGGGTACTTGGTTTTCAGCAGGAGCAATGCATTTGATGAGGCAGACCATGTTATGTCTCAGAATATTGTATGTCCAGATCCTGCCTCTATCTTGACTGAAATGATGTGTTATTCTTAGAGGGAATACATAAACTATAAGCAAGTTCCTCCTAATTGCAGAAACTCATCATGAGTTTACTAGGAAATAGTATGCCATAAAAAGGGACATGAATATATATTTATGTTTGTGAGAAGGTGAAAATAAACATGTAAAAATAAGGAAGACAGTTCTCTAATCCTCTTACCTTTTGCACTTCCCTTCCAAAATATCCCCTGTTCCTCTTTCTTTCTCTTCAGAGTGGGAAAATTCTTCAGCACATCATGCTCTTATTTGCAGAGAGGCAGGACAGACTCCCCATGAGGATATGCCCTTTACTTTGGGAGTTTAGTGCATTTAGTTACTTGTATGGGTTTTCCTGTCTGTTTCCTTTGAGTGTTCTAGAGTACGCTTGTGAACTGTTAGGTAATGCTAAGTGCTGCCAACCAGAAGTAACAGGCATTGAATAGCTTTTCTCTGCAATAAAACCAAAAGTGAAAGCTGGGCTGAGCCTACATGGAAAAAGCTATCAAGCTAGATGAGTACTTAGGCGGACAGGTAAATCTATGTGAAGAATCTAGAGTCCTCAGCTGCGTTACTTCTCTCAGTGATGCTACTTGCCTCCTCTGAGTAACCAGGCCAGAGAAGGTTGTATTTAACATTTCTGCGTTGCTGGAAGACCTTTGTTGGGAAGTTTGGGTGTGGAATAAGTTAAAAACAAGGGACTTAGAGAAGGGAGGGAAATTCAGAAATATTTGCTTCAGAAAAATGGATGTTTCTTATGCCTATTTCTGTTCAAAATGAGATAAAGCAGCTCCTGAGATGTCACAGGCAGCCTAGGAAGTTCATCAACTCTTTACCAAAGAATGTTGATATATGAGCCCCACAAGTGCTTTTATAAGACATCCCTGTCTGTGTCGAGCTGGGAGGTTGTCAAAGATGAAAACATTCTGTTTGAACAAGCTGGCATATTCCAAAGAGAATGTGTTTCATCTGAAAATTCACAGTTAGTTCTACTGAAAATTCATCTCATCACAGGCTGAGTGTGAAATGTGATGCCAACATTACAAGGACAGCATTACTGTAGGACTTTGATGGAGCTCCAAGAGCATGCATCACCTCTCCCGTTCTAGTCAAGTTGAATGGAAGTTCTCTAGAACGTTATTTTTAGAAATCTCAGCAGAATGACAAACTCCAAGCTCAGTTAATTTGTGTGTGTGTGTGTGCGTGTGAGAAATGATACAGAGCACAACTAGTGCAGAAACATGAATAATGGAAAATCTGAGCAGAATTGCTGAAACCTATGTAAAAATATATGCAACTTTGGTATTGAAGGCCTTGCCAAACTAATTAATGAAGCATATGCAAACATCCTACTTCGCATACATCCTTTGTGTTTCATTAGTCTCAGAAATGAGTTTCAGGGGGTCTGATAAGAAAAGGTATTCCATCTTTTAATAGTTGCTGTTGCAACAAAACACATCTATATACTGTTTTACATTCACAGCTGATCTCATGCCACGAAGTCTGGGATTTATAAAGAACTTCATATTTGTATTAAAACCTTTTTTGTTTTAGTTGAGGTTTTTCAGTGACACATCTGAAAATGATGTTTTTCCACCGATATTTTAAGTGAAAATGGTTTCTGTGCGTAGAACTGAAACAGATAATTCCCCATGTAGGTAGCCCTTGCCATGTGGGAGGTACTCTAGACATAGAAATTCTGAAGGCCAGAAAGGGAGCTCCTTCCAGAGTTCACTGAGTGGGCTTACAGTCTGTGACTCTCTCTCTCTGAAATATTATTTCTGTTTTACAGACTGAAATAGAGGGCCAAAGAGGTTGGGAGAACAGAGCTGTGCTTTGATGGTGAGAGAGGAGAATGTGCCCAGAGCTCTCTGCAACTAGCTTTTGATTCTTCTGTGTTGTGTTCTTCTTTTTAGCTGAGTCTGTATTTGGTTTTCCAGACTGGGGAGGAGCAGTAGAGATCAATAGTGAAAGGAGGAATTAATACCAAATTTGGTTTTAACTGTGATACAGACCTGTTTGTTTACAAAGAACATGCAAGGTCCTTTTGCCATTCCAGAACACAGGAAAAATTCTACAATGGTTGGTCTATTTGCTGTCAGGTCTAAAGTATCCCTAAGCCTACATTCTTGTCTGTTATTTTTGGATTCTACCACCACCCCCAGTTCATGTTTGAGTGTGCTTGAAATCCTTTGTCCTTGCCTGCTTCATTATTACAATACCAGTTTTGAAGGTAACCATTTGGTTTAACTGCTGCTTAAAATGCCTTATTGTCTCTGTGGTTTTGATAGTGGCTCCTGTTGCATCATGTAGCCAGTTTCTTAAAGGACCTTGTTTTTCCCCATGTCCTAAATAAAGGTCTGTAAATGTGCCCATGGATCTGAGCATGGCCTCATCAACTCCTTCACAGGAAAATGTTGAAATATGTTAACATATTCATTATAATTTACAAGGGAGAAACAGTTCTGTTCAGATATTCTTAGCTAAGATAAAACATTGCTGCTTCCCCTGAGCTCAGTGAAGCGGCAGCTTTTTATGTCTGAGAAGTTGTTGATCTTAGCAGTTTTACTCTAGCCAGTGACGGCAGATCTCAATCATTGTTTTTCTCCCCCTTTTTCTCCATGGAGGTGGTTTTGGTCCACACGTTCAAACATAGGCTCAGGAGGACTCCCTGTTTCCCATATGAAAAATTTAACAAGTGCACATCGCCTGTGTGAAGAACTGAAGTAGTTTTCTGTGACAAAAGTGCTGCTCTCCTCAGTGCTACAGTTATTCTCCATAAGCACCAAAGTACATGGTGATCTCTGTGGTATGCTACATTTCATAGTATTGCAGAAACAAGTGAGTCACCAGTGCTCTTCTCAATTTTTTTTCCTATCCCCTAATCTGGGATGTGTATCTCCCAGTAAAACAGGCAGGGGATATTTCTTGATACTTTTGTCAGCAGTTCTCTGAAGAAACCGCAACAGATAGATCCCAAATCAATCCATGAAACTGAAGAGTTTTCCCAATAATGCTGGAGGTGAATACTTGGGACTTCTCTCCCATTTTTACTACGGAGCTCCTTATCGGAGCAAATGTACCAAGCTGCATTAAACATTCATGGCTTGATTTTGCCAGGAGATAGTACAGGAGGTTTTGTGGTGTCTTCCTATGTACTGGTGTCTCAAATCCTGGGAAGAGGAGCAATGTAGGAAGGTGACAAGGCTTTTATACCAGGCTAGTCCTAAGGCATCCAGTTGAATGATGGCTGGCAGCGCCCAAGGAAGGAATGTATTAAGGAGAACTGTAATATCTCAGAGCCTTTGTGCCATGCTGTCTGTAACTCTTCCCTCAGGGGAGTCAGGAGCTTCAGCTTAGTGTAGCAGAATGCTCTGCAAGGCATCCATGAACACATCATCCCTGAGGCAGAGTGCCTTGCTGAGGGATGTGTTCAAATGACACATTGCAGTTCTCAGTGGGGAAGTTTTAGTTTAGTTTCCTGTGGAACAGAGTACCCAAGAAAAGAATAAAATCAGCATTTGGAAAACATTCTGTCCCTCTCAGTGCTGATTTTCCAAAGCTGCTTTTCACTGCATTCCTAGAAGGTCCAATTCAATTAGGAAATGTAGAAGTGCATGTAGATGGTTTAAAGCAGTGCATGAGAGGCTGTTCTATTTTCCAGGTTCTTAAAGAATGTGACCACAGAGGATATCAACACAGATTTATGGGATCATCTTAGAAGAGGTTGAATATAAAGTTTTGTTTGCAAATACATATGCCATCAAAATTTGATTTACCAATGCTGTTTACCATTTGATCAGATAAAAGTATATTAGCTCTTAAAAATGAGACACAAACTGAATTCCCTCTTCAATACCACATATAATAATGCCATATTTCTCTGTGCTTGTATAGCTCCTTTTGTCATCCAGTCATACACATGAAGAAATAGCCTTTGAGCCCCTTCCCACAATTTTAACACAACGTTGTTTTAAAACAGCAGAGGGCCAGGTGTAAAGAGGGCTATGAACCTTTGAGATGTCCTCAGGTGGTTTTTGCTTCTGTGGCTTAATCCTCCTGCCTGCAGCTATTCCTCTGCTGCGCTGCTGGAATCAACCACCAATGGCTAGACCACGACTGGTGCAATGTTCCCCCAGCACCTCTGATGCAGGAAGGCAGAGGCACATGTTGCTCTGTGTGCCTGGTAGTGAGTATCTGGGACAGCAGTGCCTGGAGCCACTAAAACAGCGTTCCCAGGAGACCATCATCATCAGGGTTGTGGTTCCATTTTTGTATGGAGGCTCAGTCCAAATCAGAATAAATCCCTTAGTTCTTGTATAGCGTATTACAACAGAATAACAGCAAGCCTAGTCCAAAATTTACTCCACTGGTGTTTTTCTTTTAGCTGCACTGGGTCTGAAAGGAACCCAATAAATGGCTTTTGAGCAAAATTGTGTAGTATGACCAACATGCAACTGTCATGCTGCATTTGTCTCATGTCATTAGTCATTATGAAAGCCTGCATAATTCTGGAGCAGAACAATTTCCACATAGCAAATTGCAGGTTGTGTTTTCCAACCTACAAACCATCTCAATATTTATTTTGAAACTTTATAATGCTATCAAGGGGAAAATTCACTTTACCCATACAAATAGCCCCGTTGAGAAAATCTGGATTACACATGTGAGCAAGAACGGGCAGAACTTGTCTCTGGGCACAAGAAAAGCAAAGCCAGCTTCCTCCCATAGTGGAAACAGGGAATGTGTAAGCGCAGAGCCAGGGAGATATGTCACCTGCTAGCATACCACCAGGGACCTGGGGAGAGATGTCAGGGTACAATTGAGATAACAGTACTCTGGCTCCCTGAATTCATACTTTGTTTGCCTTCCTTCCCCGGTCATTTGGAAATACTGTCTTTCTGCAGGTTTCAGGTGAAATACAGTATCCTGTAGTGCACCTCTGTACAAATTCGTCCATAGTGTGAACGAGCTTGCCACTATCAGAAACAACAGTACTTTTTTTTTTTTTTTCCCATTTAGACCCATGGAAAAACTAGTTTGTATGTCTGATTTTTTTTTTATTTGGGTTATCAAAGGATTTTTCAAGTTAGTATCATTTAGCACTCCAGACAACACTGAGTTTAGGCTCAGTTTTAGGTGGAAAGTGGTGGGTTTTTTTTAATGTTCCATCACCTGTCTTGACAGATTCTGTGCCAGAGGCAGTCTTCTTAACCCTGGATCAAAACCTAATCTCTCTTGCTTTCATAAAACCTTTTCCTCTAATTCTCTCTCTAGTAAATTATATTCTGTTCTTTGCCCTTGAATAATTTAAAAATGTATAGAATAAAGTGTGTGTGGGGGGGGCGTCTGTTTCATTGAGCGATACCTGGTAATCAAAATACTGCATTCATATCTTGCTGCAATGATCTCATTTCTATTGGGACAGCACTCCTGTGAGCACAGGCCCGTGTTGTGTTCATCCTGTTACAACCAGATAAACTCATAATGTAGACAGATAAGAGCTATGCTCATTAATCTATTAACTACCTATTGTCAGTTGTCAATATGTTTCGCTTGATGGGAAGCCGGCAGATTAGTTTGTATTGTGAGGATGTAGATTTTTGTTCTGTATTATTATTATTTTATTTTGATGTCTGGAATACTATGAAATGACATTCAAGCTGGTAGTGTCTCACACAAGCAGAGTAGAGCTGACTGCTCTCCAAGTTTCTGAAACCAGAAAAATGTGATACCCCAAATAGCTATATTTTCAATCATAGGACTCTGCAAGAGCCGTGACTGTGTTGAGTAACGTGTTTTTTATGATGGGCATTCAGGATATCCTTTAAGTCAACACAGCCTGAGATACCCTGATTTCCCGTGGAAGTTGAAACTCTGTGGGGACTTCATTGTTCACTGGAAATTTGAGACTGATTTTGTCTGTGACTGGAGCTGCTGGAGCAAGATTTTATTATAATTGTGTGACCTTTAATACACCATGAAGAGATTTCAAGTTCTCTATTTTTCTAGCCTATAACAAATCAAATGTTTAACTATAATGTACAGTCACCGAGTTTACACCTTAAGAAGGGTGATTTTTAAGGGCTTGTGTCTACAAAGAACAGTGGAGCAGAGATAGTTTCAAAAAAAGGAAAAAAGAACAGGGAGGAACATCACAGGAGCACTTTATAGACCTATTTGAATCACAGCTTTAAGTCATTTATATCATGGCCAAAAAGCCCATCCGTGTGTGCATTTAATAACGATGGCAAATTCTGAACAAAGACTGCAAATTTTCCTCTCTGTGGCAGGAAGCAAAAAACCCCCTTACTGTTTCTGAGTTGGTAACTTGACCCATTTGAATTATTTTATTACTTGTGAGACTATCAGCCAGGTGGTCAGCACTTAAACTCTGAGGACAGATCTGGGAATTGATTTCTGTGAAACTAGCATGGTTAAGAGCAGCTGATGATGAGGCAGCTCAGGCATTTTCTAGGCACACTTAGGCAGCTCTACCTGACAAAAAGCAGCTCATCCATGGGGCAGTGATCTTCATGCCACCTACACACAGGTCTGAAGGATGTGGACCGATCTTTCATACTGTCCAAGACATGTAACAGTGCTACATGCCCGAGTATAAGATCCTGCTTTCCTTATTTTCTGCCATGACAGATGAAAGCAGTTTACTACCTGAAGGTAGATAAGATGTATTCCCCTCTGGCTGTAGTCACTCCGATGACCAGTGTAGGAGTCTGCTTGTGAGATCTAGAAGCCTCTGTTGTTATTATTATTGTGACTATTAAGGATGGTCACATAGAACAGAGTTTAATTGGATACATTTTTTTCATGATTTGCGTGTGGGAGTCCAGGGTTGTATTTCATATTTTCAAGGAAAAATAAATTATTGAATTGTGTGTGGGTCCTTTCATATCCAGAGAAATTCTATTTTCTCTAGCTGCTTTACTCTTCTAAGCTTCTTTATTCCTGCAAAAATTTAAGGAGGGAAATATATTTAAATTAAATGAAATTACATGAAAGAAGAAAGAATGAAAAAAACTTTCCTTTCCACTGAAAATGTGCCAAAACTGTTTAAAGTGGGGAAATGACTTTTCTCAAATGTCATTACTGTTTAAATTATTTTTCCCCATTTTTGGGAAAGTCACAGGCCTTATGATTTCATGCTTTCTCATGCCCTATAACCTCTCCAGAAGAGAAGGGGTTTTGGAATATGGCACAAAAGCAACAGGTAAAATAGGAAGCACAGAAAATGAGAGAAGTGAAAAATTCTGGCTAGAATTCAAATATCTATATTCACTGGACACCAGTTGAACATTTGTATTCAGTGCCTCAAAGGCAGAAGATGATAGAAAGGTGTGATTGGAAGTTTAATGCTTTGAAAACTTATTTAAGAATAAATGTGATCCATTTAAATGCCTGCAAAGTAGAAAAAGTAAAAATTTGGAATTTTTTACATCTGTCTGTTTCAACAAACTTTTTTACTTTTGCATGAGCGAAGTACAGCTGAGCTTAGGGGACCCCAGGGTACTAGGTGCTGTGCATACACGAAGTACATGTCATATCCTCTCCCTGAATATTTATTCACTGATGAGGACTGGACTGCAGATAAATTCAATGCCTCGCTTCTGGTTCTGCTGGAAATACATGGCAGAGTCTTGAAATGGACCCAGCTCTCCCAAGTCCCAAGCAAATGCCTTAACCAAAATCTCATTCTTCCATATTATACTTTGCTTCTCTTTCTTTCCAACAGCTTCTCTAAGCATGTCTTTTGTTTGGTTCGTTGATGTCAGTGGTCTCCGCTTGTTGCATGCACCATGGAATGTCACCCTTTATGGTTTTTTTTCCTTTGTACGTTGCCTATAGATTGAGTTGCTACCTTTGAATTTCTTCTTGCTCCCAGATATCTCCCTACTGTGCAGGAGGTGACAGCTTCAGGAGTGCAATGTTTTGTCATTTTTGACCTGTGGGATAGTGCACACCCCTTTTTGTCCCTTGTCCCATTGTAAGTTTCTTTTGATCCAGTCTCCATCCTCTTTTATTGACCAGCTCCCCTATTTCCACTAAATGTTTCAACCCTGCTGCCTGATCCTTTTGTACTTCTTTTAATTCTCAATATTTTTGCAGCAGGACTAAGTCTGGCATCAGTTTGTTTAGAAGAGCAGAAGACAAAGCCAGGCTGGTGCTGCTGCTGTTGGATAGGTCATTGGTGACGACAACCTGTGCTGCAGAAGTTAGCTCCCACTGACAGTGTTTTTACTCCACTTGAATGGAAGCTCCTGGGAGTCTTTCTTTAAAGAGCCCAGGGGTGGGGAAGACAGGAAAATGGGAAGAAAAGGAATAAAATAATTATAGCAATAACACTCTAACTTTCTCAGTTGTGCATGGACCTGGCTAATTGAAACGAGAAGTACCTTGGGTACCTGTAGATGGGGTAGGTTAAGAGGTGTTGTTCTGACCCACTGTGGCCTCTGCAGTGAAGGGCAGTGACTTTTTGTATCTCTAGATTTTCTCACCGTTGTTAGGTTAGGTACTGTCATCTTTAGAAACATGATCTTTTTCATAAGCACTTGCACTTATTGAATGAGGTATAGCCTTGGCCGGGAAGAAAAATGATCCTTGTCTGTGCCACCAAAGGAAGGTTGCACCCAGTACTGCAGCTCTGCCTTCTGACTGAGCTAAAACGGTACCCGCATAGTGACTAACTGCAGAGCCATGCCTACCAGGATAAGAGGGAGAGTCACTGGGCATGTGTATAACAAACCCATTTTTCCAGTGCTTTTAGAATACACGTCTCATCCTGAGAAATTTTCTAATTAAACAAGTAGGTTTTTTAATTATACTGCAAGAGGCAATAATATATTCTACATTTTTATCTAAATAAAGTCCATTTTATTTAGATGCAATAGGGCACAGCAGGCCTCTTTGTCAGAGGATGCTGACACTAAAACTGCATTAGTCTCATAGGGTGAAACCATTTGAATTGTTGATATTGGAAATTATATGCAAAAGCAAGGAAAACTTTGGTTGCAATGGACAAGACTAGGGAAACAGCTCTTTATTAGTCAGAAAGCTAGTTTCTTAAAAGGTAGTAGGCTGGTAGTTTTAATGGGAATCAAGACAGAAATTAAAATAGAAATGTGAAGTTAGAGGTAGATGCTGAAAAATATAAAATCTAATTTTTTAGTGTACTTTTGGGCCACATAATTGATTTTATTGAAAACCTCCAGATAATTAAATCTTTCTTCACAGATTGCATAATGTAAATACTTGGGGGGATGGACTTTATCCATACAATTAGGAAATGCATTTTATAAAAAAAAAAAATGGATGTAATCTTAGTACAGAAGAAAAGGGGAAGAAGAGGGAGAAACACGAATTTAAGAGTTCATGGGCCAACGGAAGTTTGTTTCTCTTTCAGAATTGCAATGAAGAATATTCAGCCAAACCCAGTCAACAGCGGTAGAAAATACCACTGAATAGCTTTTTTTCCTGAATATCTCGCATTGAATGTGAGAAGAAAACCTAATCACATAGCAGGTACAAGTGGAAGTGAACATTTGTTGTACACACTGCTCCAAGTTTTACACAGGCTGTTTACCTTAGGGAGTTAATTCTCATATAACTTTTTTCTGTTTCTGAAAAAAACTTTGAGGTCTCGTAATAAACCTAACACAGCTGACCTGTATGGCAAGAAGCTCATTGCTTAGTTTCACAGTTCGTATTTATGCATAGCAGTACCTGTTTTATTCAATAGAAGGTTATTTTTGTTTTCAAATCACTTTAAGATTTTGATGATGGGGTTGCCAGTAATCAAAGAGGGAAAACACTAAGCATTGGAATATAGCATAACTTCCAAATCTTGTAGTTTTTAGATGACTGATGTTTTGATGCTGTGTCTTAGCTGCAAAGTGAGTTTAAATATCACTGTCACCAGGATGGTTTGATTTGACTTTCGGGAAAGGTGAAGCTGCATCATATTGCATTGGTTTTATTCATGGTTATTACATGACTGTTTGCCACTTGATTGTGGTGTTGCTGTAGCATGGCTTCCTCACCTTCCTAAATGGATTTGCATAGTGCTCTTGCGTAACTGGAGAGTTATCAAAAAGATACATTTGCTTCTTGGTTCATTCTCCATAGTATAGGGACTTGCCAGTGGTGACAAGCCCCTGGAGAGTCTATTTGTTCCCCAGCACCAGCACAGCAGGTCTTGGGGAACCTCAGAGAGGCAGATTCAAGGGCACTTTCTTGGTAGCTTGCTGTCTGTTTGGGGAGCTCCATCCCTGTGGGAGTGCTAGAGAGAGCCTAATGCTGCACGGGCAGCTCCTGGCCAGCTTTTTGGGACTCCTTGTGCCTGTGGATGTAGCTGTGGATGTAGCTCCGTGGTGTAGCTTTGCTGGGGCAAACACAGAGATAGGGGAGAGGGCAGAGAGCTTGCAGTCCCCCAGCAGGGGTGCTTAGGGAGGACAGGGCTAGCACAGCTAGAGCTAGAGAGCAGTGACCAATAGCAAGAGCACCCATAGCTGGAGGTCTCTGTGCCATTTGACAAAGCAGCATAGGCAGTGGTCTCGTTTAAGATGTGGTCCTGGCAGTTCTTCCTATAGTTCATCAAATGGATGTTTATTTCCAAATTACTTTATTAATCTAACTTCAGTCTTAATTCCCCTTTGTGATCTCCTGATGTTATTGTTGGCCTGGTGTGCTTTCTCAACTCTTGTGGTTTGTCTAAGTTGTTTTGCTTGTGGGATAGGATAATTTTTGACAAATTATTCTACTTCAGTGATTTCAGGCTCTCAAAAATTTCAGGCATGCATTTGCATATTTTGGCACAAGATCTTCCATTTTTAGGTTTTGAAACAAATTAGAAATTGTTTAAAATTAAGAAGTCAAGTGGAAGGGAAATGTCCAAAGGTCATTGAAACAATATATTTGATGAAGATGGTCAAACTGAGTTGCCTTATAATTTATAGTTATGAACGCTTTCAAGATTTTGAAAGTGCTTTCGATCCAGATTTGGGACTGGAAAAGTAAACAGCCTCAAAAAATTTCTGAAGGAGAGAAAAAAATCATTTTGTTTGGGTTCTCATTATTTATACCACCACGAAGTGCTTATAAAATATTACCCCTTTAATTTGTAGCCTACTTTTTACACCTACTTTGCATAGCAATAAGGCAAATACAGCCTTAAAGATAAGGATGTGTAATCTGTTTTCTTGAATTGGGACCCAAGTGATTAATGTAGAGAGAATAAGGAATATATAACTAAAGTTTTAATGTATTTTTCAATATCTGATAGTCTTTTGTTTTTCTCAGACTGAGTAGGAGTCATATGATCAGCTAGTTTCACATAACAGATACTTTTTCTTATGCCTGAATCCTTAAAATTCTTGTTTATAAACAAGGAGTAATTCTGGATTGCTTTCAAGGACTGGCAAGTAACCCAGAATTTTCATAACAAAACAAGATAAGCACTCTTGAACATTTTAAAGAAAAAATGTTTGTTTGCATGTGAAATATGGAGGCACATTGAAAGTCTGTCTTCTAGGAGCCCGTTTTGCTACTGATGTATCACTTACACAGTGAAAATTACTGTTCTGCTATCAGCAGGGATTAACATTCACTCCTTCCACTTTGAAATATGCTGTTTGAAGTATCTTACCAAATGCCAATACTTTACAAGAAAACTTGGAAAAATATTCTATTGCAGATGGCGATTTTGAATTCCAGGCACTTTATCTTAAAATTCTTGATTTTGATTTCCTAGTATGTAATGATTATGATCTTTTTCACCATCCCTGTGGAAGCTCATTGTGCTAGTAATCCCATCATCACCAATATGAGTTGAGAGGAATAAACATGTAGCAAAGTTTAGATCTTCAGGGACCTAGTGAGGCTCTGTTCTCTACAAAAATTGCAAATAAATCATTGCCTAGAAGTTCTGATATCCTTTGATGATACCTGTTTGAGGCAGTGCTTTCAAATACGAGCACGAACACAAATTTCTGCCTCACCAGAAGGAGTGGCAGAGGCCATGCATACTTCCATTTGAGGATGTTCCTTTTTCTTTAAGGTTCTTGCCAAGGGTGATACTTAACATTCATTTACAGGCCTAAACTCAACTGACTGACCAATGGGCTAAATATAGCCCTAAGAGGGGACAGGCTCTAAACAGCTTTGCCTGTGCATTGTTGATGTCCAGAGATGGTTTAACAGACAAGATCTTAATTTGAAGGACAACATTACCCCATCCTTGCTTTCATGGGACTTACCCATCCTGCCATCTTAATTTATGTTTATAATAGCCATTTGTTTTTCATATTACAATGGTGTAACTCTGAGACAACTGTTACCTACCCAATAAAACAAGTGAAGCTGTTGCACCTGAGTTTAGATGTAACTTGTCAGTCAGAAGTGAGGAGAAACCAGTACTCCATGTCCTTCAGCACTAAGCACAGACCTCCCTTAAATGCTCTGCAAGTTATCAGGAGTGGCTAAAAGCAAGAAAATCCCATAAAGAAGCTATTAGCAGCATGATAGGCAAAGCAGTCTGCTCTAGTGGTACCTGCTGACCAAAAGGAGCAAAGATAAGGTTCCACTGAAATTTCAGACAATGAATTAAGGTGAGAATTTTTCTGCAAAACTGCATCTGCGTTTAACACTGAGGGTATGTGGTTACACAGCTCCACTGTTGTAAAATTACCCAGCCACTAAAAGCATTCAGTAAACCTACTTTACTACAGAAAAGCTACATTTACAGGCCTGCAGTAAAACCTAAGTGTTAAAACAATCCTATCAAGTTGCTTCACAGAACTCCAGAAATGAGATAACCTTATAGAATTCATCCACCCATCTGCATAGCATATAGCTTCTTCCACTGGAGCCCATTTGTAGATGTTGGCAGTCTTGGTTCTGTAGGAGCAGAGTTTTATAGGCTTTTGGATGACTGTACCATTCTTTGTGGCTCAGAATAAAATCTGTGGGGATTAATTTTGTTAAATGCACTCTGATCTTAGTTGTGTCTCATAACAGAAAGGTATTCATAGAGTCTCATGCTCTACCAACTGAGCTAGCTGGGCAACATAACAAGGGAAGAGAATTGTTCACTTCTGCTGCCCTCTTGATTTTTCACTAAGTGAAGAACAACTGCGCTCAATGCGACAGGTATCATCTGATACCAAGAACTGGACAAGTAGAGAGCTGCAGTTATGCACAGTTTTTGCTGAATTATAATAAAAGTAGTGCGACAGCTTATGTTATGTATCGCAGTACCAGCACTATTTTGATAAAGACAAGAAGTTGTTGGTTTCATTTGTCACAGTAGTGCAGGTATGTCCTGGTCTTCCTCCATCCTTGTCATCCCCTTGATTTGCTGACTCCATTTAGTTTCATCACAAAATTTGAAGAGACTTGTACTTTCATGTCACTCTTGGGTACTTCTGAAGACTGCAGAAGTTCTCTTTCTGAATTTTCAGTTCATTGAGCTGCAGATAGATGTTCTTTCTTATCTAAAACTTATCACTTCCTTACCATTGGAGAAAAAACACACACCCACATTTAGGAAATTAGTTTGTGGCTTTCTTCAATTTGTTCCACATACGACTGCTCATCAACAGTACAGCAGCAAGAAATTTGCATACAGCTACCAGTCTGTGTTCAAATTGAAAGTGTATTCTCTGCTCTTATTCTTGTGTTGTGCAGTGATTGTGGAAGGAAAAGAATTTTATCAAGCACATTAACAACACGGAAAACTATTGCCACCTCCTACCTTCTTTATAAGACAGTAAACAAGGAGAGCAGCCACAGCAGAGTCCCTGTGGAGAGTACAAGCCATGCTTGGTGTGACTCCCCTCTCTTCTTTAACTGCCAGTCCTGAATCCTTGGCTGACAAATGTCCACATCTCTGGTGTCTCCACTCACCTTCCCTTCTTTTATAAGGGCAGTGAAGTGCATGCAATAGCCTCACAAAATACGTGTCAGAAAAACTCCTTGATTTTTAATTATGATAATGGAATTATGATAATGGTGCAGGAAACTGAAGAATGAAGATACAGAGTAAAAACCTGAAATTTCCCACCCAGACCCTGCATTGATCATGTCTGTCTGTGGGTCAGGCCTTGGTTCTGGGGCATAGAAATCTGAGTCCAGGTTGCCTAATGACAGGTGGAAACTGAAGGTGATCTCTGTGCTTTTGTAAAGAGTTTGCAAATGTAAATACTTTAACTTTTTAAAAATTTGTTGGGGGTGTGAGGAGATGACTTTTGCATTAAATTTGTACTCTGGAAAAGAGAGAAAAACATGTGAACCTGAGAAAATTTTTTTCACTTCCTTTATTTCCAGGTTAATCTTTCCTTTATGACTCTGTGTTTCACCTTATTTTCTGAAATTCAAAAGGTAGTTTTTACTTCTTTTTTTTTTAAAACATATGATGTGCTCTGCTTTCAAAAATGGCCAGGCTTGGCTTTTGTGCCACACAGTCCCACGGTTTCTGAGAGAATTGTGCTCTTTATAGAATAAAAGAAGTGTATTTTTTAATTCTTTTTTTAAGAACACCATGTAAAGCACAAAGTGAATCTCCTCCTGCCTTTCTTCCACCCCCAAAAGTGGGGAGTGCTGAGTTACAGTATGGAGCAGCCTATTGTGGCTCCATCACATATGCAAAGAGGTCACGGATGATGGAGTCTGGAATACAAAAGGTGTAGGGCACTCTGCATCTGCAGGGAGGGGATCAAAACAAATCTCCTTTATCTAATGCAGAACCTATTACTGAGTAAAACGTGGGGACGTGAAAGGTCCAAGTGTGTTTTTAATAATCTGTGTTACAAACAGACCATAATCTGCACAATTAAGCTTCTTGGAGTTGGCAGCATTTTGTGCAGTTGGCAGTTTTCCCCTTGAACAAAGGTCAGAAAGAGAGGAGTGAATTAACTGATGAATACCTTTTTAAAGGTATTCTAAAATTCCATTGCACATTAGGAATATTTTCTTCATTGTGGTAGTGGCTCTAGGGAAGAGTGAGTTCTGTGTCCTGATTTAAAAGCCCGGCTCTTTCAATACTGGAGATAAACTATGCAATAAATGAAGGAGTAAAGTGGAACAGGAAACCTTCCTCTGTCGCTAGGTAGGTGGGAGCTGGGTTGCCAGCATGTGTCTGATTGTAGCACACTGTGGATCAGGCCCTGAGGAGTTCTGCTCCTGCGAATGTTACCTAAGAATTGCCTTTAATAGCTATCCCTGACTGTTTTCTGGGTTACCATGCATGCTTCCAGATTCCTGGGAGAAATGGTAGAGACCTTGTGCACTCCTTCCTGAGTGGACATCTTGCTAGCCAGACTATGATTTCTCCAATACAAATAAGTATTTGCTTTCTTGCTGGGAGATGGAGTACATACAGTTGTACTCAAATGGGTGGTGGAGGGTTGCACTGCCAGTAGGATAGCCTCTTTTCATCATTACGATGATGAGAAGGTGTTTTCGTTTAAAGAGGAAAATGCTTGAATGGTTTTCTCATCCCTCGCCCCTCCTCTTGGCAAGCAAATGCACTGTTGGGGCACTGGGTTTATCACAGGCCAAAGTGGAAATTCTCTTAGGATCCTCTTGTTGAAAGGTTGGCAACACATCACTGAGCAGTTCTAAAGACCTCAGGAACCTCCAAATTTCTCTGAATTTTCCCACCACTAGCCTTGAATGCAGTTGCCTCTTTGGCCTTGCAGACTTTGAGAGAACATCAAGGAATGTGCTTGCAGCAGCAGTGTAGTCACCAGCACAGGGGGCCGCCCCTTGGGAGAGGAAGCAAAGTTGATTCAAGAAAGAAACCACCCATGTACTAATCTTTTTGTTTCCTTTAGTTATTTTTTCTTCACTTTTTCTCCTTCACAAAATACACTTAAACTAAAGGCATTATTTGCCAGAATCTTTTCTGGGAGAGTGAGCTGGATAAGCTGAGCTGCCTTTGCTGTACACAGATTCTCAGATCCTTCAAAAGCCTCTGTCCAGCTGTCTCGCTCTCGCTGCCGCTGTGTGGTGCGGTCTGACTTCCTTCATCTTTTGTGTGTTGCCGCTACAGTGTAAAATCAAGGGAAAATAATTTTCCTCCATTTACACTTGACCATTTTGGGGAAAATTAATTCTACTACCACTTACTTGAAGAGAGGTTTGCATAACCATGAAGGGAGGCAGGGGAGGAGAGGCAGATATTTTTGTGTGTGTCTGGAAATCAAACATGATCTGATTGAAGTCTCCTTTTCTCTCTCTTGTTTCCTCTTCCCTCCCTTTTTTATCTTTGCTATTTTTACTTAGGTGCTAAAGTTAAATGTTTACTGAATATAATTTTAAATGACAGTTTAACTTAACATTTTAACCAAAACTGTAATAGAAAAATATTTTCCCTGCGTTGTTAAAATGCAACTTCATTACTGATCAGCTACTCACATCCTGTAAACAAGAATGCATGCTTGCTGTTGATGTGAGGAATATATTTTTTTTAAATCACAGAATGGATTAAGAATTAAACTAGAAACAAGATGAGGAAAAAATCCTCAGAGCTGTAATCAAACATCCGTTCCAACAGCTGAAACATGTTATTACATCTTTCAGCTGATTTATCGTACCCAAAGAGATTTCATAATCATTCTCAGTATTAAAACAAGGGGAATAGAGGCACATTTCAATAACAATGATTGTTGTTTGGAGAATGCCAGTCATGTCTAGGAGTGTTATTTACATCAGACAATATGTAGATATTGTGCCTCCAAGCCTGTTCCTGTTCGGTTTTGTTCTGTGACTTACACAAATGAATGTTAAGAAATTTTGACAATGAGGTTCAATAACTAAATACAATAACCACGGTCCTGCTGACTTCCTTTTGGGAGGTGAGAAATCTTTACCATATAAGTAATGCGATCTGATGGAGAAATAAATGCAGCTATAGATGTCTGAGCTATTTTTAGTGTGAAAAGTAGGAAGAAATTGAATCTGTGTACTAATTTTAATTTGTATTCACTCGTTAGCTGTAGCTAATTTGAAAACAATTAAAAGACAGGAATGAGAAAACCAGATGTGGAGCAGTGCAATGTATTACAGAGAAGCAAGCTTCACTTTGTGTTATTTTTTAACACACAGTTTTATTTTTGCTGGTGTCTGTCACAAATCCTAAAATACCATTACAGAGTTAGCAGATGGTTCCCAAGTATTCATACCTGATAAAGCCTCCTGGGTGATCAAGCACTGAAAAATCAATATATTTTTCAACTTTCAATGGCTAGCTATTCAGTTTCATTACATCTCGCTATTCCTCCATGGCTACTGTGATATGGACACTTACTTCACCATTGCATTAAGCTCTAATCTCCAGGCTGGCTGATACAGACAGTTAATGAATAGCTAGAGTACCACCTCGGTATGCTTCACAATTCTTCTGAGCTCAGTAGGATGTTTCGAGTACTGTGATCTTGTGTTTAGTAACACCCCACTTCTTCTCCCTCTTTTTTTTTTTTTCCACACATGCACAGACACCCCTCTCCAGCTGTCACCTTGCTGAGCTTTGAAAGGAAAATTCAGTAAATACACATTTTAGCAGAAATATTTTGCTGTGACATTTGACTCTCTTAAATAAATAATAGCAGCAAATCGCAGTAAGTCAGATCCATGCCCCCTGGGTGACCATATGAATCACATTCTTAAATCTATCATTTTCAATAAAGCCACAACTAGAGATAGATCTTTAAAATGTCCTGCTTTTGTCTCCAGATTATCTACAACTCCCACAAAATTGTGATGCTCTCTGACTAACTGTTAATGCTTTCTTTAAATCATGTTTCTTTCCTCTTTTCCTAACTTAAACTTGTAGTATAGGAAAGTTAACCTGCAGTAAATGACAAAGCACAAGTCACCTTTGTAATTGTTACAAGCGCCTGATTACCATCTTTGTCATGGCCTTGATCAGAAGCTAGATTTCTAACATGGGGCATCTCTTTATACTCCAATTTGCATGAAAAAATAAGTGCAAGTAAAGTGCTAGTGAACACATAAAGTATGAGCATGCACATAGGCACCCTTAGAAATTGGAATATCCTGTGTATTTTGGTTTTCCATTTGCATTGTTCCACTGAATTTTGCCACTACAATTTATTTGAGGTTGTGGTGGGGTTTATTTTCATCGTTTATACACATCAGGCAAAGTCCAGTGACGCAGACGAGGCTTGTTTTACATGCATCCAGGCCCCATGATATTGGTAAGCCTGAGGCATCCAGAAAACCTGTTGAGTCTGATTAATCTTAAATTTCAGATGTAGGTCTTGATTCAGTACAAAGTGCAGAACTCGTTTGTTGAAAATGAGAGCATAAATATAAATCATGTGCATGTTTCATCTTTGTTAGAGCAGCAGTGAGACTTTGTGTGCCATGGCTGTGTATGGGGAAGGTTGATACTAATTAAGAGCCCTCTCTATCATTAGTCTTTGAACCTGGCAGCTCTCAGGTGGTTGGTATCATCACCCCCAGAGACTCCTTTCTCCCAGAGCAGTTAACATAGCAGCAGGAGGAGGCCAGGGCTCCATGCTGTCAAATAACAGACCTGTCTCAACTGTCATGACTCTGCTCTGCCAACACCTTTGATGGTGTCCTCCGTAACGTCTTGAAATAGGTACTTGTTTCATTGTTTCATGAGTTGATTCCTGTCCAGTGAAATGTCGTGCATCCAAACTCAGCAGGCTGTCCTCCAACTTGATTCCTTGCTTGTATTCTCAAAAAAGTGGCTTTAAAAATAGGTTGGTGGGAATTCATCACTAAAGTAATTACAATTTTTTGCCACCAGAGTCCTTCCTTGGCTTGGGCTGCAGGTATTCAGTCTGTGCTGCCTGACCACAGGAACCAAATAACTTCGGAGAAAAAGACCTGTGTTATCTGCAGGCAGTTTTATTAACATCTGAAGCACACAATTGCGCCATGTAGGACCTGAGTCCACGCCATAGCCCTTTCATTACCCTGCTACGTGGCTGGATTTATGCTGGTGGAAGTCCTAGCTAAAAAAGCTTTTGTACAATGATTAATTGACCTTAACAAGTTTAAGGATGCTTATTTGCACACAGTTATGAAGTGTTGCAATATGTCACAAATGAGAGCGGTTTCTATTATAAACATAATGGCATAAACAGTGAAAGCCGGTTATATTTCCTTAAAAGTTCATTGCAGGGAAATGGGGAAGCTTGAGAAGCTAAACAAATCCAGGCAATAATGGAAATGTAGCATGAAATTACTTCTGTAAACAACAGCCATTCATTATTTGAACATTTTTCATAAGAGAGTAAGCAGACGAGTGTTGATGTTAAAGGGTGTGTGTGGAGGGGGAGGAGGAAGGGTGAAGATTATGAATTTCGAAAGAAATCTTCCAGGGTTATACAGACAGACATACATCTGTTTAAAAAAATAGGTATGTAAAGCACTGATTGATCCCTGAATATTAACAATCGATGCCATTTTCTTCATTAACTTCTGAGTGGAGCACAAAGAAAGGTATGTTTGATTTAAGAGGAAGAGAAGGGAGCACTATTTAATGTTGATTTGGTGTAGTGAATAACCCCAGAGAGAAATGTAAATACCAGGCTGCAATAACATGACAGCACACTAATCATATTTACAAACGATATTAAATCTGTCCATTGTGCTTGCCTGGCTGCGGATTGGCCTGACTGTAATTGTCACTGTAACCGGCACTGGCTTGTGGGAGAATTTAACTGCAGTGATATAAGGTGAGTGCTAGGCTTATTATTACTTTATTATTACCCGGTTTATGTTTATTAAAACAATTTGTCATGCAGAACAGGAATGGGAGAATGGGAACATTAAATCGTGCTGTACTCAACCTGAAGAAATGAGTTACAATAAAATTAATGGCAGGCAGGCCACAGCTGACACTTGTAGCCGTGTGGAGCAGCTACACACTGGTTCGTTTCATTTGCTGATCGTTTCTTGTTAGGGTCACGCCATTAAACTTACATATTGAGAACTACTGAAAATCTGAGGCAATGAAGGTAAAGTTTATGAACCAAAAGTGGGGTTTTTTTCTGCTGCTAATGCATTCCTTTCAATTATTACAGAAATCAGGAATGCAGATTGAAAGTTTAAATCATACTGAGTTATTAAAGACGTGTGTTGGAGTGAATGTCCTTCAATTTTACAGAAGCTTAGAGAGCTGAGAAAGAGCTGAGTTTAGGCTAAAGTGAGACCATTCTCTAAAGGCTTTGAGCAAAGAGAACAGTGAGAATAGTGGTCATGAAAGGTCTCATAACAAGTTTAATAAAAGCTGCTTTATTTTCTTTCCCTGGAACTCAAGGGGTCCTTATTTGATATCTTCAAATTTATTTCAGCCCAAATCTTCATTATTTTAAAGTAGAGGCAGGAGGTGATGACCATGGGAATAGCATTGAGCCTCTTGGAATTCAGCAAAGAGGCACAGTGACAGAACCCCCTCTCGTGACACAATTACAGAAGAAATTAAAAGTGTCAGGCTCTATGTACTTTAGCTGCATAGAAGAAATCTGGCCTCCTGATGAAACATCTTTGTACATGAAAAAGTAATACCCTGCCCTTGTTTCCCATTATACAACAATGTTAAGGAGTCTTCTGGGGTGATTATTAGGGATTTGGTGAAGCACAATAAATGCTGAAGATTAAATCTGAGCACTAGCAATTAGTATTGGGGGAGGAAGAGTGCTTTTTTTTTTCTTTTAAAAAAGTATTTATTAATGAAGCTATTTAAAGAAAACCGAGACAACTGTTGAAGTTAGGAAATGTGAATCTTTCATTTCTAGCAGTTTTATACTTCTGTAAGTCCTACAAAGTCCACGGGGTTATTCTTGATTTATACCAGTGTAAGCAAGTAGAAGATCAGGCTGTCTCTGTGGGATTTTTTTCCTCATTTCCTTTTTCAAACTAAGGTATTTTTTTAAGTCTTGGAGAAAGCCTTCAAAGGAGGGATTTAGCTGCATAGTCCCTACCTGTGTCCCCAGTCTCAAGGGCTGGATCCAACTGTCCAAGAGCTCAACATCAAGCCATTGCAAGAAAGCATCAGGGTGGGAAATGAACTGTTTGTAAAATCTAGTTTGGTGAAGTGAGTGAAGATATTTATAAGATCTTTTAGAAAACTGATTTTTCCTTTTGGTTTTTCAGAAAGGGAAAAAATGGCATATACGTGAATATAGAAGTAGAAACCAAAGGCTCAAAGGCTGTTATCTCTGAGATCTAATGCAGAAAGTGTAATCCACTGTGATGGCAAGCGCTTACAGTGGATGCATATTTTTGAGCCTTAGTGACTTGTGGGGTGGTTCCTCTCTGCCTTTGTGACTTTGTGCTGCACTTGCAAATAAAAGAGAAGTTGTTTAGAGAAACAGGAAAATCACACAGGAAATAAATCTTTCTGTGACGGTGGGCTCTGTGGTTGATAGGCCTCCTCTGAGGGACAAAGTGAAGATGTGAGGAGGGGCAGGTTTAGGGGCTTGGATGGTCTGAATGTGGACAGGCAGCTTCTGTGGTGGTAGGTGCAGCGGAATCATAGCAGACAGCAGATACCCATACATTGCCAGCTTTAAGTCTTTTCTGTGCCCTCTTTTACATTAATTTAAAAGAAAACACATTTTATTAATACATGTTGACCTGTGTGGCTTGCTAAATAGGCTTTTAAATGTTATAATAGAGCTCTGAC
Source organism: Phaenicophaeus curvirostris (assembly GCF_032191515.1). Taxonomy (NCBI): domain Eukaryota; kingdom Metazoa; phylum Chordata; class Aves; order Cuculiformes; family Cuculidae; genus Phaenicophaeus; species Phaenicophaeus curvirostris. The sequence continues at coordinate 13,495,380 of NC_091396.1, forward strand.
CCAGCATTTTTAAAAGCAGGATTTTCACATAATCTTCCATCTTCATTTGTATTTCTGTAATGCTCTGTAGACTTTGGGAGAAACCAGTTAGTCCTTTATTCCTGTATATGTAAAACTCACGAACTCTAGGTAACGTATACACTCTAAGTGTCGTGAATTGCAGTCGTCGTCATATGTACAAACATCCCTTTGACTTGAAGGACAAGGATAGTGTAGAGAATTTTGTGTCATATTTATCACTTGGATTATTAATAGTAATAACATTTGGCATCTTTATAGCACTTTACATTTTCAAAATGCTGCATAAACATTAACTAAATGGTAGTTAAGTGTGCATAAATGATATTCAGAGCCATTACCCTCTACCATGCTAGCGCAGTCACTGTAGGTCTGCACTGAAACACGTGTGGTGCTGCTTGTTGGAAAATCTTTGTTGCTCATGTGAAGTATCAGCTTTCCTGGAAGAACCAGACTGACCATTTTTCATTTTGTTTCCCATGCACCCGAAGGCTTTTGTCCATTTTATGGATTAATGGTCTGCAAAATTTCAGTTTATTGGGGAAAAAGTAGTTGTTGATTTTACTTACAGGGGCATAAAACCAAATAAAAATAAAGTAGAGGGCTCAGAATCCAAAACACTACTCTTTTAAAATCACATTTTAGTTTGATTCTTACCACAGCCATGCATTATATGCCCTGTTTCCTGGCTGTGGGGTCTGCTTCTGCTGCAACACACACTTTGGAGGCTGGATGCTCCCAGGGCTGCATGCTTAGGGACAAGTCTGTCCCTTCGGATCCACTTGAGGTGCTCACGCATGCATCAGTATTGCCAAATAAGATGCTACTCAATGTCCATCGAATAGGGACTGCACAAGGGACTTTTTATGACCCATTGTTTTCCAATGACATGAGATTTCTTATGCATGGATCTCAAAGAAAATATCTGTACTTCCCTTATGTTTACCCCCACCTTTAGATTGCAACGTACTTTTCTGTAGCCACGTTAGCTTCTATTGTAGTAATGCTTCTTTTTCTTGCTTTAGTGCCTTTCTGCCATTTCAGTAAGATAGGAAATGGGGAAGATTTTAGAAGCATCTTGCATACCCATCAGTAGCTACGGCAAGTTTCTACTTGAAAACAGTTTACTGTGTATCCCCACCAAAGAGCAGGAGAAATCAAGGGAAATACCACACAGCAGTTTTCATGCTGGATTGCATCAGTGTAATCCAGGAGCAAGCAAATAATTCCACTGTTAACTTAATTAAAAGTTTTAAGGTCTTATGTCTTTGACCTTACTCTTTAGCTGAACGCGTGAAAGCAAAGTGGCTAGCTACCTTAATCTCACTTTGTGCCATTGCCCTCTGATAAGAGAATCCTCTTGGTACCTCTGATTTGTCATTGAAGCAAAAGGAAGGGCTACATGCACTACTTGTTCCTATCTTCTGTGGTGAATCTACCTTGACAAAGTTTCTCTTCCTATCTTTAGTCTTCTCCCCTGGAGCATCCAGCACATCAAGACAAGAGGGATCTCAGCCCCACAGCTTCATTTAGACCTGTTAGCTGTAACTACTGATGTCGTTTACAAGGATAAACCCTTAAAGTCAGGCCAAGGTAGACAAAGAAAGAACACTGGAGTAATTCCCTTTGGACAGCAGAGATTGGTGTTCAAGTTATTGAAAATCTGTGTAACTCATTTTCTCTTTTGTCATACTTAAAAAATCCATGAAGTTTGGCTGAGTGCAAACAATAAGCTTTTATTGTTGCTGCCCTTCTTCATAAATGTGTAATCTTCTGGGACCATCAGAAAAGCTTTGGTACAACAAATTAAAAGTCTCTAAACTTTCCTGTGTCTCCTTGGACATTTTGTAGACCTGCAAATATCAAGCAGTAATCAATATAATGCTGCTCTAATACTTTAAGGCAAACTGTCAGCGTCTGAGCCAGAGAGCACAGCACAGCTATCTCACGTCTAGACACAATTCCTGCTGAGGTCAGAGACGAGGAGTGCCCCTCAGTTGACATGGAGAAAACCACATGCAAGAGAACCTGAACTGAAAAGTACAGAGTCAGTTGAGTTAAGCCTCATGCACTAGTTATCAAGGCTCTCAAACACACTTTCTGTTCCATCAGTAACTTCTGCATTTAGGCAGCAGTGTCTGTAAGCTGGGCGTGAAGTCTGTACTCCTCTCTAGGTTCTTGTGTTTTGTGATCTTCTCCTTTCTTCATGCATGTCTGTGTGAGCTTATTTCCTTAACAAACCAATTGTATTGTAGCCAACAGGGTGACTTAAACATTCACTCTCTCCTCGTTGTTTTGGTGTAGTAAGCTAGTTTAACAGTAGTCTCTTAATATATGCTTTATTTTATCTCTGAGAGAATTGTATTATTTTTCTTTGTGGTAAGGCACATGGTATTCAATTACAGAACATTTGCACTTTCATATCTTGTCAATGAAACGACCTTGTCTGTTTAGCGGCTTCAACAAGGAATATTCAGCGTGGACCAGAGAGGATGAGAATTACTGCTGTATTTTTTGTCTTATCACCAAGAAGTAAATATTTGCATTCTCTCCCCAACTTAGTGATTATTATACCTGAGTTAAAAATGGCTTTGCACCCACTGGCAAACAGCAGCTTCAGGTGGAGCTCCTCTCTCATTATTTGAACCATCACAATTCCCTGGTGAGCTGGAAATGGATTCCCACAGTTGCTTATGCAAAATGCAGTAATGCAGCTGGGCAGTGTTCCTTACTGGGTGCCCAGCTATGCTAAGGAAGCACCTAAAGATACAGCAAGAACATGTGGACCAGAGAGTCTGACCACGTTTTAGCTGTGGTAACAGCTTGTGCATACTGCATCAATGTGCTACTGTGAACTCCAGTTCCTGGTGCACAAACTAGAGTTTTCTGACCTGTGGGTATTCACTCAGGATGAGGCGGCAACCTGGTACCTGCTCATTTATGGGACCAAGTGGCCCAATCCTTTTCTGAGATGCTGGAAAATATGGAAAGAAGTTTTGCCCTCCCCAACCCCAAAATCCATTAACTTCTAGTCCATTTCTAATGACTGCTTATTTTTGTAGTAAGGAGTGCTCTTTTCTCTAGCATGGCCTGTTCCAAAGCCCATTTACATCAACATTAAAGCTTGTCACTGACCTAATGGCCTTTGGATCAGGCCCATAGCCTCCTTATCTTCTTCCATATTACTGGCACACCTTTACCTTAGGTCTTGATTTCTGTGGAGCTCTTTAGGTCAAGCTCTATCTCATTGATGTGCTTGGGCTTAAATTGATTCAGAGAGAAACTGACTGTTCTTCTTTAGAAGTGGTCATTTTTCTTAAGCAGCTTCTATTTTTAGATAAAACTCCTTGAGGCAGCATTGGTGCCTGGCTGGTAGGAGTTAGTGTGCTTTGGGAGAAAACCTTTTTGGGTACATGGGCAGCTGGAACAGTAAGTGAGGATACCTTGTCACTTCCTTCAGCAGACTGGTAACAGGAAAACCTTATGTTTTGGGGTTTTTTTTCTCTTAATGAAGAAAACAGTAACAGGGTTCGAACTTGTTTTAAGATTTCACCTGGGTAGGTGCTATATAATGTTTCTTGTCCTCCTGAAAAGCTTTTAAGTGTGTATATTTTTTTCCAATGGAGACTTTGTTCCTTGAATGACCAGTTTAGGACTGTCATCTTAAATGCTCTGTGTGTAATTATAAGATTGGCTTAACTGTTCCGAAAAGTTCTTTAGCATCTTTCAAGGAGCTGGCATGCCCAGTTTCTGGAATACCAGAAAAGCCCTCTGCCAGGCATCAGCTCAACAGTGAAGCCATGGCAATTCATTCCTTCCCTTCAACTCTTTCCTAGCTTCTCACCCTTTTTTCCCTGAAGCGTTGCTAGGTGTGGAAGTACAGCATTGTATCCATCAGCTGAATGAAATACATGTGTATATGCTTGGAAAGGGAGTACTCTCAGTTACAAAAAATGTTTATAGTGCAAAACATAGACATAATTCTCCTTGCACAGCCCTTGTGCTATGGAGCAGTTGTAGAGTCAGTGGTCGCTGCAGAGCCTTGACATGTGCACACTGCTAGAGTTACGGTGTGCACAGAGTATTTAGGGAAGCACCAGCTTGTGAAGCAGCATCCTCCAGGTGGTTTTTGTGAGAAGTGGCTTGTGACCTGGTCATTCCTGTTGGTGGCCCTGCCCCCATAGGAGACAAGAGTGACATTTGGTTCTTAAAGGCTTGATGCATTTGAAGCTGAGAAACTATGGAAATCATTGTTTATGGCAAAGTTATAATTTGCTTTGCTTTTTCTGAAAGCTAGCAGCTTCTCTGAGGTCAGGGAGGATTAAACATCTATATTCACAATTATATTTAAGAAATGCAATACCTTGTTCTTTGGCAAAAAGCCAGTGGACACTACTGAAGACTAAGGAGTAATATCTGCTCAAAGCCAATTCTTCCATTACTATAAAGAGCAACATTTCATTTAAGTTCCTCCAAAACATTTGCTATTGGCCATTGGCAGAGAAAAGTCTACCTATACCATGAGAAACAGCCTCTTTGCTTTTTAATTGGCTATTAAATAATCTATATAAAGAAGCATCAAAGATAAAACAGTAGACTGGACAGTAATACTGGTGACAGGTTTATATCAGTAGGTGACCTTCTTGTGGGATGGAGTCATAGCTCAAAGTGCCTGTGCGATACTGATGCAATTAGACTGTTTTGTTGGGCAGTGCCATCATTTTATTATTCTGTGAGAAATTTCAGAAATACAGTTGCTTTATGAGCCCGACTTCTATGATGATAAATTTCCAAAAGCAAAAATGTGAATTTAAATTATTCGTATTCATGTGAGCATGGTAGAGATTTTTGGAATCACTGCAGCAAGTTATGGATGATGCATGAAATGAAAAAATCCCTACCCAGTGCACAAGGAATACAAAAAGGGTTCTGCAGCCAGCACTTTGCTGTACTGCGCTATGGGATGTGTGCACTCTGAGGAGAAGTGTTTGTATTTTTGAAAAGCACCCAGCCATCAGCCTGTGCACAAAAGTAAACAAAGGACAGAATAAAAGAAAACAATCAGAAATAAACCCTCCCACCCAGGAGCACCTACACAGTTATGGCAGAGCATCGTTTCCTGCAGCTGGCTTTCCAGGACCACAGAGCTGTGTGAATCCTGCACATGTATGGCAGATTCTCCTCCCCTGCAGGGTAGCTAGAGCAGATTTTTAGCTGATGCAAAGGTCTACTGAAGCCAGTTTCAGCTGCTCGTATCTTTGTGGTGCAAAAACGAATAAGACCAACCTATGCTGCATCTCAGACTTTTCTATCATCCCTGGCCCAAGAATGGCGTAAGACAAATAGAAAAAATGTCTGTCTAGGGTAACATGATCCCAACCACAGTGCCTCATGTGTGATAATGTCTCATTTGCTTCTAGTCTGAAGCTGACTGAGTAAAGCAGAGGATGTCCAAGAAAAAAACTACTGTCTGAAAAAATGCTTGCAGATCCTTTTTTCTAAATGTAAGTCTAGCATTAAGATATGTCCAGACTTCTGGTCTGCAGTAGAGTGATTTTTTTTTTTTTTTTTGGGGGGGTACCACACACACTACACTTAGCATTACCATCTTCCAGACCTGAATCTTGTACTACTTCTAATACTTACTTAGGTTATTGCACTCTTAACTTAAATAGATGATATCTGCAAACATTGAATTGATCTGAATACATCTTCCAGTAAAGTTCAGATTTAACATCTTTTCCAATTGTCTAATGAAGTGTTACGCACGTGCTTGTATTTTTAGCTGAGTACTAGTATGTGTGATGTGTCCTTATATAATTTCACTATGTTAAACATCTTATGAAGTCTTTTAGTATCTACTACATTGTGTTTATTTGATAAATTTTACACCATTTTAGGACATCTGTATTTTCTGTTTCAGACAGACCTTATGTGGGCCTTCCTATCCCATAACTTCATGTCTTCATTTGTTGTTGTATAGGGACAGTTGGACTAGATGATCATTGTAGGTTCCAACTGGAAGGAATCTATTCTGTGTTAATGTGTGGCTGCCATGTCATCAAATAACACTTTAGTTTTGCTTTTAGTGCTGAGTATTTGGTACAAGTGATGTGTGTGTTTGACCTGTGTTCCTAAGCTTCAATGTCCGTTTTCAGAACTTGCTAATTTATTTCTAACCTTGCAATGCAATTTGAAAACCTACCACTGAGTAAATAGATTAAGACATCTGACCAAAATCTCTGTTGTGTCATAATCTTGTCTTCACTATACCTTTCTTTTCCAGTATTCTGTTTATCTGGATACTATTTTTATTTCCCTGTCATACATAGTGCCTAGAAAGGGTCACAGTCTTCTTATTGTTTGTATCCCTTTGCTGAACATGGGAGCACGAGTGCTTCCACGCTTGATGCAAACAAACCTGATAATTTCTCATGGAAGAACAAAAAGGCTAAACAAACCTCATTTGACTTTTGATGGGCATTAATGGAGATATTACCCTAGTCTTCCAAACCAAAAGTCCAGATTTCTCCATATCTTGAGCCAGAAGGCTACCATTGAGATTTTAATGAATATTAAAAACACAGTAAGAGTTAGAAGCCTGAGAGCGTAGAGTTGGGCAGGGAGCGGTAGCAGGCAGCTATCCACGTGTTACATTTATAATTAGCTGTGCCTCATTCTCTTACTGCTTGCTAATGTTTTCTTCTAGGAAAAACAGATTTTACTACTTCTGCAAATATTCAGGATCATAACCACAACATTGCTTTGACCTGTCTTGTATATCACAAAGTGTTCTGTCTGGTTAGCCCATCTGCTCCAGCTTCCAGAATCTGAGGATCAAGTGCATTTCTCTGGTCAACAGTGTCACCTGGCAAATGGTTTTATAGCCTATCCTGGCACAGCGTGTAGTAGTGTGGTCATATTAGCTCCTATAAAAGGTTTCTGAAGTTGCTGCAACAAGGGAGCCAGAGTTTTGGGTCAGAAGCAGGATCTCATCCTAATTGCATGGGGATCTAAAAAGTCAGACAGGTTTAGACTACTTTTGTCTTTTAACTGAAAAGCTTATGCTTTTTCTGTTGGTATTTCAGGATGGTCTTTTCTAGCAGTGTCTGTTCCCTTGTAGATTTCCTTTGGAGACAGCCTCCTGGGTATGGGTATACAATGAGCAGAGAACCTTCTTTTGGGTCATTAGAGCTGGAAGCATCGGGGACAGCGTTTCGCTCACCTGAGCTCAACCTTGCAAGTTGGTGGCATGAAACATGTCTCTGGTGTCTGCAGAATGGGCTCAGGCAGTGCTGTGCAACACCTGTGGACTGATCAGTTCAGCTTGGCTCCAGTGCAGAGATTTTTGTGGTTGCTGTTCGAGTGTAGAGATGGGCACCAGCTCTGATGACATCCTTCACACTTCCTCTGTTGTTGCTAGGTCCTGCCAGCTGTGTCCAGATGCAAACTGTTGAACTGTGTTCATTTGCATGCTGATGGCATGACATGCTAGGGCTGGCTGTGTGACATCAGACAGTGCTGTTTTATGTGGCACAGCTAGTGTGTGTTGGCACTGTGGCTGCTATGGCTTGTCACATAGGAGTTTTCCTTCACATGACTATAAAAGCTATCTTCCCTCACCTTGGCACCTTACACAGTGTGGGCCCAGCACTGATGCTGGCAAAGTAGCCACAGCACAGAATCATCAAGTACCTCTTGCCACAACATATGTAGTTCTGCTAGTGGAAAGCTACAAGTTATGTCAATCCTTCCAATAAACGTGTCCTTATAATCATTAGCATCTGTGTCCTGTAACTGCATCCTTAAAAATGGGACAGTTATCCCCTGTACCTGTTTTGCATCCAATTCATGCAGGAGTAAATTACCTATACCTCTGCCTACCACACGTGTCTAGGCATCGTTTGTACTGGCTGCATTCTTAGAGCACTCAGAATTCTTGAGGATTAGTTAGGAAAGCAGCCATCTCATAGCAATTCATTTTTATAGGCCTATGAAAACTCAATCCATGAAATAGTTAATTAGAAAGTCTCCAATTACCAACCGAATTTATTTTGCAAAAAGTTACATTTGTTCTTCTCAGTAAGAGAAAAAAAAATAAGCAATTCAAATCATTTTGAAGTTCCATTCCTTCATTCATTAGGAGACTTAGCTTGCAAAATCCTAATTAAAAAGAACATTTTGTGTTAATGAAAATGTTCTAATTTTTTACCTTATTAAGCTAGTTAATTTTTTTTCCAGAGCATTCGGCAAGAAGAGGCCTCCTTAAAGGCTTTGTTCGTGTTTATATTCTTTGATTGCAAAATTTCCAAGACAAAAGAGAGCTAAACTCATTCTGCGGTGCCCTCCAGTTAACTGTTCAGTTGAAAAATGACCTTCATAACTAAGTCCCTTGCCTTTTCATCGATATCAAGGAGTTACAACTCTAACCTACAGTTGAGGAGGTGGCTTCAGTCTGGTAAACCATCAGAAACTGCATGAGCACCCTGTGGAGTGTAGATATTTATAGATATCTGAAAGGAGTACAGATAACTGAATAATTTTAATCTGAATTCTCAAGCAGCCTAGGGCTTTTCTGCTGGCTTTCAAGTCTAGCATCCTCTTGCATGACATTTAGTCATTAAAAGCTAAAGTTTATTTCAGTACCTAATAATTCTGCATCAGACACAATAATATAACAAGCCAGAGATCACAGAAGGCGCATGTAGGTTCCTACTATGATACAACACTGAAAAAGACACCACTTTTTGGATGTCTTAAAAGTAGCTGTACTATCTATGAGATTACGTTAACTGTGAAACACATTAATTTATGCATTCTTAAGATCCATTGCAGAACTCTGCTGGTGTAAATCAGGGTAGCCATAAGTCGGTCATGCTGAGCTGATGCATGCTCACAGAGAATCTGACTCCTAAGGAATTTTGCACCTGTGGTTTTATTACCTTCATTTTGCCACTAACCTAGCTCTGGTGGGGTGGGTTTTAACATTTAGAATCTCTTCATAGGAAGAAATGACCTTAAATATTTTTACATTCTTACAGAAATACAGATAAGGGATGTAAAAAAATTTTTGATTTCCTCCAAGCACTGGAAAAAATATTTATTAAAAGTGTTAGGGCATCATAGAATTGTGCAGGTTGGAAGAGGCCTCCAAAGGTCATACAGTATTACCTCCTACTCTGAGCATGTCTGGCAAAAGCAGGTTGCTCAGAGCCATGGCCAACTGGGTTTTTGCTGTCTTCCAAGATGGACACGCCACAGCCTCTGCACAACCTGCTCCTTTATTTTCCACCTTTACAGTGAAAAAGCTTTTCCTAATAGCCAAACGGATTTTCTCAAGCTGTAATTTGCGTCCTTAGCCTCTTGTCTCATCACTGTGCATCTTGAAGAAGAATCTTCCTCCATCTCTTTGTAGCTTTTTATTGGGTTGCAGTAGACAGCTGTAACATTTCCCTTTTACTTTCTCTTCTTCAGACTGAACAAACCTGATTTCTTCAGCTGCGCCTTTTGTTATGTTTTTCCAGCTCTCTAGTTATACTGGTGGCCTCTGCTTTACTTGCTCCTTTATTTTCTGTGCAGGAGAACTCAGAACTGGACACCACACTCCAAAGACAGCTTTATCAGTGCTGAATGAGAGGGGAATCATTACCTTCCTCGTCCTACTGGCTACATCCCTGGAAATGTAGCCCAGCATGCAGCTGGCTGCAAATACAGCCCCGTATGCATCTGGCCACCTTGGCTGCAGGGGACACTGCTCACTCATGTTCAGCATGTTGTCCACCAGGCCCTCAGCTGCTTTTTCTATCCTGTTGGCTCTCAGCCTGTACTGTTATGTGGACTTACTCTATCCCAGCTGCAGAAATACTTGGGGTTTTGGTATTGGTTCCAGTACCACTGGAAGAGCTATTGTTGTAGGTGTTTATACTAAGGAGAGGTGAAAAGCCTTCTTCTACCCTTCATGCTATCACTGAGGATTTGCTAATATTTAAAAGTTAGCAGATTTATGTAATACTTTCTGCTTATTATTTGCTTTTTTCCTTATAGTTTAACAGTCAGCTTTCACCCACACAAGTGCTTGTAAAAACTAAGTGTTGAGCTGGCACACTCAAATTTTCAAACAGGACGTGTACATCAAACTGTGGGGCGGAGCAGTGTCGTGTTATGTGTGCAGCTGCTCCGAGCTAACATCCACAGACCCAACTTCCGATACAAAGTGTCAAGAAAGCACTGGAAATTCCTCACAATCAACCTATACAGGGAAGGAATTACACTATAAAATTGAGACTCAGTTAAAGTAATGATCAAATCTGAGGAAATGGCTATCTGTATGCAGAAAAAGAAGCTAAATTCATCAGGTGAATTATTTGCTGCCAATTATTCTCTCAGCTCTAATATTCAGTTTTAAATACTTAGTTAGATCCACTTTCAACCCAGAATTTTAGTTTTCATTTAACATCATGAGCGGCTACATATATATGTGTGTATATATGACACACGTTTCTTTCATTACATCTCTTTTGAATGCACTTGAATAGTAATGTGAATTGCCTGCTTCCATTTTGGTAGATTTTTGGACAAGGTGTAAGCCTTTTCTCAGTGGATTTTGGTAGTTATCTGAGTGTCTCTTTGATCTGAAAGTGACCCTGACGTGTTGAAATGTGGACTTGGCTAACTTCATGGCAGGACTCTTAGAGAATTACAAGATGGCTGTAAAGATGCACTAACCCTTTTCAGGACCTAAATTAAGCTTTAAATCAAAGCTAACTAGAATGCCACCAGTGCTTTTCCATTAAGACTGGCTTACACACCCTTGCACTGTGATGCACAGAAAACGTCATAAATTTTGGAACTGGACTGAAACCCTGAAGCACTGTCTTTACTTTCAAAGTTCATGAAATGCTTCTTCACTACCATTGAGCAATTCATTATTTGTGTGAATTATTTTTTTGAGTGTGAAGGCAGATCCTATCCTAGAAAGCAGTTGGCACTAGGCAATTATCACCGAAACCTGAATCTCAGCTCTAGTTCATCATTTTAGTTATTGGTGTGCAAGAACCGGCATGCCACCATTTTAAGGCAAAAAAAGATACAAGCAGTCTAGGCATCACTTTCTGTTAGAATAAGCCCTTCTTTGTAATTGATGCATACAGAGTACTGCAGCTTGAGGACAGGCTATCACTGCCTGCTTCTTTGTAAAGAGTGTTGTACTTAAAAGCAAGGATTTTTGTGATTTATAAAGCAAGCGTGGATAAAAAGATTTTTGTTTTTCTTTTTTCTTTAGTCTGTTGTGTTCCTCATTGCAGGTAGTGGTGGGGAGCTACACAAACAATGAACTAAGACGTATCTCTCTCCTAAACATAAGATTCACTTAGTCATAAACTAGCACTTGAGAAGGATGTGAAAAGAGAGGGACCTTACAGCTATTAGCAGCATGGAGTAGTATCTGCATGTGAACTTTGGCAGCAGATGGCAATGGCTGTTAAGAATATAACTGGACAAAGAGCCAAAAAATAAATCTGAGATTGCGTTTACAGGGGAAGAGAGGGGGACTTAGCCAGACCCTATAGCAAGATAGGGTCTTCCTGGGCAGAGTCCAATGGCATGAGGTTTAACAAGGCCAAATGCCGGGTCCTGCACTTGGGGCACAACAACCCTGTGCAGTGCTACAGACTAGGAGAAGTCTGTCTAGAAAGCTGCCTGGAGGAGAGGGACCTGGGGGTGTTGGTTGACAGCGACTGAACAGGAGCCAGCAGTGTGCCCAGGTGGCCAAGAAGGCCAATGGCATCTTGGCTTGGATCAGAAACAGTGTGACCAGCAGGTCCAGGGAGGTTATTCTCCCTCTGTACTCAGCACTGGTGAGACCGCTCCTCGAATCCCATGTTCATTCTGGGCCCCTCACCATAAGAAGGATGTTGAGGCTCTGGAGCGAGTCCAGAGAAGAGCAACAAAGCTGGTGAGGGGGCTGGAGAACAGGCCTTATGAGGAGCGGCTGAGAGAGCTGGGGGTGTTTAGCCTGGAGAAGAGGAGGCTGAGGGGAGACCTCATTGCTCTCTGTAACTACCTGAAAGGAGGTTGTAGAGAGGAGGGTGCTGGCCTCTTCTCCCAAGTGACGGGGGACAGGACAAGAGGGAATGGCCTCAAGTTCCACCAGGGGAGATTTAGGCTGGACATTAGGAAAAAATTCTTCACAGAAAGGGTCATTGGGCACTGGAACAGGCTGCCCAGGGAGGTGGTTGAGTCACCTTCCCTGGAGGTGTTTAAGGCACGGGTGGATGAGGTGCTAAGGGGCATGGTTTAGTGTTTGATAGGAATGGTTGGACTCGATGATCCGGTGGGTCTCTTCCAACCTGGTTATTCTATGATTCTGTAGGAAAGGACAGGGCAGTTTAGCTGAACTTCCTGCTGTCAAGGAACAGGAGGGAAGGAACGACTGCTCAGGCTGAGCTTTGATGCAGATTTTCCTGGAGATCCATATGGCCCTGTTAGAAAATATGAGTGTTATAACATCATTATGAAATACCACAATAAAATAGTCCATCATACTGCCAGTGTTTGGCTTTAAAGCTAGGACAAGAGAGGAAAAAAATTGCTAAAGCTCCAAGGAACAGCTTGTCAGCTTGAGGGCCTCATGTGTGCCAGCTGGATTCAAGTTCAAATCTGGATTTGATCCACTAATGAAACATCCTCTTCTAAAAACTACTGGCTGAAGGTGGCAGGCCTCTGGAGACCTACAGGGTTGTTTGGAAAGTTGACTGTCTCTTAGCCATATGCTCATGTGTATGTCACTTACGAAAATGAGTCAGATTTTCAAGTTTTCTATTAAAAAAGATCCTTAGGAAAAGCATTGGCAAAATAGCTGCAATTTCCACTCTCTATTGCCATCCCCTTAGTGAAATTGAAACAGTTCTGTTGATTTGAACAGGCTCTAATCCTGTCTTGGCTTTGCCAAGGCCAACATGTTACCCCCTGTGGCTTTTGCATTTAGTGAAATGTTTAAGAGTAGAAGAATGTGACATTTTAATAAAAAAGGTGATGGAATTTATGAATTTTCTGAGAAGTCTGGGGTCATTTCCCATGTGATGACAGTTCTGGACTGAAGCAGACATAATACTTTTGCCTTCCAGCTGGGGGGAAAGAAGAATTCCCATTGAAGAGACATTGTTCAAAATCCATTAGTCTGTCCCTAACGTAATTCAGAAGAACGTCTCAGCTGCAAGCTGGTTTCTGAGCTAGGGAACAGAGTAAGAGTTTTCCTCTGGAAACCCACAAGGCAGTCAGAGTGCTCATTAGGTAGCCTCCAGAAGATCCCTTATACTGCAGACTTGCAAATGGATCCCTTTTTCCACTCTCAGTTCTCCACTTCTTGCTAGTATAAGTATTTAAAGAATTTTTGTTTAGAGCTCTGAGAAATCTCTATCAATTGCCTCCATCAGAACCTGTTCTATTAGCTGAGCAACTTTCTGCCATTATAGCAGCTTTTCACCACTTTCTGTTTCATTAACATTCATTTTCTTTAGACATATTACACACTACCCACTGGAAATGTAGGCATCTGAGAGCATAAGGCTGAAAGCTGAGGTTTGCTTCAGTGCTTGCCAGCCCACAGAATTTTATTACCTAACTTACCTTTACCTAAATCACAGAAAAATGACAAACCTTTTGATGCATGTAAAAAACCCCTGAAACAGAGTTAAACTGCAAGCTTGACTGATGCAAACTGACATAAAGCATCACAATGGTGCACATCAGAGACAGATGTTTTCTCCAACTCCAGTTTAGTTGCATTTTTGCAGAGTGCACTACTGATTCGTTAAACATACTGCTTGTAAAAAGATTTGGGTCTGGAGTTCAAACTCAAATCTCCATGAGTAATTGGTGAGCTGATGGTATTATTCTCATAGGTGGAAATGGGTAATGCAAATTTTAGAAGCAGCACATCTGTTCTTTCAACTAATTGGATATGACTTCTACAGGAATGACCACATTAGCAACCTCAGTGTCATAACTGGAGGGACACAAATCAACCAGCCCCATAGATACTAATGCTGAGGAATTTGAAAATCTGAGATGCAGATTCGTGCCTGATGCTGACTTCTCACAGAAAGTCTGTTAGGAGATCTTGGAGCTAAAAAGGTTACCTGCTGAAAAACTATGGTCTCACTCCCAGAGAACTGTAAAAAGTGCTCTTAGCAAGAGATACATTCATATAGCTGTTGTTAATAAGTCACTGTTGCTTCCTGTGCAAGAGGTACCTGAAATGAAGTTACTAAATCATTAGTTGATTTTTGGGTGTGAATTACATGAATTACTTGTTTTCATACTGCTCACCAAAAAAATCAGCAGTTTGGGGTCTCATTGTGTTCATGTCTTGTTACTTACATTGACAAGGGACAAGAAGAAAAACAGCAGAGTGATTGACACCAAATCACTATTATTAAGTTTGAGAATTCAGTTCTGGAGTGATCTCCCAGGCATTTTTGTAGCACATGCTATTTTTGATGGTACAAAATTCTCTTAATTATAATGTAGTTTTATTTCTCTAACAAATTTTATATCTGTTCCTCAGACCTTCATACATAACATAATAACAAATGCACACGCGTGTACAGAACTCTATGGTGGTACTTTGCATAGAGTATTTCAATTTTCCATTTGTTTGCATGTTTGTTGTAATCCTACATGACCCATTTGGGTGATTAATTCTAGTTCATAAAGGGAACAGTGGCTCCTGTGAGCAACTCGTCAGAGTATGATATGAGGATACTACCTCTTTTATCCAGCTCCACCCATGGCTGCCCAGAATCTCTTACAGAGAGTGCTAAGTTTGTTAAAACCCTATGAATACTAATGGATATGTTAGCTGGTGCTATACTCAGCTTTCTGGTGGAAACCTGAGTCCATTTGGTGTTTAGATTTGCATGGGCTGCTGAAGGGAAAAGTACCCTCTTTTTGTCTTAATTGCATCCTATCAACAGGCAAATGTTTTACTCTGAAGATGCTCAACCTGTCATTTCTCCTATGCAATTGTGTTGGTATCTTATTTCAGATAAGTAGCCTTAGACCCAGTGAGTTTAACTTAATTTGCATTAGAACTTCTCATTCAGGAGACTACATCAGACACTTAAATCTATTGCTATTCAGGGAAGTAGAGATGTCTTAGCAAATGATAAAATGAAGCATGTACTTCTATAACAAGAAACTCTTTCCTGAACTGGGCCTGAACAAATTATCTTTTCATGTGTTGTTGTACCCTTGTGTCAAACCTTGAATTTTGCACGCCGTGTTACATCATTTTCAGGATAAGATGACTTTTTAATCTCTTTTTAATTCTGTATCTGGAAAATGGCTTTATTAACCTCTTGTTACTAAGCAATAATATATCTGATGTGCTCTGTGGTCCTGCTTACTTTCTGTTGCTCTCCTGCAAAAGCGTGATAACCTCTGAAGAAACTCGATATGCTAGGCAGACCGATAGAGGAGTGGTTTTAACTATTAATCTAATACTTTTCAGAAACTTATATCTAAATCAGTTTATGCTGCATTCCTCATAAGGTAGTTCAGACATGGCATGATATTAAAAATATGCAGACACTTTTGTCAAAATTTACATCTAAAAGAAGCCCCCCATCCAGAGAGCTGTCTTTCACCCTAGTCCTAAGTAGTGCAGTGAAGTCTGACCGCTGCAGCCTTTCAGTTCTATAGAACATGATCATATAGCAGAAGAGTAAACTATAAAGTAGCCTACAAGACACTGTGGAAGAATGACCCATTGCCTAATGATTGTGGCATTCCTATTACTCGATAACTGAAATGGCAGAGAAATTCAATGGCAATATGGTCAAAGTAATGCCCGCTGGAAAACAAGCGCTATGACAATACCTACACAGCGAACTGTGTAAGATTAAGCAAGGGCAAATGAGTTTTTACAACTCAGAAGAAATAGCATGGAGTCATAGTGATTAGCTCTCTAAAAATAGCTACTTATTGCTCAGTAGAAGCTGGGAAACCAAGAAGAATTTTACAAATTATTAAGTAAAGAGTAGAAAACAGAAGAGAAATTATTTATTCCACTGTGTAAATTGCTGGTATAGCCACATTTTAGGAGCTCTCTGTAGTTTTGATCACCCATCTCAAGGGGATGCAAGTAGAAGTCAGTGGAGTGTATGTGGCTTTGCTGCCTCTTCCAGAGTTCAGTCAGGCCCATATGGACGTGTTATTGGCAAATGGCTGTCTGATACTATCTGCAAATAGCAGTTAGCTCCATTGCTTGGAAGTCATGTCAGATGTCTCCATTCAGCACCTTAACAACAACCTACTTCAGTATGTAAGTGGCATTAGGCTTTTGTGCAAGAACAACATTCCAGCTTCTACAGGCTTCCTCAGAATCTCTTACTGGGTTGCACTTCTGCTGCCGGGGATAGCAGCAGCTTTCCCAGCAGCAAGAACTCAGTGGGATATGGAGAGGCACATCCTTTTGCAGAAGTGCGATAACTTCCACCAGTCCCTCTGAGAGAGGCAGCGTCAATCCCAATGAATGCTATAGAGCCAGCAGATGAACTCCATCAGTCAACTGATGGACAGTACTTACTTTTGTATAGGGACAGGGCTCCATCTCATTCAGGGAGCCATACCCTCATTTCATTTTCTAACCCTCCATTTTGAGCGGTAACAGAGATAGACCAGAAAAGACTACAGGCTTGTCTAAAGGTATTTTGTTTGGATACACGGTCTGGCTCAGGAAGATGTTTAAATTTTTGGTTTTGAGAAGCTGAGATAGTGTAACAAAACTCTTATATTCCTTCCTAAGAGCCGGCCACTGATGGAGTAGGTACTGTGTTAATTAGATTTATTGTTTGATCTAGTATGGTAGTTCTGCCTTTAACATCAAAGGAGGAATCAGCTTCTTAGATTTCCATTGCATGTTTATACAGCCCATTGACATTTTCTTCATCATCCGCTGCCTTATGATTCTCTTTCAAGAGCAGGATAGGGCTGTGGTTACAGATGCACAGGAATCTGTACATCTGGTATCTCAGAGAAGTCTTAAAATGCCATGTGGTGGTATGTAGCTTTGGTTCACTCACCTGTGCCTTGACCGAGTTTCCTTGTAAATTGATGAAGGCCTTTTCCATGACATGAAAAAGCCTTGTTCTTTGACCTCCTTCAAAACAGTGGGAGTTATACCATCCATCCCAAATGGATTAGGCCTGCAACCCCAAAGTGGGGAATGGTATCTCTGAAACTCTTTCCAGTGGTGTTGTGAGGCTTAATTAATTGAAAGGAATTAATGGAAATTAATTTAAATGGAAGGGGAAATGTAAGTGAATATTATGATTGTGTGGAAGAATCTTTTAGTTCAACATTGAACTAAAAGGGTCTGAAAGGTATTCATGCTCCTGAAAAAAAGCTGAAGGGTTAAAATGACCTAATTCAACTAATACACTCCAATATGCATTAAAGCAGGTAGATTATTTTTTAAACAGTACTATCCTGCTAAGTGATGCACTTGTGCTCTGTGATAGACTGGTTAAAGCTGTAAATGTCATTGTTAAAATGAGTACCTTTAAGAGCTAATATCTATTAAAATGAAGCACTTAGGCAGCAGAAAATCCAGTTTAAAACTGTTAGGTCCCTAAATTATTTTTGTACAATCAAAATGAGACTCTTAGGGATTAGGTGGCACAGTGGGTTAACCCATTGCTCTTCTGGTTGGAAGATTTACCATCATATCTTGCTTAAAATACAAGTGAGCTGAGATTGCTGTTCTTTGGGTGATGCAACATGTTTCTAAAACATATTTTAGTACAATTTACTGTGATTTGCAAGGAAGTAGATGAGGATTTGTGATCCATTACCATGCTTTGAGTAAGGGTAGATTAGAACTAGGGTTCACAACTTAGATTGTTCCCTTGAGTTGAGAAAGGGATAAAACACGCCTTTTTATAACTCCATTTTCTTCCAACAACATCTTGACACAGCTAAAGCAGGAGCTGTAAAGGAAGCTGTATTCTCAGCAAGTGAGAATACAGCTTTTCTAGGTGAGCATGATCATGTAGTCAAAAATGAGGTAAAGTGAGCTATAAAGAAGCATATTACAGTATATTTGAATTGCGTTTGCTGTAACTCACCTAAAATTATTGGTCTGGCCCAATGCAATGGAAATATCAGTTAAATAGTTACTATTTCACAGAAAAACTAATTATTTCAGGAAAATGTGACAAAGCATGAGGGCAACTGATAGCACTGTTGCCCTTTTTTCTGGCACAGGGAAGCCGAAGTGTAGAGTATGTCAGGTTGTCTTTTCCACACACATAAAAAGACAATTTTGTTTGCAAAATTAAGTTTAACTGTCAGCATAGCAGTAGCACTTCTGGGTATCTTCATACAGATGAACATAGTGACAGTGTATTACGCTAATTTAAATTGTAAGAATAAATTATTTTCCTATAAATACCTCATCAAATGATACATTTAGACACCACTTGGCAGTATTTTAGAGCTCTGAATAAGTGGCAGCCCACATTGCAGTTTCTTTTATGCACCCATTTTAGTATGTCAGAATAAGTTTTCTGGCTAATATAAAATAATATTTATTTCACTTTCTTAATTGATGCTTTTAATTACTCTTCATATACTTTAATAGTTTTCATATAGAAAACTGTTTTCTGTGCAGTAAGCTGAATCTGCAGTATGCAGCAAAACTTGCTTGAGTCAGGTTTTTGCCAGGCTGTGTGTACTAGCCCCAAATACTAAATTATGTTGGCGCTCTTACAGTAATCAAGGGAATAATTGCGAAGGCAAAGTTTGTTGCAAGGAAACCAAATTAGGAAGGGAAAACAACATCACTTAAGAGAAATATTTAGTATGAACTAATCTTTTTGGTCTTTGTCCTCCTACAGTAATGACTGTTTAAGCATGAAGTATAATTATTTAAAACATACTGTAGTTTATCCTGCGTAGATTAGAATCGTGCTTTATTAGAACACTAAAAGGCCAGTCTTCAAAGAATGAGCAAATTAAAGCTCTATCTTGCTGTTTACAATGCTGGGGACAGATCACTGATATCTACCAGCTTTAATGCAAAGCAGCCATAAACCCCATTTAGTTAGTTAAACAGTTAATGGTTATTTAAATCAACAGAGGTCTTTTCACTGCTTTTTATAGTCACTTATGCAATAGCAGAGTCAGGTATCTCCCCTGTTCAAGCTCACGTTAGCCACTAACAAATCCCCCTTGATCTTCAGCAGGAATAGGCCTAGTCCTCCTGAAGCACCGCAGTGCTGTGTGGGTGTCCCGTCATTTTTTCTGAAATTGTATTTTCAGTGGGAGTTCAGGTTGCTTTATACCTTCTGCATGGAGATGAGGCTAAAACTACTCTCCAGAAACAGTAAAATAGAGAGCAGATAGCATTTGTGTGCTGTGAAGGGGCTTGACTGGCTGGAAGCCATGGATTTTTGTATGAGTGGCTTTGTCTTTGCTTCGACTTTTTCCATAAAGGTTCCCCACACCTCCTTTTCACTGGCATATCATAGGTCTTTCCTCTCTCCTGTTACCTCTCTGCTCCATGACGAACAGATTCAACCCTTCTGTTTAAGAGAGAACAAGTTTTCTTAAAGTATGTTCTTCCAATACAGCTAGGACTAACCTTAGCTCCTGCTGATATCAGTGGGTGTAAAATCTGACCCCAGATTCTTAAGATGTGTGAAGCCTTTTGGGCTGCCTTACAAGGCATTTCTGCCATCTGCAGGGGTCCAACCTGGGAGGCATTGATGCACTTTGCAGTGGTCAACCTTTTGTGATTTTTATCCCAGGGCCTTTGATGGAGATTGGAGAAAGGTCCTACAGCTCCAGGTCTTAGAAACACAAGGTTTCATGAAAGACTTTGCTTGAACGTGTAAATAAATAGAAGTGCCCAAGGAGCTCAGAAGACAGAAAATAAAGGCACAAAACAGTTGTGCTTTTGTTATTTTAAAACACAATAATTTTAAAGGCAATTTTATGGGTTTTGTGGAATCCTGAGTGGCTATTTTGGAGCACGTGTGGTTGATAATGTTCCATTTTGGAAAATCCACAAGTATTCAGATGACTGTGTGGATTAATTTCAGCTATTTGAGGGAAAAAAACCATGCCTGCTCAGTCTTTCTCACAATATTGGTATTACCTCTCCGTCTTGGCCAGGCCAAATATACAATGAAAACAGCCTTTTTTTTTTTTTTTCCTGTATTGCAATGCTTAAGCTTCCTGCACAATCCAAAGAAGTACAGTAAAATAAACAAACAAAGAGGGGATCAAATTTAAATGCACAGCATGCTTGCAGCTTTGGGTCTGTTTTCTCTGTGTTGCACTTTCAAATGTAAAATAATATGCTTCCCACCCAGATTGGGGTATAGCTGAGAGAGGAACCAAAATGGGAATACTCTGCTTTCTATCCCTTGCACAGATTTTGTTGCATGTTTGTTCTTTCATTGTTGTTTTCTTTAGTCTAAAGATAAACTAGACAGAGAGCAAAGTGGCCAGGCGCCACTGCACAATTATAATTAATTCACTGTTAATGTTTCAGACATTGTTACAGCATACATTGGAATTGCTGGGGTGAGGTTAGTTTGAGCTATTCATGTACATACTCTAGGAGAGTCACATTAAATACCCACTCTAATTAAAGTTTTCAAAATGAGCACCAAAGGGAATAGCACCAGTTACCACTTACAAAAAAGTTGGTTTGTACTTCTGCTTCCCAAATTCACACTATGTTCTCACCTAGAAAGGTGGGGATTTGAGCACACATCATGCCCTGACCTCACAGTACAAATGTGCACAGCTAGTTCCTAAACACTGCCTTACCAGATTATGCCATAAGCTTGGAAAGAAGAATGTGACTAAGCTAGGATTCAAATCTGAATATCTGCAGACTTAAGAAAATTCATGATCCAATCTGGTCTGCAGAAGCTGCGGAAGTCGAAGGCTTCATTTTGTCAAGAGCAGAGGGGCTCAAAAACCCAAAAGGCCAAGTTCTGCAATGTTTTAAGCAAAACTGTAGAAAGGAATTCTGGTCTCTGCTCAAAGCTTGCAAATGGATAGGATACTTTAAATCCATGAGCATTTAATGTAAAGAAGAGGTCTCAGCCTATAGACTATTTTAACAGCTAGGGGAATGAAGTTATTTTTGAACCTTCAAAAATGTCTCTATTCGTCTTTTTTTCTGCTGCCAGTATTTCCTGTGGGAGAGAAAAGCTATGAAAATTGTGATCAGATGTGTAATGATATGTGCTATTTATTACAAACCTTCTTAATTTTAACTAAATCTTCCTGTGAGTATTGAGTCAGATTTTTTCAGTCTGAGCCTCCAATATATTTAAGCTGTGTGTCTGAGGTATAAAGTAGCCCTTTGTATGTTCACTCTGAAGCCAGCTGAAAGTGTGCCTCTGCTGGCTGGGTTTTATCAGCCAGATACCAAGCTTCTTAGTGAGAAAGAAGTGATCAATGTGTAATTGAAGCTCCTTTAGGCTAGTTTTAGGAGAATTTATAACCTGCAAAAATGTTCTCATTACAAATCCTTTTCTATCTTTTTTTTTTTTAAAAATAATCACCTGTAAGGAATGACCTGACCACCATCAGTAAAAGAAAGATTTGGGTTTTAAAGCCAAGCAGAGGTTCATGCATTTCGGCAATTTTTGGTATGGGGCGAGGTGGATTGCCATTAAATATGTTTCATACTGTATCTTCATTTATGTGAGGTGACAAAATCCACGTTAAATTTCTGGTAAAACCTGGTCTACTGTAGAACACTATTAGAGTACTTATTAGTACTACACTTTTCATCATGGATGTAATCTGAATATCCTAATTTATGACCATCTGGTCTCCAGACAAGAACAGCCCATACGATCAAACTGCAGCTAGATCAGCTAATACATCCGTGCTGTGACTTAAAGAAGACGACACAGAAGCACTCAGTAGAAAGCCTTGAACCACCTCTAAGGAAACTTTCAGAAAAGGGGGTACCCTTATACAACTCCTTACACAATGCACCCAGCAGGGCTAGTCATTGCATCTACTTATTCATTGGTGCTTGTTAATGGTAACTTTCATTTCATTTAGAATTTGATTTGTTTACGAACTAATAAATATGATTTATAAAAAGTGCCTGTGGTTCACTAATTACTGCACATATGGCGTTTTCATTTTGTAAAACTGGCATTTGCTTTCTATTATGATTATGTCTCCGTTCACCAGTGCTAATTAGTTTGATTAGACAGATAACTTTAACCAGTATTAGGACTAGATTAGGGGAACTTTGCATGCAAGGGAATGCAGGGAGAAGGGTACATTGCCAATGGAGATAGGTCAGCAGCACAGAGTTTGTTCCTCATTAAATATTTTAAAATTACTTTTTGTTTTGTTTTCCACATAGAATAACTGAGAAGCATTCACATTTAGCTACTTAGAAAAATCCAATTAAACACAGTTGTTTAGCATGAATTTGTTAATCGGAGTTAATCTTTCCAATGAATGCATAATTTGGAATCTGTGTCTAAAATGTTCATTTTAGGATAAGCATATTACAGACAAATAAAATAAAAAAAAAACCGAGATTCTCGTCCTTGGAATTGACTCTCAATATGGAGAAACATTGACGGTTTTACATCGATTGTCCTGCATGCTGAGGGACAGAAGTGAAATTGGATAAAGACTAAGAAATGCCACATGAAAACCAATGCCACCTGGGGTGAGCTGTGTTTTCCTCAAGAGTCTCTGAAAATTGTTGAATAGTGTCATCTGGAACTCTTCAGAAAGAAAATAAAAAGAAAGAAAAACTCCTATTTATTTTTCATTTGAAAATAGTTATCCAGGGTAGCAGAAGTTTGACATTGTTTTATTTCTGCAAATGGATTCTGTATCCTAAAAATGAGAGGAAGTAGTTTTTTACCAATATCATAGAAATTATCTTAGGGCACTAAGGAAGCAGGATGTGAAATACCTGAGTTCAGGCAGTAAGACGCACAATTTGTGATCCTTTTGAAATAGTCACTGAACTGTGTCAGACTTGATTTCATCCTTTCCCTCACAAAGGAGACTTAACTGATAATCAAATTAAGTAACTGGATACTCATTTCATTACGATAGCTACTCATTTGATTTTGGATGATCACCCTATATTCATCTAGTCTCTATGTAAGTAATTGGTTAGGTATGAGAGGCAAAATGGTACCCAATTACAGATGCTTAATTGTATTGCAGGATACTGGGCCTTTCCTCACTGTGTTAATGTGGCAATGCCATCTGTGAGTGACCCTTTTATTTTTTCGTCTTTCTTTATTTTCAAAGCAATTTATAAGGGAACAGAAAAGTTCTTACCCTTCTAAAAAGAATTTGGGGAATATTGAAAAAGACATAAAACTGCTATTGAAGAGTGAACACATAGAGAAGCAGTAAACTAGATTGTTGCAGTATTTACTCTCTCCTTGGCTCTTCTGGAGGATGCCTCCTGCCATGCCTTTGAAAGAAAACCCCAGACAATTTAAATGTCAAAGTCTCAAATTTCAACATGCATCATTATTGTTGGAAGCATTTGCTCCAGGAAAAGTTTCAAAATTGCCATTTCTGTATCTTAGAAGAATGTGAACAGGATGGCCAGATTCTGAGACAGTATAAATTGGCAAAGGTTCCTTATTTCAGTGCAGTTACCCTGTTTTACACCAACTGAAAATCTGGCCCTGGAGAATGAATATTTATGCTATGCCAGAGAGGTTTGAAACCCCCCCTTTTTTTTTTTAATGAGGATGAATAAAGAAAGGGCTGGGACATGCTCTGTGCTGATGAACCCAAAGCCAAATGCGACCTCCCCTTGACCTTTTATGCATTTCAGCTGAAAAAGGTCATTCTGATACATTCCACTGGAGCTTAAAATGCTTATATTTCAATTCCAAAGGTCAAGCTCTCTTCTCAGTATACTGTATGACCTATCCTTTGTCTATTGCCCATTGATGTTGCCTGACTATGCTTCTTATATCCCATTGACTGTTTACTGTTTCTTCTGGCTAATGTAAGTGAAAGAGATAATAGAAAAGATTTTGAGCTGTGTGTCAGTTCTGATTCTGATTGTGTCTCCTGTGCTTAGTGCAGCTTTAGTGGCTCCAAACTCATTAATTCTCGAGGACATTTTAGATTACTGTGTTAACTATATCTTAATTAATGTATTTATATTAGATTCAACTCAAGCCTTTTTGAAGTTTTCTTTTATCACTATGTTGATCTCTAATATCACTGAATTAAGTATTTTTTCTTCAATTCTTCTGTTTTCTTTTACCTTTTGAGGGTTTTGGATACTTTTTTTTGAAAGGCCCAATGTCTAAGGGAACTATTTTCAAGAAATGCACTTCATGCACTTTTAAAAGCAAATTACCACATCTTCAGTGGATATAAGCACAGCCTCACTGGAGTGAAGGAAGAAGAACTGGCACTTTCTCAAACCTGCCTGAAAATTTGCATTAGTGGAGCTCTGTCAATTTACATCATTGACATTCTGGTCCAAAATAAAAAGGTGGTCAGATTGGTTTTGTGGCCTATCTTCCTTCAGACTTGAAACAGCCACTATATTGGGTGGTTCCCAAAACAGGGAATAAATGCAAACAGACTGAGAGGCCTTGAGTATAATTTCTCTAGATAGAATCACAAAGTATTAATTGTCTCTAATAATCTCTCCAATTACTTTATAAAATAATAATTTATGATAAAAACTGGTTTTAGCAACTGTCTATCTTTACCCTCACCTCTTGAAGATGAAGTCAAACATGTAGGAACTGTAGAACATTTTTACAAAGCTGAGGGAATGCTGCTACATAATAACATAATCAATCACAAAGGGGGTTTTTTACAGGTATATTGTCATTTCTATTTATTAACTCAGATCATTGAATGATTGGTGATGAATAATTTACCAAGGCCCATAACCTGACACTCTGTTCATGCTGAGATATACCTTACTGTACAGTTCTTAACAAACCTCTGGACCAGGAGATATTCCTGTCCCACTCCATGGCCATGTTTAGGTTTCCCTTCATGATCAAATTAGAGGTAATGCAGCCTGAGAGTAAAGAAGATTCCTGTCTGTGATAAGGTGCAGATCAATAAGTGATCCTCTTCAATGGGCAGCAAGGCCCACAGTCTTAACAGTGAGGTATCCCCTCCTTTTCACTATCTGCGAAATTGCAAAGTTTCTGTAGTGGAAACAGCGTAACATTGCAATTAGGTGGTAGAAATTAAACTGAAACATATAGTGAATAAAAAAGTATAGATACGTATATTAAACAAATGCAAAGCAGCATATGCTTTTCTGATTTCACCCCTTGAAGGGGCACCTAGTAACAATTTCAGCAAAGTGCTGCATAGCCAAGATATCAATTCCAGCTTGTATCAGTAATATCTGGCAAAGCTAGACCAACTGGAATTCCTGGGAAGTGTCAGGCAGGGTAAAGAGTTGGCAATCCCACCAACTGCAGTTATTGTGAATGCCTATTAGGTTCTTGACCCTGGAAAGCACTTGAACATGTACGGCTACACACAACAGCTCGTGTAGATAGGTGGCTTTTACATGCACTGGCAGAGTGCTTGGACTTATGTCTTTAGTACTTTTCTCTGTTTCAGCTATTTGTTCTGTTATGAGATAAAAACTGACTCACCTTAAATTTGTAATTACCCAGTAATACAAAAAGAACTATTTATAATCACAATTTATGTCCAGAAAGTAAATATTACTGACTCAATTTTATGTCTGGAGCTCAATGTCTCCATTGTTATATTTTCTCTTGAAGGATGCACCTGTTGGTTACTCAGTCTCTGCTCAGCCTCTGAGCTCCCTGATGGCAGCAAGCAGCCTGAACTGCCTTCCTGAGAACTTTCCATCTATTTTATTTCAGTTACTTCCTAGTTACCTTGGATTCTTCCTGCTTCAGCTTTCCTGAAACTGATAGAAGACAATGTAAATAACAATTACCTCTTTTCTTTGTAAAGATGATATTAATTTTACGCGGTATCATGGTAGAAACATCAGCATGAGCACTACTGAAAGCTTGGTGGGAAACAGGTTAACCCTTTCTTTTCCCATTGTTGATCTCAGTGCAAATATCTGGTATAGACGTAAGGTTAAACACTATAAAAGTTCATTTTCCATGACCATTACAGGACACCTGTTCATTGTGAAGGAAAGAGGTTTGATGACTGGGTTGATGGCATGAGCCAGGGAAGGAGTAAGTTTTCAGAACTTTGCCTTGGGCTTGTCTGAAGGAAGCTACTGTGTGTTCTAGTCATTGTTTAAGTGAGATGAGTTGTTTAAGTTTTGTTATATTTTTCCCTTAAAGAGGAAAAAGACTCCTTGGATTTAATTGTTAATACAACACTCATAGTATGTGAGATGTTTTCCCAATCAGAAAGCAATCTTGTGGAAGGGATTACGTGATGTTAAGCCTGCAATACCCAGGCTGGGCTCAGAGATCTAAAGCTGGTCTTGAATGCCAAAGCCCAAGCCTTACTCTACAGTTTTGAGAAAAAGGAGCTCATAGGACTATGGCAGGCAATTGACTTTGATAATGTAAAAGGAGAAAACATACTTTATCAATACAAGTAATTTCTCTGTAGGCAGCATGGCGAAAATGGGGCAAAGAAATTTGCATAAAAAGGTAAAAATACACACAGGCATCTAGTTAAATCTGAATGTGATGATCCAGAGTTCTTCTTTCCTCTGAATGACCTGTAACACAAATGTAGATGATATTTTGGGATTTAGCAATTTTTTTTGCCTGTCTCTTATACTTTCATCATGCATATTATTTTTCCTGTCCTAATCTGAAGTTATTTGCCAGGCAGTTTTCATTTTGCCCTTCACAATTGTGCTGTGTGCACTGAATCATGGGCTTGTGTTTTTAGAAAGGTTGTCAGTCATAGCTATTCTCATGCAGCAATGATATGATTAGCTTTGGTTTTTTGCTGTAAAGTATTCATTTAACCAAAATTTGAACACAGTGAAAAAAGAAGCATCAGTGGATGAACATGCCCACTTGAAAGCAGAGATTCCTTGTATGAATGGTTGCCTTCCTTTGAGGTTGTGGGAAAAGATGGAAAAGAAAAGAAAAAAAACCACGTGATAGAGGCTCAGGCTCTGACATATACGGGAATATGTTAGTAGCCCTTAGTCTAACTGGTGCCTGTGGAACCAGGGCCCTTTGCAGCTTGGTCATCTCAGAAACCTAGTGTTGGGATTTGCAGTTGCACATGATCTGCCCGGGATCTCCTCTGCAGGTTCATGCTTACATCTATCTTGGGGGTCAGTAAGATGCCTGGTTTGTGAGTGTCTCTAGGGGCTTCTCCCACATGCCATCATGTGCATACCTGCAGTAGTGAGGGCAGCTGAAAAATAGAGCAGAAGAGGAGGGACTGCTTGGGTCCCTAGGTGAGCCAAGATTGCCATATCAGCCTCTTGATGTGTCTTAGTGCGGCCTTTCTTCCACTGTCTCTCCTGTACCTGAAATTTGACTGGTAATCGACCAATATGAGCTGAAAAAGTGGTGTTAGCCTGAGCTGTGAATTGACCTGCTTTTGTCAGTTTGTCACAGTTTTACTGCTGCTTTAGCGCAATGTGTGTAAGTTAAAGCCCAGCACTTTTGTCACCCAGAGAAAAGCCTGACAGGCTGATGTCCTCAGGAACAGTTTCCAAATGCAGAGAAGCCAGGGGTTCCCCTTCTCCTCACCAGCTACTCCAAACTTCACATTTTCTTTCTAGCCAAAGATCAACCTAAAGAAAACACAACAAGCCTCCATGTTTCTCCACCTCTTTAATACTGCCTGAAATTAATTTGCAATGGTGCTGAATTTCCTGAGAATAAGATCAAAATTGTGTCCTTTTCTAAAGGTGACCATATTAGGCTTATCTTTCATAAGTGTTAAATTTATTGCAGGAACCATAGACTGAGTTCTTCAAATCAAAACATTTCAAATGTAGGAGACAAGGAATAAGAGACAAGTCCGAAGTCTTTTATGGGAGACTCATCTTAAAAGCTAATTTAGCTTTCTGAACACTAGCAAATGTATCAGACAGTTAACCCAAAAGCTAGCTGAAAGAATGTGTGTTTATATCTCTTATTCATACTGAGATTTCAAAATAAGCTTCTTGAACAAGCTGTGATATATTATTTGGTTTCCTTAAGCTAAGAGTATTGCAATGTCAGACTCTGTTTTCTTAATCGATTATAACTTTGCCATTCTCATATTGTAAACCTTATGATGAATGAATAATATGTTGCCCAGCGCCTCTGCAGCCTGGCCCAAAGTTTGGCTTAGAGTACCTTTTTCATATCTTTGTTTCTCACACAAATATTGTTGTTGTTTCTTCTGATAAATGAATAATTTCCAGCAGCTCAGAGTGCTTGAAAATAATCATGATCAAGCCAGTATGTCCGAGAGACCGCACAAACAGCAAATGTGGGAATGCAGCTCAGCATGCATAAACAGCCCTACAATAATACCTTAATGTGTACAGTCCTACAGGTGGGGACAGTCCTAGAACTAGATTGCTAATGACCTGATGAGCATGTGATAGAAGTGACAGATCTGAGTGACTTAAGATTTTTTTTTACTTTTACATATGGGTATTCTGTTTGTTTGTGGGTTTTTATTGAGTGGATACTGTTCCTTAGATTTGCAGACCTGTGTTATTTTTCATTAAGATATTCAATCTGTTGCTAAACTTGCTTTTTTGGAAGCTGTCCCTTTCTCTCCAGCTCTGCTCCTAACTCTTACCCGTGCCTAAGTAATCTTGCAACCCACAGCTTCTCCAGCTACTCGACTGAAAGGAGGTTGTAGAGAGGAGGGTGCTGGCCTCTTCTCCCAAGTGACAGGGGACAGGACAAGAAGGAATGGTCTCAAGTTCCGCCAGGGGAGGTTTAGGTTGGACATTAGGAAAAAATTCTTCACAGAAAGGGTCATTGGGCACTGGCAGAGGCTGCCCAGGGAGGTGGTTGAGTCACCTTCCCTGGAGGTGTTTAAGGCATGGGTGGACGAGGTGCTGAGGGGCATGGTTTAGTGTTTGATAGGAATGGTTGGACTCGATGATCCGGTGGGTCTCTTCCAACCTGGTTATTCTATGATTCTATGATTCTATGACTCAAATCATGAAACCTGTTCACAAGCCTCAACCCCTGAATATCCTGAACAAGCTTTAGACATTACCAGGTTTGCTCTTGGAAAGCAGTAAAGTAAAGCTCAGAGTGTGAGAGACTCTAAAAATGATGGAAATGTCATTGTTATTTCAGAATGTCATTCCCATATGCTCAGAAAACAGAGTAATTGTTAGGTTATGTAATTGACTCCACAGAAATACCTGCTTGAGTAGGTAGAGTAGGGTGGGAAGAGAGGGGAAAAATAAGTGTTTAGGTTCAAAAAATAATGCAACATTAATCTGCTAGAAGTTCTGATAGAAGAAAAGCACACTTCTGAAGGGAGATACTTTAATGGGTGCAGCGCTGTGGAGCATTGAAGCTAGAGGAAGACACCAAGTGGTAGGCATAATTGGTTACTGGGATGTGAGGACTAGCTGGCAAAGCTCTTCCTCCCAGGCAAAGGCCGGATCCTCAGCAGAGTCAAATGTGTGCAGTCTCATTCATATCCTGATTTACAGCCCTGTGACCCGGCTGCAGTACACAAGCCCTGTCTTGTGCAGCCTTCCTTTGGGAATGAGAGCAGAGGCTCACTCTAAGCAAGCTCAGGAAAGTGGCAGGGAAATATTCCAATTTAAGCTGTTTATATTCTCCTAACCTAGACCTCAGTTATTCCCTGTCATTATTTCTTTCATGTTAACTGTACTGTTGTCTATCCTATAGTGTTTGATTTTTTTTTTTTAACTATCTTGAGCAGAGAATTAATTTCATTGTGCAGTGGCTCATTTTCAAAGCATTACACTTGGCCAGTGGGCTGCTGTCACTGGGAGTGTCACCTTCCTGTGATATCATGTCTCTAACCACCCTCCCTGAAGGGCTCTCCTGCCTCCTTGATGAGCTACAGTCTCTTGTGGATGTATGTAAAATTGTTGGCAAGAATTAACATAAAATACTTTGTGTCCCTGTAAGATTCAACTGAATGAATGCACCTAGTCCAGGCCAGAAAGGAGACCAAGCAATAATTGCATGCTGTGTGGCAATTGTGATTTAGATTGTGCCCTGCTCATATAAAATTTTTAACTTCAGCTGCAGGGAAAATACTCCACAAAACCCTAGATTCATCTGTCTCTACCCCTACTTGCAGCAAATCGAGTATTTAAGCCACCCTTCCTTGCACTTGTTTTTGTCTGGCTCTCTCCCTCAAAATAAAAGGCAGGACCCATCCAGTGAAATGCAGTGAAACAAGAAAATGCTCAGATATTTTAATACCTTAGAACTACCTTTTGGCAGGTAAAATTACTAAAATGAAATTTAAAGCACATCTGATTTACCTGTTGTTTGTGTGACTCAAATACCTACATTTAATTTTGTCTACGGATTGGAAAAAGTTAATTTCAAGCCTTGTTTCTCTTGCTACCAGCAACAACCTTTTAAACTGAGTATTACTGGTGAACCATATAGAGCTGGTTAAAAAAATGCTTTTCAGTTCCACCATGCAGTTGTTCGGACGACAATTATGGCAGCTGAAGTTTAATCATAGTGTTTGATAGCTCATTTTCTCAATGTCAACATGAGGCACTGTTAAAAAAAATGAATTCTTTCATTTGATAAGCTGGCTCCAGAGCACTGGGCTCATTCAATAGGAAAACTCTTTCACAGGGCTGCAGCATGCATGGCTTTTTCTCTTTCTTTTTTTTCCCCTCTTTCCCTTTTTTTTTTTTTTTTTTTTTCTTTTTCTGAAAGCCACCCAAGAAGAGATTAATCACAAGGGGGAAACTCAGCTTCACCCTCTAGCTGCAGGTCGCAATTTTTATTTGTATGGAATTGGCTTTTGGAAAGCTGAAGGCTGCCTGAGGGCAGGGACCTGATATAAGAAGAACCTGAGAATGAAGCAGCAGGGATTGATTAGCCTACTTCATATCCCACACTCCATAAGCACACTCCAACCGCAATCTAACACACCGCTGAGCTGAATAGACAAGAGAAATTGGATTCCTTCCTAATATTTAACCTTCAAGTCAGCTCTAACAGTTGTTGATATGTTGTTCTACCAGCAAGTAACAGTAGCTTTTTTATTCCAGCACCCACCCCCACACATATATATACAATTTTATAAGTTATATGCTATATATTTACATATTTTCCATTTTCAATCTGTTTCAGAGTATGGTTTACCTAATCCATTTCAGTAAAAGTTTCAGGGAAGAACAAACTGACCCAACAATTATGCATAAAAATGTAGTTAGGGAAGGGAGGAAAAGAGAAATAAAATGTAGAAAAAACTCATTGTCTGTTTCATGCCTTTCAAGGTCTTTTTCACACAGTCATTTTTCTTTTACCTGTAATTTTCCCAGTTCATTAATTGTAGGAATTGTCTGGATTGTATGTAGTGATATGGATGCTGCTGGCACTGATGCCATGGAGGTTTCATTTGAGATTTTTATATGTAAATCGGAGGTGCATTTGGGGAAATGTTTGCTTGTCGTGGGGTTTGCTAAACTGACAGAAAGTACTGCTGTGTGATGACGGCCAGTCTGTGAAACCAAGACCATTCAGTGTGGTACAAGAGACCCACGCTGAGGTTGCCCAGGACGGGGCACATGTGAGAGAGAAGCAGCTGCGTGCTGGACAAATATTGCCTCTATGCCATGGCGAGTGGGGCACATCAAACCCCTCTGAAAGCTCCCTTTTCAAGCACAAAAAGTTGGAAGGTGATGCAGAATGGTCAGAAAGTGATGATTACAGCAGGGTGTTTGTGAGCCTGGGGTCTCAGTGAAGGTCTCTGCCCTTGCAAGTTGCCAATGGAGAGTGGGTTTGTTGAGGGAAGGCTGGTTCTGGGGAACAAAAGCCCTGGTTCAGAAACATGCCAGTCCCACTCTTCTCAGGTCTGACCTCACAGGTAGCATCTGGAAAGCTCCTGGGATCATTGACAAGGCTTGCTCACCTCCCAAGGTTACCTAAGCGGCTGGCACTTTGCCTTCCCAGTGCTGGGGTTGTGCAGCTGCAGGTATCCTTGGGCTCACCAAGCTTCCCATGAGAATCTGAGATTTTTCTCAAAATGATCATTTTGATTCATGCTTAGCTGCACAAATTTTCTCCTCTCTGAGAAACTGAAGTACATTTATGGCAACTCCTAAGGCTGCCACTGGTTCTGTTTGAATTGTGGGGGCCCCTTTGCTTCTTTCTGCCACCTCAGAGCCAGGCTGTGCACCTCACCAGCACGCCAGGCCTCACTCTTGCTATGATTTCTTCATGTGGATCCTGATGGTTGCAGAAATACCAGATTTCAGTACATGATGGAGGATGATGTGATTGAGAGCTAGAGAAAGACTTGGGAGTGCTGGTCGGTGAGAAGCTCGACATAAGCCAGCAATGTGCGCTCACAGCCCAGAAGGCCAAACGTATCTTGGGCTGCATCAAAAGAAGAGTGGCCAGCAGGTCGAGGGAGGTGATTCTGCCCCGCTATTCCTCTCTTGTGAGACCTCATCTGGAGTATTGTGTCCAGTTCTGGAAACCTCAACATAAGGATATGGAGCTGTTGGAATGGGTCCAGAGCAGGACTACGAAGATGATCAGAGGGCTGGAACACCTCCAATAGGAGGACAGGCTGAAAGAGTTGGGCTTGTTCAGCCTGGAGGAGAGAAGGCTCTGAGGAGACCTTATAGCGACCTTCCAGTACCTGAAAGGGGCTACAAGAAAGCTGGGGAGGGACTCTTCACAAAGGCTTGTGCTGATAGGACTAGGGGCAATAGGTATAAACTAGAGAGGGGCAGATTTAGGCTAGACATGAGGAAGAATTTCTTCACCATGAGCACAGTGAGGCGCTGGAACAGGTTGTCCAGGAAAGCTGTGGCTGCCCCATCCCTGGAGGTGTTCAAGGCCAGGTTGGATGGGGCCTTGGGCAGCCTGATCTAGTGGGATGTCCTTGCCCATGGCAGGTGGGTTGGAGCTAGATGATCTTTAAGGTCCCTTCCAACCCAAACTATTACATGATTCTATGGTTCCGTGATTGTACGCAAAGTGGTGTGGTACAGAACTTACTCTTGCCACAAAGGTATGTGCACTGCCAGAGTAGAATCCATGGGAAGTTCATCATAGGGCACCACCTCCCACTGTGCAAGTCAGGTGTGGTCATCCTTATACGTGTTTGGGGAGAGCTGGTGTCACTTGTCTGTAAGTGTCACAGCATCATTCTGTGCAGGGCCATGCAGAGGTGTCTGGTGTCCTGACCATGTGCTGTCATCTACTGCAGGACAGTCCTTGCAGGCTGGCTTGAGCATTTCTGCAGGACACAGCATTGTGCCTTGTCAGGTCTGGCCAAAGAGGCTGACCCCCTACTAATCACATTTTTAGATGAAGTGGAGGGCAGCTGTGTTGAGTAGCCCTGAGTTGCCATTAAGATGGGAACCAGGAGGAAAACAGGGCTGTGGCAGTCACTAGGACACTTCATCTTCTGCTTGGTTGTCACAGGGGCATAGATATGTAGGTCGGAAGCTGTGACTCAGCCATCCTGTTTACTGCCATGGCAAGAGAGAGTATGAAGTTCATCTTTACTCTCTGCAGAAAACACCAGTGAGAAATAATTGTGAAGCCTTCTCACACAGCACACTGTACAAGTGGCCTAGATCTTCTAGAACTGGGCAATATTGTTCTGCCACTTGTAGTTAAAAAAGGTTAAATACATACTGTCTATTGGGAGAATATTGTGCTGAAACAGCTACTGCTGCAAGCAAAGTGAAATTTTCATGTAAACATCTTCAAATATTTTTATGACCCATCAGTTTGAATTTTATAAGTCAATATATGAATGAATACACAAAGTTTCCCTCTTTGTTTGCATATCCTGCCTTTACTGAGTTTTAAATGTTCATGCTAGGTGGACGAAATCCAACTCTGCATCTGTTTATGGCATATGTAGGCACCATCATCTCCAAGATTTTTTTTTTTCATATCTAGTTGAGATCAGTAATTTGTGAAACGGAACTCACAAAACTTTAGCTAGCTTCTCTGTTAGAATTACCCTAATTCTGACTGTTAATTCCCATACAGGTTTGGCAACCTCTGGAATTCTTGCCATTTCCTGTTCTACTAGGACAGCAGAAGAACTAAAACTATCCCCCACTAAGCAAGCAGACACTCAAGACACTTCTCCCACCATTTACAGCCCAGATGATAATTACGCCCATGTCCCTCTGACCACTGTGATATGACTTTCCAGCCTGTGGATGTGGAGACAATAAGTCACAGAATAAAGACAGATTGTGGAAAAAAAAATAGTAGAAAAGTGCACCAGTAATGGCTATTGAATAACATAGGTGGGCAGTAATGAATTTGTTACTTTTCCACCAGCTTCATTAGCTTCTCAGGTTATCCTGGATAAACACTACAAGCCTCTCATAGGACAGCCTTTCCTTCAGTGTGATTTCAGCATTTAGTCTACTAAATCTATGGATCCATCTATCCCAAGTGTCTATGCCAGGTCTTATCTCACTATAGCTTGAACAGATACTTTAACACAAAATTTTACCCTAATTTCTTTTTCCACTGCTTTGGACATAATGGAGCTGTTACACAAGGCCAGATCTTGCTCATCAATTTGATTATTTCTGTTACTGATTAGGGAAAAAATGGTGTGCAGGAAAGAGGGAACATTTTTTGTTTTAAAATGTTTCTGTGACACAACATTTGACAAGTGACAGGGCAATACAGCCTTTGTGGTGGAAAATAGAAATTTAGCAGCCTCAAAAATTTTATGGGAACACGCTGATTTTGATCAAGATGTTTGAAAAATGATCATTGTGTTTCATTTTGATAAGGTTGAAGTGCTTCCATAGGATATGAAGTGTTTAGTTAAAATGAAGCACTGGGACTATATCCTAAAAACTTACTTTGGTATAGTTAGATATTTTCATTTGTTTGAATTTTTGCTTCACTTGAAATTTTGACTGTTTGTTCTGACATGGGACTTTCCTAAGGAATTAAAGCTGTGGTCTTTGATCTGCTCCAATGATATGGGTTGTGATTCACAGGGGCACCGATGGCAATAAACAAAGCAATTCCCTTTTCTGTACATTGGAAGATTTGCAGTTGCATTGGTTTTTTAAATGCACTCATTCTGTGTGTGTGTACATTTTATACGTTACTGTGCCTCTGACTTGATTCTGCACATCCACAACAACCTGCTGCTCCTAATGACTCCCTGTGCTGTGTTAGCGATACCTGCCAAGTAATTCAGGATCCTTCCCCTGTGAGCACGCATACCTGATGGCAAGTACATAAGACTGCGGGTTATGAAAAATAAAAAAAAAAAAGCCATTTTATTAAGCTGAAATATAAATATATGTTTGTGTGATAATCCCAGCATATTCCAGTATGCTGGAAGTTGAGGGGGAGCAAGAGCACTATAAGGGACCATGGAAATGGAGTTCCCTCTGAAGTGCTTGAGAGACAACGTTTTAAACATCTCCCCCTTGTAATATATATTATTATTAAGGTGCTGGTTGCAAATTTTGTAGCTAGTAGTCTCATTTGATATTTCTAACAACTTATTGAATGTTATGACAAATGTAAATAGCATTTCAGTAACACAAGTTTCAAGTTTGTATTAAAAGAGAACAAGGCCCTCAGTAAGACAAAGGTCCTGGTAGACTGTGCACTGTAAAACCTCATTTGAGACCTTACCTATACCCAGGAGCGTAGAGCCCAAAGAGATGAGAAAGATTTCTATCTTCATTTTTACAAATGAGAAACTGAGGCAAACAAGTCATGAAATGCTGTGTCCAGATTGCATGAAGACGGTGTAATTGAGCCAGAAAATGTATTGCGCTATCTTCCTGTCAAAGAGATGTGTAACTTCCCTGACCTTACTGTTATGGAAACCTTGTGTGAGGTGAGTAGGCTTTCAAGAGTGGGATGCCAGACTCTTATTTCTTTTTCCCAAAATAAATTTGTCCGTGCCACTAGAAGGCACCAGTAATCAGGAAATATTACTTTGCGAAGAGACAAGACGCTTATCAGGGGGCAGTGCTGTGCATCTGCACAGGATGGCTGGTGCCAGGGATGGAGTACAAGAGGAGAGGGTGGGCAGGCAGCAGCTCCTGTCCTTCACAGAACCCCATTTTGGACACCACGTGTCCCCTGTGCCATCGCTCTTGAGTGTCACTCAAAACCCACCTGGCTTCCATCTCCAGCACTGCTTGTGTCTCTTTCGAGCCATGCTGTTGCTGCTAGTAAACAGAGAAATGGTTGCATTCACAGTTATACTTAAATTAAGGACAGGTAATGATCTTTCTGAAAAGAATTATAAGGGCAGACTTAGGCTGGATTTACCAAAGGAAGAAATAAAAAAATAAATGCAAGTAGAGTGGAAATAAAAATGTGCAAGACATAAAGTAATATCAACTACATGAAATAACAACAATGCTGGGCTTAGCTGAAAGAGGCCTTATCTGAAGCACCATCCAAGTGTTAGCTTTAATATCATCAACACCCAGACCCTAATGCTGGCACCATCCCCATAGCATGGCTGAACCTTGTTGGACACAGGCTACAGCTTGGCCAGAGAAGCCTCTCTCTGCTGTTAATAAAATGCTCTACAACGTAATTCAGTCATTCTGAGAAGGTTAATTTATGATTTTGCAAAAATTGCCACTCTCTTCAGGCTGTGAAACTAACTTGAGAGGATTTAAGTTGAGCGTTATTAATGCCACTTCTGTGGTAAAGCCATAACCATGAAGGAAAACAGAAATAGGAAATAATGAGGAAAATTCTGTGTAAGGTGGGAGAATTCTCCAGGTGCACTGGTAGGAGCATGTTTTATTAGACATGATTATTTTCTGTGCTCTCTACTCAATCTGAGCATCATCTCCATCCTGCTTTTCCTCAGCTTCTCTGCAGTCACTGTTACTTCACATCATGCTCAATAGAATTAGATACATATTTATTCACCCCTGACCCACAAAGTAAGTTTTATGTCATCTATATCTATTTGATGTTGTTCCAGGTGTTATACCAAATTTCAGATTCTACAAACAAGCAGTAAAACAACTTCAGCAAATAGCGTTTTGTTTCTGCCATTCATGGTGACCCAGCCACGTACCTTGCTGGCTGGCATAATGGCAAATACAGCCATTTGCTTCAGACCTTACCCAACAATATTACCCGTTCTTAGTTCTTTCCTTACATCTGTTTCCTTCTACCTTTTGGGTTCTGTGCCTAGTTTTCCACCTCTCAGTGGAATCCTTTCTTCAAAAGTTCTGCTTCCTTTTGGGACCCTTTTTTCTTCTCCAACTATATCCTTGTCCATGTAGGATTCACAACTTACTTACTCTTTTCTTCACTTCTTGGTTCTTCTTATTTTTTTAACTTACCCATTTATACATGCTCCATCTCTGTTGTTCTCATACAAACAGATTTCAAAGTTAATGCATTTCTGTTGTGACACTGTTTTCATCAACTTTGATGTTTTTCATTCAAATGTTTTTTATTCTCTAGGAAAGTAAAAGATCAGAATGTTTCTATTAGCCTTCTCCTTCTAAACGTTTGAGGAGTTAAATTTTAGGTCATTATATTGCTTCACAAGGTAAGAAGTGAATTCCTTGGTTGTTAAGTATCTGCCAGTTTACTAGGTTTTATCCACTTCCATCTTGTGTCTGCAGAAGCATACTATTTCCATTGCAGTCAGCTTATGGGTGCAAATGATCACATCTGCATCTTGATTTATTCCTTACTAGTTGGAAATATGCAGTGTCAAGTATTCAGTGAATTTTGCTAGATCCTAATGAGGATTCAATGTAACATAATTTTCTCCAGCTTCAGTATTGTAGGAAAGTTTTCCTGCATATCTGTCTTTTCAAATCAAAAAACACACAGTGTACTGATATATAGTGTATTTTACTTCCAATAAAGTTTTAGGCTATGCTACAGAAAAAGAGGACAAATGTGGACTTCAGTCCTACCAATTACACCACTATGGTATTGACAAGAAGTGTAATAGAAAAAGATGGCTGGGCAACTGAGAACCATCTCCTGGGTCTGGCTGGAAAGAGGGGGTTTTA
The DNA here is from genome assembly GCF_032191515.1 of Phaenicophaeus curvirostris. Taxonomy (NCBI): domain Eukaryota; kingdom Metazoa; phylum Chordata; class Aves; order Cuculiformes; family Cuculidae; genus Phaenicophaeus; species Phaenicophaeus curvirostris. The sequence goes on from NC_091396.1 coordinate 13,533,601, forward strand.
AGGCCTGTAAACTCTCTTGAACCAGATGATCAGTAAAAAACAAAGGGTCAACAGCAGAATTTAGGGCTCCAAAAGGCTGTCCTGAATTGTTCAGTGTTCAACAAACCATATGTCTAAGTGGTTTGCTATTCTAGGGTTACTAGAATGTATTGTCTTCTTCCCTAAATCCTTTATTTTCTGACTTACATGCTTTGGAGAGGAAGTGAATAGCTTCCTTTCTTATGGCCCTGAAAGGCTCTGTCTAGGTTGCTAGGAACTGCAGAAGCCTTCATAGATAACAGGGATTTTTTTGTGGTGACAGAGTGTATGTCCCTGACCACATTATTCACTCTTCCAGGCATTTGTCACAAGTCCAGGTGTTTCAAAACTGGTCCTGCTGCTTGTTTAAGAGTGAAGTGCCAAGAGGTGCAGTTGCTGTTATGAAAAGATATCCACTCAGTTGCTGAGTTAAAATCAGATTGTCACTGATTTAAAATTTTGATATCGCTGTCCATCATACTAAAATGTGATAATGATTCCTGTAAAGTTAGTAATCCTTGTGCTTGCGCAGTGTTTTGTAGTAATACTCCCGACCAGAGTAAGCATGGAGATTTGGTTATTATGTAGAAGGGTTATAATAAGAAATATGACTGCAAAAGCAAAGCAGTCAGTTGAAATTGGTCTATAATTAAATGCTTAGAAAATTCTGTGCTTAGCTCATTTTAAAATCAAGTGCTTCTTTGTAGCAATTTCCTTTCTTTAATTACAATTTCCTGTCTAGTTTGACATTTACAATGCAATCTTGGGGGACATGTTTGTGATTTATTATTCTTGCTCCTATCATGATATCACTCGGCAGAAATGAGTTTATAAAATAAGAGCTCAAATTATTATGGCCTTTGACCAATAAAGCTGGCTCATAATTTCAAGCCTGAGAAAAGATTAACATTTTTGACAATCAAATGCAGAATTACCAGTGGGGGACAATTTTGAAAACTATTTCAATTTTCTGAAACATTGTACATTTTTAATAAGGAATATATAACTGGTTATATACTGGAGAGCAGGCTTAAGAGTAGAAAGAGCAATAGTGAATTGTAAAGCAAACCTGAAAGAAATACTTTAACATCTAACATTGTTTAGCCTCCTCTGAATGAAATTGAAACTGCTAAATCAACATTACTTGAAAATTACCTAATGGAAGAGATATAAAAGCTCAGATAAGTATACAGCAATGCACTCCTTCTTTTCTTTAGCATTCCTGAATCCATAGGCTAATTTATCTGGAGGAGTTGGGGGAAGGTTTTATGGCTTGGGTTTTTTTATTTTTGTGTAGTTTTTTTTTAAATCTTACTGAACAATTTTTCTTTTTGGTTGTTATTTTTCTATTGGGGGTCTCTCATTTAGAGAAACAGATGCCCCTGCTAAATTGCATATTATATGATCTATTCTGCTGTCACTGCTTTTCTACTGACTTTCTTTGTCCCTGATTCAGGAAAATGTCATTGTTCAGGACAACACAGAAGTCAAAATGAATTCTCTATGACTTATGCACATGTTCCAAGTTAAATGTGAACTTGTCTGTAACATGAAATAGGCATCCTGCCTTGTGCTTTGTGAGAAGTGGGTTCTTGAAATCTCTATCCAAAGTGGTAGGTGTGTTTTTAGTGTTAATTTGATGTAATGTCAAAATGGATGGCCTATAAAATTATATTGAAGGAGATAAATGGTATTGGCAAGGAAGAAAATCTGTATCTTTGGAGATCTTTAAAACAGCTCGTGTACACATTGCTGGGAGGTGCAAATGCTTAGCACCTCTCAAAGTCATGCTGCTTTTATTTAGATGCCAGCATGTAGAGTTAAGAGCCTATTTTTAAGTACTGTGAATTAGAATCATTATTTTAAAGAATCTGTCCTCCCTCATGCCCAAGGAGATGAGAAGTCTTGGTATTAGTTACTTCATTTTAGTAAGGCAAAGGTAAAAAAGTGTCACGGCTCTGACCTAAAGAATTTAGGCTGCTCAATGAGGGAAAGGCTGTGGACATGGTCTTCCTGGACTTCAGTAAAGCCTTTGACACAGTTTCTCACAGCATTCTGCTTCGGAAACTGTCAGCCTCTGGCCTGGACAGGCGCACACTCTCCTGGGTGGAAAACTGGTTGGATGGCCGGGCCCAGAGAGTGGTGGGAAATGGTGTGAAATCCAGCTGGAGGCCAGTGACAAGTGGGGTTCCCCAGGGCTCAGTGCTGGGTCCAGCCCTGTTCAATGTCTTCATCAATGACCTGGATGAAGGCATCGAGTGCACCCTGAGCAAGTTTGCGGACGACACTAAGCTGGGTGGAAGTGTTGATCTGCTGGAGGGCAGGGAGGCTCTGCAAAGGGATCTGAACAGGCTGGACCGCTGGGCAGAGTCCAATGGCATGAGGTTTAACAAGGCCAAATGCCGGGTCCTGCTCTTGGGGCACAACAACCCTGTGCAGCTACAGACTAGGAGAAGTCTGACTGGAAAGCTGCCTGGAGGGGAGGGACCTGGGGGTGTTGGTTGACAGTGACTGAACATGAGCCAGCAGTGTGCCCAGGTGGCCAAGAAGGCCAATGGCATCTTGGCTTGTATCAGAAACGACGTGACCAGCAGGTCCAGGGAGGTTATTCTCCCTCTGTACTTGGCACTGGTGAGACCGCTCCTCGAATCCTGTGTTCATTCTGGGCCCCTCACCACAAGAAGGATGTTGAGGCTCTGGAGAGAGTCCAGAGAAGAGCAACGAAGCTGGTGAAGGGGCTGGAGAACGGGTCTTATGAGGAGCGGCTGAGAGAGCTGGGGTTGTTTAGCCTGGAGAAGGGGAGGCTGAGGGGAGACCTCATTGCTCTCTATAACTACCTGAAAGGAGGTTGTAGAGAGGAGGGTGCTGGCCTCTTCTCCCAAGTGACAGGGGACAGGACAAGAGGGAATGGCCTCAAGCTCCACCAGGGGAGGTTTAGGCTGAACATTAGGAAAAAATTCTTCACAGAAAGGGTCATTGGGCACTGGAACAGGCTGCCCAGGGAGGTGGTTGATTCACCTTCCCTGGAGGTGTTTAAGGCACGGGTGGACGAGGTACTAAGGGGCATGGTTTAGTGTTTGATAGGAATGGTTGGACTTGATGATCTGGTGGGTCTCTTCCAACCTGGTTATTCTATGATTCTATGATTCTAGGATTCTATTTCCTATGTTAATGACAGGGCTAGGAGTCCTGCTGCACTGTTTGAGAGCTCCCTGTCCCCAGCTCAGCTGCCTGTGCCTTATTCCTTAGTTACAAGCACACAAGCTTTCTGTCCTTCAAAAGCATTCTCAGAGCCAATGGCATTCCACAGGATGTATTTTACTTCAGTGATGGTTTAAACTAAATGGTCAAGCATCTCTAGAGTGCCTGACTCTAGTTTAATGTAATATTCAACATGAAGAAGAGCAATATGAAAATTAGATATGCCCATAAAGAGATGAGCATCTGCACTACTACCGTGAGATGGGTTTGTGTGAGACCTTGCAGGAATGAGGGGCTGCTGTCTTCCCAGAAACAAGGCCCAAGGCAGGTTCATGGGCCAGTTAAAATACGTAACTCAGAGGCGGGGAGGAGGAAGGATAAGTCCACGGTAAAGTGCACTTGCTTGGAAAAAGATTTGAGTAGTTCTAAAAAGTAAGATGGTGTCTGGAGTCAATAGCTGCTAGAAAGAAGAGGAGGAGAGGCAAGCTGAGTGAGTAATGAGGCCAACATATCTTCATCATCCGATGTCAGAACAGATTTGAGTTTTGATAGCTGGATATATTTAACTTTGGACTGTGAACATTAATGGTGACTAGACAGTAATTTTCTACAACTTCTTCCATTGCTTAATTATTTTTCTTAGAGAGTTACCTTTGGAGGGAGAAGTGTTTATTGACCTGTCATCTCTGCAGCTTGATCTTAAGATAGGAAATAATCAAGAATGCTATTATTTTCTAGTCTGAAAATGCACGTGTTATAAACTCGAGTATCTTCTAGCTATAAAAAGCTTTACTAAACCATAAACCTGCAGAATTTACATAGGTGCTGCACATGCCAGTACACATCCACTGAAACTCTCAATTCAGTCAAAACTGGAAATACAACAGGTCATGCTCTGTCACTTCTCATTAAACACAGACTGGGAGGCCAGTGCTGGCAGTTCAGTCCAAATGCTTTTAAGTTTTTCTAAGGTTTCCTAAACTTCAAGAAAACTTTTCTGTATTGAGTATGATCCAGTTCAGAAATCCCCAGTGTGTTCTAATTTGGCTTGAATTCCTAAACTGAAAGAATTAAATCACATTTCCAAAATCTTCTTCTTTTTCTTTGAGGATTATTATATACTCTTTAATTCTGGGATAGTTGAACACCCATACAGAAATAAAAAAAATACTTACAAGAAGAGGCTCCTCAGCTGATGTGAATCAGCAGAGCTTCACTGGTGTCAATGAATCATACTGGTTTATACATGCTGATTACTTGGCCCTTAACATAACAAGATTTTTCCCAGAGCTGTGCGTTTTGACTGTGTTAAAACTTTCAATTCACATATGGATAATATATATATATTTTACTTATGTGCGTGCACAGATGTTTTAGTCCCTGGACAGAAACCATCATTTGGGTGCTGGCAGAATTCCTCTGTGCTAACGCTAGTCTTTCAGAAGTCCTACCAATTACAGTTTAAAGCACAGCCAGTGACAAATACAGCAGTGCAACTTTGCTCAGAAACATACCACAAACAGAGAGAAAGAGGAAAACCATTTTGTTGAATGATAATTCCCCCCTGGCATCACCACTGTAACAAGCATGCCATAGATAAGTGTGTAATAATTCTGTTGTTCTGAGCCACAAATGGCAATTCTATGGTCATAGCAAACTCTTCTATTTGACTCCACTGCAGTTGTAGGTTTCCTGATAGACTAGATTAATAAATATTTGGAGGCTTCTCTTCCATTGTTACCAACTACCTCTTATCTAGCATCTAGAGCTTCTGTTGCAGAAAAAGAAATGTTACAACTATCTCAAGGTATTGATCCCTTTTTGGTATCCATGTTCCCTTGTCTGTGAACAACAAACATAAAAACAGTCTGGGGGGAAAACAGGCATTCTGCTGTTGTTTTAACCTTAGTCTAAAATGCCTTCAGCAACTGTGATATATTAGGAGAACAAGATTTTCAGCACAAGGTACTTTAAAAATTCTTTGCTAAGTTTTTTATTTAGGTACTTATTTGTAAGTGGCCTTGTTTCACAGAATACAAAGAAACTGGCACTCTTCATTGTTTGCATCTGGACCTCTGGGATTAGACCTCCTCTCCGAAGCATTGCTTCATTTTACTCCTATGGAGGCACATTCTGTGATCTGAAGATCTAAGATTTTGTTTGTGTTCTTACAGTGAAACAAGTCACATTGTCTTGCCTGGATGCAACAGGAACTAATTACAACTCCTGAAGAGAATAAAAGCATTAACAGCCATTACCCTTGGAGAATGCCTTTTGGGTGTGACCCTAAATACAGACATGGTCCTTTTCTCTCATAGATCACACATGAAGTGTATCTCATCCGACTCTCTTTGAAATCCATGGGGGTTCTGGTCATTAAGTCAACATTAAGCCTAGATTTTATTATTTGTAATATATTTCTTATTTGTTCAACCCAAGCACTGCTTTTTGTGTTTTCTGGATAAGCAGAAAGTTCAGAAACGGAACCTGATTCTGGTCTCCAAAACATTTTCCATGGATGTAATTCCAACAGCTTCTGATTTACTGCAGTTGGAGTTCAGAACCAGGTTCAGCATCCTTGCTCCTGTGTTTTGACTCTGCTCAGCAATGAACAAATGTAGGAAAGAGACTAGTGTGCAGCAAACAGCAGCACCATTGGCCCGTGAATTTTTGCACATTTTGATATTTCCTAATGTTTGTTTGGATTTCACATACTGCCCAGGCAAAATTAATTGCCCACACGTTTCTGCAAATTTAGTCCAATGATCTCTTCTTCTGTTTCCTGGACTATGTATGCTAATGACTGCCAAAAATAACTCCAAGAGACATGTTGCTGGGATGAAGCTGGGATTATCCATGGAAACTAATAGTGGTACATTTATGCACGAAGAATGAGCAGGCTGCCAATTGTAATATGTTTAAAGGGTCAACAGAAATTTATAAGTGGTCAAGAAACAAGACAAACATCAGCCACCAGTCTGATGGGAAAAGCAACGTCCATTAAGTCCATTAAATTTAACATTGAAATCAATGTTTAAGCCACAAGAAGTAATTAGTGTAATTCATATTACAGACCTTTGGATTTTTGAAACCAGGTTTAATTATATTGCAAAATGACAGCTTCATTTTCCCTCTATGGATAGGTTACTACCATGTTCCCGATATTTTCATTAGGGCTGGGTGCCGATATCAGGTTTTCAATGATATTAAGTAAAGTAGTTTTTCAGCCATTTGAGGAACGATAAATCATGTTAGATTCTTTTTGAATGGAGACAACACAGATCGAATGGGTTTTAAATCATTTTCTTTTATCGCTGTGAAGTAGAGCTGTTCATTTGAAATAACAATCCATGAGGGGGAAAAAAAAGTTGTAGAGTATAGAGTGATATTTGGATTCCCAGCTCCCTTTCCCTGCGTCAGTGGACAATTCATGAGCTACTGCCCTGGAAAGGTATCTCTATAATCCTTTGCCAATTCAAACTCCACATAACTTTCACAAGGTCTTTGATTAGCAGTCTCAGATTTGAAGAAGGATGAAGTGATACTGCCTATTCTGAACTTAAAGCCTTTTAGTTTTGTGGAAGGCATTGACAAGGATAGTAAAAGGAGACATGAGGATGCACACACAAAATGTTAATTTTCAGTCAATGCTGGGTTTGAGGAAGGCATGATGTATATTGTATTTCTGTCTTCTTGATATGCTTCCACACTCTTTACTTGTCTTTCCTTTCTTGAGCCACATTCCTTTGATTCTTCCGTTTAATTGGGGGTCTTTTCTTTATGGGCTAAATTTTCGCAAAGCTGTGTGTAAGGCTCCTAGAAAAACAGTGATGGCTTCTCTTTCAGCTTCCATTAATGCAAAATACTCTGTGGGTATGCAAATAATCGATGTTAATATTAGTACCTCTTGCTCTGAGACTGTTCCAGATTGTACCCTGCATTTGAGGTGGAGGAGAGAGTTTCATATTACCGAGCAATGGGTTTCCTTCCCCATTATGAACATGCAGAGAATTAGGGATGTAAATGCTAAGCCTCAGTCTGAGTTTATAACTGGGTGTACTGAAATCATGAGCATACCCTGATTCTGCTTCTGTCTACGTGCTGAGCAATCCAAAATATCTGAGTGCATGACTGAAGACTGTGTTGAAAACCATCATGGAGTGGATAACTACTTGGCTTATCTTGGTGTGTGGTCATTCACTTGAGCTGATAAGAAAAGTAAAGTGAAAAACACCGAGTTCAGATAGCTTTAAATTGTTTGAAAATATTATATAAAACCCCAGCTTCTCCCTATATCAGGGTATATAAATTTCAAGAGATGCAAAGTGTGCAATACTTTCTCACAGACACCACAAGGACTTGGATGTCACCATTACCTTGCTGCTGTGGAGGCCCAGGTTATCTACCATTGCAGTTATGGTGATATTTACAGGTTTGGTGCAGGTCAAGGATATGGTGGAGCAACAAGATCCCAGGAGAATGCTCTGTCAGTTCTTCAAAAGCAAAAGATGAAGCTGCTGAGTAAGAACTCAGGAAATACAATAGATGTTACTGCAAAGAAGGGTGATGCAAGAATGGGACCATCAACAAGCCATAGTGATGTTGATGCAGAAGGCAAAGGAAAGTAGAGGAACAGTAGAAAGAAAGAGCAGGACACTGGTATGATTTGGATGATGGCATTCGTCAACTCTGTGGGTGAAAAACTTGTTTAAACTGGTAGAGAAGAAAGCCCAATATCTAGGACTGAGCACTTCTGAAGTGCTCTGTACCAACAAGTGACTGTTATGAAAACAGTAATTCTCTGTACCACTCACGAGCATTTTGCTGACTGTTAGGATTATGGATGCAGGTACAGGATCTGTTTATAGGGCATGGGAAAAATTCTGTGTGTGAAAAGAGGGAAGGAGAAGATTTTAGACCTGTACAGAAATTCCCAGCATAGATTACTCTTTGGGCATGTTGATACTGTATAGGTAGATGTACGCTCATCCTGCCTATGCTATTAACTGAAAAAAGTCTTTCTCAGGATGGATTATTAACTCAGGCTTGGCGCCAATGCCATCACATGGCTTCTGTCAGCTTAGAGTGTGGGCAAAGCTTGCTCATGGCTGTTTGCAATATGTGGTGTAAACATACCCAAAGAGTAATAGCAGGTGATAGCAGAGGAGGTGACTAGAAAGAAAGGCTTGGAAGAAAAGATGTTAAGCTTCATTTGATGTATGATGAGCCAGATTCATCATTGGTGTAACGCCCTGAAGTCTGTGGAGTTACAATAACAAAATCAGTCCGAAGAAACATATCCCTGGCATTCCATGCGATGCCTTTGATCTGATGAGGTATAAGTCATGGCAACATTTTGCCTGCTGAATGCAAAACATGATGCCTCAAGGGTGAAACATTGGAAAGAAACCTCACAATGGCACTGTGAAGTCATGACCTAAGTTTTAAATGTCTATTTCAGTCTGAAATCCCAGCAGAGTTTTCTTTCTTCCTGCTTATTTGCCCCAATGGTAACTATATAATAAAATCTATGGGCACACATTCAGTGCTCAAAATAGGATTAATTTCTTTCTGTTTGGCTGTTACAAATAACTGCATATGAAGACTTTATGCAATAGGAGAGGAGATTATTTTGTCTTGGCAATGGTTTTGTCTGGAGCAATGGAAGAAACTGAGGTAACGTGAGTATTGTATTTAGCTTTCTCCATCCACAGAATAAAACCCAGTGTTTCATTTGGCACTCTATACTTATTAAAGTCTTTTTTTGCATTGATTCCCAGTTTCAGCACTGCAGCTCCTGAGCAGGCCAAAAACAGTTCCTCTCACCTCACTCCTCCTTCCTAAAGAAAAAAATACCCTAAGAAGAAATCAACACAAACCCCAGAAATACAACCCAAGAACAAAGTATATTCTTCTCTCTTTTTTTCATCATGCAGTAATTACACTCAGAAGTTATACTGGTTAAACCAGATACTCAGCTGGTTTAAGTTTACTTGTCTTAAGTGAGTTCAGTGAAATTGTCTCAATTTACAGCTGCTGAAAATCTTGCCCCCATTAGTAAAGGGTTTAAATAATACAGGGTGAGCCAGCCTTTATGTCTGTGCCCTGTCTTAAGTAAAAAAGGGGTGTTGCAGATGGTGGTTTTGATGTATGAAATGTTCTCTGGGTGTGATACCCTATATGTTAGAGCATGTATGGGACCTTTGACAGAAGTATTTAGAAAAGCAGTGTTTATGTGAGCTTGTGTTTGAGCAACAACTCTTTGTAGCTGAGGAAGCTGGAGGCCAGTTATGTGTCTGGTCCCAAAGAAATGGAAAAAAAAGCTTTTTATTACAATTTTTGCTTCTATTTATAAACTGTCTGCTTGCTAGGCAACTCAAGCAGGTTACTGGGCTTTGAAAAAGCACTGGGATGCAACAGAACATGTAATTTGCAATTAATATATCAGACAAAAGGAGTCACTTTTTTTCTGCTCTTGAAATTTCTCTGAGCGTATCAGCATTTGGTTCTATGTTAGCTTTTTATTCCACAATATTCTAAAAGGTTTTTACCACTGTTTTCTACTCCACTATGAAGCAATTTGATGGAAGTAGCCCACACTTGGTATTCATGATTTGAGCTGTATGGCCTCACCATGACTGGGCAGATGGGTTACATGTTTGGATAAGCAAGAAAGCAAGTGCATCTGACTCGGAGGCCACCCCTGAATTTCAGGCTCCTTTCCCACTAACATTCACTGTGTAGGAGACTTCAAAATGCATTTTGCACAATTTATTGTTATTCTGAGTTGTATTAGAGTTGTGCAGGCTGATCTCAGACTAGACAGGGCTCAGTATACTTAATTAGAGTTTAGATCTTAATAGATTCAGTACTTCCCTTTTGAGTTTACAGCTGAGACAGGTAGGAGAAAAGGAGGAAATGGAAATACAAAAGGGGGTAAAAGGACTTGGTCAAGGTCACATCTGTTGTTAGTAAAACTTGATCGCTCTAATGTTCATGGCAAGTAAATATGAAAAGAGAACAGTTGGCCAAAGTAAATTCGTTTTAAAACCTGAATGAAAATAATCAATAGCATTCACCCACTGTGTCCCAGATGCCTGAATCAATTTGATAACAAAGAGGTGGTTCACTTTTTTCAGTTATTTATAAAGAAGTGGTTTGATTGCCAGTGTACCTAATTCCAGACATATGCCAATTCCCTAACGGTAATGGAGCTGCACTATTGCATGCCAAGACTGAGGCAGATACTCAGCTCTTTCCTGCTAGATTTTTCCCAGAAGACCTGCAGTCAAATCCCTGTTTAACGACTATCAGACAAACATATGTGCTGCTTCATGGATCCACTTTCTGTTCAGTGGATATATGTAACCGTAGCTTGGTTCCTGAACCATGGTTACAGTCCTGTTTCTAAGCACATGTTTCAGTCTGCCTGCATGTAGCATGCAAATTCAGTGGCACTTGGATGTTTGCTGGGAGTCCTTTGTGCCATGGCACCTGGGACCAGTTCTCTTTCTAGGACAGTGGTCTGCACCTAGTCCTTCCCCTAGGAGCTGTCTTCATCATCCAATTGCCTGCAAGACTCTTCAGCTCAGCAGAAATTCTCTGAGAAGAGAAAAAAAAAGTTTCCTTTGGAAACTGTAGGACTAATGCTTCTGATTTGTCCACTCAGATTCCCCAAGCGCAGCACTTGGGCAGATGTGAGAAGCACAGAGAGCATTGATAGCGACACAGGTACAGTGGGTCCTGCTGTAGTAGACACAACGCTGTAGTGCTGAAACCAAAAGACTCTTCTGGCAATTGCATCGCTCATCAAACTGATACAGATATCAGTTGAGAACACGTACCTCAAAAAACAGTGGGGCTTCTTTGTACTAGGTGGTGATTAGGCTTATTCTGTGCAATTATTTGCTTCTGTCTCTCCCTGAGTGCTGTGTACTTGAATTTTTTTTTCCATTTACTATTACTTAGATTACATTTACCTTTGAGAGACTGAGTTATGCCTACAGTTTGGCTGAAGTCTTCAAAGTAAGCAATCTATTTCAGTTGGATTTTTGCCTAAAACCAAGAAATTTAATGTATTTTTGAGTACTGAGCATTTGTGGGACAAACAAGCAACCTGATTTAGTTGAAGATGTCCATGCTCATTCAGGGGGGTTGGACTAGATGACCTTCATGGTCCCTTCCAATCCAAACCATTCTGAGAAATACATGTTTCTGCAAGTTATCTGTCCTAAAGTCTACCAGCTGCATCCCTCAAAAATCTCCAGAGAACATAATATTGTGTATTCATTATTGTAGATCATTTGGTCCAATGCATTATCTATCAGATATTTCTTACACTTAGTCACTATATGCAGAAGAGCAGTTCGTTAAATCTTTGCAAGTTCATATTCCTTTGCCCATCTTGCTATATTTACATCAATCCCATAGTGTTGTTTTTCTTTCCTCTTTGAAAATGGAGTCATTGAGTCAGTGATTAGTGTGGAAAACAGGTGCATTTCATCCTCTTTTGGCTGGCTTGCTCAGGCAAATGACTACCCTTTAACAGCAAATCAAACCGTGAAGTTGTGGACTAACTATTGCAGGAAAGGGATGGGTTTGGTTGAAACTCCTTGAAAGAGTACAGTGTAGTCTCAATAGTATCAAATTTCTATGTTATGTATTTGACTTGAGTGGACATATTTATTAATTGGAGGTTCAAAGACAACTGTTTCTTTCTGTGGCCCAACTCCTACTCTGTGCAGGGCATGAATAACCTGTTCCTTGCTTTATCCACTTTTATAACTGCCATTGCTATTACTATTTCCTGTAAGAAACCATGGAATTGCATTTTGAATATTTACCACATAATTAAAGGATATAAAATACTGTCACTATAAGCATCTTCCCTGTTAAACATGTATGGTCATAAAATATTAAGGGAAGCTAGATCAATCTATTGAAGATACTTACACGCAAAAGTGTTTTTTGTACGTCACAGGAATTTATAAAAGAACTTGCTGCATATTATAGAGCTCTGAGCTGTATGACCATGTTATACCCCTGTGGATATGACAAAATTATGTTCAAGTTACTGGCACACGACCGAATCGTTACATAGAAGAGTAAAACATGGTGTTAAATAATGCCTAAAAGCAAATATAAGGCACCTTGTCTCCTTCAAAAGGCATCTGCCCAGGAAATGCAAAAAAATCAATACATTATAGTAAATGATGATCTCATTTAAGTGATTCGACACAACAAAATTTCAATGACGATATTTCTTTTTTTTCTGTCTGCTGATTTGCCTTTTCTCTCTCAGTGGCAGTACTAGGTTTGGTTGTTCTTTTTTTCTTTTTCCTTAGGACCATGTTGTGAAAGGCAGTCTGTCCTGAGGAGAAAACATATGATGTGTTAAGCTATTAGAGGTTAACAGAGGGCAAGAAATTCATGAAAGCCATGGACTACATAGCTTTAGTCTGTGGAGGGGAAAGACCTATGCCATATTAGGCTGGCTAGTCTACTCCTTTGGCTTCATGTGGGATTGTTTCCTACCACAGAAGTCTTGTGTTTTTGTCTAGTCATCCTTATGTTGATTTTTCACAGAACAAAGGTTGTATGTTTCCTGTTAAATTACCTTATATAGGAAGTGTAGATGGCTTATACTTCCCAGTCACATCAATTTTTATATCTGTCTGAATGAGATTATTGCTTTGGCCTCCAGAAGGTGTTATACTTATTTACATTTGAGTTAAGCACTGATCATTACCTCCTTATGGTTTCAATGCAGAAAGAAGGTGGTGGCAGTAAGCAAATAAATCAAAAAAGACACGCTTCATCTGCCTGATCTCTGGTCTCACTTCTGCCCTTAGAAATAGTGCAATAGTTCAAGTTTATAGCCTTTGTGTATTAGCAAAGCGCCCTTATGTTGTTGAAAAGAGAAAATGTTCATAAACAGTGTTATTGACAGTTATTACTGTCATATTACTGAAGACCGGGTCTCATTGTGCTAAGTGCTGTGCAAATGTATTTAAGAGAGCTTCCCTGCTATAAACAGCAATCTTTTTGTTAGAAGTAGAAGGTCTTGTTATTCCTATGACCCTCATTGCTGTATTTCACAACTCGAATAGTACATGGGCAGATATGCCTTAGTAGCAGTCAGAAGAACTGGCTTCAAAGACAGACACATTTTTGTCATGTGAGTACTTCTTTATATCTTCAGTCTGCACCGTATTTAGAGTTTTGCTCTCTTTACTGCAAGGTCGATTTACCACACTCCCCTTTTTCAAAAAGTAACCACCTGGAGAAATCAGAATGAAGAAAACCTAAGTAGGTCAAAACAAAAATTTGAGGTTGTCTTATTTTCCAAACAAATTATTGATATCCACAGCTTTTGAACTTTTAGAATAAGGGTCAGATTAGTCTGTGACTGACTGACTAACTTAGAAGGCACTACAGAAATACTGGAATCAGTGGATACCTTTATTTGTATTCTAATCAGAAAACAAATTCCTTACTCTTTCTGTAGTTTTGAGTCTAGTGATACCAAATACCCCTAACCAACGTAGGTATTCGAATACTTAAGGGCGAAAAGGCACTCATAAGCATTCTAGAAAGATGGTACTGGGAGGTCTGAAAGATCAAGTGTACTTTCTGTACTTGGGCTTTTGACTTAGGTATTTTCTTTCTCTGCGCTTCCTTTTCTACGTGACAAATCAGAGATTATAAAGTACTCTGTCTTTAGTTTTGGTAAGAGCACTACTCATGCCTTGATCATGGATGGATCCTTGATCCACCCATTCATGGTCTAGGGCACCTTTCAGTCCTTTCCAGCAATGCTACAGCCTGGCCAGTTGTTTTATTGTGTTGATGCACCTTTTTCTTTCCCCTTGGACTAACTCTAATCTCTCAACAGTTTCCACATTTTCTTTGGTGCATCCTCTTCAAAATAGAGAGTTCATAGCTAGGTCAGGACCAATAAGAAAGGTGAGTATGGAGTGAGTGGGGTGCTAGTTTGTGCTCAGGAGCCTCCTTGCCCTTTATAGAAAGAATCTGTCACATTTGCTGAAATTTAACCAGCTTTTAATGGCCTTATTTATTAATTACTAAGCTGTTTACTTCCAGAGAGCTGGAAAACATAGCTCAAATAGTAAGATGTTAGTATTATGCAGTTAGGCATGACTTCAAAATGTCTGAATTCACATCTTACTCTTTTTGGTGAATTAGGACTGCATGGAACATATTCAGTAATAACTGGGTTTAAGAAGTGGGAGTCTGGATGAGATTTCTGGCTCTAGGGCAGATTTTCTGAGTGTCCTTGCATGACTCAGTTACTTTGTCTCTGTTTCAGCTCTCTCACTGCCAGACTGATGTAATATTGCATGCCGAATATAGGTGCTGAGGAAATAAATTAATGGATGCATGTAAAGCATGCAGATCATTGATGTACTGATTGGTACTTCTGAGAGACACCAGCACAAAGCTTGTTGGGAACAGAGATTGACTTACCATGTGGGAGAGTGAGAAAACCATGCAAGAAATGGACAGGAGGCTGGTAAAAGAAAGCAGGAGAGTGCTTGGGAAAACTAGGGTCTTACAGAAACTATAAAGAAATCTGAAGTCTGGATGTTCTCTTCAAATTTGAACACTTAGAGCTCTCAAATAAGCCCACCAAAGCTGAGTAGGAGAAGTCCAAAGGAAGACACCCTGAAAGTCACTCAGGTACACAGAAAAAAATATATGTATCCCCATGAAATAAGCCCTGAAAAATGCACACAAACATAACCCAATGAAAAGCTACATTGTAATCCTTCCTGTATGAATTATAGTACATACACAATAACTACTATGAATTCTGCAGGGAATGTGAGAATGTAGGTGCTTATTCAGATTGGAAACCATAAAAAAGAAAACCTCTAATGACAAGTGGATCCTAACATTTTTTGAAATAAGTAAAATAAGAAAGGGAGCAGAGGGAGTGAATTGCATGAGGAGTAGAAAATCCTGAACCCATGCTGGCCCGAAAGAAGTGTCAGAAAGAAAGAGCTCCTTCAAGTAAAAACACTCCCAAATTAGACCTTTGTCTGACCAATTCAATAAGAAAGGAACAGAGAATAAGGAAAGTCATTCAAATGTATTCATTAAATTGCCAGAGAAATGCTTATTAAAGAAACTCTCATCTTGATTCCTTTTTTGGGGAGGAGGGAAAAGGAGAAGGAAAGGAAAGAGAAGACATTTTTATTTAACATTAATTCTTCAGAGGCATTCTTCCTATTATTCCTTCTATTTTGACTTACTGCATTTGAAAAGTATGTTGTCTTTTAAATAGATTTATTCCTTTTAACAGCATTTGACATCTTTTGTCAGAAGTTCCTTCATTTTCTCAGTTTATTTTTTTAACATGTATTTGTTTAAGTGCCTTCCACTGTATTAATAGATGTGTTTGTGTCTGTTCAGAGCAAATGCATTCTTCTCACAGGGATTTTAACAGGCATTTGTTTAAGTGGATTTTGCTTTTCTGTGTCTATTTCTGCTTGTTTTTCTGGTAGAGAAGGAGACATTACTAACATGCAGCCGACATAATGAGTCCTATTAACTCCCAATTCAGCTTGCTTTTTGACCACCTCTCTTTTAATGACTGTACTTTTCTTGACTGCAAAGTTTGGGGAATAGGAAAACAGTTCGCTCTGCTGGATTTTAATACATGTTTACATCCTTCTTTGCAGAACAGCACCACCTCTCAATTAATGTTACTCTTAGCCTTAAAGGAGAACTTGGTAATAAATAAATAAATGTGAGTGTGTGTGTGCATGCATTGGAAAAATGTGATGTGAACGAGAATTTTTACAAAAGCTGGTGAGCATTTTTAGAGACTAAGCAGCATTTGTATTCTAATATTTTAAAGCTTTTCCATTGATCTCCTGTTAACTGAGAAGCACGAATTAACCTCAATGACAGTGCTAGTAGCTCTGCAGTCTATTTTGGCCTGTGCTTTAAGTAAAAAGAGCAACCTAGATGAGAATTTTGTGCTTCACTGGATATTGAAAGATGAGGCAATAAACTGCTAAACTTGAGTAATCACACACTCCCAGAGGAATGCCTCAAATGGGGTTGGTCAAAAACCTTGAAATTCTAGCCTTCTGCACACTGCCTGGGCTTTAACATTTGATGAGAGTCATTATAGTAGGGGACTGAATACAAGTGTCTTCTGATTACAGACCTTCCATTAAAAGTTCCCACCAGTGTGCCTTTCCATAGAGAAGCGTCAATGGGATTAAAATCTCAATTCACCCCAGTCAATTCTCCAGTAACACGATTTCATTAGAGGCAGGCAGGGAGGAAAATGGACTAGAAAGCCCTGAAACAGCTGGTGTATAAATTATAAAGTGTACTTTCTACTAAGTGAACACACCTTCCGCTCAGCCACATTACTAATTAATGTGTAGGGTAGCCGATTTTATGTAAATTGTATTCTTCCTCTCTCCTGTGCTTTGGTTAACAACAGGTTCTTCTAAATCTTGGAAAAAGAATGATTATGCAAAGCTATCATCATATGAAAATAGCGTATTAACATATTGCCTGTGAACTGTATCCAATCAGTTCCTTTTCACTGGCGTGTGTACAAAACAATTAAAATCAAATTTATATTGCACTTCTTTAATATATTCTGGCATTAATATAATCAACGAACAAGTGTTAAAAAGTCTTTCAGGCCTATTCTGCTTTAAAATGATATGTTTCTTCTCAGAGTTAGTGGGTATTTTCAGCTTCTTTAAAAGGATACTTAACAAGAAAAGTTCTAGCTGCACAAATGTGACTCCAGCAGCCATCAGTTCACGTGGAGTCTGCTTCATTTTAATGGCAGCCTGTTGTGTTAGGTTTTTTTGTGTGGTGTCTTTGCTTATGGACTCTGTCAGCTGTTCTCCATGTTACCTGCAGCATATTTGGGTTTTATTATTGGATGTTGCTGAATAATTGCTCACAAAGGTTGAGACCACTGAATTATCTGGATGACCCACAGCCTGGTTGTGCTACCAGCTGTTCTGGTGTCAGGCAGACACACCTGCACACCCAGGAGCAGGTTCTGTTTACATGCCTGCCAAGCTCCAGTATTTCACCTGGAGACTGAGGGATGGCTCAGATGTCATCAGTATATCCTTATTTTCCATGTTTCATGCTCTGAGGCTACGTTTTCCTGTCTGTTTTCCTTGCTGCTTTTGGCGTACTCTCACATGAGATGAGATAGGAATAACTGAGATATCTTGTCACTGCTCTCAATGGAGCAGGCTGGAAGATCGCAAAAACCAGCACATTGGTGGAAGGGAGTAAAATAGTTTTGTCAGTCACAGGGCTGGAATGTCTATCCAGAGGTTATTTATTCTCTCCCTAACCATATCTGCATCTCCCCAAGAACAGTTTCCTTTCAAGCATCTCTACCAACTGGGACCCCATGCCTCCTCAGGCAGTCTTTCTCAATGCTTCTGTATGCTTAGTGTTCCTTAACATCTCTCGCTGCAGGTAAGCCCATTTCTTGTTCTATCCACTAATGAGAGAGAAGAGATTATTATCTTCCTTGAATCTGCTTTTTACTTGTTCTGAGACCCTGTCTTCCTCAGACACATACACAAATAGATCAACGCTAGTGCCCAACCAAGAATATTCTTGAAACCATGATCATAAATCTTCAAATGATATTACTCCGCTCCCCTGGCAGTGCTGACCCTGCTTGCAAAGGCATATCCCTCTGAGGAGACCAGAAGAGAGCATATTTCCTGGGAGAAAGAAATGAGTGAGATCCTCATATCAGTTCTGATCGTTTTTGTAAATCAAACCTACTCTTTATGCCAAGAGGCAATTGAAAACAGAGACTGTGTGCACATGTGTATGAGCAGAGTAGTCCTGCAGAGGCTTAGTGTGCAAAGGCCCTGCATCCTACTCTTGCTTTTACTATGAAAATTCTTTAACTCAGCGTTGAATCTTATGCATGTTTCCTCCTTCACCATTACGTTTGTATAGAACTAATTTCTGTAGTGCATTTCCAGATGTGAGAAATGTGCTGTTGAACTCAGTAAGGATGCCGCTAGGGTATGGGTCACAGAACTGAGTCCATAAAATCCTTTCTGCAGTTTATGGATTCTTTACAAGAGGGGGAGGGATATTGTGACAGAGACAGTTTGTCCACTGAAAACTAAGCTGAGACTATAAGTTTGCTTCAGTTTGGACCAGAGGGTAGTGATAAACCATGGATGAAATATCAGTGCCTTTTCATTAAATGACCCCATGTCATCCTTATTTATGACTTCCTAACAACGAATTCCACCAGATGGCCTATGTGATTGGCATAGTTCCATTTTGAAACTGCAGATTTGAATTCTTGAAAGTGTAAATGGTTGTACATTTAAATATCCAGCCTGTTAGGAGAGAAACTGTAGCATACTTGTAGGTTATTGCGTATGTGATAAAAACAAGCCACTTGGAAAAGCACGGACTGGGAATTTGGTACCAAAACTCATTACCAAAAATGCCTTTTTAGACTTGCACCAGAATTGTTTTTGTCCCTTCAGCGTTTGACAGCAAAGCTATGACATGAAGATAGCAGGGGGTGGAGGATGCAGAGAAGAGGAAAGAAATGCTAAAATTCATTGTCAAGTGCTTTCTTTCTGCCCCTCATTTCCATCTAGATGATTGGGAGTGCAACCAAGTCAGGCACACTGACAGTGTACTTCATACTGAGCACCAGGTCAGATCAGCAACTTTTTCTTCCTTGATGGTGTTGATGACACAAGTAGTACCTGCAGACTGTCCCTCAGCCATGCAGTCCTGTGGAAGTGTGGCTGAAAAGCTACCTGGTGGAAAAGGACCTGGGGTGCTTATCAACAGCTAGTTGAATGTGAGCCAGCAGTGTGCCCAAGTGGACAAGAAAGCCAACAGCATCCTGGCTTGTATTAGAAATGTTGTGGCCAGTAGAAGTAGGGCAGTAATTTTGTCCCTGTATTCAGCATTGGTGAGGTCATACCTGGAACACTGGGTTCAGTTTTGGGCCCCTGGCTACAAGAAGGACATTGAGCTTCTAGAACATGTCCAGAGAAGGGAAATGAAGCTGGTGAAGGGTTTAAAGCACAAGTCTTATGAGAAGCAGCCGAGAATATTTAGCCTGGAGAAGAGGAAGGCGAGGGGAGACATTATTGATCTCTACACCTACCTGAAAGGAGGTTGCACCAGGGGCTGCTTAGATTGGATATTAGGAAAAATTTCTTAACTGAAAGAGTGGTGAAGCATTGGAACAGGTTGCCCAAGGAAGTGGTGGAGTCACCATCCCTGAAAGTGTTCAAAAAATGTGTAGATGTGGTACTTATTGACATGGTTTAGTGGGCATGGTGGTGTTGGACTGACAGATGGGCAGGATGATGTTAGAGGTCTTTTCCAACCTTAATTTTTTGATGATTCTGTGATCTGTAGTTGCTTATAGGAAAAGAGTGAGTGTAAATTCCATCTTTGATCACCGTAGTGGAAGCCTGTCAACTGGGGCCACCCTAGTATCAGTGAGAACTGCATGTAGCCAAGGAGGTCACTATGCAGAGACACAAATTACAGGAGTAGTCTCCCCTGATTGCTCAGCACTTGGGGCAAATGTTCTCTATCCCACTCCCTTCAGCTCCAACTCACTGTCAGACTCTTCTCCATTGGCAGGTGGATATCTTGGCGCCACTCTCTCCAATTCTGTCAGGTTGTGGTAATGCTATCATGGTGTTCTAACTGCTCTCAGGAAAGAAGACAGACACAGTCCATTGATACCCAGGTTTATTTCCCCAGTTACAGCATTAGAACAAATACTCTGTTATCCTTCCAGAAATATTTTCTTATGAACCATGACCAAATAGGGTCCGTCAGAGTACCAGAAGGGATAGGCTGACCCAGGTCCTCTTGCCTTCTGGCACCAGTGGCAAAAATTCTACAGACCTCAAGGATGAACAACAAAAAAAAGAAATCGCAGGAGCCTTTGAAGGTGATCCCCCAAATGGCTTAACCGGGCTTAACAATGGTTTACTGGGTCATTTGCTCTGTTGCTCTTTTTGGAGGGGATGTGCATGGAAAGATAAGTTGTAGTTATGATTTTCTCGACAGTTCAAACCTAATTAGGAAGGAGAAAAGAAGATTCTTTTTCTTTAAGTGGTGTGATTAGGAAGGCCAAAAGCTGACGAGTAGGTTCCTCAGTGATTCTGGGATTGCATGTCTACAGTCAAGGAGATTCTTGCATTCTTGTAATTTTTACAAGAGTTTTTTTAAAAGTGCTCATTTTTGCTATATGATTTGTATCAATGTTTTTGGATTCATGGGAAACTATCCCATTCATATCCTGTGGATACTGCATAAGACTCAAATTGAGAAATACACCCATAAAGTTTGTTAGGATTCAATATATATTTTCTGTCATAAGGAAAATGAAAAAGATGATTGTAGTTACGTTTTAATCATGTGAATTGAATATGCACATTGTCTAGGACCTAGAATATCTCTAGCATGATGGAAGACAGCAAAAGAATGGGATTACAGCAGACGTGAAGAAGAGCTCTCAGGCCTGAATGGTGATACAGAGAGAGGAGAACCAATTGTAACAAAACCAAACTGAAATTGTTGAAGTTGTCTTGCTTTAGGGGATGTTTAGTTTCTTAGCACAAATTGCCTGTAATAGATTTTAATTTCTGCATGCATTCTGTAATTATTTTTGTTTTGATGTAACTGTGAAATTGAGTGTTTTGCTTCTACTGTTATCAGGTCAGGTCTGAAAATAAAATGTATCTTGAAGAATAGCAATATTGTTATTATTCAAAGGCTACATGTTTGGGCAATTATGCAAGTATTGTCTTGCTGTCAGTCAGTATAAACCTTTCCCAGAATACCTGAGATCCCTGAATTAATTGGAATTCTCATCTCCTCCTTTGAATGCCACCTTGCAAGGGGGCCACCTCCTGCCCAAACCCATGCCAAAAGTTCCCCACCTCTGTGTATCCCGGTCACTTTGCCATGCTGCTGCCAGCTGAGTGGTGTTCTGCAATGAACAAGTGTTGATCCTCCAGTTACTGAAAACAGGCTTATATACATGTAGTTCTGCAAACTTTATTTGCTGTTATAGCAAAAGTTGACTAAGTGACTCACATGTTGCAAGAAGTGTGAAATCTATTGTAAGCAGCATTGCTTCCCTGAAGCACAGAAGTACAGTTTCTGAGGCCAAACTTCAGAGACATCAGAGGCTGACTTCCCATTTCCATCATGTCTGGAAGTTCAGGAGCAGCTGAAAAGCAGCTGAAGAAAAAAGTCCTGGTGGAAAAAAAAATACAGAAGGTAATGATACAAATTTAAATAAGACTGATTTTTTTTTCTCCCTGAGTACTCTTAATGGGAATAGATGCTTTATCTTTTCAGATCTGTATATTTCTGCAGAAATATACTTCTGGGAAAAGGTTGCAAAAATTCTAGCCACCACGTAAATCCCATACTGAAGACTCACTTGGGAAGAAGAAAATACATAAAATTTTGTGCTGACACTCTAAATAAAGGTGAGTGTTGTCCTACATATCCACTAATGAAAGCAAAGCTAAACAATGCCCAAATTTCACTGCAGAAGTAAGCCAGTCTTATGTCAGCCAAAGCCTTCTTGATTTTTATAAAGATGGTGACCTTTTCTTCCTTTGTCTATTCTTACTACTTGGTAAACAGGCATGTATAAAAATGGAAGGCGTGGTATTAAAATCGTCTGTCTTTGTGGCCTCCCTGGCTACACCCTGTGTCTGTGGTACTCAAAAGGGCAAGTGTGTCCCACAGGGAGGAGGAATATTCGGTATTCTACAAATGGCTTTGAACCAGCTGCACTTCACATAACCAACCTGCTGAGCCACTGGATCTAGGTACTCTTGCTGGGACAAGTTCATCCATGACTGTATGGGGAGCTGTTTAATTAAGCCTCATTACTTCAATTTCCTACTGACACTGTGCACCCTGTGAGGTGCTGCACAGGCATGCGTCAGGGGCAGGGGGTTGGGCAGCTGCTGTTTCTTACATGGAAGTGGTAGAGTATGAGTGATAACAGTGCCTTAACCCAGCACTATTGCCTCTGTGGCTGCTACCATTTCTGAGGAGGAACAAGATGCTACTTTGACCCCCTTAGACAGGAGGATGCACCTGCCTTGGCCATTGCTATCTTCTCTATTGGGCTTTTTGCCATAGAGCATGGTGCTCTCCTGACAAACTGCCACTTGCAGGTATTACCTTCACCCCTTTTGAATCCTTGGTATCTATGTTTGTTTTAAAGAAGGTTTCATAGTTGGAAGCATCTCAGCTAAAATCTCCCAAAGAGGAGTATTACCTTATTTTGACAGGTAACATGAACCATCTGCTTTCTCCTTATTCAGGTTGTGTAACCTACACCTGCAGCCTCAGTCAAGTCTTCCTCCAAAGCCTCCAGCTCCAATTCTGTTTCTCCAAGCATGCAACCTCCAGCTCACAGGTAAACATAACCTTCCTGTTCATCCCTGGTCCTGTGGAATTTCCAAATCCCTGCCAGGAGCTTTGTTTCTGTCAATAGTCTTATTTCCTTACAGACATTCTTCCAGTTCTTTAATTGATGTATTATCCCAAATTTTTACTGTTAAAGGAGAACTATTATGGACTTCTGCTCCTATAGGTAAATATGCAGTATCTGCCACTCAAGGTCAATGTTTCCAGAGTACCAGAAAAGCTGTTAGAGGAATTAATCACTTTATTTTCATGGGACAGTGGATAACATGTGAGGGAGAACTTAAGCAATGATATCTATTATTATCACCCTTCTGAAACTCACCACCACTGAGTGAAAATGAGCTTTGTGAAGGAAATCAAGCATTGGTCACCACATGTGTTCCCTTGGTATAACATTAAGGGTAAACTCAGCACTTTGAACAGCATCAACACAAAGTCTTGCGTAACACCAATTCTCACTCACTCATTTCTTCAGGGGAGATGAAAGAGGTATCTGTTTACCCAGGATCTGCATTTCACCACTACCAGTGCAAGTAATGACTTTTCGGACAACCATCAGACTAGCCAGACAAGGACTTTGTGCTACAAGGTGGCATGGAGCTATTGTAGCTCTGCACATTGAGTGATAAGTCAGATAAATAATAACACCCAGCATCACAGCAGTAAAAATGACAAAAAAATAAATACCATACTATTACAGAGAGTTCCTTTGCCGCTGCCTGTAGTCAGGTAGTATGAAGTCAATTCACAGAATAAGAAATTATTTCAGAACACTTATAGCAGAATGTTGTGTTATCCCTTCCAAATCCCTACGTAAGTTCCCCTAGGGGGCATTTTAGAATTGGTGAGGGACAGATTCAGATAAATGATATTGTCCATTGTGTTAGACCCTACACATTGAACATTTTGCAACCCAGAGACAAAAGATATAAAAGGGCCATGTTTGTGTGCAGAGGTTTCTTGTTTGGCAGCGTCTGAGAACAAAGCTAAGCTGGTCAAGGCATTTTGATCTGGGTCTGTCTTCTCTGCTCATGTGTATGTAAAGGTGCCCAGGTAATTGTCATGGCACAGGCTTTGCAGGCATGCGGTTGCTGCATCCTGTCACTGGAGGCTAGGAAGCAGTGACAAATCATCACAAAGAGAATTAGCTCATGTTTTTTGACAGGCAAAACTAAATAAAAAGAAATAATTTGACAGGAAGTGAAGCCAAAATGCAACAAAGACAGAGACTTCCAGGAATATCAGGTTACCAGAGGGGAAGAGAATACAAGGATGAAAAATGTATGTACAAATAAATAGAGATAGCTATTTTTATAATTGTGTTTCAACCACAGTAGTTGGACTCACTCAGAGTTCTTTGTCTCTTGGCCTGTTTGGGTAAGGCAGTGGTACTACCACAGTAAGCACTTCCACTTCTTAACACAAAATAAGAGGACTCGTTGTGACTGCTCTTCCCAAGGGAAGAAAGAGAAACACTATATGGGGCACAAAAGCAACAGTGGATTTCTTAGCATATGGTCTTTTCCAGTGTGAGCACAGACAGCTTTCTGCTCTAAGGAAACAAGAGGGCTTTGCAACTAGCATTACCAAGTGGCTAGAGACTTTCTTGATGCTGTGTTGCTGGAAATGACACAGATGAGAAAAGGAGTAAATTGATGCCTCACCTTTGCATTAGAAAAAGAAAAAAAATTATAAACTACACAGGCTGTATAGAAAGCAACAGTGGGCTTTCTATTTAAAGATGCTGACAACATAAAAGTAGAGAAGGCAACATGTCAATACAACTGTAGTTGGTCAGAGCAGTGGATATCTGGTCTGCTTCTGAGGACCACAGTTGTGATCCTTGGGAACCGCCTACACGTGCACGGCAGTACCCAGCCCAATTAGGTTGAACCAGACTGCAAGCCTGCAGCCAAACAGCCTGCCATTTAGTGGTACATGTCCCTTGGCTGCACAGAGCAAACACAGGCCATCTGTGAGAAAACAGAATCCTCCTCCTGTGCCTGGGCAGCAGCAGTGATATCCCCCACGTACTCAGCTGGACCACAGGATGGCATGTGGTCACCTCCAGGAAGGCAGGGGTTGCACACTAGAGGTGACTGTGAAATTTGGCTTTGATACTCAGAGCCCCAGGAGATTGCCCGAAGAAGCACGGTCTGGTGTGTCAGCTACACTGAGATGCACAGAAGATGGGCTCTCCAGTATGAGAGTAAGTAGGAAGAGTATGTGTCACCGAGGCAGCTGAAGAGTTTACGGGAAAATGAAAAGAGAGTTTAATGTTTTGTGTATTTAGACACATAAAAGTGTGATTTGGAGACCTGGACAGAGGACTTATGAATAGGTTGTTTTCTTTCAGAGTGTTTTTTAATCTGTTTTGTTCTGAAAATATTGTGTATTAAGCACTTTGTTGTTACTCCTGTTGCTTAGACTTTGTTATGGATGCATATGAAAAAATCCACTTGTTATCTACTTTATTTGGATGGATTGCTATCTGACATTAACAGGAAATGTAGGCAGAGTTCTGCAGGAGTCATCCTTTGTTGTAAGTGTGCAGGCTTATTAATCACTTTAAAACGTTTCATAGCTCTCAGACCTGCCAAGATCTCTTTCAGATCTGAACTGAGTGTGAAGCAATGAAGTAAGAAGGTCCACTTGAGTTTGGAGAGAGTCTAAAATAAGAGCTCTAGGAACTGCTTTATTAGTCTCATTTCAGGCCAACGGACTGCATAGGTTTGTGGCCAAGAAACTGCAAAAATGCCACAGAAGGAACATTTTAATTTGGAATTTGCCACAACAGTGTGCCTGGTACCAAAAATAGCAGTATGATGGTAGGTGAGGAAAGAGTCCAAAGCCAGGTGCTGTGATACCTCATCCCCCACACAGCATGGACACGTGGCTCTTCTGCCCGTGTTACTCACAGAGATGGCCCTGACAGCCGTGCTCCAGTCCCCCTTGCCATCCTTCCTGGCCAGAAGCTGGCCTCTTGCCCAGTAGCTTTTCCTGACAGCACAATTCTAGCAGCAGTACAGACTTCAGGATTGGAGCTATGGGCCAGTTTGCAAGTGGGGAAATCTGAGACCTGTGGGAATGCAACGATGGTAGCAAAAGGAGTGGGTGCAAGCCAGGAAATCCTTCTTCCTCTGTGGCCTGGGGAGCAGGTGGCTCTGGCCCAGGTTTACCAAAGCAAAGCCTTGTGGAAATGGTTCACCTCAGGGACACAGTAATGAGCCATTTTTTTGCCAACAGTTGACTAAATTTATACCTAGGTGTGCACTATCAAATTTGAACTATTGCTGGCCAGATTGCATGTCAATGCAGAAATGGGAAAGGAGGGCGTTTCTAGCAGCTAGGATAAGCTAGCGGTAGAAGCGATTTTAAAAATAACATTGTGGAATTTGCCTGACACAAACCTCAGTCTCACCCTAATGCAGAGACACAAGGTACAGAGTTGCTTCAGGGAAATAAACAACCATCTGCCCTTAAACCCATTTAACTTGAAAGGAATTCACTGTTCTTCCCTGAACAATTAGACATTGAAAAAAAAGGAAGATGGCAACATGAAGTATTTTAAAAACATCCCGTTTCAGGACTCATTGTCACAGATAGACTCAGCTACGAGGGAAGTACCCTTAATACTGTTTCTGTGTTCAAACGCCTTAGACTTTCATTGATGCAGAATACTTATGAGTCAGGTTGCAGATCCTACTTAGCTTGCCTCCAACTTTAGGCCGAAAGTCTTTGCAACTGTGTTCTTGCAATGTGGCCAGCACAGGTCTTGTTCCTGACATGGGGGTTTATCCCACCATTGCATCTATATGCAGACTGGTAAGCTACAAAAGCAAAAAGCACAGGAATTTCAGATTTAACCTGACTTCTGCTCTATTATTTAAGCATCATCTTGCACTGTGTCCATCACATCCATTTGAGCAGAAAAGTAATGGTTAATTTTGCAACCATTCTTGTAAATAGGCCTCTTTTTTCCCTCTTTTTAAAAGAATCATAAATCAAGCAAAGAAATTAAAAGCAAGAAAATAAAGATGTATTAGGTCCACATTTTCAGATAGTCTAAGTGAGATTTTGCTGTGTGGGTGCCATAGAAACACACAGGCTTTTCTTCCTCACCAGCAGAGCCATTCAGCCGGAAGCTAGGCTGATTTCAAACCATTTTTTTGCCAAAGACTGCTGGTACCTCCAACTGAGATCTGCTGGAGGGTGTGAGCTTAATTATAAAGTATCTTCCCTACCGCTGCAGAACACTAATCCTGATACACTGGAGTCCAATGCCTTTGTTTGGTTATGGAAACTATATTCTGGATAATTTAGAGTCAATCTAAACCTGATCTAAGCCATGCAATGGACATACAGTAGCCTTGGAATACATTTTATGATCTTAATGTGCGTAATCAGGACACTTTATTTTTGGCGTACCTGTCCACAAGCCTATCAGCCAGTGTAACAGTGAGTTCAGCTCAGCACTGTGCTGCTGTTTCAACAGGCACGAAGGTCTTATCCAATCACACATGTAAATAGTGTAAAACAGGAAGTCATTTTTCTTCCAAGAGAAGAATATTGTGTGGCAACAGTCACACAGTATGTTCTTCATGATGTCAACACAGACACACTTTTGTACTTTGTGGCATTGATCAGTTACTTTGCTGGACAGTGGTTTCACTTAATTCAGTGGTTTCAGGGAAAGTTGGACTGGCCCTTTGGTGAAGAGTGAAAGGCAGGTCGTACTCTGAGTTTGCCAGGATCCAACTATTCATTCTTCAGTTGTGAGACAGAGTGATCTCTCATTCAGTCGACAGCCATTACCTGCAGACACTCCAGTTTTGTATGAATTGTAAGGTCTGTGGCCCTGAAAGTGTATTTCAACATTTGGAAAAGACTTAAGACTAAATTAGGCACCACGTTGAAATAATGCAGGTTTTTCAGAAATCCCTGTGACTCCTGTAACATCCCTACCTTTAGCGCTCAGACAAAAATAAATTTTTTTAAAGTTGAGGAACTTCTTGACACTTGAATGTGACTGAAACAGGGAGGAAAAGAGCATTCTTTTTTTTTCCAGAAGTTTTTCAAGATTGTTTCCTTTTTCTGTTACTGTAAGTGTTGAACAGATTATTGTAATATATATTTTGTTTAGTGCTCTATAGATGTGTCACAAGTCTAATTAAAATCTGAAAGCACTGCTTTTATATTATTTATAGTACTTAACATAAAAGAACACCATATCAAAAAAGAAAACAAGTCATTTGATCTTAAAATTCCTGGGCTGGCAAGGTGGCCCCAAACCATTTAGAAATTTTGAATTAAAGCAGAAGATAGGTCTTTATTATTTTTTTTTTCTTTTTTAAATCCAGCTTTTCTATACTCACAGGCACTGTGGGCATTATAAATGAGAATGAGTTTTGGTATGCAGGTAGCAGAATGGAACACAGTGTTTTGCAAATCTACCCTGGAATGATATTAAAAGCTTAACATTTATACACTGGAATTGCTTCCTCCTCTTCAGTCCACATTCTAGTTTTCAAAATTAAGAAATATATGAGAAACTTCAACCCAAGTTAAGAGAACCCTCTTTTGGAAACCTAAGGCCTCTCTTGTATTTATATTAAAACCTTTTTACAATGTGCTGTCAATAGAGAATTTTTAAGTTTGTCTAGTACAGCCAAGAGGTTGATAGTGTCTTCTCTCCATTCATTTACATTTCGGGGTGACTGTGGTTTTAATGAAGCAGAATATTCCAAATACTAATGTATCTTAAATTGCTTATTCTTACCAAGAGGTACT
Organism: Phaenicophaeus curvirostris; assembly: GCF_032191515.1. NCBI lineage: Eukaryota > Metazoa > Chordata > Aves > Cuculiformes > Cuculidae > Phaenicophaeus > Phaenicophaeus curvirostris. Next base: position 13,562,104 of record NC_091396.1, read on the forward strand.
CCAAATAGCACATTTGCCTCAAGTGATACGAAGTGATGAGTTAATTCATGTACTTGTGTCAATTGCTTCAAGATACTCAGAATTAGCTGCATTAGTAATAGACTTGATTTTTTTCCTTTACATATGTACAGGAAAGTGCATAGGAAAGGAGATGGATTTGTACTCTGCTACACAGAGGAGGGGAGAAATCTGGCGTACGTCCTACAAATGTCATTGATACGGTTAGTGAGATCTTTCTCTTTGCATTCTCTTGTTCTTCCTTGTGCTTATGCATGAGGACATGAAGATCTTAAAGCAGTACATGGCAGCAAAATTTCTGACCACACTGAATCTACCAAGAAGAGTTTGTCTTCAGGACAGCCACGTCAAATGGAGCTTGAAAATTCACCCTAGTAACCTGCACGGAAGCAGTGCTCAACTAGCTTCAATGAGCTCTTCTCCATTTGGACTCCAAACCCATCTGCATCATGTCCTGCAAAAGCAAGAAAAACATGGGGACAAATGTGCATCCCTAGTACCTCAAACTTCCCTGGAGATCAAGGGCCAGAGCACAGTGTGATTCCCCAGCCTCGGGGTTCCTCTGAAGTAGCACAGAGCAACAGGTGGCAGCTGTTAATGTGCTGAATGTGGTTTCCCTCTGTGTCGGGCTGTGGAAAACAAAGCGAGCAAGCGGATCCATGCCAAACACTTTGCAAGCATGGAGCTTACACAATTGGGCTCCACCCACATGCCTCACATGGGAATTTTCTCCCTCACCAGCTGGGTTAAGATCACAAGATGGAAAAAAGTTAGGGGGTGGGGGGAAAAAGCTGAAGTTGTTTTCTTTCCATTGTGGGTCCTGAGCTGAAATTTCCTTTGCAATGGAATAACAGAATAAAGATGAGAATCAACACTGCTGATGTCTCAAAATCTGGCACTAAAGTTTATTTTTCCTTAGCAGTCTGAGCCTGAAGAGTCTTGTCAGACAATGTCAATGGAGGTGAAAAAAATGACGAAAATCATTGAATCTAGTTGTGCTCAAAAATGAATAAATGCACCAGACAGGGTAAGTATATGGCCATTAAAAATGGCATAACCCTGACTGGAGACTGAACGCCCTCATATGTATTTCATACTCTCAAAGGCTTATCGTGCTAGCTGTGTTTTTGAATGAGCTAAGTGTCTACTTATATGAAATGAATGCAAGTAGGCACCCATAAGCTTTCTCATCAGTGTCCATACCCATAGCTGGGCGTGTATTGAAGTCTCTCAACTCAGCTTGTTATAACTATCATGATGCAGAGCCTGAAAATGCCTCTTCTCCAAGACCAGACAAATGTGAACTGACAAGCACTGTGTTTTGCCCTTAAGGCTCCTGTCCATGGTGATGTGTCATCAGTTACTCTCTGAAAAAATCTCTGTCCCCTACCCCACATCTGCTTGCCTCTTTCCTCAGTGTTCACCCAATTTCGAGCCAGGTACAGTTCATGGGAAATACTGACTACACTCGAGCAACGGAGTCTTAATGCTCAGGAGGAAGAACTGCAGTGATCAGTAAAAGGCAGGTAGGATTTGATAGCCCCAGCCCAAGAAGAAAAGGGAGAGAGACCCACAGCATGTTGGTGCTGGGCTGCGTCCCTCACCTGGAAAACACGGAGCCCCTACACCTGTCACCCATGGAAACCGATTTCCTGTTCATTGGTGCCCAGACAAGAACTAAATGCTCAAAATCCCATTGTAGCCTGCCACAATGAGAATAAAACCCAAGGACAATGCAGATCCTGATGTCTTTACCTGCTTTGATAACAATTACACCAGTAAACTAAGGTTGTTTAAGTGTACTTGCATGCTTCTTAAATTAAAAACAGGATAGCCAAGGGCAGCAAGAAGTCACTAGTATTCCTGAGACTGGCACACAGAAGGTCCTCTTTTTAACTTAAAGCTGGAAACAAACCCCACAGCGTGGGGATGACCATAGTAAGTTTGTAAGGCCATGGCAGCTTCCAGGCTCTCAATTCTGTTGTGATTCCCCATTCCACAAAACTCCATTTACATAGTCACAAGAGCAGCAGGGCTTGATGCTGGGGCATTACAACGTGTTTGACTCAGGCGCTGAGACCTGTTCTCTGTGCGTGATTCAGAAAAAGAAAGAAAATGGAGTGCTAAAAAAACCTCTCCCTGCTTTCCTCCTTTCATTTTACAGAAAAAGAAAAGGCCAAAGGCTCTGCTGGAGTGACTCCATTGACTCCCATTGCTTCCACGGGCTTCAATTTGCAAAACAGACAGAAGAAGAGAAAACCCT